>NW_028079480.1:0-1246902 GCF_014824575.4 Sturnira hondurensis | reverse complement strand
AGAGAAATCAAGCAAGAAGTGGAATTACAATAAATGCTAAGTTTGTGATTTTTCTTAGGTCCAGTGGACCAGAGTTAAGTTTGTCAAGCTTTGGAAAGTTTCAAACTTCTAGCATCCCCCCATTTGACTTAGTTTTATTATTTCAGGCTAGTCGAGTCTTACGTTTCTACTTCATCAAGAGTCCCTTTTCATACAGTCTTTCCAAACATGCTGGGAAGAGGAGTAAGTACAGATAGGTCTCCCTGCCTTCTCAGTCTTCCTCTTGACTATAAATTTAATCTACTACAGCATTTTCACTATTCAGTGGGTCTATATACATCTTTCAAGAATGTAGCATCGGTCTGCCATGTTAACCTTTCTGTCCTGTCTGAGTAGGAGCTAGGTCTGTGTCAAATCAGGATACTCAGTCCCTGCCCATTCATGTGTCACTACATTGCCATTCATGGGAGAGAACCAGGCCTCAAATTTATCCTCTGGTATTGGGGTCAGCCAAATGATCATCTAAACCAATTGCTGGGGCACTCTACCTGTCTCATTATTGTAGCTAGCTAGCTTCTTACTGTGTTTTTTGCCCATCTCCTTTTCTGTTTGATGTTCATTTTGCTCCTTTCTTCTCTTCTACTGTGCCTTAATCTAAAGCTATGCCCATGGCTTTCCCACACTGGTGATAACCAGTATTGAGATGTTGCTGTTAGCTGTTGTAGAGAAATCATTGCATGGCACCTTTCATGGCATTCTCCCTAGTCATTTTTATAAACGGTTTGAAGCCAAAGTTTGAATTTGATTGTATCTAAGGCATTATCTGAATTTGAGTGTATCTAAAGTATTACCCTTGTACAGTTGAAAAGGACTAATGCCCAAAGGAGTATAGAAGAGGACTGGAAGCTATAACTTACGCTGTATATTAAACATGGTGGTATTATCTTTTTAGGGAACTTTTTTTGGATGTTTTTGAAATTTGGACATGAGAAATTTGAAAAGACTTAAAATACATTTTACTTTTTAAAAAGATTTTATATATTTGTTTTTAGGGAGAGGGGAAGGGAAGGAGAAAGGAAGAGAAACATCAATGTGTGGTTGCCTCTTGCACACCCCCAACTGGGGACCTGGCCCGCAACCCAGGCATGTGCCCTGACTGGGAATTGAACCAGTGACCCTTTGGTTTGCAGGTCGGTGCTCAATCCACTGAGCCACACCAGTCAGGGCTACTTTTAGTTTTTTAAATGAGTAGTTTTACTTTCCTACCTGGCAGAGTTGGGAGGTTAGTTGGTAAAGTATTTTAACATTCTAGCTTTCATTTTATTCATATTATCATAGATCAGTATGAAAATTATTAGCTGTTATTCTCAATTTTCTGTAGTATTGGAGCACCTTAGATAGATTAAAATTCAAATAATCAAAAGCCTTATTTTTTGTTTATAGCATATGGCTATTCTCCAACCAAATCTTTTGATTTACCAAGGTTTATAATAAATAATGAAATTTAAAATTGATTTTCTTCAATAGAAAGTGATTTAATGAGCAGCTAAGAAGCAACAAGATAATAGTGGAAAAAAAATAGAACCAAAAGACTTGAATAACTTAACCTTGGTAATTGAGAATCAACTATATATGGGCTAATTCTATAAATAATTATGTAAGTAGACATGGTGACATTTGAAGCAACTGCTGTAATGTTATACCCCCCAACTTGTGGTCAAGTCTCTGTTGTCTTTGTCCCTGTAATCCCCTCATGCTCTCTATATTTAAATTTGTTAACAGTCATAACTGTAGTTTAAAGTGGTTTATTATGTTTAATTGTGTATAAGTAAAAGTATCCACAGGGATGTTTTATTCCTGCCTTCTAAGATCTGAGCTAGGATTCTATAATAGCCCTTGAACTTTAAGGACTAGGAACTAAAACTTTAACTTGTCCAAGAGATAGAGCTATACAAGTCTTTTTTAAAAGGTGGGATGATAGCATTAAGGGGGAACCTGTAACATAATGTAGTCTAGCCCTTTTGTTTTATAGGTAAGATAACTGACGCCCCCCAAAAGTTGTTACTTACTTAGCTAAGGTCAATGCCGAAGTTGGCACTAAAATCCTACTCTCTGGGTTTCATTGAACTGAAAATATGATATTGTAGAATAAATATGTCATTATTTTATGTATTCCTAAGAAAGAAAAAATTTAAACTTGCACACAATGCTTACCCTTTAGAATTTTAATTTTCCCATATTGGAAGGACTCTTTTAGACTTAAATTAGTTTTTTTTATCATATATCATTTCTTACATAAGGAAAATGTAGGTGAAATTAATTGGTTAAAGTTTTCCTAAAAGTTTATATTCACAGTCCAATTCTTTCTAATAACTTCTTCACTCAGTCATTCATCTTTATTCCTTTCTATTCTTAAACTGCTCTGTTATCAAAAACAGAAGATACAGCAGCACTTTTTAAAAGAATACATAAAAGAACCAAAAATCATTGTTGCTGGACTTTTAAGTCACCTTTTCACTTACATACATCTAGCTATTCTTTTATCTGGGATTTGTTCCCACGCCGCTAACCACCCTTTGTGCAGTTTGCAGTTTTCGTACTGATACTTTATGCTCATGCATATGAATCTTAGCAATGTGCAGTATGGTAAGATGCATCCTGATGTCTAACATGTGAAAATGTGAAAAACTGTGCATCTTAGAATTGATGAAGTATGGTATATATCCAACTGCTAAGTGTTATGATGTGGTATAGGGAAGGGTGAAATCACCAAATATGAGTCAGTAGGGAAAGCTTCAAGAGAAGAGATAGATTGAAGGTTCTTAAAGGAGAAGAGGATCAGGAGCAGACAAACCATTCTAGGCTGTGAGAACAGCTTGTAAAAAATACGGTGTTCCCAGATTTAGGTCCTACATTTGTCACTATGAGAAGTTTAGATGATTTATTTTGAAATTTTGTTGTTTTCCTTTGATAATTTCTTTATTTTAAAATTTAAAAAAAATTACATTTTATTGGTTCTGCTATTACACTTGTCCTGAATTTTCCTCCTTATTCCCCCTCACCAAGTGCCCCCTACTCCCTCAGGCAGTCCCCCCAGTGTTGTTCATATCCATGCATCATGCATATAAGTTTTTGGCTACTCCACTGCCTATACTGTGCTTTACATCCCCATGGCTGTTCTGTAACTGTCTATTTGTACTTCTTAATCCCCCCACCTCTTCACCCATTCCCCACACTCCCCTCCTCTCCGGCAACCATCAAAACACTCTCTGTATCCATGATTCTGTCTGTTTTTCTTATTTACTTAGTTTGTTTTTTAGATTCAATTGTTGATAGATATGTATTTTTTGCCATTTTATTATTCATAGTTTTGATCTTTTTCTTAAATAAGTCCTTTTAATATTTCATATAACAATGGTTGGTAGTGATGAACTCCTTTAGGTTTTTTTTTTTTCTTGTCTGGGAAGTTCTTTGTCTGCTCTTTGATTGTAAATGGGAGCTTGCTGGTTTTTATCATTTGGCCGTAGGTCCCTGCTTTTCATGACTTTGAATATTTCTTGCTAGTCCCTTCCAGCCTGCAAATTTCTTTTGAGAAACCAGCTGTCATAATCTTATGGGAATTCTCCTGTAGGTAACTAACTTCCTTTCTCTTGCTGCTTTTAAGATTCTCTCTTTATCTTTAACCTTTGGCATTTTAATTATGACATGTCTTGGAGTGGGCCTGTTTGCCTCCATCTTGTTTGGGACTCTGTGCTTCCTAGACTGTCATGTCTATTTCTGTCACCAAATTAGGGAAGTTTTATTTCATATGTTTTCAGGTAGGTTTCCAGTTTCTTGCTCTTTCTCTTCTTCTTTTAACACCTCTGTGATGTGAATGTTGGAATGCTGAAAGTTGTCCCGGAAGCTACTTATACTATCCTCATTTTTTTGGCTGCTTTTTTCTTCTTGTTGGTCTGATTGGTTGTTTTGTTTTGTTTTGTTTGTTTGTTTTTTCTTATGTTCCAAATCATTGATTTGATTCTTAGCTTCATCTACTCTGCGGTTGTTTCCCCGTAAATTGTTCTTTATTTCAATTAGTGAATCCTTTCTTTCTGACTGGGACCTTTTTTATGTTGTCATAGTCCTCACTAAGTTCCTTGAGCATTCTTATAACCAGTGTTTTGAACTCTGCATCTCATAGATGCATTTGTTGGAGATAAATGGAGATATGCATTGCTTATCTCTATTTCACTTGGGCCATGTTTCTTTGTCTCCTCATTTTGGTAGCCTTGCTGTGTTTGTTTCTATGTATTAGGTAGAGTTGCCTTGACTCCGAGTCTTGATAGTGTGGCCTAATGTAGTAGGTGTCTTGTTGGGTCCAGTGGCATAGCCTCCCCTTCCACCCAAGCTGGGTGGGTACTCAAGTTGTGCCCTTCATGTGGGCTCTGAGTACACCCTCCTCTTATAGTTGAGCCGGGGTGTACTCAGCAACCCTCTTATAGTTGTGTGGTTGCTGTTGGCAGATCAGTGGGAGGGATTTAGCCAGGCCAGCCAGCTGCAAGGATTGGCTGTGATCACTTACCACCAACCTCCATCATCTGTGGAAGATCAGCTGTGCAGGGGCAGGGTAGTGGTGCTCCAACATGGTCTGTAGTTGTCTACTGGGTGTGCAGGCTCTGGAATTTCCAAGGTGGTGTAGGCCAAGGTCAATCTCAACCTCTGTTCTGCCTGGGGCCATCCTGCCTGAGCTATACTGAGATGGCTGCTACTTGTGCTGGGGTTGGAGATTCCCAGGTGAAGCCAAGCTGTGAATCTAGGCTGGCTGCTACTAGTGTTGGGTCTGGGGCTCACTGAGGCCAGCTGTTGCTTTTTTGGTAGGATTTAGGAAGATGTGAAGCAGGATCCAAGACCAGCCATTTATATGGAAAAGCAGCTTGGGTGAGCCCGTAAGTTGGGTGGGATGGAGTCTGGGCAGCTCCAAGGTGGGTCAAAGGTTGTTAGCCATTGATGGAGTCTCAGATATGGCACCATCTTTCCAGCTTTGTGGGGTGAGAATTTAGAAAAGGGACAATGGCCTCTGGTCATCTTGATGCCAGGCACCTCAGTGTCTCCTCCTATGCCACTGGTGCCTTTCAAGCTGTTACACCAGTTTTGGAACTCAGAGGGAGTCATCTGAGTGGGTGAGGCCTTGTGTGGGTTCTGTAAGAAGAACTGCTTGGGGCTCCACAAATTTCTTCCACTGACTCAATCCCTGCTGCTTTTTGCAGCCAGAAGTTGTGGAGACTTATCTTCTTGGCACTGGAACCCTGGGCTGGAGGGCCTTGTGTGGGTGTTGGACTCCTCGCTCCCAAGATATCCCTCCCAAATTTTTATCCAATTATTTGTGGGTGAGAGACCAGCCCATTCCACATCTGTGCCCCTTTACCAGTCTGGATGGATGTGGTAATTTCATAGTTGTTGGACTTCTGTTCAACTCAATTTCTGATGGTTCTGAGTGATGGTTGTTGTATATTTTATTTGTAATTTTGATGTGGTTGTTCAAAAAGGCAAGCTGTTTCTGCCTGTGCTGCCATCTTGACCAGAACTATAACTTCTTAATTAAGATTTTCTACGTGATTTAAATAACCAGGGCAATTAAAGTTTATTTATCATAAAGGGAAAGAAAAGTGTGTCAATTTTTTTTTAAATTTCAGAATGCCTTCCAGAATTATTTTTAAAAATGTATGTTACAAAAAGCAAATCCCTATTGATGAGAGCTCTATGTAGAATCAGTCTAGTTAAGCATACATTTGGACAAAGTAATTAACCTGAAGCATGTGTGTTTTATTTTTTTGACAAATATTTACTGCATATCTAGTTTATGCAAGATAATATGTGCAGTGGGGGAAATGTAGGGGTAAGTATGACATGCCCCTGATAGCTGAATTATAGAATCAGAATGTTTATTAGGAAACTAAAACCCAACCTTTCTTTCTAGACTTAACTCCCTGGATTAGTTTGCGAAGGCTGCTAGAACACAGTGCTACCCCAGACTGGCTGTGGCAAAGTACTACAGAAATCTGCTTTTCACAATTCTGGAAGCTAGAATTCCAAAATCATGGTGTCAGCGGCGTTGGTTTCTTGTAGGACTCTCTCCTTGTTTTGTAGATGGCTATCTTTTCTTTGTGTCTGCTCTTGGTCTTCCCTTTGTGTTTGGGTCCAAATTTCCTCTTACAAAGATTAAGATTAAAGTTTACCCTGATGACCTTATTTTTAACTTAAGTACCTCTTTAAAGACCTTATCTCCAAATAGAGTCACATTCTCAGGTAGTTGTGGTTAGAACTTGAACATGAATTTGGGGGCAGTAGAATTGGGCTCATAGTATTTCCCTAGGTCCTCATGTTATTTGATGTAACCACACTTAACTGTTTAGTGCCTACCACACTCCTTGCATGTCTTTGCACACTTTGTTCCTTCTACCAGTGGTACCTTTCTCTGCCTTTTCTATGCACATTTTTCTACTTAGGCGGTGAAGAAGAGTAAGCAGAATTTGTTATTCTCTATCCACTGGTAGCACTTCTTTACTTTTAGAACTTTATTACATATTAAAATTCTTTGTTCAGTATTTGTCTTATGTATGTTAAACATACATTAAATGTCACATGTGTGGTCAGTTAGTCACAATGAGGTTAGAGAAAGAGACAATGATGTTAGAGGAAGAAACAGGTCACAGTGAGGTTAGAGGAAGAGAAAGTTCAACTATTTGTGTAATGAGCGTTATGAAAGTAGTACAGGTGTGATAAATGCTATAGCAGTGTAGAGGAGGAGTCAGATTATACATGCTTCAGGGTATTTTGAGGAGAATTAATGGTAGAGGTGATATTTGAGTATATCTTTGCAGAATGATGTGATATTTTGAGGCATACAAACTGACAGGTGTCAGCACTTGCAAAGTAATGAGACCAGAGCAATAGGCAGGAAGAAACAAAATGTGAGTATTATTCTTCGGTTGGAATGTAGCATATTATAAGGGATAACATGAGGTAAAACAGAAGGTAGTGTATTAGTTTACTGTAGCTGCTGCACTAAATGACCAAAACTCTAGAGTCTTAAAACAACACATTTATTATTTTACAGTTCTGGAGATCAGAAGTCCAAAATGGATCTTACTGGACTAACATTAGTTGTTGGCCAGGCTCTGTTCCTTTCTGAGGCTCTAAGACTACTTTCTTGCCTTTTTCAGCTTCTAGAGGCTGCCCACATTTCTTGACTCATGGCCCACCTTCCATCTTCAAAGCCAGGAGTGGCCAGCTGAGTCTTTCTTGTAGTGTGTCACTCTGATACTACAGCCTCTGAGCTTCTCTGCCTTTAAGGACCCTTGTGATTACACTGGGCCTGCCCAGATAATTCAAGATAATCTCCCTTAAAGTCTGCTGATTAACAACCTTAATTCCATCTACTGCCTGGATTCTTTGCAATGTAAAGAGTTCACAGGTTAAGGGAATTAGGATATGGACTTCTTTGAGAAGCCGTGATTCTGCCTACCATACATAGGTTGGGGCCAAATCATAGGAGTTTAAAATATAGCCCTTGAAGATTTTTGATAAAAGGATGATGTAATCAAAGCATTGTTTTGGGAGTCTAATCTTATAATCTTTTTGCCATTTAGAATATAGAAGGGGAAAGAAATCAGCAACTTGGTGTGGCCTTTCCAGTTTTGCCATTGATCCTCCCTCCCTTAGTTCTTCTTCCCTGTTTCTCCTTTTCTTCCTTTCTTCCTCCTAGAATAGTCTGCATTCATAAATATTTAATCAGAGAGAATTAGTTGTCCTGACCATTGCTACTGACACTATTTCTGATTCTGTTCACTGTAAGGTCACTTCGTTGTGTTACAGGAGGAATATAGACTTGCAGTCAGGAGACCTGTATTCAAACTCTGTCAGTAATTTGATTTGTAACCTTAGGGATATTCTTTCATCTCTGTGATGCAATTCTTCATCTTTGTAATTGGGATAATGGTAGCTCATTAGATATGCACATCTGATAGAGATATAAAGGCAATTGTATTTCAGAATTATATAGCATAAGAAAGTAACTGACTTGTGATTTCAGAACTTTTTGCTTTTCCTTTTGTATCTCAAAAAACCACAGATCAAACAAGAAACAGTAAAAAAAATAGAAAGCTCCGTGGTTCATGCTTTGTCAACCTTGTACTCTTCCCACCCTTTTTTCCCCTCTACAGATAGGAATCAGGATAATTATATCACAGCAAGTCAAGTGATATGTTTTACAGACCTGTTTTTAAGACCAGACTACTAGGTTGTAAGAATCTTAAAACCCTCACTTTGGGGAAGACAATTTAGTTGAGTGTTTTTGTTTGTATGTATGAAGGAATATACAGATTTCACCTGTGCTTTATAAGTGGCAAGATAGACCACCGTTTATCTATCATCTTATCATAAAATGTTTGGGATTCGTAACTTAAAATTGTTTGCTCTGAGTTGTCTGCAAACTTTCCATTGATCTATAATACATAGATAAGAATGAACCAAATTCTAAACCTCTTCCTTTTATTGTTGCTCTATTTCTTAGCCATAAAATGTTTTATATATATATATATATGTCTTACAATATGAAGGTTTCACATTAATGGCATAGCAAGTGTTGCCTCCATACCTACACATCATAGTAAATGTTTCAGTTATGTATAATATAGAAATATGATGCAAGCTACAAATAAATGTGAATCTTGTGTATAATTTAAAACTTGCAGGTTGCCATATTAAAAAAAGTAAAAAGAAACAAGTGAAATTAATAATGTATTTTGATCTAATTTACCAAAAAAAATTTCAACATGTAATCATAATGTAAGAAATGATTGAAATACTTTTAAAAATTTATATTAAGTTCTTGAATCCAATGCATACTTTATACATAAAAAAGTCTCAGTTCAGACTAGCCACATTTCAAGTACTCATGCTAGACAGTGCAGGTCTTCTGCCAAGTTACCTGCATAATCGGTGCATCGGGTCTTACAATCTGTGCTTGAAGGTTCTGTACTGCCATGTCCCCCTCCCCCCACCACACACGCACACAGTCCTGCTCACTTCCAGCTTCATACTATGTTTGTCTCTTAGACTTACCTTGCTATGCCACATATTCCTTCCTCTAATCTGTCAAGGTCCCCTTGCATATTTTACTGTGATTTTCAGGAGAGAACACACCATTAATAATATGACCTCTTACCTACTACTGTACCTCCACAAAAGACGTTTTACCAGTACAAATGTAAGCTGATCCCAACAATATTCTAACCTTGAGGAAAGAAACTTTGTCATCTTAGGAAAAGATAAGAACCACTGGAAAAAAACAGTGGAGTCTCAGAGTTAAACTGGCAGGAGTATGTAGTTTATAGGCTTTATATCTATTGTTCCATGAAATACAGAATAAGAATTGTGTGTTTTGCTAATAGTAACACTTTGTGTTTAATGAGTCCCAGAAGCCAGAATGCTTACTAGTTAGCTTAGAAATGGGATATAATTATACAAATTCAATTTTGCCGACTAGGTTAGAGCAAAAGACCTTAACCAGGTTTTTTTGTCAGATCATCCTGTCTCTTCCTTTCAATTTATAATCAAATCTTAGGATTTATATTTTCAAGGTTTTTTTTTTATAGTGGTGCATTGTTTACCTCTCACAATGCATTATTTAGCCCCAATTTTTAAATGCATGGACACACAGTACTTTGTTTTGTTTGTTCATTTGTTTGTTTTTTGCAAAGTAGCTCTGAAAGTCAATGACAGAAATCCAAAAATGAGATGAAGGAAACAATCCCATTTACAATAACATACAAAATATTTAGGATTAAACAACAAAAGACATAAAACTTGTACTCTGAAAACTGCAAAACATTGGAGGAAATCAAAGAAGACCTAAATAAATGGAAAGGCATCCCATGCTCATCTCTTTAATGAAATTAATATAGTTCCCAAATTGATTTACATATTCAACACAATATCAGCTGCCCTTGCTTTGTACAAATCGACAAGCTAATCTGTGTGGAAATGCAAGGAACCCAGGATAACCAAAGTGGTTTTGAAAAAGAAGTACAGAGTAGGAAGACTCAAACTTCCTGATTTCAAACCTATTATAATAAAACTCCAGTCAGCAAGACAGTGTGGCACTGGTAGCAGGGTGGACTTGCAAGTGCTTAAAGACTCCCCTTGTTTCTGGGGCTCTGAGTTCTTCTAAACTGATACACCAACACACTCTAGGCTTTAAAGAATTTGTTAAAAGGTTAGCTGATAATCTTGCCTGCTTGTGTGGTGGCTACTTCTTGGCATGATCTGCCAAAGGCTAACAGTTTATATATCCTGCTTCTTTTTGGAGGGACTTGTCCTTCTTGTGGATTTTAGTTTTCTTGGTTGTCTTTGAAACTCAGCTGTCTAGTGAACTCAAGAAATGTTATGATTTTAACTATCAGCTGGTATTATTGTTACAGTGAGGGGAATATTCTGTTTCTACTTTCTGCATCCTAAGAGTGGAAATAGCTTGACCTGTAATAGATTCAGCACTCAGTTAAATTTTGTTTAAAGTAGGTCGAATTCATTGAATACATAGGTTCCAGGTAGTATACTTACTACATGATTTCATTTAAGCCACACTCCTGTCTTTGAGGTGTAGTTAATATTCTTATATTTTTAGATGTAAAACTGAAGCTTAGTAGAGAAAAGGAACTAGAGACAGCACAATAAACATAAACATAAACAAATATAAACATTTTTGTTGATTTTACTACATCACCTTTCCCTCCTGAATAAAATAATTGAATCCATCTTTTAGTTCTCCAAGGAAAGGAGATACATCCTTGGCATTGCAAGTTCTCATTTTCCCGTTTGATGGGAAAGGAGGCACAATATAAAAGAGGGAAAGCCTGACGGGATCTCGTTGGGCTTTTGGTTCACAGTGAGAAGACACTCTCGGATCTGGAGGCTTTCAGTGGTCAGTACTAGCCTCTGAGTTTTGTAATGGGTGAAAGACAAAATGGTTCTCATGGCTTTGTTGCCACTTTGCATTTTCCCGTTTCCCTTCTGCTTCCAATGTAAAACAGTTAATAGCCTTCAGCTTTTTTCATAGGATAGTTGAATTTTAAGGTGTTTGTTTGTTTGGAAGGAAAATAATCAAATTTCATTGATAAATATGTATGGGAACCCCGCATGCGTGAGAGTCAGAAACCCCACATACATGAGAGGTTCCTAGAATTTTAACTATTTTTTATTACTGTTAATTCCTTTACTAATCTGCTACATGGGAATTCCTTTAGGTAGCTCTCATGCAAGGAACCTTAAATATAATTATTTGAGCCACTTAAATGTGCCTTAACAAATTCCTTTGTAAGCTACATTCAATAAAAGATGAACTAACAAAGTGTTTTTCTTTTTAGAAATTTTTGTTTTTGTTTACTTCCAAAAAAGAAACTGTGAGATGGGTCTGATCAATAAGGTCAAATGAAACAAATGTTATTAATTCATCTCTTCAGCTATTTTCTGAAATTTCATTTTCTAAGATGTCACTCACCACATTAATCATTCGGCATTTTGTCAGACACTAGTTGATAGATTCAAGTTAAGTTCCATGTGTTGCCTGTCTTTGCTAGAAATTCAGAACCTTTTCAGATATTCCATGTCTATTATAATATTGTCACTATTACACTTATGAACAGCTTTAATACAGAGATAATGTTAAAGGTTAAGGAACAGGAACATGGAGACGAGGAAGATTGTTTAAATATGGGAGGACATGTTATAATGCCCTGGCAGTCACTAATGTGCTCTCTCCTGTTCAGTTATCAGGGAATGTGAAGAATAGAGAAAGGATCCAGGAACCTAAATTTGATTATTACAACAATGAAGTTCCTGATATTGATCTCAGTGATTGTGAATTCCCACATGTCATTGAAATTTATGACTTCCCCCAAGAATTTCGTACTGAAGACCTCCTACGGGTTTTCTGCAGTTATCAGTAAGTATTTGCGAATGGTTGGGGATGCTAGGCAAGATGGGATGAAGTTTTCTTAAAAGTGGCTTCTGAAAATCATCTCTTTTGTTTTCATATTCCTTGGTAACTTTAGCATCAAGTTTGTTTATTGTCTTTTCTAAGTTAGAAGTATTCTGTATTAGACCACTGTTCTAAGTTCCTTAGAAATGCCAAATAGTCTTTCTAGACCCATTTTAGCTTTTAGGAAGAACAACATTAATGATAACTTCTAAATTTGTCCTCGTGGTGCATTTAGTTCATTTATATTTACTATAAATTATTGATACACAGTTGGCCCTTGAACAAGATCGGGAGGAGCCAGGAGTGCCAACTAACCTACAGAGTCAAAAATCCACATACAACTTTTGACTCTTCGAAAACTTAATTATACTATCAGGCTACTGTTGACTGAAAGCCTTACTGATAACATAAACAGTTGACTAATACATATTTTGTATGTTATATGTATTATTTACTGTATTTTTACAATAAAGTAAGAGAAAAGAAAATGCTGTTAAGAAAATTATAAGAAAGGGATAGTACATTTATAGTATTGTACTATATTTATCAATACTATCATTTTTTTACAATTCACATGTAAGGGAAATGTAAGTTCAAAAGGTCAGGTGTATTTGGGTGTATGCCTTCCATCTTTTTGTGTGTGTTTACTTGTCCCATCTTTTTCTCCTCTTTCTTGCCTTCTTTTGGATTGATGAGGTATTTTTTTCTCATTCTGTTTTTTTGGGGAAATGATACTCTGTATTTCTTGGGTGATTACTTCAGAAAGTACAAAATGCATGATTAACTTCTCAGCAGCTAAAATTAATATTTTCACACTTTTACCAAATACTGTAAGGGCTTTTAGCGTCATGCCCCAATTCCATTCTTTACCTCTTTCCCTTCTCAATTTATATGCTGTTATAATGGAGCATTTTGATTCTTTTTTTTCTTTTTCCTTTTAAACTTCGCATTATTTTATATAGTCAGCATTCAGATTTACCTACTTTCTGTGCTCTTTATTTATATACTCTTGCATATCAAATCTTTCATCTGAAATCTTTTTCTTTCTGTACATCTGGAATGTATTATTTAGCATTTACTTTAATAATAGTCTGCTGGTAAGAAACTTAGTTGGTTTTTGTTGTTTTTTAATGGGTTTTTTCAACTTTGTTCTTTTCTTTATTATTTTTAAATCTTTTTAAACCCTCATCCAAGGATATGTTTATTGATTTTAGAGGGGGGCACAGGAGTGAAGAGAGAGAAACATCCGTCTTTTGCCTCTATACATGCCCTGACTAGGAATTGGACCCGCAGCCTTTTGGTGTGTGGGACAATGCTCCAATCAGCTAAGCAACCCAGCCAGGGCTCAATTTAATTCTTAAAAGACATTTTTGCTGGATGTAGAATTCTAGGTTGTTAGTTATATTTCTCTTAGAAACTTGAAGATAATTATTCTACTGTTTCCTGGCTTTTTTGTGGAGCATGAAAAGTCAGTTTACAGTTTTAACTACTGTTGCTCTTGAATGTCATTTTTATTTTTCTCTTTGGGTGCTCTTAAGGTTTTCTCTTTATCCTTGGTGTTTTTCATTTTCCATATGATGTGCATTTGTGTTTGCTTTTATTTATTCTTTTTGAGATTATTTTAGCATCTTAAATCAGTGAATTTTTTTCATTGGTTTTGGAAAGCACTCAGGTACTACCTCTTTAATTATTGCCTCTGTGCCAGTTTCTCTCATTTACGTTCTCTAAGATGCCGAGTAAATGTATATTAGACCTCTCAGTTGATTTTCATGTAACCTCTCATATTTTTCATCTCTTTGTTCCATTCTGAGTAATTTCTTTAGCTCTAGTTTCCAGTTCACTACTCTTTTCTTCAGTTGTGTTTAATTTGCTGTTAGATCTGCCCACTGAGTTTTTAGATTTCATTTTATGGTTTTTATTTTTCAAAGTTCTCTATCTTTTTCAAATCTGTGGTTAATTTCTAGTTTCTTGTTTTCTCTAAATATTTTCAAGATTTAAAAAAAAGTTAGGTATATTAAACATAGACCTTCTATAGTTTGTATCTGGTAAATACTTTACCTGAAGTCCTTTTAGTTCTATTTCTGAAAATTCTTACTCATTGCTTTTTTGGAGATTTAGTTCTTTTTTTTTACCACGAGCTGCCCATTTTCCTTAGAATTTTATTTATGAGAATTGAGGCCTACAGTGAAAAAAGAGGATTTCTCCTGAAAGGACTTTTTTTTTCTGCTAAGCACCAAGGGCACTAACAGTCTAGGAGCACTGTAAATTAAATTATTGATTTGAGGTTATTCTGACCACTCAGAAATAGTCAAGTAGAGATGATAAAAAATGATTGTTACATGTCTCAACTAGTTTATTTTAACAACACTTATTAAGTGTCCATTCACTGAACAGTCTTTGATGTTTTGATGTAAGAGGTAGTGCCAAGGCCTTTTTAAAAAGCTATTGGTCTATTGGTAGAAGAGTTCTTGTATGTCACTGTCATATATTTCAGTTTCATTTAAGTGGAGTAAGAACGTCACCATACCTTTAGGGTCATCTAGGGTGTATTGCTAATAGGGTAAAGTATTTTCTCTGTCTTATATAACTGTTTTGCCCAAATATAATTGTTAGTAGTTTCTTAGGGTTTTTTAGTGGCTTCACCTTTCTCTGGTCTTCCAGAGCATTTAACTCTGAGGTTTTATAGACATGGCAAGTCTTCTATTTCACACTCACATTTCACTGATTTAATTTTGTGCAATTAAATTACACAGTGAAATATAAATCAAAACTGATGTAAGTGGGTTTGAAAACAGTTACACTGACTCTAGGTATGTGCATCATTCCTAAATATATAGGAGAAGCTGAAGAATCGGAAACATACCTCTTTATCTGTAACTTGTAAGAAAAAACAATAAGCTCCAGAAATAAATAGTTTAGGAAGAATGTTATGAAAAGGTTTTCAGAATCTGAAAGAAACTTAATATCAAGGGAAGAATTATACACTAATGTCCCAATCTTGATAGTAAAAATGAATCAGGTCTATTGTCTGATATTACAATTTTAAACTTAAAATTCAATTCTGGTACCTGTTGAATTTGTAAGATTTTTTTTATCAGGATAGCCTCCAACTTTTACTTAAAGGGCCAGATAGTAAATATTTTAGGCAACTCATCCATTGGCACAAAAGCAGCCGTAGACCATGTGCAAACAAATGAGCATGGCTGTATTTAATAAAACTTTATTTATAAAAATAAGTGTCCTGTTGAACAGGCGAAACTAGCTAGCAGTCATGTACCTCACTTATATTTGGTTGGTGGGGGTGCGTCAGTGCTATGAAAGAAAGAAGGGGTGACTGGATCCTGGAGGATAATTAACAATCTCTGCCATAGATCTTAAATGTATAGTGTAGGTCAGTCCATCTAATTTATTAGTTATGTTAAGACTTGGTATCCAGATGTTCCTTACAAAATGTATAGTAGATTTTAAAAAGCAGTCAATGAAATTAAATCACAAATTAGAACTACCTTAAATTGTCACTAATAATGATGATTTTTAAAACCAAGGGTCAGTTTTGTTGATGTCTAGACTTTCCTGAAGATTAGTTAATTCTAGTGAATTAACTTTTTAAATTTCTTTTTAATCTTACCTGTAAAATACCTTTTTTTCTTATCAAATCCAAAAATATCCAGAAGAGAAGCATTTTAAAGGCTTACACATTTCAAAGTCTAAAAGACTCTCCAGAACCCATATAGATCTTTTTGTGTCCTTTTGTAAACTATCTTATGATAACAGATTTTTACTATTGAATTTTCTCACAGTCTCCAATCAGTGATTTTATTCCATGGTTAGACTTTCCCTTACATTTAGGAAATTCTCTAACTAACCATCAAATCTTCCTTTATTCCTTTTCTCTCAGAGGAATTTTTCTTCACTGGCTGTTAAAGAGGGAAAATGTTTTAGCAGTTGTCTTTTTTTTTCTTTATAGTGCTTTATAAAATAGAAAAGGTCATGGTGCAAAAGTCTATAATAATGCCTGTGAGTCAAATACTACAGGCAGCTTTGTGTTTTAATCACCATCTTCATTAATATTAATAATCTTCCTTATGACTATTGCTATTAATAATAAAAATAAGTGCCATTCATTTACTAAATGCCCAATGAATGCTCAACAGTGTACTTTTTGCCTCGTATGGGTGATCTCATTTCCATTTTACAACTCTAAGGAAGTGCTGTGTGCACTCCTATAGGTGAGCCAACCTAGCTTCAAGAGGGGTTAAACCAGCCCAGAACTCAGGATGGATGGCAGAACCTGAGTCCGCTTATATCTGATCCCCAAACATACCAGGCTCTTTCCACCGTACTATATTGAGTCTATGAGCAGTTTTAAGGTCCTATTCGAAAAAAATAAGTGTCATGTCACCATCCTGGTAGTCCTTATCTTCACAATATAACTCTGCTCCAAAATAAAGGTGTTTTTTAAAGACTAGGTCAGGCTCTCTGTTTACAGTTGTACTTTCTTTCCATTACTTGATTTTTTAATTTTTATTTATTTATTTATTTATTTATTTATTTTGCTTAGGCTGACCTGTCTTTCTCCCCTTCTGTGTCTCTGTCTGTGTGTCTTTGTCCTGGAGCTGACATATGCATTAAATGCAGGTGACCTGCTCTGCTACCTCCTCTCATATTCTTCTAACCCTCCTCCGCATCCCCTTTATACCTCTTTGTGTTCTGTGTATCTCTTGTAAATAGTGCGTTAAATAGTTTACCTTCCCAAGGGACGTGGGCGGATTAATTAGTTGATATCTATAAAATAGCTGGGAATGTAAAATACTCCCGGGTAGTTCTTTATGATGATACTGCTTTTAAAATTCAGTGGCTTCTTCTGTCCTCCAAGCTGTTTTTCGTGTCATTATCCCCATTCTACCTGTGTGCTGTTGAGTGTTGCTCTCTCATCCTGAAATGCTTTATGAGACTGCATTTGAAAGAGGTTTCATAAAGTAAATTTGATGAAGTAAAATGGTGATTGTTTTTTTGTTGCAGGAAGAAAGGATTTGATATTAAATGGGTGGATGATACACATGCTCTCGGAGTATTTTCCAGCCCGATTACAGGTATTACCCAGTAGATTTCAGTGTTATTTTTATTGTCTATTTTCTTCTGCTACTTGTCCTTATTTCCCTTTTTTTCCCAGCCAACTGCTATTTTATTCACCTAGTATAAGTAATTGTCAGACGCAGGTTTTTGAGGCGTGGTGTTTTTGTGCCCATGTGTTTCCTTCTCCCTTTTCACCTTAATCCAGTGGTGTTTTGAGAAACAGTCAGCTTGTTTCAAGGTTATTTGCTGCATAGTGGTCAGTTATAATAGTATATAACATTACAAATAGAGATTTAAAAAGCCTATGTGAATAAATTTTACAGTACTTAAGATCTTTTCCCCAGACACATGAATTTGCAGTAGCCCTTTAACCTATCCAGTAAGAGGTTATATTACCTACTTTCTAAATATATGATTGGGCCTTTTCACATGTATTATTGCCCTGATGATAGATGTGATGCAGAGGCATTCAGAGAAATTAGAGATTTTAGATCCTGTCTGAACCACGTAGAATAGAGCTCTGCAAAATTATTCTCTGAAGGGCCAGATAATAAATATTTTAGAGCATATGATTTCTGTCACAATTTAACTTCGCTGTTGTAGCAAGAAAGCAGCCATAGACAATATGCAAACAAATGGGCATGGTTCTGTTTCAGTAAAACGCTATTTACAAAGTCAGGTGGTTGGCTGGATATGATCACAGAGCCATTGTTTGTTGATCCCTGATCTAGAATAATAACTGCCAGGTTGTTCCTTACAGATTTTCTAGATATTATTATCTCCTTGCTTACTATGAAAGGGGAAAAAAGCATAACATCTGGGGAATGCTTTCTAAAAACTAGTCTTAAATTTTCCTTTGCATCTCTCTCTTCTTCATGTCTACTACTTCCTTACCTTTATTCCTCTTTGTAGCCCGTGATGCTTTGGGTAGTAAACATACCATGGTGAAGATCCGGCCCTTGTCACAGGCCACAAGAGCAGCCAAGGCCAAAGCTAGAGCTTATGCTGGTGAGCCTATAATCCCTGGTGGGGGGTGGAGGGGTCTTGTTGACATTGGTGTTAAACTGTTTTTTTCAGCACTGGTGTAGCCTCCAGAGTTGTAAAGACATAATAATCACTTAGTGTTAAGAGGAGTATATTTTTAAGGAAAAAAAGAATATAGAAAAGGCTGAGTAGGATATGTAGCATCAGAGCAGCCATTTGGAAAGAATGGGAGATGCTAACTTGAAGTTATGCAGCAGTCATTTTCTGATGACATCCTTATCTACTCTCTACCTCTGTGTTTAGCTGTTTGATAAGAGTCACTGGAAGAAATTGTGTTAATACAGATAAAGAAGCTAGGGTTGTTTGTGCTTTGCCATGTTAATTTCCTCTGATCATCTATCAGGCCCTATTAATTACTGCCGATGCAGCCTTTGGTAGTCTATTTTGTATGTTAATTACTGAGCTAAATCACTTAGAGCTAGAGTGTTTTCCTTACTTCTTCCTGCTCCCTCCCTTTCTCCCATTCAGAGTTCCTTCAGCCAGCAAAGGAGCGTCCTGAGACTTCTGCTGCCTTAGCCAGAAGGCTAGTCATCAGTGCCCTTGGGGTTCGAAGTAAGCAGAGCAAAACTGAACGGGAAGCCGAGCTCAAGAAATTGCAAGAAGCCCGAGGTGAGTGGAAGTGATGGCTTTCTTCTCAAGTCCCTTTAGAGCTCACTTTAAGGCATGTGGTTAAAAAAAAGAATGAAGCTCATTTCATTTTTGTCATTTCCATTTCCTAGACGCCTCCCAAGTATATTGAAATTGTCTGTCTGTTCCACACACCAAAGCATCTTAATCCATTTACCTACTGTTATTTTCCGAGATAGGTTCAGTGTCCTCAGCTAATCCATAGCTTTTTCTATATAGCTCTTGCTCCAAACGTTAAGAAAAAATTTTCTGTGAAAATATGATAGTCTTCTAGGTAGAGAATATTATTTGCTTTGGTTCTACTGGGCCATGATTACCATGGTATTACCAAACGGTTTAGATCTTAAATAGAAGACAAATTAAGGAGAAGCCAGCCACTGACATTGATGATGATAACTGTAGCAGGTAATTTTTTTTATAAAGATGTCCCTGAGTGGCTCTATTAGAGTACATCTAGATTAACCTAGCTTCTGATTATTTTTCAGTATCTAAGAGTTTCCAGAAAATATTTCAACTGATCCACAAGCAGGATTTGTCTTTCTCTATAGTTTGGAGCTGAGGTTAAAATCTCTCTGTCCACATGATAGGCTGTTGACTTGTTTGTAAAGGCTTGGAACTCCAGCTTTGTACTTAAGTACTTTTTATCAGCCTTCACGCTTTCGACAGTCTCATTGCCTTAGCTTACAATCTGTGGAATCTGTGAAGGCAATTTATTCTGAAAATTCCACTTACTGAAAAGTAACTTCATTTTTCCATTAAATAAATTGAAGTTTCAAACTCCTTGTTTATTGCCAGTCTAACAAGGCCATTAATACTTTCTGTCCACTCTGCTTTGGTGATAGCAGGCAGCTTGCAGACTCTCGGCTGCACTGGCCAGATAACCAGTGACAGAGTGTGTCATGGCAGGTGCTAGAGTTTCAGAGTAGAACCCGACTAATCTTTGAAACCTTAATGATTATAATGCGGCAGTTTTGACTTTTCCAATGCATTGTTCACTCAAAGCCATGTTATAGACTATAGAAACAGGAGGATTCATCTGCTTTTTATGGATGGCAATAACAGAATTAGATTAAAGGAGAATATGCCATGTCCTTAACTCTATTAATTGGTTGTCTTTGAAGAAAATGCTTTTTCTATGATAGCCACAATTATCTCAAAGGATCAGTGGAGGGTAGTAACAGTGGTATCTATAGAAGCATATATGACTCTTTTTTCAATGTATCATGCTTTCCTGTGTATTTCTACAGATTCTGCAGCAATAGTTTTGCATGGGTATCATTTGAGTATTCCCCTGTAGGCACATCAGCATGCACCTCCACTTGAGAATTTGTTTTAAGTATCCAGATATACGAAGGACATTTCAATGATGCAATTAAAAATGAGAAGTGTTGGTTAAGTGGGTACCCTGTTACTTTTTAAATGAACGCCTTTAGTTGTGACTAGAGACCCACTGTACTAAGTTCCTACTATTTATTGGTGCTGAGGCTATACAGATTATAGGGGATTCTTTCTTTATTATGCTTTAGAGCTTCCCCATTTTTCATGTCTGAGAAAATATATATGGAAAGTTCCTGATTTGTCTTTTTCTGACTTCTTAATGTACAAAGCAGATACTCCGGTACCTGCCTGTGTGGGCCCCAAGGCTGCTCAATGTGGCAAATTATTTTTTCTGTGAAAATTAGAAGTACTGTGTAGGTGTTAAGCAGAACAGATATTTTTGTTCCAGACCTTCTTCCACTAGACCGGGCGGAATCAGTACAGCATAGTGGTTACCATTGTAGACTCTGGTATCAGACTTCCGGGGTCCGCGTCTTAGCTCTGCTGTTTACTGGCTGGCTGTGTCACCTTGGGCAAATTAGTTACTCTCAGGAGGCCTCTGTTTTCTCATTTATAAAATGGAAATCAAATGAGATAATACATAGAAGATACTTAGTCATCTTCAAAAACCATAGAAATGCTCTTCCTTCTGTTTCCATAGGGCTCTAACTAATATGTGACAAATATTAGCTACTCTTGTTTTTATTAGTAATAGTAGAAATATTATATGGTGAGTCCAGTGCATATTTTTTGTCATTACTCTTTTTATTTTAAATTTCATATAATACTCTATAAACTACATTTAGCATTCACTGAGCACCTGCCCTGTGTAGGAGAATTAGATATTTTGTTCCACTCCTCAAGATTTACAAGCTAGTGGAGATATCTTAATAAGGAAGAATATGAACTTGGTATTTTAAGCAGTTGTTTCTCCTCTCACTTTAGTTCTGGAGATCTTAAGATTAAAAGCCATGGCAAGGTTTTTGTTGATTAAAAGGATTGGAAGGAAACATCAGGTAGTGTAACATGTTATATAACTCTGTGATGGATGGTATTATCTCCAGTTTAGAACTGGCCCAGAGGAGTAACTGGCTGAAGGTCACCCAGCATTTGAACCTAGTCCTCTCTAATTAAAACCCACGCTCCTTCTATTATACTGTAATCTCTCTTGAAGGATTTTGGGGCAATTAAAAATTTTTTCCCAGGAAGAAATATCGAGAAATTTTTAAGGCCTTCAGAAAATAAAATATGACAGGCTTCCTTGTTATCTCTTTCAATGATTAGCAGTTTTCACTGTCAGAAAATTCTTCCTTAGGTCTAACTTAAATCTTTATGATGTTGGGCTGGCCAAAAAGTCCGTTTAGTTTTTTCTGTAACATAAAAGACACATTTTCACCAATAACATCATTGATTTGGGTATTTTGAGTATGTTAGCTATCTCCTACATGGTAGGACATTGATTGTTCTCAATTAACGTCTCAGTTTGATTGCTGTCAAAACTCAGCTGTTTTACCCCAACTGTGGAGCTTCATCCAGGGAGAAATCTCCAGCATGAAACTTCTCAAAGCACTTTAGACACATTCAGTCATAACACCTTCCCCATACACTGCACAAATCTGTGTGTGTTTCAGTTGTGTTTTTGCCTTTTTTGAAATAATAAAACATAATATGCTGAAAATGTTGCATATATTCTTCCATCTTCAATATTAAAATGGCTATACAAAAATTCACCTCTTTTGATGTTTGAAAGATTTTTTGCCTTATAAATGATAAATTTTTTTTAAATGCATGCTGATATGACAGCTGTCACAATACCATCTAACAAAATTGTTTCAAGTGAAGTTAAAGATCACTAAGTGCCACCAGAGCCATGTTCCCGAAACACCCCACAAACCAGCTTTTTGACCATCCCAGTAGTTTAGTCCAGATTTCTCTCAAGGGCAGATTATTTAGGAATGTGGTTTTGACATTAACCAGCTGTGTGGCCATGAGCAAGTCTGTGTGCCCTAGTTTCCAACAAAGTGGGTTACCTAGCCTCGAAGAATTTTTTGAGTACATTGTAAGTTAACATTTATAAAAATGTTTAGAAAAGTACAAATTCAGGATACTGTTATTTATGTGATTCTTGGGAAATTAGTGTTCATTATAATAATGTGAATCAATAATGACAAATATATATTGTACTATGTACCACCGCTGCTCCCCACCCATTATCATGACAGACAGTGCAGTCAGGCATGGCATTCTTTCTTGGTGAGTTTTGACTTGACCATTGTTAACCGATCAGAGTTAGCATGGGAATTGAGATCTATGTGCCATCTTGATATAGGCACTTCTATTAATAATAATACTGTAGAATAAAAATAATACTATAGAATATCTCCTAGCCTTTCTTTTCCAAACCCTTGAGGCGCTCTGATGTCTGGCACAATGCATGGTTTATAAAAAGATACTCAGCATACATGCATGTTTATTGACTGAATACATGAATAACATCAGTTACTTTAATTTTTTTTACATAAACCTTACTTTATTCATGATTCTACTCTCAACCTGTCAAGTTCTCCATGTGTTTCTTCATAAAATCCAGAGTTGAACACTTCATCTGGAACCCTTCTAATTAATGAATTTGGGATTTGTAATTTGGAGGTTTAAGCACTTTGCTGCTAAGTTCCTCCACTCTTTTGGTCTTTTTACCTTTTTTTAATGAAAAGTCTGTGTGTGTCTTAGTCCTTAAAAAGAAGGTTCAGAAAAATAAAACTGCTCAGGGAAGAATTGAAAAAGATAACATCCAATTCATTTTAAGCAAACTGTATTGTATATATGAGGAGGATAAGAACTTTGTTTCACAAACCTTTGACCATGGGGAAGGTATTTTTCAGTCCAGCAGAGTGCGTAACAGATCAGGGCTGCACCGAGATGGGAAATGGAAACAGAGATCGCCCTAGACTGCTTTGGGGTTTTTTTTTTTTTTAATTTTCAATTTTATTTTTCAGTTAGAGTTGACATACAATATTATATTAGTTTAGGTTGTACAATATATGGATTAGACATTTATATAACTTATGAAGTGATCACCCGATAAGCCTAGTACCCATCAGACACTGTACATGGTTATTACATTAACATTGACTATATTCCTATCCTTGTCTTTTTCATCCCTGTGACTGGAAATTTGTACATCTTAATCCCTTCTTTTCCACCCCTCCCTTCAACCCCTTTCCCACGTGATGCCCATCAGAATGTTTTCACTACATCCTGTGTGCTTTGGATTTGGCTTAATCATATGCTTTAACCCAGTGATTACCCTGAATGATAAAACCACTTTTTAAAGACCAAACTCAGGATTTCATGTAAAATTTGCCCACATACCACTTACAAAACACTTGATTCCCACATGAAATTGGAGATAGGTATCATTACTTCTTAGAATAAGCCACCTTCTCATCTTCAAAGCCTGCTATAATTTTATTTCGTAACTTAATTCCATTTTACTCTTGGGGATAGGTGATTAAGTGGCCATTCATAAAAGGCCACCTTTTAGGTTACAGGCCTGAAAGACAGAGTGAGTAGACAATAATTTAATCACCTACTTGGATGAATTAAATCACTAAGAACTTAAAAGTAAAATCATCTTTAGAAGATAATCAACTATAACATTAAAGAAAGTAATTACAATTGCTGCCTTCTGAAATCCTTTCCAGGCATTCCATGATTCTGCCTTTAAAGGCAGGGCTGCATTGCTGACTCTTAATCTAGGTCTTGTGCCATTTTCTTGGTGTCTCTTCTCCCTCGATATGAAGTTCCCTTCATTTCTAACCACATTGCCTTTCATTTTAATGTGGTCTTTTTCTCTGAGATGCATTATTTACCCATATTTTTTTGTATCACCTGCTGTTTAATAAACTTACATCCTTGGCCTAGATCATAGATGACAACGTTAATCCTAAGACTAACTGACCGTTTCACCAAGTATTGCTAAATAAATAGCACATAGTTCTTTGTGATGATATTTAATACATTGTTAATCCACTCTCCAGAGTTATATACCCTCCGACACAGTATCGATGATATAAATACTTTGTAAGCCAAAAAATCTAGAACCCTGCTAACATTAAGAGGTTACTTATTATTGGGCCTTTATCTGCCGTATCTGTCAAACCATAAAAAAAGACAATTACATTAATTTGACCAGATTTGTGCTTCAGTTCTTCATATTGGTTATTGTTCTGTAGGTAGATGCAAGTAGATTTTGTGATGATTTTCTCCATTATTAGATGTAGAAGTAAATTTTGAATGTAGTAATTAGTATTTTTTCTTTAAACATGACACCAAACTGGCCCTCTTTTAATCTCCAATACTTTCTGTTCCCTGAGTGAGAAGTGGTGATTTCAGTCCACTCATTTTATATAATCATTTCTGCTTATTTAATATACTGGAGAAATGAAAGTTTTCAGGGCTGGTTATGTGAGTGCTTTAGGTTAATCATTTCATACTAATTCTTCTGTTCCTTAGTTCCTTGTACTTATGGCTACTGTTGAGCTTTCTATTTCACTTACTGTTTTTAATGGTTGGAGGTAAGTTAATAAGAGCTCTTTTTCATGCAGTCTATTAGCTGTTACTTGCCTTCCTTTCCATTTAATATAGGGATAGCATGTTTGTTTATCTTGCTGTCATTATGTGCTCCCCCCCCACACACACACACACCTCCCCCCCCCCCCTTTTCTTCGTAGATTCTTTCAGGTGTCAGAATAGTGGAAAGTATGCTGGTTTAAGAATTATGGACCTGGGTTCCAGCTTCAGTTTTTCACTGATTACATAACCTTAGGCAAGTCACTTAACCTGCCTCCAAGCTTCCACTTCCTCTTTAAAATGAAAATATTTTGGTCTTACCCTAACTTAAAATTTTTTATTCTATTTATGTTCTGTGTTTCTAAATTTATACCTCACATTTTCACTATTTCTTTGTGCTTCTCAGTTTGTCTCCCTGATCTTACTGGTTATCTCATATGGTTTACAGCCAGAATCTTCTTCCATTTGGTAATAAGAGATCTGCAGTATTTTAGTAGAAAGCATTAGGGTGGGCAATATTTCAAAGTTTTGAAATTTTCTAATTTTAGAAAGATTATATGGTTATCTGGATATGTGTTCCATAACACCAAAACCAAACACATTAACATGGTGTTTCTTCAGCAGAGTGCGTGACAGTCACTCTAGGTGGTGCATGTGAAGACTGTTCACGTCCTTTAGGTTTTCCTCCAAATGAGTTTTGGCCCAAACCTTAAAAAAAAAATGTTTGCAGAACCCCTTTGATTTCAGAATTGTGGGTTCTGGGCCACTCATCCTGTGTTGCCTTTCTGATTAGAGTTTTCTGAGTTTATTGAAAACTTTGAGTTCTAATAATTCACTTTTCTCATTTCTTCACTTTTCTTAGAACCCAGAACCAGTGTTTGATTGCTTTCATCTAAGGATGTCTTTGTCTTTGGAAACTTTCCTAACTTTCCTGCTTGTGAGAATCAGAGTCACAGTGTCTTCCTAAGAGATGAGGTGTTTCCTGGAGAATCCCAGCCCAGGTCCAGTCTGTCTTAAAGCCTGATGCCAGGACACTGAGTCACCTTGCCTTCAGCTTGGAGTTTGCCGAGTCCCATTTTTGCCATTTTGCTGCTGTATTCTGATCATGCCACAAGATGGTGCCCAAATAGCAGTGAATTTCTCTGTCTCACATGTACAAGTGCCAGTCAGCTTCCTAACATAGTTCTTTGCCCTTAAAGTACAGTCAAATATAGTAAGGAATTTTATAAGAGATTCATTCTGCTGATTTGAAAAAGATATGTCAAAATAGCAAGTGTTAACTCTAAACTCATCTTGATTTCTATAATCCCCCAGGTTTATGACTTGCAAATCTTCACACACGTTATCTGAAATAATAATACCCCTTCGAAGGAAACACTTAGGCTTCTCATCTACATTCATGGTGTCAGGATAAATGTCGAACCATGAAATGAGAACTGGTATTGTGGCACCTAATGAAGTACTTGGGCCACCGAACTCTGTATGGTCTGTATTTTGTTCACTTCTTGGTGAAAGTGTTAAACAGAAGTCAGACTTTTATGTTGAAAATTGAAGATATATTGCCCAGATTTGTGCAGTTTTTATTTTTAGAAATAGTCATTTGTTTCTCTTCATTATTTGTGGTTATTTTTCCATGTTGGAATTGTGTATTCCAGGAGATTTCTGGCTCCTAAAAGTGTTCTGAAAATACTGAAATTCAGTTTGTCTCTGAAATATTTTTTCCATAAGATTGTAGTAACATTTCCACTTAACAAAGCACTTGGAAAGTTAAAGATATTAACTCTTGGAATCCAGTTAGAGAAGACCAGGAAGTGCAGCTGTCTCATAATTAAACTTGTCTTATAATTTGGATTAAGGAAAAGTCACTGGTTATATGACATGTACCACCACTTTTAATGTTGCCCTAATTTACAGAGAGAAAACGGTTGGAAGCCAAGCAACGAGAAGACATCTGGGAAGGCAGAGACCACTCTGCAGTTTGAACGTCAATCAGTGAAAGGGATAATTCCATGAATTCAGAAAATATTTCCATTGTCTTCAAGATAAGAAGATCCTTCCAGAATTCTGTGTACATGCAGATGTGCTTGTTAATGAAAGAAAGATAAAGTGATCAGGACAAGGACTGACTGGTGTAGAAAGAAGACGGAATTCCATCTGTCTTCATTCCTAAATGCAGTTCTTGGGCATCACCCTTACTGTGTTGGGCAGAGAAGGGAGCCGTCAGCTGGGAAGAAACTCGGGAAATGTGACTTCCAGGAGTTCTCTGGACAGGGCAAGTTATGTTAGCATGACTGACCCTTCCAAGCTGTTTTAAGCAAATATAAAACAGAGGATTCAAACCTGTGATGATGGGAGATTAGGGCCCTGTAAGACCAGGGGGTTTTTAGTACCTCACAAAGCTGAGAAAAACAATATTGAAGAGGCGGTGGGAGCAGCTAGTCCAAAGAGGCAGTATCTGGTATATTTGGGATCCACAGAATCTACACTGCCAGTTCCAGAGCTCCAAAACCAGTAGCCTACAGCAGAAGTGGGTATTTGGACTACAGAGTTTGTACTGAGCTAGCCCAGCGTCTGGGGCTGCACAGCAGCCAGGGGCTGCGGCTTCGTTCCTCATAGGAAGCCAGTCTTGGGAGCTGTGTGCCGGTTCCAGTTTAAGCAGTGCTATCATGTTGTGAGAGGAGATATTAAAGTCCGTTTTGACCTAGATCACTCTGGTGTTTGTCAGTTTTGTTATTCCCACAAAGTGGAGAGCAGCTCTCATCTTCATCCCTCTAATACTGTGCATGGGTTCACTGGGTCTGTTGATTTTATTGAACCCCACTGAGCAGAGAGTCGATCACCTCTCTACCCCAGAGTATACCACAAAATCACCTCTCCTGGGATGGTGTGTGGCAGCTCGTTTCCCTTCTTGCCCTCCTTGTGCACCACCTCCTTGTCCGGCCTCTTGCCTTTTCCCATCTCTGTCATATCTGACATCCTGCAGAACCAATTTGTCACACCATGTGTTGCTGGTGTGATCGTCTCAGCCTGTGCCAGAGGCACTTGGCAGGCAGCACCACCGGACCATCCATTACCATGGAAAGCAGCCAGAATCAAACACACACCTCTGGGCAGTGAGAGATTCCCTCCTAAAGGACATGGACAAGTCAGCTGTCGTCTCAGGCTTTATCCATTCCATATCTGCATTCCCAGTGTTTTTGGAAAAGAACTCCGCACTGAAGAAATGATAGTGCTAAACCCTAAGATGCTGAGGTAGCAAGAAAGTGTTTCATTGTGCCTTCAGGTGAGGCAGTAGCCTCATTTTTGTGTGATTTAGTGCCCGAGACAATGATGGATTATTAGCATTGCCTAGAACATGGTGGAATGGGGCTTTTTTCACACATTTCTGAAATGACATTGGCCTTGGGTCTTAGTCCTGACACAACTATCCCTGCTGCTGTTCTGGTCTTGGAGCCCTCTTGCAGTTCCTCAGCATTGTTTTCCTCAGTCTTGGTCAGTCCCGAGAATGTCCCATGTTCGTGTTCAGTGTTTCCGGTCTAAGTTTGGGGGATTAAATAAGTCCTTCTCTTGATTCTGTCCCAGTACTTAGACCAGCACCCCTGTCTTTGGCTTGCAGCTGCACAGCTGGTCTCTCTCTCTTCACTGAACAGACTTCTCTGAGATAGATCTGCTGGAACAATATGGCTGCATTTGAAAGGAAATGCAGAGAGGTGTAGCCAGGCTTCCTACTGAATGGTATACCTTTGAGGTGTAGCTTTGCTGTGCTGATTCTTAAAGGCTGAGTGACCTTGGTTAGTAAAAAAGAGATGATTGTCCCTATTACTTGCCTTTGAGGGGGCTTCCCCTTTCTGACAACATTTTAGCTTTTAAGAGCATTATTAATAGTAATATATTGCCCTGTGTTTTTATAGTCCTTATAATTTCTAGAAGTAACTTTTGTTTTCATTCTAATGCATTGTACTAGGTGGCTAGTAGCTTGTGTGTGTGTGTGTGTGTGTGTGTGTGTGTGTGTCTCTAGGTGTGTCTAGCTAACAATCAGCCATCCTCTTTCAGATTTATCCTTATAATCAGACCCAGAGAAAGGATGTGTTTTTGTTTTGGATGTTTTGTTTTGTTTTTTGCCAGTATTGAAAGCCATGCAGTGCTGCTGCTTCTTCCGTTAGTAGAGAATGTACTTTTTAGTTATCTTTTTCTAGTAGGTGGGATTGCTGGATACTGGCTAGAGATAAGAGGGCCTGCCGTGGCCCAGCATGGACTACATGGGCTTGACCAGGTGGAAATGAGGTCTTTGACCACATCTAAGCCATGCCTTCACAAGCTGAGCTGACTGGAGAGTACCCTGTAGCTGCCACTGGCTCCTTTGTTAGATGTTTGAGGAGATGAGAAGATATAATGCACTCTGCTCTGCACATATATTGCTTCGTATATGTTGATGTCTGAATCCAGGATTACCTGGAATTTGTAGAAGAAAGTCTTTTAAAATAGAAATAAATTAGGCTTCTGAAGAGCAAGCTGACGTTCCTAGCACTTTAGTTTTACTGGAACTAAAGTATGCTGAGGTGAAAATCTTGTGACATTTTTGGTTCTGTCTGGAATTCGGTGGTTGGTATTCTGTTAACATTCCTCATCTAGTTACAAGTCATGCCAGCCACCAGTCTTCCCATGCCCTTTCCTTTCAACTCGGAGGTGTAACAGCACAACCCTTGTCTAGTTTTTTTTTCTAAGAATTAGAACTGGCTGCTCCTATCAGACCTGGGATGTGGGCAGCAAGACTGAGACCAGAGCTGGTGGCCAGCTGCCTGGCCTGCTTTCCTGGCCCTCTTGGAAACTGGATCCAGCAAGAAGCTGTGGGTAACCTCCCTGCCTGAATTTAACCATCAGTCACCACATGCTCCCCCACTAGCTGCACATTCTTTCACAGACCATTAGCTGCATGTGCAAGTATAATGTTGTTACTGTTTGGGAGATGTTTGCTGGCTCCAACAGGAAATCAGTCCTTCCCTTGTTTACCTAAACTGCTGTGCCAAAATATAATGCTCCCTCTACCTAATGAAGGAGATGAGGGAGTTGAAAGAGAGAAGGTAGAGGAGAAGAAGGAAGAAAGCACTTCTTTATACTCATAGAATGTACCCCAGAGCTTGTCCGTTTTTTACTAAAGAGGGGCTGGTGCTCGTGGTGTGGGGAGAGAGCTCTATTGTAGATCTACCTCGTCTGCTCCCATTCATTTTGACTTTGCAACCTTGGTTATAAAAATTGACAACCCTTGGACTTTATTTCTGGCCTCCTACCTTTCATCCCTTAACCTTTCCAATCTGTGTTTCAGCACTGAGCCTGGGGAGGGAACTGGGAAGCAGACAGGCAGTAGGCTCCTGTCTGATCAGAGAAGTGTAGTGGGGCTGCCCGTGCGTCTTGGGCATCCCAGTCACCAGCTCAATGGGAGCGAAAGGGGTAAAGTTACTGCGCTGGGCACTGCAAAGAATCAAAGCCAGTCTTGTGTTTTTCAGTCCATAGTGAGCAACCTTTATTGGCACTGGGGTGTCAGACCTGTAAAGGTCATCTCTTAAGTGTCTAAGTGGAGGAAAGATTACGAATCATGTCCAGGAAGACCATGGGATTTTATACTGCCTGAGCAAAAGCATATCACAGTCGCATCAAGAAGGGATGGTGGCCTTTCCTAGGTTTAGTCCTTAACTAAATTAAATACTCCCCTACAGTTACACTGTTCCCCACTCTCTCGACCTGTCTTATTTCTACAGAGGTGAGCAGCTTGTTTGACCAATGTTCTTTCATTGTAAAAGTTTATTCAAGGCAAAGTTCACTTCAGAAACTTGGTCAAGACCTGCAATTTAGGCCAGTCCTGAGATGCACAGTGATCTTGAGGGGATACTTTGGGGCCTGTCAGGTATATGGCACATAGTCGTGTTTATTTTTGGCAGGGGCCTTCTCAGGGGCTATGGTCCATATTACCCAGCAGTCCTTCTCCTTGACCTTCTCTTGCTGCTCTGCAGGAACTCCCTGTCTGGCCACTGCTGCAAACTTGCCCCTTCTCAAGCACTCAGTAACTGGTGGTGTTGGCCCACCAGGAGATAAAGGGATGCCTGAGGCCTAAGCTTTCAGGGATATTAGAAATATCCATATATGCAGTAGGATTAAGGTAAGGGTGCTGCAGAACAGAAAGAGTATGACAGGTGAATTCTAAATGAGGATAGATCAAACAAGGGAATGAATTTACAAACTTCTCTGCCAGTTGTGACTTTGACACAAGTTTTGTTGCTTTGATCTTGCACAGAGCTAATTCCACCTCCTGTGTATGGGTCCTGTCTTCTGCTCCTCCAGGATCTTTGCAAAGCACCCTGTGGATGGTAGACTGGACCATCCATCCCTAAGGAACTGATTGCTCCTGAATCAGGAACTCTGGGGCAAAATCTAAGAAAGATTGGGTCTCCTTAGGAAGAAGAGCTTAGCTGAACAAAGCCTGGAGGTCATAATCTGTAAACCAAAGGCCCTTAGGGGACAGGCCTAGAGCCATCCCAAGGGAGCAATACCATCCTGGTTTGGTGATCCTGCCATCAAAAGGCTTCCTGAGCAGTTCTTGGTGCCCCTTGGCACTGGCCCCTTTCCCTCTGAGTTAGGGTTCTGTAAAGGGCATGGCTCCAGTAAGCTGAGGTATCTGATGTGTGGGCAGCAGCTGGGAGTGTGCAGTGATTGCTTCAGATGAGGTTGTTCCTGAGTCGCTGCTCCTGCTCCAGGGAGAGCTCTGCATTGGCTCTATATGAATCCCCTGTGGCCAAAGGAAAGCAGGTAAGTAGCCAACCCTACCACAGTCTCATCCCTTCTCTGACAACTTCACAAAAAAACAGACATCCTGCTGAGTTCTTCCTTTACATCGGATCTGCCATGGGCACAGATCCTGCCTGGTGTGTAGTTTCAGGGACATGAGGAAGAACAGGCTATTGGGTAGAAACAGAATAAGGCCGTCGGGTGCTCTCCTGCTCCCTCCAGATTCATTCTCTATCCTGATTTGTCCTTTCTGTGCCCTGAAGAACTGAACTGTGCCCTAGATTGCCTCACACTGGCTCCTTCATCCTCTGGTTTCTGGTTGATTTGGGTCAATGGGAAGCAACAGCAAGAGATTGCAGGGTGGAGGAGAGAGAGGCGGGGTGTTCTGTTTTGGCAGTGATGGTCTGCTCTAACCCCAGGCCAGGCTCTCCCCCAGCTCTAGCTTTCATCTGACTCCAGGACACCCTCTGCCCCCTTAAGTCTAAAGGTGAAAACAATTTTCCACTCTTGGCTTATCCCTGGATGTCTCAACACCTCTTACTTCCTTAGTCTCACTTGCAGCTCTGTAAATAGTCCATTTAATAAATAACTCAGACTCTTATCCAAGCGTGCTGTCTCTTTTCTGCAAAGACCCTGACGGGTCTGAACTGCATTGTTTTTCTTTCCCTCCTCACTGTCTTGGATTCCTTGCAGCATGCTGCCAGCATTGTGGAGGATCTGCTGTTTCCTTACGTGCAGCCTCAGATTCCAGTTGCCGATTCCTCTCATCTTCCTCTCACTGAATGACAGCGAAATCTACTCAGTCACACAAATTTCTAACCTTAGACTATTCTCTGCCTTCTCTCATCGTCTTCCATCTGTTATCAAAGTTATTTTTTGAAACATAAATCTCATGTTTTTGCTCCATTGACTAATTTATCAACGGTTCCCAGAGCCCACAGGATGGAATCTCTTCTCTTAGCAAAAACTATGATAACCCTCTGCAAACAACCTTAGTGGGTTTGAAGTGCAATAGAGAAAAATTCTCAGGTTGAGATTACCTCACTGTCTTACAGCTAGGAAGTGGTTGGAGTTGAATCTGGAAGCCAGTGAAGCCTTTTGATGCCAAATCCTATGGTCTTTCTCCTCCCTTCTCTCGAGATCCAGCTTTGAATTTCCTTCATGTGGTTACTTTCTGTCTCTGCTTGCTCAGCATTTATAGTTCATCCCAATTTGGGGTACTCAGTAGTACTGGGTTATCCATTTGCACGTCTGCTTACCCTACTAGAGAGTGAGCTGTGCATCGCACTCCTGTTTCGTTCCTACTGCCTGGCTCAGTGTTCAGCACAGAAGTGGGTCTTAATAAATGTTTGTTGACTGAATAAATGTCTGTCCCACCCCACACACACCAAGTGTGGATGTGAACACCATGCATAGCACATACAAACATTTTTAAACTTAAAGATGGAGGAATTGCTACCTTCCTTTATAGACAAGTAGAACAACCACCTCCTTACTCTGTCCCCACTGGGTCATTCCTTCCTCTTTTGTCTGATGCCACCACTCCCACAAGTGTCCTGGGCCCTGTTTTCCACGGTTCCCTTCCTGCAAGCAGTGATCCCAGCTGGAGACAGCAACCTGGATCTGGGGGACTTCTACTTTTGCCTGTGAGGCAGTCAGCTTAGAATGAAGGCAACTAAGAAAGACCATGGGAAAGGGAAGGAAAAAGTAACCAAATGGGCAAGGGAAATCCTGACTTGGCTTGAAGTAACAGGAAAGAGTAGGAATGATGGGAAACTGAGTTTACAATCCAAACAGCCCTAAGGACAAAAGGGTATAGAAGTAGCAACTATTGGGAGAGGCTTGATAGTCTGATCAGTTCTGGAAATCCTACTGGGAAGAGGTCAAACCTATCCTTTTACACACACCTTCAGGTCACACGCAGGTACACTTAGAGTCTCCCAGCTCCCCAAGCCCACACAGGGCCGGTCCCCTAGTGGCTCACGTTTACCTGTGTGGCAGTTGTGCAGCCAGACCCGCTGCCCGTCATACTTGCAGCGGCACTGCATCGCGTTGTTGGAGAAGTCTGACTCGGCCACCTCATATTTGGGATTCACAACCACCTGGAACAAGAGGAGGGGACAACTGAAAACAGGTGATCTGACTTCTGAGTGAGTTTATAGTGAATGTAATAATCCTTTACATTTTGTGTAGTCCTGCAAAGCATGCTTTTTTTTTTTTGGCTTCATTAATTCTTGTAGTCAACCCAGTAGATAAGCATTAATGTCCCTATTCTACAGATGGGGCCTGAGAAGCTGTGACTACCTACTGCCCATTCAGTCAGGACTCAAAACCCAGGTTCTCTGGATCCTGATTCCATGTTTTTTCCCCTACCGCATACATTGCTCCCTTCAAGTGCCAAGACCTGTTGGAGACCCTGACCTTATGACCCTGACCCTGACCTTCCTTCATTTGACCTCAGGGAAGTTTCTGGAACATTTGAAGGAAATAGAGTTTCTGTGGAGAATCCCTACAAGCCCCCTTACCTGAAAAATATAGTCCCCAGGGCCCACGTCTGTGATATCCACCCACTGGCAATCAATGTCATGCCGGTAGGTGTCCCAGCAGCCAACGGTCACTCCCTGCTCTCCAAAGTTGGCACATGCATAGCGTCGCTGCAGTCCTGTAAGGAAGAGGACTGAGTTATTGAGGCACTGGTTTAGGTACTCGGGACCAAGCACTCTGCTAGGTCGTCCATGTACTTCATCAGTCATTCCTCTGACCAGCCTGACCAATCAGACCCTACGTGGAATCAGATTAGGGACCTGAGGGTCAGTTACCATGTTTTACTGTGTATAATGTGCAATTTTGCCCAAATTTTTGAGGGAAAAATAAGAATGAGCATTATTCGTGGCTACAATGGTTACAAAACAGATGTAATAATTCTGTGTGTAATGCACACAAAAATGTGGGAGTGCATTGTACATGGGAGTGCATTGTACATGGGAGTGCACTGTACATGGCAAAACACAGTAAATAACCTGCCACGGCATCAGAGCCAGAGTTCCTACTGACCACGAATCCAGCACTGTAACAAAACCCATCTGTGACAGAGGTTATTTCTTCTCATGCTTGCAGGGGTGTCCAACCTCCTGGCGTCCCTGCGCCACACTGGGAGAATAGTTGTCTTGGGCCATCCATTAAATACATTGGGACACGTAGCCACACAACAATCTCATAATGTTTTAAGTAAACCTACGATTTTGTGTTGGGTCCCATTCACAGCCATCCTGGGCTGCATGCGGTCCACAGGCCGCAGGTTGGACACCTCTGCACTAGTGGAAATCCTCATTGGCCTAGAAAATGTGGTTGGAAAATTCCAGCTCTTCTGTGCTGATACATTTGTCCGTCCATCCATCTATCTACCCCTCTAAGGAGGCATTGTTTACTGTGAATTCCTAAGGGCTAGGAATTGTGGGTATGCAAATTGGAATCAGTCTATGCCCTCAAAGAATGTAGCAGAGATCAGACAGGTCTGTGACTATTACCCAAAATATAGAAGAGTTGAGTATTTTAAAACTGGTTTAAAGTGTGTTGGGAATGTAGCCCTGGCTGCTGTGACTCAGTTGTTTGAGTGCCGGCCTGCAAACCAGTCACCTGATCGACTCCTAGTCAGGGCAGGTTCCTGGGTTGTGGGCCGTGTCCCTTGAGAGGGGCGCGTGAGAGGCAACCACACATCGATATTTCTCTCCCTCTCTTTCTCCCTCCCTTCCCCTCTCTCTAAAAATAAGTAAAATCTTTTTTTAAAAGTGTGTGGGGAATATAGAGGAAGTATTGAGAGACTTTCCGCCTATCTCACAAGGTAAAATATTGATCTTTTTGCATTGCCCTGACTGCTGTTTGTTAGGCGCCAAGCCAGAGTCTCCAGGTGCCAAGGGTTATTGAGCAGGACAGAGAGGACCCCAAAGGGGTGAGGAATATGACACAGGAAGGATATGCTGGCAGGAAATGACATACCTGTGGGGCAGTTTGTGTCCTCTAGACAGAAGCTGGCCTTGTGCCCTTCGGCCACCTTGGAGCCATTGAGAGTAAGTAGGTCGTAGTGGGTGAAGACCTCAATGCTGTGGTAGTGCCTGCGGAAGAGGCAGAGCTGTCAGTCTGGCAACGAGAGTCCGTCCTCTCTGGAGAAGTTCACAGGGAAGACTGAGGCACTGGGCGCCGGCATTCCCCGGAGGAGGAGGTTATAACAGCAGGGCAGTGCCCTTCTGTCCAACCCAAGATTAGCGACCTGTGGCCGACTTCCTGGCTCCCCTACCCAGCAGCAAGGCACAGCCTCCCCCTCACCTAGGGTCTCAATTCAGGTGAGCGGTGAAGGCTCTGTCCCGGGAGCCTCCCGCAGGCTGGCGCCCAGACTCGGGGCCTAAGTGGGAGGTGGAAGGAAGGGGCACTTGGGGGCACCAACCTAGAAGCTGAGCCGCTGAGGAGGGAGCTTACTCTGCTCCCCGTCAGCCTGGGAAATTGCTACCATTGTTTCCAATCCAGTTCTAATGACAACTCTGTTCATGCTACAGGGAAGGGTGCTTATTATCTCGGCGAGGCCAAGTCCCAGAGTCGCTGCCCATCCCTCTCAGCTTTCCCCGCCCGCGGATGTGTCCTAGAGAAAAGCCGCCACTTTTCCACTCTGCCTTTGTCACAGGCATGGTCTCTCCTTCTGTCTGGGCTGGGGACTCCTGAAAGGAAAGAATGCTCAGTGTCCCCTTCTAGTACCAGTGTTCACACTCTCCTTTGAGGACCTTGATTTTGCAGCTGCAGAAACCAGCAAGCTTTTCCTGCGGAGCCAGCATCCAGAACGGGCTGTCTAAAGACAAGGCCTAAGGTTCAACGCAGAAAAGTCCAGTATCCTTCTGAGAGAGACCAGTTCTGCTGGCGGTAACTGCTCGGTTGGATGTCACTGTGGGAAACGGACCCCCTGACACCCTCGGCATGGGGACATACAGGGTCAGTGAAAGCGCAGTGGAGAGGACAAGCTGGTGTCACTGGGACTCCCCGTTGCCTAAGTGCACACCCCTCCTGGGAAAGTGTGCCCGAGGCCAGAAAATATCAGGCTGATCTGGCCCCTGGACTCCTCATTTTGTCTCTGTGGAGCCAGGGCATGGGCAGGCACTAACCTGTGGCACTGGTGCCAGATCCAGCTGTGGCGTCCTGTCTTGGGGCGGAAGTCCGCCCGGCCCAGGTTGTGGATCTGGGAGGAAAATCGCAGCAGGCGCCGGTGTCCATAGGGCCAGTCCATGTGGTCCGCAGACTGGGAGAGGCAGTTCTCCTCGTGGGCGCAGTAGAGCAGGCTGAGCGGACGGTCCTCCAGGTAGGCCGTCTCCTGCACCAGCTGGGCGTTCATCACAAGGTCTGGAGCACCTGGGCCGCAGCGGGCACGGTGGGGGTGGAGAGGTTGATGGGCTGCTCAGGGCTCCTCCCATTCCCTTCCTGCCACGGTGTTTCTGTTACCCTTCCCGGAAGCCACATGTGTCTACCATCGCCATCCCTCACTCGTGACGGTTCAGGGATGTGGAGATCCACAGCTGTTGCATGTAACAGCAAGAGAGAAAGTGTGCCTGCTCTCAGCGCTTGTCCATGTCAAAACAGGGGTCCAGTTCAGATTTTTGGCCGAGGCATCACACGGTGAGCCTGTGTGCTAACCATGGTTTATTGGATGGGCACTGAGGGTGGGGGTGGACATATGGCTATATAATGCCTGTACTGTCACGAAACATGCTCTGGAAATTCCTGTGGTGTATTTTGTGGAGAGCCAGGGTGTGCTCACTGACAAACCCTCGAGTTCCCAAGGGAAAGAAAGAGAGCTTTCAGCGAGAATAAGAAGAGGAGAGAGTAAGAGAAAGCAATGAGAAAAATCAGAGGACAAAGAGGGATGGCCACAGAAGGGGCAAGGTAGCCGTCCCAAGCTGTTGCGAAGCCTCAGATGCGTTGAGGAGCGGAGCTGCCATTCCAGGCAGAACAGAGAGGGGTACATGTTCTCAGGAAGGGGAGCCGGTGGGGAGCAGGCCCCCAGTGTGCTGTGAGCCTTAGTGTAGGCCCACTCCAGTGTCCCATCGCCCTGCAGGGCAGGGTGTGTTGTAACGTCCAGGGTTCCTCCAAGGGACGCTGGACAGAGAGAGCCCTAAAGCTCACTGACGAAGGTTAAAGATGTCTTGGCATTGAGGCTTGGTTGGAAAAAAGGTCCAGAGGCCACTTGGGTTGGTGCCAGCCTTCGGACTGGGTGGGCGTAGTTAGCACAGGCCTGGTTGGCAGGTGCCAAACAGATAGATGCCGCTGCCGCAGGAATTGGTGCATGGGACAGGCTGATGCCTAAAAATGGTCTTGGCCGAAAGCCTTTTGGGTAAATCCACAGCTCAGGAGAACACACAGGGAACCTTAGGCCCACGTGTTCTCACACGTATGTACCCTCTGCAACCGCTTTCAGACTTCCCTCAGTACAAACTGCACTAAGAAATATATTTCATGTCATGACCTAACACAGCTACATAATTCCAAGAAAAAAATACTGCCCTTACTAATAGAACTCATTCTGTTGTTTTCTGTTCTGTTTCTTTTTTATTTTTAAACTATAGGTCATGTCACGAAAATTGAAAAATATCGTCGTATATCCTTACATTTCCACATATCCTCTGCTTCAGTCCTCACAATAACTACATGAGACGGGCAGGGCAGGGTTTGTATCCCTGTGTGAGCTGTGACCTGGCCAGACACAGCTGGTAGATGGCAGAGCTGGGGTTCCAAGCCCAGCCCTCCTACAACTCCCCCATCCTGCTATCCTTGGCCTGGACCAGCCCTCAGAGCCCTCCCTGAGGGAGAGAGGTGTAGGCTTGCTTCTGGGGACCCCAGGCCTGTTTGCCCCATGGGTCTGTGGGCCCTCCCATTACTCACTGTCTGTGCAGGAGACTCCAGCAGAGAAGCGCCCTGTGCCGTGGGAGCAGTGCACGGGCCCGTGCCTTTGACACTGCTGCAGGGCCAGCTCTGTGCCTGAGCAGCGCACCCCACTCATCACCACTTCTCCGGCCCCTGCTGTCCCCTGCCAGTACCAGGTGTCCTGAGAAAAGAGGCAACACCACCCAGTCAGGGTTGGGAGGCACCTTTGGGATCATCTCCCTGACTCCCATCTATGGCTTGGACCCCACCAGACTATCCCTACCGTGCTGTGCCCAGCCTTAGCCTGAAAGTCTTTAGTGATGGAGTCCATGCCACTTTGGGCCTCTCCAATAGTAGCCATTTCTTCCATGGATTGAGGCAAAAATACACTGCCTGTGGCTTCCACTGTCCCATGTGGTCCTGCTCCCATCCCTCTCCCATGTGGCAGCCCTCAGCTATTTGAAGAGGAGGGTCCCATTCCCTTCCTGCCCACCCAGGCAGCCTGTCCCATTTCCCAGCCCCAGGTGGTCGGTTGTGCTCAGGGTTGACCCGGTTCTCCAGGTTGGGTGTGCCCAGCATTGCCCAATAGGCCAGCATGGCTGCAGTTGAAGAGGTTTGTCCATTGCAGCCATGCCCAAAGCCTCTTGATGTTGTGTGCTTGACATCTTTGACTGTATTTGACGGTATCCATTTACTTCTACTAGGACTGCCGCTCGCCTGGTCCCAGCCAGCATCATTTTCTACCTGGGCTCCTGCAACAGTGTATTTCCTGACTCTGTTTCCCTGTATTCACTTTAGTCCCCACCCCAACCCTTTGCCGAAGAGCAAGAAAGATATCTTTTAAAAATATGCACTATAGGCTTTCAATGGCCTTGCCCCTGCCCCTGCCTCCTGGACCTTCACACTTCACACCCTTCGCCCTCGAAAGCCACGCTTCACCTCTGGTCCCTGATTTCCTCTACCGAGTAGAGCTTCCTCTGGCCACAGGTCATCGCATGGGCTGTCTGTTCCTCCTCCACCTCATCTGCCTAACTTGTTAGTCTTTCCTACAGACACAGTCATGCGCCTGTTGTGTGAACACTGCACTAACGACCACCTCCCTCCCTTGGTGGACCGTTCTGTGAGGCAGGAACTACGTCTCCTGTATCCTCCGCAGCCAGCATTAGATCGGCTCAGTTCCACTCAATAATTAATTGCTGAATGTAAGGATGAATGAGTGAATGAATGGTTAGCAGCTTTAGCACAGGAAGGTTTAGAAGCAGACAGGGACCTACCTTGATAGCATGGTNTGAACACTGCACTAACGACCACCTCCCTCCCTTGGTGGACCGTTCTGTGAGGCAGGAACTACGTCTCCTGTATCCTCCGCAGCCAGCATTAGATCGGCTCAGTTCCACTAATAATTAATTGCTGAATGTAAGGATGAATGAGTGAATGAATGGTTAGCAGCTTTAGCACAGGAAGGTTTAGAAGCAGACAGGGACCTACCTTGATAGCATGGTTGGCGAAACCCAGGCCGAGCTGTCGGCAGGCCACCATGGCTTCGGTGAGCCCCCAGTGGTCACTGCACACGGCCCCCCAGCGTTGGACCCCGTTCACCTCCACCTGTACCTCCACCACACCCTCCTCAGGGCTGCGCCCACCAGCCAAGCGCACCTGCAATGGTCAGACATGAATGAGGAGCAGGGTGGCCTTCGGAGGGGGCAGCTCGGGATGCCCCGGCCGCCCACTGTGCGGCCCTGACTTGGCACGCCCCTCTCCAGTCTGTGTCCTGTGTAAAGTAGGACACTTTACCAGACAGTCCCTAATGTCCCTGCCTGCTCTAGAATCTGACTCAGAGTGCCTGTTCCCGGGCCTTCTATCCCAGCCCTTGCCCTCCTTCTCCCTGAAATCCTACCATTAATGACGACCTGCCAGTTGCAGAGGATTGCCTGTCAATAGTCCCATTCGCAGTGACACTATGAGTCAGTCAACCTCTCTTACAAAAGAGAGAACTAAGACGAGAGACACCAGAGACTTGAGTCCCCATTAGCATGACACTTGAGCCTCTCCCTGACAGCCCTGTGGCCCTCTGCCCTAGGCTCCTTCTTTCTCAGCTTCACAGGGATCCTGAGAAGGTATAATAGGAGAGCCATCCACCTAGAGAGGTGCTATTGCCCCAAGGGGCTGTGGGCCAGGCCAGGGGAGACTCAGGAGAGGGGTGTTTTTTCAAGCTGGCTCCAGCTGGGGCTCAAAGCAGAAGCACTGGCTGCCTGTCATGTTCCCCTCCCCACTGGCCCCATGCGGTGTCCTGGCTTCTCCCAGGGCCTTCCCAGCCCCCAGCCTAAGCCCATGCCCAGACCTGAGCTCACCTGATTCTGGAAGCCCATGTTTGGGACATTGCACCTGACAGCAGCATCATTCTCATGTTGACAACCATTAGGGGACCCTTTCAGGGAGGGGCATTCGCCGAGGGTCCGCTCATACCCCTTGCAGCGCACCTCACTCAGATGGATGAGCCCCAGCCCTAGAGCGTGAGGGAGAGAAATGCCATGTGAGGCTTTATATCTGTAGTCCCACAGCTGTGGCTTCCCCTCCACAGAGCGGGGAGGGGATTTATGTCCAGGGCCCTGGCACCGCAGGGCCACCAAGGGATGGACCAGTGGCACATCTAGGCCCTCCCACCCGGCCCCAGTCCTCCTCACTCACCTTGGCCCAGCTGGGCCCCAAAGAGGGCTTCCCGAGCAGAGCCGAAGCCAAGCTGGCGACACACGACGCTGGCGGAGATGAGGTTCCACCCATGATCACAGACTGTACCCCACTGGCGGTGGATGAGCACTTCCACCCGGCCCTCGCCCACCTGGGCCCCCGAGCGGAGGCGCACCCTTGGCTCCTGCTGGGCGAAAACCAGCGTCAGGGGGGCCAAGGAGGGGGCCCAGGGGCCGAGCCACTGTGGGAGTCTGGGCCAGGCCCCTTCGAGCTGGGCAGTCAAAGTCGCCTCGAGGAAGCTCTGTTTCTTAACCTCCCTCTCTTCAGTGACAAAGAGCCACTGCCATGTGATGGTAAAGCAACATCCAAGGAGCCTTGGGATCGTCTCCCTGGGCTTTACAACCCCACCAGGCAAGTTCCTTCCTCTCGCCAAGCCCCTGCTTCCTCTTTGCCCTTTGGGGTTAAACTAGATCAATGTTTCCCGAAGGGGTTTGTGAAGCGGTTTGAGAGACAGGCAGGTACACGGTATTAATTAGACCGCCTCACTGAGTGGGGAAGCTGTTTCCGCTGTATTCTCTTCCGCTCCTGCCTGTTTCATCCAGGAGACCACCTCCTGGGGGCTGCCTGTCTGTAACACCTCACCAGCACTTGCTCATTGCTTTTTATAACAAAGGGCCAGGCTCAGGTTCAATATGGGATATAGCTACAATGTAATTACTGTTTTTATGGTTACTTTCTATTCATAGCAGGTGATGTCAGCTTTCCATTTATGGTAGGGTTATATATGGTTCCTTTTAAATAAATCCAAGGCTCTCCTCCCGGTTGCACTGATACCTTTTTGATAGGGCCCACTGTCCCTCCTCTCCTGCCTGTCCTGAAGTTCCTTCCCACCTGTCCTTCCCCGAAAGGCAGAGTCCTGCTGAGAGGGGCCTGTGCCTCCCTGCTGGGGTGCAGACCAGGAAACCCACCTCTGCCCTGGACTCCTTGAGCCCAGGCTTGGCTTTTGCAGGGCGGAAGCGGGGCCCTGCCACACAGCTGACCACAGCGTGCATGCCACCCAGGCAGGCCGGCTGTAGCTTGCCACGTGCTGGCGCCACCTGCACCTGGCATTTGGCTATGTGGGGCTCCGTCCCCAGGCAGTTGACCCGGTGGATCCAGAAGGAATTCTTCTGGGTCAGGCTCTGCAGCCTGGAAGACAGGGGAGACTGTGGGTGGGGGAGGGGTTGAGGGGGGCTCAGGACTCAGGAAGGCCAAGGCACTGGGGAGTTGGGGAGGAGAATGGGAGGGGAGAGGACGGAACGGGAGGGAGGCCCTTCCTGCCACATCCTTTTGCGTCCTTCCCCCAGGATACGCTCCTCACCTAGACTTGGGATCCTTCATCTTCACGTTCCAGACCTTCCTGGGTGGGAGAAAACAGGTGTGGTGTGGAGTGGGTGCAGAAATCCTACCCCGTCACCCTGGCTTCTCACAGTTGCCCTTGAGTTTGCACCGGACTTCAGACTGTGTAAGCTCACTCACAGATCTTATTTCAGCACTGAGCTTCGCAGCAGCCCCCAGAGGGTGACCCCCTCCCGATAACAGGGATCTGCATTTTGCAGGGACTAACTGGACTAACTAACTGGACTTTAGCTCCCTGGACTAACCCCAAAGTGGGGTCCCAGGGGGGTAACTGGCCTGTCCCTGGGGCAGGCAGCCGTCAGCTTACCCTCTCCACATTCCAGATGAAGGGGCACCTTTAGGAAGCACCCTGAAAGAAGGGACCCGCGGGAGAGGTCCTCTGGGGACAGGCGCAGATTGAAAGCCTTGCTGGTGGCGGCTGCCCACCCAGAGGCTATAATCAGGGCTGCCCTCCTCGTGGGTGGTAAGTGGAGGCAGGTCAGCCAGACTCAGATGGGCAGTTAGTTCCAGGGGTGGGGGTCGGGGCCTCCATGCCAGTCACCCCCAAGGGTGGAGCAAAGTGGCCAGTCTTCAGGACCAGGGACGTAAGTCAGAGACACAGGACAGAGCGACTAAAACTGACGGGCAGGCAGGGGTAGATGATGCCTCAGATGTGCTGCAGGAGGTCTCCCCCGTGATGAGAAACATCCAGTCTTCACAGACTCGGAGCTGGGGGAGCTGTGCCTGGCCAACCTCGACAGGCTGATGCAATCTTGTGACAGTCCAGTCATGTTTCTGACAGAATGCTTTATGTCTGCTCTCCCCACAGCTGCCCCACCCCACAGCCCAGCTGAGGCCCGGCTGGCAGCAGAGCTGAGGCCATTCGCCGGGGCCGAGTGGAGATGATTCCTCGCAGGTTGGACAGGTGAGGCGCAGCTGCCCTCCCGGGCCCCGCAGCTAGTTGCTGGCAGAGCTGAGGGCAGAACTCGGCATGTCTGACGTGAGGGCAGCATCGTAAGTGTCTACAGTAAAGTCTGCTTCTTAAATCAGGGACACGATTTTACGTTCACTTGTCATTATTTTGGGAGTGTTCTGTACTATATGGCCAATTCTTTTTATCAGTTAGTTTCTGACCGTTTCTAGGCATCTCCCGGGTCTCAACGTTCACCCTCACCTTCCTCTCACGTATTCTGCAGATGCATAGCCCAGGAAACCCAGGAGCTTGGCTCCTTTGGGCCTGTTTCCCTCCCAGGCCCAACCCTCACCGCATGACCTGTCACAGACACCCAGCCTGCCAATCTCACCTCTGCAAGGTCCCACACGTCACACATGCGTGCACACAGCCTCCCCTGTGCCCTCCAGCCAGCTGCCCTCCTACCTGTAGTAGTGGCTGTCGACAGGTGCCTCGCTGGGGAAGCCCAGCATCCCGCACACCACCCTGCTGTTGTTCCTGGTCCAGCCCTGGTCACACACCTGCCGCCAGTGGCCGTCGTACCTCACCTCCACAGCTCCCTCGGTCACCGGGCTCTGCCGCTTGGCGCTGGCAAGGATGGGCTTGAGCCGCACCTCCTCCAGCCGCCGGCCCTGCAGGGCGCATGGTCACCATGGGCCCTGGGACTCCTGCCCCTGCTGAGCCCACTGCAGGTCTTCATGTGGGAGAGCTGGGGCTCAGAGTGCTTGGAGACCATGCACCCCACACAACCCCCTTATTGGACAGGCCAGGAAACTGAGGCCCAAACAGGGAGGCATTTATCTAAAGCTATGAGGCGAGCACAAGGCAGAACGTTGGTTTGTTTAGGGCCCTTTCCTCAACTCTAGAGAGAACCAGGCAAATTCGTGCCCTCGCTGGGGTCAGGATGGGAGCTCTCAGAGTTTGGGAGGCTTCCACCAGGCATAGAAGGGGTGCTGAGGATGGGCGAAGGCTAGCTGCTCGAGATCGCCAACTGGATCCTTTGCCAATAAGACCCCCCACCCTAGCCCTGGGTGACTTAGACCACGTCGAGGTCACTTAGTGGGCCAGGGCAGGCTGTCCTCGTGGATGATAGGAGCCAGGACTGGCCCTGCCTGCCCCCGTTGTTTGGCTTGGGCTGTTTTTAGCTCGGGGTTGTTTGTGCTGGGAAGAGGCAGCAATTGTGGCTGGCCTCGTGGGTGAGGCAGCCCCTTGCCCCCCTGCTGCCTCCCTCAGGGGGAGCAGCCTCAGTGCTTCCCAGCAGGCCCAGCCTCTGCTTCCCTGGCCTGCTCCGCCTCAAGCTGGGACCCTCGGTCCATGCACCTGCTCTGGGCCACTGACGGGAGTCAGGACCCAGGGACGCATCTCGGCCCATGCTCTGCTCTCTCTTCCCTCCCTCCTCCAGGTTCATCACCCGGGAGGCTCCCTGTCCCCTGACCCAACACTTAACTCCGGCCAGGGCCCTAGAAGCGTCCTCACCTGGGGCCCGAGGGCGTTGGACACTCTCTCAGAAAGATAGCCACGCTGGCGCTGGGGGTGACACACCACCCCGACGTCCTCCGAGTGGCTGCAGTCACTGACGCCCCAGCCATTAGACTCACACTGGTCCAGGGAGCTTTCTGTGCCCAGACAGCGCACATTGTCCAGCCAGATGGGTCCTGAGGGGGAGCGGGGGTGAGGCTCAGGGAAGAACAGAAGCAGATCATGGGCTAGGATGACGGGCTGCATGGGACCTTGCAGTCACCAAGTCTCCTCTCAAGCCCCAAGCAGAAAGTGGGGTGAAGAGAAGAGAGGAGTTGGTTCTGCAGGGATCTTGGTATCTACAACCCTGCTTACTGCCTCCTCTTGGCATCCGGTCCCATAGAATCTGTTTATAAAACATGCCAAGGAGGTCTAGTAATTAGACTGACCTGGTTACCCATTCGCTCATCCATCTATTTATTCATTCAACATTGGCTAAGCACCCACTGTGTGCCAGTCACTACGTGCAAGGAAGTTGAGGATTTGCTCGTGCTGATGGTAATAGTGGTGGCCTCGTTGCAAGAACGGACAGGACGGTTGGAGCAGGGGTCACTGTCAGCTGAGGCACTGAGGGGATGCCTCCTGCAGGAGGTCCTTTGAGCTGGGTATGGAAGGACCAGGGGGATCTAACATGTTCTGCTGGAGCCTCAGTGAGCCCAGCCCCCGAGAGAAGCCCACTACCATTTCCTTGTCATTTGGCTTGTCGGCGCCACTTACTCACCCTCCCCTGGGCCATACTTGGCACTGTGGGCCCAGGTCAGGGCAGTCTCAAAGCCCAGCTGGCGGCAGGCTACCGTGGCCTCCCGGAGACCGAAACTGTCGTCACACACAGTGCCCCACTGGCCCTGGTGCAGCACCTCCAGGCGGCCCTCCTCCGGCCTGCTTCCTGGGCCCACCAACCGTATCTTCGCAGTGCCCAGGGACTGTGGCCTGCAGGGAAGGATCTGGCCCAGCAGCAGGAGCAGCAGGAGCTGGGAGAGGGCGTCTCGTGGCGACCACATCATGACGACTTCAAGGGCAGCTGAGGCCAAGGCACCTGGGGAACGAGTAGGCATGACAATGATGGCCACCTCTACCCCTGACCTCAGGCCTCTCTGGCAGAGACAAAGCATGGCAGGGCCCCTCCAAGTGTGTGTGCGTGTTTGGGGGGGGGGGGTCCTGGTCTTGATTGAGTCTGGACTCTGAAGTTAGTCAATTTGGTTCAGATCTACTATTCGTTGTCATGTGACCTTGAGGAAGTTTATGTTTAACCTTTCTGAGTCTCAGTCCCTTCGCCGGCAAAGTGGGATAGCTCCTGTCTTGCAGTGTTGTTGCGTTAAATAAAATACTGCATGTGAAGTGCATAGCTCAAGCCTACCACATGATAAGTGCTCAGTAAATAGCTATTCCCGATACAGTGTTACATGTAAATTGAGGAGATGACCTACACTTTGAGTCATGGGGGACCCCCTGGGTGCCCTCAGGGCCAGAAATATCTACCCCAGGGGAGCTGCCTGGCCCTCTTTTTGATGTTCCCAGCACCCTGGCCACCCTAAGCAGGGCAGGCACATGGAATGCTGGATGGAAAGGGTCACTTGAGGGGAATGACCTCCACCACTCACTGGCTATGTGGCTTGGCCAAGTCTCCTAAAGTCTCTAGGCTCTAATTCTTTATTCTCAAAGTGAGGTGGTCGAACCAAATACAGGGTGGGGCAAAAGTAGGTTTGCAGTATAGGAAAATAATACAATGATTAGTAAATAATAATACAAGAATCCACTTTGTGTTTCACGTACTCACAGATGTAAGCCTACCTTTGTCCCACCCTGTATTGTCTGATATCTCCTTCGGCTGGGAGAGTCTGTGATGCCCTCAAGCCCTACCTCTAGGTCCGCTCGGTGCGTGATTTCTACGTTGATTCAACAAACATTCGTGGACCACCAGCTTCGGGCCGATTATTAGGCCAGGTGCTGAGACACAGAAGTGAAGATGGAAACACTACCCCTGCCCTCACGAAGCTCGGAGAAGAGGAATTAGGGAAGGCTTTCAGAGAAGGGCACCTAACCGGGCCTGGTCAGATGAATACCCGTTCTCCCAGGTGGGGAAAACTGGCATTCCAGGAAGAGAGAACAGAATGGGAAAGGAGGAAGGAGGCGAAGACGAAAGTTTGTGCGAGAGCAGGAGGAGACAGGGGCAGAGGGACACGCTGGGGCCAGATGATTAAGGGCCTTGTGCACCTTGAAGAGTTAGCCCGTCATCCTACGGGAAGCGAGTGGTGGTGGGAGGGTTTTAGGCAGTGACCCTCGCAGAGAGAGAGCTGCTGTCCTCAGGAGGCTGTAATCAGATGTTCTTTGGGTCCTTAAAGGGGGTGGGGTTGGGGGCTGGTCCTCTCTCCCTCATACAGTAGCCCCCTGGTCCTGGGGCCAGGGTGGGGCCGGAGCATAGAAGAAAAGTTAGAGCTGATGAGAGCTCTCACAGTGTCTGTAGCCATCAATGCCCCGGTCCCTCCATCGCCAGGCTCTGCTGCTGGTGGGAGCTGAGGCTGCTTGGAGCGGTGGATGGAGAAAGCGGGTGCTGGGCTGCCTGTTTTGTGCTTGCTTGCATCGTAAGAGACCGTGTTGTCAGCGGGCCCCACCACTCCTTTCCCCACAGGCTGGTATTTGGCTGAATCACTCATCCCTTCCTGCACCCAGCCCCACTGCCTCCAGCTGCCAACCCTCCTGCTTTGGCCGGCCCAGGGACTGGGTCACCGGCTGGGCTCGGGAATGCAGCTCCACTGAAACAGGGACTTTGTGTTGTGCCCCACTGCCCAGAATAGAACCAGGTGTGTAGGTGGCACCCAGCAAACACCCGTGGCTGCACGGGTGGGAGGTGCCGCAGCACAGCCCCGAAGGGCACAGACTGGGAGTCAGACTGCCTGGACCCACGTTCCACCTCTGCCAGCTGGTTTCGGGGTGGTCTGGGGCAAGTGATTTAATTCCTCCAAGCCACAATTTCCTCTGTAAAGTGGGGATAATCCAGGCACATGCCCCATAGGATTCTTGAAGGTTCAATGAATTAATACGTTTTAAACCCTCAGAAGAGCAAGCTCTCAAGTGACAGTCACTATTAGTCACAGCAGCTGGAACAGCTGCTATAGAACCATTGGACTAGGTTGGGCCCAGCTCCCCTTTGGATAAAGAAGGAACGGAAGCCACGTTGGAACACACAGCGAGTCCTCGGTGCCCCTCTCTGTGACACTCTCCCGCTTTGCCTCCTTTACCTCCGAGCCCTAGTTCTCCTGCCCCTCCTGGAGCCCTGTGTTGCCTCTTGCCCTTTCTCAGCACTGAAGCCTTGTCCTGCCTTGACCCCTCCCGTACTTTCTTTCTAGACTTGCACACTGTTTTCTTCACCCTCTGGGGGGGCCCCAGTTAGCTGTCGCCATGAGCTGAGTGTTCTCCCCTGCTTAGGATGCCCCCATTCTCTCCTCCAGCTCCCCTAAGGAGGAGGTGGCTAGCTGGGGACTAAGCCAAACCAGAGTCACTGTGTGTAGGGACCTTCCACAGATGACAAGAAAGGATAGGAAGGATTGGGCTCAGGATTCTCCAGCTTGTACGACCTAGTGGTTACATTGGGTCTGACCTGAGAGTGTACCTTGCTCCCTGTCCCCAGGAGTCATGCTGCTCCTCACTCTGCCACCAAATTGTTATGTGACTTGAGTCACGTGCTTTCTTCTCTCTGAGACGAGGTGGCCCTGTCTGACATGCTCCCATGGGCTATGGAATAGGTTGGGCAGGTCTGCCTGTGGGGCTGTAGCTGGTGTCCCACAGCATCGTGGAGATCTTATTAGAGGCTGTGGACACTCCTGGGCCAACCGGCTCCTTCCCCTCCAGGAGGCCTCCCTGGAGGCAGGGGTGGGCTTCTGCCGTGGACCCTGGTGCTCTGTCAGAGCAGCTCCCTTCCACGAAAGCTGCCCAGGAGGTGGATGGGCAGTAGGGGGACCTGAGAGTCGGGTACAGGGGAACCCCTCTTGTGAGCCTTCCTGCCCACTGCAGGTCCCTCTATAGCTTTGGCTCACACCAAACCTGTCTCCTCACATTCTCTAGCATATCCTTCAAATTCCCAGCCACCAAGACTGTGCTGTCACTGTTCCTTCCGCTCGGAGCGTCCTTTCCCTCCGTTTCAGACCCGTAAGTTCCTACAACACCCGGCTCAAACGCTACCCGTCCCATTACGCCTTCCCAGATGCCTCCTTCCTAGCACTTGGTGTGTTGGCTTCCCGTCTCCACAACCAGTCTCCACAGTGTCTCCCCATAACAGGGCCCCCCAGCGCTGCGCACAGAAAGGAGGTCCAGGCCGAGGGGCCTCCCTTAGAGAAGCAAGCAGCCTCAAAGTGGCAGCTCTTTTCCCACCTGAAGGAGACAGGGTGAGGGAAAGGATGGGAGTGGAGGTTAATAATAATAATAAGTATTACTCCATAATAGGAAAATATTTTTGGAATACTTATCTCCACTTTACAGATGAGAAGATGAAGCCCAGAGATGCTAAGTAACTTGCCCAGCTAGGACTCAAACCCGGGCAGACTGACTCCACAAGCCAGGCTCAGCCACGAGAGATGGAGGTTGGAGGAGGGGGCAGAAGGAAGCGAGGCAGGGAAATGAATGAAATTCCACCCTGTTCCTAGTTGATTTACGACCCACTGTGGTGTGCGGACACTGGCGTAGGTTCCAGTACTCGGTGCAGCCAAATGACGGATCGCGGGCCCTGCCGGCTTGAAGCAGAGAGGTGCCTGCTCCAGGTGCTGCTAAGGGACTCTGGCACCTGGCCCTGCTAGGGAGGACCAGGAACGCCCAGAGGTGTCAGCGGGAGCACTGGGGATCCTGTCCCGGAGGGCAACAGCCTCTGGGTCACTCCAAGTTCCTTCTCTACCTCTCTGAGAACGAGGTGGGGCTTCTCCTCTCAGCCCTGTTACTATCCCTGGGATCACTGATTACGGTGACCTGCAGAAGTGCCAGCCCGTGGTCTCTGAGCTCTACCTGTCCAGGCATAGGACACGTGGTAGGACACGTGGGAGTCGAAGCCCTCAGCCCACCCTCCAGCCTCTGCCTACCCCTCCCTTTCTCCTCTCCCCCTCCCTAATCAGCTCTGATCTCCTTAGTTGGAGAGCCTGGCTCTGCCCCCCTGCCTCTTTGTCCCCCAAGTCACAGGAGTGACATTTGTTTCTGCCTCATACCTTCCCCTGCCTCTTCCCTGGGTGAGAAGGCAGAGAAATGGTTACAGCCGGCCACTCACAAATTAGACGCGCAGGCACCCTGAGGCCAGGGCAGTCCTGGGGCCAAGCTCCTCAACTTGGTGACTTCTGTTGGAAGCAAGCTAGTAAGCAACTGGGAGCGAGGCTAACTGTCCAGACACCCACATCCCTCCCAGCGCCCAGCCTTCAGGAACCCTCAGAGGCTTGCAAACCCACAGAGAGACGGAAGTAGACTTACAGGACAGCCACAGACAGACCCAGGGCCAGAGCCAGGGCCAGGCAGGGGCTCACCAGCTGGAGCACGGTTGGTCCGGGGCTGGGCAGGCGCTGCAGCGAAGCAGCGCTAACAGGCCTCCTGGGGCGCCTGGGGTCCTTTTATCCTGCTGGGCCACGGGCGCCCCCCACCCAGCAGGGCGTGGAGGAGGCCCCGCAGGCCCCGCCCCCGGGCGGCCCGGGAGGAGGCCGGTGCCCCGCCCCGCGGCCCCTCCGCCCTGCTCCCCTAGCAGGCAGGCCAGCCGGCCAGGGTGGCGAAGTGCCAGCCCTCAGAGGCTGTGTCCCTGGCCTCACGGGCCTGCGGAATCCCGGGATCCTTAAGTTGCGGGGGGTCAGAGGGGAAGGAGAACTGTTTTCCGTGGAGGCAGCTGGCTTGCTGCAGCAGGAGGGGTGGTGGGAGGATCTGAGTTCCAGTGAAAGGACAGTGGCTCCGTGCCAGAGGGCTGCATCTGCCAGAGCGCAATTCTGGCCTTGCGAGTCCCTGTGCGGGGCAGGGAGGCGCAGTTTCCTTCTCTGCAAAATCAGGTGATAGGCCCACGCCCAGAGCTGACATGGGGATTACATTCTGTGGCTCCCGGAAAGGTGCCAGTGGGCCCTTCCCATAGAGATGCCTCCCAGTCGGTCCTAGGGTGCCTGGTTACTTAGGACAAGGCAGGCTTCCTTCCGGGGGTGTGGACGGCCGTAAGGGGGCTGCGTTCAAAGGATCCAGCTAGTGTGGCGCAGGTGTGCTCTCTCTGGAGTAACAGGCCGTCCTCTGTGTTGCTGTGGTCCCTCAAAGTTTATTCCATGGGCTTGAGGCCTCTGTTCTGCCCATTGTGCAGTTGAGAACATTGAGTCCCAAGAGACACAATGTGCTCCCCAAGTCACCAGGAAACCTTAAACCCTCCACTACCAGGCCTTACAGAGTGGAGTGGGGTAGACCCTGGACAGGCTTGTGGGGAAGGGTGCGTGTGAGGGGTGGGGTAGGGGGAAGCTATGGAATAAGATGAAAGCAGAAAAGGCTAAAAGAACAGAGTCCGCAAAATTAGTTGAGCACCCAGGTGCCAGTCTCTTTCCTTCACATTCTTTCCCGCGGTGCCGGTCTGTCCCAGTGCCTCAGTGCGCCCATCTGTGAGATGGGGAGCTCTAACCTCCATCTTCCTCCCTGGGCTCAGGCCAGTACGCTCTGGCTTCCCCTCCTCCCTCCCTTGCCTGTCATTCCAAGGGCTCGTCCATTCAGCAAACCTTTGTTGATTTTCTCCTGCGTGCCACACAGGGGGCTGGGCTGCTAGACCTGTCCGGGTGGGTGGGTGGGTGGTGGGAGGGGCCTCCCGAGTCTGGTCCGGGAGGCAGATGTGTGAACAGACACCACCACAGACAGAGACCCATTAGAGCCAGGATGGCAAGGCGGGCCTTTCTGATCCCTGGGTGACACACTGACTTGGCTGCCAGAGGACTGCCGTCCCCCCCTGGCTGCTCACGTCTCAGATGTCCCCCCAGTGCCCTTGCCCTGCCCCAAGTGGGTCCAAAGCATTCCCTGAAATGAATCAACAGGAAAGAATGCTCCCAGCCTTGGGTCAGTAGCAGCAACAGCAGGGCGGCCCCGCCCCTCCCCCAGGGACAACGAGGTAGCTATGGGCTGTGGTGCCAGGTAGGCCTTGGCCCCTCCCCATGCCTGGCCACCTCTCATGCCCAGCCAGCAATAACACGGAGGGCTCGGAAACGTGGTGGGCCCCGCCTGCTGCCAATCACCCGGCTGGCCTGGCCGCCCAGAGCTAAAAATACCCTGGAAGCCAGGGCTGGCCCAGGTTAGAGCCCAGTGAATGAATGGACATTGCCCGGAAGCCCTTCAGCAGCAAAACTCTGGGCAGGGGCGGAGGCTGGGGAGCAGTGGGAGGAGAGATCTCCCAGGGGGTCCCTGTGAGCACCTTTCCTTGAGAAGTGAGGGGCCCAGGCCCAGGCCCAGGCCTAGCCCCGCAACGTACTGGTGGCAGGACTGTCTCAGCTGAGTGGCCATCTCCTCATCCTGAAATGCTGTTGCTGTGGCGGTCAAATGGGACAATTTGACTGGGGGTCCCATTCATCTTAACAAGCGTGGACGTGATGGAGACTGCCCACCTCCTCCTTCCTGCCTGACCGCTCCCGGCCGGGGTGGCATTGAGCCCCTGGCTGCCCTCCTGATGTCCTGGTCGGTGTCCACCTCGACTCTGGGAGCCCCTCACACTTCTTATCCATCTCCACCCCCAGATTCCCCCAGGTGCTCAGCAAGTGCTGGTGGGCTGAATAAGTGGGCCCACTTTGGGCTGGTCCTTAAGCCAGAGCCGGGGACATGGACACAAGCCAGATGCAGCTGGGGAGAGAGCCCCGCCATCAGCCAACCGGCAAGGCATCGTAGCCACCGTCAGGGCTGGCAGGGTGCGGCAGTTTTCGGTCTGTTATTTCATTTAAGCCGCTTCAAACCACTATGGATGATCCTGCCATCGCCCTGCTTTTACAGATGATGAAACTGGGTCACAGAGAGGTTGCACGATTTTTCCAAAGTCACACAGCTGTTCCTGGCAGAGGGTAGCAAGGAGTAAACTGCAACGGAAGCACAGGGCTGTGGGAGTCCAGAGGAAGGAAGGCGGAGGATCAAAGGCCTCATAGAAGGAGCAACTTGGGAATGAGGTGGGAGACTGGGGTGGTCATGGATGCTGTTTTGGAAGCCATGGAGCACTGTACAGGTATCAGGAGTTACCCCATCTTCCCTCGCCCAGACTACTGGGGTGTAAGCGTCACCCACCGTCTGCCCGCCCCACCAGGGTGAGGAGCTGAAAGGCTGATCAGCAGCTAACATTCGCTGTGGGGTATTCCGCAGCCCCACCCAAACCAGAGCCTGGGCTCTCCTCCCAGCCCCGAAGGTCAGAATCTCCTGCAGAAAGCTGTGACCTAGGATGGTGCCAGAGGCACCCGGGGAGAACCCAGTGAGAGTTCCCAGTGCGTGTCTGCTGAGGAAAACTCCCCCCGGAATGCCCCCCCCCCCAACCCATTGCTTTCAACACTCAGTCAGCCCCACCTCAGACTCCATATGGAGGAAATGATACGGCTTGGCAATCAGGGACCGGAGTTCTAGTTCTGACTGTCTGCACTGTGGCCTCAGGCAGGTCATTTTGCCAAGCCCAAGGTGCAGCCTCCTGCGTCCATTTGCTTTGCCTTGGACCCCTGCCCCTCTGACATCCGAGGTCCCAACTGCTCTCCTCTCCGCCCTGTGTCCTGGCTGTCCCTGACTTCAGTAAATCCTGCACAGATTGATCTTCCTAATGTGTCGTCACGTCCTAGCTCAGGTCGGTGGCTCACTATTGCCTGCAGACATGGAGATTCCTGTTTCCTCTTTCCTCTTCTGACTTCATTTTCCATAGTCTACTTATCCTTTAGGTCTCGCTCAGGTTCCAGCTCCTCTGTGATTCATCCATGAAACTTTGCGTGAGTGCCCTCAAAGTATAAGGTGCTGGAATAGGAGCCAAACAGGACCCAGTCCCTGCCTGGAGTTGCTCACCAGCCCGTCGGAGAGATGACTCGAAGGCATGGCAGTGGCGGGAAGGAGCCTGGCAACAGGAAGCAGGACCAGTGGGGAGAAGAGACCCTTTTGACATAGGATGGGCTTTTGCTTTGCTAAGAGCCATTTAACCAGGCACGGGGCTTTTGTTCGGGGGTGGGGGTGGGAGCTGAGGGGAGTTTGAGAATCTTGTAGGTGGAGGAGTGAGGAGGTGGAACCTAGCAAGGCTGGAGGTGCTAGCCAAGGAGATGGTCCCTGGGGAGAGGGAGAGGTGGGCTGGCTATGGTAAGGAGAGGAAACTGGGGGGGAAGAGCTGAGATGGTTAAACAGAAATGCATGAAGTTTTGCAATGTCTCCATCCCTCGTTCCTCTGAAAGCTTCAGAAAAATCTCCATTCCTAACGATGTTCGCAGCTCAGTGGGCCCATTCCTCCACATTTGTAGGGCTGGGGCCTCATACCATATGTCCAAGTGTTAACATTCAAACTAATTCATTGTCAAATGAAACATACACAGTCTTTCCTCCTGCCTTGACAAACACACCTTTGGAAAGACCTAGAAGGCTGCGTTTGAATGCAGCACTTTCTGCCTCTTGGAGTTCTGTGCAGAACATGTTATTACAGTGAGTGCCTGTCTCCGGCCCCGAGCCCCCGTGCGTCCTGCCCTCGGCTCCATCCCGCGCAGCCAGGGCCCCTGTGCTGCGGCAGGAAGGGCACACAACAGCCTCTGCCCAGACCTTCCCAGCAGCTGCCCTTTGGCCACGTTGAGCCTGGGGACACCGTGTCCGCACTCAGGAGGAAGGCCGGGAGCAGGCTCAGGCCTCTTGGGTCAGGACTGCTGGAGTGCAGGTTTGGAAACGAGCCGAGGGCTCCAGGGGGCACATACCTGCGCTTGGCCTGGGAATTCTGTGCTCTGGGACGAGGGCCACAGTGATGTCCTCCAAAGCAGGAGGGGCCAGAGCAGGGGCCCCTTGCTGAGGCCTAAGGACAGTTGTGGGGGTGGGAGGCAGGAGGTGTAACATGAAGATAGGACAATAGCTTGGGGTGGTTTCTGGTGGCTGGGTGGGGGCAGGGGGTGCGAGTCACTCGAATTGTATTTAGAGAGCAGTGAGCCATTTAGCCCCAGAGCTGGGGTGGGGGGTGGGGTGCGCTGAAGCTTTCTGAGGAGGGTTGGGGGTAGAGGTTGGGTTTGATCAGAAGTGGGGTGTAGGAACCTTAGTCTTTCTTGGTGCTGTTTTGAGTTATTTGACTCTTCATACATTCCTATCTTTCATGGGAAGGGGTGGAGTCTGGGGAGGGAGTTGGACAGGGAGGATTTTTATAAACCGTAAGCTGCTAAAAGTCAGAGAACCCGACTTAGACTCCCCCCAGTCACAACTGTGCCCCTCCTCCCCGCCCCCCCCACCAAGAAAGGCCCTAAGTTCACACAGAGGTTTATGCGTTCAATTTGATTTGATAGCAGCAGCTTAAGGCTCATCTCTGCCCCTCAGCATTCTCTCCCCCCCTGCACCCCCCACTGGGAGATCCAGGCTCTCACCTTGTTACTCAGTTTCCCATCTTTAGGCCCTTCCTGAGGAAGGACCCTGTGGTCGTTGTCTCCAGTTCACTTGAGAATAGCTCCCTTTCCCATTCTCCCTCTGCCCCCCAATGCCACCCGCAAACCCCCAATTTCCCCATGTCAGCAGCTAAACATAGGCACAGTGCCCGGACATGCCCCCGTTCAGGTAAATTACAGTCATCAGTTCTGGGGGGTGAAATGGATTGAAGACTCCGTACCACAGCGCTGACGCCCTCAAGGTCCCTTCAGAAACTCGTGCAAGTCTGCACTGACCTTCTCACCCTCCAGTAATTGAACCTCTTTTTCCTCAAGCAATAGCAGACAAGTTAAATTAAAAAGCACGTCTTATTCCACACTGTTTTCCTGGATCTTTTAAACAATGAACACAGTGAGTGCGTGCTCCTCCCAGCGTCCTATGGCAGATGAGGCTGCAGGCCTGAGTGGGCTCGCCTGGGGACCCCGCAGCCTGCGCTTCTCCCCCAGCCCTGGGTCTTGCCTCTTCTTAGCTCCTGTAGGAGGATTGTTGACTATTTGGGGGAAGCACCAAACTGGGGGCTAAAGTGTTAGGAGCCACTCCTAGCCCGGGATCTCACATTTGTAAATTATCTGGAGTTAATTGAGGCAGTCAGGGGACAGAAAGGTGCATGTGACCTAAACAGAGTTTTGTGTTCTCGTGCACCTGAGTCTATTGATCTACAGCTTTGCAAACATCTTAAAGGTTCTTTAAGTGAGGAACGGATTTTATCTCCCCGGCTAGGAATATAAAAGATCCTTCAAGGCTGGGACTGACTAGACTCCAGAGGGTTAATTTTCCTGTTACCAGTGTTCGCTTCCAGGAACCAAGAGGGGGCAGCAGGGAGCTGTTTCGGTGGGGAGTTTTCCTGACCCAGCTTGCTGGAGCCAGTGGGGGTGAGGGGGCACCAGGATGGAGTTCCAGGGAAATCTCTGGATAAAGCAGGAGCTGAGCCAAGACCAGGCCCAGAGAGCTGGGGGCAAGATGGGGGACCCATCAGCATAAAGGCCAAACCAGAGGTGAGGGTGGGGGTACAGGGGAGAAAGACAAGCCCCACCAGAAGGCAGGGCTAATCTCCTGGGCCTGTTCAGAGAACGTCAGACAGGGCAAGAGGCAGACCTGGCGACCTCACACTCCAGCCCAGCGGTTCTCCGACTGTGGTCTTAGACCAGCAGCATCAGCATCACCCAAGAACCTGTTAGAAATGCCAGTTACCAGGCCCCGCCCCAGACCTGCTCATTCAGAACCTCGGGGATGGGGCCCAGAATCTGTGTTTTAACGGGTCCTCCAGGTAATTCCAACTCCTGCTGATGTTGGAGAACCACCTCCCTAGACCACACACCTTTGGAAAACGTTTGCATTGACAGAGTCTGGATGCCTTTTTTCTTAGTCCGTCTGGCTGGTGGGCTCAGCCTTCTCAGGGACCCTCTCATATTATGAGGAGCCTCCTCCACATGTGAAGAACTGAGTCTTTGGGGATCGCAGCCTTCTGTATCCCAGTTATTCCCAAATAGATTTTCAATCCCCTCATGGTGGGGTGGGAGGGGCGTGTCTTCTGTTCTACATAGAGTTCTACAAGGGTCGCTGTGTCCCCAAGGAGTATGTCACGGCAGGGGTGTGTATGGAGGGAGTCCTCACTGCTGTCCTCAGGGAGCCCTACCTGTGCTGGGCGGGGATTGGGTGGTCAGGCCAACATCCAGATGCTGACAGGATCTTCCTCCACGACAGGAGTTTCGCCATCTGCTCAACGCCGCAAAAGCCCACACCATTGTGAACACCAGACCGAAGTCTGAGATCTGGGAGGCCAGTGTGCCCACAGGTTTCTTGGTGCCCCTCAGCTCTCGGCAGACCAAGGGGACCTGGACCCTGTGCCAACGGTCCTCTCCTTCCCCAGTCGCTGGTCTTGGCCTTCGCTGCAGGAGTAACTCCCGGACCATTCTGGACACCCCAGCAGTCACAGGTGTCACACAGCTGCAAGGCTGTCCGTCTGTTCACAAAGGAAACTGCCTGGAAAGGACAAGAGGAGCTTCATTTCCCAGCCGTTAACTAAAAACTGCTTTTCTTAGGACAGCTTGACCTTTACCATGGTGACTAAACTATCCAGAAAACATAGATAAATGACATCTTCTTTTAGCACTGAGTGCTGGTAAACAAGGCGGAAGGGAAGGAATCCCACCCAGATACCGGCCGCAACTCAGCGTCTTCGGGGGAATAATGTTCTCTCCTCGTTGCTGGTGAGTGGGCTTCAGCCTCTGCCCACCAGCGCGTTCTGAATTACTGTCACTGTGGGGGTGGTGTGAGGGGACCTGGGCGTACTGCCTCATGCCTTTGGCAACGATTCGTAAACCAGAGCCAACAGGTGAAAGTGTTTCATTCCAGTTGGGATGTTATCCTGGGCTGAATGTTGGGCATGGGCCCATCGTATGGACACAGAGAACACTTTGCTAGGCACGTTGGAAACACAAAGAGGTGAAGGCACACACAGCTCCTGTCCTCAGGGTAAGTCACATAAGTCATAAATTATATTTACACCATTGTGTGAATGACATCATCCAGTGAAATCTGTTCATACAGATGAGATCATTCGTTTACTTATTTGCCCAACATATTTAGGAGCACCTATATTATTTATGTAGCCACTTGGGGAATCTAGAAAAGTAAATATGACCCACATTCCCCAGGCTGGGCCATGCTGGGGTCACAGCAACGGTAAAGGCCGAGTTTCCCAGGTCCTGGTCTCTCTTATCCAGGTGGCACTTCCTGTACCACCGCCAACCCCATTCGAATTCTCAGCTTACACCCAGTTTTCAGGGGTGGGGGTCAGCGTGTACTCTCACAGACCAGGCTGAGCCTCGGTTAAGGGCAGCATCTCCCATAACCCCAGCTGTGCACCCTCCTCCGCCCCGCCACCGATGTCCATCACCCAGGATGCTTCCTGAAAAACGTCTCAGGGTGCGTGGCTAGTGCTCGGGGCTTCCAGGGCCCCAGTGACACGAACGATGAATATTAGGTCTTTTGTTATAGCCCCACAGTTGGTTCCTGAGGCTTTGTTTATTCTTTTTTTTTTTGTCTATTTTCACTATATGGTTCAGATTAGGTAATAGCTGTTTTTCTAGTTTTGAATCCATCAGTTCTTTCCTCTGTCCTCTTCCCTTCTGTTCTTAAGCTCATCCACAGAGACCTAAAATTTGGTGGTTGTATTTTTCTGTTCTAAAACTTCCTTTTGGCTCTTCTTTATATCTCCTTTTTTTCTGAGACTTTTTATCTTTCCATTTGTTTCAGCTGTGCTTGTGTTTGTTTGTGGAGGCGTTTTTATGGCGTCTGCCTTAAAATCTTTGCTAGATAGTCCTCATATCTCTGTCGTGTTGGCGTCCGTTTCTCCTGATGGTCATTTCATTCGGTTTTGGAGCGCCCCGGTCCTCAGGGTGATGACTTATTTGGGGTTGGTACTTGGACACTGTGGGTATTGTGTTACGGCCCTCCGGATCTCGTCTAAAACTTCGGTTAAACTGGCTTCTTCTGACAGCGCATCAGCAGAGGACGAGCGGGCACCACCTGTTACTGCTGGTCAGGGTGCAGGTCCGGGGTGCCACCCAGCCTCCCCTGCCTCCTGAGGGGAGGGCTCCTCATTACCGCTGGGTGGGGGCGGCTCATGGAGAACCGCATGGATGCTCCCCCAGCGGAGAGGAGGCCTTGCCACTGCTTCTCACCTGGTCTGCACTGACATCGCAGGTAGGGGTGGCCTAGCTGCCTCCGGGTGGTGCCAAAAGTCCTGACCTCCCACTAGGCCTCCTCAGAGCCCATCCCAGTGGGGAGGGGGAGCGGAGCCTCCTTACTGCTGGGCAGGAATGAGATTCAGGCTCCACTGACACTGTGGGAGGGGTGGGGGTGTGGGTGGGAAGAGACTCACCACCACTCAGGGGGAGTCAAGTCCCAGCTCCCTACTCGGCCTTTCACGATACCACCCTGCTTGGGGGCGGGAATTAGTATCTCGTTTCGGCCTGGGGAGGGTAGCAGCCCTGGCTGTCCACGGGGCTTTTGCTGGTGAGTGTGTGTTCCCCAGGTTGGGGCAGGGGAGGGGGCCTCTCCCTCCCCATGGCGTTCGCTGGAGTAGAGCAGTTACTGTCTCAAGTTTCCTGTCTTGATAGGCTTCCCGGTCCTCTGTCTGGAAAAGGAGAGTAGGCTGTTGTTGGGATGTTTGTGATCTGTGCCTACTGGCACTGCCGGATGTCTGATTTCCTCATCAACAAGTCTGGGACATGGGAGGCAAAAAGCAAACTCAGGGAATTCAGCATCGTGCTGTTCCTTGGGTCCCAGCATCCCTGGCTGGTCTGCCTCCTCCTTTCCACGTTTCCGAATCTTCTTATGTTTTTTATTTATTTTTTAATACAACATGGAAGGTTTTAGTCGTACTTAAACTTGCACTGAGTGGGAGGGATAAGAAAATTCTAGTTCATCTTTTTGGAGGCAGAGGTCCATCTCCCTTCCTCTTTTTTCCTGAAGAATTTGTGTGGAATTGCTATTATCTCCTCCTTCAATGTTTGGTAAAATTTTCCGGTGAAGCCGTCTGAGCCTGAGCTTTTATTTGTTGGGAAATTTTTTTTTAAGATTTCATTTTTATTTATATTTAGAGAGAGAGGAAGGGAAGGAGAGAAACGTCAATGTGTGGTTGTCTCTTGTGTGCCCCCAAGTGGGGACCTGGCCTGCAACTCGGGCATGAACCAGTGACACTTCAGTTCGAAGCCTGTGCTCAACCCACTGAGCTACACCAGCCAGGGATGTTGGAAGATTTTTCAATGTGAGTGTCTTTAAGATACCTAGGGTTATTTGGGTTATCTACTTCTCATTGAGTTGAGTTTGGCTGTTTTAGATTTTCAATAAATTTGTCCATTTCATCTAAGTTGTCAAATTTATAGGCATAAATATTTAATTTTTTTCTTATTTAATTTTAACATCTTAGGACCTGTAGTGATATCCTGTTTTCATTCCTAATCTTGGTAGTCTGTGTCTTCTCTCTCTCTCTCTCTCGGTCAGTCACATCTGAGGAGGACAAGCATACCTACGAGGCATCTCCCTCACCTGAGGACTCGGAGTGTTATCCACTCAACAGCCTGGATTTCTCACTGGGGTTGTGGGGTTTGGGGGGTCTCTCCTCTAGTAAGCGGCTGGGGGTGCTTCTGCCAGCCCAGAGTTTTGGGTGAATCCGAGGGTTCATAGTCCTATGCACATGCCCCTGTATGCCCCACCCTGGGTTTCAGGGCCTATTCCTTTCCTGTCGGAGTCCTCCCTTTAGCATAAGAAACCTGCTGAAACTGCGCATCCATGCCCTTTGCAGTGTGGCTGCCCTTGGGTGACAGCCTGCGCCCAGTTTCCAGCAGTGGCCACATGGCTGCAGACGCTGCAGGCCTCTTCAAAGGCTGCCAGCGGGGCCCCTGGCCTCCACCGCATGCTCTGAGTTGCTAGTTGACTGAGCCTCTTGCTCTCTTTCTTTGAGATTTCGAGGACAATATACAAAAGTCATCCTTTCCCATAATCTTTAGTATCTTCACTGCCCCCACACATTCAAGGGCCAGGGTCACTGTGTGAGCCGGCGTTTTCCCTTCCGTCTGTGTGTTACCCCAATACACCACTGGCAAGAGCCTTCATATTTGTGAGCTGCAGCACGCCGAAGGCTTTTACCACCCAGTCACCACCGTCGGTGCTGTCCCTCGGCTGTGTGAGCTGAGAAGCGACCTAGTTCCGGAACCCAGCTTACGCGTCCACTTTCGGTGCCCGTGGAACTGGCTGGGGCTCCCCCGGAAAGCAGTTCCTGGACCAGGGGCCAGGAGGCTCATTGCTTCCACAGGAGGTGATCCCAGAAAACAGAAGTAAAGGACCAAGAAAAACGATGCAGGCAAGGGGAAAAAGCCAACTGGAGATGCATTATTAAGCTGTTTACCACAGCCAGTAACTGGGGCTCTATCTCCTGGGGACCTTTGAAGGGATACACCTCAGAATTCCACGCCCAAAAGATGAGAGGCTGGGACTTTAATTTCCCAGCTCTTTCTCCAGCTATGTCCTCTATGGTGAGGTTGTCTTTGGGGTATTCACCACCCCTGGGGAAGATGGAGGGGTGCAGAAGCGTCTGCTCTACCGCCCTGCAGGGAGTGTGGGATCTGGGTGTGCTGACAGCCAGACCCACAGTCTTCGACATACAGTATATTTTGACCTTGTTGTGGCACGCCCCCGTCACTGGGCTGAGGTGGCTCCTCCCCTCATTCGAACTCTGCTGGCCTTAGTCAAGCAGCCTTCCTCACGAGCTGGCTCTCTCTCATGAGATGCAGCCTACTTCCTGGCCTGTTGATGTCCTGCCCTGCTCTGATGGAGGGTGTGGGTGGGCAGGGATAGGTAGGGGCTGGGTTCCATTCCCAGACATCAGCCGTAGTGTGTCAAACAGTGGTCCCAAGTAGGGGGTATCCAAATCCTAACTCCTGGAATCTACGGAAGTGACCTCACTTGGAAAAAAGGGTCTCGGCAGATGCAGTTAAGTTAAAAATCTAGAGATGAAATCATCCTGGAGTTAGGACAGGGCTTAAATCCAATGACTGGTGTCTTTGTAAGTGCAAAGACAGGGAGATCTGAGACCTACGCACACAGCGGGGAAGGCCACTTAAAAACAAAATAGGAGATTGGAGTCATGCTGCCACCAGTGGAGGAACTGCCAGGGCCACCAGAGGCTGGAAGAGGCACAGAAGCGTTCCCCCGGGAGCGTTCAGAGGGAGTACAGCCCTGCTGACCCCTGGATTGTTGACGCGCTGGCCTCTAGGCCAGAGAATAAATTTCTGCTGTTTGAAGCCACCTCATTTGTAGCAGTTTGATAAGGCAACCAGAGGAAGTTGGCACATGGGCCACAGACTGAAAGGTGGAGCAGCTGCCCCGTTTCTGTGTCGCCCCTTGTGCTGGGAAGTGGCCCCACTGCAGTCTGTGGCCCTCATGGACCTCACTCCTATACCCCTGAACTTGGCCACACCTTTGGTCTTGGAACCCACATAATATGGCCTTGACCTGCACGGTCCCTGCACTGCGGCTAGCCCTGAAGTGGCTTAGTCTCCCGGGGCCCTGCCCTAACAGAAAGCAGGCGGAACAGCCTCTTATCTGTCTTTCCCGGAGCTTTCTCAGCAGGGAACTTGGGTGACGTGGATCAGTTAGCTTGTGCTGCTTGGGACAAAAAAAATAGATACAAACTAATTTAAACAAAAATGGAATGTATTGGAAGGATACAGAAAAAGCTGAAAAATCCAGCCTGATTAAAGGCAGCCTAAGCACTGTTTATTAGCCGGAACTAAAGGGCATTGGTCCAAGTAGCTGCCAGTGGAGTGACCCTCAGGTCATCTCACTCAAGTTTAGATTCAACCAGAGGAGGTCTGGTTGGGGAAGATGATGTTCTGTGCCAGGCGTGACTCAGGAGCAAGGCAGTGGGCGCAGGAAGGGGGCACTTTGACAGCCCTGCCGGGACATCGTGAGTAAGGACTGCTAGTTCCTCAAAGGGAAAGTGAAAGGACCCGGAGCAGACAGGAGCCCCAGCTGTCCGGATGGGAAATTGCCTTGACGGCCCCTCTTCATGCCCCGCCTCCCCCCGCCCCCTCAATCTCTACTTCTTCCTGCTCAGGGCCTCAGAAGGAGCTGGGAAAAGCCACAGATTGTTTTTTACAACTTTAGAGGATAGCTTGAGTCAGCGACCAGTGATAATTAGACTGTGATCGTTCTATTTAAGCACTTCCCTTAATCAGTTACACTGGCCGATGCTGCCTCCACGTATTGATTTCAGAGTCCCATGTTCCGGAATTCTTAAAGCTCCCTCTGGGGCGGCTGCCGCGCTGCTGCCGTGATCCTCCCTGGCATGTGAGCACCCTGCGCGGAAGCCAGTCTTTCCGTGTGGCTGCTTGAGACGCTTTTTCCTCTTAATTGTTTCAGGAGACAGCACTCCTTCTATTGCTAATCTGGGTCTAAGTGGGCAGGAGCGGCCTCGTTAATGGGGCGAACGGCTGTGCCCAGGTGGGAAGGACGGGGTTGGCCGCTCCAGATGCCCTCTGCGGGAAGACACGGGATGCGGCGTAGAGACCGGCTGTGAACCCTTGTGAGGGGGGCAATTGGGGAACGGTCACCCTGGCAGGCCCTGTACCACCTCCTTCACCCATAATTATCACAGCAGGCTCAGGACTGGCCAGCAGCCCCACTGAGCAGAAGGGCCTGAGACACCTGAGGACCAGGCAGCATGGAGAAGGGAAGAAGGGCTCGGTCAAAGCCGGGAGGCAGCCTGACTGCTCATCAGAACACCACCCACGTCCAGGTCCTCCCGAGCGCTGCGGTGACCGTGGGAGCCTTCTGGGCATCTGTCTCCTACGGACAGGGTATCGTACAGTGAGGGTTGAGAACCACTGAGTTACAGAAGGGTCCTCGGCCTGAGGTCCGTGGTGGAATTTGTGGGGACCTGTGGTGTCCCCTGGCCTTGTACACAAAACTGTATATATGCTTTTTTAGGGACACCAATCCTTTGCTTTCATCTGACTCTCAGAGCGGCCTGTGACCCTCCAGAGGACACAAAACACGGAAATAAAAGTGAAGAAGGGCGTGAGCAAGGGCAGGGGAGCAGGGATTGGCATTACGGCGATTCTGACTCCACGGTCTCTCGGGTCCTTGGAGCCCTCCTGCCCTTCGCTCAGCCGCCAGGCAGCCCAGCCACCAGCCCTGCTGGGTAAATTCCCCACCAGCAGCGTGAAATCAGCTGCAGAAGATAAGGACAGGATTTGAAGGTGGGTGTGAAGTAACTGAGGATTTGCTCCAGGCTCATCTCACCTCAAATTCAGGTAGCAGGAACCACTTTCAAACCCTGGAAGGCAGCAGCTCTCTAAGGTAGTCCCCAGGCCTTGTCACCTGGAAACTTACCAGAATTGCCACCTTCTGAATCAGAAACTCTGGGGGGTGGAGGGGCGGGGGCCCAACATCTGTGCTATGAGACTGTCCTGCACAGAGAAGCCAAGCTCCACTTCTGTGGGGGAGTGAGTGCCTCCTCATTTGTTGATGGATTGTTCTGGGTGAGCTGAGCACCTGGGTGCGGCTGATGCAGCAGGTGAAAACCGGCAGTACCGCAGCCAAGAAGGGCTCAGCCGGGCCCAGAACTGGAAAGCTTCCAGGGCCTGCAGCTGGGTGAGAGGAAGGACGGGTGGCCATGCTGGTTTGCTGAATTGGAGAACGGCCTCTGATGTCCACTGCCCCAGGGCAGTCCCACTGGGAAGAGGAGTTCTGCACACAGGAGGGAGGTGTAATCCTACTTGGAATGGAGAATTTGGCAGAGGAGGGGGACATGTGAGTGTTCACAAAGGAGAGAGGGTAAGCCCAGAGAGGTTCTCACGGAGGCGTGAGCCCTGTGTGGCGTTGGAGGAGCAGGTGGGCTGTCCACAGGGATGCGCACTGGGAGGGAAAGCATCTGGAAAAGTCTCCAACCTGGGCTCGGAGAACGGAGACCCCAGCCTGTTGGAGCATAAGGTCGGTGGCAGGGCCCGAAGAGGGTCACGCTGGAAAGGCAGGCCCTAGTACTGGATTGAAGGGCACACCTGCGGCAGGTGGCTGCCTGGGGCTTTGGATTCGGTAGGGGGATGACCCATCCCATGGTGGGTGAGGACAAGCGGTCTGGTGGCACAAACTGGGGACAGGGAGTGGTGGGGAGTTGGGGTGGGGGACTGGAAACCTATCTCAGGATGCAGTGATCCTCAGTCCAAGTAGAGGTGAGTGAGTGAGGGAAGCTAGTGTTCCAGTGAATGGCCAGGTAATTATCGGAAGTCTTTCCAGGGAAGTGTGGAGGCCCAGCAGAATGCCACCTACCCTGCCAGGAGCAACCCCGGGGGCCATCTGCTTCCTTCCTTGCCTAGGCCTGGGGCAGTGCCCATAAACAGACTGTGAATGAGCCCAAGGACTTAGGCAGAGAAACGGGGTTAGTAATCAGAGGGAAAAATGGGAGGGGGGATTCAGGCGCTCCTCAGTGGGGGAGTGATTAAAGAACCCGAGGCACACCGAGGTTATGAAATAAGATTCAGGAGAGAGAAGGAATGAGGCAGATCTGCACGCACGAGCGTGGAGTCATTGCCTGGCATCTTGTATGGTGAAGAAAGCAAGATCCACCCCAATGTATTAGAATGATGGCATTTATACAAGACCTTCAAATTTTACATGAGTATGCAAACACATTGTTGAAAAGATATAGAGAGATCACAGCTGGTGATGGACAGGGATTATCTGCAGGGAAGGAAGGACAGTTACAGAATGGGTGGGAGGGGTGCCCACACTGTTTTGTGGGGAAACAGCAGTGGCCTGTACTGCTTGGCCAGGATGGAGAAGGACCCCCATTGCCAGGTTTCTCAAATCTTGTGTGCACCAGAATGACCAAGAAGCCAGTCAAAATGCAGGTTCCTAGGCCCCATCCCAGCCCTACTGAAGTAGGATGTCAGGGTGAGCCCCAGACTTCACGCATGTCAACTAGTTTCCCAGTGGTTCCTGGAAGCACGTTCGTGGCAGCTCTATAAAACTGCCTCTGCTCCCTCAGCTCCGAGGACAGGTAATCAGCCACCAGCCTCGCTGGATAACTGAGCACCAGCTATGACTCCCCCTTCAGCGGTGGGAGGGCTGGAGAAGCTCTGTGTGGGGAGACCCTTCCTTCACAGGCAGCCTCCGCTGGGACACACACCGTCCTTAACCACCACCACTTGTGGCCCAGCTCAGCTCTCGTGCTCGAGCTTGAAGTCGCAGACTCCTGGTCTTCATTTCTTTTACTATTTCAAGGTTTTCCGGGGAAGGAAGAAAGAGAGGGAGAGAAAAATCTGGGTGTGGCCCCCTCGACCCGGGCCTCTGCCCTCTCTGGCGTGACTTTTCCCACCAGCGCTGAGGAGCCGGAGAACTGCTGGCCTTCTGCAACCAACAGAAGTGACTCCGAGTCAGATTGGGCTCAGGGGTAAAAACCGAGCCCAACCGGCCCTTTTTCTGGAACAGGCCCTGTTTCCAGTAAATCACTTTTGCACGACTTGAAATTTCTACAGTGGGTTAGGCAGGCAGCACTCTGTTTTACTGAACACAGGGGCTGAGTGAGAGTTTAGAGATCTGTGGTCCAGCATCCTTCTTTGTAGTTGAAAAAGTAACAACAACAACCAAGTAACAAAAAAACTAACCATCCCTGACAATACAACTCTAAGGGTCACACAGGTGTTGCCTCATTTGATCCCCAGAACGGCCTCAGGGGGTGACACTCTCATTACCCGCTTTGCAGACAAGGAAAGTGAGGCCAGTAGAGTTGAGTAACTTGTTCATGGTCGCCCAGCTGGAAAGTGGCTCAGCTTTGAACTAGGTCTCCCTGGTTCAAGTCCAAACTCTCAAACTTTTGCTTTGGGAACTCCTGTCGAGTCAGGGAGTGGAGGCTTTGACTGTAGGGCTCCAAACCCGGGAAGGTGAGGAAGGGCAGGGCCAGGGGTGACCCAGAGAGCAGGTTTAGGCACAACCACAATTCTATCCACTTTTGCCAGATGGATTTCTCTCCTCTGGACCAGATCCATTCTCGGGCTCCTAAGTCTTCCCATTGCACTAGAGACTTCTTGGTTGTGAAGCATGGGTTCTGCAGGGCTACAAAGCAACTTTTCCTCAGTGTTTCAGGAGGGGTCCTTCCCCCAGCATGGCTCGGAGGTCAGCCACACCTTAGCAGGACCTAAGCTCTTATGCCGTCCCAGTGCTAACCACAAAGCCCGACCTTGTCACAATGGAAACATCCTTGTCAAACCTGCAGGAATCAACTCCAGTAATTGAGGTTCAGAGAGGCCAAGAAGCCTGCCCACAGGCACACGGTGAAGTCCAGGCTAAGACCCAGTTCTGCTGAGGTGCCCCAGAAACCTCAGCCTGAGGTGTTTTCATCTTAAACACACCTGGTGTTTGTGGGGGAGCCCAGGTGGCTCACAGTCACCCTGGCCCATCATGTAACTCACTCTTGGACGTGGTTTTTATTTCTGGTCATTGAGTTCCCCTCTCCTTCCGCACTGACGGGGGGAGGGCAGAGAGACCAACTTTCAGTCATTTCACCTGCTACTGGAAACGTCCCCTGGAACAGAAGAAACCTGGGCTGGCCAGCTGAGCCAGAAGCCCAGGGCACACAGGCAGGGATGAGCCGAGGATCCCCGGGAGAGCTCCAGGGTGATGACACCGGTGTTGACAGTGCCCTCCGGCCCTGTCTGGTCTGGGACACATTCCTGAGGCTGGAGTTCTGCGGATGACCCCCTTACCACAGGGCCGTATCAGAAAGCATGAGGAGAAAACGGCTGGTGGCTTTAACCAGCCGTGGTGTGGTTCCAAGAGGCGGTTCTCTGAGTGGCAACTCACAGCACGAGTGACTGGCCAGGCCTGGGCACTGCGCCTGGTGATCCCAGACGGGACAGGGGCCGCTGCCCGCGGCTGCCAGTACTTTTCCTCGCTTACTCATCGGGCTCAAAAACAACCCCACCCACTTGTGGTGAACGCTGCCCTGCATTTTTCACCTTTGGGCTATCATTCTGGGGAAGAAATATCAGCCTGGGAGGAAAGTTTTGGCCAAGTTCAAAGGGAAGGGCTTGGGGAATGGAAAGTCCTTTGAAACCTCCCTTGGATGGTGACGGCCTGACCCAGATTTTCCCTTTTCAAAAGTATGCGCGGAGCTCAAAGGCCCAGGTGTCCTGTAGATATGGGTGTGACGGGGGGCAGGGAAAACAAACGCCCGGAGTGCTGCGGCCGGGCCTCCCTCAGGGACCTCAGCCTTCGCCGCAGGCCCGATGCCGGAGGCAGCGGCTGCAGGCGCTTCCTGGGGGGCCCTCCTCAGACTCCTGCAGAGGGCGGGCCCGAGCCCACCGCTCCTCCCGACTGGGTCTGCCCCTGGGGCCGGCTCCTGTCTGCACATGAGGTCCCTCTCCCTTGTCCCCTGGGTGTCTTAGTGCCTCAGACACGCGAGCTGAGATGCAGAGTGGGTCCTGGAAAGGCTGCCGTGGGAGTGCATAGGCGGCCTGGACAGTAGGAGAGGGTCACCATGTGCGTTACTGCAGAGGGCGTCTGGAGTTTGATTCGGCTTAGAAATAGCATGGAACCTGCAACTCAGACTTAGCCCACCTGGGAACAAGAAAATTGGGGTGCTGTACCCCATCAGGCACTGATGAAGGTTTCGAATTCCCTCATTCCGTGTATGGAGACAGTGGGAGGTTGGGTCCCCAGCTCTGAGGTGGCCAAGGCTGAGGGACAGTGGCCGGGCGCGCAGTGGCCTGGGCTCCATTTCTGCCCCAGTCTGTGCAGACAGGCGCTTCCCGGAAGCGACACTCCCGCAGCGATGCATGGTGCTTAGCGAAAACGGGCCCCTGTTGTTTTACATGTGCCTCACCGCCTCCCCTTCGTCCTGCCCCCTGCGCGGTGGATGTCTGGAGCGCAGGGAAGAGCCCCTACCCTTTCTCCTTCTAGCCCAGGGGGTAGTTTTGATCAGCAAGGATAATGTCCACGGAGGCGAAGGCAGTGCCTGGGGGTGGGTTCTGGGGGAATATGCCTGGAATGAGGGCGATGGTCTTCTCCCCCCACATCTGCATTGCAGAGCTTGTTCCTCACAATTCGTTCCCCCTCCCCCCACAAGAAAGGAAAGAAGGCGAGAAAATACTGAGGCTGAAAGTGATGAGCCTGCAAGCCAACCATTTCTTAGTTTCCTGTCTCCAGAGTGGGGTTGTTTAGCCTTGAACTAAACAACCAGTTTAGTGGGGCTCCCCCTGGGAGCCAAGTGCCACTGTAAGCTCGGGTCTCACCCCAAATCTGGTTGCTGGAGCCCTTGCAGCTCCACGGGTCCCAGAGCATCACTTCAAAGCAAACTTCAGTTTACACTTTGCACTGCTCCCCTGGGCCTCTGTAATTCTCCCCCACCTGCCTGGACCTCGTGGCTGCTGAACAGACCGCCAGATGCAGTCTCCCAGTCTGACCCTGTTCTTCCATGTGAGGCTTTGTGGTGCCCAGGCTGGGAGTCTGCAAACCGTAGGTCCCGTCTGCCAGCCGGCCCCTGGTAGGTTCTGCCTTGGGGAGGCCAGAGGAGGAGGGAGCTGGGACTTCCTTCCAGATTTGGTTCTTGTTCTGTCAAGCTCACTCCAAGAATGGTTCTTCATCATGGCAGCAGAAGTCACTTCTGGTTTCTAGCTTTTCTCGAACACTTCTAGAAGGAGCTTCACTGTGCATTGTGGCCACTCAGACACACCAGCTCAGCAGCACCCCTCCCCCTCAGAAGCCACAGTCCCAGCAGCACCCCCTGCAGTCCCTCCTCCAGCTCTGGATTCTAACAACCCCAACCCTTCCTTTGTTCCTGCCTTGGGAGTGGCAGCGCTCTTGCTTTATCCACTGTTTTTTTCGGTGTGTCCCCCACCTCTGTGTGTGTGTGTGTGTGTGTGTGTTTTCCCTCTTCAGTCACCCAATGCCCGTTTAACCAATTCTCTAGATTAAATTCTCTCTGTTAAAGTAACTGCCGTGGTTTCTGTTTTCCGAACCAGACACTGACAGATACAGACCCCATAGCTGCCAAACAGACTTCACAGGGAAGCTGTAATTCACCATGTGGTTTTCATCCATCAAAGGCGTGGGTGGCTGCCAGCTTACCCAGTTGCCACACTGCACTGCACTGAGGCCATTCTAGCCTCAGGCAAAACAAAAACAAAAACAAAAACAAAACCCGAGACCATGATTAGGCCGCGTGACCTGATCATGAACAGAGCTATAGTTTCCTGCTTGTCTTGAGTAGCAGTGAGACTTCTTTGCAGGGTTCCTTAAGATCCCTAGGGGAGGCGTGGGGCGAGAAGACCACATGGGAACCTGTATCTGGCCTTGGGTTTCCATGTGCTTGCAGACCCCTCTGCTCCCCAGGTGGTTCTGATACCCTCCTGGCTCCCAACTTCTGTGGCTCTACCCAGGTTGCCACTCTCCCTTGGTGCCCGACTGTCTTCTTTATTCATGGTGGGGTCTCTGAGCATAAAGTGCCTAGACAGGAAATGAGGGGATTCCAGCACACACTGCAGCTGGGGCTGAGCATTCCCTAGACTGTGACAATGTTGTCCACAGTCTAGAGTTGGAAGACAACCTGGATACCAACTGCTCCCACCCTGACATTTTACTGATGGATAAACCAAGACTCAGAGAGGTTAGGCAACTTGTCCAAGGTCACACAGCTTGTTAGAGGCAAGTTCTGGCTAAGGCCAAATTCTCTGTCTCGAAGCTCTGAGCTATTTCGTGAGCTACACTGAGATCACTCGGGCTACAAGTCTCTGCAGGCCAGCTGAGGTCTCTCTGCCTGGTATCCTTAGCATTTTCCACCTAATTCTCTGCTTCCTGTGGCTTAGCCCTGAGTTTTCTCTAAGCTTCTCTATCCTCCACAGCTCTCTCTTACTGTCTATTTTTGGTCCGGCTCCCCTGTTTCTCTGCTGATTCCAACTGCCCTCTGCCTCCCATCTCCAAAGCCTTGTTGCCCCTCTTACAGGGGGGCTGAGGGCTCTCACTTGCTCATTACCAATGAACCCTTAGCAATTAGCCCTGGCTGCTGGCTTATGTAAACAGTGGCTTCTGCAGGGTATAGTCCTATAATCACAGGTACACCCTGCCTCATTGCCCCACGGGCACTGATTTAGCTGTCTTTCAGTAAAACACTGCTATCCTCCAATTGCAGGCCTGTGGCTCTCCCGAGGGCTCTGGGGAAGATGGGGAAACACCCTTAAGAATCCAGACACAATCCTCTGTGGAACAGCCTGGAGTGCTCCCAAGACAGTGGGTTCTGGTGAGCTTGCCAGTGCAGAAGGAAAGCCCAGTGAAGCAGAAGCTGGTCTTAGAAATCACACCAAGTGTCTGTACCCCCAGGCACGGCACAATGGAGACTCAACCGATGTTTGTGCTGGGAGACTTTACCCTAGTTCAGAGCTTTATGATGTAAATTCAACTCACAGAGGAAGCTGTTTAAAAAATAAGTTCCTGCACCCACTCCTGAGCTTTCAAAACAGTTCCAGAAAGGGGGGGTGGGTGGGTGGGTCTTAAGGATTCTTAGTATTTTAAACACTCTAAATGCTTCTGATGTTCAGCCAAGTTGAGAAGCATCGCCTAGACAGGTAACGGAGGCTGCGCTCAGCTGTCAGAGATGAAGGAGGGTCTGCAGAGCACGGGCAGGAAGATGATGCAGTTAAGCCCTTGGAGGCTGAGAATTGGTCCTGGAAAAGTCTGTGGGGATGGATTCGAGCCTCCTTTCTTGATGTGTGGCCTGTCCTGGGCCAGGAGGGTCTTCTTCAGGGTCACACTACCTCTGGTGCACAGAATGAGAAACCAGAAGGCCCAGTCACTCTGACTCCCTCCCCTGCCAAGGACAGAAGATAACTCTGGGACTGTGTGCACCTCCGAGGATTCAGTGCAAACGTGACATCCACAGCGTTTCCTACTCTGGTCCCCACAGTGAAACGTGTCGGACAGCATTGGTGGGTTCCACTTTGACAGGGACCCCTCACTTTTATTCTGCATGAGTCTAATAACAAGAAAAATACATTTGAAAACTAGGTTCTGAAGAACCTTTGCCTTTATCATGTCTAAAGTTCTCTCTCTCTCTCTCATCATCTACCTATTGTTTATGGTGCAACAATTTAATCTCTATGCATCAACCAGCATCTGAAAGTGGTCTGCACTGGAACTCCAAGTGGCTCTACTGGTTGTGTGTTCACCTTGTCTGCCCTGGGAATGGCTCTCCCAGACCTGCCCCCGTTTGTATTCCAAACGAGGAATTCCAAACAGCGCCCACCATATTTTCTCTCCAATAAACTGGAACTGGGACTGAGAAATGGAGCCGGCCTGGTGCACTATCTATTTTAGACCTACAGCATGAATACGCATTAGCTGCAGAGGTGTGTGCTGCCCTCCAGATGGGATGCGGAGGCGCCAGACAGGAGAGGAGATGGGAGATGATGAAAGCGCTGGCGATCTCTCTGTGCCCAGTTTACAAGCCTGCCGAGGGGCCGCGGACTCGGGGTTTTGGCTTCTGTTACACACCACCATGTCCTCGTAATGCAACCCCCCTTTGGTTTCACATAAGTCCATGCCCCCTTTTTGTTCCTTGTGGCCACTGAGTCCTCACTTATGAAAGGGAAAGGGGTTACCACCCCAGGGGCTGACTTGGCAGAGCGGCCTAAGCCCAGCACCGAGTGGAACACGGATGGTAATGTATTTGCTACTGAGCACCTGCTATGTGCCAGGCACGAGGTAAGTGTTTTATAGTCAATCACCCACTTTAAAAATCTTTACAAGAACCCCCAAAAGCACATTATTATCTCATCTCACAAAGGAGGAAGCTGCAGATCAGGAGAAGAGATAACTCTCTCAAGTTGTGGAATGAGTGGTAGGACTGAGATTTGAACCCATGTCTGTGAGACTTGAAAATCTAGCCTCTTTCCGCTACACCACGCTGCCTTTTCATGTAGTGTAAGACTGAGGAGGATGGAGATGCTGGCAGGCTGTTCACATTAGGTGTTGTTGGTACCCAGAGGGCAAAGTCTGGAAAGGCCTGGGCGGCAGACCCAGCTCTAGGCCCGGGGGCCCACTAGGTTGCAAAATGCTTGGAGCAGAGCTGTCAGGACCCTGGAGAGCTCCCAAGGAGCCTCAAAGGCTTAAACTAAACCCTCCTCCTGCCGGGTAGCTCAGCCCCTGTCTTGAACCTCTGGATGGGGCAGGCTGTTCACTGCTGGCACACGCAGGGAAGGTTTCTTCCCTGGGACCCTGGGGGCCATTCTGCCTCGTCTTCCGCGCTCCCCTAGCCCACCGCCAGTTTTTCTCAGCACAGGCTTTTGGGAGAGCTTGCTGACTTCTGGAGCGCTTGTCTCCGTGTCCCACAAGTTGAAAATAACTTAAACAATCTCTTTCGAGCCAGTCTACCTTTTCACAGATGAAGTAACTGGCAAATATGACCTGTTAATCATGAAAAACCTCCTTTATCCGTGTGGAACCAAACTGGCTGCTTCACACAATAACAGGTTAAAATCACGAGCCGTACAGGGAACAAATAGAGCTTGATCATTCAGGCTTGAAACTTGCGACTCCACATCTTTGCACTTGCCTTTCACACTTGTGCTCCCATCGTGTGTCTGCCCTCCACCGCGGCTGTTTACTTCGAATCCGTATCTCCCTAAACTAGGTGAGGCTGATTTCCCCCGCAGCCGGCACCACGGCAACGATCTTCTCTCTGCCCGTAGGCCGTCGGGGTGTTCTTTGACACTGTAAGTGGATCTTTTGCTTGGTATTTAAGTTGGCTCTTTGTGGGAAGCACTGGCCAGTTCAAACTTCCTTAATAAGTTCTTCATGACTGCATTTGCGATGACGTTAATGAAATCCTTCTGAATATCACTGGGCAGATAATGGGCCTAGAGGCAGTGACCAGGATGAGGGCCCAGATGGAGGGACGTGTGGGGTGAGTGAGGGGAGGTGAGCTAAGCTGTTTCTCTGGCTCTTGAAGGAAGGTGAAAAGGAATCCAAAATCCCCAGGGTCTGATTTTTGTCTTCTCCCATTTTGAGAGATTTTGTTGGAAACTAACTAGGAGCTTAATAGTCCTGTCCCCAGACTGTGTAGGAGAACAAGCCCCGGGAGCCTGCGCTTCCGGCAGCCCCCTCGCAGGCTCCCCCTCTGGAGACTCCTGAGGGGTCTCCTTTCCCAGCTTAGGGGGAGTCCCTGTGGGAAGGTCTCACTGCTTTCTGGATACGTTTGGCATTGTGTCCCTATCTCTTGCTCCCCCTAAAGACCCCTGTGCTGGCTTCCATCCCTGTACCCCTGTCAGTAGCCCTTGTCTATACTGCCGGAAGCAGCGTCCAGCCTCCCGCCCCACCCCTTCCCTTCCAAGCAGAAAGTTTCCCCTTCTACAATGCATTTTACTGCCAATTGTTGAACAAAATGTTGTACTATATTTTGTTAGTACAAGATGCCTGAATGGCAGGAAGCTGTCATAATTCACTTACAGGTCTGCAAGGTACACGACGTGAACAGGGCTCCACTGCAGTCTGGTGTGTCACCTGCATGACAGTCTACAGCGGCTCCGGCTGACGGCGCTGCTCCACTCTCATCCCAGATCCTCCAAAATGGGCACATCGAGGCCTTTGATTGTCCCCTTCCATTCCCGGGACAGTGGGCTCAGCCTGGCATGGACAGTCCATGGGGACCGGAGAGCAGGTCAGTAAGAACCGGGCTGGGACCCAAGTGCATCCTCCACCATCCTCAGCACAAGAAATGGCCGGAGGCCCCAGGGCACAGGTAGGAGCCAACCTATCTCTGTTCTGGGAACAGAAGGGGACAATCAAAGGCCTCGATGTGCCCATTTTGGAGGATCTGGGATGAGAGTGGAGCAGCGCCGTCAGCCGGAGCCGCTGTAGACTGTCATGCAGGTGACACACCAGACTGCAGTGGAGCCCTGTTCACGTCGTGTACCTTGCAGACCTGTAAGTGAATTATGACAGCTTCCTGCCATTCAGGCATCTTGTACTAACAAAATATAGTACAACATTTTGTTCAACAATTNCTGCATGACAGTCTACAGTGGCTCCGGCTGACGGCACTGCTCCGCTCTCATCCCAGATCCTCCAAAACGGGCACATCAAGGCCTTTGATTGTCCCCTTCTATTCCCCGGACAGTGGGCTCAGCCTGGCATGGACAGTCCATGGGGACCGGAGAGCAGGTCGGTAAGGACCGGGCTGGGACCCAAGTGCGTCCTCCACCATCCTCAGCACAAGAAATGGCCGGAGGCCCCAGGGCACAGGTAGGAGCCAACCTATCTCTGTTCTGGGAACAGAAGGGGACAATCAAAGGCCTCGATGTGCCCGTTTTGGAGGATCTGGGATGAGAGTGGAGCAGCGCCGTCAGCCGGAGCAGCGCTGTCAGCCCGAGCCGCTGTAGACTGTCATGCAGGTGACACGCCAGACTGCGGTGGAGCCCTGTTCACGTCGTGTACCTTGCAGACCTGTAAGTGAATTATGACAGCTTCCTGCCACTCAGGCATCTTGTGCTAACAAAATATAGTACAACATTTTGTTCAACAATTGGCAGTAAAATGCATTGTAGAGGAGAAACTTTTTGTGCTTTCCACAAGCATGTGTAGGCTGGAGTAGCCCTGTTTGGAAAACCCGTAAATTTTAAAAGGTTTTTTTTGCTATGTGTGCATCACACATCTAGTAAGTCTTATTCTACCAGGTGTGCCTGGCCCCAGGAACATGGGACTAAACTGGTTTCTAGACATTCAGTTCGGTGGAGGAAGACTTGGAGCCCTGGACTGGGCTGCTCACTTGACCGGTCGAACCTCAGCTGATCAGCTGTAGACTGTGGTGGCTGTAAAGGCCGTTGACCTTAACCTCCCAGGGGCATTGGGAAGCACAGGCAGGAAAATGACGCACGCATGCTTTGAAATCTGGGATTTGGTGTAGTTTAAAAACTCTGGCCCATAATATACACAGAGCTGAAGCTAGCCAGATCACTCCCTGCCTCGCAAACAGCAGTTTCATTTCATCCTTCCCGACATTCCAGAGCTGCTGGAACAACAGTCTGCTACTCAGAAGGGCCATTCAGTGCCTGTGGCCCTGCCTGGCCCCTCTGGCTCTTTCCGTAAGAAAACAAACAGAAAGGCAATACTGGCAGTAAGCACAGTGGGACCAGGGGCCAACCAGCTGGCTGGAGAGCAGTGCGGGTCCAGCCAGGTGTGGAACTGTTACTCTGGGCAACAGATGACCCAGCTAAGCAGCCCAGCCGGCAAGTCCCCCAGGGAGGGCACCGTGAGGCCAGGTGCTGTGGCTTTGCCTACTTGAACTCCGAGTACCTACCCCCTGTGGGCCTTAGTTCCCAGCTATTCAGTGGAGGGCTTGGAAGAGATGGTCTCTGAGGTCCTGGCCAACTCCAATAGGTGTGGTTCTGGGCAGCTCACTTCCTGACATGTCTTGTAGGTGCCAGGTAAGAGTTCACATGTGGGTTTGTGTCCATCTTGGCCTGGTCCATGGAGCTCTCGGGCCACCCCCAAGCAGTTGGGTTGGAGGAAAATGCATTCCTCTCCCAGCTCCCAGGCAGCTGGTCCCCCAGCTGGAGCAGACAAAGGCTGCGGAACAGCAGAACCACTTGTGCAGTTGATTTCTGAAAGAGGCATGGAGGCTTGGTTTTTTGTTTTTCCCACTGGAAAACCTATCCCCTGCAGCCAAACATCTCAGCTCAGGGGGGTACCACGCTGATAAAAATAGACTCCAGCCAGAGCATCAGATATGGGGGGAGGGGACAGGGGCTCAGACCTTCCTTTTCCTCCCTGAGAATTCAGCCCAGGCCATCCTGGGGGAGAGGACAGTGGTTGCTGGGACATTTGCGTCCCTCCATTCCCTCCTCACGAACCACCCAGGACAGTGCCTGCACCAGTGTTCTCCCTCAGGGACAGGCAGCAAGGGAGAAGGAGCTCATGTCGGGAGGAGGGCTCCTGTCATCATGTAAAAGAATGAAAACTTGGTTGTCAAGCAAATCATACCTAGCCAAGAATAATAATTGTAATCATGGTAATAATAGCAACAGCAGCTAACATTTATTGAGTGCCAGCTATATACTGTGTGCTGTTAAATGTATCATTGCCTTTAATCCTCATAGCAAAAGTGTAAGATAGCTATTATTAGCTCTATGTTCCAGACAGGAAGCGGATGCTCACGGAGAGTGAGAAATGTGCCCGAAGCCACAGAGCTGGTCTGTGACAATGCCGGGATTCAACTGCAGGTGTGTCCTGCCATAAAGCCCACGTGCTCGGCCATAGGGCCATGTGGGGACTAGACCTGCTTATAGGTTATAAATCCCTGGCTGCAATGAGTGAAGTTGACAAACCCGGACTCTGGGGAGGAAAACAATGAAAGCTAGGTCTTGGTGGCTCAGATAGATGTTCAGCACTGGGAGCATATCCCATAAGAAACAATTGGGAGCACGGACCAGGCAGATGTGCCTCAGATGCCTGGAGTCTAGGGAATTGGGGACTCTGGGCAGCTAGTCCATGTTTGAGCATCTGGCAGGAGGGCAAAGCAGGTGAGCCAGCAAGCGGGGGTCAGGCCTGGGGAGGGAAGCCAGGAGAAAGAGGCACCAGCCTTGCACCCGGGGTTCTGAAACCTCCACGGTCTTCTACACACTTGGAACCCCAGACCTGCCCAATCAGCATCTCTTGGGAGTTGGGTTTGCACAGGGTAAGTGATGAGAGCAGGACAGGCCCCAGTCGTGGGGAAGGGGGGCTGCGGGGCAAGCAGTCAAGGCTGGAGCTTGAGCACCAGCACACTGCATGGTCTCCATCTCTATTGCTTCATCTGTTTCTGTCTCTATCATTTCTCATGCTCTGTCTCCCTCCTTTCCTAACTCTTTCATTTCTTCCCTCCTTCCTCCCTAGCACTCCCGTCTCTTGGCTCTTTCCTCTATATCAGGACCTCACTCCCTTTTGAAGAGTTTTTTTCCTGTGTGGTAGGGAATATGAACACCATCACCTCCAGGCTTATCACATCATTGGTCACTATCATGGAGGGTAAAACCTCTCTCCTATTGTTTTTATATCAAATCCCATGGAAGCATCCTGATTGGCCTTGCTTGGGTCACATGCCCAGCCTTCCAACCAATCACTGTGAAGGAGGAGGGCAATTATGAGTCTTTGGTTACATGCTGATTTTTTTTCAGCCAGGCCACAGGCCATTGTGATTGGCAGCCTCACTAGAGTCACATGATTAGAGAGGAGGAGGAGTTTGCCCAAAAAAAGGGGGATGCGAAAAAGGGGTGCTGGGCAGTTAAGCTAAAGGAAGTTTACTAAAATATCTTATGATGGCTTCTATTTCTAAAGTGTCTATGTGTTAGACTTAGTGCAAGACAATTTCCATGTGCTATTTCTAATCTTTTTAATAGCCAATTAAGATGGGTATTGTGCACCTATTTTTGAAGTTTAGGAAACTAAAGTCAGAGAGATTAAGTAACTTGCCCAAGCCACACAGCTAGTAAGTGGCTAGTCCAGGACTCAGAGCACTTGTTCTCAAGGCGCTGTGTCCACCCACTGCTCTATATTCCTGGCGATAGATAATCTCACGTATTCCCACTTAGAAACTGTGTCAGTCAGGACAGGCTTGGTTCAGATACAGTGACGAGTAAACCCCAAATCTCAGGGGATTAACTCAGTTTTCTTTCTTGCTCAGCCAAAATGTCTATTACAGGCTAAGAGAAGTGCCATGCTCCTCATGGTGCCCCAGAGGGCCAGGCTGACGGGACAGCCACTGTCTCAACATCACAAGTCACTGTGCCCAAGAGAAAAGGGGTTTCAGAGGGTCCAGATCCTCCACTTCCGACTCATTGGCTGGAAGTAGGCACAGAGCCTCATCCAACTACAGGGGCCTGGAAAATGCAAACCTGCCAGTGCACCCAGAAAGACAAAAACCAAAAAAATTTAGAGGAGAACACTAAAGAATTTTTAAAATAGTTTTATAATTTTTCTGTGGTATATAAGAGAGTGATTTTTAAAGGTAATTTCATAAGTTTGGATCAGTGTATTATTAAGGATAATATCGTGAAGTTTATTTTAACCACTTGATAATTATTTCGTAATGTTTAAAGATGAATTTGGGCATTTCCTCTATTGAATATATAATAAGCGTTGCTTAATTTACTTTAAATTAATTAGTCCAAAAGCTAATTTGTTGCCAAATTTTAATTTGATATGTTTCAACTGGGGACCAAATATATTTTGAAATGCAGGTGTAATTATAAGTTGTAGCATCAAAACGTTCTTTAGGTCCTTTTATTTGGAATTATTAAATTTTTTTTGTTTTGAAAAATCATCTAGTCTTTTTCATGTGAATGGTCATTTTTTTCTGGATGTTGAGATTAAAGAGAAAGTTTGAAACCTCTGTTTGCCAGCCCTCCTCAAAGACACCTTACAGGAGCGGATCATCGCTATTCTTAGCCAACAGAAAGCCGAATTGTCTGTGTGTTTTCCCTTTTTAGCACTGGTTTATGGAGTGTGAGGAAAGTTTCGAGAATTACTGTGTGTGTCTTTTTTTGATGTTCCTCCTTAACTTGATACTGTATTTCCATCTCAGAGTTCCTTATGCCTCTTGTCTTAGACCGATGGTCCGTACTGGGTGTGGGTTCAACTGCGTGTGACTAAACGTGGAAGGAATTTAGCACCGGTGACCGTGAAAGCCGCCAGGACGGTTTTTGTTGATGGGCTGAGTGACAAGCCTGCGGGCTGGAGACCAAGTCACGGGCCAACATCCGATCTCAGCTGACGCAGGGTGGGCGCGCTCTTGTGGTATGACTGCAGAGAACTCACACCATCCCTCCTAAAAAGTAAAAATATTTACTTAAAAAGTATTTTATTATTGATTTAGAAAAGGAATGGGAGCATAGCATCATTTCCTGTAAGCTTGTGATGTCCTGCGCTACATGCCTGAGCCCTAGAGAGCACCTCCAGCCCTTAGGACACACTTCACACTGGGCCACCAGGCTGTAGGGCCTGTGGCGCATCCCAGAAGCCCATCACCTCTGCGTCTTGTAGGGGTGCTGGCCCAGGGTGTTTCCCATGGGCTTAGATGCTTGGTATTTGTACTGGAGGAAGCACAGAAGAAAAGAAAGGGATGATCAACGACCTCTCTTTGAGTGTATTCTTTTAATCCTCACCTGAGGACATGTTCATTGATTTTTGTAGAGAGAGAGCAAGGTAGGGAGTGAGAGGAAGAGAAATACTGGTACCAGAGGAAACATCAACTGGTTGCTTCTTGGAAGCACCCTGACCGGAGACTGAACCCACAACCTAGGCATGTGCCCTGACTGGGAGTCAAACCTGCGACCTTTCAGCTTATGGGACAATGCTCCAACCCACTGAGCCACACTGGCCACAGCATCCTCCTTGGGTATATTCTGCTTCTCCCTTTACAAGGGGTTGACTTGACTGCGTTGCCCAGGCCTGCAGCCTAGCTACACAACTGGGGAAGAAGTGTGGTTGGGGCACAAGGATGCAGGCAGAGCTGGGAAGAGGGGCAGACGTCCCCCAGAAACCAGTGTGCAAACCCCCGGGCCGTGCCCTCCCTGCCATGAAGAGCTGAGATAATGAAGATAAAACAAGTTCAGAGAAGGGCAGCAGAAGCCAGCCAGGAGACGTGACCTATGGGAGGAGAGTTTAATTGGTTTAGCCTAAAAAGCCCGTTACGCTCTCTGGTGGATCCGTTTGTGCTATAAATACCAGCAAGGTGACAATCGGGAGAGGATGGAATCCGTCTCAGTGGGTACAACGTGAAGACTGGAGGCCTGGACAGAGAGCAGACCCTGCTAAGGGTTTCATCCCGCTTGTTGGGCGAGGTGGCCTTCTTACACTCAGGAAGAAGCCTTGGTTCAGACAGAAGCGTGCACGGGATTCCGTTGCATGAAACAGGTGCATGGCTGAGCCTCTCTAGTTGCAATGGAGGAGGGACCCTGGGCTCCTTTCCACCCCTACCCCACACAGGTGCTCCCTCAGGCACCTGCCCAGCCCCCAGGGCTTCTTTGGAAAGCCTGTATTTTGGGTGCTTTGAAGCCCCTCTTGCTGACATGCTAAGGAGTGACCATGTCCCAGCAGGAGCTGGGGGGGGGGAGGCGGGCACAAAAAGACAGGAGAAGGAGGTGCAGCTTGAAACAGGACCACAGGGTAGAGGGAGAGACAGAGAGTGTGAGGGGTGTTCACTGGCAGCAGGTCTCTGTGAGCACATGGCCCCCACAGACTTCCTCCCGCTGAAGGGGAGAGAGGCCCCCTCCCTGACCACGCTTGAACTTCAGTCCATGCACATAGGTCTACAAGCATTGGCCGTCACCTGAGGATTGAGGTGGACTGTCCCTCACCTTGTTTTATGTAACTTTGCTAGTGATGTCTCCCAATTTGCCAAAAGAGGACTCAAGGCACGGAGAAGTCAGTTAACTCATCTAATCCCACACAGCCAGGAAGTGGTTTGGGCCTGACTGACACAGGCCTGTCCTTGTCAAGGTGTTGTACCCAGAGGGTAGCGTTAGCCTTGCTGCTCTTCCCTCCCCCCTCTGCTTCCCAGGGCTCCAGAGCCCCTGATGCAGGCCAGGCCAGCACCTGGCTGAGGCTGCCATTCAGGCCCAAAACCAGCCCTCTCCTGCCCTCTTATGGCCGCCCCTGAACCAGCCTCTGCTGCCGCTCTCCCCAAGCCCCGAGGGCCTTTGAGGTCTGGACTTTGCAGTGACCCTGGCATGGGTGTCCAGGGCCAGGGCTCAGAGAGGGGGGAAGAGAGAGAGCATGCGTGCGCTCATATCCACCCTCAGAGAGGCGAGCTGGGGGAATACCTTCCCCAAGGGACCATCTGGGGAACACAGTCAGCAGCATGTGTCACCCCCGGCCCCCCAGAAACACAGCTGCCCACTGCCTGAAGTCAGAGAAGAACACCCAGTGGTGGGCAAGCTCTTCTCAGCTCTGGTTCCTTCTGTCTCCTTCCTCCCAATTTCCCTCCTCATCCTCTGTGCTCCACTTAACCCTCTGTGCTTGACAGTCCCAGATCTCTGCTCAGTTAGTCCCTTTACCCGCAAACGCTGGCTCCTGCCCCCAGCACCTCCAATCCCAGCTGGGAGATCCCGCTGTCACTGCAGTCCCCAAACAGTGGACACGTGCTCCCTCCCCTCCCAGCCTCCATTATGAGACAATTAATTGATGTTAAAATCAACCTGAAGCTCCATGACTCGCATCTGGTTTTTCATCATCATTCTCTTCTGTTGCTGCCTGATCCTTATGATGAGAGTTCACTGGCGGCAAGATGCGTCGTCACGTAGATGGAGAGTCCTCTGTCTGAAAGTCCTCTGTCTGAGGAGCATCCGAGGGGTGACAACCGACAGCTCATCCAGTCGCAGAAAATCTGCTTTTATCTTTTCCACGGCCTTGTTTTCATTCCTGTTGTCATTGTAATACTTTGAGGCTCCTGGAAAAATTTTATTTGAAAAAAATTGTGCTTCAAAACACTTACAAATCACAGAGACAAATGAGCAAATACGTACATAGCCAAATGGGTGATTTTGGAGGATGAGTTTGTGCCTGTGGACGCTTCTTTTTTAAAAATGACGTCCTGGGCGTGTTTCCTCCCCTGCTTGGCATTGTAGTCCTCTGCAAAGTGCGTTTGCCGCGTCCCCTCAATTGGAACAGGGCTCCGAAGAGGCAGCGGCTGAGTGCTGGTTATCCTGACGCCTGGCCAGTTGCCTCGTACACAGCAGATGCTCACCTAGCCCTCGTGGATCTGGCCGTGAAAGGGAAGGTTGCTCCGTGGGGGAACCGGCACGTGCCTAGGCTGGACTGTGAGAAGTTCAGAGTCAGGATTTCTCAGCATACCAGGGAATATCTGAGGCTTTCTGGGCAAGCCTTTGTTGCCAAGGCAGGGCCATGACTAGCTCCCCCACTCAGGCTCTGGGGGGTGTGTCTCAGAGAGTGGTTTTTGGGGGGCTCTGTAATGAACCCTGGAATAGAGCAGACCACACTGACACCCCTCTAGGCCTTGGTGGAGTCGGGTGGAGGTCTCCCTTCTCCTGACCTGTTTTTCCATTCCCCACTGCTGCCATTTCAGAAGATACCGCTCCGAAAGAATATTCCCATGAAGCCCGTCTGGTTGTGTTCCCACCAGACACAGCTGCCAAGGGCCCAGGTGCTGCCGGCACCTGCTCAGTGGAAAGGCAGGCAGTGCCGAGGATGACAGTGCCCTGGGCTCAGAAGCAGGGGACTCTGGTTTGAGTTCCAGCTTTGGCAACCGAGCTGTGTGACTTTGGGCAAATCACGCCTCTGATCCTCCGTTTTCTCCAAGATAAAGGAAGACACCACAACTTACCCCACCAGGATCGGTGACGTGGCAGTCAGAGCTTAGCAGAGTCAGGCATTTGAGAGCTTAAACGGTTCCGTCTCTCTTCCCTCCTCTTTCCCTTCCACGGCAATTTCCCATCTGATCTTTGTTTCTGTTCTCTCACCAAGTGGTAATTGACCACGCCCCGCTTCCTGGTGAAAACTGACTACTTCTCTTCGTTTTCCTCTGTCCCTTTCCCCGATGTGGTCTCAGAGTCTCAGTCCCCCTGATCGTGACCTGGAGACGCAGTTTTGTAACCCACTGGGCTGTGTGAGGATGGGAGGGAGTGTAGCTGCTGTCGGTGTGTCATGTATGGTCCATAACAGTCGCTTGTGTTCAAGGAGGGAAGGGAACATACCCAGGTGGTAGAGGTGCTGGGCTGGGAGTCAGCAAAATGGACAAGGAAGAGGTCCCAGGTGAGCTGCCGCTTGAGGGTGGCCAGGAGCGGGTACAGGGAACAGAGAAAGGGCCTGTGTTCCATGCAAGTGACCTGGGACTGCCTGTCTGGTCCCTGGCCTCCCTCCCCCCTTCGGAGTCCTCAAAAAGGCCCCCCAAGTCTACTGAGAACATTTGGGTCCCACCAGGCACATTTATCGGGTCTGTGTCCTTTACTGCACATGCATGTCTTGCCAAGGAGGCACAGCTGGCCATGAGAGACCCATCCACCAGCTCTGCTCAGAAGGGAGGGACAGTCTTGGCTCCATCTCGTGTGGTGGCCCTCAAGTTCTGCCCACAAGAGGGGAGCACTGACCAGCCCCCGGCAGGGACGTGGTGAGTCAGAACATCAAGGGGTTTGAATGGTCTGGCAAACACCCTCATTTATTGATGACTTAACGGGGGCACAGACGAGTGAAAGGTGAGCCCTGGGGCCCCACGCTCCTTCACTGGAGTGCCAGCAGTGAGCAGCTTTTTGTTTAGCAGGAATCTCTGGCTGACATGCCATCATTTTTCTATGAGAAGTGGGGTTGGGAGCTGTCATCCCAACTGTTGAGAGTAATGGGGAGATTTATTTATAAATACATGGGGACAATAGGTGCGAACCAGCGAACCAAGCTGTATGTAAGTTCCCCTGAGTCCTAAGCTGTGGGCGAAGACCGTACAAGTGGGATGTAGGTGTGGCCACATGCAGGGCAGCGCTCGCCTCCCCGCACCCTGTGGGCTGCTTGCTCACAGGTAGGAGGCAGAGTTAGTGATGCCAAAGGCTGTGTGCCTGCTCCTCCCTCCTTCCACTTCCTGCACCGCCTTTGTTGCAGGATCCAAAGAGGTGACTCTTCCCACTGGGCAGTATGTGTGACTCATCAGGGGCCCTGGGCATGCCACTGGGCTTCTTCTAAGAAATCCCAACAGCTTCCCCATGAATGGCAGGACACTGTCGTTTATAGTCCTCCATCTTGCTCTAGCTCACTTCATCCTTTTGGTAACACTTTGGGGAGGTTAGCATCATCATTCCCATTTTATAGGTGGGAACACTGAGCCTCGAAGACCACACAGCTACTAAATGGCTGAGTGGGGTCCCTGGGTCAGGCGTGTCCACCCCTGTTTGCTGGCTATGAGCTGCAGACTGCATAGCATGTGCTTAAAGGCTCTGAACGGGAAACCAAGTTTGGTGATGGGGGTTGTAAATTATTTGCTTAAAGCTCAGGCTAAGTACCAGGCATTCTGTGGTTTTGACTAAGTGTAAATGCCTTCCCTCAGGTAGAGGGTGTCTGGAAGCTGGGCCAGCTCAGCCGGGAATCCACTCTTGGGGCTGGAGATATGTATAACTTCACTGTTTGCGAAGTCAACATTTCCAAGCTCTTCCTTGGCATTTGTAATAATTGTCAGTTGAATGTTTGCCTCCTTCCCCGCCGCAAGGGTCCTTCCCAACCTTTTAGGCTGAACTTGTCTCTAGAACTTAGGTAAGCTTTTAGAATGTGACAAGGAAAGAAATGAGTATGGAGGAAGGCCTACTATGTGCTGGATACATTGCTTTCATTTGCTTAAAAGTCTTCAGCGTGAACCTCGGAGGTTATCAGTTCATGTTTCAGAGAAAGGAGTCTGTGCCTTGCCCAAGGCCACCCATCAGGGAAGGGAGGAGCTGGCTCTTGACCTTGTGTGGCCTCTGAGGGTGAGGGTTTCCAGGTGTGGGGAAGGTCTCAGGAGCCCATAGCATCCTGGGTAGGGACATAAGCTACATTTAATTGAGAAAAAAGCAGAGACCTTTCCAAGTTACCAGGGACACTTGGGAGCATTAAAACCCATTTGGAGAATTCCAAGGACAAAGACCTTGGAAAGTTGCTGACAAACAGCTTTGGAATTAAGGGGCCTTCAAATTCAATTAAACTCAACAAACTTTTATTACTGCCTTGCATGGGCCAGGTGTTGTGCCAGGCGCTTTGGGGGAAGCAGAGATGATGGAGGCCGATCCCTGCTATCATGGAATCATCCAGATGGGGACGGGGAAACTCTGGCCTCACCACCTTGGATGACTTCACCCCTTGGGTGTGGAGCATAGAGACCCTCTGGTGATGGTCTTCGAACACGGTTGGGAAGCCCTGTGATCTGGACCCTTCTCCTGTGGCTCATCGTCTCAGCAGTTCTAAAGGCTTGAGTAGGAAAGACCCTGTGGCTTAGCTTTCTTTCTTCCAGACTTTTCCAAAGCTATCTGATGATGAAGCCCTTTCCCCTCTCCCAATGCCCTCTTGTCCCTGGAGGACTATTAACATCTTTAGAATATTCCATGGAGCACGCTCTGGGGCCCAGCGGCCTGGGGCAGATTTGGGGTGGGCCTGGGAGGCTAAAGAACACATTTGTTTTTTTATGATAAACCGGAAGGCTCTGTACTTGGGACTATCAGGTGTTTCTCACGCCTTGCTGTTTGGGGTAGAAGGTGTGTCTACCAATGCTGGGGTTTAGCTTTGGCTGCTTTCTTAAAAGGGTGTCTTTTGACATTGGGGGATTACTCAGGCCTTTGATCCTTTTAGCCAGAGGGATCCCTTGGGTCAGCAGACAAGTGTTTGGGGGACATGAGTAAGGTGACAGCTTTCATTACATATGCAAGGACACAGTTTCCAACAGGGGACTGATGCAGTCTGCATTATAATAGGCGGAATGTACTAGAAAACAACCGAGAAGGGCCATGGCCCGCAGCAGGGGGGCTGTGCTCAGCAGGGCTCTGCTTTCATCTGCGCTGAGGTCATCCGGCCCCGGCCAGACTCCGAGGGTTCGTCTGCAGGATGCAAATGGGTGGGCAACTGCCTCCAGCAGGTTGGCATCCGAGCCTTGGCCTCAGACCAGCGGCCTCTTCATGGAGGTGACACGCAGCAGAGCTGTTTACCCAGTGGAGCCTGTGCAGAGAAGTGACTTAGATCCCCAGGGCTGTAACTAAATTAAATGCCTTCATGGGCGTGGTGACATTTTTCCTCGTTTGGGAAATAGCCTGGCACCGCCATTAAAGGATGCTCTCTAGCGTTACACAGGCTTGGCCCTGCTTGGGGCCTGTCATGTGATCTGTCTGAGCCTCGGGTTCTTTTGCCAAACCGGGATCATTCCTACCTTGGGATGTCTAGTGCGTGATGGGCTAGAAGTTCCCCTGGGGTATGCCGTAGTGATTGGATTGTCAAGAGGAGATAATGCATGTGAAAATGATTTAGAGACAGTACAGCTCCCCACAAGTGGAGAGGGCTGTGGCCACACTTCACAGAATGCTCACTGTTCGCCCGGGTCTGCTCTGCTTGAGTTGCACGCTTCATTTCACTGAAGTCTCGCAACAACCCAAGAGACAGGGTGCTACAATTCTCCCATTTTGCAGATGAGGAAACTGAGGCCCAGAGAGACTAAGTAACTAGCTTAGGGTTACCTGTAACAGGTCTGGGGGCCCCACCTAGGTCTGTCTCTGCAGAGCCCCAGGCCTCCATTCCTGAGTCCGTGCCAGGGCAGACATGCTTTCCTGGGTGGTGGGGGGGAGGGGGACTCGGACACTCTGAGGGAGTGCAGGGGGTTCTGAGTGTTCCAAATTCTGTCTGGGGGTCTTTTATGTCAGGTGCCCGCAGAGGGAGGAGTAGGGAAGAAGCAGAGGCCTTCTTACTGGCCCCTGCAGGTGACAGTACTTCCCTGTCTCCTGGTGACAATGTGGGGATCATAATCAAGGCACCACTGTGAGTGCTTCTGTGACATTGCTAAAAACAGGGTCATTTATGGGGCCCTCTACCTCATTTCACCCTCGTAACAATTGTGATGGAGGGGCAACAGAGTACCTCATTTTATAGCTGGGGAAACTGAGTCCCAGAGAAAGGCTGTGCAGGCACACGGCCGGTCGTCTTCAGAGCTGAGCCCCCACCTGCCTCTGGGGCCTGTGCGTTCGACCACCATTCTGGGTGCTGCTGCTGTTTCAGACCCGCTGGCAGGGCTGAAGGGGAGTGGCGAGGGCCGGTTCCTAGGCCAGGCCCGGGGAGAACCAGGTTTACCCCCTCACGTTTTATTATTTCTCACAATTAAGGGAGTCAGCTGTCCTGCTTTTACAGGTGAGGAAATGCAAGCTGTGAGAATTTAGGGACCTGTCCAAGGCCACTTGGCTAGGGAGGAAGTGCCAGGCCTGCCCGACTCCAAAGCTGACCTTGGTCACTCGTGGGGGCCCTTTGCTCCCTGAGGGTCTGATTCCTTGAAAGATCCAGGCATGCTGTATCCTTCTCAGGGGAGCCACTGGGGGACCAGGACTTGCTCACATCGACCTTGTGTTTCCTCAGCAGCCAGAACCAAGGGCAGCTAGTGAAAAAAAAAAAAGGCAGGTCAGGGGGTAACCATAAAGGGGGAAGAGTGTCGATGGGGTAAAGCAACCCACCTTCCATGTGTGATGGCCACACCCCTAGTCTCCTCAGAGAACACGGGCTTCTCCTTCCTCTCGTCCTCTGGACATTTCACTGTGCAGGGCCACAGCCAGCTCTTCTCCCCCAGAACCACATGCTCTCACTGGTACTGCATAACAACACAGAAGCCACCAGGCCCAGGTCCTCCGAGCAGAAATCAGGGCACGGATCTGAGGCACGGCTGGAAGAGCCAGGGCGCAGGGTCCCTCTGCTGGGAAGAGCTGATGGAGTGGGAGGGATGCTCACACAGGCTGAGCCCGGCCCAAGCGGGAGAAGCAGGGGGAAGACATTCATTCATCCACTGGCTCCATTCACCACACTTACTAGACACCTGCTGTGTGACAGGCACCGCCGTTGGTGCTGGGGTTATGAATAGGGGTTTTGGAGCTCGTCGGACTGAACTGAAATTCCAGCCCCAGACCCGGGCTGGTCACCTAGCCTCTGTGCAGCACCCTAGTCCCCACGATGCGGGCAGGGGAGCCCCCAGCTCACTGAGCTGGAATGAGGATTAGATGAGGTTATGTATATGAAATACTTGGAACAGTGCGTGGCACATAGAAAGAGCTGAATAAATGGTGGCTATTAGTGCTATTATTATATCTGTCCTTGGGAGTTCACAGTCTGGTGAGGCAGAGACAATAAAAGAAACATACTTCCCTAACGACTCGAGCCAGGAAGTGATGCCGAGTTCCACCAAGCAGTGGTGTGGGGATTTCCTGCCGCCCTGTTCTCTACGAAACGCACTGAGCTCATCTTCTGTGCCTTGCTCCAGAGGTGGGTCTGTCCGTCTGCAAGCACTCCCTGCAAGCTGAGCCCGTGCGGGTGGGGGTTCCAGGACCTGGGACCTCGCCACTTGGTCCTTGTTCACTTTCACCACCTGAAAGGGGAGAGAAACCGGGTAGGGATTGAAGAGCAACGCACAGGCTTCTTCACCATTCTGCCCTGCAGACAAAAGACAATGAGACGGAAAATTCAAATGGCCAAAATGAATATAGAAGAGCAGGAAGCTTAATGGCCTGGTGCAAGCAGCACATGAGATGATAATCTGCGCATAGAGAAGAAGCGTTTCGGAAGCGATGAAGCAAGGAAGTATTAGTGGGGTGAACCCGAGGACCCTCACTTCCCTGCCTAGTGGGGTTCCTCTTGGGTGGTGTCTGGGCAGCTGTTTGGGCTGGTGGGGACTTCATTTGCCCATTTTGCAGTACCTGGAAGAATCATGCAGAGGTCAAACTCTGTTTTCAAGTATCACCTGCTTTAATATATTCAAAACGTTAAGGATATTTCCTGTAAGTGCTCAGCTTTAATCACACCTGTAATAATTGTACTTTCCAGTCCTGACTGTAAAAACTAAATAAATAAAACTGTAAAAACTAAAGTTTTAAATTTATGGTCAATTTCTACCTAGCTTAAAATTTTTTTCATTATTTAAAAATAATGTATTATTTTGGAATAAAGCACAACCTATATGGAAAATCAACTTCCTTCTAGGAGGTCAGGGGCTGTGATGGGGCTGAAGCATAGTGTGCCTGTCTGGGTAGCCTGCCTGCTGGCAGGACCCGGCGTGTGCTGGGGGGGCTGCTGCAGAGTCCAGGCGGTCTGGACCCTACAATCATGTTAAGCTGAGGCTGGGGGCAAGCGAGATAGGAAGAAGCAGACCAGGGGCAAGGGACTCCACAGAGGAGGGGTGTATAGGTGGACTAGCATCCTGCCTGGCGACTAGGTTTCCCAGGGCGGGCGGGCTGAATGATGTCCCCCTCCGCTGAATGTCTGCATCTTAACCCCCCAGAACCTGTGAATGTGACCTTATTTGGAAAACGGGTCTTTGCAGATGAGACTGAATTAAGGATCTTGAGGTGGAACCATCCTGGATTATCAGTGGGGGGTGGGGGGAGGGTCCTAAATCTTTAAAGGAGATGGAAGAGAAGAAGACAGTGTGAACACAGAGGTGGACGGTGGAGCCGTGCCAACCACAACCCAAGGACGCTTACAGCCACCAGAAGCTGGAGGAGCCTTTGGAGGGAGCACAGCCCTGCCGACACCTTGATTTTGACCCTGTGACACTTAGTTTAGACCCCTGGCCTCCAGGACTGTGTTCTGGCAGCCCTAGGAAACTGGTTCCGCGGGTAGAGCACACGATGGTGAGGACGTGGATTGAGGGCAGGAGCCCGTGAGGACTATGGCTCCCAACTGAGAGGAACTTTAGGGGCTGCAGGCCCCGGGGGCAGGGGTTGCTGCGGGGAAGATGGGACTAGAGAAGGAGAGCGTCTGTCCTCTTCCTCGGCAGCGCAAGCTCAGGCTCAGGGTGGGACATCCTCGGTCGTCTGGGCGGGACCTCTCCCGGGTGACACGGATGGTCAGGTGGTGACTTCCCTTTGACTCCTGCTTCTCCATCCTTCCATCTGGCTTGTCACGGCCACAGGGATGAGAATGGCTCTGGTGACTTACGAATGCGTGAGAACACGAGGTGGCAGGGATATGGTCCCCGCAGCAGCCACCTGGCACTGGGATGCGGTGCTTCCGCCAGATGTCCCAGCCGCTCAGTGCTGGGGCTGCCGAGTCCGGGTGAATCTGGGGCAGAGCCGCGGGGGCGGGCAGCGGGAAGGGGCTTTCTGAACCTTGTGGGCCGGATTCCTGCGCAAAACTGCTCAGTCTTCTCACCCCTGATCCTTGATTTTTTTTTCCCCTTAAAGCTTTGGTACCTGCTGCTCCCTAAGTACGGGTGATAATTGCGTGGAAAACAGGCAGCATATGGACACAAAAGAGAAACTGTACATGCAGCCGACCTCAACTCGGCAGCCCTTTTTTCTCCTTTTAGGACATGCATGTTTGTGGTTACGATATTATATTGCACACATTAATATAGTCATATTTTCTGCTAGTAAAATTGTTGCTGGCACACAGAATGGCATTAAGTACATCAGTATTTCATGGTGTTCCGCAAAAAGCCCCATCACTTCCAGGTGCTCAGCCGCATGGACAAGTTTGAGAACCGCTGATCTATAATAAGGGTGAAATCATCGAACACGTAAGTAAACAGGACGTTTGAAAGGAGCCATTTGTCACTAACCCAGTAGCATTCTGGGAGGTGGGAACCATATCAGGTACAAGCAAACTGATAAATGTAATTTATTTAAATTCTTCAGAAGTATTTGATTAGATGTCATATCTAATAGAATTGATAGGAAACACTCCTGACGACCTCTTTTGGCCTTGAGAAACAAGCCAGAAAGTCAGCTTCATTTCTGCATGAGCCAAACAGTCTCATTCCTTCCTGGCCACGCGCAGACTTGTCTGTCCTAGCCTGTCCGTGCAAATGCATGCTAAATGTTTCAAAGCCACACCACAGATGTTGATCCCAGGCCCCAGAGGCCATGCACCTACCTCTCAGATGACTGGGAAAGCACCTTCTGAGAAACAAGTATCTTGGGGTCAGGGCCTTTGTCCCCTGACCTGACTTGCATCCCACTGAGTTATCAAATGAAACCCCTGGGTGTTGCCTGGCCTCCTGCCAGAAAGCGTCTGAACGCAGCCGTGGATGAGCCACAGCGGGGTGTGGCGTGCATCCTGGTCACTGGTCACCCCCAAATCAGAAGCAGTTCAGAGAAATTTCCAGAAGGCCAAGGGGGGGTTGATTTGGGACAAGAAGGAGAAATAAAAATAATTAGAGCATAAAATAATAATAAAATTTTTCTAACAATATTACAAGCAAACAAGGCATATATTTTAGACCTGGAAAGGATGTATTCAAATAAAACAAACAAACAAATTTTTTTTTTTGTAAAATGGAATATATTACAAGAAAGCGTACACAGAAAATGGGGGAGGAGAGAAAAATCCTTCTTTGGTGGATTTACAACTGGGTCTTAAAAACATTGCGAGTTTGGGGCATGTTATTCATTCAGCCATCATGCGTTCCGTCCCTACCATGCGTTGGGCCCTGTGCTAGGCCCTGGGGAAGGAGCCGTGCCGAAGACAGACTCTGTCTGCCCTTTGAGGAATGAGCCCTTTGGTGGGGAATTCAGAAAGAAGGGTGTAATCACAACATGTGCCGTATGATGAGAAGGGTCCTGATGGAAGACCGGCACCCGAACAAAGGAGGGGCACCTCCCCCCGACTGTTGGAGCAGGAGCATCGCCATGGTCACTCGTAGAGATGGAACCCGGGCTGACCGCGCCCCTGGGAAGCGTTTGTCACCCTGGGCCAAACCTTGCCCCTTGGAGAGGAGCCACCAGGAGCACAAATGGTTTTGAGAGCATTTTAATGAGAGGGCCCATTCATAATGCAGCTGCTGCAGCCCCAGAAGCTCAGACAACGCTGGCCTAGTGGAGTCTACCCTATTATAAATATTTGATGTTCTAAAACGGTGTTACCGTAAATATTATTTGCTGCCTTGAAAAACTTCAAGCTCATAGTTTTAATTTCCCACATTAGGAGTCTAATGAAGAGGATTTCAAAGGGCCTCTCCTGGGACGGGATTTCCTGGCAGGTGCCAGGCTAGGCCCTGGGTGGGTGGGGGGCGGTTGAATTCGGGTGGCACGCTGCCTGCAAAGGAGCTGGGACTCCGGGCAGGTGGGGATGGGCAAGGCAGTGCTGGGGGCCCAAGGGGACAGACACTCCTTGTGGGGCCCCGGAAAAAGAGGCTGCACTTTGCTCGGTCTGCCAGGGGGGTGATCAAGCATCATGGTGAGGAGCTCGGGCTTGGAGCCAGCTCTGCTTCTGGGTCACTGGGTGGCCTCTGATGAGGTACACGGTCACCTCATCTGCAAGATGCAGATAAGAACTGCCCTACCTTCCTTCTAGGGTGACTGCTTGGGAGAAAGTATAGTAACCCCATGCCCACCACATCGGGCTGTTAACACTGCTGCTCTTCCCATGAGCACAGATAGCTCCTACAAGAGCCCATGCTGCTATTGCTCTTTTAACCATGACCTTCAGGTTAGAAGCCTGCCCCTCAGCGTGGCCCACAAGGCCCCCCAGGGCTCACCATATCCTCTCCCCATCCTAATCTCCTCACAGCTGATTCAGGCCCGGGCCCTGGCCAGTCAGTTTGCAGTTGCCCATCATCACTTTGCCCTCCTTCTTGCCCTGTTGCTCTTTCCGCTGCAGCACTTGCCTCCAGGCCTCTCGGGTCTGGTCCTGGCTCACCCCTTCTAGTCATCATGCCTTCACTGCTCGTGCCTCCTCCATGAAGCCTTCCTGGCACTCAGGCACACCTGCTACTCTCCTCGGGCTGCCGGAGCTTGCAGACTGCCTGCTTCTCCACACAGCTAGGAGCACCTGGAGAGGGTGGAGGCATGCTCAGCTTTCTCCCTCCAGGGTCCACGTGTCTCTCCCCAGAGTGCTTGCTTTGTGGTGTTCAGTAAATGTAAACAAATGAATGGTGGCACAGATATTTACAACTTCTAAAGGCTTTTCATATCTGGTGTCCTATTCCACCAGATTCCCAGGAGCATTGCGATGCTTCTCAGTGGCTCGGAGAGGTTAGATGACTCATCTAGAGTGACTCGGTAAATTGGGGGCACGCTCACAACCTTGGCTCATCTATCGCCTGGGCCCAGGGTACTCTGAACAGTTGTCGAGTTTACCAGAGTCTGGGCTGTCTACGCTTGGACCCAGGGAAGCCATTGTGGGGCGAGGTGGGAGCAGAGGGGTTCTTCCTGGAGCTGAAAGCCATCAAGAGCCCCCCAGTCATTGGATCCTATAACTTGAATGCCCTGAACTTCCTGAGGCATCTCTTTCAAGTCTTTATAACCCCATTTACAAAACAGGAAACTGAGGCACAGAGCAGTCATGTCTCCTGCTCAAGGTCACACAGCTGGTAAGTGGTAGAAATTGGCAAGCAACCAAGCTCTTAGCCACTGCTCATTTCCCTGGGCCTTTGAAACAGAAATCACGCCAGGGCCTAAAACAAATCTAGCCCCCAGGATGGCTGGTGCTGGTGATTTAAAGGGCCCAGCAATGCTTAATCTTCCTGCTGGGCTCCCTCATTTTAGTAAATGCTAAGATTTAAGAGCTCATAAAACTGAGCTATAACACTGTTCTGCCAAGAGCTCTGCATGGGCACTCTATCCTGGGCTGCACCTGGCCTGGCGGTCCCAGGCTTGTCCCAAGTCACCCTGGGAGAGTTCTGCAGCCAATTAAAGCTGCCAGTCTTCTCCGGGCCTCAAGAGGCCCATCAGGTTGTTTACGTCCTTACTAGGGCCAGATTAGCATGCGGTGAGACAATGTGTACAGTGATGAATTGAACTTGTAAATTGTTCAGGATTCTGGCAGGAGCAGCAGCCATGCTGGGTGGGCATCCGGGTTTAGTTTGGTCAAACAAGCAAATGGCCACAGGCGGATCATCTGCATGGGGACCATCCTGCTATGGCCACGGTGAGACAGAAGCTACTCATGCCATGAGAGAGACTCTGTGCCTACCAGCAGCCCTCTGTCTAATCTGCCCCAGTAGTATGTCTCTTCTGGCTGGAACAGCCTTCCAAAGTCTCAGGCCTATGTCACCAACATACACGTCCTCAGCCGTGCCTCCAACGCCTAGCACGATCCTGTGCTGTTGTAGGTATCCAGTCAGTGTGTGATGGATGGAAGAATGACTGGGTGAATGGAAGGAAAGAAGGAAGGAAGGAAGGAAGGAAGGAAGGAAGGAAGGAAGGAAGGGAGGAAGGAGTTGATTATGAAAATGTTCCCAGTTCTTCATACCTCCCTATAGCCCCACCTTTTGCAACGTGACTTTTCAGATCTTTACATGAAGAGGCAGAGGTTTTTTCTTCCCCATTCCTTAAATCTGGGCTAGCCTTGTTGCTTGCCTTGGCCAGTGGAATGCAGTGGAAATGACAGTGTGCCCGTTCCAAACCAAGGTTTCAAGATATCTTGTGTACTTCTGCTGTTTCCCTTGGGACTCTGTGGAGCTCTCCAGTGGATATGCGTGAACTGGCTTGCTACGTGATGAGTGATGCATGGCCCAGTCCGCCCGTCGCCCCAGCCAACAGCCAGCCAACCTCCCGCTGACCCTCCAGCTGATCACAGATGCAAGACTGAGCCCAGTCAAAGTCAGCCAAGCCTGGTTTCGATCCGCCCAGCTGAATGGTAGTCTCACGAGAGAGAAATAAATGCTTGTTGCTTTTGAGTCATTTAGCCATGGAATGGCTAGTTACGCAGCAATAACTGATCTGGTTGTACAAACATTGGGAGATGATGCCTTTAGGTTCCACATTCCTCCAACTTTTCATCTTCCTTTCCCTCTTCATGCTGTGCCCTCCTCTCCCATCACACCGCAGTCAGATTGTGTCATATTTGGATGTTCTTCTAAGTCTGCGTCTAAGATGCTGGGCATGCTCCTTTGATTGAGTTCAGCCAACAACTTCTAGGGAGCACCAGCTATGTAAAAGGCATCATTTCAGCTACTATGGAGATACAGAAAAACAGCCTTAGGTTTTTGACTTCCGTACAGTTTTGGAGGGTGACACAGCAGGTTGGATGCAGGTCAGCTATTAGCGCCTAATGCATATGTAGCTCCGTGATAGATGCTGGTGAAAGAGAAGTAAATGACGCAGAGTCAGGATAGAGACTCCAGCTTCTCGGGTGCTGGAACGGTTGAGTTCCTTCACTCCCTTTTCGCGTGTCCTTGCTTGTAGAAGGATGAAGATGCTGAGGCAAAGATCGCAAGACACACATGTGAAGTTCCACTTTTACGTTAAAAAAAAAAACAGTTTTGCAAGAGCAGGTTAGGGGAGCCACGGCTCAGCGTCAGTCCCAGTGAAGAGGATCTGAAGAGGTTTTAGTTGCCAAAGGTGCAGCTGAAAAGCGAATTCAAATTTTATATTTCGGGAGAAGTCTCAATTCATTGTGGCATCAGGGTATAAAGGACAGGNTGAAAAAGAAATAAATGATGCAGAGTCAGGATAGAGACTCCAGCTTCTCTGGTGCTGGAACGGTTGAGTTCCTTCACTCCCTTTTCGCGTGTCCTTGCTTGTAGAAGGATGAAGATGCTGAGGCAAAGATCGCAAGGCACACATGTGAAGTTCCACTTTTATGTTAAAAAAAAAACAGTTTTGCAAGAGCAGGTTAGGGGAGCCACGGCTCAGCGTCAGTCCCAGTGAAGAGGATCTGAAGAGGTTTTAGTTGCCAAAGGTGCAGCTGAAAAGCGAATTCAAATTTTATATTTCGGGAGAAGTCTCAATTCATTGTGGCATCAGGGTATAAAGGACAGGAGCGCTGCTGGGCTGGTCAGACCACATTGAGGAGAAGGCTTTCCTGCCGGGCTTTGCATTCTAAGCAGCATATTAATAGACCAAGGTGTGGCCAGAGCCAGGAAAATGAGACTGGAATGCTTGAGGGAATTTGGGCTCTTTGGCCTGGAAAAGAGAAGCTAAGGAAAGACGTGATGGCAGATTCGAAGGGTGGAAAAGGCTGCTGTGTTAAAGAGGATTGGTCTTTTCCAGTGCTGTCCGAGAGGGTGCCAGGTGAGGAACGGGACGAATCTCAGTTCAACTTAGGAAATAGTTGTCTAACATCCTGAACTGCCTGTGCAGTGACGGGCGCGCAGTGACGGGCGCGGAGTGATGGGCCAGGCTCTTCCTCTGTGGAGATCTATAGACGCCTAGACCAGCGGTTGCTAGAAAAGGGATTTCTGGGGGCGGGACAAGTTTGGGTTCAGTGACTTCCAAGGTGCTTTCCACCTCTGAGTTCCTGTGAAGGGCTCCACAAAGCGGCTTCTAAGCCCCAGGGGTCTGCAATGCTCTTTTTATAAAGACAGCCAACAGGTAGGTCAGTATGGGACAGAGCTCCATCAGTCACATTGGGCTCTGGTGCCCGCCAAGGACATTCAAGAGAATGTCTATGCCAGGAGAATGTACGTTACTTTTCTATAGGGGCCTATGTACATATTTTAACTATATAGACTCATATGTACGTGTTATAAAAATATTGCCTGTAATGTACACAACTATGTGACATCTACAGAAATGTGTAGTTTATAATTCTGCTCTGAAGATGTGGGAGAACATCTCCCTGTTCATTATGATGGGTGGCTCATCTCCGCCAATTAAAGGGCACAAGGGAAAATGAAGCCACTGCGCTAACCAGAGGGGGCTGGAGAGGAAGGCAGACAAGGAAGGGAAGTAAGAAGAAGCATCAAGTCAAAGAGGTGCTCAGAGTAACAGGGCTGCAGTGAGCGAACATAGGGTGCCTGTAGCTTTTCAAATTAGTGTTTTGAATTTCTTTAGATAAATACCCAGAAGAGGAATTGCTGGGTCATAGTTTTATTTTTTGAGGAACCTCCATATCGTTCTCTATAGAGGCTGCACCAATGGACTATTCCACCAACAGGGTGCGAAGGTTCCCTTTCCCGACTTCCTCATCAGCACTTGTTGTTTGGGATTTATTGGCGACGGCCATTGTGACAGGTGTGAGGCGGTATCTCATTGTGGTTTGAATCTGCATTTCCCTGATGATTAGTGACGTTGCACATCTTTTCACATATTTGTTGGCCATCTGTATGTCCTCTTTGGGAAAACGTCCATTCAGTCCTCTGCCCGCTGTTTAATCAGAATTTTTTTCTCTTTTTAGTGTTAAGTCGTATGAGTTCCTGTTTATATGTTTTGGATATTAAAGCCTTATCAAATGTATCATTGGCAAATATCTTTTCCCATTCAGTAGGTTGTCTTTTCAGTTTTTTGATGGTTTCCTTTGCTGCACAAAAACCTTTGTAGTTTGATATAGTCCATTTGTTTAACTTTTTCTTTTGTTTGCCTGAGTAGTCACATCCAAAACTGTATTGCTAAGAGCAGTATCAAAGAGTTTATTGCCTATGTTTTTTTCTAGGAGTTTTATGGTTTCAGATCTTACATTTAAATCTTTAATCCATTAATTGCACATTATTTACAATAGCCAAGGTAGGGAAGCAACCTGAGTGTCTATCAATAAATGAATGAACAAAGAAGATGTGATACATGTACATAATGGAATATCACTAAGCCATACAACATAAAATCTTGCCATTAGCAACAAATGGATGGACGTAGAGGGTATTATGCTAAGTGAAATAAGTCTGACAGAGCAAGACAAATGCTGGGTGATTTCACTTATATGTGGACCTAACGAGCAAAATAACCAACCAAACAAAACATAAACAAGCTCATAGCCACAGAGAACAAATCGATGGTCACTAGACGAGAGGGGGTTGGGGGCTGACAATAATAACAGTCATGGGATGCAAAGCGCAGCACAGGGAATACAGGCAGTGCAATAACTGTGCGTGGTGTCAGATGGGTACTGGATTTCTTGGAGTGGCCACTCTGCAAGGTATGCAATTGTCTGATCACGATGTGGTACACCTGAAACTAATGTAATATCATGTGTCAACGTAACAGGAAGATTGAGAAAGAAGCTGAAGAAGGGCAATGGTGTTGCGGGGTAGAGACAAACCAGCGGGTGGAGGGACGCGAAGGAGCAGTGTTCCCCGACTTCGGGTGTGCTGCTTTGGGACAGTGACGTCGCTGTTGACAATAGTGGTAATAGTTAACATTTATTGAGCACTTGCTATAAGCCAGAGACTATGCTTTACACACTTTATCTCATTTAAACCTCACAGCAACCCAGGCCACACTGGGGCTCTTGTCATCTTTATTTTATAGAAGAGCAATCGAAGCACGGACAGCTTAACTAACTTTCCAAGGTCACACGGCCAGGAAGGGACAGAGCTTGCATTTCAACCTAGATCGTCTGACTAGAGCCTGTCCTCTTGGCCTCTTCCCAGTCACATCTTGTTTGTCTGTCTTGGTAGTGCTTGTAGAGGGCCATCTGTCTGTCTGTCAGTAGGCTGCAGTCCCCAGGGCACGTCAGGGTGGCGTCAAGAGACGTTTTGAGAGCTTGGAGTGACCCCACCACCTCGATATATTGATTCCTCCTCTGGAAGGAGACAGGCAAGAAAGACGGGTCCTGCCTGGTGGCATGAACTAGCCGTGTGCCCTTGAGGCCTTGTCCCCCCTTGCGGCCTCCTTGCCATTCAGGTGGCAGGCCCGCCTGCAGCAGGGCTGTTTCTTCAGAGCGATTCACGGCCAGCACACGGCAAATGCCAGGGCAACAGCTTCCACGCTGAGCCTGGACAAATGGCAGAGCAGAGCAGAGGGCAGTGCGATTTACAAGGACTCTTAGCAACCAGGCAACGGGCAATAAACCAGAAAATCACGGAGGAAACTCAGCAGAGCATGAACTAAACGAATTGCAGGATTTGTGAACCAATTTACACCCGTCAGAGGAGGGGCGAGAGAGGCACCGGGAGGCTCTGAAAGCCACAGCCAGAGGACTGCGGGCTGTCATCTCAGGCAGACCTATGGAAGGGCAGTAAGGACACACAGTCCCCGCTGGAGACAGCTGGGCACTGGCCTCTGGGACGTGGCTGAGTAGATCTCGGGCCTCCTCCTCTGAGTGGGAAGGATGGATGTAGGGTGCGAGGGGTAAAGGTGTGAACGAAGTGAGCCTCTCTCCTCCTCACTCCCAGGAAATCGATTAAAGATAGATGAAGCGTTCTCAACCGGAAACAGAGCCCACCCTTGGTCTCCATTCCGAGGGGTGAGTCTCTCAGGAAGAGAGCATCGTCTCTCAGGTGAGGCACCTCATCACGAGGCCGGGAGCAGACTTGTGAGGACGTGGAAAACAGGCAGAGTAGGGAAGAGCCCCTTCGCTTCAGGAGGACATCGGCGCCAGGTGCTCAGCAACCCATCCCCACCCTGAGAGACCGAGGGAGGATCGAGTCCAGCTGTCCCGGAGCCTGCGGAGTGGGGAGAGCGCAGGTTTTCATGGTGTAAATACACCCACCCGGTTAAACTGGAACAACTAAGGAAAACATGAAACCTTCAGTCGTGCAGGGCCCAGAGGGGCGTCTGCTTTGCAGACTGTTCAAGCCTCAGTTGAACGATTGACACACTGATAGTAATACACGTGCAAGAGGCAGCATTAGGATTAAGGGATATAATCTCGAGTTAAAGGCAAAGGCTTATAATGAGTCCTCTCAAGGGGACGGTTGTGCCGCCGTGACAGTGTAATTCTCGCTGGTGCTGCTGGGGAGTGAGGAGTGAGGAACTGCTCTGTAGAGACACGGGACGCACTTGCCCTGTTGGTGACCGAAGTTTTCTAGGGCTGTTTCCAGCTCAGCCTTGCTGTGTTGATTTTCAGGCATTGCCTTGGAAGAGCTAGTATGATCCCAATTTCTCATAAGCCCCCTGGAGCTCTTCGCTGCAGCTTCTGGCACGCCTCCCTGACTACCAACCATTCATTCTCTCGTTTCTCGAGTTCTCCAGCCTCCTCTGGCCACAGAATGGCTCCCCAAGCCCCGGTACTGCTCGGCAGGACACGGCACAGGGCGTCCTATAAGGAGCTCCGCAGGCCTCTGCCACAATTCCCAGCTAAGGGACCATCTGCCATCGGCGGGGAGGGTTGGCATTGGGGGAGGGAGTAATGGCGAGGATGGCAGCTACCCAAATCCAGGACCTGGCCCCTCACTGGGCTTTCTGGCCCTAAGCATGATTGAGATTGTTTCTCTGCCAACCTAGGTGGGGGCACAGAGTAATTCACACAATTTAGATGAAAAAGAAGGCAAGAACATGATGTGGGGTCTGGAGTTAGGCATCAGTGGGTTTGAGCTCTCTCTCCACATGGCTCTGAGACTTGGGCAAGTGACTTTCCCCTACGTGCATTGGTCTCCTTGTGTATAGAACAAAGATAATAATCCCCGTCACAGAATTCTGAGGAATATCTGAAATAACGCATGTAGGTTCAGTAAGAGTTGGCTATTTTTAGAACCCAAATTCCAGGGACTAAGGTGCACACATTCTATATCTACTCACAATTAGGACATCCTGGAGAATCCTTCAAGACAAGCAGGAGCCCCGGGACTCTGCACTGAGCTGAGGCGCTCGGGACAGGCTGAGAACGATCACAGGAGTGAAAACTAATTTCCAGGGCACTTGAGAATGAACTGAATGGTCTGAAGAATCAAGGCCAAGAAAACAAGATAAAAAAAACAGATCTTCCCAGAAAGACCTATTATAAAATGTATCTGTCAGCTTTTTCTGCATAACAAACAACCACAACATCTCAGTGGCGAAAATAACATTCATTTTGTTCACCTGGGGACGCTCTGCCTTGTACGGGTTCCAGGCTGAAGGAAACTGTTTTCATGGCTACAACAGAAGCACACGGAGCAAGTGGAAGCTCATCAGGCCTCTTAAGGCTTAGGTCCACGTTTCTGCCCATGGTATTGACCAAAGCAAGTCGCCGAGCGAAGCCCAAGGTCAAGGAGTGGGGAAGTGCACTGTGCTCATGCCAAGACCATGGCAAGGGCATAGGTGCAAGGAGGGGTGAAGAATTTCACTTAAAGAGCAGGTCTGTCTGGGGGGAGGAAGGGTTTTAGGAGACAGGTGACATACTTCAAAATGGGGAGACACACACAAAAGGAGGTCCATGGTGGGGCTTAGGGGTGAGAAATGCTAAGTGACAGAACTGGTTCGGATGGAAACAATAGTGTCCTGTCACATCATCCCAGGGCACCCAAAGCCTCCCTCCATTTTGCTTTGTCAGTCGCCAAGGCAGCTGGCACGAGAGCAGAGTGGCTGTCATCCTTGCAGGGAAATATCCTGCTGTTGGACCAGTGAGAGGCTGCATTTATTCAGGTGGCTTACCAGGGCCTAGTTATACAGAAAAATGACTAAGTGGCACCGATATATAACACCTCATTTCCAAAAAGTCCTATTCTTCTCAGTCAGGCTTAATGTATCCAAACTGCTGCTTCTAATAGCTCTATGGGTGCAGTTGCCTGGAAATACTAGGAAGGACTTTGGAACTAATGAAGGGAATTATTAATTACAAAGGCAGATATGATGCCTTTAAAGCAACGGCCTGGGGGTCCAGATGATTGTTTGTTTATGATTTGTGTTCCTACTAACTTCCAAACAAATTTGAGATGACTAACTACTGAAAATAGAGGCCCCAGGTCAGTGAGATTAAAGATGAAATATCCAAAGTCACATGGATGAAGGGAGGAAATGATTAAACCAGAAACCTAGCGGAAGACAGTTACCGCAATTGCGCATTAAATTGAGCTAAAGCGAAAGGGGAAATGTGATGAGTTATTGGGTAAAGGAAGTACAGCCATTTGTCAGGAGAGGCAAACTTTTCCCTGACACTCATTGTGAGCGCAAATTTATCACGAGAATCTCAAATAAGGACAGCGAGGAACATAACAAACGCTCCCTTCAAAGACTTCTATGGGGGATGCAGAACCATCCTTCAGAGGGTCGTTTATTATATCGACCCCAGATAAAAGCTGAGGTCTCAGGGATGAACCCTTGTAGATTTAATATTGCCCCAGCTAATGGCTTATAGATTGTAGCAGAGGAAGGTCCAGTTAAGAGTGTGTAGAAGCCCAGGGCCAGAGCCAGAGGTCAAAGGCTGGGGAAGGATGTGCGGCTCTCCTCCCGCAGGCCCTGCGGGAAAGCACTCCCCACTGGCAGCCCCTGGTCCCCCCCAAAGTGTGGGAGATAAGCAAGGTAGCTTCCTCCTGAGTGTGGGAAGGTCAGAAAAGCTCCTCGGTAGAGAGCAAAACATAAAAAATCAGACTATGAAATGGAATGTGTTGTCACGCACACACACAAAACACGAAGAAGGAAAACAGGCTCAAAGGAAACCCGCTGAAATGTTCGTGGTGCTAAGCTTGGGCTGTGAAAATTCAGAGCATTCTTTTTCTTTAAAATAATTTTCTTTCCTTTTCGAACATTTCAGATGGAGCTTGTTAACTTTTATAAAGACATGGATAAAAGAAAAAAGGTTTCTTTTGTAAATCCTGATTTTTTTCTTCTGAGTTGTCTTTTTTACATTAATTTATTTTTATTTGTCAATTATAGATGACATTAAGTTTTTTATATTAGTTTCAGGTATACAGCACAGTGGTTAAACATTCCAATAATTTGCAGAGTGACCCCCCTGTAATTGTAGTACCCACCTGGCACCATACATCGCTGTTACAATATTATTGACTGTGTTCCCTAAGCTGTACTTTAAATCCCCATGGCTATTTTGTAACTACCAATTTGAGGTTCTTAATCCCTTCACCTTCTTTCTCCTGGCTCCCAAACCCCTCCCCTCTGGTCAGTCTGTTCTTTGTATTTAGAAGTCTGTTTCAGTGTTTCTTGTTTATTTTGCTCTTTAGATGCCACTAATAAGTGAAATCATATGGTATTTGTTTTTTCTGTCTGACTTATTTCACTTAGCACGATACCCTCTATGTCTATTCATACTTTTGCAAACGGTAGGGTTTCACTCTTTTTTTTATGACCAAGCAATAGTCCATTGTGTACATGTACCACAGTTTAAAAAAAATATTTTGTTTATTTTTAGAGAGAGAGAGGAAAGGAGGGAGAAAGAGGGGGAGAGAAACATTGGCGTGTGAGAGAGACAGCAATCGACTGGTTGCCTCCCACATGCCCCCATCTGGGGACCTGGCTGGCAACCCAGACCTGTGCCCTGACCTGGAATCCAACTGGTGACCTTTCGGTTCACAGGACCATGCTCAACCCACTGAGTTACGTCAGTCAGGGCTGCACCACAGCTTTTTTATCCACTTATCTACTGATAGGCACTTGGGTTGCTTTCATATCTTGGCTACTGTAGATAATGCTGCAGTGAACATAGGGGTGGCATATCTTTTCAAATTAGGGTTTGGATTTCTTCAGATAAATACCCAGAAATAGGATTTCTGAGTCATAAAGTAATTCTATTTTTAGTTGTTTGAGGAACCTCCATCCTGCTTTCCACAGTGGCTGCACCAGTCTGCATTCCCCCAACAGTGCACTAGGGTTCCCTTTCCTCCACATCCTCTCCAACACTTGTTGTTTGATGAATTTTTGATGGTATCCCTCTGGCAGGTGTGAGGTGATGCCTCATGGTGGTTTTAGTTTGCATTTCTCTGATGATTAGTGATGTTGAGCATCTCTTCCCGTGTCTATTGGCCATCTGTATGTCCTCTTTGGAGAAATGTCTGTTTGGGTCCTCTGCTCGTATTTTAATTGGATTGTTTGTTGTTTTGGTGTTAAATTGTATGAGTTCTTCATAAGTATTGGATATTAACCTCTTATCAGATGTACCATTGGCAAAGTCCTGCTTTTTGAGGTCTTTATATTGTGGAGAGAAACCACAGCCACAATCGTGTTTTCTTGAACAGACACTTTTCCGAGTGGGTGGGAACAAGCACTGTCAGAGCTATGGCTGCTCATTCCTGCTTCTGCTTCTCTCACAAGCTACTAACCTAACTCCATGCTTTTAAATCATGTATGTAAATCATGAGCCTTAGTTTTACAATGGGGCAAAGAAGATAATGAAAGAACTGGTAGCTGCAATCCCCTGAAAGTCAGAATGTGTTATTTCGTTGGTAAAACTTCCCTGGTAAGAAAAGTGGCAATGCATGGTGAAAGTCTTAAAAATCTGCGTACGATTGCTGCGCTAATTTTACCTGTAGAAATGTATTCTCAGGAAATAATCATGGCTACAAGTGATAAAATGTAGGGAACAACCTAAATATTCTCCATTAAAGATTGAATTAAATAAATTGTGATCTTAAGGAGCATGACTCAACCATCACAAAGAATAGCTTGGAAGTATTCTGAATGGCAAGGGCCAATGCTTTGTGATACACTGTTAAATGAAAAACTCGGGTAGTGAAAGATCATGTATAGGACCACTGTAGTTTTGAAAAAGGAAAGGTTGTATGTATCAATAGGGTTATAGATAGCCCTGGCTGGTGTAGCTCAGTGGATTGAGCACGGGCCTGCGAACCAGAGTATCGAGGTTCGATTCCCAGTCAGGACACATGCCTGGGTTGCAGGCCAGTTCTCAGCAGGGGACACACGAGAGGCAATCATACATTGATGTTTCTCTCCCTCTCTCCTTCCCTTCCCCTCTGAAGATAAATAAATAAAATCTTTAAAAACATAGGGTTATAGATAATTCCCCCAGTCCCTTATTTTTGGCTTCTCTGTATTTACTAGTATTTCTATTATGAATATTTCAATTTTTAAATTATGTGTTATTGATTATGCTATCACAGTTGTCCTGATTTCCCCCCCTTACCCCCCCGACACTCTCAGGCAATCCCCCCACCATTGGTCATGTCCATGGGTCGTATGTATAAGTTCTCACGCTACTCCATTTTCTGTACTGTACTTCACATCCCCATGGCTATTATGTTAACTACCTATTTGTACTTCCTAATCCCCCTCGCCTCTTCTCCCATTCTCCCCCTCCCCACTCCCATCTGGCAACCTTCTGGTAACTAACGTCTTTTCTCTTGCTTTTAAGAGTCTCTCTTTCTCTTTAACCTTTGGCCTTTGAATTATGATGTGTCTTGGAGTGAGCTTCTTTGCATCCATCGTAATTGAGACCCTCTGCTTCCTGGACTTGCATGTCTATTTCCTTCACCAAATTAGGGAAGTTTTCTTTCACTATTTTTTCAGATAGATTTCCAGTTTCTTGCTCTTTCTCTTCTCCTTCTGGCACCCCTGTGACATGAATGTTGGACCTCTTAAGTTTGTCCCAGAGGCTGTTTATACTGTCCTCATTTTTTTTGGATTATTTTTTCTTCTTGTTGTTCTGAGTCATTGTTTTTTGCTTTTTTATGTTCCAAATCATTGATTTGATTCTTGGCTTCATCCACTCTACTGTTGTTTCCCTGTAAATTGTTCTTAGTGTATCCTTCATTTCTGACTGGATCTTTTTCGTGCTGTTAAGGTCCTCACTAAGTTCCTTGAGCATCCTTATAACCAGTGTTTTGAACTCTGCATCTGATAGATTGCTTATCTCTATTTTATTTAGCTCTTTTTCTGGAGTTTTGATCTATTCTTTTGTTTGGGCCATGTTTCTTTGTCTCCTCATTTTGGCAGTCTCCTTATGTTTGCTTCTGTGTATTAGGGAGAGCTGCTTTGACTTCATGTCTTTGTAGTGTGGCCTAATGTAGTAGGTGTCCTGTAGGGTCCAGTGGCACAGCCTCCCCTATCACCCAACTGGGTACTCAACGGGTGCCCTTTGTGTGGGCTGAGTACATCCTTCTCTTGTACCTGAGCCTTGGTTGTCATTGGCAAGTCAATGGGAGGGATTTACACAGGACAGTCAGCTCTCCTCCTTCCATGGAGGATCGGCTGCGCAGGGGCAGGGTGGTGGTGCTCAAACGTGGTCTAGAGCTGTCCACTGGGTGTCTTGGCCCTGAGGTTTCCTGGGTGGTGCAGGCCAAGGTCAGCCCCCAACTGTGTTTTGCCCCGGGCACCCTGCCTGAGCTATCAAGCAATCTGAGATGGCTGCTACTTGCGATGGGCTTGGAGATTTCCAGGTGAAGCCAAGCTGTGACTCTACTCTGGCTGCAGCTAGGGCTCACTGAAGCCAGCTGTTGCTTGTTTGTTAGGATTTAGGAGCCCAAACCAGCCATTCTTATGGAAAACAGCTTGGGTGGATCCATATGTTGGGTGGGGTAGAGTCTCTGTGGGTCTCCAAGGTGGGCCACGCAGTGTTAGCCAGGTTGATGGAGTCTCAGATATGGCACCAGCCTACTGGCTCTGTGGAGGGGAGGGCTTAGCAAAGGAACAATGGCCTCTGCTCACCCCAATGCCAGATACTTTGGTCTTTCCCTGTGTACCACTGGTGCCTTTCAAGATGCTACCCTGGTCCTGGAGCTCAGAGGGAACGAGTCTGAGCAGGTGAGTCCATATGTAGGTTCTTTAAGAGGAACTGCTTGGGGCTCCAGAAGTTTCTTCCATCAACTCAATCCCTGCTGGTTTTTGCAGCCAGAAGTTGTGGGGAATTATCTTCCTGGCACTGGAACCCAGGTCTGTGAGGCCTGGTGTGGGTCTGGGACTGCTTGCTCCTGAGATATTCCCATGAACTTTTATCTCTGTGGGTGTATGGCCAGCCTGTTCTGCATCTGCGCCCCTCCTACCAGTCTGGATGGATGGATGTGGTTTCTTCAATTCCTTAGTTGTCAGACTTCCAGTCAACTCGATTTCTGACATTCCTGAGTAATGGTTGTTCTATATTTTAGTTGTAATTTTGATGTAGTTGTGCAGAGAGGTGGGCCATGTCTGTCTATGTTACCATTCTGACTGGAAGCCATGACTATTTCTTCAGTAAGAAGAAAAAAAGAGGAAAAGCATTTTTTCCCCAAACAGTACTATTTCTGGAAGAAACTAGAGGACCATTCCTAGCACTGGGATGTTTTCTAAAGGGCATATTTGGAACAGGCTTTCCCTGGCTTCAGGATAGTGAGCTGGAGCTTAATAGAATCAGTTTCTCTCAGCCATTTGTACACCACTCCCCCACCCACACTCCTTTTTGTCCCTCCCGGGTTTGAAGCAACTTGTGTGAGAGCCCGAAGCTCCAGGAGTAGGTGGGAGATGATTATGAGGCTTGTCCTGAAGTTGCAGCTAATGGGTGATGCACCTTCCTGGACATGAAAAACAATGGGAAGCGAGAACAAGTGTCGCAGCTGCTGACCCTGATGTCAGGGCAGCTTTTAAAGGATGACTAGTTCTCAGAATAAACCAGCTTCTAAGAGACAAGGACCAAAACAGTGCCCCTGGGTCTTGCGGACACACTCCTTGAGATTTATTTGGCCTTTTGCTATTAGGCTCAACCCTTTGAAATCCATCTCAGTCCAATTTCTTACTGTGTTGCTTCTCTTTGCAGACGGGTAAGATAGATGAACATTTTCCCTCTTGGTTCCCCTTGATCATGAAGCCATGCCAGTGAAGGAAAATGTCTTCAAGGGGAAAGAATAAATCTGGTCATGTCCAAGTGTTGCCTGGACATCGTGCTGTGAGATGAAGGGGTTTTGGGTCGAAATAAAGATCAGCTGGAAAAAAATGCCACTAGGGTGAAGGCAAGAAATCACTGGCTGCAGGGGTCCCAGGCTTGAAGGGACATGAATGAAACTGGCAAAGTGCCTCAGTGGCTGTGGAAATTGTTCTTCATGTATGGCCCGGGGTCCTGGAGGGCCTCGGGGTTTTCCACGTGTTTCACAGAGAGCGAGGAAACAGGTATTTATTGAGGGTCTTGCAAAAGCAGGATACATCATTAAGCCTCACCACAACCGTAGCAGGTAGCTGTTGTTATCCGCCCTCGACAGGTGAAGGGACCAGGTTCAGAAGGGCTGACTCACTTGCCTGAAGACACGCAGCTGGAAAGCAGAGGAGTGTGAATTTGAACGCAGCCGCATCTGACTCCTGAGCATGAACTCTTAGTGCCCTGCCATACGGTCTCCTTCACTGTCAACACTTTGTTTATAATACGACAAAAGTAGATGGAGATATTCAGGACAACGCTTTGCTTTGGCCCTGATCAGCTCCAGCTGTTTGTCAGAGGTACTTATTTTTAAAAATGTAAATGCTCTCTATTTCTGGCATGAGTCAGTTGTTTGCTTCTGAGATGGTAAACAAAGGGTCACTTCAGAGTGTCTTACCAAAGCAGTCCTGGTTTTTATTTACTCTCGTGAGAGCTCTTTAAATTCGTTCTAGTTCGCTTTGGTGTTTTGCAGTGGCCAGCAGGAGAGGCGATTGCACTTGCCTCACCTCGGTGGAGAAAGGCCGGAGCGCTTTAGGAGGCTCTGCTCGCCCCAGAACGCTCCTTTCCTTTATCGGGGGCCTGGGGGACACGGATTGCAATTTCAGGGCTCCTTTTGGGAGCATGTTTTTATAATTTATTTTGAAGCACTTGCAAACGTACAGGAATATTGCGAGAAGAATACAAAAAATTTCCGATGTCCCTTGGCTTCAATTCCCCATTTGTTTACAGGTTCCCCATTTGCTCCATACCTTCCCTCTCTCTGTATATAGATGTCTCCCCATTCTCACTATTGCTTGTTCTGAACTATATGAGAACAAGTTGCAGACAGGATCCCTCATGCCCCTGCACGCTTCAGTATGCACTTCCCTGAGTCAAGGACACTGTCCTGCATGACAACCACACATCCCCTGAGTCCAGAAGTGACCTTGTTACACAGATCTCACTCAGAATTGGCCAACCGTCCCAGCAACATTTCTTCTTGTTTTCTGGTCTAGGACCAATCTGAGATCACGTGTTGCTTTTGGTTGTCACCTTTATTTCCTTCAATGTGGGACATTGGCTCAGTCTTTTCCCTGTCTTTCTTGACCTGGACAGTGAGTAGATAGTACAGTTCTTTCACTGGGTTTTCCTGAAGTTCCTCAGGCTATGCAGTTTGACAGGAAACCCACAGACATGAGCCTGGGCTCTTCTCCATGCACCTCGCTGGGTCTCGAGATGCTGCCCCTCACGCCATTGTGCTGGATCCTCAGTCACCTGTCTGGTCCAGGTGGTGTCTGCCAGGCTTCTGTGCTGTACACGCACCATTTTCCCCTTTGTGATTGCTACGCATTTCGTGGGCAGATATTCTACTCCGATATCACCTCTACTCAGTCTTAGCGTCTGTGGACACCCCTGTCAACAACCCCTTTGACGGCTGCCAAACAGTGATACCTGATTTCCATTGTTCCTTCTACGTTTGGTTGTTGACCTCCTGTGGTAACGAAGAGCTTCCTCTTCTGATTTACTTGTCTGTCTCTCCATCTATCTATCTATCTGCAAGTTTACATCAGTACTTCTACCTACAGTCAATAGCTTCAGAATTCTTTCTATCTTTCCCTCATCCATATTTGTAAATCCCGTCTTCAACAGTGAAACACCTGGTTCCTGCTAGCCTCAACACATTCACTGCTTCACTCGCTCCCTCTTACGTAGCAAAGCTCCTGGCGATGCCTGCGGCCTCTGGGTTTCTTGCCCTGCGGCCACCATCTCAGCCCACGGCAACTTCCTGGGCCCTGGGCCACGCACCGCCTCCTTGACCCTGTTGCCTCTCAGCCCTTGGCCACACTGCCACCTCCAAGGGAAGAAAGGAGAGAGAAAGAGGAAGAAGAGGAATTGAGGACTTGGTCATTTTCTTGAGGGTTTTCCTTCTGTAGTTAACACAGTCAGAAGCTACCTTCTTTGGGAATCATTGTCACTTAGAGGCTGTGCTAAAGAGATGAATGTATTTTTCTACCAAAGGATTCCCATCCCCTCCACTCTTCCAAATGATTGGATGGGAAAGAGTCAAGCCATTGGCTGGGCAATAACTGGGGAGATTCTTTCTTTCCAGGACTTGAGCTGAAGGTGGCAGAGACTCTAGCTGATGAGACTGGGCCTTGTGCTAAATGACACATAGACACCAGCCTGAGGCCACCACTTTAGCCACTGCCCCCAGGTGTGCAGGTCAGCAGAGGGGACTGAGGCATGGAGCACAGAAATGGGTCCAGCTTTTTCAGGGTCCGAAGCTTATGCCACTTGAACAATAAATTCTTTAAGAAAAATAGTATGGGTATGAGTACATAAATCTGTGGCCTTTAGATGCCCCTTACTCTTTCCATAAGTGTTTTATTGAAATTAGCCCAAGTGGCTTTTTGCTTCTTGTACCAAGAAGCCAGAAGTCTGAGTATTAAGGTACCGACAAACACTAGCTGATTTTTCTTCTTTCAGTTTTGAAGGCAAACTCAGTGCAACATTTTTGTCCATGAAAAATGTCCCTCTTAACTAGACCACTGAATTGCCAGATAAGATTTGGGATTTGCAGCAGTAAATAAAGAAGAATCAGAAATTATAGTTTTGACATTGCTGTCCCAAATTTTTAGTCTGGTTCACAAAGATGCCTTCTAAATCAAGTGTCTGGGTGTCCTTCAGGGTTGCAGCTGATTCAAGATTACTGGGCCTGCTTTATATCCAGTTTCAAATAGCTTCAGGGTTCAGATCAGAAAAAAGCTTTTGGCCTCACTAGCAGAAGATACTTTTGGAAGTGGAAAATTAACCCTTTTTAAAAATATATTTATTTATTTATCTTTAGAGGGGAAGGGCAAGAGAGAGGAAGAGAAACATCAATGTATGGTTGCTTCTCGTGCATCCCCTGCTGGGACTGGCCCCTGCCGGGAACTGGCCTGCAACCCAGGAATGTGCCCTGACTGGGAATCGAACCGCGATCATCTGGTTTGCAGGCCTGCGCTCAATCCACTGAGCTACACCAGCCAGAGCTGGAAAATTAACCCTTTTTGCAGGAAGCAGTAGACCCTCAGTAAACAGAAGGAAACTACAAATTAAGAAAGCTCCTCAGGTTTAGCCCACTGGCCAAGAGGGGCCAGTGTATTGAAGTGGGGAGGTGTTCCTCCCGCCCACCCCACCTTCATTTCCTTGCCAACAGGGGGCAGTGTACTACAGTGGAGGTCCCTCCTGTCCGCTCTCCTCTTCCTCCATTCCTCCATGACAATCTAAGCATTGACTGATTTGGGAAACCTTGTAAGAAGGATACTGCAGATTTAACATTACCAATGCCAAAAAGAAGAAAAGCCACCTAGAGTTAGAGTATGAAGGCCTTTTTATCATCTGCTCAGTTCCTGGTGCAGGTTCTAGCTTGCACTCACCAGCTAGGCAAGTTACTCAACTTTCCTGAACATCGGGCCCCTCTGTAACATGGGTGCAAAATTAACCTAGAGCTCTTTGTAAGCGGCAGAGGAACAACGACCCTTCAAACAGAACGAGCAGGGGCGCACTGTGCACCAGACTGCTGTGGCTGCTCTGCTTCCATCATTTCTTCCAACCCTTACATCAGTCATCTGACCATAAAGTGACTCTTTGTATTCCCATTTTACAGATGATGTGCCCAATGTCCTTTAACTGGTTAATTGCTGCTTCTGATTGCACCTGACGAAACTGGTGTAAGGAAGACTGCAATGACTTGCTCAAGGTCATGGCATTATGATGGGAAACCTCTTTAGCTTCACAGGAAATTGGTTCTTTTTCCACTCAGTGGGGAAAGATGAGACTTGGAGAACCCGTGGGGACTTATAAGGAATGGGTGAAACAAGCCTGAGACCCAGGGAGAGAGAAAAGAAAGCTCCTCAGCCCTCTTCCAGGCATTCCAGGCAGGGCGGAGCACCTGGGGGGCGGGGCGCTAAGGGCCCTGGGATTCTGGTACGTCCTCCTCTGTTAAGGAAAGGAGCAGCTCTCTGTCTGTGGGCTCAGAGGTCACCATCAACAACGCCGATTGTGTGGACAGCCTGTTACCTCTGCAGCCCCACAGAGATGTCCTCCAGGGACTCTTACCAAGGGGCCCAAGTAACCCACCATCCTTTAAAAGTAGAGAGCTGAAAATCAGGTGCTTATTCACGTTTCAGATGTAGTGACTCCTACATTCACTCGGCCACATTATAATTAAATGACATCAGGCAGCTTTTTAGGTAAGACTTTGACCCATTTGGGTGGTAATTTGGTGATCTCTCGAAAAGAAAGTCTAATTATGGAGAGATATTGCCTAAAGGGTGCTCAGGCCTTCAAAGGGGACATGTGAGCATCAAACAACCGCGCGGCCCCGCTCAGTCACAGGACGGTTCAGCAGCAGAGTCAGGACTAAACACTTCTTTGGACTTAAGGCTGCGGCTGTGGAGTCATTCTGACATGGGTCCGACCCCAGCAAACTCCTCACTGGGCATCTGAGCAAATTCCTTGTTGTCCCTGCACCTCACTTTCCTCCCAGGGCTGTTTTGAGAACCACGTGAGATAATGCAAGTAAAAGCTTAGCAGGGGGTAATGTGAGCTATTAGCATAGTCTAGTGTTCTTCCTACGGCTCAGGAATAATGCAGCATGTCCAATTCTTTTGCAGTATTCCCACTTTCCCCCAGCTTTTCAAAAGTATTAGGAATACACAATAAACTGCACATACGTAAAGTGTCCAATTCGCTAAACAATCACCCCAATCAAGATAACGACCGCATCCATCAGCCCAGAAAGTTTCTTTGTGACCTTACAGAATTCATCCCTCCCCTTCCTCCCTGTCCCGGAGCAAAGGCTGACCGGCTTTCTTTCACTAGAGTTTGCATTTTCTAGAATTTTCATAAATAAAATCCTACCATATGCACTTGTTTTTTTTCTTTGTCTGACTCCTTTTACTCAGCGTAGTTATTTTGAGATTCATCCAGTCTATTATTGGCTTGTTTTTTTTTGAGGACGTCCTTTTCTCTCACAAGCGGTTGACAATGTGTTTCCAAGCGAGAGACACGGGCCAGGGGAGAGCTTGCCCAAGGCCTCAGCTGGGGTTTGCAGGCACAGAGTGCAGCTGCCCGGGGTTTCCAGCACTTGCATTTTAAGGGCTCAGCCGCTTCCTGTGTCCCAGGAGCATGCAAGCGCTGATGGTTGAAAAGCAGCAGGACCTGCAGGGGCCACACGAGGCAGCCTTTCCCATCCCAGGTGCCCAGACACCACCCCAAGCCTTCATAGGTCTGCCCACTGGCGTGGTGGAAAACCACTTTTCTAAAGCAATGCCACCGATTTCCAGAAGTCCCCTGGGCAGTGGACGCTAAAGCAAAAGGAAGATGATGCAGACAGCACACGGTGGTAAGAATCACGTTTCACAGAAAAGGTGAGCTGCTCTGTGGAGGCTGAAATCCATCGTTCAGATGTCCGTGGGCCATCACGAATGACGTGGCCCCCGCAGGTTCTGTGACCATGTGTTAAAATGGGTCCGTTCCCCGCGTTCATTTCCGCCTTCTCAACCCCTGCGACCGGACAGCTGTCGTGCGTTGTGTGGACCCGGGAACAAACAAGGGTGGTGCCCCACGCGTGGTGTCAGAAAACCACGCTCCAGAGGGCTCGGAAATCAATATCGAAAATGAGACACTCAAGTTACCGCAAAGAGCTATTTTTGCTTATTCCAAATTGCTCTGTTTCTCTAAGCAGCTATTTTCGTGGCAGAGCCAGGCCCTTCCCTGGCTATGTATAGGGACAGTTCAGCAATTTAAAAACAAGTGGGAAGAGAAAAGAAATTGGCAAATAGGCTCACACCCCAGGAATAAATCTGGGGCAATTCAAAAGGTAGTGTGAGTTATTTTTCCAAACATCCGGCCTTTTCCAATTCCACCCTGGAGGTTGGAAACCGTCAAGAAATAAATATACGTGCACGTTGGAGGGTCACTTCCTAGTGAGCACTCAGTGTTTAAAAATAGGGATTTAAACGGAAAAGTCTCCTCCGCGTCTCGTGGTGACGGTCCCTGGTCCTGTCGTGTGTTCCTCTATCCAGGGACAGTGTTTAGATGGCAGGTCACGGGGAGATGGGGTCTATTTTTAGAGCTCTCTGGTTTTCTGACTGTTCCCAGGGAGAAAGGGGGACAAAAGGGGAGTGTAGCGAAAGGAAGGTCACCTCAGACGTTGGTTCGGTGAGTCACTCAACAATTATTTGCTGGTCTGACCGCCCTGAAATACATGGGACCTGCCCTCTTGGCTCCATCTCCTGAGTCGCTGCATTTGTGCGGCGACCATTATTCGTCCTATCCCCTGAGAGGACTTCTGTTTCCTCCCGAGGCTCCTCCGGTGGTGGTCTGCTTTCCACCCAGAAGCTTTTAAAATGTGGAACCACACTCTTGATTGATGGAAATGCATAATAGAAAGACTGGAAGAAGAGCCGGCAAACCGTTCATAGTGGGTATCCCTGGTGAAGGGCGCGGGGGAAGACCTGCATGTTTTTACTATATGCTTTGAAAATTTTATACGGCGGGCTGCATTTCTTTCATAATTTTAAAAGGATCTCAACATTTAACTTGGTCCCTACACTCTAGGAGCTCTTAATCTTGCATGAGATTCCCAGACACTGAAAATTCTAGGGATGATGCTCATTTGTTATCGACTCAGGGGACAGAAGCTATTGTGGGTTGGGCGTGATGGAGAAACTGAACTCCAGAGAGAGCGTGCTAACGAGCAGAGCTGCCGAGAAGGCGAAGATCCTGATCCGCCAGCATGGCAGCGAAGGCCAGTGCAGGGCTGAGGCTGGGGACCTCTGCTGGAAGTGGTGTCCAGGACTCACATGTCACCTCTCCCTGCAGTTCGACTCCATGGGATGCCCCAGAAGGCACATTTTTTTGAGCCTGACTGCTAAGGGGATATTCTCCAGGGGTCCTCGTCACTGTCTGCTTTTTTCATTGCTTTCTCCACTTTCTGCTAGACAAATACATTCCTAGCAGTGTTAGTTTTCATGTGCCAGGTGTGGAAAGGGTCCTTCTACGCCATAAAAAGAATGCACAGGATGCGTGTGAAGCCAAGCCGGGTACTGGAAGTGGAAAGGGGAAGGGACTCTGGGAAAGGAGACCAGGGAGAAGCAAACAGCACAGGCGCCCCACTGCGCTTTGCCTTCATCCTGGGCTGCAACTCCAGCCCAGCGGTGCCGCCCAGTGGCGCTTCCTGGTCGCGGGGCTGCTCCCCGCAGGCACAGAGCCACTTCTCCCATTGTTTGGCTTCTGGAACAGAAGTCACACTGCTGTTCAAAGAGGTGGCATATCCTTCAAGATGTCATCATTCTTGTTCTGGGATGAATAGAGATATCCGTTTGATTGGACAAGCGCCTTACGGAGCCTTCCTTGTTCCCTGTAGACTCTTAGACCATTACAAATCGGCTGAACCAGGTTTTTATTTTTCCTCCACCTCAAGGCCATGCCATTTTTCTTTTTAATATACAGACCATGCCTTACACAGAGTAAGTGCTCAATAAATATTTGCTGAATTGATTTTCCTGTTCAGAGAAATGGCAGAAAGACCCTCTTGCTTTTTACGCATAATTCTTTCGTGCAGCTGTTGTTGAATCCCTTTCTCACACCAGGGTGAGTCTCAGGGTCCGCCTGGATCAACAAAACCAGTGTGTGCATGATGGAGGAAGGGTTGTGGTGGGAAGGGAGCCCCGAGGGGGTAAGAGGAAGATGATTCCAGTCCCACGTGCACAGGGGATGAACATGAGCCATAGGCAGGAGTTGAGGCGAGAGGTTGAGAGTACATGTGGGGACCAACAGGTGACGGAGGGAGAACAAAGTAGGGCGATGCGACAGGTTCAAGAGCCAGACAGTGACAAATGAGGGTGGCCACGTCAGATGCCCTGGGTTTGCCTCCTGGTTCTGTGACACGCGTCACTCTGGATGACTCATTTAATTCCACACACAGAGCTGCAGCATCGCGGGGGAAATGAGGCAACGCTGTCACTGTGAGGACTTAATGAGGGAGCTAATATATGTGGTAACACCGTAAACTGTGAAATGTGGTGCAGGGAAGATAAATTAGCAAGATTTGAAAACATCTCATGTCCTTGAAGAATTCTTTTTAAAAAATTTATTTAAGCAATTTTTAAAATTTTTCAATTACTGTTGACATTCTATATTATATTAGTTTCAGGCATACGGCACAGTGGTAAAACATTTAGATGACTTATGACGTGATCCCCCATAATTCTGGTACCCCCGACACTGTATACAGCTGTTGACAATATTCCCTACGCTGTGCTGTACATTCCCTTGACTATTTTTTTAACCTTCACTCAAGAATATGTTTATTGGTTTTAGAGAGAAAGGAAGGAGAGGAGAGAGAGAGAGAGAGAGAGAGAGAGAGAGAGAGAAACATCAGTGTGAGATGTAAGCCACCAGTTGGTGGCTTCCCATGTGCCCTGTGACTTGGCCTCAAACCCACAACTGTGTGCCCTGACCGAAGTCAAACCTGTAACCTTTTGTGCGGGATGACGCATCTACCAACTGAGCCATCCAGCCAGGGCCCCTTGACTGCTTTGTAACTGCCAATTTGTACTTCTTAATCCCTTCATCCTCTTGAAGAGTCCCTTACAAGTGTTCTTTTGCCTTCTCTTTCCTTCTGCAGTTTTATTCACAGGGACCCAGTATCTCCAAGCTTGAAGGGATCTTGGAGTTCACACAACCTGTTCCTGTCCCGTTCCGGACTAAAAAATGGGCTCAGGGAGATTCAGTCCCATGCCATCAGACCCATCGAAGGTTGTCCGGATTGGACTCTCCCGATTTCAACTTTCCTTTGTTCTTTACTCCTCTGGCTGGCATTTCGCTTTCTCCTCACGCACAGTTAGGGACAACTCAGGCTGCTCAGTACAGGACAATGGGCCTGACTCCCAAGGGTGGGGTGAACCTGACGTCTTCCCGACAATCACACTTACCCCTGGTACCCTGCAGTGATGGCCAGGCTGTTTCGGAAGGATGGCCTTCTGCAGGCTCAGGGTTCTGTTGGTCAAGGTGGGATGGGGAAAGATGAACAGCCTCTGACCCCTTGTGTCCTGAGCGTCCTCATACTCTCTCGAGTCCAAGTTAAATTTCTTTTGATTCTCTCTGGTGTCTGGGCACAGCCCATGACATGCCACCCCTTCATTTTAGCTCGTCTTTGACACCTCAGTGGCACAGTCAGGTGAGCTTCCCTGTTGGGGGCCTGGTCTAGCTCCCTGACTGGTACCAGCTCCAGGGATTTGATATTGATCCATAGAGAGATCACTTGGCAGAATTTTATTAAAGAACCAACCAGAACAAATAAAACCTGTCCTGTGTAGGTATTAAAAAACATTAATAATGAGAACGCCAAAGAAAGATGGGTGCTTTCTGTTTTGGGTTGTCCCTTCTTGAGGGAGCAGAGGAGGAAGGAGAGGCCGAAGGTCCCCCCAGGGCAGGCAGACTGCGGCCCGAGGCGGCCGGAAGCCCGTTTTGACCCGTCATTTAGCCGACCTCCAAACGCAGCTGCCTCCTCGGTCGCTGGGAGACATTTCATTCCGCGGTCCTCTGTGGCCTCTGCGAACTGCTGCCCCAGCTCGATTGTCCCCCTGCAGCTGTGCACCCGTGACCGGCCTGCGTGGGGCTTCCGACCTGCCCCGGAGTCCTGCCCTATTGAATGAGCGGCCGCCTGACCTCCCCCAGATGTCTCACCTTGAACTTCCGGACGGGGAAACTGGCCTCCTCCTCCGCGGTGAAGTCTCTTGATCCCGGCGAGCCTCTTCCTGGCTCCCCGCGTTAATGTCCTCCCTACAAAGACTAATGATGACAGTGAGATGCGAGATGTATTTTCCAAACCACCAAAGGCACCGCATAAATATGTGGACCCATGCATTTGTCAAATACTAGCATACAGTACGGCTAATGACTGAATTAGAGCTGGCTTGGGAGACAAGGACAAGCTATCAGCAAACCCACTAATCTGTGGCAGCCAGATACCGTGAGGAGAGTGTGGTGTGAGTTCTCACACACCCACCAGCGGCTGTGTTGCTGCTAGAATCAGCCTCCCTTTCCTCGTGTGCAAACGGGCTTAGAAATGAAAACGACGCGCATCCTGTCTGTTTCACAAGGTGCTTGTGAGGCTCCAAGAGTACGAACTCTATGACACTTGTTTAAAAGACCCTGTACTTCCACCCAAGATCGCTAGTTCCATAATGAGCAGAAGGCCCTGCTCACACCAAGCGCTCGCTAGACTTTAAACTGTGGTTTGATTGTGAAAGGAAGTGTCACTGTTTTGTGACATTTCCAACCCGATGTTCTTATTTGCCTGCTGATAACTGGTCTCCCCCTATCAGACTCCAAGCTCAGTGAAGGTAGGGGTTCTGACCGTCTAACGCAGAGCTTTGCCTGGAGACGAGGCTCACCGAGGAGTTTGGGAGTGGACGACCTGCAATGTAGGTGGCGGTTAAAGTGGGCGTAAGTCCGCCGAATGCATGCTTATCTAACCAGAAGTCGATGCTGGTGTAGAAATAAAATAGATCTTAGAAGGTGACCAGTCCATCTTAGAAATGGAAATACGGACAGCAGCACTGAGCATGAACAGGGTAGGGGACTGTGAATTTTGAGTAGAAAAAGTTGGTTGCCCATGTCTTCTAAAGGGCCAACACCATCCATGTGGCTCCAGAGGTAGGAGCAGGACCTGCAGAGACACGGGGTTTGTTTCAGTTAAAGATATTTGAACAAGTATAAAGGACACATGGACAATAACTAAGGGTGGGGGGTGGAAAGGGGAGGGAGGCGGGGAGCATGGGGCGGGGGGCGGGCAGGGTTGGGAATATAAGACAGAAACCTGTACGTGAACAAGAATTAAATAAAAATTATATTAAAAAAAGATATTTGAGACAGGCTGGCTCAGGAGGTGTGAGTTTCTTGTCAGGGGAGGTATTCAAGAAGAGGCTGGATGGATTTGTGGCACGAATGTTGTAGGTGGATGAGTTACTACAATACTAGACAAGATGTAAGATGGCCTTCATCTGGCCCTGCCTGTAGGGCTCTAGAGCTAAAGTCCAAACCAAGTAATTAATATAAAATAACAGGAAGAAGGTTCAGAAAGGGAGGGGGGAAGGGAGAGCAGAGGAAGAAATGGGGACCCCCGCCGTTTTGCTTCTTTGTGGATCCTTTCTCTCCCTGATCCCGGCGCCCCTTGGGCAACCTCATATGTGACTCGCAGCATCTCAGGACAACCAGAGGTCACATGCTCTTTCTGCAGCCAGACCCCACCTCTCACAGGGCACATGGTGTGGGCCTCGCTTTCAACTCCAGCCACCCCAATTCTTCGTCACCCCTTTTAGTCACCCCTTTTTATCACACCTGCCCAGGTAGAGTTCGCCGCCTGTTCTCCTTCCGTACAAACAACAGTTTGCCTCATGCTGAGCTGGGTAACAGCGCTTTTCATGCACGTCCTCGACACCCCCCTGCCGGGTGGGGACTGGTAGGCTCTGCCATGGGTAACGTGTCTGTGCCCCGCCCCCAAATTCATGTGTCAAGGACGGCCCTATTTGGATACCGGGCCTCCGCAGAAGAAAGTCAGGTTAAATGAGGTCGTGAGGGTGCACCACGACCTGATAAGCCGGGAAGAGTGTCTCTGTGAGAAACCGAATCCGCCAACACCTTGGTCTTGCATTTCCCACCTTCCAGAACTGTGAGAAATAAATCACCCAGTCTGTGATAAAGTCACCTGTCTGGGGTAGTTTTTTAGAGCAGACCAAGCAGATCAATACGCCTTCTTACAGATTAGTACACCTTTTTTGTAAAGTAACTTCAAGAAGCAGGCATGACCTGAGCCTCCGTTCTGCCACTACTGGCTGAAGGGCCGTGGGCACACGATTTTTTTCTCTCCAAGCCTCAGTGTGGCCGTTAATCAGATGAGGATACTGTGGTGGGGATTAAGTGAGAAGTCTTATGTTGGGTGTCTGATACACAGTAACATTTAACTTAGAAAGTGTTCGATTTAGTGGAAGAAACTATCATCTCCAGGTAAGAACCTCTCTTAGTGAAAGCACTTGGAAGGAAAAAAACCAACAGCTATAACATAAACCCTAGAAAGGCTGCCTCATCTGGACTTTGACCTTGAAGTTTCACTTGTTTGACAGTTGTGTTTTGGATTTATCATCGACAAAATGCCAGCCTCTCTTGGGCCTCTAACACTTACATCCAAGAACTCTGCTGGAACACTTAGGTCCTCCTGCCCTGCTGAGACCTGCAGACACAGGCGACGACTCCATGTGCAGAATTTCCAAGCAGTGATCATGGTCCAGGACTCTAATTCGTTCCTGAGCCTGCCCGCTGGAGGATGGCTGGAGCCCCACAAGGAGCCAACCCCCCCGCCCCCACCCCTGCTCTCCCAGGAGCCTCGGCAGTTTGTTAGATCCAACTAGACTCGGGGAGAGATTTATAGCTTCTCTCAAAACACCCTCAACAGTGACATCAATGTCAATTCCAGACAAGCAGTGGGAGATGGTCCTTGGTGCCAAATTACAGGCCTTGCTTCTGCAAGGGACTGCCCTGAGTGTTCGCCTTGCACACTTCTCAGCATGCTGTTTCTTCAGAGTGTGCACATCTGGACTCGAGACTGAGAGTAAGAACCATACATTTTCCTCGTTGTTGAAGTATGGCTCCCCGGGGACCCGGCAGGTCTGGCCAACACAGACACTTCCCGCATCCTGACCTCAAACAAGCCCACATTCTTCAAGATAACAGAGAAAAACCTTCCAAGTCTGCAAGCTGCTGTCAGCTAAGAATTCCAGCATCCTTGCCTCGTGCTGAGAGGGGGCTCTTAAACATATCACTGCCTGGGCTGAGTTTAGTGGAGAAGGAAGCAGAAAATGTGATTAGCACGTAACTATAAAACCTCACAGTCATAAAAAAGAAGGGAAAGAAGTTAAGCATAAGTAATGGCCACACTAAGCCACTTCCAAAAGCTCCATCTCACTGAACGGCAGTCATCTTGCTTGCCAAGTGGAAACCACCTTAAGGCATTTCAGAATTAGGGATGTTCTGCCAGCAGCCACACTCACTGGCTGCACAGAGATCTGACCACAGTCAGCTTGCCAGAGTCTCCGACGCCCTTGCGTTTGGCTTAAAAAATACAGCACACGATGCCGCCTGCAGGATCAACGGTGGGAGCTGTCGGTTCTCAGCCACGGTGTCATCATAAAGTGTGATGCGTTACAACTCACCGAAGGCAAGGCAACCACACTGTGAAGAGAGGGGACACACATCTGAGATTTCTCCGTAATAAACATCATCATCTCACTCACAGTTTGAAGTGATTTCCTGAGCAAGAGAGAAAGAAATTGTCACAGGGAAAACAAAGGCCACAATGGGGATGAACTAAACAAGAGAGGAGGTGACCTGCCTGCCCTGGGAGGGGACTTGCACAGCAGAGGGGATTCACTGAGTGGCTCTAGGATGGCAAATAGTGTGGGATTTTCTAAAAATCCATACTCACAGACATGTTTCCATGGATTTTTAGAGAGAGTGGAAGGGAAAGAGAGAGAGACAGAGATCAATATGAGAGAAACAATGATTGGTTGCCTCCCACATGCACCCCAACTGGGGATCAAACTCTCAACCCAGTCATGTGCCTTACCAAGAATCCAGTCTGCAGCCTTTCGGTGCACAGAACAATGCTCCAACCGAGTCCCATGGGGATTTAATGTTCTAGAAAAGGAAGTTTCAGTGTGGTTATGCCAGTGAAGGATGGAAGCGTACAGTCTGGTTAGGACAGGGTAAATCTGTAAGTTCATGTGTGGGAATTCATATCCACACTAACCATCCATGAGTGCGTGTGCCACGAATCTGTTAAGTCTGCACTGTGAGCCCATGAATCGATACTGTGAAGTGTACGATGAACCCATCCATAAATTGGTACCTGATGAGCTAAAACAAACCTCACTTTTCACTGTGAGGCCCAGCACACTGGGATTGCTCACAGGTCATGGCCTCCATTGGTTTTGCCTGGTTAGACAGTAGGGCTGGAACACAGCATCCACCCTTGATATCTCCAAGGCCAAGGATGCTGCAAGGAAAGTTCTTTTTCATAGTGGAGCAGTTGAGGCAGGCGTTGGACAAGCAGCCCAAGAGCATGGTCTGAACAGCATCGCTGCTGCAGGGGTGGGGAAGAGGTTGAAACTTGTGAGCCTGTGTGTATCTGCAGCCCCTGCCCGGGCTCACAGACACTGCAGCTCTCCCCTCTCTGCCTCAGAGACTCATGGCTCGTCCTTTTCTTTCTTTCTTTTTTTTTTTTAAGATTTATTTATTTATCTTTAGAGAGGAAAGGAAGGAGAGAAGGAGAGAAATATCAATGTATGGTTGCCTCTCATGAGTCCCCTGCTGGGAACTGGCCTGCAACCCAGGCATGTGCCCTGACTGGGAATCGAACTGAGATTGTGTGGTTCACAGGCCCGTGCTCAATCCACTGTAGCCCTGGCTACACCAGCCAGGGCTCGTCCTTTTCTTTAAGCCTCTGGATCATTCCTCTTCTTAGCTTTGCCCTACCTTGCTATCCTAGAGAAAATCTTCTTGCTCAATTTTGTTCTTCAAATTCATTGTCTTGTTTAGGGTTGATAGTTCAGACTTCTCCTTGAATTGTGTGTTCTTCTATTATCTGTTACGATCCACTTCCTACACTAAATGTCTGTTAGTGTGAACCAAAAGAGCATCATGTTTTGGTGAAGAAATCAGGCAAGGTAGATAGATGCAAGGGTGATAGACCTAGGCTCAGTTCCTGGGTCCAAAGTGCCCAGCACAGCCCAGCAGTCAACAGACTCAGACTCAAAGGGGCCGCCTGACCCAGGCTCCGAGGATGTGCAGCATAGCTGACTGTGTGATGGAGACACGAAAACCATATAAAAGGGACCCCAGAGAGTTCCCTCGCCCCTTCCACCATGTGAAGACAAGGAATGGGTCCTCTTGCCAACCGAGAAGTAGGTCCTCCCTTGACACCTACTCTTGATCCGGCATCTGCCCTTCAGAACCGTGAGGAATAAAGGCTGGCTCTTCAAGCTACCCCGTCTATGGTAATTTCATGGTAGCAGCCAAAATGAACTGGGCAAGTTCTGTGGTTGGGGCCACAGGCTGAGGATTACGGGCATGGGCCAAACTCTTAAGCACAGGTCCAGAAAAGAATTCTTTCTCTGAAAGATGTGGCCAGCGGAGCCATGGAATTCTGTTACATTGAGGATGGGAAAATGTCCATGTCTGTTCCAGTTGAGAAGGGCATCGTTAATCACGAAGAACTGAAAATGCTGACAAATTCCAAGTGTTGGCGATAAGAGCTGGGGCTGGAGCCCAGAGAGTTAGGAGACCTGAGCCAGGTGTAAGCTCAGGAGGGAGAGGGGAGGTGGACGGCAACAGCCAGGCTGCTGAGGGCGCTCATGCACGAGGCAGACGTGAGCGGAACTCCATGTGGGCCTGGCACGGAGCGTAGAGGGGTTCAGAAAGAAAAGGGTGGGCTCTCCGTGGCCGCCTGTACATTCAGGGGCAGAGGCCACCTGCCTGGAAGACCCCTCTGGGCTTTCATCAGCTGGAGGGGTGTGGGGCAGCTGCCAGGGGAAGCCCACCTGGAGTGGGGGACCTCGGCGACAGACACACAGAGGGCTCTGGCCTCCGTCTTTCCCCTTGTTTTTCTCTCAGAAAGCAGAGAAGGCCTGGAGCCCGGGCACGGAGGACAGAAAAGAGCAGATAATGGGGTCCCAGGATGCCCCCCAGGCCAGGTTGCTGAGCGTGTGAGGAGACACTCTCACGCACCGTGGTGGGGAGCAGGGAGTAGCCGTTTGGAGTTCAGTTGGGCAAATCCACACATGTCCACAAGTAGAGCCTCATGGAGTGAGAGCATGTCTTACGGTCCTGGGCTTGTGCTGGTGATAAGGTGCAGGGGCAAACACTTTTGAATTGCAGGCGCCTGCTTGGCACGCCCCGCGATGCCCCTCCCCCGCACTGCCCCTTTGGAGAGTCCGAGCCCCGCCGCCCCGCCCCCCCCCCCCCCCCCCCCCCCCCCGCGTTTCACCTGCCGTGAGATGGTCGTGGGGTTGCCGGGAGGGTGACACAGGGACAGGCTTTGAACACTGTCACTCACCTCTCAAACGTCAGTTGATGCTTCGAGTATGACATGCGGAAAAGCGGGGTTTTGGCGTTGGAGGCCTTTCTCTGGGAGAGGGAAGCAGCGAGAACCAAGCTCTGGAAGCCTGGAGTTGCTGTGTGAGAGTGGACGTCACAGCAAGGGGAACAGCAGTGAAGATATGAACGGGGAGGAGCGCTGAACGGCAGAGGGGACTCAGAAGTGCCCACGGAAGTATGCAGAGAGCAAGGACCGAGAAACGGCAAGTACGCCTGTCAGGCGATGGAGATCTATGATTAAAGAAGAAAGGGGAGACTGAATACGAGAATTACAGCTCTGCAGACAAGAAAGGGAGAAGGAGGAAGCAACTCCAGGTCTTCCTGCAACACATCCTTCATCGCTCCCTCGGACGGTGGCAGGGGTGGCCTAGGGCTTTGGAGGACGAAGCGGGCGAGTAAAAACCAACGCGCTAATGAGATAATGAGAGGTTAATAACAGCAATTTCCAGATCTGTCAGGAAACATGGCTATGACTGAGGCTCCGACGTGATTTGGGGGTTCCCTCTAGGGTGCCACTGACAGAGAGGGAAATGGGGGATCCAAGAACATAAGCCCTGGAGGGGAAGGACCATTTCTGGGACAGATAGGCTCTTAAAGAACTTTCCCCCAGCAGTGGTGCCTCATCCTCAGGAGAGGAAGAGAGCCGGCGAGGGAGCACGCACTGGCCGGCCTGCAGGGTGGGCGTGACCCACACCCCCCTCCACTGCTCCACTGCTCCCCTTGCAGCCAGAAGTCCAGACCCCCATCCATACCCCGTTACACCTGCAAGGACTTTATTACTACCAGGGCTGTACTTTTCGTGGTGAAAGCTAATGGAGTGGTTCAAGGTACAAGGAAGTTCCCTGAAGACTGGCAGGAAACATGAAACATGGTAAACCATGGTTGTGACAGTCCCTGGATTTCCAAGCCACTCACACCTGGCTTCTGATCCCAGGTCCATGACCTGCTAACCATGTCTTCCTGGAAAGGCACTTAACTACTCAGCTGACTTGCCGAATCTCAGTTTTCTCAGGTACAAGATGGGAATGACATTGCCTGCCTCCGGCCCGTCTGTTCCTGACCCAACCCTGTGTTTGCTCTTCTGGGGCCTGGTGGCTTCTTTCCTAGTGTCACCTGCTCTGTTTGTCCCGCATTTAACATTCGCCCATTCCTTCTGGTTGAAGCTTTCCCCTTCTGAACTCTTCTCCATTGTCCCACTTTTGCAGTCCTAGATGTCCCAAGTCCTCCACCTAACCCCAGCCTAGTAGTTGGCACTAATTTACACTGAGGCTTAGCTCAGGAATATATTTGCAGCACAGGAGAACAGAAGGTGTGAGGGACGGAGGGCTCTGGGTAGGGCCTGGTGGTGGATATGCAGTTGCCAGGTCTGCAGGCGAGTGCATACCTTCGGGGGAAGTGTGATTGCTCCTCACCCAAGTGGAGCCCCCACTCACCTCACAGGCAGTCTCCCCAGGATCTCAGGGGAAAGGATGAAGAACAGAATGTGAGACTCAGCTGGGACCCTGTCTTTGATGGCTGTCACCTTTCAGCTGAGACTGAGGGTAGAATCCCTGCGGGAGAAGCTGTTCTGGCCACCAGACCTGGCCAAGCCCCCCAGTTGCAGCCCTGCCACCCTGGGGCGCAGACCCCTCGGCTGACACGTGTGGCTAAGACCTGCCAGCAGTGAGCTCCGAGTTCTGCTGCCTGCTCCGCCACCTCTGACATAGTATTTGAACTGTAAGATCCCATTAGCTCTCCTCTGACCCTGGAGCTTTATGTTTTCCACTGAATTTATTTTAACCAACATTTATTGGCTGTGTGCAAAGCTCTGGGCTCAGCGTAGGAAAAAAAAGGGTGAGCTCAGGGAGCTCACGACAGGAACAAATCTGTGAGCCCAGGCCGTCAGAGCAGGGCGGCACACAGGCTGGCGAGTGAGCGGCATGCGGGAGGGCAAGGGGGCTGGAGAACTCATTTCGAAGGGTCGGGGGCCAGGGCAGCTGGTGTGCTGCTGCTGCGGAGGATGTCAGCGAGGAGGGAAGATTTGATGTGGGCCTTCTTAGGAAACAGTCTCCAGACAGGGGGCCTCGTGAGTGGAGGCCTGGAGGCCTGGGCCTGGGCAGAGCCTGGGACAGGTGGTGCAGAGTAGCCAGAGAGGGTGTGGGGCCAGACCATCAAGTGTGGTGGTTAACGCTAGAACCTGAGGCCCGAGGTGTCAGGGCTCTGTGTTATCTCCCAGATTGCATGGAATATCTGAGTATACAGCATTTTCAAAGAGGGTTGTTTATGTATTTCATCAGGATCTCAACGAGATCTAGAGACATCCCTGCTGATAGGGACCATGGGGTACCCATCCAAATATTTTTTCAATTAAAAACATCATTTGTTATAGAGATTTTCCAAACATACCAGAAGTGGGGGGAATAACACAGTGGCTCCATGCTCCGCCTTCAACCCTGACCAGCTCGTGGCTGCTCCCGTTTCAGCTGTACCTGTACCTCTTCTCACTCTCCTGGATTAATTTGACACTAATCCCAGACGTCATATTTCTTCAATCATAAATATTCAGTGTGTGTTCCTAACAGATAAAGACTCCTTCAAAAAATGTTAACATAAGCACAATACCATTAAGTCATCTAAAATATTTGATATTTCCTTAATACCATCTAATGTCCAGTTAGGTGTTCCTATTTCCCTGTGTTTGTTTGGTTTTTTTTTTAAGTTTGCTTATTCGATTCAGGAGCCATTTAAAGCCCTTTTAATCTTTTCTAACTCACAGGCTCCCATTTCATCTCTTTTTTCCCTTGCAATTTTCTTGTTGAAGAAATCCGTCTGGTAGTGTTCGCCAGTCTGTATTTTGCAGGCTGCGTGGCCGTGGTGTCAGGTAACAGGGGGCTCTCTCTGTGTGTTTCTTACAAACTGGGAGAGCCGGAGATGTCATTAGATTCGAGTTTGATTCTTTCCTTTTGTTCCTTTATTTTGAGACCATGACAAGAGGTTCACAATGCCCAGTCACCTCCGTTCCTGCCATAAGGGTGATAAGCTGGGGAGGGAAGTGCTGCTGGGCATTTCAGAAAGGACTCTCCGTGGAGTGAGTGGGGGAGAGGCAGGGAGACCCGGAGGCAGGAAGGCCAGTTAGGAGGCTCCTGCAGAGGCCAAGGGAGATGCTGCCTTGCAGCCTCACCAGCGTCTCTGGGAGACAAGGGGTGCCTTTGTATTTGCATTTGCAGGAGGCCCCCCTGGAGCGCAGGCATCTCTCTGAAGCCTTGGGCTTGTTGTTGTGACCTGGAGGAACTTGAGAACCACCGGAGGGCCAGGAAGCAACTAAATACAGCAAAATAAATGAGCCAGTTTTATAGATGTGTTTGCTTATTCTGCGTCTGCTTGAAGCTTTGCTAGGTGAATTGGATTTCCAATGTGTGCCCCTCCCGAGAAACACAAAATCCCCCGAGGTTGGGCGGTGGGATGGAAGTAACTGGAGCACAGGGAGAACCTGGCCTGTGGTTTGGTGTTTGTTCCAGAGGAGAAAAACAACAGCTGTTTTTCAGGGTAAACCCTTAAATGGTGAAAAGGCCCAGATTGCAATATCTACTCTTTCCAAAAAAGTACAAGGAACTTAATGTTTGAAAATGATTTTAAATTTTTTTGGGGGGGACCCAAAATATTCTCGTTGTCTTTTCCCATTAGTTAAGTCTCTGAGTCTTCTGAATGTGTGTGGGGTGGGAGGAGACGGTCCCACCCTCTTTTGGAATGGGTATGCATAAAAGTATCCATTAATGTAATTTTTGAATGTGTAACTAGGTTTATTTTCTGATAGTCTTGAGTCATAAAATTAGACATTCATTTTAGAAAACATTTTGATCCCAAGATGTAATAAAATCATTTTGAATGCAGTGAAACACATTACAGTATGTTTTTAAAAGAAAATAATACACTCTGGATAATTATTAAGGAGCTCAGCTATTCCAAATAGACTTTAAAGTGCAAATACAAATGTACTTGGATACTATTTTGAATTTTGGCACAATACCTCAGAGAGCTGCTGTAGCAACAAGAGCAGACACCACGGGGCCGATCAGTCCCCATGACACCCACGCCCCAAGCCCTGCAGCTTGACCCAATGCAAAGGAACACTGATAGTTCCTCAGTGTGTCCATTTCTGAGTGTTTTGAGGAGGCTGATTCAAAGAATCACCAGGTCGATGTGTCATGGAGAGAGCAGAGAAGCAGAGAAGCCGAGAAGCCCCGCCCTGACTTGCAAGCCCAGGAGACCTTCGGACAGTAGTTTGTTGAAGGGGGAAAGGAAAGACCCTGAAGGCCAAGGAGCCGAGGCTTTGGAATGTGATTACTGCTTCCTGGTTGGGTGGCCTTGGACATGAAATTTAACTTCTCCTTGGTTTCTTTATCAATACATCGGTATAAAAATTTCTTGCTCCTAATTCCCAACAAGTGGGAATTAGAAATAATGAGTAGGAAAACTGGCTGTGTGCCAGGAACCAAGTAGTTGCTCAAGAAATGATAGATCTTATTACCAGGATGCACAGGAAAGTGAATCAATAACAGAGGAATAAATTATTTACCACTTACAGATGAGGGGATAGTTTGTGATCTCCTTTTGTTACTCAGTAATGGCCTGTCAAGGAGTTTCCCTGATTTGTGAATGTCAAAAGTCTGTGGTGTGGTAACCAGCTTCCAGGATGATGCCGTGATTATCCTGGTCTTCACGACCAGAAGGGGATGTGCCGTCCCCTCCCTGTGTCATAGCAGGATTGGTCTGCATGGCCAATACAATATGGAGAAACAGGGGGAAGTCATTCACGAGACTAGGTTATCATATCCACTGTGTATACATGCAACGAGCGAAGTTGGGTCCTTATCACACACCCAGTGCAAGAATTTACTCCAAATGTATCAAAGACCTGAATATAAGGGCTAGAACCATAAAATTCTTAGAGGACAACAGAGAAAAAATCTTTGTGACCTCAAATTAGGCAATGTATGTTAAGTATGTTACCAAAAGCACAAAGAGCAAATGAAAACATAGATAATCTGGATGTCATCAAAATTAAGATGTTTGTATCTAGAGACCCAAGTTGATCAAGAAAAGGAGAAGAAAAGCCACAGAATGAGAGAAAATTTTGCCAGTGATATTTGATAAGGGCATTGTGTTTAGAATATATTTTTAAAGACTTCCACAACTCAATAATAGAAAGACAAATAATCCAACTGAAAAAAATGGACAAAGGATCTGAATAGACATTTTTCCAAAGGAGATATCCAAATGGTCAGTAAACACAAGAAAAGATGCCTCACATCACTGGTGATGAGGGACTGCAAATCAAAACCATGAGGTACCAGCTCACACCCACTCGGATGGCTAGAATAAAAAAAGATGGGTGGCAGCCAGTGTGGGGGTGGGTGCAGAGAAACCGGAGCCCTGGTACCACACTGCTGGTGGGAATGTAAAATGGTGCAGCTACTCTGAGAAGTAGTCTGGCAGTTCTTAAAATGTTAAACATAGAGTTACCATATGACCCAGCAATCCCACTCGTTGGCATACATCCAAGAGAAATAAAAACAGGTCAACACAAAAGTATTTACATGAATGTTTCTAACAGCATTATTCATAATAACCCAAATGTGGAAACACCCCAAATGTCTATCAATTAATACTAAAAATATTCACATACCATATACCCAAGTACTCATCAGCCAGTTTAAAAAAATAGAATATTACTCTTGAATGCCCTTCCCAGTGGAATTCCCCTCCCTCTGCCAAAAGGAAATCCTGAATTTTATGTTAATCATTCTTAGTTTTCTTTCCATCCACTGTCTTCCAAGCTTTCTGTTTGTTGGCTCATTTGCCCATCTTGGCCAACACATTTGCAGCTGGGAGGATTCTAGACCAGACTAACCAATGTCTCATGTTTTTGGATGAGAAATTCTGACAGGAAAAATATTATACTGGTCTCCCTTCCCTCTGACCACCCTAAGTAAAACGGACTGTGGGTGCCATGGCTGCACCTTAGTAAAGGGACTTTAAATATCGTCTGCGCCAGAGACGACAAACACAGGGCAAGATGCTGCTATTTCTGTGTTCATGCAGACATCACTAATCAATCACAGCACTCTTTCATATTGACCTGTCTTCATCCCAGGTCAAAAAGTTTTTTGTTGTTAAATTATAGTCAATCCTTATGGTCTAAGTTAAGTTTTTCCTTCTCCAGAAATCCATACAGAACCTTTCAACTCCCATTTATTTCTCCACTAATTGCTCTGAATGTACTTTTCTGGATCTGGTTAGCACAGCTCCCAGGAGGTTACTTGTAAGCCACTTCAGGGCAGGGGTCTTAGCCTGATCTTACAGCCTTCAGAGTGCCTAGCGCAAGCTCGGGTTATAGTGGCCACTTAATTAATGCCCACTGATCCATCTGCTGAGCTCACGTTCAGCCAGTCCCTGAGGGGGTCTCTGGTGATTTGAAAGCCAGAGACCAAATCCTCCAAGGCCATGCTGTTGGAAAAGAGGCCAGTTCACTCAGTATCCATAGGTCTTGTCCTGAAACTGTTTACTGTGATCTGCCTGGCTTTCTTAATTCCCTCGTGTTTCTGACTTTCCCACTTTGACCTGATGGCCTGTTTCCCTGCTTTCCCTGTTTCCCTGGCCTTCTCTTGCCCCAGCAGCCCTAGCATGATCACTGTGACTTAAATGTGTACCCTGAACCTCCCTCTTGGCTGGGGCTTTCATTTTTGCCCTGGGCAGCTGCCTCATTTGGCCCAGTCTCTCTGTCTTGGGCTGGGCCCCGTGGTATTTGCTTGGCAAACTAGACATCGGGGACTTTCCTCTCCGTGCTCCAGTTAGTTGTTCTGGAGCACGAATTTAAACGGATTTCCCAAAAGGTTTCCTTCAAAACTTTACTTTTTGCCATGATGTCGAGGCATCTGAGAAGCAAATCTACGGGATATGAGACAACTGAGTAAAAGTTTAAATATTAAGCCAGTCACCTTGTTGTTTTGAAGGCTTTGAATGTGGACAAAGCTTTGGGCCAATGAGAGACTTACCCTTCGACGCTGCACAGTTGGGGGATCACGGACAGTTTGAGGTACACTGTCTAACGACTTTTGCCTGTGGCAGCTGGGGCTGGCTGCTGACCGCTGAACCACCTCTGGCACCTCCCCATGGTCTCTCATCCTCCACCAGGCTAGCACGGGCTTGCTCACACAGCGGCAGGAACCCAGGAGCAGCCGGAGGGCAAACCCCAACATGCAAGCAGTTCCCAAGTCTTGCCATGTTTGCTACTGTCTGTGGCCAAGCTCAGAGCCAGTGTGGAGGGACGCTTCCACAGGGAGTGAAGACAGGGAACGAACTGAGCCTGTTAGTGCCATCAGGCAACTACAGAAAGGGAAGCAACACTTATTAAGCACCTATGAAATGCCAGGGACCATGTCAGAGGCTGGTGTCGCCACTTAAGGATGGGGAGGCATCACTCGGAGACACTGAGTTGCCTGCCCACAAAGTTAGCAATATGGAGAGAGACTCAAACCTGTGTCCCTGGAGCTCTGGGTAGGAACTGCCCCTCTGAGAAAAATGTACGTTAATCACAGTGAGAATGTGTCATAAACCACACAGAAGTCCTCCTGAATCAAGCCCCCGAATGACACTCCCAGAGTGGTCCCCGCTCCTCACCTTAAAGGGCACAGCCTCTCTCCCAGCAGACACTGGTCCCTGGCAGTGATTTCCGCTGGCGCCCATTGCTGTCTGTGCTTCAGCAGGGGGGTGGGGGGGAGAGAAATAGGTGCGGGGGACAGAAGAAATGTGTCCTTTGGGACCAGCATCCCAGAGCTGATGGTCTCAGCTAAGGGGTGTCTGAGGACCTCTTTTCTCTTGCCTCTGTGGAAAGCCAGGCTTTGCTCTCTGAGGGCTCAGTTCACCAGAACTCTTTTTCATACTTTCAGACAAGTTTTTTTAAAAACAAAATTGGAAGTGCTAGGTTAAAGACATGACCCGGGATGGGCCACACAGAAGGCCTAGGTCAGATGGCCCTCATGTAGTATAACATCCCAGACAGCTGGTGGGGGTGGGAGGCCCCATACTGTGGCACTCAGGGGGCACCATGCACCTGGACAGTAACCCAGATCACTCAATGGAATGGGGATCCGAAGAGGATTCTGGCTCCGAGCAAAGGAGGAACAGGTTAGGGTCCCTGTGGAACTTCTGCCATCCTGCCTTAGGGGATGATGGGAAGCTGCGTGGAGTCAAGCCAAAGAACAAGAAGTTTTTGAAAAATGCTATTTTCAAATTCAGTGGAAATAGACTCAGACTCAGGAGGCAGAGTGAAGAGCACAGAGCAGGAACCGGTCACAGCGTCCAAACCGGGCAGGGGCGCCTCCAGAGCAGCCCTGGGGCTCGGCCTCCACGTTTCAAAAGCCTGAGTCAGGCCCTGATCCTTTAGCCCCTGGTTGACTTCTTGAAGCCTAATTACAGCTCAGGGACCAACAGGTCCCTCTGGGCAGCACGCTGAGGCCTGCACGCAGCCCCGATGACCCCTCTTGCCACACACGGGGTGAAACAGGAGACAGAGGAACAACAGGAAAGGGCTGTTCGGCCCCAAACACAGCACCTGACTCGGAGCCAGCTTGACGTAGCCGGAATTTCCGCCTTCACCTTAACCCACCCTCAGCGTGTTCGCAAACTCACTGCCCTCTTTATCCCCGATGAAAGGGGACGGTTGTCTTGCTTGGTGCCCAGGGTGCCAGCGTGTTTACTCTCCTTTGTGGGGAACATTTCTGGGCCTGTCCTCTTGCCTCACAAAGTATCGAGGACAAAGGTCTTCTCACAGATCAAGGGGGAACTGGGAGCCTGTTCTAGTTCCACTTTCTTCCCCCAGGATAAACAACTCTACCCTCAGCTTTATGAATATCTTCCTTATTCTTATCTGAGAAGTTGTTGTTTTTTTAAGTGACCTGACATCTCATGATCTATTGATAAAAGCAGCGTTACACACGTCCCGGTTGCGTGTAACTCACTGTTAACTTGCTGTTCAGTTGAGGCCTTGGTAGAGACTGGATTCAGACTCAGGTTTTTAGCTCTGATTCCGAGGCTCTTTGCTTCAGGCGGTTCAGCATCCCTTCAGAGGGCGACAGAGGAGAAAGAGGACACAGGGAACAGAAGGGAAAGGGTGTTGATCAAGTATTCTCTTGTTCCAGGCAGCGGAAGCTGATTCTGGCTGGCTTGGATGGCAAAGCACGGGTGGCCTTCAGAATCCAGTGGGATGTCGGAGAACAGGGCTTGGGAAGGGTCAGGAGCACCGGGGTGTTCTAAGACCTGGCAGGGGAAACTAATTAACAGCTTTCTTGGGGCTGTGCCCCTAAAAAAATGGGCTCCAGCAGTTTCTGTCTCACTCTGCAGCTGCTGGAGTCCCAGAAGAAAGACCGATTGGTGGCACTGTGGCCTCTGGGGTGCGCCTGAGCCTCGGGAGAGAAGAGACGACCCACGGTGGGAGAGGGACTTCTAACTCTCCAAACGCTGTTAGCCAAGGAAGGGGAAACGGAGGCTGAGTGCCCACAGGGCCTATTGCTGCTATGTCAGAACTGTCTAGCTTTGGGGGACTACGATTCTGGCCACCCAACCTGGACTAGGGCAGAGGCGGGATGCTCCAGGTTGAGTCCAACTGGACTGTCCTAGGAATAAAATAAGAGCTATGCCAAAAAAAGTATGATGTAACTATAAGTGATTTATGACCACATTTGGCCTAACTCTTAAACTAAGAGTTCCTTTTCTAGATCCATTTACCACATAAGACTTTGAGAAAATACCCATCCATTCTCTGAAACTCCGTTTGTTGGGCTGTAAAATGGGAAGATTGTCCCGTGTCCGTATTTCGTTTCTGTCTCCATGTCATTCTAGCAAACGAAATAAAAATGTCAGTAAGCTGTAGGTTATACACAGATACAGGGAGGCATCGCTATAATTTTCATTAGTGTCAAGTGAGGCCGGGCTGCCCGGAATGAGCAGGTGGAGGCAGGAAAAGCAGCTGCAAACCCCAGGGACAGAGTGGAGGTTGGAGGAGCAGAGGATGGGAGCCTGGGGAGTGCAATCCTCTGGGCTTTCAGATTCTTCTCAGCTTCAGGCCTTGTGAATAGAAGAGGCTCCTTCAGATTTCATCACACATCCCTAGGCCAAATGGCCCGAGGGCAGAGTCGTAAATTCCACCAGTAATTTTCAAAGCTCTGATTTAAGCTTTATCGCCTTTACTGAGAACCCAACCCCTAAACCCTTCCTGGCAAGTAAGCTCCTTGAGGCCGAGTGTTAACAAAGCTGGGTTGCCTCCAAGCTTCCCCTCTTGGCCTTTCATGCGTTGGCATCATGCAAGGATGGAGCCTGACGAAACGCATCCTCTCCCTCCCCTGCCTGCATCTCCTTGGCCGCCCTTCCTGCAGCTGTGCTCCAAGGGGAGCATTTCAGTCAGCACTCGCTCAGCGCTCCGCCTCTCCCCGCTCACAGGCCCCGCTTCAAGCCATCTGCACCCACTACAGGGCAATTGCCACCTGACATCTCGATGTCCAAAACCACCCACATCCTCCGGAATCTCATTATTTGAGCTGTTTATGCTCCTGGAACATGAAATAGAAAGACCCGCCTTCTCATGTCTTTATTCTCAACGGCTCACACGGGTCCCAAGGAGTGGGACTGTCACAATGTGGCATTCTATCAGTCTTTTTACTAATTCCTCATTGCCTTCCTCGTCCTTGATCCTTAGTGATTATTCCAGACCTTCTCTTCTTACAACCTGCTTTCCACTCATGCCTTTATTGCTTATTTACTTCCTGGAGCTTCCTTGAGGTTATGGACTCTTTTTTTTTTTTAAGATTTTATTCATTTATTTTTAGAGAAAGAGGAAGGGATGGAGAAAAGAACAGAAATATCAATGTGTGTGGTTGCCTCTTGCACACCCCCTACGGGGGACCTGGTTCACAACCCAGGCATGTGCCATGACTGGGGATTGAACCTGTACCCCTTTGGTTCGCAGGCCCACACTCAATCCACTGAGCTACACCAGCCTGGGCTCTGTTTCATTTTCTGCAGCATCCCGAGCACCGAGCACAGTGCCTACTCACTGTAGGTGCTCAGTGAACACTTGTGACGTGAACGGATGGCTGCATGCATGAACCCTCCAAGGCTGCTGTAATATGTAGCAAGCCCCTCAAAACCGAGTAGCGGATTATTAAGCGGCTGGAAAGACCTTTGTTCCTCTGGCCTCCTCACTTGGGGAATTACAATCTTTTTTGCTACAGTCACTTGAGGAACCCGCCAGGACAGATTTACAGTACAGGGTCCAGCAGAAGTAACGCCTGCTTGAGCGTGGTTGGTTGGGGAATAATGCGGGTGTAATAATTTATAGTTTTACTTAGAACATTTCACGTAAAATGTCATATGGTGTGCTCGAGTGTGATATTGTTATGATACCCAATGACATGCTTACGGTTCTGTAGTGAAAAAGGGGTGCTATCTGTGCCGGACTCTGCGTGATAATTCCCAGGCGCGCGTGTGCTGCAGGCCTTCGGGAAACAACAGGAGAGCCGTCCGAGGCCCCGGGGCCTGCACTGCGGAGTGAGAATGGAAGGCGGCTGCCTGGAAAGAAATCTCAGGCATAATTATACACCGCGAACCACAGATCCACAGCAGGATTCTGAGAATAATTTCCAGTCACTCCGCACCAAGGACTGGTGGAAACCCTCCGCCCAGTGTGGCTCAGGAGGTGGCTCTGGTATCATCTGGTTTGGATGCATCATTCATGCGGCTGGGCATCCTCTTACTCCGCTTCCCGGACGTTCTGGCCCCGCACTGGGCGCTCGTCCCCAGGACTCCTCCCCCCAGGGTCTGTGTCTGGCGCAGATGTCTTAGGTCCTGTTTGCAGCTCTACACAATCTAGAGTTTAAATTGAAAAGGTGGCGGCAGAAGGATGTGAGTGAAGGCTCACAGAACATCAGGGTTAGAAGGACGCGCAGCATCACTGAGCTGGGAAGGCACCATTTTCTGTCTCTGGGGCCATTCCATTCCGGGCTGTGTCCGGGCTTCGCTGGGAAAAATGCAGCCACCGTGTGGTGATTTGGCCTCAGGCAAGGGGTGAAGGGCGGCGTGGCATAGGGCACATGTCTGCCTGCTCGCAGAGAGGCCGGGGTGTCCTATGGATGCGGGGAGGGCAGGGCTTAAGTTCCAAGCAGCACAGGGATTTAGGATGGGAGACCTGGGGGCAGGAGCAGCGTTCTTTTACTCGGTGTCAATCGGAACTCGAGGCCTCCTTCAGTCCAGCAAGGCTGGTAGCCACGGGAAAAATAGTGTTGCTCGTGCCTGACTGGGATGAGGCAAGTTTTTAAATTCTAATTTAAAACACTGTAATTCAAAGAAAAGCAGGCAACACTCTGATGACGCATAGAGACACGTGTGTCTTACAGAGTTACAAAACAGGTTATTGCTCATTAGTAAAATCAAACCCATGGGATAAAAAGAGAAAACAGAACATGAGAGTTACCTGGCTCTCTGAATTTCAGTGCTAGCAGCGAAATGCGAAATCCCTAATTTAAAATCTGCAACCTGAAACCAAGATGCCCAATCGTGAGGACTGAGTAAACGAAGGTTTGTGTTCCGAGCGGCCTGTTCCGCACCTGTCCGCGGTTGCGGTTGTTAGAAACGCAGGGCTCGGGGCATCGCACGGAAACGCTTGTTATGGCTGCCAGGGAGGCCTTAGTTTTGTAAACTCAGGGTGATGGCAACTAGAAAAAAAGTTCTTCGCTGAAAAAAAGCCCTGTTTGTTTCTCTTTGAGGTAAGAAAGGGTCCATGTTGCACACACTATATAGTTCTGTCGTTATAGCCCTCTTGGTGTTTTAATCTACTGATTAGCATCAGAACATTAGCAGTATTTGTACTCAAGAGCTGTAATCAGGGTGTTTTTTGGTTAGTTTTATTACATCATCCCTTCTTGTTTAATGTAGCATCATTAGAGAAGAAAAAATGCAGTAAAATAAAAACAATTCCAATTTTACCCCGATAGAAAACATTTTGGTGATATCCTTCCAGATATTTTCATAGACACGCAAGTCCACTTATTTTACAAAATGAGCATCATATTCTAAGCACCGGCCTTGCCCGGGCTGGCGCCGTGGGGCCGTGGGGGAGCTTACTCTGTCCTCCGGGGGGGGGGGGAAGTTCATGGGCAGTCACACCTCAGAGTAGTCTGTGACTTGAGCAGGACTGTGTGTGGCATCTATAAGAAGACTTTAAACACAACAGCAAGATGACGTGCGGCCTTCCCCCTCTCTGCAGAGCGGTCCTTCTCCGGCAGCCGATGAGCTCCGTGCTTCCGTCCTAGAAAACAATGGTGAAGGGCAGGGCAGCTCACCGAACCTCTCGCCCTTTGCCAAATGGAGTGTGGAGAGGGAAATGTCAAGTGGTCCTGCTGGAACGTCATCCTCGGGGGGGAAGGGAGGGGTGCCCACCAGGGCTGCCCGGCCTACCTGGTGCCCAGACAGAGGGCACTGAGGCCATGGCCCCCCCTCCATGCCTACGCTGTGTGCCCATCCAGGGGAGGGAGGCCCCGAGCTTGCTGATGCTGCTACCGAAGAGACAGGAAAGACACACGTGAAGATGCTGAGGAGGGACTGCCCTTTGCTCTTGTTCCCAACCAGCAGCGGGGAGGGGAGTGTGAGAAGAAAGACCCTGGAACATCCGGGGACTGTGAGCCACTCTGGCGTCCTGTAGTAGTTCCCTGGGCCTGTTGGAACTAAGTTTTACAACCCGGTGGCTTAAAATCACAAAAGTTCATTNACAAAATGAGCATCATATTCTAAGCACCGGCCTTGCCCGGGCTGGCGCCATGGGGCCGTGGGGGAGCTTACTCTGTCCTCCAGGGGGGAAGTTCATGGGCAGTCACACCTCAGAGTAGTCTGTGACTTGAGCAGGTCTGTGTGTGGCATCTATAAGAAGACTTTAAACACAACAGCAAGATGATGTGCAGCCTTCCCCCTCTCTGCAGAGCGGTCCTTCTCCGGCAGCCGATGAGCTCCGTGCTTCCGTCCTAGAAAACAATGGTGAAGGGCAGGGCAGCTCACCGAACCTGTCGCCCTTTGCCAAATGGAGTGTGGAGAGGGAAATGTCAAGTGGTCCTGCTGGAACGTCATCCTCGGGGGGGAAGGGAGGGGTGCCCACCAGGGCTGCCCGGCCTACCTGGTGCCCAGACAGAAGGCACTGAGGCCATGGCCCCCCCTCCATGCCTACGCTGTGTGCCCATCCAGGGGAGGGAGGCCCCGAGCTTGCTGATGCTGCTACCGAAGAGACGGGAAAGACACACGTGAAGATGCTGAGGAGGGACTGCCCTTTGCTCTTGTTCCCAACCAGCAGCGGGGAGGGGAGTGTGAGAAGGAAGACCCTGGAACATCCGGGGACTGTGAGCCACTCTGGCGTCCTGTAGTAGTTCCCTGGCCCTGTTGGAACTAAGTTTTACAACCTGGTGGCTTAAAATCACAAAAATTCATTCTCTCGCAATTCTAAAAGCTCGAAGTCCAGAATCAAGGGGTGAGCAGGGTTCTGCTCACTCCAAAGCCTTCAAGGGAGGACCGGTCTAGGTCTCTTCCAGCTTCTGGGGGCCCCAGCGGTTCCTCGGCTTGTGGTTCCATAGCTCAGATCCCCGCCTTCACCTCCACATGGCCATCTTCCCTCTGTGTTTGTGTGTTTATGTGGTGTTCATGTGTGTGTGTGTGTGTGTGTGTGTGTGTGTGTTTCCCTCTTATAAGGACCCCAGCCACTGGCTTAGGGCCCATCCTAATGACCTCATTATACCTTGGTTATATCAGCAAAGACTCTATGCCCCAATAAGGTCACATTGGAGGATGCTGGGGGTAGGAACCTCAACCTACTGTTTGGGGTCCAACGGAACCAATCCTCTTTCATTGCTACAGAGGTACCTGGAGTGGGTGACTGAACAGGACAGACTGAATATCTAAAAATCCTGCAACTTTCCCTCCTAACATACCTCTACAACACTGAAAAATCTTTGGGGGGCCTCCCTCACAACTATAGCTTTGTTAAAGTCTTTAACATCCCCAGGCCCTGGTTTTCCCATTTACTACGTGAGCTAGTGCAGCGGCCTTCGTGGGCTGGCCCGGACACCCCGGTGAAAACCAGGTGTCGCACTGAGGACTGGGAACTGACCGGGGAATGCGGGCTTTCCCTCGTCCCTGCAGGTGACTCACGCCTGTCCCAGGGACCTTCCTCTTCGCTTTAAAGGCTCCTTGCCAGCAACCCACAGAAATCTGGTCTTCAGAAACTAAAATTAGTGTCCCCACGGTTTACTAAGGACTCAGTTTTGTTATTCCACCCCTACTTCACAGAGGTGGGTTCTTCTCCGATTTTTGGGAGGGTGTTTTTAGTTAGGTCTTCAGGAGTTGTTATGAGCTGTTGTGGTTTCTGATTGCTGTTATTCATACTTTTTATTTATAAATTGCTATTGGTTTTGTGCACTCATTATCCATTTTAGTCTGCTGAGAGAGTTTGTTTGTCCAGAGTGGGCATTTTTGCCCTACGAATTGCCCACTCTCCATGTTATGTGTAAGCAAATTGCTGTTCGGTAAGCAGCCACCCAACACGTTCCTACCGCTCTAGGACCCACCCCTGCAGCCTGCACGGGTGGCAGAGTGAGCAGTGGTACTGGTTTGCTCAGAACCGAGGGTTTTGCCAGGATGCAGAACTTTCGGTGCTAAAACCAGGAGAGTCTGGGCAACCTGGCGCGAATGGTCTCCACACAATTTAGGGGCATTTTATTGGCGGCTTGCTTGCCTGGGCTATTCTAATAACTTTCGTGTGACAAGAAAGATGAGTGTAATAAAATTATAAGGTTATTTTCGAGGCCACGGGCCATTCGTTTCTAATGTGAAATCAAGGGTACAGTGTGAAGATCTTCTCTTCTAACATACGGGGACTGCCGTGTGTTTTGCAGGCTCACATGCAGTGTCCTCTGTGGTCCTCCCGCCCTTCCTTTACGCCCCATCCCCTTTGGGATCCCACTCAGGAGAGGTGTGGGGAAGACCGGATGTGGGTGTTCTTTGGCCTTACTCAAGTGGCTGTAGTCAGAAAAGTTTGAGAATCCCTGGTTCAAGGATTCTGAAGAATGTGGCTCCTCCCAGCTGCCCCCTGCAGCGTAGGGTTACAAGTCCGCCTTCTGGACTTAGACAAGATTCTAAACAAACGCAGAGAGTGAGAATCACAGCCTCGTGAAGCACCCTGGAGTTCCTCACTGGGAGTGGGAACTCTAAAGGGTGGGTAATTCTGCTCATCTTAGGGAGATTGTGATGTTGAGACAGCCCCCTCTGAATAGAGTCCAATACGGATTCTGTCATTAGGCTCCACCGTTTTCCAGGAAGGGGGGCAGAGAGCTGCCATTTCCTCGCACATTCATCTTCAGCCGGTCAGGACTTGGACGGGGGGCTTTCGGCTTTTGATCTGGTTAAATGTAGTCCTCACAACAGCTCTGGGAGGGAAGACGGGTCCTGCTTTGTGTATCAGCTTCAAGCTGGCCTCTGGGGCCTGCCTGTGCTCACCCCTCATCTCCCCGCCACGCCCCAAGGCCTCTGAGGTCCCAGAGGACCCAGCGCTCCGCTCACCTGAACAGAGGTTGCCTTCAAACTGGAAAAGGGGCAGAAGCCTTAAAAAGCACAAACACATGAGAGGCTGGCAATTTAAAAATAAAACCAACACATACTCAGCCTGGAACGGAAGCTTCCGATGGGTCCATCCTCAGAACTCTTTGCCCCCAGTTTACCGCAAACCCTGGGCAGCCCTTCTCCAGCTGGTCAGGGGCCATTTAGGGCTTCGTTTGCTAATGTGGTATCGTGGCCACCAAAAAGGTGGCCTAGCCATCAACGGAAGGCAGTCCCCGCCACATGTCATCTCCTTTTGAGTCCTCAGTGGGTGAAGGCAAACATTTTTCTGCCTTATATTTCCAGAGACATTGTTTTTAAGAGTGGGTAGGCAACTATGTCGTGACCTGATTCCTGCTCAGTCATCAGGTTTGTCTGTCCCCTTGGCAGGGGGCAGACACTCAGCATTCCAGACAGGGTTAGTGGTGGGGCTGCTATTTATTTTACTGCTAATCCCACTTATGTGAAATTAATTTACTCTTCTATTATAACTCTCCTTGCTTCCTGCCCTGGCGGGCTCCTATAATTTACACCTGACTGCTCCATTGTGCTCCTGCTTCCTGGGCTAAGGGCTGGGAGCTGGGGCTTGGGTGACTTACTTTAGAAGGTCATTTATACCGGAGAGAGGTTTTCTCATTACAGACTGAGCAGGGTTACTATTAAAGCAGTAGTGGTGTTTCTTTCTTTTTTTTCTCTTCCTAATGGCCAGTTCCCCTTAGGCCAACCCTTTCCAAGGAAGTTTGTTTACTATTATTAAACGTCTCCCCAGCTCCGAGTCTGGGCTGCTGCGGTTCATTCATGCAGCTGATGAGTCTCTGGCTTCTTTCCTGGAAGCACAGTCCCGGGTCCTCACCTGCCTCCATCCCGGATGAAATGCAGGTCGGCTGTACCGTCCCAAAGAAGGTGCTCGAGGAAGAGGTTTCCGAGCTGTTGTCGGAACAAAAGGCTCTAGGGGCCATAACTTAAAACATTTTATAGACGCCTTGGACAGAAAGCAGAGAATGCCAACTGAACTTCCTGTGTCCAGATCCTGTGGCCTGGGTCTCTCTCCCTGCTTGCGGCAAGGGTGAACAAGGAGCCACTGGCAGCGTGGCTGCTGGTGACAGGGCTCTTCTGCCGAGGCCAGACGGAGCCACGCTGCCCTCCTGGGACACCCCCACAGTGAGCTCCTGGCCGGGACTGATAGTGGGGTGTGATGGTCTGATGATCTGGCTTTAGCCTCCTGGGGACAACGTCCCATTCCTAACTCACAGTCCTGAATGACGCATTTCTGTGCCTTGGGAGAGAGCTAAGAGGGGTGACGGCCTCCTGAAAGAAAGCTTGCCTTGCGCGATCTCATCCAACACTGCGCACTGACCACTTAAGCAAGGTGAGGAACTGACATCCTCCACCTTGTGTAAAATTCCCAGCATCTTCTCACGCTCCACATTGGCTATAGAATGAAGTCCGCCGCTGGCCAGGCATTAGGGTTCTCAGTGGTGCAAACCTTTTGTCCCACCTGTTTCTCATCATTGCTTTTCAAAAATGGCCTTTCCGTCCATCTGTGTGCTCCCGATGTCTCCACCAATGTCCACCTCCTGGCCTTTTCCACATGGCCCCCCACTGGAGGAACTAGAATGCCCCCCTCATCCTGTTCACTCGTCACGTCTTTTCACCCACTGAGTCTAGAGTGATCTCATTCTAGCTCAAGTTCCCTTGCTGGAAGTGCTACTCCCCGATTCTACCCATCCACAGGCTGCTCGTCTCCCCATCAGATTCCATGCTGTGCTTGGTGCAGACTCATATGGCACTAGAGGTGTTAATAATTCATGTGTGCGTGCTTTCTATTCCTCCCACCAGACTGCAGATGCTTTGAGGCCGGGGACCACGGATCACTGCACGCTTGTATACAGCCCAGACACGAAGAGGTCGACGATTAGTGGGACTTGTGGCGATGCAACCACTTGCCTACTAGTTGGATCCAGAGGGCAGATTCTGCACCTGACCTTTGGTGTCAGAACGACCTCAGTGCAGACCTTGACTGTGTCTACTCCCGCTCTGGGGCCTCTGTTTAGGTGGAGCTGTTTAACTTCAATGGGCTTGTCTGTGAACCACGCTCGGTATAGATGGTTCTTGGGTTTGTTGTGGATTTAAAGTGAAGTAATACAATGCAATGCTCGGTTGGTGCCGTGCTTGGCACAGAGTCAGGACTCAATAAACAGCAGCTGTTATTATTACTACCTGAGTCTGTTTTGGGCCTGTGCCCAGGCACCTCTGCTGCAGCAAGACTCAACACGTAGCAAATTAATGGAGACATTGGTTTTAGGAGAGGCATCCTAGAGAGAATGTTGAAGTGAGTTATGGAAATCCAGCAAGGAGAACAATCAAAGCTTAACCCAGTCCAATTCTCCCAATTTTTCAACACCCTGCAGACAGACTAGTCTTTAGCAGATTCTTCAGGTATTACAGAGCTTTTCCCAGAGGCAGGTGAAGAGCGAGTGAGTACAACTCTGAAAACCTGTGCTTGTCACCTGACCTTGAACGTAACAAACTGCCAGGGAGGAAGGGAGCTCCAATTACAGTCACGGAGTTGGAGGAACTCTTTCAAGGCAGATTGATTTATTGGGCCAGAAATGCAGCTCACCAGCCCACACACAGGTTCCGGCTTTGGCAACCCGCCCTGCTTGCTCCTTGCTTTCTTGCCCTGACATATCGATCTGCGCGTGGGTGAGTTGGTGCGGTTGACTGTAGAGGTGTGTGAGGCTGCCGCTGTCCCAGGGTGGAAGCTCCCAGCTGGGAGCTCCTTCTCTCTGAAAGATCTTCAAACAAAAACTGAAAGGAACCTTCTTCCGTATCTTTGTGTGGTGGCTTGAATTTCATTCCCCGGCTTCGTGTGAGCCCAGAATGGCCCAGAGAGCCTCTCGTCCTGCCTGAACCCTCTGAATGCAGTAACATGTCAGTTTGTAAGGGAGGGAGAAAGCTAGTCTTTGCGGTGTGCCTCAGGCCAGGTAAAAACTTGCTACCCCCATTAGTCAAAAGCTACTGAGACACAGACAAGTTACAGAACTTTCCCAAGGTTAAGTGGGCCAGCATCCAAACCCCAGTGTGTCTGCCTGACGACCTCAGTGATGGCTGACTCCGGGCTTGGCCCTGCTGGGGGACAAGTGGCCGGCCATCATGGAAGAGGTGTCCAGCTCACAGGGTCATTTTAGATGGAAATACTTTGAAATCCAGGAGCACAGCTTGAATTGAAATCATGAGACCCGTTCCTCACATCTCCTCCATGAGGAGGGTGTCCTCGGGCCCCGGGGGCGAGGCAGCATTGGACGGAGCTGGGCCCAGACTTTCCTCAGGGCCCTGCAGGAGGCAGGGCCGTCTCACCAGTGAGGGGGGTGGGTCTGGCTCCGGTGCTTTTTCACTATTGACAACACTCTTTCCCACTTTCTCTTAAGAGACCCACTGTTTCAGAGGATGTCTGCATATCCAGCACCAAGCCAATGTCCTTTGCTCCGTATCATTTAATTTATCTTTGCAATTTCTTTATTGGTCAAAGACACACCTCACCACAGAGCTGTTGATCTGACAACAAGCATAACAGAGCAGATGTAAGTGCAGATAAATTGAAAGAAAGGTCAGGGTTGGGGCCACCTCTGTAGCTAGGGGTCCCTCCCTACTAGAGCACAGGGTTTCTGTTGGGCGGTTGGACACCCACAGTGCAGCGCCCCTCTGTGATGATGACAGAGACCCCCCTCCACTGAGGAAATCTGAGACCCAAGTGTGTTGGAAATTCACTGACTTGGGATCAATACATTCAGGCACAAGTAATAAACAAATTATTTGGACCAGGCCTAGACCATCATTTAAACAGTTTCCAAGGCCTATCCATTTACTTTGGGGTTTTGTTCTTAGGTTAAAATAGGTTACCACATGAAGGCAGTGAGAGACATTTTCCCAACTACTGTCAGGTGGCAGGAAGACTTGGAGCTACTGCTGACATTGGGTGCACTCGTTTCTTTCCCATCTGTCTCTCTGTTCTCCATGTCTGTCCTTCTGTCTCATGACAGTCTGCGTATGTATGGTATGTGTATTACACATGTATCTCTAATATAAAAAATACATACATATGTATCTGTACCAGAGAGACAGAAAGATGCACATTTTATCTTTATAAACGAAATCAGGATGCCTACTGTCTTACTTTTCATCATCCTTTTTCCATGTTATTAGAAAAAGTGATTTCAAAATGTGACTTTTAAAAGAAACTGCCATTTGATAGTCCATCCCAAGCAGTACCACCAGGATTAATTGAACTAATTCTCTATTTTGAGATATTTCAGCTGTTTTCGAATAACACTGTGTACATATGCTTGCCTTGGGGACAGCTGATATTTTCCTCAGGCTGAATGACAAGCTGTTGAATAATCCGCCCAGTGGGGTGGCTTTTGGATGTTGTCCTTTGATTCTCATCACCAGATACAAATCTACGCCACTGCCAATAGCAGATGAGAATAGCTTTTCCTGCCCACACTGGTAATTTTCCATTACAAAAGATTTTTCTTAATTTTATAGGTAGAACATGAGAGTTTGGTTTTAGTTGAATTTCCTTGATTACTGGCGAGGTTAAGGTTCCCCCCCCCCAAGTTTGCTGTCCATTTGTTCCTCCTTATTTTGCATTTTTTTCCTGCATTTGGCTTCAGTGAATTATTTTGCATTTTGCGTTACTACTTATTTCACATTTCTCCCTCCCCACAGAATGCCCCCCTGTGCTTGGGTAAGTCCTCTGTCTTTGCTGCTTCCCTTCCGTGTCCACGGGGGTAACATTAATATCCCACAGGAGGTCTCAGTGCTGTCAAATGCTTTGCAAGCAGAACGTGCATCAGGAAAATGCACACTCACAGGCCTGCAGGTGGCTCAGCCAGCCACATTTGTCATCCCTCCAACTAGATGCCTGAAGTCCCCCCAGAACTGTAAACCTCGCACCTCACCCAGACTCCGGACACTGTCACCCAGGGCTGGCGGGTGACATCTAACAACTTCACCAGGTGAAGTTCACGCACATGTCAGGTGCCTCAGAGGAGGGGATTCCCCACTGCTTTTGGGAAATGGACAAGTGTAAATCAGGTAACAACACGGTGCTGACATATTTATCCCTAGAAGAGCTTTATGTTCTGGAGTCAGCCAGGGACCCGTTGCCTGATCTGTGGCCAATCCCCCTTTCTCAGCTGGTGGGCACCAGCTGAGGGCTGACCGGAGCCAAGGCGCCCCCCAGGGCAAAAGCCCGACGGTGAACCAGATGCATCTTCCGGAGCCCTGAGACACAGGCAGGAAGCCACCGAGCAGTGGGGGATTCCTCCTCTCACTGCCGAAACTGCTCTCTGGCCTCTCCCTGGCCTTCTCCGAGTTCCTGCCCCTTTGGAGGGAATGTTTGCCTGCACAGCAGCTGTATCCTGGTGGACATGATGGTGAGTCATTAAGTGGGAGTAGACGTGGTGAAGGAGTAGCTTTCCAGCCTTCAGCTGGTGCTAATCAGCAATCAAGGCCAAGGCCGAACTCAATGTCCCAGCATAAATGATGCTACACCTTACAAGAGAATATCAGGCAGTTATTAAAAATACTGTTTTCAAAGAATTTTTCTAACACTGAACAATGCCCAGGACATAAACTAAAATGAAAGAAAAATATAAAACTCATGTATAGAATATGGAATGGGATCCAAATTGTATAAAAGACTAGCTGGAAATATTGTAAAATGGTAACTATGATTATTTCTGCAGATAAGATTATGTTTGATCTTTATGTCCTTCCTCATTATACTTTTAACATTTCTTAAAGACTTCTGCTTTTCTTTACCAGAAAACCCCCAACTGTTAATATTTTGAAAGACCAAGTCTGAGATGACCCGCCCCAGGCCTCTGAAGACTTTACAAGTTTGCATTTGTTATTCGAGTCTGTCCTCTTTACTCGAGAGTCAGAAAGGGGTCGGCCGTGAACCCCAGGGGTGAACCCCAGGGCAAGGAGGGCGAGGCAGCTCCATGGAGAGTGAAGACACGTCTCACTGCAGATGTCAGCCAGCGCCACCCACACTTTACATGCTCCGTTCCCCGCCCTGACGTCTGCAGGGCACGGAAATGAGAGTGACATCTTCACCAACAGGAGTGGCAGCAGGGCCACCACCCCGTACTGAACGCTTACCATGTGCCAGGAACTGGACTAAAAGCACGACCTGCCATCTTACTTGATCTTTAAAGCCACAGCGTCTTTATGGATGAGAAGCCTGAGTTCACGGAGGTTAAGGCATGAGGTGGGTACATCTCAATCTGTATAAACTTGCCCAGGGAAAGGAGAGGGGAGATGCCCCAGAGAAGCTCCCACCTCCCCTGCCCATGGGGCCTGCTGGACCTGCAGCCTTGGTCTGGGATTGGAGAAGCTGGCTGGGAGGGTATATTACCACAGACACATTTGTATGAATCTTTCTGAGCAAGAGTGACAGCCCACTCTATAATAACCTAAGTCTATGTGGGGAGACTTTAGTGATGTGACAAGTATGTCTCACTCATTGGAACTGAGAGGCGGAATGCTCTAGAGTCAGGAATGTGGGCCCCCAACGGGCCCAAAGCTGTGCCTACCTTTTACTCACCCTCGATAGCTGTTTGCCTGACTAGCAATTTTGACCGTTTGAGAGGCCAAGCATTGTTTAGGCCTGTGGTCCCCATGAATGACTCGGTGGGTCCCTGGGCAGCTGGGTCATATCTGCCAGGACCGTGAGAGCAGTAGATTGGGCCTCAGTCGTGAGATGGGGATGCTTGCTGGCCAAATGGGCTGTTTGGAGCTGATGTTTCAAGAATACTCAGTGTTCCAGAAGAGTATATTCTGCCTATTGCACACAGACATGCAATTCCACACTACCTGTTCTACCAATGTTCTAGAGAGAGACCAACACAAACTCTGTATAAAATATTTTTATTTTTTAGTTTTAATTTTTTTAAGAATATTTATTTAGTTTTAGACAGAGGGAGAGGGAGAAACATCAATGTGTGGTTGCCTCTCATGCCCCCCCTACTGGGGACCTGGCCCATAACCCAGGCATGTGCACTGACTGGGAATCGAACCGAGGACCCTTTGGTTCACAGGCTGGCACTCAATCCAGCCATGTGAACCATATGGCACTGAGCCATACCAGCCAGGTCTAAAACATTATTTTTAATAAAAACAAAAGCAATTCATTCATGAAGGTATGGCTACAAGGTTAGTTAGTACCAAATGCAACTTGAATGTTTTTTCTACAATAGTAGTTTCAGCCTTGAGGACTTGTCTCCCTCAGGCCACAGCCCGGGAAGAGGACCCAGTGCAGACCTAAAAGCTCAAGGGCGGATTCCTGACTCAGGGTCACATGCTCTTGAGGTCCCTGAAGACGACGTGGGCTGCATTGCGTCCAGCAGCTCCCATGACACCTCCTCCTGGAAGGGAATTTCCCGTGAACCAAAGCTGCCCTTGTCCCCCAACACCCGGGATGGGGCAGGGCCAGGGCACCAGAACCACCCTGATGACCTTGAAGACAGATTCTGGGCCCCCCTGCAGGTTTCTTGCCTCAGAGCTCTGGGGAGGGGCGGGGCACGCAGGTGTCCCCTCTCAGTTTGAGGGCGGAGGTGCTAGATGACAAAACTCTCACTCAGCACGTGAGAGACTGAGGGCTGGAGGGGAAGATGTGGAAGAACTGAGCCTTTCTGGGAGGTCGAAACCCACACAGTGCGGAGAAAGCATCAAAACGAAGTGACCTCAGCGAGGTCAGGAAAGCCTGGGAAACATGCAGGGAAGACTTGTGCACTGAGAAACTTGACGAGATCCTTACTGGTCTAAACCCTGGAGGGGGCGTGTAGGGACCTGGGTCTCTCAGTCCTAAACCGGAACTTGGAGAGGTGTGCCTGGGACACACCCTCAAACCTCACGGGGCGGCAGTGGGAGCTAGCTGACCTGCAGCCTGCAGCCAGCCGGGCAGAGGCCGTCATGTTTCCCCGAGAATTCTGTGAATTCTGAATATGGGGATGGCTTGTTCTTGTGGGAGTCGGGTGCCCCCTCCCTCCCTCCCTGTGGCCCTCACTATTTCTCCTGGTCCCCCTCTGCATGCCTCTGATGTCTGGCCAGCCCTCGCATCTATACAGGCAGGGGGACCGCGGGTCACTCACCAGGATGGGCCCCGCTTCCGCAGAGGTACAGGCCCCGGAGAGGGCAGCGGTAGTTGGCATGCAGGGGCAGGGGGCGGGCAAAGTAGAGCTGGTCCAGCGTCATGGCGCCGTGGAATATGTTCTGCAGAGGCAGGGCCACAGTTGTGAACTGAGGGGCGCTGTGGTCTTCGCCACCTTTGCAGGCCTCTCCCCCTCCCCAGTTCTCTGAGAAAGGGTCTCCTTCATGCTGTTTCCTTGGTTCTTAGGATGCAGGAAGAGGAGGGGCAGAGAGGGAACGGGCGCGTGTCCTAGGGCTGGGGGCACCTTGTCAGGCAGGAAGAAGGGTGGGGACCAGTTTCAGAGCGCGAGGAAACCGAGTGGGGTATTTTGGAGGGGGATTCTCAGATTGGTGCTGTGGACTGGGACCCCCGCCCACTGTTTGGACACAGAGGAATCTGACGTGTTTAGCTGCTGGCACGTGTTTCTTTGACCAAGACACACATCTGAGCCTGGGCCCCAGGGCCACGCTCCAGCCAAGCACAGTAAGTGGTAGACAAAGGGCGTGGGGATCAGAGCTCGGCCTGGGTCGGATCTGCCAAGCGGAGGGTCAGCCTCGTGTGGCCTGTCTGGACAAGCAGGGCAACATCTGCAGGACGCCGCCACGGGACGTCCTTCCAAACAATGCTCTCAACATGTCCCAAACTGAGCTCCTTCTTGCCTGCAAGTCTGCTTTCTCCCGTCTTCCCTGCCTCAGTGGGTGACACCACCTTCTTCTCCTTGGCCTCCAGGCTGGGTCCTCCACATCACCTGCCCCTGGCCTCTCTGTGCACATTGTCACCACGACTTCTAACTCCTGCCCACCCCCCGTGCCTTCTCCACACCCATCATTCCTTCCCTTCCCACTGCCTGGCCTCCTTTATTCTACAGCTGGACCACTGTGGCCCAATAGAAGCATAACATGATCCACAGATATGGGCTTTATGTTCTAGTAACCATGTTAAGACTTTAGAAAGGGACTGGTGAAATAGATGTCAATACATATTTCATTTAACTCAGGAGATCCAAAATATTGCCATCTCAGTATGGGATCAGTATAATGATTTTTAATGAGACACTTTACACTCTTCTCACACTAAGTATGTGTGATTGGGTGTGCCCTTTACACCGGCATCCATTTTGGCCCAAACACACCGACGCCATCAACAGCTGCAGGAGGCTGGTGGCTGCTGTGCTGGAACTGGGCTCTTAGCTGGTCTCCTGGCCCCCGGTCTCAGTAGGCTTTACAGGCACTGACCTGAAGTCCAAGGACACGCTGCCTTAAGGGAGGGAGCTCCCTCCAAATAAATTCAAACAGGACAGGCTGACATGGACGTCTAGTCGCAAGGGCCACCATCCCGGTGACCTTCTCAGCAGGTGCCATCTCTCCGCTCTGCCTCTCTACTCTTCCCCTGCTCCCTAGACCTGCCCCCTCCTCTGTCACCATGGTCTCTGTCACTGTCCTCCCTTCCGAGGAGGGCTGTGTGTGCAGCAGGGTTGCAGAGAGAAGAATGTGATGAGGGACCCCCGCCAGGCATATTCTTACCCCTCCAGGAAGCCCAAAGATTCTCTCCAAATCAGGTGGCGTGAGGACATCTCTGCCCACCACGGAGCCCTTGAAGCCAGGGGCGTAGGCCTCGACACAGTCGAACACTGGTGCCCGACAGCCGGACACAGGATGGTGTTGGGGGAGGAGGAGGAAGTGTTACGGTTCACACCTTGATAAACTTACTATATACATCATTAAGCTATACACTTTAAATGGGTCTAGTTTAGCATATGCAAATTATATCTCAATAAGCAAAACAAAAACACAGTCCTTAGGCAAATAAATAATTCAGCACAAAGGCCTATGGGTCTCAGGCTGGTCCAGCCTCCACTCTTTCTCACCTCCTTACCCCAACCCTGAACACAAAGGTATTTGTCTCCCTCTGACTATGCCAAGCTTTCTTCGCCTCACTGCTTTGCTCAGCTGTTTCTTTTGCTTGGAATGCGCTTTGCCACTGCACTCACTCCTATTCATCCTTTAAGGCCCAGCTCAAATGTCCCCCCTTTGGGAAGCTCTCTCTGTCTCTCTGGCTCACCACTTCCTCCTTGGGTTCACATGGTCCCTTGTGCTGTGAGGTGTCCATTCATTACTCAGCCCGTGAGCAACCTGAGGGCAGCAACTGACTTTTGGACTTTCTTAGCCCAGTACCTAACCCTAGAAGGCACTCGCTTTGTAGACTTAGGTTCCCTTGGAGACTTCTCTCCACCTTGGGATAGAGCCTGAAGGTGTCAGTCCCGAATGGGGTAGTCAGAAGGAGAGGGGTCCACTCAGAGCACAAAGCCAGCTGGCCCTCGAGACGGGACAGGCTGGTCCCCCTTACCTTTGTCTGCATACGCATTTCTCTCCTGCTCATCCCAGACTTTGCCTCCAGCCAGGGTGTAGGGCGTGTACTGAGTGAAGAGGGAGAGGACGTGGCAGCCGGGGGGAGCCAGGGTGGGGTCCAGCGAGGAGGGTATGCAGAGCTCAATCATTGGCCTGTGACGGGAGGAGAGACGGATGGATCAGAAGGGCAGCTGCCCCCCAAAAAGGGGCTGGGGGCCTCTCTGAGGCAACAGGGGACAAAATGGAGGTTAGGACCAGATGACACCACGGCCAGGCCCATTGTCACTGTAAGGCCATGGTGGCTGGTCACCGTCATGGTATCAGTGGCCACTAGGAGAGTCTGGACTACCTGAGGAGCTCGCCCAGCCCCGAAGGTGTGGCCTGTCCCTGCCTTCCTCCACCTCACAGCCTGTAGAACAATCAGGGTCTCAAATGTCCCCAGGGTCCAGACAGAAGACAGCAGGTGCCCCGGCAGCCAGATTTCCACCAAGCTCACCGCTGCCTGGTTGTGACCTTTCCCGAGTAGGCCAAGCAGAGCCGAGCTGCTCGGGCAGCCTGATGCCCAGAAGCGGCAGAGCCTGCTTCCTGCCCCTCCCTGTTTACAAACCTGTTCCACCTGAAGCACATTCTTCTTCTGGTCTCCAACCATGACTGTCCTCAAGGTGGCCACATGAAATGCCCCTCTCCCTACACCCCACTCACTTGCAGTGTTTCCTCTGAACTTGGACGTCCACCAGATATCTCCAGAGTAACTTGTCCAAGCCCGAGGGCCTGGTATTCTGCTCCTCCCTGAACGCATCACTTTCCCGTTTTCATCAAAGGGAAACACCATCTTCCTGTGGCTCCTCTTTCTCATTCACACCCTACTTCCTGTTCAGGAAGATTTGCTTCCAGCAAATCCTGGAAGCTTTACTTTCAAATACCCAGTATGTGGCCACTTCTCACCACTTCTACTTCCCCTACTGGGGTCCAGGCCACCATCCTTTCTCCCTTGGATTCTGTAATAGTGACAAGTTGCAACAGCTGCCCCTTTTCTCCCCACAGTGGCCACAGTGGTCCTTCTGAAATGTAAGTCAGGCTTTGCACAAACTTCCCTGGAATAAAAATCCAATAGTGGCTGACATGGCCCAGCAGATGCAGCAGCTGTGGCTCAGCCCCCCCTCCTACCCTTCACCCACAGATTCTCTTTCTCCAGCCACTCTGGCCTCATCCCTGTGCCTCCAGCAAAGTACCACCCTCCTGCCCCAGGGCCTCTGCACCTGCCTTTTCCTCTGCCTGGCTGTTCTTCTTTAGATACCCACAACACCTGCATTCTCACTTCCTTCAGGTCTCTGCTCAGTCTCATGTTATCAGAGAAGCTTCTTCTGACCTCCTGATAAAGACTAACACCCTCTCCCATCCCCTGACCTACTTTTCTCCATATCATCCGTGCATGTTTGTTGCCTGTCTTGTCTCCCACCACAAAATGTCAGTGAGCCGAGGGCAGAGGCCTTGCTGACTCTTCTTGCTCCTTTGTGCCTGGGTCCCTGGAATAAGCCTGGCACAGAGTCGGAGCCCCAAAATATTCATGGATGGTAAGTGGACTTTGCCCCCTACCCTTCTCTCAGGGAACACGTCTTCCTTACCTCATGCTACACATAGCTGTGGGCCTGCCTTATAACTCCGCGTCTGTGCCACACCCCCACCTGGTCCCCCACCCGCCCACCAGTGCCTATACAGCAACTGGCACAGAATATTGTCAACAGAATATTGTTTTGGTGGAGGGTTGACAGTAGGGAAAGATGCTTGCTCCTGCAGTGTCCCTGCCTGTTCCTAGAAGGACGGAGACACAGCTGGGGTGCGGAGGGAGGTGGGAAGTGCTTTTACAAAGTTTGGACCAGGGCAGATTGTGAGAGGTAAGAGAAGCTGTAGAATCAGCTGAGTGTGTGCCTTTGGGTGGGCTGCTGAACTAGAATACGCCTCCTCCCTCCCAGAAAGCATTTTCTCTGATTCTTCTCAAATGCTAGCACTGGCCCCTCTGCAGTCCTTTGTTCCTTCTGCTAACCTGTGACACTTGGCCGAATGTGTTCAACTCTTCACCTCTTACCTGCCCGGGCCCACAGCTTTCTGGCCTGGGATGCCTTTCCTAGCCTTAGTATCTACATACAGATTTAGGCAGATCCTACATCATTGTGAGTATTTAACACCAGGTAGAAGAGCCAATCCCTTCTGGACACTCCCCCCACCTCACCAGGACCCTGTGTGAGAACACCCCGGGGGATGCAAAGCCCGGGACCACCCACCTCTGGGAGGGCCGGCCATCCACTGCATCCTCAAAGGCTTGATGGAGCAGGTGAGTGTCTTCACAGTTCAGGTGGATGGAGCACTGGTGATGGGGCAGTGGCTGGCCCCCGGGAGCATTAGGGGCTGCCAGGAAGTCAGGCAGCCTGTTGACAGCCACTGAGAAACCAAAGTCGGGGAGGGGTCAGGGCCCAAAGGCCTGTGTCCTCAGCGGCCCCAGGATCCTCCTGTACCCATCACCCAGTGTTAGACTAGGAAGAGAAAGTATGAACAAGTGTTTTGCTTTTAAACTGGGAGGCAGACAAGAGGTCGGGGATAGAAACGATGACGTAGGTCAGTTTTCCCCAGAACCCAGACATGGCTCACTGTGATCACGTCAAAGAGGCAGCTCCCCAATGGGGGGGCCTCTTACCGTTGATCTTGGTAACAGGTGACTGGGTGTCCAGCTGAGAGATTCTCTCCACGAACTCTTTAGGAAGCCACTCCTGGAAGCAGAAGTTTCCATTACAGGCCTTGGGGCGGCTGAGGCCCCAAAGTGGCTGCCTTCTTCCTTTGCTCAGACTGGTCTCCTGCCCCCTGTCTACTTCCAGAAGTCCTCTCCTCCTTTCAGAGGCCAGCCAAACCACCTTCTCATGTAAGGCCCCTCTCCTAACCACTCCTCCCCTGTGACCTGCCAGCGTCCTGGCTGCGAGGGGCCCACACTAACTCCTGGCTGCGAGGGGCCCACACTAACTCCTGCTTTAGATTTGGCTGGTGGTCTGCGGGCCTCTTTCTCCTCTGGCCCATAAACTCCTGGGAAGCTTGATGATCTCAGAAGTGCCTTAATAAGATGCTTTTCTGACTAATGTTTGTTGGATTTTATCATTAGAATCACTCAGAAGAAGTGGCGTCTGCCCCCAGGAGCAGTCCCAAGAACGGTTGGGAGCTCTGTGCCCATACATGTATTGTCATCAATTCTAGGGAGCGTGGCCAGTTGCAAAAATTACTCCAAACCCCCGCCCTCTGTGTATGCACGCCCCTTTGTAATGTCCTCCTGTTCTGACTCCAGGGCTGGCCACGAGACTAGACCAGTGTTGCTAAACAGGATGCAAACAGACGCCCAAAAAGCCCTTGCAAGGTTGAGATTGCTTGCTTTTGCCTCCTGCCAGGGGCTGGGAATATGCTAGAGATGAACGACAGGTGGAGCAGAGCCAGGTCACCCCTCCCCGTCGCTCCGGCAGAAACCGTGCTGCCCCAGCCGCAGCCCGCCGCCCCCTGGCACAGAAGCAGGCCCAGCCAAGGTCAGCGGGGCCCACTGGTTGACTCGGAGCTGAGGGCAGATGTATGAGCAAGCCCAAATCTGCTGAACTCAACCAAGATCAGTGGAATTCTCCAGCTCTTTGTGCTAAAAATCAGTATTTCTTGTCACATGCCCAGAAGTCGTGTGGTGGTTGATTATGTGGCCTTCCAATGAAAATGGATAACCGCTCCAGACAGTAGAATTAGGGCTGGTTAGGAAGGAGAATTCAGTATAGCAGAAAAGTGTGTAAATAACTCTGGATTGACCGTCAGACCTGGGGCCCCAGCTCTCACTCTGTCCCTTGCCACCTGCATGGCCTAGGGCACCTGGCCTCTCTGGTCCCCTTCCCTCACCTGTGCGGCTTCTTTCCTGTCGCTCCCTGCCTGCTAGGTGAGAAAGAGGAGGACCGGCTTCCCCCAGGGTGGACAGGCTTGGCACCTGCCCCCCGACCCCCATGCAGACCTGGCTCCCTTGATCGCCCCGCTTTTCAGCCCCTGTTGCGTCAGGCACCTTAACCTCTACCCCAGACCTCACCTGTGGTGTCAGCTTCAGGAAGGTGATCTGCGGCGAAGCGTTGGACAGCACCACTCTGCTCCTCACCTCCGAGCCGTCTTGCAGCACGACTCCTTGAATGCCTCCTCCACTGCTCACCTGCACCTTCACCACCGGCTGGACCCCACAGGGATGGGGCCCCAGGAATGCCCAGGAAGGACAGCTAGGTTAGATCTTCCAGGGTTCCCATCCTCTCTGCTGCTCCTAGTTGTTCACAGCCTCCCCGTCCGGAGCCCACCCTGCCGAGCTCTGTAGCCCCTCCAACTGGAAGGCTCAGTCTAGGGTTGGCGGTGGGCAATTCGAAGGGGCAGCAGAAGAGGTGGGATCCGGTTGACGGCTGCTCAGCTACTAACAAGCTGTGTAACCTGAGCCCCTCGTCCATTGGTAAAACGAGGGAACTTCCAAATCTGAGATTTTGTTCAATCTTGGGACTCTAGCCAATAATCAGAGTAGGGAGCATAGGGGCCATTCACCTTTTCGGTGAAGATACTTGCTCCATGTGCAGTGGCCGAGCTGGCGATGGCATCGGAGAGGGCGCCCATGCCACCCTGGACGTAGCCCCAGGCCCCCTGCATCCCCTCCAGGCCCCCCATCACGTGATGCAGCAGCACATACCTGAGGGCGGATCATCCGAATCAGTGGCTGGAGTTGGGATTTAATCTCCCCGAGTTCAAGGTGCAAATATTTCATCCTGTCTTGTACCTTCAACCTCTCCATTCCCCACCCAACCCTGTCCTTTCAAGGAGCTCTAGGCTCCTGTCAGAGGCCTTTGCTTCCCCATCTCACATTCTCTCCCCTTGAAAATGTGTCTGCAAGCAGCTTTGGTAACTGAGGTGATGCTGCCCCAAGCCCAGCCCCAGCTCTCTCCCAGGCTCCAGCCTGTCTGTCCACAGATATCTCCGTTTGGATGGTTTCTTGGCAGGCATCTCAAACCTGCTTCTTCCCCACACGCCCCAGCCTATTCCTCCTTCCATCTTCCCCATCCCAGTGAACGGCATCTTCAGCTTCCAAAAGGAACCTGGTGTCAATCTCACCTCCTGCTACTCTCTCACCACCTACATCCAATCACAGGCTGTCAAGCCTCTTCAAGAGCGTTCCCACGCCCCTGCTCCCTGGTCCAGGCCACTCTCTTCTCTTCCATCAACCACGGCAGTAAGTTCTTCCTGATCGGACCACTTTCTCCTGTTCTTTCTTCCCTGCAGACCTCTCTCAACACAGAACTTAGAGCCTGATCTCAGCACCCAGTAATGTTCCTGTCTCTTCCCTCCTTTCAAGCCTTCTCTGGCTCATTGTTGCTCTTAGGGTCATGGCCAGGTCCTGAAAACAATTTCCCAGGCTCCTGCCTGCAGGTCAGCCTCATCCCTCAGCGTGCTCCTGCCGCACCCCTACCAAACCGCACCTCTTCCAGTTTCTTGAATAGACCACATGGTTTCTCAACTCCCAACCTCTGCACATACTGTTCTCACAGCCCAGAGCCCCCTCCCTCCCTCATCTTTCTCTTAACAAATGCCTCCTCTCCTTAGAGTCTCAGATTAAACATCTCTTTCTCCTGGCGGGCCTAACTCCGGAGCACGAGGCTTTCCTGCTCCGTTTCCTATCACAGCGCTCTCGAGCTCCGCTATCGTTACTGGCTCCGTGTCTGCCTCTCCTTCAGGGTTTCAGCTCCATTTACCGCTGTAGCCCCAGCACCTAGCATAGGCAAGTGCTCCATCAATATTTATTGAAAGAATTAATGAAGAAACAAATTACTTCAAGGCACATTTTACAACCTGGGTGGTAGCTAATCCTCCTGGAGACCCACAGAAAAAGGATAGGAGGCCTCAGCTGAAAGATCCCAATTGGCTGTTTGATCACAGAGCTTGGCCAAGGTGTGGCGGCTGCTGCCAAGCCCCCTTTTCCATGGCCCCTGGGGAACCTGGGGCTGGCCTAATGCACGCTGAAAATCGCTTCCAAAGGGTGCTCTCCTCCCTTGAGAGAAAAGCCACATTGACAGCTTCTGTCTGCATCTTCTGGCACATTGGATGTGGCCCAACACCTGGCAGCATCCTTCATCCCGACACACACACACACACACACACACCCTCCCTTCCTGCTCCTACGGGGCCCATTGAGTCGCTAGCGACCCCAGTGTCTGACTGCCTCCTCTGAGACCAGGGTGCCAGCAGAGCCACAGGCAGCTTCCTGCCCTCACAAAGGTGCCTGTGTGAGAGCGTGTCCTGGGACACGGGGAGAAGATCAGTGGGAGATGGTGGGGCCATCAGGCTTCTTGGGAGGGGAGGAGATAGCGAGAGGGGAGGAGAAAAGTGGGAAGAAGATATGCTCATGTGAGCTGTCCCATGGGAGGCGACGAGTGGGTTTTCTCACCGAAGAGCAGAGAGCAGTGGCTAAGAAAGAAGAGCTGGGGGAGGAGGTCAGGTAACTTGGGCTGCGGACCGGCTCTGCCGCTCCCTGGCCGTGTATCTGCGGGCAACACATTCCCCTTCTTGAGCCATGGCTCTCAGATGTTAACACGAGGGTTAGATGGATTGTGTATGAAGTGCGTGGCTTCGTGCCTGGTTCACGGGTGAGCTTGGGGAAGGATGGCTGGTATCGCTCCTTTGGGGGAGCCCGCTCCTCGCCTGCAGCCCCACCTCGCCTCCTGCACTCACCCACTCCCCGGAGTGCGGGGACTTGTCATGGCCCCGATCACAGCATCCGTTGCTAGACTGGCTTTTAGAGGCTCGGACTCAAACCACTGGTCCAGCACCTGGGGCAGCAAACGGCAGGGAGCAGGGAGGGCTCAGGGGCCTCGGGAGGAGCGAGCACCTCACTTTGAGGCCCAACCTGAGGTCAGGGAGCCCCTCACCTTGGTCATGGGAGCTGTGAGCACCTGGTAGTACTGGGGCAGCCGGGCTCCCAGGATGCGGCCTGGAAGAGGAAACCCAGGAAACAGAAACTGAGACAGGCAAGAAGGAAATGCTCTGATCTGCAATATCACCTGCTCCTTGGCCTGTGAAGTGGGAGTAACATATCACACACCTGAGACCGGTTGCGAGGATTCAACAAAGGTGTAAAATGTTTGCTTCACAGGCACTTAATACATTTTAGCTGCTGGAATTATTTTGGGAAGATTTTATTTTAATATATTTTATGGATTATGCTATGAGAGTTGTCCCATTTTTGTCCTCCTCTTTATTCCCCTCTGCCTTGCACCTCCTCTCCCACCAGCATCCCCTACTTTAGTTCATGTCCATGGGCTGTACATATACATTCTTTGGCTTCTCTATTTCCTACATTATTCTTGACCTCCCCCTGTCTATTTTCTACCTACCATTTATGCTACTTATTCTCTATACCTTTCCCCCATTCTCCTCCCTCCCTCTCGCCACTGATAACCCTCCATGTGATCTCCATTTCTCTGATTCTGTTCCTGTTCTAGCAGTTTGCTTAGTTTTTGTTTTTCAGGTTCAGTTGTTGATAGTTATGTTTGTTGTCATTTTACTGTTCATACTTTTGATCATCTTCTTTTCCTTAGATAAATCCCTTTAACATTTCACATAATAAGGGGTGGGTGATGATGAACTCCTTTAACTTGACCTTATCTGAGAAGCACTTTATCTGCCCTTCCATTCTAAATGACAGCTTTGCTGGGTAGAGTTAACTTGGATGTAGGTCCTTGTATTTCATGACTTCAAATACTTCTTTCCAGCTCATTCTTACCTATAAGGTTTCTTTTGAGAGATTAGGTCATAGTTTTATGGGAACTCCTTTGTAACTTGTACCTTATTCCCATATGTTGACTTCTGTAAGGCCTGTGGTAGCTAGCTTGGCTAGTCTACTCCACAGATACTGATTCAGAGTATCTTGGAGAGTGAGTGGGTAGTAAGGCGGTGAGGTCAGGGATCTTAATCTCCAGCTATTGTAGCCCCTGTGCCTAGCTTAGCTGGCACAAAGTAGTTGCTCAATAAATGTTCATTACATGAACATTTCAGCACAAACCTCTTTGGATGGTAATCTGAGAGACAGTGTCTACTTTTGGTGTGTGTGATAGATATTACTGCCTCTAATCCTTCTTCCCTCCCACATCCACACACTTGTCTGTGTAACTCTGCAGTGCCTCCCATCCCAGCTGGATTGCTCCTGCCCGACTCCTTGATTCTGCACTCATCCACATGGTTTGCTTGGCCAATGAAGTGTTTGAAGACGTGATGCAAACAGCAGCTTGAAATTGGCCTGGACGTCAGGGCTTCCATCTGCGCTTCTGCCACTGCTGTCAGAGGCCATGTCTGGACGAGCCTGCAGCTTCTAAGAGGAGGCTGAGAGGCACCTGGAGCAGAGCTCTGCCTCAACCACAAACATATGCGTGAAACCAGACCAGATCAGTTGAGCCCAGATGGATCAACTAAACCATGCTGATGGTGAGATTCGTGAGAAGCACATTTTTATTTTTAATGTTATTGGAGTTTTATAGTTTTATGCAGCAATTTTGTGATCATAGCTAGCTATTTCAGTATTCTTCTAAAACACAGAAGCCAAATTGGTCTTTATAACCTAGAGTAGTAGAAAAGAGTAGCATGCTTAGTCAAACTTCCCTTCACATGGTCATGGCAGACATTACTAATTGATCACAGAATTTTTTTCTCGCTGAGCCCAAATCCAGCATCCTCTTTGTATGGGGCATCTCTTCAAACTCTCTTGGCCCCTATCTTTTATTCTAGCTGGCTGTGGTGTAAGCCCTCCTCCTCACAGAGGTGCTCTAGGCCGTCCCTATAAACAGACGGCGGCAGGCAGGCTGCCATGGAGGCTCAGGTGTATGGAGGATCGTGGAGAAAAGGGGCTCTGCTCCCTGAAGGTCACGCATCCTGCCCTCACGCCAGCCCTTTGGACTCACCTGCCTGCAGCAGGGGTGTAAGGGTGGTCAGCGACTTGAGCCTCTGCAGCAGGGAGCCCTGCTGGAAGGCCTCCATGTCCACGGGGGCTGCATCCAGCAGAGGGTCAATGGCTAATGCCAAGCGATTGATGAAGTCCTCATATTGGGGAAAAGCCTAGAACAGAGCCCCAAGTCAAGGCCCCATTGCCTAGAAGGGACATGGTCCCCCGTGCCTGGCCCTCCATGGTGCCCCTGTGCGGCCTGCTGCCCCTCTGCTGAGCTTCTGTGGTTCCTCGGGCCTGACGCTGGGCCTTCTGAGCATGGCTGTGCCGAGTTACTCGCTGTTCTGGGTCTGTGTGCTGCTGTTGACACCAGGGGAGATGACAGAGAGCCTGGGCAGTGGGAGAGCCCTTGGGTGGTGGCAGGAGCAAGGGGCTCATGCTGGCCGAGACCAGTTATCAGCCACAGAAAACTGGCAAGTACCTAGGGTGTGGTCTCTGTGACAAACCAAAAACCACTGAAAAGTTTCTTCTTTCTCTCCTGTCTGTCCACATGTTGCTGATAAAAGTGAGCTCTCTTTCCCCAAATCCCTGCATGACGACTGCGTTTCCCTGGTCTGCAAATCTCCCACGTTCTCTCCCCACAAGCAGGAACAGTAGTCTCTTCCATTCGCCCCAGCAGCTCCCCCGACGGAGTCTGCTCGACACCCAGCCCCCCTCACTGTGTCACCGGAGGCCTTATCTTCGTTTTCTGCCCAGAGCCTTTAATTTCCGTTTCATCTAGACCCACAGATACACCCACGGAATTTTAATAATCGTCACATGAGGAAAGTCCTGTGCTGAAGGACATTTGAGAAGTCTTGGTGAACGTGAGGTTAAACAGCTCTCTCCGCAGTGGCCCTTTGATACGACAGCGGACAGAGACAAAGCCACAATCCAAGCCCTGTACTTTCTACACTGGGATGTGCCCCTGCCTCGCGCCCCTGCCTTGCGCCCCCGTGGCCGATAACACTCAAGGCCACAGCCACTATCCAATAGGCTCAGGGACCCAGCCTTGCCCAGAGTCCTCTCTAGTTCGCCTCAGACGGGCAGGGTTTGGAGAACAGCGTGTAGGTAGGGAGGGGTCCCGGACCTGCTGCATGGAGGAATCGCTTTGAAAACAAGCAACGCTCCCTCAGTGATTCTGACTGTCAGCCAGGTCAGTACTAGATCAACACAGCAAAAAGCAACACACATCGACTGTATGAACCTAGGTTCTTCTCATAATAATGTCTCCACCAAGATATGAGTTAACTCATATGCTATGCCGTCAGCTTATATCTAGGCTTAGTACAAAACACAGCCATTCAAGGAATCGTTTAATATCTGCAAAACCAATAGCACCAGGCCCACTGCATCCAACGACTCTTTAGACATAGCAGCCCACAAACCCCTCATAATGCACTCCTGAGGGAAAAGTGTGCCCCCGACAGACCTGGGCGCTCCCTTCAGCAGACCTGTCTGCCAGCACGGACGGTTTCTGGCCTTGGGCTGCCAGGGGATTGATGCCAGATCGAATGAACATTTATTACAACTCTCTCGTCCTAAATTCCTGATTCGGTTCATTCTATCCTTAATTGTGTCTGATCCATGCTTAATCCTTCTTTTGGGCCTTCCTGTGCTTTAATACTGATAACCGCTTACAGTTCTGCCAGGAAGCAGGAGAGAGAGGGGCCCGTGCAGTGTGAGTGTGGAGCCGTGGGTTCCCCCATCAAAACTCAGCTGGCAGAGGCCACTGAACACACACAGGTTTGGGGGCCCCGGGTCCCCAGGTTTTAACCACTCGCTTCTACCCCCTTCTCCTCCCAGTGCCCAGGATCAAAGGCTGGCACAGGCTGACACCCTCCTAGGGCTGGGGGTGTGGCCTGTCCAGGCCTCTGTGACCCTTGGACACGTGCTCTCAAGGGACCACGAGAGCCCATTCCTCTCACGAGCTGCCTGTAGGCTGGAGAGGGAGGAAGAGATCGATCACTGGCCCCCTTCCCTACCTGGGCATCCTTCTGTGAGAACTGGGCGATCTGCTTCTGGTTTTCCGCCATGTCGGTGCCCAGAAGTAGGGACCTGGGCCTCTTGCTTCCTGTGCCTTCTTCCAGCATGGGGGTGAAGGAGTAGGGGTTCCGAAGGTGCAGCTTCAGCCCATGTTTCTGCAGAACACAGACCAGACACGCGACCTAAGAAGAAAAGTGTGGCCTCTGCCCTCGACCCTTCTCTGATCGTGTTTACGACCATGTACGTATCTGCATGCAGGTTCCCAAGGTGCTGATTCCTATTTTTTAATATAAGTGTATAATAAGCCCTCTTGTCCAGGTACCCTGTGGCAGTTCAGATCACACCACACCACACCATGACAAACCACACTATACTATACTGTGCCACACCATGTGTCATACACACCACGTCTCACCATACCACACAATGCCACACCACACCATGGGATGTCACAGTACACCACGCAAAACCCTACCACCCTGTGCCAGGAGCTGCACCAGGGTGTACAGTGACTTCCTCACACGCAGCAACTCCCTGTCACCTTCACTGTACAAACGCAACAACGAGGCTCAGAGAAGTTAACTGACTTGCGCAAGGTCGCGCTGGGAGGTAGGTCGGGTTTGCAAACCACACATCTGTGACTCGAGCGCCCTGGCTCACTCTCAGCACTCGTCTGGCTCCCCCCCTCCCAGAGATAAATAATTAAAACTTAGAAAGATACAATAAAGCAACAATCATGTGAAAATCCGTATTTACAAGGTAGATAGATTATTCACATCAAAAACTTTTATTTTTTTTTGAATAAAAAAAAGCAACCATACATTGATGTTTCTCTTCCTCTCCCCTTCCCCTCTAAAGATAAATAAATAAAATATTTAAAAAATAAATAAATAAAAATAAAGTGAATAATCATGAGAAAATTTCTATTCTGTGATTCTTAGTTTTCAGAAGCTAGATTTTCCAAAAGAAGGGTCTACCCACATACCCACCACCACACCTGCTACTGGTGTAAGTGGTGCATTTGCAAGCTGCCTTCGGCTGGAGTGTGTGAGGGACTGAGGACCAGAGACCCTTGCGCAGGCCTTGGCTAGATTTCATCCTGTCCTGGTTGGTAACAGGCTCATTCTCTCCCACCTCTTCTCTCTCTCTTTCTCTCTCTCTTCCTCTCTGTTTTTGCCTCTCTTTCTCTTAGGAGCTCGAAGAGTAATTTGTTAATGGGTTTCTGTAGTTACTTAGTTCAGAGAACTCCTCTTTGTGAAACTGTTCAAGCAGCCAAATTGCTGTGAACAGTGGCTCAACATCTTATTAGCTCCAAACTTTCAATTATAGCCAAGTCAATGCTAACATCACGGCAGCTTCCTGTACAGATGGCAAAGGACCTTTTCCTCTTGGGTGACAGGGGCACCAAGCATGTGGAAGCCAGCAGGCTCAGGGGTGAGGCGCCAGTTTATAAAAGAGGCAGACGGAATCTGAAAGGCTGGGGGCAGCGTTGGCTAAGCCTGTGGACCAAAGTCAAGCTGTGGAAAGTCAGCAGGGGCGGACTGAGAGGTCTCAGACGCTCTCACAACAGCCCAGGGGCTACAAAGGGTGCGGGTCCCTCTGACTTCCTGCTCAGGCTGCTGCGGATGGTAGCAGGATCTCAAGTTCAATCAGCCTCATGTCCTAAGACAGCTCTGCAAGCTCAGAGTCTCAAGGGTTCAAGTCGGTTCCCAGTGAGGGCCAGACTAGATGCCAGAAAGTGATGGGCAGGGAAGGGGGTGGGGTCCTGGTCCACGTAGGGTGTCAGGGTGCTGCACGTAGGAACATAGGGCTGATGTTGCCAAATTTGTTCATCAAAGAAAGTTTCATATGTGAAATTTCCTGACTTTTAAGACACTGGCTGGGCTGGACAAAACCCATCTCTAGGAATGTACCAAGGAGACTGTGTGGAATGGACAAGCCCTCAGGTGGAAGAGAGACTTGGGGTGCACAGAATCATCCTCCCTGTGCCCCGGGGTGGGCACAGGATGGGCAGCCTTCGCCCCAGAGGGAAGCCGGAACTGACCCCTCTCCCGGCCCTGGTCAGGCTACAGGGCCTCTACCTTCAGCTCCAGGTCAGTGTAAATCTGTGGCCTCAGAAGGCTGAGCAGGTAGGATGCTCGAGAGAACTTGAACCCTGAAACCAAATCAGATGAAGACCATTACCAGTGGCCACCAATGAGCCTCCTGCCCTCAGCCCCGCACCAGCTCTTGGGGCTCACCTGGCACGATCTCCTCCGTGACGGCCGCGCCCCCGATCACATGGCGCCTCTCAAAGACGGCTGTGTTCACCCCCAGTCTCTGCAGGTAGGCCGCCTGGGGGGGACACACAGGGCCCTCCTTCACCACTGGGGACGAGCCTGCAGTCTCAGGGTCCTCACTACTGGGCCAGCCTGCCACCCCTCGGCTCCTGCTGTTCTCATCTCTAGGAAACCCATTCCCTTGTGTCCCCTGTAAACTTGTACTTTCCCAAATGTCTTCTAAGATCAGACATGATGGCTTCTGCCTCTCTAGTTCCCAGCTGAAGGTCACCTCCCCTCCTGCCAGGCCCCAGTGCCTCCATGAACTCAGGCCCCTCTCCTCCGGGTGGGTGTGAGCTCAGCCCTCTTCACAGGCCCCGAGAGGCAGCACAGCAACCTTGACCAAGGATGCTGGGCCAGCTTTGCCTCTCCGGCTTCTAGTCCTCTCTCTTTCTGCTGGGGCCCCTTGACACCCAACCCCCCGGGCCTCTGTTTCCTCCTGTGCAAAGGTGGGGCCAGTGATGGCAGCGCCCACAGCACCTGGTCCGTAGGCCACTGGGCGGTCACTGAGCTGGGCCCTGGTACACAGATCGTGCCCGATGAATGAAGCTAGGTCTCCAGTACAGCTTTATTTGGAGGAACAAATGATGGAGGGGTTACTCATTTTTCTCTAGCACTTAGTTGGAAATCAATAAATATCTGCTAATTAGAATTCATCGGGCTTTGGGTCTATGCTGGTCTTTCACTATCACCAAGGTGACAACACGGATGGTGTAGCTCAGAACTCGGACTTAAAAAATGGTTTATTTGGCGACTACGAGGTGCCAGACATTGGACCGGATCATCTTGTTCAACCCAGCACCCTCGAGGTGGGAGTATAATTCTCCCCATTCCACGGATGAGGAAACCGAGGCTCAGTGAGTTGAATCACTCCCCTTAGGCTCATGGGGCCGATGGGCACAGGAGCTGGGAATTGGACGCAGCCACTCTGGACCCAGGGCTGCACCCTCTGCACATCCCAGTGAGAAGGGAGAAAGAGCAGCGCTGACCTCGGGAAGCCGGCCTGGCGCTCGGTGGAGAGCCGCACGGCTCTGTCAGAAGGACACCTGTGACCAGGGGAGCGTGAGGGCATAGAGACAGACAGAGCAAGCCCCTCTGCAGTTCTAAGCACAGACATAAACGGGGCTCTGGGCCACTGGAAACACCAAAGGCATCTGTCTGGGCCGCGTGACTGCTGCTGCGTCTCCAGCTCCCGCTCTCCTCCCCGCTCCCTGCAGACCAGATTTATCGGGGTGCCTGGTCAGAGTGGTCCCACTTTCTGGCAGTGCCCCTCAGGAGCAAACACCTCCTTCCTAGAATCCCCCTCAAATCATCCAACCAAAGTGCAAATTGGAAAATCAGTAAAATGTTCACGCAAAATTGATATGTCAGGGAAAGCAGTGCTTTCACTGAGATTTAACGCCCATCGTGTCCCCCCAGACGTTGCTGAGGCCCCAGGTTGCTCTTCTACAGCTGCCGATGCTTCCAGACGTTCCACGTTCGCCTCGTGTCCTGAACCCCCACTGGCACCTGTGGCCTCCCACTTGTACACGGACTCAGGGCTGAGAGGCACAGCCACAGGGTGGCCCTGGCCCAGCTTGGAGTGGCACCTCCTCTGCTGCGCTGGCTTCCTCGCTGTCTCCAGGATGCACCTGGGGCCACGTGGCTGCTGTGGCTCCAGCTGGGCCTAGACCTGGCAGGTGCACAGGGCTGTGTACACAGAACTGCCCTGAACCTGGAGCAGAGCCCCCCCCCCACCAGCTCTAGACACCTGGCTGCCCAGCTCAGACACGTCTCCCAGGCTGTGCCAGTCCCGCACTTCCCCAGCTCCACGTGCATTAAGGAGGGAGGGGAGAGAGAAGGGAGTCGCTGATGTCCTCTTTAACTATCGCAGAGGTCCGTCCCAGCCAGCCGCTGGTGAGCACCAGGCAGAGGGCGCTAGCCTGCCTTTTCTTCTCTCCGGAGACCACCCAGAGCAACACGCTTGGGGCCAGTGAAGTGGGACAGGGGGGGTGGTACTCACCGCCACCAGCCCGTTGTGACCTGCAATGACACAGGGAGAGGGGAGGAAGCAACACCGGTCAGTGGACAGACAGACACATTCCTTGAGTACTGGGGTCACGCATCCCTGTCCCCATGCCTGTGAACATGCTGGAGAGGAAGCAGAAGCTTGGGGGACCCCTAAATTTGTACCTGGATGTTAGCACGGCCTCTGGCTTGATGCCTTAAAACACCTGGTCTTTCAGGGTCAGAAAACCCTGGTTCTTCCCCACCTTGAAAGATGTCCTGGTCCAGTGAGGGGCAAGGGGGGATCTGCGGTCAGCAGCTGGAAGCCAACCAAGCTTCCGTCACTTGGGGATGAGTGGGTGACTGCCGGGGGCAGTGTCACAGTTTACTTGGCAGGGAAGAGAAGGGAACGTGGCTGGTTCACTGGGGCTGCAGGTTTCTGTCTGCATGGAGTCAGTGGCCGCCCCGTGAAGTGTGGGTTGTGTGGACGGCTGCCGCTGTCAAGCCTGGCTTTGTTGCCAAGTATGGCTCACAGTAGTGCCCTGGCAGGCGACGGGCGCATGGATTTGTCTCTGTCAGTCCCAGTGCCCCCCAAACAAAATAAGCACAGTCCAAAAGGAAGTCACAGACATGCAGTTTCCATGCGCACTAGAGAGGCTAGTGCAGTGCAAGGGTGCCAGCACACTTGGCAAACTCAGCTATCTTACATACAAAGTTTCTTTCCAAAAAGCTTAGGGGGCTGCTTTTGGGTTAGGAGCCCTGGACTTGGCCTGGGACCCCTGTTCCGCACGAAGCCCACTGCTGCTGGCAAGTGCCTCTCCAGCTTTGAGAAACTTCAAGGTCACCTGGGGACTCTTGCAAGTGCGGAGTCTCCCAGACCCCTCCCAGGGTCTCCCCAGCAGGCTGTTGGCGGGGCCTGTTCTCCCAGGTCCCTAGGTCATCTGATGCAGGGGGCCCCCGGGGCTGAGCGGCCTCCTCTTTCCTTACTTTCAGGAGAAGGTGCAGCTGCCGGGGAGAATCCTCCGGGGGGGGGGGGGGGCGGCGAGAATAGGCCCCTGTCATTTTCAGGGAAGGAGGCGGGGCTCGATCTGGGCCACTCAGCAGGTGCCTGTCCTTGGAGATAAGAGGTCGCCCTGTGTCTTCACAGTGGGCAGGAGATGGCTGTGTTCTCTCAGGGCCCACCTGAAGACTGTGTTGACTCAAATAAAAATGCTCAGCTGACAACCATAGATAGGGGAACAGCAACGACCCATGTGATGGATTTCTTCACAGCTGAGATGATTTTGCATTAAATTTTCCACAGAGAAAGCCCCAGGGTTTTGGAGGTCATTGAGCCTCTCATCCACCTGAGGGATCTCGAGCGTGGAGTTCCCAAACCCCTCCCACATGACCCACGGGGGGAAACACTCTGCTCTGCAGCCAGCACAGCCCCCACACGCGTGTGTGCTTCACAGAAACAAAAGTTTCACATAACAAAACTGATATTAACTCGTGTCATGTGATCAGCAGGTGATGGTCTATTTAATAATATCTTATTTTTTAAAATGCTGGAGGACATACTATTTTTACACACTTGAAAATTCTCCTAGGAAGCTTTGAAAAATATTTCTGGGTGGGACTTGTGAATGGGCCCTGGTCTTGGACACATCCAACCTCGGGGCCGGTGCGGAGCTCAGCCCGACGACTTGGGCTGCTCACCAGGCACGACCCTGCGAGAGTCCGCTTAAAGGCCAGGAGCCTCGAGCTTCTTCGCTTGTAAAACTGAGAGGATGCTGGGGACCTTGCGGTGTCCGCAGAGAGAGTAACCAATAATATATGTAAAGCCCTGGCCCTTAGCAGCCCCACAATAAACGGTAGCTATTGGTCCTTTAATTACTGTTGATTATAAGTCTTGGAAAACTAATAAAGGCTTCCAGGCAAGTGGGTTCCAGTTCAATCATCCCAGATAAGCCCTCAAATGCACAAACACACTTCAAATGACAAAGGTCGAGAATCTCTCCTTCCTCCCCCCTCCTTCCCCAAGTCCTGGCTGAACTCTCCTGTGGCATTTGGTGGCCTCTCCCTGCCCTTGGAAGTGGCCTGAAGCTGCAGGCCCAGCTAATCTCCCGGCCTGACCCCGGGGTCGTCAGGCACCAGCACCAGGGCCCCCTGGAGAAGCTTTCCTCAGAGGAGGATCTGAACAAGGGCTCCTGAGCGTTCACGCTGCAGCGGCCTTTAGGGGATCCACTCACAGGGCTGGGAACACACGCTGACCCCCGGGGTCACCTGCAGTCTTGAGAATCCCAATCGCGGGTTCAGGGCCCAGGAAACCGCAGTTTCACAAGCTCCTGGGTCACTCTTAGGCACATTCTTAGGTGACTAAGTGTCATCTTCCGGGCGGCTCCCAGGTGCTGGGGTGACTTCGGGATGACTCATCGGCGTGTTGTGCCAGCAGCTGAACCGTGGTGAACGGCGCAGAGAATGGAGGGAGTGCTCTTCCAGAATTCAGACACTCTCACCTGAGCAAGGAGAGTGCCCTGTTGCTGAAGGAGGCATGGAGTTCGGGGGTGAGTCCTCGTTGTTCCACTTCTTTCACGCTCGTTCTACTCTTTCAGGAGAATGAAAGTATCAGACATTTTGGGGAAAACCATCCGCATTTGTCGGTTGTGACCATAGGTTGAGTTTGGCAAAAGACAGAGAGTTTCGGCGAGAATCAACCAGTCGCCTGGGACTTAGAGCGCCATCGTTTTACCTCCAAAACGGTGCGCCGCGCCGCTTTCCATCGAGCCGGCCAGCACACGGCTGCGGGCGCGCGCACGCACACCCCTTCCCAGCTGTCTGAGGGATGCCTCCTCCGCTCAGTTCTGTCATTGTCTCTGTATAACCCAGCTGGAAATAATGTCAACAGCTGGGACTCAGGCCCTTCATGAGTGTGAATGGCCTGCCCTGGGGAAGCGCAGCCTGGTCCTGACCTGCAGCCGCACGGTCACGGGGGAGAACAGGGCCTCTGCAGCCCGGGTCCACGGACTGCAGCGGGACCACTGTTGCAGATTCCACCCTCCCATGCGTGCAGGGCGGCGGGGCTTACTCTCTGCAGACACGCACACCGGTCTCTGGGACTCATTTCCACGTCTTCCTAACTGCCTCCTAGCAAACAATTCCACTTTCCTCTGGGGATGGGTGGCCTTAGAGATGAGACTGTGGTGGCCAGAACTCAGGGCACTTGGGTGGCTGGATTTCACTGGCCTGTTGCCTCAGGGCTGTTAATTTCTAACCGTCACACACCATATACTTTTCAAGAATATGGCAACCAGCACATTTCACAGGAGGTGGAATGACCTAGTCCCCCCTCATCATTCTAGATGGTGAGGCGCAAGCCCAGAGAGGGCAAGAGTCTTCACCAGACCACACAGCAAGTCGACAGCCCAGGCGACCTCAGAGCCCCAGTGCCTGCTTGCAGACCGGTGTGCTTTCCACTGTAGCCCCCGCTGTCACTCGCCCCAATTCCTGGCCGGCTTGTGCCCAGAACACAGGGAAGGTTGGGAAGGGGGCCCTCCAGGCCTCTGAGTGGGCTGCCCTCCCAGCCCTCAGCCCGCTTTACCTGCTCCTATCACCACCGCGTCGTACTCAGGCTTCAGGCGTGCCTTGGCTTCCCAGTGAGCTTGCCTCCGAGGGACACTCAGGGCCCTGCTGAGGCCCCGGCCACTTGCCGCCATTTCTGCCCAGAACTGGACGAGGAATTTGCTTGCAATCAGCGTTTGTCCTCCTCAAGCTGGGGGAGGAGCAGAGCCAGCGTAGGACAAGGGGAGGAGCTGCAGTCCTGCAGCCATTCTTGGCCTTGGGCCATGTCTAAACAGAGCAGGCCGAGCTGCACATGCCCCCAGAGTCCACACAGGACAGAGCTGTGGGAGGTCGCCTACGATGCCGTCAGAAGTGGTGCCGCCTCCAGGCCTCTGGAGTGTAACCTCTGTGCTGATGGTTCTCCAGGGCCCATGTGTGCCAGGTGCTGTGTGGGCTCCGGGCCTCCCATTGTACAGACAAGGGACACCGAGGCTCAGAGGAGGAAGTGCAGCCTAAGTGTCCACTGTGCTGTCCTGCTTCTCATTAAGGAGTTAAGCACCTGGGGTGTGCTGAGCGGGAAATCTGAGACCCGAGTCCAACTCTGCTCCCACTCCCTGTGCTGCTGGCCTGTAGGGTGGGGGACCCCGCAGGGAGCTCAGGGCCTCAGCAAAACTGGGGGGAGGGCCACGTCTCCCTGGGCCCTAGAGAGCAGCACATTGTCTCCCCCAAATGCCTAACCTCCATGAGCTCAACAGGCTGCTGCAGGGGCCTGAGGGGCCGGGGTCCAGTTCACTCATCTGAAATTCTTGGGGTTCACCTTTTTCTTAAAAAAAGGTTTTTATTTATTTATTTTCAGAGAGGGGAGTGGAGGGAGAGAAGGAAAGAAACATCCAACAATTGCCTGTTGCACGCCCCCAGCTGGGGACCTGGCCCACAACCTAGGCACGTGCCCTGACCAGGAACCAAACTGGAGAGCTTTAGGCTTGTGGGCACGACGTCCAACCCACTGAGCCACACCAGTCAGGGCTACATTTTTCTTTTGATGGCCTGGACTTTTTCTGTCTCCTGGCATCTTTCCCAAGAATCCTCAGGGATTAAAGATCACCTCTGTAAATATCTTAAGCTACCACGCCTTCTTATTTCCCCCCTGGCCTGCCTTGACTTGAGAGTGCCTTTGTCCTTAGCCCGTTCATTAGCAGGCCACTCCCCCGTAGGAACAAAGCGCCCCAGGGGCTAGGCGACTTTCCAGAAACCTGCGGTTGGAAACTCACCTACAAATTGGGACAGTATGTGGAAAAAGTGCTTCTGAGTAAGAGGGTGCCCGAGGACCTTCTCCTGAACTCCCTCCACACACCCTTAAACCACCACCCCCGCTGCTGACACCCCACTCAGGACGCTCCCCCGGTGTTACTAGAATTTTGAAAGTTAAACCGAGAATGTACCTCATGCAGCTGCTAAAATTTAAGGGGACAAAAGTGGGGATCCTAAACAGCGGGGGTAGGGGGGTTCCAGACTGTTTCCCCTTTGTGCTTTTCCATATTTGCCACAATCGATGTTTTACATTTCTGTCCATCACATCACAGTATGGAGTGCGGTCCCCATTCCCTCAGGTGACTCTGTCCCCTTCTGAGCCTGAGGTGAGGTCCTAGTTCCTTTAGTACCTCTGTCCCCCAACCAGCGTTTTCCCTTAATGGGAAAGAACAGCCTTACTGGCCTGAGTTTTGGCTGCAGACCATGGACACGGAAGGCCCGGGGGCTATCTGCAGTCATGACTGAGCCCACTGCGCCGCTCCCCAGGCCCAGCGCTCCAACGGCCTGTCCTGTGTCTCCTGGGGTGGGGGGCTCCTAGGTTGGAGGCTGCACCCCTCGGGCAGCGGATCTTAATCCTGGGCACACCAGGGTGGCCTGGGATCCACAGCTGGAGGACATGGATCTCTGGGAGGGGCTTAGGCAGGAAGGGATAACCGCATGGGGCACCAAGAGTGCCCAGGGGCCCAGGCGTGTGTGACTTGGACAATACCCATATCCTCGCCAGCATTTATTGAGCCCCTGTTCCGTGTCCAGCAGCCCTTGCAACACCTGGAAAGGGAGGCGCTGCCACTCTGCACGTGGGGAGACAGGCTGGGTTTGGGAGACCCACCCAGAGCTGCAGACAGGAAGCTGCAGTCGGAATTCAACCCCAGCCAGTGGAGCACCTTCCGTGTGGGGAGGAAATGGCTTCCGGGGGGGAGCTCTTTCTCCCTCCAAGGAAGGCACAGGGCAGGTGTCTTCAGACACGGCAGGCACTGGGGACCTGCCTCCTGGGGCCAGACGGAGAGGCAGCCCTGAGTCTCACAGCTGCCGTTGTTTTAAGGAGACCAAAGGAGCCTCCTTCCTGCCCTCCTCTGCAGGACAGAAGAGTCTGGGGGTTTGGTCACTGCCTGGAGTGCAGCTGTACTGGGTGAAGCTTCTTTAAGAAATCGTATCGGGAGGGAACAGAAGAAATCAAAGAAAAAAAAGAAAAGAAATCCTGGGGCCGCCCTGGTGACGATCCCATCCTCAGGTGGCCTCCTTGGACAGAAAGGCTCTTGCTGGGAATGTCTGCAAGTGGGGGTGGGGGTGCAGAACCAGGGTGCACAGGCCCCCTGCAGTGGGCAGTCCACCGGGCCTACAGCAGGGGCATGCGGGAGGCCTCCCACAGGCGCCGAGCCAGCTCGCCCGCCTGCTGCACCAGCATGTCTGTGGGGATGACTGATAGGTGGAGGGCCAGCAGCTCGTGACACTTGACAGTCTCGGCGGGGTGGCCCTTGCTATAGTAGCGCAGGAGCTTCCTGTGGGGAGAAAAGGGAGGACAGGATTCAGGAGCGAGGCCATGGCCTCCCCCACGGCCAGCGACCTCTTCCGCGCCTTGCAAGCACTATCACCCTGCCGGCTCCCAGCACCAGGGCCAGTGAGCCCACCCAGCCCCTGCTGACCTAACCGCATGAGGCTCAGCCCCGGGCTGCCACGGTCCACCCCTGTGGGTTCTCAGTCCTGTGTGGGGCGTGCTGACGGTGGTGTTCCAGACAGGACGCTGCAGAGGCTGCGGCACTGCCCAGAGGGTGCCAACGGCACGGTGGGAGAAGCCCAAACGTGCTGTACCCCTACCCTCTCCTGGGAGGCCGGCCGGCTGTGAGACGGATTTCTAGCTTATTTGAGTCGGGGGGGGGGTCCTGAAGGAGGAGCTGCCACTGGTCACCCAGCACCTGTGCACCCACTGCCCCAACAGCCTTCCGAATGAGCGTCACCTGTAGTAGTCTCCTCCCAGCATGCCCACGGGAACCGAGTCATCGGAAAGAACAGGCACCTCGATTATCTGGAGCTTGTACCCCTAAGGAAGGAGGCGGTGGGTGTGGTGGGTCAGACGCCCCAGATTCGGGCTGGCGCCACCCCGCCCAGTGTGTGTGGTGCTGGGGAAGCCTGTGGCCCTTTCCCCTCACTTTCTATCCTGTGAATTGGGGGTAACAGTAATCCCCAGTGAACGTCAGAGACAATGTGTGTGAGTTCTGAGCACTGTGCCTGGCACGCGGTAGCCCTCACTGCCGTGGATGGATGGACCTGGGTCAGCATGTCCCCCTCCACAAGGAGGGGGCCCGGGGAGGTGTCACGAAGAGCAAAGCGTCATCAAAAGGCCCGTCTCTCTTTGAAAACATGGGGAACTCCCAGGGTGGGGTCTGGAAGAGAGGGAATCAAGATCCACAGGCCCCACTGTGGGCCAGGCCCCGTCATAAGGCTCCTCAGAAAGCTCACATGAGACTGTGTGGCGCCCCCTGCAGGTGAGCAGGTGCACTGGGCAGTGATGAGTGGCCACTCATGATGGTGCAGGGGCAGCTTCACTTTAGCCCGTTACCCTATGGGGCCAACCAAACAGAAAGCCGAGTCTCGCTCTAGGAGTCCGGAGGACACAGAGCAAAGATAGCAGCAGCCTGCAGGCCCAAAGAACTGAGCCCATGACTTCAGTAACCCTGGCTGTGATGTCTGAACTCCAGATCACCAGTGTCTCCAGGGTGTGGAGTGGGGTCAGTGATACCCGCCCCAGCCATTGGGTGGGGCTGTGTGGATGTGGGGTCATGAGGACAGTGGCGAGAGGCTCCAGTGCCTGCACTGTGGAAAGGGATGGGTCATCACTTCAGGGTCCCCTCTCGCCACGAGCTGAGAGAGAGTAGGCATGGGGTGGGGGAACAAGAGAGCGGGGACCAGGGGCATGTAAGGGGTAGAAGAAGCGACCCTTAGAGGGCTGGGATAAGGACTAACGCGGCGGTGCCACATGAAAAGAAAACAGGGAGAAACAGAAAAGGAGAGCAAATGAAAGAGGAGGGAAGAGAGAGTGAGAGAAACAGGCATGGGGACGGTGCAGACAGTGACTTCCCAGGCCATGGGCGGGCCCCGCAGTACCAGTGAGACCTAGAGCCCCACTCGCAACTTCACCTGATGCAGGCTGGTGGGCTGCTCTGGGCCTCGGTTTACCCGGCTTTACCATGGGAACGAGGGTGCCACACTTCCTAAGTGTAGTGGCCCCTCTGAGGAAGCTCGTGCTCTGAGCAGCCTTCCTCACATGGGCCTGCGTCCCTCAGTCCACACGGTGCCTGCACACCGCCTCGAACGGCAGCGTGAGGTTTCCAGACCACCAGGTGGGAGGGTTGTAAAGCCGGTGTGAAAGCGGGACCTCTGGGTCCTGGGTCCCAACCAGCCTGGCTTATCTGTCGGCTCCACCAGGGAGGGACAAGAAGAGACGAAGAGGCAGACCGAACACAGTCCACAGGAAGCAGCTACGAGATGCAGGAAAGGAAAGCTACACCCACCATCTCGTTCTGGAACCACAGGAAGTAGGAGCAGTAGAAGTCGCCCTCCTGGAAGAGCAGTGTGGTGTAGCCCTTCTGCAGGTATCGGCGTGCCAGCCGGATCAGAGACCAGATCTGCGCAAGGAGGAGAGAGCGCTCAGCACCCAGACAGGTCAGCCCTTCCCCACGGCAGGGGCAGAGCTCAGGCTCTCGCCTCCCTGCCTGGGCAGAGCGGCACTCCAGGGAAGAGCTCCGTGGAGGCCAGGGCTTGGCCACTCTTGGCCTCCTGAGCCCCCAGGTGCCGCCTTGGCTCAGGCAGGAGCTCCGTCACAGATCCATGCTGGGTGGATGAGGGCGCTACCCCTGCAGTTACAATGACAATAAACATACGTAAAAACACTTCATATCTTTGCTCTACACACCAACTACAAATTGGCAAACTCATCCTTCAGGTCAGAAAGCAGCCAAAGACAATGGTAATACAGTAGGAGATGAAGGGTGGCCACCTAGAAACCCCTCCTGTCACTGGGGGCCAACCACTCACCAGTCCCCTCCTGGCTGGGACCCTCTGGCACACACAGGTTCTAGGTCGGGAAGGTGCTGGTGAGGTGGGTGAATACGCAGGGCCCCCTGATCCCAGCGCGCCCTCTGCTGCAGGGGCCAGGCCCAAACGAGGCTCACCAAGGGGCCTGATGGAAGCACGGTGCTCGAGGACTGCGTGACTGAGATGCCCTCTGCCACGCTCTCTGGCCTTGGTCAAGGGCTTCCTGGTGCTGCCCCTGCACTGTCTGGGGGCAGGCAGCGGGGACGGCTCGGCTGCCCCACCCCCGGCCTGGGGAAAGGCCTGATGAGCCCTCTCGCCGAGAAGCAGAGTGGAAGGCAGACATGATTCACTCCAAACCTGCCCACAACGTAATGTCTAATTACATCTGCAAACAAATACAAGGATTCGCTATGTTCTCAGGAAAGCAATTTGACAAGACGTATCAATAACCTTAAAAACATTCCTCCCATTTGACTTAGTAATTCCATTTCTGGGAGCACACAGTGAGAAAAACAATCGGAGACGAGGACAAAGACAGATGCGCACAGGTGTGTGCCGTGCAATTATTTACAATAGCGAAAGCCAGGCAATGATCTCCGTGCTCAACACCGGGGAGACGGCTGAGTAAATTATGTTGCAGTCACAAGACAGACCTTCGTGGCACTGTTAAAAATCATGTTTATAAAGAATCAATGACACGCCCCGAAGGACGATGAGAGGAAGGTGCCAGAGAAGCGGACGGTCTCCGGAAAGAGGGACGCGATGGAGGAGGAGGGCGTGAGTGCTCAGTAATTCCCACCTCTAGGTGGTGCCACATGCGGCGCTAAATGCTCTGCATGCACCGCTCCGCGCATCTGTGACCCCTGCGGGGACTCCAGGCTGTCACCAGTGTCACCATCCTCTTTCACAGACGAGGAAACTGAATTTACACTAAGTGACACCCCAGCCACAGGGCCGGTGGGAGCCAGTGTGGGCTTCCGACAGTCTCTCCGTCGCCCGTCTGGTTCCAGCCTCTTGGACACACTTCATTGGCTTGCAAAAACAGCGGTTGTGTGTGTCTGTGTGTGTACATGGAGTTTAGAATGTGGCCGAGGGTCCTCCATTCTTGTCAAAATACTAGTTTTCCAGGAAGAAGAGTCAGTCAAAGAGAAAAAAAGAATTCCCCAGAGAAGGCGTCCTTGGTAGAAATGACCTAGTGTGAAGTTCGGTAGTCAAGTTAAGCTGTGTTTCTTCTTTCTGTTCTATTTAATTCAACAAACATTTATGAGGCCTTTATTGCTGCCAGGCACTACGGTGGGCTCTGGCCATTCCTCCCTCTGACCTTGCTGCCCAGGCTCTGCTAATCCAGGGCATTAGCAAACGCCCGGGCACTGACCGAGGCCCATGTGTCCCTGGATGCTGACCTGGGCCCTAGGGTGACAGGGACAAGCTGCTCTCCTTTGGAGCAGATACCAATGGAGGAACGGCAGGGGTGTGGGGGGTGGTGCTTCAGAACCTCCCGGAGCCCTGAGAGCACGGGGTCAGCCCCTCCCAGGCAGGGGTCGGGCAGCATCCCTGGTCTGCCTGCGGGTGGTGAAGAGGGTGTAGGCTGGGCAGCAGTTACCTTGGTTCTGATAAAGGCGGCCAGGGGCCCCTTGCCCAGCTCCGATGAGGCCCTTTCACTGCTGCTGAGAGAAGGGGCCACCATCTGGCCAGTCGTGCGGTCCACGTGGATGAAGTGCACCAGGCCCGGGAAGTCTTCCAGGTAGGTTAAGGTCTGAGTTAAGGTGCTCGTAGGCCAGGAACCAGGGAGGGTGCCTCTCTGTCCCTGACCTACAAGGCTCAGCAGTGGGGCCAGAGGCTGGGCCTGCCACGCCCACCTCTCCCCCGAAGGTTACTGTCTCAGCTGGCCCTTCGGGTCTCTCTCCCCGATCTCCCTTTACTTCCGAACCCCAACCCTGAGAAATTCTAACATGCAAGTACACTGAATCCCTGACCCTAGCACATGTAACACGCAGAGTTCTGGATGAAACAGGAACACGGGTTCCTATTGTATGATTTCTCTCAGGGGTGCAAGGCTGGTGGACAGGGGAGCCACACAGGACACCAGTGAGCCGGGCCGACCACTCAGTGCCTGACTGAGACTTTGTTCATCGCCACACCTCCCCCGAGAGGTTGGGAGGCTGGGAACAGTCGCCCATGGAGGGCAGTGGCAGGTGGCTCTGTCACCCCTTTCGCCTGCACACTGCAGACAGAGCTTTCAGGGGACTGGACGCCAGACCCTTCAGAGACATGGCATAGGCAAAGCTTCTTCATTGGAAGTTCTGGGGGAAATCAGTGTTTGATAAAATCTGTGTTCCTTAACAACAGGGCCTTACAAGTCTGGGGCATGGTTTCTTAAACAGGGACGGAGGTGTTTCGTGCAGGCCTTTTCAGAGCCTTCACGTTCTGCTGTGAACTATGACCTTGGAGCAGGCTGATGTGGCTCTCAGACCCACCGAACCTAGGACCCCCGCTCCTCCTGGAATGCCCATCAGCAACTTGCTGGCTGGACAACACCAATGTGAATGGATTCTAAGGCTTTTACAGAATAACTTTGGGGCGCCAGGGGCTTCTGAATTCCTCCCTGGAGCGTTCCTACAAAGAAGCACCGAGGCCATAATTTCCTATCATTGCTGCTCAGAGAAAAGCAGCTGAGGCGGCGGAGTACGTATTGTCCCACCCCAGAGCTGCAGTCCTTCAGAGAGGGCAGGTGGAGGGACGGGCGGACGCGAGGGGCTCAGACGGTAGGATATGACACCATGGTGCCGTTCCTCCTGCTCTTCACTAACAAAAAGTCCTTCCAGTACATCAGCTTTTCTCTGCCGGGAAACCGGGGGAAGCTGGGGAATGGGGAGGCATGCCCCACCCCACCCTGGCCATCGGGGCTCGGTTACCCCCATACTCACTGCATGAACGACTGGACCTGGTCCTGCAGGTGCTGGGGCAGCTGGGGGCCCCCGCGGCCTGGAGCTGTGGTCAGGAAGCTCAGGCGGTAGATGGCACAGAGCTGCCGCTTCAGCTTCCCGCACACCTGCAGCAGCCTGGGCAGCACGAGAGGAGAGTGTTGGAGCAGGCAGGGCCCTAGGAGAGCGCCCCGTCCCCTGTGGGGGTCACCCCTGCCCTTGCAGTGACCCAGGATGCAGCTTTCCCGTTTTCTTCCCCAACACAGTGCTCCATGCACTTGAATGAAGTTCGTGGGATCCTGTCCAACTCCATGGTTTATTTTTACTAATAAATGGGGGGAGCTGTGTGTTCCAAGCCACCCTGAATCAGCGCAGAAGCTGGGCAGGACCCGAGCAGTCTGTCCCAGTGCTGGTCCTCACAGCCCTGCTTCTCAGCCTCTGGCCTCTCTGCTTCCCAACCTCCCTCCTGTGTCCTCCAGCTGGACCCCACTCTGCCAGGACCCCTCTCCCCTCAGAAGCGCCTTCCTGAACATCCTCTCCCTCTCGGCCTGGAGGCAACTTGTCCACCGCACCCCCCTCCTGTAGTGAGCCCACCACTCACTCCCAGGACGATCCGGGTTCACTTCTGGAGAAGGCCTTGGTCTTGAACTCCTGCCAGGTGCTCTGCAGGAGGACAGGGGACAGCTCAGCTTCCTGACGATGCACCCACAGTGAGGCCTGGATGTCAGCCTCCTGAAGGTGTAGTCAGGCCCGGCACACAGGTGCGCTCAAACAGCCAGAGTGGCGATCTCAGCAGGTCCCCTCAGACCTCTGCATCTGCTGTCCACTGGGTTCTACTCTCTTGGCAGGTGTCTCTTTGAAAAGCAGTGTCTGTGTGCCAGGTACTGGTCTCATTGCCTGGCTGGCACAGACCCGTGAACGAATGCCATTGGTGACAAGTAAGTGACTCGAGGGAGGGTGGACATGGGGCAGCCATTGGGTGCTAAGCAGGAGCCCCGGGACACCTCTTCGAGGAGAACTTGGCATTCAAAACACCACTGCTGAGAAGCCCTGAAACACAGCCTTCGGCTGCTCTGGGCCGAGACCCTGGGTCTGTTTGGGTCTGTTTGGGTCTGGCCTTGCCTGGCTCGCTCTGCCCCCTCCAATCCTTCAGTTCGTGTTCAGGCCAAGTGCACGGTGGCCACAGCGACTCTCACTTGGCTCCTCAGTAGACTGGGCACTACCAGCTGCGTATCCCAAGCCCTGTGTCCCTCCTTCCTTCTAGGCTCCCGACCCCACTAGGCCCTGCTACTCCTGCCCATCCCTGGGTGGTGTCCCTCGTCTGTTTGCCTTGTCTCCCACCAGGGCTCGAAGCCCCCTGGGGATGGAGGTGGGCTCTCTGTGAGACCCGTTGTGCTGTGAGGGGTGGCAGGGGCAGCTGATGGCCTTTACTGAGTCCTGGGGTCAGGCTCTGGCTCCCTGAGTGGTCCCAGCCAAGTCGCAATCTGAGTCCCAGTTTCCCCCCAAAACAATGGGAATTAGATAGTGTGTTCTGCCAAACTTACAAAAAAATGATCTGAAAATGTTAGGTGCCGTTGTAAGTTTTTATTACAATTTCCTAATGGGGGGCAGTGGCGGGCTCCACAGCCCGTGGCCGTGACTGGTGTGGGCTGAACAGGCCCTGCCTCCTCCCCCCAAGGTGGGCATATTGGGGATCTGAGCCTCACCTGAATCTCTTGCCCCTTGTGATTCTTGACGAACTTGTCCATCCTCTGGCGCAGGTCCCCCACGAGCGCGTGGGACCGAAGGAAGCTCCGGGCCTCCTGCCCCTCCTTCAGCTTCTTCTCCAGCAGGGAAAACCCATCCAGCAGCTGGTACAGGACGGGGGCCATGGATGCACTGGGGCTCTAAGGGAGGAAGCAGAGGGCAGAGGACCAGGCAACAGTGAGGAGAGTGTGCCAGCCATGGCGTCGCCGGGGCAGGTGGGGGGCTCATACCTTGGTCAGGAGCACCATGCTGATGCCCGGCCACAGGGGCAGGCAGTACATGGTGTGGGGCACCATGGGGCAGTAGCTGTCTTTCACACTCGCATCCAGGAAAATCCTTCGGGGGCAGGGAGGTGCTGGGGAGTCGGGGATCAGGGTTTGGAGGGTGTCTTCAGCTATCTGTGGAGGAAGAGGTGCTGTCACGGGAGGAGGTGGGGGGCCCGTCTGGCCTTCTCCCCACGCTGGATCCACCCACAGCTGCCCATTTGCCATCCACGCTATGAACCACGGGAGCAAACATTTTAGCTCCAAGAAATCCCGGTGCTTCAGTCCCCACGCTCTGCGGGCCCTGCTCTTGCAGCTCCAGTTCCAACGTCTATCTCCCTCTCAGCTACTTCTGGGCTTCCCCGCAGAGGCAGGACTGGATGCCATGCAGGGAAGGGCAGTGGGCGGTAGAGAGGAGACCAAAAGGCAAGAAAAGCAGGTGGGTGGGGTGAGCAGGAGAAGCTCCCTCCCCACGCTGTCAACCTAAATGAAAGCATCTTAAGGAACATTCCGTCATTCCAGCCACCCTCAGAGCATCATGACAGCCATTGTAACAGGAGAAACTGAGGCATAAAATGACTGAATGAGCAAGACCCCAGTCTTACGAAGGCGCTAAGAAAGCCTTTAGTGGGCAAAAGGAGAGGATTAAAGAGCTCACAGAGATGCCACCGAGACTTCTCTGTGAGGAAGTCACTGCAGTCTTATGATAAAAGCAGAAAGCTGGATGCAATGTACCAGCTACTCTGGGGGTTTTCACATAAGCATCCGCACGCAGGTGATGCACTCTTGGGCAGTCACTAACCACACCACTGAGGAGTGAGGAGTGCCCAGGCACAGGGAAAATGCATTAGGATTCAAATTTGATAAAAGAAAAAACATATATGTAGTGTGTGTGTGTGTGTGTGTATAAAGAGAGGTTTTTATTCCTTTTCCATGGTTTATTTTTGTATTTCCCAATTTTTCTACCATGAATATATTTATATCTTCATTTTGGAAAGAAAAATATGAAAAATTAAGCTGGACTTTCACTCCTAAGACCAGTGAGGACTGTAGGGATTTCTCAGGAGCAGGGGTCACTGCTCACCCCCCACCCTGGCCCCTGCCTCTGGGCTGAGTGAGCTGTCCCCTGCTCTGCCAGCCCTGCGGTGGCAGAAGTGACTCGAAGGAGAGACCTCGGAGTCCCCAGCACCCACTTCAGTATCTCCGCTGAGCTGGTGCCTGGCATAGCCACACATTCTCCCCACCCCCCACACTCACCTGGATCTGGGAAGCATCGCTGGGTGGGGTACCTCCATCCAGCCAGACGGTGCTGCCTGCAGGCCACCGGTGATAAAATAACAACATACGTAATTGGAAAGTATAAATAACGGCCCAATAAAGTTAGAGGGGGATGGTGGAACAGAGGGGGACGGTGGAACAGAGGCCCCATCTCCTCGCAGCAGCTGGCAGGGGCGAGCACTTGGCACGGTGGGAGCAGCAGCGCCCTTCCTGTCCTATCACAGGCTGGCAAAGTGCAGGCAGTCACCACGATACCAGGGTTAGAGCGGTTCCCAGAGCCCGGTGCTGGGAGCGTGTGCCTGAGGATGTGCCTGGCAATGTAGGGGCACGCGCCTCAGCCCTCTCCGCACCCTGAGTCCCCTCCTCGTTTCTGCCCTCTCACCCCTGTCAGGCCCCCACCTGGTGATCACAGTGCCTCTTCCACAGGAGGCAGCACTCGGTCTGCATTTCCCCAGTTGTTAGCCAATCAACAGACTTCTACTGAGCACCTACTGTGTGCTGGGAACTGAGCTAGGTTTCCCTTCCTAGCATAGCTCACAAAAACCTACAGAGCCCATTTCCTGTTGCAAATGCTATATGATTGTAATAATAGTGTTCTCTCATGGTTTATTGCAAACAACTATCATTTATAACCATGCTTCTCTGGGGAAAGTCTGTTCCTATGTCTCAAATACCTGATTTACCAATGGATGAGTGCAACTCAAACCATTTATTTATAAGCTGTGAGTCCTCTGCACTGTGGAATGGCATTATTTATACCTCTAAGACATAAAGAACTAACCACTGAGAGAAAGGTGCAAGGGCGGGGGTGGGGGTTGTGATGAATGAGGGAGGGGAGCAGTAAGAAGAAAAGGGAACCTCAGCGATCACCCCAAACAGCGCTTCTCCATGTTTTGGGCTTGTGTAGAAGCTTAGAGAGCAGCTATGGGCTCTAGCCTCAGGGAAATGCACAGGTGTCCATGAACTGGCACGCGACCTCAGGGGGCCCGGGCTCTGGCAGTCCATCCAAGGACTTCTAACCCAATGGTTTTTAACTGTCGCTGCACATGAGACCTTTTAAAAGTCCTGATGTTGAGGCCCTGGACAGGTAGCTCAGTTGGTTAGAGCGTGGCCCCAAGGCTGAGGGTTCAATTCCTGGTCAGGGCACATATGAGAATCAACCAATGAATGTATAAATAAGTAGAACAAATCGATGTTTCTCTCTCCCCCTTCCTTTCTCTCTCTCTCAAAAAAAATCCTGATGCTCAGGCCACACCCCAGGCCAATCCCGTCAGAGTCTCTGGCACAGGCCCAGCCCCAGTAGTTTCTAAAGGCCCCCAGGAAGCCCACCGTGCTGCCAGGGTGAGAACCAATGCTCTAACCCAAATCTGTGCACAGTCGTGGCTCTCCCCCTCGGCTCACTGGCCTCACAGGGAAACTTCTAGAAGTACTCACACCAGGACTCCAGGCCCGGGACTCCAGCTTACGCGGTCTGGCTGAAGCTGCCCGGGCTGTTCCACGGCACAGCCAGGGCCACGGACCCTCGGTCTAAGGAAGGCACACGGCACCTTCCTTCCGGAGCTGAGTCCCTGAGGAGTTTCTCCTCCTGAAACCCTGGCCTTGTCCCTCGGTCGGATGATGTTAGGGTGCCCTTTTCTCAAGAACTTTGGAGAGAAATGTGATTCCTGGTCGTGGTGTCGCTAGTCCAGATGCCGCCTTACCCATTTCTCTAAGCAACGTTGCCTCTGTGGCTTTGTTAAAGTGTTTACAATATGTCTAGTTTATTTTTGTTGTTTACCCACAGTTGTATTTTACACAACTGTACTTGAAATCAAATGATTACTACTTAATTTTAACTACCTGATTACTTATTAGTTACCAAAAGGAAAGAGAAGGCAGAGAATACACATTCAAGAGATGAATTTTTAAATGGAACTGATTGTCAAAAATTCTCAGCAACCGCCTGAGTGGCCCTTGTGGTCCTGGAACCCAGGCTGGAGCTGGCCATGCAAGTGGAGGGTGGCTGCAGGCCGTGCGCTGTGCTCTAGAAATTGGGGGTCTGCTCCTGGGCCCTCACAAGGCAGGGAGCCCACTGCACCCTAAGACAGACTGCCACTCGGCATCTGTCTCCTTCCCTCCCCTCACGCCCCTGCTCCCCCCACCCCCAGGTCTCACCTGAACCTGAACTCTGCTCCCCAGGGGAAGGAGCTGGGGTGAAGTACTCCTCAGGGAGGGAGAAGCTGTCTGTCTCCTGTGGGGAGAAGGGGCCGCATGCGCTGAGGGCTCCCCCCCTGGTCCCTGCTGTCCCAGCGGGGGCAGACCCTCCCCTCCCCACACTCATCTCCCCTCCCTCTGGGCACACAGCACATACAGTCCCTGCGGAATTCCTGGTGGGGGCGGAGGACCGAGGGCTCCAGGGCTGCTGCAAGGGGATGTTCTGGCTGCTCTGCAGCCTCCGCAGGGAAGGCTGCAACAGGCACCGGAGACCAGTCAGAGGTGCCTGACCTGCTCCTCCCCACCAGCCCTCCACTTCTCAGTACTTCCCAGCACAGTCCTGGGAGCAGAGGCGCAGGCATGAAGCCTGGTGCGTGCCCTCACTTTCCAGGGCTGTTTTAGTTCTAGGTAGTCTGGTCTTTCCCCACAGCCACTGAAATTCCATCTCACTGATATCCAACCACCACTGAAGACCATGAAGGTGACTACGGTGGTGACCAGCACTAACTGAAGGTTCCTTACCCCCAGGCACTGCTGGGCTCCATGAAACTGCCTCCTTTATTCCTCCAAACAACCCTGAGAGGTAGATGCCATCACTGTCCCACTGCACAGATGAGGCAATTGAGGCTCACAGGGGCAAGTACTTGGGCGGCTCCCGCTGCTACGTGGTGATGCAGGGGCTGCCTGACTGCAAATGCCCGCACTTTTAACCAGGCGCCCTCTAGAGTCCTCCCCTATCTGAAAGCAGCAGGAAGTGTGCCACGCCCAGCCACGTGCCCGTGACCCAGGAGCCACGGCCTCCCCAGCAGCCTGCCCCGCACCACCGGGCTGTTTCCTGGGCCGTTTCCTGGGCCGTAGCCCTGATGTCCTTCTGCAGCCCAGAGAGTAGACGGAGACCTGAGTGTCATCGGCGCCATTGTCCTCTGTTGCGCTCTCGCTGGGGCAGAGGTCTTGGACCAGGAGGATGAGGGCGAGGAGGTCAGCTGGGCGCAGGGGGCTGGCGCTGTGGCTGCAGAGAGAACAGGCAGCTGGTAGGCACCGCCCAGCGTCCTGGGCGGCAGTGGGCGGGGACAGTTGGTTAAGCCAGGTCTGGAGTATGGTCCCTGCCCTCAAGGCTTTTACAAATGTGCCCGCTGATTTCATCCTTTCTGGAGAAAAGCAAGATATAAATAAAACTCACACATTGATTGTTAAACACTTGGTTGTGTTTAGAAAAATTACCAATGGGAAACCACCAGGGACTGGTATAGCATGTCAAGAAGTCCAAAATTCAGACCCAGGGTATTGCTGGGAAAAATAATTCAGAGAAGGGAGTGAGCTGAGAGGGGTTGAAGAACTAAGAATCTGAGAAGGCTCATGGAAGAAGGGGGTCTTGAAGGTTTTCTGGCCAGGGAAGTGTGGCTTCTCAGACGGGGTGTGAGTGTGGGGCCGGGGGACCTCGGGCTCACCTGGAGTAGAAGGCCAGCAGCTTGCAGTGCACGAGCAGGAAGGCGTGCAGGGCCTCCTCGCCGGCCCGGGCGGGGCTGGAGTTGACAGCCTGGACGACGTGCCGCTCCAGCGCCTCTATGCACAGCTCACAGACCCGAGGGTGAATCAGCCGCTCCACAGCCTGGCCACATGCAGGCAAGGAGAGGCACCCACGTCACCCACCACCTCTCCTGCTCTGGGCCCCAGCTGGTGGGTACGTTCACCCAGTCCACGCTGAGCACAGACTGTGTGCTAGACACCTGGGAACAGGGAGACTCTGGCCAGCACCTTCTCTGCTTTCCTGGGGCTTGCGGTCTGCCCACTAGAATCCAGCGGGTGAGTCACACAACATGCAGGGAAAAAGACAGAGTGCTGCTAGAAATCGGGGATGATTCAGATACACACCGGGGTGTGTGGACCCCTGATCCAGAGAGAAGCTGTCTGTCGACACAGGGGTCAGGGACAGCTGCCGGCAGAGGTCACGGCTGCTCCTGAGAGCTGGGCTCTGCTGTCTGCTTGTTTGGTGCTGCCTATTTTTCTCTGCTTTCCACTCTACTTTCAGCTCAGAACAATTTTGAGGGGGTCAGAGTTGAAGGGGCCATCTTTAGAGATTTCTATAATTTACGGTGAGCCCCAAAACTGCATTAAAAAGTCTTTTTTTATGCAGGAGCTAGCTGTTTTGTCATAGAAAGGCCCATCAAAGAACCCAACCCTGTGGTCAGAAAATCATGTGGTCAGAAGAATAACCCTCTAAATGCATGAGTTTGGGGTCTTCCTGTGCCCTCACTCATTACAGGGCCCAAAGCCTGGTCTCAAAGCCCTTCTGAGCTGACACTCGTGGGGCCCGAGGGCTCTCGCGCCCAGCAGTCACCTCCACAGCGAAACACTGCTCCTGCTCCCGCAGGCGGCCGTAGGTCCACAGCAGGCTCTGGAAGCGCTCCCAGACCTGGACGCGCTGCGCCAGGTCTGGGGGCCGCAGCCTGGGGGAAGAGCGGGAGAGAGCCGTGAAAAAGCTGGTTGTGCCCAACTTCAACCAACAGAGCACAGTCCTAGGTCCCCGTTAGGTCCAGGAGAGCTCATGTGACCCGACCAAATATGGGGTGGGTGGGGGGGTGGCCCATAAAGCACAGAGGGGCCCGAGTTCGGGCTGATCTTGGCTGACCAGCGGAGATGGGTGGGGAACGGGAGCCAGGCCACTGAGAAGATGGTTGCCATTCTCAGTCTCTGTCACATGAGAATATGTGATAGGAAGCCAGCTAGGGACCCAGGGAGGTGCCAGGAAGAAGCGGGGGCACAGGATGGATGGGCAGCTTCCGGGAGGCTGGGTACACACTCCCGGCCTCAAGAAGGTGCTTAGCAAAGATCCGCAGGGGACCAGCCACACAGACTCACTCCTTTCGGATGAGCTGGTTGTCCACGGTGACCAGCCCGAAGTGCAACTCGAACAGGTACTTGAGCACACGCAGCTTCTGCCGCAGCTCCCCCTCACCCTCTGTGTGGTCTCCGTTGATGGCAATGAACAGGCATTCCCCAAACTGTGGGCACAGCGGGCTGACGTCAGCCGGTCCCAGGGGATTGCCATAAGCCTCAGCTTCTGCCTCCTAAAGGAGTCTGAACTCCAGATGAGGGAGAGGCAAGCGGACAGACTCACAGAGGGAGGAGTGCGGGGCCCCAGCACCACACACTCACCAGGTGAAGGACATAGAGGTAGCGGCCATTTTCTGTGGAGAAGCAGGTGTATGTGTCTGAGAGCTTCTCCAGCATCGTCATGGAGGAGATGATGACCGGGGCCAGGAGGGTGCTCAGCTGGTCCTCCAGGGCAGGAAACTGCAAGAGGGGAGGGAAATAACACTGCTTCAGTGTGCCAGACACTGCAGACAAAGAAACAGACAAGACCCAGGCCTTGCCGCTAAGGGTCTCCATAGCTTTAGATCTGCCTGGGACGATGTCACTGTTCTGACAGAGAGGGGGAAGAAAGACATTGTCTCTGGACACTGGGAAGGGCTGGGCCACTAACCGTGCTGTCCAAGCTCTGAGCGTAGAAGGAAATAAGCAATGAGGCCACATTTCTACTGTGGGATGCTTGGGGCGTTTAATGGGAGAGCTGGCCGACCGGAAGAACTTCCACTGTGTGCACCAAGGTCCGAGCCCTTTGCAGCAGAAGGTCTACTGTGGGGGGTGCATCCCAAGAAAGATGACCCGAGAGGGGCGATGACACATGTACAAAGATGTTCACTACAGCAGGGGTCCCCAACCCCGGGGCTGAGGACCCGCACCCGCCTGGGGCCATTAGGAACAGGGCCGCACAGCAGGAGAGGAGCAGCAGGCCAGGAGATGAGCGGTGGGTGAGCGAATGAGCGAGCAGAGCTTTGCTGGCATCACCACCTCCACCTCCTGTCCTCCTAGTCCACTTCCCATTCCCCCGACCAGCTCAGCTGTGGAAAAACGGTCTTCCACAAAACTGGTCCCAGGTGCCAGGAAGGCTGGGGACCGCTGCACTGTAGCATCATTTATGGTAGCAAGCAGCTGGGAAAAATGTCGATGCCTAGCCCCAGGGGGACAGTTAAAGAAATAACAGTCCATGATGCAGGAATGGAATGTTTCAATGACACGGAACATGCCTCTGACAGTGCTGTTTCTAAAACACGGTGAGAATGCTCTGACTCGGAACTGCATAAAAAGCACGGAGAAATATTAGGAAAGCCAACGTGGTTAAATTTATTACTTCTGGACAGACTGAGTGTGAGAGATTTTCCCTCCTACTTTTTATATATTTCTGCCCTTTCCCCACTTCCATAACAAGCATATTTTTTTCCTTTTACAAGCCTGCCCCCCATCTACCCTCTCTGCCTTCCAGAATAAGGAACAAAACAAGTAAAAGCAAAATGAGACTGGATAGATGAGTTGAAAGTCAGTGCACAACACAGGATGAAGCCCGCAGAAAGGTCAGAGCCCAGACTCACAGTCCTGGGATGCGAAGAAAGGAGGCAAACAGCCGACCTTCTCCAAGTGGATTTCGGGAGACTCGCCTGAACTAGGAAGAAAACGAAGCTCCTGCGCTGGGCTGCTGCAACCTGTCTCAGCACGAAGAGCTGAGCAGAACCCTGCCCTAAAAAGCGAAGCAATGGGCCAGCAGCCATGGGCAGCGTTGAAAACATGAGCCGGCACAGCAGCACACAGTGGGCGTTCTTCCAACATTCCCAACATTCGGGGGCCAAGGCCCACGTGTGGCCAGTGAGGCTGAAGCACTGGCTCCTAATCACACTCAGGTCCCAGCTCAGGCAGCCCCTCCCCTGTCCACCCTCAGGCCACCCTGCCCCCGTCACACCCGAGTTATTGTTCTCCAACCTCATGGTGTTTCCTTGGTTCACTGTACGTCATCCCTCCTTCGCCTCTAATTCCATGAGAGTAGAGTCCTACTCACTGCTTTACCCCTGAGACTGGCACATAGTGGGTTCTCAATTCATCTTTGTTGACTGCATACCCCTCCGGACAGGCACACATTTGTTGAATTATTCACATACCACTATTTTCTGGAACTGGCATGAATGAATTATATTAATAGAAAAGTCACTTAAAAATCTTGATTGTGTACAGCAACTCACTGTACAAGTAATGGCTTTTTCTGCAGGTATAGCAAGGGTGTTTTGGGGGAGAGGAGACGAAATTCCTGGTGTAGGCAGAGTGTAAAGAGGTAGTCTTGTTTGCCAGCTGGTGGGACCATGGTACAGTGTCCTGGAATGGCTTTTGAATCGATGGTTCTATTTTGAGGGATTTATCCTAAGGAAACAGTGAGCCGGGGGGGGGGGGGGTAAAAGCCAAGCACAAACGCTTCCTGCAGCAACGGTCACAGAAAGCCGGCCGTGCCGCCCCCCACCCCTGTGTCAAGGCGACGGGGCGATGCCTGGACACGCTGATTCACACACAGGCGTGCGTGTCCTCGAACGTACACGCTTCTAAGAATATTTAACAAAACGGAACAGCATTTCAGCCATAATGGCAACTGAAAAAAAAACAGGAAACAGATCTTTAAATATGGCACGATCCCAACTATGTATAAAAATGAAAGACCCAAAAAACGTATGCTAAAAAGCTAATAGCTATGGGTAGCAAAATTATGGGTTATTTAGAAACGACTTCTCTCTGTTCCCAAATTTCCTACAGTTAATCACATTATCTACAGGATCCAAAAAGTATGCTGTACACATAAAAAAAACAAAACTTTAAAGACTCTTCTTTTTATACTAGCCATGTAGAAACTGAAAAATCAGGAGTTTATCAGTTTGTTCCTTTTCTCGGTTTTCATTAAAGAGGAAGAGAAACAGTACTGGAGAGCTAGTTGAAATACAGCTTAAAAACTAAAATACTTAAAAATTCGGTGTGTTGACTGCTGAAAAATAGAAAAGCCTGGCAGACAGATCTGCTTTTCCGTTTCAGGAAAGCCAGTTAAACGCCCGTGACCTTGGGCACTTTGCTTTATCCTAGAGGCTGTAACAAGAGTTACTGGGAGGGGCCCTGAGGGACAACTGGTCATGCGGACGTGGACTCGCCAAAAATAAACAAACAAACAAACAAATAAATAACTTTAACTCACACCTGACACCACATAGAAAATTCAAAATGGAGCATTAGACCTAATATAAACCCAGGACTATAAAATTTCAAGAAAATACGGGGAGAACTCTGTGACCTTGGACCCCAACTCAAAGATTTCTTAGAAATGGAATCAAAAGCATACTCTATAAAAGCAAAAAAAAGGATAAATTGAAGTTATTAAAATTAAAAACTTGTGCTCTTTGAAAGATGCTGTTAGGTGGATGCAAAGACAAGCCACAGACTTGAAGAAAATACTTAAAAAAAAACATGTGTCTCCTTGGACCTCTAACCAAAATACTTAAGAAACTCTCGAAACCCATTAAAAATAAGCAACAATAAATTGGCAAAAGATTTGAACAGACACTTCATTAAAGAAGATATAAGAACGGCAAATAAGCACATGAAAAGATGCTCAAAATCATTAGTTATTAAGGAACTGAAAATTGACCTGGCTGGCGTAGCTCAGTGGATTGAGCACGAGCCTGTGAACCAGAGGATCACGGTTCGATTCCCAGTCAGGGCACATGCCTGGGTTGCAGGCTGGTTCCCTGCAGGCCAACTCCCAGCAGGGGACCCACGAAAGGCAACCACACATTGATGTTTCTCTCCCTCTCTCCTTCCCTTCCCCTCTAAAGATAAATAAATAAATAATCTAAGAATTAAAAAAAAAAATTGAAATACAACGAGATTCTGTCATGAACAAATTATGTTGATAGGAAAGTCGCCTTCCGTTAGCCACCTACCAGAATGACTGAACTTATAAGCCTGACCACAGCCAGTGCTAGCCAGGCCACTGAGGAAATGGAAGTCTCACATTCCACTGGGGGAATACAAAGTGATACGAGCTCTTTGGAAAAGCTGGGCAGTTTCTTACCAAGGTTAACACACACTGGCATGGCCCAGCCACGCTGCCCTAGGGATGTCCCTGAAAAGGGAGAGCCGATGTCCATACAGAGAAAGGCCCGCAGGGGATGTTCACAGCTGCTTCGTGTGTAAAAACCGGAAACAACCGGATGTTGTTGCCATTAATAGTAAGTAGTGGACGGACAAATCAAGGCGTACTCTTAAAGAGTCTACTGCTCAGCAGTGCAAGGGCATGAAGTACTGACCCACAGTGCAAGAGGGATGAAGCCCAACTGGGCTGTGTGAAAGCAACCCGACCCAACCAAAACCAAAACCAATCAGTACCTACTGTGTGATTTCATCATAGATAAGTCTGAAAAACACAAACTCGTCTCTTGTGACAGAAAGCAGAGCTGTGGTTGCCCGGGGTGAGGTGGGGGAGATGAAGGAGGATCACAGATTTGGGGGATGGGGAGTACATCCATCTTTCTGACAGTGATGGAGCTGCAGGTACACACACACATTAAAGCATATCGGATTGCTTGCTTTGAGCACATTCAGGTTTAGTATGTCAGTTATTCCTTAATACGGCTGCTATAACAAGTAACGTGTTAAGCTCATGCTAAACTTGTTAGGTAAAGAAATGGGTGACATCACCTTCCTCTGCTGTGTGATTAAAATTGTATGTGGTTGGCCAAAAAGGTCGTTTAGTTTTTTTCTGTAGGATGGCTCCAGCAGTGTTTAGCTGTCTTTAAAACTCATTTGAAACATTTCGTGAAATTGTATTGTGACAGCTATCATATCAGTGTGCATTTAAAATAAAACTTATCTAAATTGGTGAATTTTGCACAGCCATTTTAATATTGAAGATGGAAAAAGATATGCAACATTTTGGCGTATTATATTTTATTATTTTAAGAAAAATAAAAATACACCTCAAACACAAAAATAGATTTGTATGGTGTATGGAGAAGGTGCTGTGACTGATCGAATGTGTCAGAAGTGCTTTGCGAAGTTTCTTGGTACTATTGATATTTTGGCCAAATAACTCTTTGCTGCCGGGCTGTCTCGGGCATTGGAAGGTGTTTAGCAGCAGCCCTGGCCTCTAGTCAGTAGAAGCCAATAACAGGACATAGCTGACATACTCAAAACATCCAAATCAATAAACTTATTGGTGAAAATGAAACATGTGTCTTTTATTTTACACAAAACATAATGGACGCTTGGCCAATCCAAACCTCCTCTGCCCTCCTTCAGCCCGGTGAGCCCTTGGGGCAGCATGGGGCGAGGTCACGGCACTCCGCACCGCGCTCCTCTGCACCGCACTCCAGAACATCCAGAGGCCAGCCTTTGAGGACTGGGGTGGGGGCAGGGGCACCACACACACTGCCCTGGTAATTCCTCGGGCTGGGCAGGAGCAGGTGGACAGGTTCTCTGGCTCCCTGCCCAGCCCTCCGGCCCCACACTCACCGCTTCCCCGTCATTTCCTGGCTGCCCAAACTTCAGCCGCAGACTGTCTTCAAACTCCTCGTCTGTCCAGTAAAAGAGGACCTCTGCGCCCTCCGTGGCCACCAAGACGCACTTCATCTGCCAGGGAGAAGCAAGGTCAGGTCACCTCCCAGCCCCCACAGCCTGAAGTCTGGCCGGAGTGACAAAGAGGAACACCTCCCTGGTCCTCACCGAGTGCCAGGCACCAGCACAGGGCCTCCTGGCCTTATTCTGCCACCCCCTCACAGCAACCTGGTAAGACAGGGACCTCAGTTCCGTCCATTTTGCAAAGCACGAGGCAGCACAGCCCGGGGAGGCCAGGGAGTGAGGTCCATTCCCTGACAGTGTTTCGAGGCCTCAGACTCATTCACACTCTTTAGGGCCCCCTGTAAGACCAGTTCATTGGTACTTATTGAATTCCCTCCAAATCGCCATTTGGTTCACTAACTCTCCTCATGGTGCTTCCAGCACAGTGAAAAAGAGAATGTGGCCTATTTTTGCGGCCTTGCTAAGCACAAGGCAGAGACTGGGCGAGCAGTGGAGTGTGAAGAGGTTGCTGGATGAGGACAGGGACCTGGAGCAGGCTCTGGGACTCCCAGGTGAGAGTGACTCAGTTAGGGACTTGAGGAACCCAGCCTGATGGGAAAGGAGTGTGGGGTTGGGGCATGGTGGGCTATGGAATGGAGGCTGCGGTCAATGGCATGAAGCCCCTGTAGGCTGGTGAGGGTGTGGCCACAGATGGAGGAGGTTAGGTTATGGAGGTAGGTCCTCCTCATGCGGGACATGAGGGCCCACACTCCACTCCTTGGTGGAGGCCAGAGAAAAAGTGTAGCTTAGAGACACAGCACCTCACCACCACAGCAGGCCTTGATGACTACCTGGATGCAAGGGAGGAAGGCGAGCAGGCAAGGATAACATCAGGATACAGAACTGGGCAGGGGGTAGGAAGAGGGCTCCGCAGAGCCAGGGAGAGCTCAGTCCGTGGCCTGCCCACCCCCACCCCCCCATGTCCACCTCCCGCAGTTCCAGAGTGGGTGCTGCCTGCCTCCGTCTGCCCCAGGTAGGGCAGAATCATCATCTACCTTGGCAAGGAGCACAGCAGAGCTTCCAGATAGCCAGAGGTCCAGAAAGGGCTGCAGTGGACAGACGTGGGAACCAACTCATGGAGAGCAGCATAGCATCCTGCGTCCTGCAAATGCTTAAAACAGAGAGGTCATGAGGGCAAGCAGTTCCGACTGCTCCTGCCCCCACTCTCAAACCATTAGGACAAGAACCCAGCCGACACAGCCATATGGATACAGCAGGTGCCTGGAAACATTAATCCCCATGTACTGTGTCCTCCTTAGCACTGTCATGTCACTGCAGGTCACTCATAGCCATGGTGTGGTCAGTAAACCTGTCCGGAGTAGCCCCGGGGAAGGGGCTATGATTGGCTGTCCAACAGCATGGCATATTCAGACGGACAGGGAAGAAGACCTGGAGGAGAGCAGGTGTCATGGGAGAACCCGATGAAAGAGGCTGACACCTTGTTCTACTTTTGGCTTTGCCAAGGCACATAAACTCTGGGCCTCAAACTTCTGCTGGGAAAGGGAGGGGCAATCTCCTGCTCCACCTCCCTATAAGGTTATAGTGAGAGTCAGGGAGTAACCAGGCAGGACTGCCCTTAGCAAACTGCTTTCCTATACAGATGTGTGTGTATGTGTGTGTGTGTTGGAGCGGCAGGGGTGGGGGGGGTGGGGCAGTGGTCTTGATTCTTATTTCCCAGTGCCCTTCGGTCAAATCACAGGGTGAACTAAACTGGTTCCAGATCATTCCATTTTGATGATAAAAGACAGGAATAATGTAAAGCTTTCGCTTAATTAGGAAACCAAACATTGTAAGCAAACTAGAGGCAAGAAAAGGCTTTTAGGAGTTCTGCGTTTTTTTGCAATGTTATTGAGACTTGCTACATCACCGGTGTGACTGGCCTTAATGCCATATTCTGAGGAAAATGGAAATGCTTCTTCGTAAACATTAGGTTCTACTTTTCTTGTTCCAAAAGGCCAATGAGAGAAGTTCATTGGTGTTATTCTTCATTCTCTCTATCCTGCGCTCAGGGGGGAACACGGGACCCCTCGGCGCCGCCGGGGGAGGGGGGGCGGGGGACGGCGCCCCTTTTCACCACCCTGCCCAGCAAACCGCCCCTGCTGCCCTTCGCCGTTCCTGCCTCCCGGCAGCTCCGTCTGAGGCCCACGCGCTCCGACCTCGGCCTGGCCGCCGCTGGACTGGGGGACCCAGGAGGGACCATGGGCGGGGTGCAAGGAGCAGCTCGCCGCCGCAGGGCTCCCTACCCACGACAGTCTTCTGGTTCGCCCCGCACCCCTCAGCTTACATGGCAATTTCTTCCCCAAACCCCCTCCAACCTCATAGGTACCAGGGGAAGAAGGCCCGGCTCACGGAAGCCACCCCACTTGTAGCTGCAGAAACTTTGGTTCCAAAAAGTGAAGCGCGGGCCAGGACGACAAAGGCAGGCGGGTGAGGCTGGGGGTGGAGCCTGTTCCCCCACTGCCCCGAGAGCCGGGCTGGGTACCGGAGGAAGCTCTGCCGCCCGTGCAGGGGGCACCCGCGAACAGTCTTGAAGGTCCACGTACGGGATCGCGGACTAGCTGGTCCCGGTCCCCCCACCCCCAGGCGCGCTTCCGGGTGGGGGCACGTGACTCCCCCACGTGACCCCCCCGCCCCCGCCAAGCCTCGCCCCAGCCATCTCTGAGGGCGGTGCAGCGACTCTGGCTCTGCTGCCTGGTTCAGAGAACTGGTTCTCTTGTTGCCCTTTCATCACCTTCCTTTTCGTCAGGGAGGCGCCGAGGTCCAAAGGGTTGGAGACCTCGCCCACAGCTGTGTGCTAGGGCTTCCCCTTGCCTTAGTTGAAGTGATTCCCCAGTGAGGCACTAGGGCCATCCCCATTTAGCCCCATTTTACAGAAGAGGAAACTGAGGCCCAACGAGAAGAAATAACTTGCTGAGGAGGCACCATTAGGTTGAACACCCAGGTCTCCTGGTTCTAGGCTGGGCTCTTTCTCACTGGTTTCACTTGCTGAACTGCAGCTCTGGGGCAAGGGCTGCGGGCTTCACGGGCCTCCTGGGGAGGAGACGGCCTGGGGCGGGGCCCCAGTTGCCCCAGGAGTGCCGGCGCTGTGTTCTCAATCCACTGTGTGTGTGTGGGGCGGGGTGGGGGGGGGGGGGAGGCGGCGGGCAGTACAGTTGCACGTTAGAGGCTTTGTTTTGAACCCGCGTTTGCAACATTTTTTTAAACGGGGTGTGTATTTGTAGTGGCTGAAGGTGGGAGAGCTGATGAAGGTCATGGAAGTGACTAAATCCCCATCCGAGTCACCCCGCAGTGCCTTGGAGTCTCCTGGGAGCCTTGAGCACAGCCCTTTCGGGGACTGTCTGGGATACAGCAGAGGAGGAGCACTGCCCCACTTGCCACCCCCAGGGAAGCAGGGGCCCAGAATTAATGCCTCACCTGCAGACAAGCAAGCATCACTCCCCCTCTCCTTCCCGCAATCACCGCCCAACCCTCGCAGCCCACCTTGGTGCCCAAACCTTCCAGCTCCCCATCTATAGCACTTAGCCCCACCGCAGGCGGCTCTCTCTTTTACCCATAGCTGAGATCTTCTGGCCATGCACTCTTTATCCTGCTATTTCCACTCACCACGTTTCTCTCTTCTGTCACATTCCTCATAAGCATGAATTTCAGTGGTTGCGAAATTCCATCAAATGAGTATGCCGCTATTCGCCCCCCTCCCCCCACTAGTTCGTGTCCCATCAGCAATGTATGATGGTCCCGATTTCTCCGTATTTTCACCAACGCTTGTTGGTGTCTGTTTTAACTTAGACATCCTCGTGGGTGTGAAGCGGTATCTCCTGATTTTGATTTGCATTTCTCTAATGACTAATGGTGTTCAGCATATTTTCATTTGCTTTGCAGCCATTTGCATATCTTCTTTGGAGAAATGTCCATTCAAATCTGCTGCCTATTTTAAAATTAAGTGAATTATCTTTTTAATTATTGAATTATAAGAGTTCTTCATGTATTCTGGATACAAGTCCCTTATTAGATATTCGATTTGCAAAAAACTTCCCCCATTGTCTGTTTTGTCTTTTCACTTATCATTTGTAGCACAAATGTTTTCAATTTGATGTAATCTGATTTGTCTATCTGTGGTTATGTCCAGTTTTTTATGTCAATGTGTTTTTATGTCACTTGTGTAAGTACCTGGAGGTGGGATGGCCAGGCTATATGCAAAGTGTATGTGTAAGTTTATGTCAAGCTGTCGAACTGCTTTCCAAAGTGCTTGACCATTTTACATGCCCCCTTGCAATAAATACTGAGAGTTTTAGTTGCTCTGCAGCCTCCTTAGCATTTGCTATTATCTGTTTTCTCACTTTAGCCATTCTAGTAGGTATGTAGTAGTTTTTATGTATGTCTCTCATTGTGGTTTTAATTTCCATTTTCCTGGTGACTAATAATGTTAAACTTCTTTTCATGTGCTTATATGTCATTTATATCTTTTCTGATAAAGTATTCAAATCATTTGACCATTTTAAAATTGGATTGTTTTGCTTATTATTTATATGATTTTTAAAATATATTTGGATAAAAAAATCTTTTATCAGATGTCTGTTTTGCACTTTTTTCCAGCCAACAGCTTTGTTTTTTAATTTTCTTTACAGTGATTTTTCAAAGAATAGAAACCATTGTGCTTTTTTGTGTACTGTCTAAAATATCTTTGCCTATGTCAGGGCCACAAAGAGTTTCTTCTGTGTTTTATTCCAGAAGTTTTATAGTTTTAGGTTTTGCATTTATCTCTATGACCCATTTCAAGTTGATTTTTGTAGATGGTGTGAGAGAAGGGTTCATTGTTTTGCATATAGAGGTTTAACTTTTCTAGCTCCATCTCTTGATAAAATACCCTTTTTCCTCTGAGTTAGTTTGACACAATTATCTCAAATCAGTCAACTGTATGTGTGGATCTACTTCTGGACTCTCTGTTCTGTTCAATAAATTTGGAAGGGTTCAGGTCACATTAAGGAATTTATTGATTTTTTTCTCAAACAGCTTTTGGTGTCATCAATTTTCATTAGTTTTTGGTTCACCAATTTCTTTTTTTTCGGTTCACCAATTTCTTTACTGATATTTACTATTTCCTTTGTTCTGTTTATTTTGGATTTAACTTGCTCTTCTTTTTTATAATTCCTCAAAGTAGAAATGGACCCAATTTGAGAACTTTTGTCTTTTTTTAACAATGACATTTTACTGCTATAAATTTCCCTCAAGGTACTGATTTATCAGCACCTACAACTTTTGATATCTTGTATTTTAATTTTTAATTAGTTCACAATGCTTTCTAACATTCCTTTTGATTTTTTTGGAGCATGGGTTATTTATAAATGTGTATTAATTTCCAAATATTTGGAGGTTTTCCAAGTATCTACAGATTTCTATTTCAATTCAATTTGGTCAGAGAATATGCTTTGTGTGACTTGAATCCTTTTAAATGTACTGGTGGCCTAGAATATAGTCTTAGTGGTGCCCATAGTAGTCTTAGAGGTCAAGTGCTGAGGCTGGCAGAGAACACGCATCAGTCGAGATCCCTAAAGGACTACGTGGAACAGAACCACTGCCCACATTAGCCCCATTACCACCAACTGAATTTTACATGATCTGTGAGCAAGAAATGAACTTAAATTATGTTATGCCATTGAGATTCTGGGGCTTACCTGTTATTGCAGATCATAATTACTTTAACTAAGATAGACAATGACATCTAACTTGAATAATGAAATTTAATTTCCATTTAGAGTACTCGAGGCAAAGCTTGTGGGGAGAGGGGAGCAGAGGGTGGCTCTCCAAGAAATCAAGGCCCTCGCATGTGTTAGTTTGTCAGGCAGTCAGTCTCCAGGTAGCGGCAGAGCAGGGACAACGGTCGCCTCCCTCTCCCCACAGAGCACCCTGAGAACAGAAAGTTAGAGCATTCACATTTTATTACTTACAGAATATCACCTCAACATACAAACTACCTCCTGAACCAAACTGTTTGCCATGATCGGGCCTGCATAAGCCTTAGTATAATCAGTTCTCTGGAAGGAAACACTCACAATGGTCAAGTCCCCTCACAGAGAAGCAGCTTTCCCTGGGGGGTGTTTCTGCACTCACTTTGCCAACTTCCGATCAATAAAACTAAGGTTTATTTTGCTTCTCCTAAAAATATAATTTATCACATAACATTTACAACTCAACAAGACTCCTAGAAAACTCTCATGAATAATAGTTAGAGTAACATTAGTGATGTAGGCTGCAAGGAAGGGCCCCCTTTTCTCTGCTGGGTGCATGGGACAGTGGGATTTATTCACAAGCCAGTCATTTGGAACTTGGTCGGTTCCTCCCCAACACTCCCAGGGTTCCCAGGGGCTGCTCTGGTGTTTGGAAGAAAGTAGGCGCCAAAGCATTTGATTTACTGTCTTTTGATATTTCGGCTTTCTCATTTTAGAGTGATGTTTGCAACTACTACTCAAGTAGCAATGATTAGTGGACTTTTTAAATTAGTCTGGGCGGTAAAGAGAAACTTCCTAACCCTGGGTGGTGGCAGGAGGCGGGGCAGTGCCAGCGGGGGCAGTGCCATGTGTGGGAGCTAACTGGCTGGGCCCCTTAGCTCCAGTAGTTAGAATATCGAGACTCGCCACCTGCGGTGGGCGCTCATGGCGGGAGTGGCCTTTTAGAGTGTTCTACAGAAAACCATAGAGGGAGAGGGGCAGACCAGGAGGGTCACTGGTGGGCCAAGATGATCCTCGATTCAAAACTCTACAGCCAAGGCTGGTCATAGCCAGACACACTACCCATTGGAGTTGTCAATTGGCTTCCCCAAACCCGAGATCAACTGTCCTGGGTGAAGATACTATTAGGGTTATCGGTAGACACACACACAGGACATTGAGGAAGCTAACTGTGGACATTACAGGAAAGTGAATAAGTTGGCCATAACCAGTCCAACGGGAGAGGGAGTATAATGCAATGAGAGCAGGCTTTGGAATCCAACAGCCCTTGGTTCAAGTCCCAGGCCCGCCACTCTGTTCATCTGGATGGCCTTGGATAAATTGCTTCTCTGGTCCTCCCCACATACTCACTACCCAGGAATGAGACAGCAAGGCAGTTACAGAAGCTTTTGTATTCCTGTTAGTGGAACCAAGAGGCAGTAATTGAAGTGCTTTCGTTCCTTGGGCCTTATAATAACTGTTTCTACAATGAAAACTTAATTCCCTCTTAGTACAGCAGATTTCCCTGGGCTCCAGGTGGAGGACAGAGTGGCTGGCAGAGGTGAGGCTGTGGAACAGGAGAGTGAGTAGAAGAGAGCAACCAGCCACGCCCAGGCTGGGGCAGTGGTGCCGAGGTTGGGGAGATGGGAAAGCAGAGACAGCTGTGCTATATGAATGTGTATGCCCATCCCTCCCTTGCCTTCTCCGAGCCATATCTCTACTATTTTTGGTTGCTTTATTGATATTTCACATTTTTGAAGTCCTTCCCTGTTCCAATGTTTTATCCACCTGGTTCACCTTTGCATCTACAGAGATTAAACACTTCCCTTTTGTTTTTAGAAATAAAACTGCTCTCGGTGGATTTCCAAGGTGAATCCTGCAGCTGCATCCACCCCGACACAGGGACCTGGAGGGCATGTGGTGGAGCACACCTGCAGAGGCTGGGCCTGGCCTGGACCACTGGCAGCTCGGGAGTTCACGGTCCTGCCGGGTCCCCCTCCTCGCTGCTTTACCCCAGGAGGCCCCAGAGAGCTGGTGAGGCTTCTCAGCCAGATTCCACCAACAACCAGTGCCAAGTAATAGGTGTGGGACCTGGGCCCATCTGCCTGGGAAGAGGCTGGGACTGCAGAGGGCAAGCGGGCCTCTGAGAACTGTGGTTCTGCGGGTCCCTGGCCTGTGTCTCGCAGTAGCTCAGTTCTGGTATTTTCAAGCTTTCCTTCATCTGCAGATAATGCTAGTATCTCACAGCTGCAGCTTTTTCAGGGCACTGGAAGAATTGGGACATTCTCGCCCAATAACAATGAGAATTTGTTCTGAGCCTTTGTGATAAGAAAGGAGAAAGAAAATCATTCCTAGAGGCAGAAAGAGCAGAAAATCATCTCAACAGAAGACAGACTTCTCATTACACATTATCAGGCTTTCAAATAAGCACTTTAGAAGCCCATTCTCTGGTTCAGAATAGAGTGGTTCTTACGTCTTAGATGGCTTCAGCCGTGTCATGTTTTAGGAGGAAGTACCTGGTCTGGGAGGCTGGTGGATGAGATCTTTTGTCCCAGGGCCCAGCCCGCCAAGCTGCTTCCCTGATGAAGTGGATGGTGATGCTGACTTTCGCCACAGGGTATCTTTTGCGGGAAGTGAAATAGGGGATTCCATTATAAAGACTTGTCCCCACTGATTTAGTCATCGCCCCTACCCAAGATGAGAAGTCCAGGATAGATGCTCTATACTAAAATCTCTATGGGATGTGATTTTCATACTGAGCTTCTTGGTTTCCTTTGAACAATGCAAATACTTCTTCCATGAGAGTTTGCAAAGTTAGAATTGCAAGACTCCAAAGATAAACCTCAGTGATCCTCTTCTCCCTTTTTATTAACTAAAAAGCAAAACAAACCTCTTAGCAGCATTTAGTACTAAGGCAGAAGGAGCAGGAACTGCCTATGTTCTGCACACGTAGAGGCTTGGTGAAGAATCAGCACTTACAGAAAGTGTCTGAGAGGAGCTTTCAGGCCGTGCTGTACTGAGTTAGGACCTATGAGGAGGTGAAGGGGCGAGTCTGAGCTGGGCAGTCACTGGGCATGGTGGTTAAATGAACAGGCTCTCGTTATCCTGAGCTCTGCAACCCATTACCCTGGGCGACCCTGGAAAAGCTCTGGACCTCTGCATGCCTTACAGGAGAAACAGGGGCTGCTGGGTATGTAAAGCAGACAAGCTGAGGGCCAGGCCTGTGGGACCTTGGGTTGCTCTGGGTATTATCAGGGGCCCTGCAGCAATGCCTGCATCAGTATGTAGAAGAGATTTTGATATGTGCACAAAATTTTTAAAGTTTGGGGAAACCACCACTTCATCTCTCATTTGTCTTTACCACTTGGGCCTGTCCTCTGTCACTTCTTTCCTGTCCTTTCTCTCTCCACCCTTTCAGGGCTGAGCCTCAGTGGGAGGTGCCTGCTCCTGGGAAGAGGAGGAGCCACGGAGGAGCCTTGAGGCTGCTGACCAGGGCCTGCCACTCCCTCTCTCTCCCAGCGTCCAGGCTCAGCCTCCCCCTAACTGGGGCCAGCCAGTCCCGTCTCCCCTTTCTTGCTGCATGTCCCGTGTGCTCTTCCTTCTGTACTAATAATAAGCCCGTCAAAACTGTGTCCACGCTCTTCCTTAAACATAAACTGAGCTGTCAGCTTCCCTCGCTCCAACTCCCTGCTCTCCAAGCTGAGAACCCTCTACTTTCTCTCCTGTTTCCTCTTCCTCCCGCCTCTTGCCTCACCTCACTTCGCAGACTGGGCCCCAGTCCCTACTCGACTCCTCGGGCACCTTCTGCAGTCCCCCTGGCAGCTGGCCTCTGCACTCCTGCCCCTCCCCCCACCTCCTGTCCTTTCCTCACTACAGCAGAAGGGGTATCATGCCTTCAGCTGGAACCCTGTGACGCTGTCAACTGCCTCCTCCTTTTAAAAGGCATCATTCGTGTCATTTATCCTGAGAAAGAAAATCACATCCACAGAAAAGAAGGTCGTTTCAGGTGCAGATTGTTTGCAAAGACCCCACAGCCCACCCAGAAGGTCCTCATGATGAATGTCAACTCCCTCCACTTGCCCCCGTCCCACTGGCAGCTCCCGCCTCCGGTGCCACAGTTTCCCCAGCAGTCCTGTCTCCAGACGCAGCCTTCCCAGAGTGGCTCACTGAAAACTTTGTTCGCTGCTTAAATAAGCTGGTCCAGGCCAAGGCAGACCTGGTCATCGAAGATGACCTAGTTTTGTGAAGAGGCAGAAAGATTACAGCCAGCTGTGTCTGAACAGTGAGGACCTTTGATTTATACCTCTTTTTTTAAAAAATGGTTTTGGTCAACCAAATCACTAAGGACTTGCCCTTACTAAATATTCTTTCAAGTTCGAGGCAGATCTGATTATTTGCTTTGTTCAGTTGTGGTGGTAGTTGCGTGTGCATGTGTGGGTGTGGTTTGGTGTGCCGGCCCCGTGTACGAAAACTCCCTCCCTCACAGCCACACGGTGCCTCGTGTATGGCTCTCCACTCAGTGCACGTTGTTACCTGACTCCCATTCCAGCCCTGGGGGGATGCGGACTCACAGAGGAATAGAACCTTCTTATAAAACCTGCGACTACAATTATGACTACAATTTTACTTTTGAAGCACCCGCTTCCCAGAGGAATAGCCAGTGATTGATGCTGCTGTCAGAAGCCCAGATGCACACACTCATACATCAGCCGGGAAATTGCACAAACAGCTCACCCAGCAGGCCGGGCTGCCTCACCCACTGGCTCCCCTCTGGGAAGAGAGCTGACAGGAAACCCAGGGCCACAGCAGGGATCAGACAAGGGGAAGGAGCTGGAGGAGGATGGGCCTCTCAAATGTCCGCCAGGTTCTTTCCTTGCTCATTTCTGCTGAGGGGAGGTGCGCAGGCTAGTCTGTAGTGCCCTGGCTGTGAGACCAGAGTTGAGGGGTGTGGGGTCACTGGTCCGGAGAGCGTGCTTCAGCTTGGTTTCATGGTACACGTACAAGGATACATACAGCTCTACACGCAGACCTTCATTCTTTATAGGTGCAGGTGGTGCCCACATTTCCCCTCGGGGTGGATGTGACCTACGTGGGCTACACTCAGGCTACCTTGGCAGAGCGAGTCTATGTTGATTCCAGCAGGACGGGGCAGCAGAGACTGGTTTGTTGCTAAGATGTCTGAAAAAATGAGGGTGCTATTGGGGCAGAAGAGTGGAAAGTGGTCCAGCAGACCTGTGGGCGCTGTGTGATGCAAGGGCGCTTCATCGGTAGCGGCAGGCCAAAGCATTGACATTCTTGACCACATAAAAGCCCATGGTGACTGGAGGGATGACCAATGTCCGACCGGCCCGCAGGGGGCGGGGCTTCAATTCGGGGAGGGTCCCATCGTCCACCATCACCAAGGGCTGGCCGTTCAGCTGCACTGACCTGTGGGGAGGAAAGACAGCATGGAGCTCGTCAATAGTGCGTTCTGCTGCCTGGCAGAAGATGTGCGCATGGCCATCACTTCCACTTGCCACGCCCAGGCTCTCCCTAGGGCTTTATTTTAATGACACATTTACGCATCTCGGCAACGCTCTGAGGAAGAAACGGTCACTGTTGCCATGCCACCTGCAGTGGTTGAGTGACTGGCTCGGGATCACACAGCCCGTAGGTCTGGGGACAGGGTTTGAATGTTACCTCGTCCCACAGACACCTCACCTAGACAAGTGACAAGTCTCTGTGATGCAAAAGCTGAACAGTACCTCACACTTACATTTAAAAAAAAACACAAGAACACTTTAGTTAGACCTGTGGAATGAAGCAGAGGCTTAAAATGATTGCAGAAATCTCCGATTAAACTCAAAATTCTCATTACTATATTTGACAGCTTAGAGAATTGACATCATTTGCTTGCACAGGATTGTTCTGAAGGACAGAGATATAGCTAACAATTCTCCTTTTTAAATCTAAGAATGAGCATTCATATCTAATATTTAATGAATGTTTCCATTTTTAGCAACACAATGGGGTATAAGGAGATAAAAGTAGGCGTTCGGGATCCTGATTCCCCCATCTAGCCTGCTCTTATTCCTCCTGTGCGGCAGCCGTCTTCATCCCTGAGAAGGGGCCCCAGACGTGGTGCTCTTAGAGAGCGGAGGGGCCAGACCATCCGTCCCTGGCCCGTGGTGCAGAATCCAGACAGCTCCCAGCTGTTCCTGGATGGATAGCCATGCACCCCGGCTGAAGCTCAGTTTCATGGGTCAGTAGAAAAGGCCAGAACCAGGCCACCAGCTGGAAACACGGCTGTGAGCTACCCTCAGAAAATCAGCATTGCATTGTGATGACTGTTTCTGGGACTGGCCCAAGCTCCCAAGTGATAACATTGCGGTGATATCATCTGAGCTGTAAAGAGAATAAAATGTTAGTAATTGATGTAAAGGTCTATGTTTAGTGTTCCTTCTGTGCTGTGAATGATAGACAGGTTTAGAGAGAGATAATCAAACCCATGCCCAACGGAGCAGTGAATTCCCAGAGATAAGTGTGCTGTAAATTGCTCCCAATGGAGAAGGAGGCAGGGTAGCAGGTCCCGGCCGGGCCCCACATGAATCAGCTGGGACCCCGTCCAGATCTGACAGGCCGGCGGGGGCAGCCCCCCTTCTCTTGTTGGTATGACTAAGGAATGAATGAGAAAGGACCAGACTCCTGTGTGGAGAGCCAGCCCTGCCTCTGGAAGGGGGTGGGGTAAACAAGATCTGAAGGTAGGTGTTGACCTCATCAAATACTCGGGGAGCTCCTGCTCCAAATTGGGGTGATTCTCTCTGGTGAAGACAGGCTACTCATTGGAATGGGGGGCAGGCTGAAGAGACTGCAAAAACCAAACCGAAACTAAAATCCCCCAAAACCCAGACAGGTTTTCACAGTGTGTTTTCCTTATCTTGTTTCAGGCGGTGTGACTATCCAGCAACCAGACCTAGGCCCTGTCAGATACAAGTTCAACAATATTGATTGATCTTTCCAAAGCATACTCCAACGTGTATCACTCTCTACTTGAAAACCTTCAATGTCCCTGTTACATACAAACTTGGATGCAAGCCCTCACCTAGAGGATTTGGGTGTTGCCCTTTTACATTCAGATGTTCCCAGGGTGCTGGCATCTTTGACTTCTAGGCAACGCAGAACCAAGTGTGTTATTTCTATGCTGATAATGAGCCGTTTTTCTGAAACAGGCCCCACTCTGGCTTCCTTACAGGCTTGAAAGAAAGCCATCTCAGAGTGGGTTGAAACAGGGAGTGTGGTCAAGATTCTGGACTGATCGCTAACTCCAGGAGCCAGACTCCTAACTTGCTTAGATGGCTCTGGCGTGTCTCTTCCCCTGACTTCCTGCAGTTTTTGCACCTGTGAGAATGCTACATAGGCTGCAGTGTAAATGCAACGAACCAAAACTATGAAAGTGCTTTGAAAGCATAATGAGCTATATAAGTGGGAAATGGTGTTTTTGTTATTCTTTTCTTTGCCATCATGGGCACCCACACTGTTTGGTCCTTATACCTGACTGCTCTGTGGCACCGACCCACTTTCACGGCTCCTTGCCTTCTCTCCCCTCGTCTTCCATGTGCTTGTTCTCTCCCTCTCTCTCTGTTCATCCTTCATTTCCTTTTCAGGGGGACTGTTCTCTTCTACCTGCCTCTCAGATGGCAGGGTTCCTGGTCTTTGTCCTTGGACCTCTTCTTTCTCGGCACTGCGTACTCCTCGTGCTATTACCCACACCCGGGACTTTGCAATCCCCACATCGATGCTTCCCAAACCTGCCTCTGTAGCCCAGACCCCTCTAACACACACATCTCCACTTGGCTGTCCCACAGGAACTTCCGAGTCACCAGGTCCAAAGTAAAAACCTACTCGAACCCTTTTCTCTGCCTTGTTATCTTTGTGCTGGGACCACCACCACCTGTCCGACTGCCCAAGCCAGAAAGCTGGGCATCACCTGACATTTCTGTCCCAGTTCCTATATCCAGGGTCCTTAAGTCTAATCGATTCTGCCTTTTAATGTTTTTCAATTCTGCCCCTTACTCTCCATCAACTAGTATTTCAGTTCAGTCCCCGCCCCCACACTTGCCACATCGTTGACCTAGTGACCCATTGCTGTCACTGCTTCAAGCTCCCCAGGAACTCCCCATCCCTTCTATTTGCATTTGGACACCGAAGCCCAGCATCAGCCACCTCTCCAGTCCCAGATCATGCCAGCACCCTTGCTCCAATGATCACTGACTGTGGATCACGGACCTCTGCGGGTGTGGGGGCGCTGCTCTGGCAGTTACTGCAACAATTTCCTCAATATGTGCATGAACAAAGACTGTTTTGCAATGAAAAACTAGTAAGTTTTTCACATAGATGAGACAATATTTCTCAAGTGAAAATGTCAGTAGGTACTGTTGGGATTAAAATACACAAGTTCACTTAGAAGTATAGTAAGTATCTTTCAGATGTGAATGCCAGTAGACGCTGTTGGAATTAATAAGAAACAAGTTGACTTAAAACTGTGATGAAATTCCCAACAGGGCTTTCTCAAGGGTGAGGGCATCCTGCGCTTTTTGTTCAAACACAAGTTTTAAAAGGACAATTACTACAATGTTGCATCACAAAGGAAGACTCCCACTATCCAAAGATCCTGTGCCCGTCCCCGGCAGGGTCCGATGCAATGCCTTGCAGTTCAGCTGCCCAGGGACACTCTGTGTCCGATGAACTCCTTGGGTAATTGTAGAGCTTGCTCGGGTGTTGTCCCCTCTGGGGAACCTTCTCTGACCCCTGCAATGGGAGTCCCCCCTCTGGGCTCTCTTGTACCCCAAATTTACCTGTTCCCACCTCACTGGGTTGTGATTTACTTGCTCTATCCCTCACTGGATGGTAAACTTGGGGCTAAGAGGGACTGTCTCTTTTGTCCTTAAATCTTTGGTGCCTAACAAGATGCTTGGCGTAGAGTAGGGACAAAATATTTTCTGAACAAGTGGATGCATTTTTGAGGCTCTTTTGCATTATTTCTGGTCTTCCTGGGTTGAATATCCCACTTCTATGAAGGCTCCCTGGGGGCTCGCTCAGTGTCCTTAACAGGTTTCATTCACACAGTGATTCTCAACCTTTTTCATCTCATGGCACGTAAACTAATTACTAAAATTCAGTGGCACACCAAAACTATATTTTTTGCCAATCTGACAAAATATAGGTACAACTTTGGTTCATTCACACTGGACAGCTACTGCTGTGTTGGCTGTTTTCACTTTTTATTTGACAATCTAAGGCAGAGGTGTTGAACTCATTCTCACCAGGAGGAGGGTGGGGGGTGGCGGGGGCGGGGGACATCAGCCTCACAGTTGCCTTCAAAGGGCCGAATGTAATTTTAGGACTGTATGAATATAACTACCCTGAACCGTTAAGCAGTGCTGCCTCTGGGTAGAAAAAAGGTGCGGGCAGGATAAAACAAGGTGGAGGGCTGGATAGAGCAAGGTGGAGGGCCAGATGCAGCCCTCAGGCCTTGCGTTTGCCACTTGCGCTCTAAGGGAAAGAAAGGTCAGTGCCCCCGACTAAGGCGTCAGGTATCGCATGTGAACATCACTGTGCTGACATCCCAATCCCTCTGGCTCTTGGCGGCCCCAAGACAGCAGATAAGCCCTGATTCTCAGTCACTCACTAGATAACCTCATTCCGACCTGAAACAAAACCATGGGTCACCGTTAGCATTTCTCATCCTTGGGAAAGATCTTAAATGACCATTTCTTACTAAGCTGACAACACAAGTCAGCTTTGTGAGACCGCGAGTCTAGTATGTCCTGGCCTAGAAGGTCTCTCCATTACAAAGGTGGCCTGTGGGCCTAACGACCTCCATTCTGTTTTCCTTTTAGTATTTATCCTGTTATTCAGTGACATCATATCATGCTAAATATATAACATGTCATTTTATGTATTGAGCAATTCGCAAATTTGAAAACACAATCATGCTAATGATAAGAATCGCTCACTAGTGAGCACTGTCCGTGCAAAAGGCACCACACTATGATTTACTTGGACCATCGCATTTCTCCCTACAACTACCAGCTGAGGCAGGTCTTTGCATCCTGTTTCAGACGAGAAGCCCAAAGCCTAGAGGGGCTAAAACTCACCCAAGTCACACAGCCAGGGAGTGTGGGGCTGAGACCCCACTACTGCCCGGAACCACCGCCCCACCTGGCCTTCCTCGTGATTGCTAAGGAGCCCTGTGAAGTACATCGGGCAAGTACTGTTATTATTATTGTAACTTTACTGCGGAGACGAGGTGAGAGGTGAAGTGGTCTGGGCCAGGTCATGCACTAATAGGTAGCTACGCTCGGTCTTGAATTCAGGCCTCCTGACGACCTTTTTCTACTATTTCATGTTTTTCTTCAGTTCCAGAGGCCACTCGCCGGATCGTGTTTCCTTCTTTGAAGCCCATTCTTATCACATTCTCGTCATATGCTGGGGCCTCCAGACTGCCCATGACTTTTCCAACCAGACGCCAAGTGACCCAGCCCATGTTGAGCTATTTCTCTTAATTCCCTAGCTGTTGAGGGCACTTAAATTATCCAAATATTAGAACAACTGGGTTTTATCAGCATCTGTTTTTACTAAGTCTGGGTTACTTGCAACTCCTAAAGTTGATTTCTTTATTGTCCATGGTATTTGAAATGGGATTCAATGTCTCAGTTTGGAGTTGAGCTCTCCGCTCCCCAGGTCTCTAAGGGAGTCTGCTGGCCTGGCCATCCTCCCAGCGCCCCACCCGCCGCTCCCCTGACCTTTCTACGCCCCTCCACCTTGATGGCCCTGCTCACTGGTTTTCGTGTCTGACCATGGTTCTTGCTGGCAATGGTCACTGAAGCAAGCTCTCAACTCTTCTGAGGTCCCAAAAGCAGGTCCCATGAGCACAACTCTTGACAGTCTCGAAGACAATTTGCTGGACTCTGTCCTGGCCCCAGGTGGGCTTTTGTCGGGGCAGGGACAGGGGAAGTCTGTGCATCACGGGGAGCAGCCGTGGGACCTGGCGTCTGGTTCAGGCTGGCATACCCGGGGCCTCGAGTAGGAGGGGAAAGGGCTCAGGGACAACCAGGCCGCCTCACCCACTTTGAGAAAGTGATTCCCCTTCTCTCAGATGGGGCTTCTCACCCTGAAAGATAGACTAGCTGGACCCTAACGTTCCTTCTGGCTCGAACACTTTTCAGGCAGCTGGCCATAGCCTGACAGCTGGCCCGAGGCAGAGCCTAATGTCAAATTCAGACTGATCCCACACAAGCAGAAATCTAATCATGCCACCCACCTACCTAACCTTCGAACATTGTCCAAATGTCCTTACAAGACCCCATGAGCAAGGCCTCTACATGCTCCTCCAGCCCCTTAGAGGCTCCCAGTGGCCCCTGCCCATTCTGGCTCCCCACCGTCCACCACCTCCTTCCATTCTGTGCTGTAGTGTCTCCAACCAGAACCTCTCTAATCTCACAGGTTTTGTACCTGTTCTCTCTGCGTAAAACCTTCTCCACGCTCTCCCCACCCTTCCGGGTTCCTTTTCCTGGCTAACTCCTTCTTGTCCTGCAGGCCAGGTCCCTCCAAGTGCCCCTACACGCCCAGTACTCCCTGGGTCTCAGCACGTCGGTGTGCACCGCCCCGCACTGGGGCTGCCCAAGACTGCTCGTCAGTCCAGCCATTCGATGGAAAGATCGTGTTTTTGTCGGACTCACCCAGCTCGCCCCTGTCCACCGACCCACAAAGTCGATTCTCGATAAAAGGACTGGGGATAAGTATGCGGGCAGCAAAAAAGGTGCCGGATTGGAAGCCAGAGGTTGGAATTTTAGTCCAGAGTCTGCACATGACAAGTGCAGGCCTAGATATATCCTCTGGAGTCTCAGCTACCCGATTGCTAAATGATAAGGCAGAGGGGTGGGAGGGAAGGAAGAGAATGGGGGTTGGGGGAGAGAGAGAGAGAAAAGAGAATGAATAAGAGTCTGAGTGTGTGCATGAGCGGGGGTGGGGGGACTGGGGTGGGGAGGATGGGGTGGGTAGGGAGCCTATTGGTGTGGGGTGAAGTGGGTATCAGGTTCCTTTTCTCCCCAATAACCCACCCACCTCCTAATTCCGATATTATTCCCATGTTTCCCATGAGCCACTAGAGGTCACTCTTATTCCACACAACAGTGCCGGAGAGCTAGACAGGGTGGTGGCTCCGAGGAAGCAGGAGCTCCTGGGTCAGCTTCCTGGGAGCCAACGGCGGTGCCGGAGAGGCAGGCCGGGAGAGGAGCCCTGCGCTTGGTCTCCAGGATGATCAAATCACAGACTCAATCCAGTCCCAACAAAAAATTTGTTGTGGCCCAGTTGGTAGGGGATCCACATGGAATGAGGCTGATATTAAGCAAACGTGCAAAGTCTGACTGAGATTCCTGCCCGGGGTTCGGGATTTCAGGCCAGTGTGCGGAGAGGGGGGTCAGCGCAGGTGCGGGGCTGGCGGTGCCTGCGCAACGCGGCGCTGGGCTCTCCAGTCCCGGATCCCAGGCGCCCAGGCCCACTCGCCAGCTGCGCACCTGTGTGCATTTTACAGGGCCCGGCGGCCCGAGTTGTCCCGCCGAGGCCCCTGGCTGCGTTGGAAAGCTGGTATGTGCAGCTTCCCTGCCCTTTTCCAGGTCAGGGGCAGGTTAGAGTCGCAGGGATCGCTGTCAGGTTTGAGGAGAGACCCTGCTCCCCTCCCTGCTCTGCGAGGGACTGTGCATCTGGGGTCGCTCAGAGAGGGAGTTCCTTTGAAATAGCCATGAGTGATGGCGACTCCACCGAGAGGGCGGCTGAGGAGTGGCCGCCGCAGCCTGGTGTCCCGGGTCCCACGTGCCCAGCTGGAGCAGAGGCTGTATGTTTATGACCCTCTCTGGGGCGCTCCTACTCCTCAGGGGTCGTGGGGAGGATTACTTCCTCCCAAGCGTGCCCTGCAGTTTTTCTCCCATGTGCTTTGTGCTCCGTCTGCAATCTGGTACAATCTGTCAAAAAGCACACTCTTCCCTCCAGGCCCCATCGGATGCAGCCTCCTCCCCCGGGGCCTTATCTGAGAGCCCCAGCTGGAAGAGAGGCACTTCCCTGCCCCCGCCCGCTCCCCACCCCTCCGTGAGCATGCACCCTTCTCAGCTTTGTTTCATCCATGTGCAGGAGCCGATCGGCCTGCTGAACGGAACTGTTTCATATCTTCATTTTCAGTCCCACCGGTTCAGTGCCTTCTCGATTATGACAGTCGTTCAAATTAACGCTTGTCGAGTTCTACTCAACCTCTCTAGGGGTTCTCAAGTGGTGGGTTAGACACTCCAACCCTTCCTCTGTTGTTAAAGAGAGGGGAGGGGAAAGAGAAAAAACAGAGAGAAATGCTTTTTGTTCCCCTTATCCCTCCACGAGCTCATATCATGTTAGGTTCCGGGCCACGGAGACACTGGGGGGCTGATGAGAGCCGTCACCCTTTGTCCCACTCTCCCAGGGCTATCGGCGCGAGGGGAGCATGACGGAGCTCCTGTGCCACAGAGAAGATACTAGGACTCCTTTATGTGAGCAGAGCCGGCGCGTTTACGGGCGAGTTGTTAGGAATATAGGCTTCTCCTATTTGCATTTAGGTTTGGGGGTCCTGATTTGACCTGTGTCCTGTCCCAGTCTGCCTAGTAATTGTCCAAGTCCCAATGAAATTCTACCATGTGCTTCTGATGGCTTAAAATAACTTAGCACATTTGGCAGACAAGATGAGAGCCAGCTAAGAACCTGAACTTGTGCTGATATTAACTCCCAATAGAGGAGGGAGTCATCTGGGGGCAGTCTGGGAAGAATATTTGACTCTGTGACCATCTGAAAGGCCCACGTCATAGGCACATCACACCCATACCACAGGACACGATGCGAACCGGCTGTAGCACTGTGGAGGCTTGAGTACGTGCTTTACTCGTCCCCCCGCCCCACTGTGAGGATTCACTACCGCGATCCCCGACATTCACAAACACCGTGTAAGAGGCATCACTCATATTCCCACTGTTCTTCGTGCTATACAGAGTTAATGACAACAGATGCAGTGCTCACCCAACCCGGGCGGGAAGCACAGGAACACGCAGACGTGCGGTCAGACACACTGTAACGAGCATATTACACAAGGGGAGACAGCAGGAAACCCAGCTTCTTGGCCAGGATTTCCAGGCCTTCTGGGGTCTGGCACTAACTTATTTTTGTGGCCTTTCCCTTCACCCCACAAAGCATCTTACATCCCAGTCCTGTGAGGTGACGTGCGATACCCCCAAGCAAAGTGGCCTTTGAACTTTTGTATCCCCAAACCTTTACTAAGCTCGCCTTCCCTCCAGCATTTCCGAGACCTATGTCTCATCCATCCAGCTCCTCCTGCTTGATGGCCCTCAGCCCCACTGGTTTCCCAGGTTCCCAGGTCAGAATTCACTTCTCACTTCCTTACACTGCCACTCTCCTGTCTTTACCCTCTTGTAGTCTGTCTTGTCTTAAAGTACCCCTGTGGGGAGGAACCAGGATCCCCAGCCCTAACTGTGAGAAGCTGGAAGAGGCGGTCAGGTGGCTGGGGGTGGGCCAGGTGCATCCCTCTACAGGCAGTCTGCAGGGGAGGTGAAGAGTCAGGGGAGAGGGCAGGGGTGCATGTGGGTGTGTGTGTACGTGGCGCATATGTGCAGAGGCAGGTTTTCCGTATGTAACAGGATGAGATAGAGTCCATCAGCCATGCCCAAAATTTGTTCCATTACTGTAAGGTCATGGCTCCCTGGACACCTATTCAAATACATTAAATCAAAGGGATAAATATCTCAGTTTTATTGGATTTTGAGTGTTCCCTATAATATGGAGTGCATTGGTGTGCCCTCAGTGAGAGAAAATACGATGTCCCAAGTGGTACAGGTTATGTTCCAGGGTCCACAGATGTCAAAGCGTGAAGTGTGGTGACTTGGAATCATTCTCATGAAGATGAGCAGGAGAGGGGGTGGTCTGCTAAGTGGCTGCTGGTGTTTGGGAGCTGGTGCACAGTCTGGCCCTGCAGCCGCTCGTCTGGAAAGAACCACACCCGGGTCCTGCTCTAGGGATGAGGTGGGTTAGGTCCTGGCAGTTCCCTGGGCCTTACGTCTGCCCATCGCCCAACCACAGCCTCCAGAGGCAGTGGAGACAGAGGGCAAAGGCCACTTCTTTTCAGCGTGGCCCTGTCTTCTCCTTTCAATTCATTCAATTCACTTGATTCTCAATTAAAAATCAGCTGCTTGGAAACAGGTTAGCTTTACTCTAAAGTGTGCATTTACCAGTGTTTCATCTGAGTCACGTGGAGCAGAATGGAAATCTCTGCAACAAGGGTCCCCAAGTGAGGGGAGGGGAGAGCACAGCCTTGACGGACAGCTATGCAGAGAGATGCCAGCTGCTGGGATAAGCTGGAAGAAAATGTATTCTGTAGCCGAAAACAAGAGAAAAATTCTCAGAAAATAAAAAGTGAAAACTCTGGAATCCTAAACATCTTGGTTTAACATGTAAAGTATAAGTCGAGATGTAAAATAGAAAAGCATTTTATAATGCTCTAATCTGCACGATGATCTGTCCACGACTAATCAGGGAGTTGAAACAAACGAGAAAACCTTTGGGGAGTCGTACACTGGGTCGAAAAGAACTCACAAGGTGGGGGGTGCTCACGGCATGTTCACACCTTTGGCAAACAGCTTAGTGACTGAATGAAGAACAGAATCTGGGTGAAATCAAAGATGCAAATCAGCAGGGGTCTTGGTCCTGCATTTTCTAGAGGGACAATGGTTCTCTCCCTTGGCCACATATTTGAATCACCTGGAGGGCTTTAAAAAATACTGGTGCCTGGGTCCAAGCCCAGAGACTTCAGTTTAATTGGTCTGAGGTGAGGTGCGGCATTGGGGTTTTTAAAACTCCCCAGTGATTCAAAGTGCAGCACCACTGAGCACCAGGGGTAAGAAAGAGTGGGGGTGTGTTTGCAGCTAGGGGTAGAGGGGAATCAGGCAGCTTGTTAACCATGCTGTTCTGAATTTATTTGGAAGAAAACACATTTTTTTAACTTAACTTTTAGAGTACTATGTCAGTAGGTCACATTTTTTAACATAAGAGGAAGATGTGAACTTTGAAAAGGCATGCTTTTTGTTGAAAGTCTGAAATGAGCATTTTTACCACTTCGATAGAATTGCTCTCTCAATGTCTCTCCTGTATCACTAGTGAGATGAGCTTTGCTCCTCAGCACCAGCCAGGGCAGTGTGTGTGCAATGCACACCCCTGTAAAGGGTGGAGTAAGAGTGGAATCAGATGATGCATTTGCACAGATAACGAACTCGGGCGTTTCTTTAGCACTGAAGGGGAAAGCTCCATCCTTTTCTTGAAGTGCAAGTTCTGTACAGTCGTGTAGACTTCTCTCAAGCTGTGTCCAGAGCACTCCCTACAGAGTGCTGCAAGCTCTTTGGGCAAGAGGAACTGAGGGGGTTAAGTACCACATCCAGCACCCTCATTACATTTTCTAGATATATATGTAATTATTTACTTAGACAGTACTATATATATTTGTTATAACTTACTTCTTAGCCACACGAGGTTCACCTCCCCTAAGGTTCGGTGAGGAAGCTTATACTGACTAAAGCTTGTAAGACTCATTTCTCTCACTATGTATTTACTTCTCTTTCTTTTTCCTGTAGACTGACTCAGAGCCTTATGTCTAAGTACTCTTCTAAACCGGTAGTCTCATGTATATTTAACTTCTACCTTTACAGTGTCTGTTTCAGACGTTCCGAACTGGAACACGAACCGGGCTGCTGCTGGTTAGAGGAAGTACTGACCCTTGTTCACCTGCGGCAGCTCCGAGTCTTCCCTCTTGCAGACACTTACTTTCCTGCCACTTACTCCCCCAGCCTCCGCAGCTGACCTGGCATCCTCTGGGCTCCGAGCGGCCCGTCCGGAGGGCCGCAGATGTTGTGGCTGCATCCGCGCCAGTAGGGTCCTGTCTTCCAGGGAAGGGGCCTGTACTGGAACCCTTACTTTTTAAAAACGACATTTTTAACCGGCACCTGAAACCCTCCATGAGTTGCCAGATTTCTTTACACTCTCTCAGCTTGAAGGGCACAACTCTTGATGTTCTCTACCTCTTAGAAGACTTCAAAACAAATTCCAAATGCATTAAAAACGCTGTTATAAAAACAAAACAAAAAAGAAACTAGGAAGAAAATAAAGATACATATTTATCTTCTTTTAGAAATATAAATACATAAAAAAGTAAGTGGAATGGAAGCCACTGAACAAAAGATAAATAGATTTAACTATATAGAAAGGGAATACTTCTGTATGTCAAGATAATACCCTAAAAATGAAATAGTTGGAAAATAGCAAATAAAATACTGGAGAAAATATTTCAACACATATAATAGATAGCAGAAGAGAAATTGCCTTATATTAGAAAAAAACTTACAAATCATTATTAAAACAGATAACACCCCAGCAGGAAAACTAAGCAAAGGACACAGAAAATTCATGACAAGTACACAGTACTAATAAAAATAAAAAATTCAACCTCACAGAATATACAGTATTAACTCAAAGAATACACATTAAGTAAGAATAGTATTTTTCACTATGAATTTGGCAAAGATTTAAAAAATTCCTATTCTGTGTTGATGAGGTAGAAACAAAATATTCACATTTCTTACTTCTTACACTGGTAAAACTAAGCTTGTCTGAGGTAAGAAAACTGCACTGTGACATAATTAATCAGATGAGATAAGAGTCTAAAACTCAGTGGATCCCAAGAGGATGGTGAGCAATCTCCACACCAGGCCACTTGAAGAGCGGTTGAAAGCAACGAGCGTGTTTAGCTTGGAGACTAGCATCCTAAGGGGAGACATACTGAAAAGTCGTAAAGAAGGTATACATTTACTCTGCTTTATTTTTGAGCAAGGGAAGAAACGGGAAGAAAACACCCTTCGGCCACACATAAGAGGATCTTTTCTGCAGTCAGAACCATCTAGTCCTGGAGTGCGCCGGCGCAGGGGGCGAACCTCCCCATCAAGCAGAAGCCGACAGGCTTTCTGTCTGGGTTGTTATAGAAAAAACACGCATTTGTTTCTAAGGGGACTTCCAGTTTTTTCCTATATAAAGTCATCTTTTAATCAGTGCAGAACTTTCATAGAGTGGTTTATTTAAAAATGAAACTAATTTAAATGATCCCGGACAAATGAAGATAATGGGACCTGCAAGGAGTACCTCTGGTCGACCGGAGTTCAAAAACTCCAGGCACCAACTAACATGAGCAGTACAGAAGTGAAACACGTAGGTGTCTTGAGTCTGCTGAGATCAGTGGAGTAATGGCCCTTTGGTCCCAGAAAACAGGTCTTCAGATTTTGCTGTTGAGTGAGTAAGAAGTCTTGTTATAGAATTTTTAGGGTTGAGGTTTTCCCCAAAGCTCCTCTTGCCATATCTGTGCATATTCCAAAATAAATGTGGTGCTTCCAGTTATCATCAGAGAGATTGTGGTGGGTCAGGCAGGGTCAGTTCAGCCCTCGGGACTTTTTGCATAAGCCAAGCTCTGAGTCTGGAAATTCACTCTCAGAAGGGGGCCTGTTTCAACATGGACATGAAGTTATTTTTACAGTCTCAGCACCTGAGTGTTACTTCAGTATTTTCAGAACCATTCTGTTTGGCTAACATTAAATGACACCTCTCAAAAGGCATGCAGCTAGATGCCAACTTTTTTCTTTGATATAGAATTTAGTGGGGATAAAATCAAAGCAAAAATTTATCCCAGAGAGATGGGTGGGGAGGGGGCTGGAGAGAAAGGAGTAAGGGGAGGGAGAGATATTCATTTCTTTCCAGAATAGTCAGTAAGATTCTTGGTTCATAGCATCCTTGAGAATGTTTTTTTCATCTAATACCATGGCAGCTGAAGGAGAGCCTCACGCAGATGTGAAATTCGAACAGGTAATATGGAACCCGTGACACCCCAAGGCAGAGGAACTCTGCACCTGTCTCATGGCACCACCCACAGGCTGCCTCCTGCTAGTTGTTTGTTTCTAATAACAGAGACCAGCTCCTTCAGGGCAGAGACCTGAACATCACCGCTGCCCCCAGGCGTTAAATAGCTTTTGAAGGCCAGGTGCTGACATGGCCTGTCATTAAGTCGATCGAGAGACGTTCTGATCTGAAGTATTCACATTCGACTTCATATTCTGACTTTTCCCCTAAGTTGTCCTACTTGGGATTCCTGAGTTCTTATATGCAAGGGTATCGATATGGGACCACAGTTCATTTAACATTTTAGCCAGTTTAATTGCCCCTGCAAGTTGGCCTGCTAAAGAGGAAAAAGCTCTGTCTAGTACAGAGCATGACCTCAATGGTTGAAGACATATACTCTCCCGTTTCCCTGGGAAACCCTCCCGGCCAGCACCTTCCCTCAGAGGCGGGTCTCTGAGGGAGGCACCGTGAGGTGGGGCAGCTGGCAGTGTCTGGGTGTGGGGTCAAAATAGGACACGCTGAGACTGATGTTTAGGGACCTCAGATTAAACCAATTTACAGTCACTCCTGGTATTTAATTGCCCCTTTGAGAAAAGCACACAAAAAATAGAAAGAAATCACTCAATTTTGCTAAGAAAAAGAATTGCTCTTACTAAAATTCTGTGACTGGGAAGCAGAATCTTAGAAGCAGCTCAGAGAAGCACTTTTAAGGATTTAAAATTAGGACTTGTGAAGAATATTTAATGGAACTGGGATGAGTTTAGCCTAAAGGAGAGAACATTGCTGAGTAAAGTACTATTTTAAAAATATATTCTGTCCTGGCTGGTGTGGCTCAGTGAATTGAGCACCAGCCTTTGAACCAAAGGGTTGTCAGTTCGCTCCCCTGTCAGGGCACATGCCTGGGTTGCAGGCCAGGTCCCCCAGTAGGGGGTGCATGACAGGCAACCACACATTGATGTTTCTCTCCCTCTCTTTCTCCCACCCTTCCCCTCTGTCTAAAAATAAATAAGTAAAATCTTAAAAAATATGTATTCATTATGTAAAGAGCCTAAGATGAAATTAATCCAGACGGCATCATGACAGAGTTCAGTCATCCATGCTGTATATTTGTCACTGTGTCATTATAACGTTCTATTACTGGGCTCTTGGGGCAGGACAGTGTTGAGGACAGTACACTGCATCCGGGGTCAGGAGGGCTGAATGCTAGGTATTTCCCAGCTCTGTCATCTCATAGTTGTGTGACTCTGGCGCAAGTCACATACTGCTCTAAGACTCAGTTTCTTCAACTCCAAGAGGGGAGAGAGACGAACTGTTCTACTTGCTTCAGAGTACTGTTCAGAGGTTAAATGAGATAATGTCTATTAAAGCTCTTTATTACCTATAAAGTCCCAGCCACAGGCACAGCAGGCCCCCATGTTCTTACATAATGAGGAGTTCTTATGCAACTCAGACTGAACAGAAACTGTGGGCACTCCTTCCCCAGAGGTCTCTAAACACAGAACATCTTCTGGTCCAGATGTTCTAGCCACAGGCTGTCTGCAGGCAGGGGAATGAACTGGGACACCTCGAAACGTCACTTCACTCCAGGATCCCTAGCGTCTGCTGACTCCCTCAGGTCCGTGTGTCGGAATAAAATAGCCAATGTGATAAAAGCTGTTTTCTTTTTTTCTAATTTTTGGATGGTTTTCCCTCCAAATGGAAACAACCCAGACACATAGAGAAGAATACCTGGATCTAAACAAACGCCTGCTCTAGGTTTGACTTCCCCCCAAAACGGGTCCTCCTGCTTCCTGATGTAGGTTGACTTGTTTGGCCTGGCCTCCCATTGCTTCTCTGTTAAGACATCGGAGATATTTATGTCTGGGGAAGAATAAACTCCCTGCCTGTCCTAGAGGACAGTGTTTACTGATTTGTGGTTGTGCGAAGCAGTGGACGGACCCTCTCCTGTGTAGACGGTGGAGCTGCCCCCAGTGGTGCTCTCTGATCTAGAAGGGGACTATTGTTGTCTTGGGTGTGAAGGGTCAGTCTTCCTCACAGAAGGGTGAGAAACCAAGAACGTGACAGAAAGGGCCCTGATGTTGGAGATTTTTTGGAGAGAAACTAGCCTTATAAGAGCACCACTCCCTCCTGTTGCGCAGTCTCCTCGTGTGGCCGTTGAGGGGCTTGAAGAAGCCACTCAGCTGGTGCGCACAGAGACAGCAGGCCCCTGAAGCGGGTGGGGAAGGGCAGTGGAAGAGAAGAACAGAACCTCCGAGTTTGGTGGGAAGCACTACTCGTTTTCCTCGCCCTCCCACTGAGTGAGGAGTCTCGGAGCACCTCTGTGTTGGCCATGGCTACTCAGCGCTGCCTCCTGAAAAAGCCTGCCCTGTTCTTGGTTGCACCAGGCAAGCCTTGGGAAAATGAGCTCATTTTGTGGTGAAATCTTTCTCTTTTCAATTGCACTGGCTGGTTTTCTGTCATTTTAGAGGACTCTAAGCCAAATCTGTTTTCCTTCAGTTAGCAGTCCTTTGATTATCTGAAGCAAGTTCTTGTGACTTACCTTCTTCGCCTTCTCTGAATTAAATCTGCCCATTTCCCTCAGCCATCCTTGAAGAATATGTATTCCAGAAACTGGATACTCTTCCCTTGTATACACCAAAGTTTTGTAGAAGCTTCACTTTTCCTAACTTGGGGGGTAGAGAGCACCCACCTTTTGCCTGGTTCCTAGAATGAGAACTGTCTTTTATGAGACTTGAGTGGTGGGTCTTAGGACTGGTCCACTCACTGGGATGAGAAACAGGAACCTTCACTGTGGACCTGGATGCTTGGACTCTGCCTGACTATTGACCTCAAAGGTGCTTCCTGTGCAGTAACACCTGACATACTTGCGTCCTGAGTTCACATGGGGAAACCCTTTCAGAGATGTCAAATATTTCTAGCCCTGATGGCAATTTTAAGAGAAGGCAAATTACCACATGTTCTCTACTAATCAAAAAAGTTTGCCAATGTCTCCCTCCTGCTGAAACCTCAGGCCAGAATGCCCCACTGGTGGCCTGAGTGGCTCACCGACTTGCTCCATATCCTCTTCCAGGTTCCTCCAGACAGGACCAAGTACAGGTTCTCCTGCCCCAGGAGCTTTCCATCTGATTCTGAGCTAATATGGCTTCAGGCTGCCGCTAGGAATTAGCAGACACAGAACACAGAATCTGGCCCCAGAGGCTTATAAAAGAGAGCAGGAGACACCGAAGGCTGAAATCACTTCCTAGCATTTCCTTTCATCCTTTCCTGCGGAGCCTGCTGCACCGAAACCACGCCCTTCCTGTGAGACCCCCAGCCCAGCACCGCTGAGGGCTCTTGCTGTTAGTAGTTACTGAGCAGAGCGCTGGATGTGGCACTGAACGTGTACGTGGCAGTCCCTATCTGGCAGCCTACAGTCCAAAAGGGCGTAGTTTAAGGTCACAGGCACCAAGGTCTAGGTGGGAGAGGTGTTGAAGTAGCAGTGGTCTACAGGAGAGAAACAAGTTTAGAGAAGTGAACAAAGGGCTAGAAATTCCACACTGGAGCAGATTCAGGGTTCCAGATGGAATCCTGAAAAACTCTGGTAAGTATAACATATGTAAAATTTTCATTTGTAGGAGGCTTCATTTCACTTGATTGTTCTAATTTGATTCTCACAATAACACCATCTGACCGGCCAGGGAGCTAAGGTTTGGCTACACATGTAAATGGTAGCAACTGGATTCAGAGCCCCTCTGATTCCAGTTCCCTCTGCTTCCAATTGTGTGACATTGTTATCTGATCTTAGTAGGTATTACCAAATCCCTCTTCAGGACCCCTGTGGGATGACTAAACATTTGGTCAGTTCCTTCCACGTGGTACACATGGTCTTCCTGACGTTGGCCAGGCTCAGCTCCTAATCTCTTTGGTTCCAGAAGACCCAGAACTGCCACGTCACTGCTGAAGAGTCAGCCCCTCTGTCAGACATGACTTTTAGGCCATTATTTAATGGCAGTGGGAGAAGCCTTCTGGTCAGTATGGTGGCATAGGTAAACATGGCTCGCCTCCGCACACAACCACATCAAAATTACAACAAAATTATAGAACAACTATCACTCAGACCCATCAGAAATTGTGTTGAATGGAAGTCTGACAACTATGCAACTAAAGAAACTACATCCATCCAGACTGGTAGGAGGGGCAGAGATGCAGAATGGGCTGGTTCTACACCTACATTGCGGTGGATAAACATTTGGGAGGGATATCTTGTGAGTGAAGAGTCCTGGCCCCGCATTGACCCCCCCAGACCAGGGTCCTAGTGCCAGGAAGATAAGTCCCCATATTTTCTGGCTGCAAAAACAAGCAGAGAGAGTCGATGGAAGAAACTCCTGGAGTCCCAAGCAGTTCCTCTTAAAGAATCGACACACAGACTTACCCAGACTCACTCCCTCTGAGCTCCAGCACCAGGGTAGCAGCTTGAAGGGACCAGTGTCATACAGGGAGGAACTGAAGTATCTGGCATCAAGGTGAGCACTGGTGGAGAGCTTTCTCCCAAACAGAAAGGCAGGCAAAGGCCATTGTCCTTTTTCTGCACCCTCCCCTCACAGAGCCACAGTGCTGGTAGGCAGGGGCCATCTCTGAGACTCCATCAACCTGGCTAACACTGTTTGCCCCACCCTGGAGGTCTCTTGAAGCTCTATCCCACCCAATTACAGTTGTTAACAGTGGCTTTTCCATATGAATGGTGGTCTTGGATCATGCTTCACAACTTCCTAAATCCTATCAAACAAGCAGCAGCTGGCCTCAGTGAGCTCCCAGCCCCCATATCTCTTTACATGGCTCCAGGCATGGCACTAGCAGCAGCTGGCCCAGATTCACAGTATGGCCTTTCCTGGGGATCTCTAAGGCCAGCACAAGTAGTGGCCATCTTAAGATTGCTTTATAACTCATAGAGGGTGACCCCAGACAAAACACAGGTGGGGGTTGACCTTGACTTCTGCAACCTAGAAAAATCTAGGGCCTGCTTGCCCCATGGATAGTTGCAGACCACCTTGAAGCACCAACACCCTGTCTCTGCACAATGGAGCCTCCACAGGGGTGGAAGTTGGTGGTCAGTGGTCACAGACAATCCTTGCAGCTGACCAGCCTGGGTAAATCCCTCCCATTGACCTGACAAGAGCAACCAAGGCTCAACTGAAAGAGGAGGGTATATGCAACCCAAACAAGAGCATACCTCAAGTACCTAACTTGGGTGATAGGGGAGGCTATGCCATTGGACCCTACAGGACACCTACTACATTAGGCCATGCTACCAAGACAGGGAGTCATAGCAGCTGTACCTAATACATAGAAACAAACACAGGAAGGTTTCCAAAGTGAGCAGATGAAGAAATATCACCAAAATGAAAGAACAGATCAAAACTCCAGGAAAAGAGCTAAACAAAATGGAGATAAGCAATCTACAACATGCAGAGTTCAAAACACTGGTTATAAGGATGCTCAAGGCACTTAGTGAGGACCTCAACAGCATAAAAAAATCAAGTCATAAACAAAGGATAAACTAATTGAAATAAAAAACAATTTACAGAGAAACAATGGTAGAGTGGATGAAGCTGAGAATCAGATTAATGATTTGGAACATAAGGAAGCAAAAAACAACCAATCAGAACAAGAAAAGGAAAAAAGAATTTTAAAAAATGAGGATAATGTAAGCAGCCTCTGGGACAACTTTAAGAGGGTCAATATTCACCTCACAGGTGAGCCAGAAGAAGAACAAGAGCAAGAAATTGAAAACTTTTTGAAAAAAATAATGAAAGAAAACTTCTCTAATGTGGTGAAGGAAATAGACATGTAAGTCCAAGAAGAACAGAGAGTCCTAAACAAGTCAAGTTGGACCCAAAGAGGACCACACCAAGACATGTCATAATTAAAATGCCAAAGTTTAAAGATAAAGAGAGACTCTTAAAAGCATAAAGAGAAAAGTAGTTAGTTAATTACATGAAGTTCCCATAAGACTGTCAGGTGATTTTTCAAAAGAAACTTTGCAGGCTAGAAAAGATTGGCAAGAAACGTTCAAAGTCACAAAAAGCAGGGACCTACATCCAAGTTCCTCTACCCAGCAAAGCTATCATTTAGAATTAAAGGACAGATAAACAGCTTCCTAGACAAGAAAAAAACTAGAGTTCATCAACACCAAACTACTATTATATGAAATATTGAAGAGACTTATTTAAGCAAAAAGAAAAGATCAAAACTATGAACAATAAAATGGCAACAAATACATATCAACAATTGAATTAAAAAACCAAACTAAACAAACAAGAAGAACAGAGACAGAATCATGGATACAGAGAGCCTTTTGAAGGTTGCTTGATGAAAGGGGAACATGGGTAAAGAGGTGAGGGGATTAAGAAATATAAATAGGTAGTTACAGAATAGCTATGGGGATATAAAGTACAGTACAGGAAATGGAGTAACCAAAGAACTTATACCCATGACCCCTGGACATGGGTGTGGAGATTGCCTGAGGGAATGGGGGGTGCTTGGTGGAGAGGGGCAAAGGAGGAAAAATTGGGACAACTGTAAGAGCATAATCAATAAAATGTAATTAAAAAATAAAGAACTAGCAATGTAAAAAAAATAAATGGCAATGGGAGACTTAAATTCATGGCCTTCAGAAAATAGGACCAAGTATGAGAATTTTAGAGCTAGAAGGGATTTTAGCAAAAATATAGTAATCCTTGAATTTTGCAGATAAGGAAATTGAGTCCTAGGGATTAGGATTAAAGGATTTGCCCAGGTTTTATGATTCTTTAGTAAACCAGAACCAAGCCTCCCATCTAGGATGAAGACCAGGAATTCAGCACACCAGTCACGAACTACTGGGAAGTCGAGAGAAAGGGAATAAAACACTCAAGAGAGCTCTGCTGATATAGGTAAAACTGAGAGGAAAGAAAAGTAGAAGCAATGTACATGTGGTCAGAAAACAGAGCCAGAATGCGAACCAAGACTGAAAGCACAGATCTAGGGTGGGCTAAAAAAACTCCGTAAGTGACTTCCCAGATTGTGTTTTGTTCCCATCGCACATACAGTTGGAAGCCAAATGCAAGCCACCAAGGTTGCAGTGCAACAGCGAATAATTAAAGCACAAATAGTTGTGGGCAGCTGTGGGAGTGCAAGCCACCTGCTCCAAGTTTACAGCTTTGTTAAACTTGGTAAACATTAGAAATGGAGTGGGAACGCTCCCAGTCTGTACAGTGTCCCATACCCTTCCTGGGAGGCCTCTTTTGGGGAACTGAGGTGGCTTTGCCCTTGACCAGGCCCTTGTCACCCTGGCCTAGAGCTGCTTTCTGTTGATAACAGTCAGTGTTGTCAACAGTCTCTAGTAAAAACTGAGGGAGGTAAGGAGTATCACAAAATCACGTATTTCTGGAGTTTGAAGGGACCACAAAGCCCCCAGAATATAATTTCTTTCCTGTTGTTCAAAAAAGAAAATTGAGATCCAGACAGGTGATGTGCCGAAAGTGACCAGGGTAAGGGCAGAACTGCCTCTGATGTCTAGACTTCTGATCCTTTGTTCCGTGCTCCTTCCTCAAAGCCCCACGAGGTTTGTAAATGATGACAAACGGGCTTATAGCCTTACAGAATGTTATAGCTGGAAGGGACATGGTTCTCCACTAGCAGTGTTTTAGGTTGTCACATGACTAATGGGTGCTATTGACATTTGGTGGGCAGGGGCCAAGGATGCTAAGCAGCTTGAAATGGGATCATCCTGCATAATGAAGAATTGTCTTGCCCAGATGCCAAGAGTGACCTTGTTGGGAAATATTTTGTCCAGTGTTTTATAACACAATTGAGGGATCCAAGCCCAGAGACAGGGTGATGACTGACTAGGGTGCCGGGGGAGTCAGTGGTCTCCTGACTCCATCCCACTGAGCCCCTGGGTTCATTAGCTGCACCGCTGGTGACCTCAGCAAAAGGACGGCTCTAGCTCCCTCCCCACCCAGCGTCTGCTGCCCTTGCACCTCCGCCATTTCCTGGTCCGCTCTTACTTGGACTTCAGGCCCTCCTGTCCGTAGGGCTGCAGCAGGTACTGGTGCACAAGCTTGTCCCTGAGAGTCCCAGCCAGTTTGATTTTCTTTCTTGATCTGTGCAGGTTGATGATGAAAAGTGTGATGGACCCCCGAACGTAGTTGTGGCTGATGCAGAGAGAGAGAAGGAAAAGATGGAAACAAAGTGGTCAGTTAGACGCTTCTAAATAATTTACAGATGGTAGGAAGCGGGACTGCGCCAGGAAAGGGCACTTATTTTATGGCCCTTGGCCGCCTTCAAAGACAGGAAGGCCTTGTTTTTGTGGTTTCCTGCAGAGAAGATACTCACTTCTCACCGCGCTCCCTTTGTTCTTGTTTAAGTGCATTGTGATGATTTGAGAAAGCAGAATATCTTTCTCTGAGTATGGGAGTAAAACATGCTGATTGCCAAATTAAATAAATAAATAATATAGAAAAACACAAAAAGAAAAAGAAAATTCCCATAACCCAAGTATGTTAAGATATAATAACATTTTCATAAACATCCTTCCAGTTTTCTTAGTTTATTAATTTGACAAATATTTACTGAGTATGTGACATATTTCAGTTTTTACATAATTGGGATCACACTGTTTGCACAGTTTTTCAGTTCATGAACATCTTAAACATGTTCCCATGTTGCTACATGATATATTCTACTTATGAAAGAATGCTAAATTCTTCAACCATAGAAATGTAACATAATTTATTTAACTAATACCTTACTTTTGGGGGCTTAGGTTGTTTTCAATTGCTTGCCATTATAAATTACGTGATGAGACGCTTCATTGTACATAAACTTTTCGCACATCGCGATCATTTCTGATGGATGGAGCCTTTGCAGTTGAAAACATCAGGTCAGGAAATGAACACTGTACGATTCCTCATCAGATCTGGTCCTCTCCCAGTGGTGCCCCTCCCCGAGGAACATTTTATGTCCCTGCCCTGTTGAAACCAATGAAATGTGGGTGGGTATGTTAAAACCTCTGGCCAGGAGGTTTGAGAGCCAGCCCCCCGTGTTGCCCCTTTCCTCTCTGCTGGAAGACCAGCAATGCTCTTGACCGCGGGTGTGGGGCCCTGTCGACCCGTATCCTGGGATGGAGACAAGTTGAGCAGAGCTAGGGCTGAGCCACGACAGACAAGCAGTGTGAATGAGGAATCCATTTCTTATTGAAAGCCACGGACGTGTGGAGGCCTTTGTTATCGAGCATAATTTCACCGATTCTGGCTGACACACATATTTTGATAATATTGTGATTAAGTCTCTAGAGAATTTGTGCCAACTTGCCCTGATTGGCTGTGTATAAGAACGCCCATTTTCTCATATTCTTAACAACACTGGATATTAGCCTTTCTCAACCCAAGAGGTGATAATAGGATTTCAAAGTTGTATTAATTTGTATTTTAAAAAATTCATACTGAGGTGCAGCATTTTTTTCATTTGCTAGTTGGCCATTTCGTTTCTTCTTTTCTAAACTGACCATGTCCTTTGCCAATTTTCTACTGGTTTATAAAAACTATCTATTTATTAGAGATAGTGAGCCTTTTTCCTACATGTATATTACAAAATTTCCCCATTTTTCTTTGACCAATTCATTTAACATTGTATTTGATATATACAAGTTAAAAAATTTTATCATTGTTCAAATATAGTTGCCTCCATTTTCACCCCACCTTGGCCCCCAACCCCCAAACACAAAACTTTTATGTAGTCAAATTTATTGATCTCTTTGATTTCTGCTTTAGCTGTTTTACCTACCCCTAGATTAGAAAACTGTTTACCACTTTGGGGTCCTTTTAAACCAGTACAGGATGTTCAGAAGCCTGGGAGAACTATATGCCTACATGGCCTTTCAGTATCAACAAAACTATAATGATTTCCTTCTCCCTTGTAGGAAAAAAGATTTTGTTTCTAAGGGGTCCCTTAAGGCCCCATCTGGATGGGTTAATGAGAGGAAACAGAAAAAATGACCTGATCCAGCCTTCAAAGGAGGAGCTCAGAGAAACTCGGCGTCAACTCTGCCCAGAGGAAAATATCATTCCTTGCAGAAACAGCCCCTCGGCCTCTGGGTCACTCATCTCTGCTTCTAAAGGCGATAATTAAGAGCTGAGTGACCAAGGGCAGGTCAATGTGATAACTCGGGTTATTTGTTTTTTCATAATATAGTTTCCAGGACTAACCCCTGGATTTTTTGATTCAATCCATTTGTGACTGGGGCCTGGATATCTGATATTTAAAAAAAATCTTCCTGGGATATTTGGCAGATGAGGTGTGTTTGGGAGCCATCGGCTAGAGCAACCCACTAAGGTCATGAGAAGGATTACCACGGTATATCCCACCGGGCTGTGCCATGATTTTTCTTGCATGTGTAGGGGGCACAGTGCTGTGTTCCAAGCTTTCCGTATGCCTACATGATATCCTGACAAATTATTAAGTGACTCTTCCACCTGGTCTCTCCTCCTCTGGTCCTTCTTCTCAATCCCCTGAAACATGTGAGCTAGCTTTTGGAGCCAAATGAGTTCGGTCAGAAGATAATGCCAACTTATTTGAGCAGACTTGTGTCACCAGAGCTCTGAAGAGAGACGCTGCTAGCCTGTGTCAGCATTTACCATCATTAAAGGACACCAACCATATTCCTTTGGTGAGCTTTAAGCTTAACTTAGCTGTGTGCAGAACTGAGGAAGACACCATTAACTGCCACTCCTCTGGGCTCCAGAGTGTGAATGAAAGTAGGCATGCATGGGTACCGACTTTGCCAACTATGGTAATCCCTTCTGTTAACAATCATCAGACAACCTTCTCAAAGGCCAGCAGTGGAGGAGGAGAGAGCACCTTGTGCATGCATTTATGAGTTTTTCCTCTGCAGCGTTGGGGCATAATGAGGCCTCAGAGACTGGAGAGCAGAGGGTGGGAGGTGGGAAGTGGTAGGTGGGAGGGAGACCTGAAATCACAGCATGGCTCCAGGGAAAGCTGTCTTTTCAGGCTGCTTGGCAATGGCCTGATTTCCATTTACACAGTTCCCCGGAGGGAGACAAACCAGTACTGAAAACCAGCCCACAGACCAAGGCGCAGAGGCTCTCACTGAACTCCTGGAACCTTCTCAGGTAGGAACTGGCTTGACAAGGGCCTCTGCCAGACCTTTCCTGCTTGGCTGAGGGGCAGGGGCATTAAGCAGGGGTCTTCTGGCTTTGAAGACACATTTTTGGCTGGAGAGTACAGCACCAACCTGAAAGTACTGTGTTGCAAATCCAGATTCCTGAAGGATGTGTATTCTCTGCCCACAGAAAAATAATCTTGGAACAGTATCTGTTCCCTAAGAAAATGGGGTCTGATTGAAGGCAATTAGTCCAGGTGGTTTTGGGTTTTCTTAATGAATGTCCGTCCCTTTTTGTCTGGTAGAACATCTGTCTTGCTCCATGTCTCACTCACGGTGACATTTTTACCACCAGCAGAGGATCCATGTATCTGGACTTCATCTTTCTGCTGCCTGACATCTCTGTGTTGCCATGGGAGGAGGAGGAAGTGAGTCAGAGAAGGGAGGCTGGAATCAGAGTATCTTGGACGTAAGAGGTGGGGAATGTCCTATGGGGAGGTGCGTCTTGACTTCCAGATAAAAAACAGTCGCTGTTCTAGAAATGTCTCTGCTGAAGCTGGGAGACTAGGAAAGGGAGGATGACCCTTTGGAAACACGGTCATTCTCAGGGAAAGTCAATATGCTTGAAAACTGGGTTGGTCCATTGTCTCCAAATCTAATTCAAAGTTTCTGGGTTCGGCAAAAGTCAGGCCATGTTTTGCCAAACATTTTTCCCCCTAATTTCAAAGCCCCTGTGTATTTTAAGGGAAATTTAATCCACATGTTTCTGATTCATTTACACTTAACTCATCAAAATATTGTTTTGTAAGAGCCATTTGATGTCCAAGAAGCCTCAGGAACCTTTTTTATGAGTCTTGAAAAAAAAAACCCTTCTTCTGAAAAACAGGAAGTCTTGTTTTGCCAATAATAAATGAACTTGAACCCAAAAAGGCTCAGTTTTGCTTCAATATCCACCAGGTTCCAATTGGTTCTAAACTTGGCTAAGGACCTCAGAGCCTCCCCAGAAACATACATTGTCTCACAGAATGGTTTAGAAAATGGTTTTTCCCAGTCAAAATGTATTTGTTCTCTGAACAAGAAGACCTAAGGTGAGAACTCCCATGCTGCCTGTGTCCTAATGTGTTAACTCCAAAACAGAAAGCGGAAGAGCACCTGCTGGTGCTGGTATGAGCATCTGACTTTTGTTCCTAAGTTTATCATAAAAGACAATGCTCTCCAAGGTCAGAAATGACCCACAGTGCAAGAGACTGCCATGAGAGACAGTGAGGTACTCAAGTCGAGGTTGCATAACCATCAGGGGAGTGTAAAAGGAGTTGCTGTGTTGGACACGACACTGGGGGCCAAAGGATCTCTAAGGGTTCTTTCCAACTGTTTAAAGTGTTTGCGTTATTAACACATTGTATATGCATTATTTGAATACAAGGGTGATGCTAAGGAACTGTGGAGTTCAATATAATATTATAAATTACTGGCATTTGTAATATTACAATATTACTAATATAATAATAAGTACAAATTACTGGCAAGATGGTTGGCTCATAGCAAGTGCCACTTCAATACACATTGGAGTGCAGGAGTTCTGTTGATAGACACTTTCTTTGGGTTGTTCTAAGGTAAGTTTATACTTTCTCACCCAATCCTTGACCAAGGACATGTGAGATATTTTCAGAGTACTGGTCAAGACTGAATAGTGTGAAGCCAACATGCTGACTCTGGGACATTTCTGTGACCTGGGCCTCATTGGCAACAAATAAATTAAGTGGATCGATAGTGTTTTCTATGACTGTTGTGGAGGATGAGGGGGTACAGACAGGGCATGTGGCTTCCTAAAGAGATGGAGCACAGAGAAGAGCTCTTTCCTTGCACCTACCTACCTGGGGTGCCTGACACCCACTGACGTGGACGAGACCCGTAACTGCAGCCCATGCAGTGCATCCACGGAGGGTTTTCTTTTCTACAGGATCAAACAGACCTTCACTACCCCAATTATTATCATTAGGGTCATGTGTGCAATGGACTAGTAAAGCCCTTCCTTCTTTCCTTCCTTTTCTCCTCTCTCCTTCCTCCTTCACTGCCTTCTTTCAATGGGGAGAAGGAGGAACGGCCCCGACCAAAGCACAGTGGCACCATTTCCCCAGAGAAGTTCTGGAGTGACTGACTCCCCGCAGAGAGTACAGGAGAGCTGGTGATATGGAGAGAATTTTGACTCTAGATGATCTTGGTAACTTGGAGGCCTCATGCTAGTGAATGTAGAATTCTTAGACACTCTACCACACCTTCTCCCTCTGGCTGATGTTGTGATATCAAAGTGGAAGGGAATTAGAACTCTTTAAGTCAGAAGTAATGTCTTAATGCCTTATTTCTTCATTCATTCATTTATTCATTAAATATTTACTGTGAGAACTTCTTTAGGCTGGTCACTGTATTAGACAACAAGAACAAAAACAAATGGGACACTGGCCCTGAGTTCACGGTACACCCAGAATATTAGTGACTACTTCTGTGAGGACATAAAAGAAGGTCAGGATGAATGCTGGGAAGAGGCTAGGTGAGGGGTCCGCTGTGAAGACACTCTAGTCCTGCTAAGCCGAGCTTCTGCCATTTCCCCCCAAGTCCTCAGACAGACAGTATAAAGGCCACAAACTGATGTGTTCACAAAAGAGACAAGAGGTGCCAAAAATAATTTTTCCCTCTTGAAGCTGGGGGTCCACCTTTTGGGTGGTTACTTTAGGGTGGAGACAAGGAGTACAATGTTCCCTTGTGTAGTGATCAGATAACTCCAGGCCTAGGCCACAGAGCAGTCACTCTCTGTCAGGTATTGGACTGAGCTTCCTGTTGAGCAAAAGGGATGTTGAAAACCCTTGGCCTCTGCCCAAACCAGCCTCCACTCATCCACAATAGGTACTTGTATCTAAAAACAAGACAACTGGCCCCTGGCCGCCTCTGTTCAGAGTGATTCTTTGAAAAATCTTATCATGAGAAATGAATTGGCGTGGCTCCTCTCTCATCAAGGAAGGGGAAGGAGCGTCTGCTGTAACCTGACCACCGGGGGCCCTTTGTGCTGTCTGCTGCCCGTGATCAGCCCTCCATGGGCCCGCTGGAACCAAGGCCTGGCTGGAGACACTGCCCCCCACCCCACACCCTCTTTTCTCCGCAATAAGAGAAGGAATTCTCTTTCCCAGCGCTGCCTACTCTGCTCCTTCAACAGGAAATGATGTAAGAAAGCCATTTATGGTCTGAGGGGTTTTGCTTTAGGATCAGTTTTCACTTTTTACCTTATGGTCCTCACACTTCAAAATATCTTCTCTGCCAAACTTTATTTATTGATAACTATTTTCCATGCTTGTTTTAAAGACAACTCTAATGACAAGGAGTGCTTCTGATAACAGAGAGGAGATAAGTGCACACCACCTGGCTGAGCTGTTGTAGGTCCAGCCCCCTAAAATGAATTTTGTTCAACCTCTTAACCCTGGAAGTAGCCAGAAAGACTTCTGAAATATTGAAAATGGCTCCAAAGCTGACATGACTCCTTTGGGCACACATTCCGCCATCCTGGGGGCCCCTGGTTTGGGACGCACTGGGCTGGGGCTGTTTTCAGCTCTAGCTCTCCAGCACGTGTCAGAAACGTCAACTGGCCTCCTCAGGCTCCGCTGGTGGGTCACAGGAACGGGTGTTACAGCTCGCCTTGGTGTAGCCAGAGGCATCCAAAAATGCCTTGGGCATTACATCCACTGGCGCAAAGAAAAAGCTCAATAAAATTTTTTTTGGATGAAAAAGCAAATGAACAGATGGCATGTGTTTTTATGAACATTTTATGAATAAATCCTCTAAGTGTGGAAAAGGGGTTTACTTGGAGAAAAATGATTTATCAGCGATAATTTGAAATCCACAAAGAGCAAGGAGAGTGAGTAATTCCAGAGGCAGTTTTCAGTTAGTCATCCCAAACAGCATGGAATTCCAAGAGGAGCCCAAAGCCTGAAGCCCCTCAGGTGGCTTTCTGTGGCGTGTCCTGAAGACTTACTTGTGGTGGTTTGTGCAGTGAGCGTAAATCCTCAGTTTGTCCCGGATCACTCGGCCTGGCCGCGGCTTCCGCTGGAGCCCAGCCACGTGCACGGCCAAGACTTTGGGGCCAATCAAGCGCTTGTACAGGAGAGAGAGCCAGTAGTCCTGGGGAGAACGGAGATGGAGAGTCAGGGGAAGGCACGTGTTCAGGGCTACTGAGTACATGTGACAAACACACAGGCCGGAAAGTCCTTCTTTAGCAGGAGTAAATCCTGACCAGTGTGACCGACCCTCTAAGCATGGTCTCCCCAAGGGAGCGCTCACCCCGGTTGATAGTAAAGCCAGCACTACCTAAAGTGGCCTTTCAACTGGCCTAAATGGAGGAATGTAAATGGAGGTGACTCAGAGCTGCGTACAGACAAATGAATCAAAGTTCCATTTGAAACAACAGTTTCACATGAAGTAGCAACTGGTTGGGGCCTTACATTTTCAATTTTATTTTCCTAGGACTATAGTTTTATATTGGTTTATGGCTCCTGTTTCATTGTAGAATAGAAAGCTTCCAACGTTAGAGTTGTCACCAATATGAAAATCTAAAATATCATTCTTCAAATACGGTCACTGAAGACAACTAGTGAGGTGTGAGGGATGAAGGTTCCCCAGGTAGGAGACCAGAGTCTTTGATTCCAGGGTCAGAAACAAAAACGAAAGAATGTTCGCAAACCATGGTGCTAATTCTGGGTCATCTTCAAAAATTCCAAAATAAAAAGGCTAATTGTAAACTAAGGGTCCATCTTGAACTGATAGATAAATATTCAATTTGTAACCCACACATGTATTTGAACTTACAAAAGCCTATTCATCAACAACTGAATTTGTATGATCTTTGCTATTAGCATGTTTTGTTTTTGTATTTGATACAGACATAAACTTGCATTTGAATTGTGTAAGTGCTATCACCTGTCCTGGGGTAACGACTTCAGCGCCTGTGACCCAGGGCTTCCCCCACCACTTCAGTTCTGTCACTGAGGGAACCTGCTGTGCGGTGCCGGCCACTCAAAGCCTCCCAGACATCAACCACATCTCGCCACCACCTTCCCAGGCAGAAGCCTCCTAATGATCTTTTTCGTCTTTTCTTGTGTAGCCATCTATAACATTCTCTGCTTTAAAATGTCTGCAAGTTTTCAAAGACTTTCAGAATAAATCCAAACTGGCCCTCAATAGTGGGCTCTAAACCTTGCCAGACCATCTACCTGAATTAACTGTAAGTGGCCTTAGGATGACTATTAAATATAGTTTCCTTTCATTTAAGATGGAAAATATTTCATCATTGTCAGTCATACAGATACAAAATCTCACTGGTTCAGTTTGCTCTCTCTGATTCCCGATTCTGTACTGCTGATTGTTACTCTGTGCTGTGGTTACCACAGTCACCCATGTTCCCATTGAGAGGTCCACCTTTCACTCACCGATTTGTAACAGACCTTTTAACGTTGGTAATAGGAATCCTTTTGATTGTATGTGAGCAAGTGTTCTGTCCCGGTTATTTTTATGCTTTCTCTGATACAAAGAATTTTAAAAACTTTTACAGGAAAATAGGCCAATCTGTTCTCTCAATTTCTTTTAGTCTTAAAAAGTCCTTCCTCACACAAGGATCATATAAACTTTCACTTATGTTTTTCTGTTCTTATTATATTATCATTTTAAAATTTAACCTTTTAGATTATTGGAAAATATTTTGGTGTATGATAGTAGCCTTATTACTTTCTGAATAATTGACTGGTTGTTGTACCATCATATAGTGAATAATCTATCCCTAAGTCCATCTTCATTACATATGAAGTTCTGCATACATGTAACTATGTAGAAATATAAGTAGTATTGTATTATATAGGATTACTCTGCACATTAATAATTATATTTTATACACTGCATCATATATGATATATTTAATATATTAAATTTACACATATTATAATACATGTATAATACAAATTAAATATATGTAAATGTAGGAATATGTCATATATATGGTATTTTGTGAACTATATGTCATGACATACTGGTAAGAAATGTTATATATAATTCTGCATCTGGATTTTCTATTCTCTTCCACTGAATTCTCCATTTCCCTATCAGTTTCATATCATTTTAATGATTAAAAATTTACATGTTAATATCCACAGGTTCAAGTCTATTCATTATAATTTTTCTCGCTTTATTCAAACTTTCCTAATTAGTCATATCCATTTACCTTCCCAAGCAAACCCCCAAATTACTTTTTATACTGTTTGTTGTTCCAGAAAAGTTTGAGGCTGGCATGGATTTCATTCTAGGTTTGGTTAGCCTGTTTATTTTCTATCTTTGTATTCTTCCACTATGCTTGTGGGAGTCATGTTTTATCCTTGATATTTGGACTTTTACCAGGAATGTGTCAACCAGGGTTTCTGCATTAATGTGCTGGTATTTGGGAATGCCTTTGAGAAGACAGACTGAGGTCGCTCTCCAACCTGTGCGAGCGCTCTTGAGACACAGCCTGGATGGCCTTTCCTTCTATGAGCTCCAGTCCCTGTGCCAGGAGCCTGCCCACCTCCCTCCTCAATTCTGCACCAGTGCCACCCCTTTGTCCATTTTTAAATCTTTCTGCTTTCTCTCTGCAAGAAGAGGTCTCAAGTTTGTCCTGCACACTGCATATCTATTTTCTCTGGGATCTTTTCTCATTTATTACAGTTTTAGTTTCCTTACAATCTCATCATCTTGTCTCGTTTACCCTACCTGATTGGCACTCATTTCATATTTTTCCCATTTTATGTGTACTGTGTGTAGTATTGTATGTATTTTCCATGTACAGGAGAACATATGTATCTTACTGGCAGTTCTAAAGCACAGAGAACCCATCATCCACCTTAAAAGCTACAATAATACCCATACTGTTGCATCCAGTTGTATGATTCTTCCTTTTCTCATTTTTGTGCTTTTCATTCCTGTTTCATATTTTAACTTTATCCTAAGCAATATATTATGCAATTTGTTAGCTTTTTAAGCTAACATGCTTGAAAAGTGGTATCATGCTGTATGTAATTTTCTCTTACTTTTTTTCACATCACGCTTCTAGGATTCATCCAGGTTGTTACTCCTACTTAAAGTTCATTCATTTTCAATGTTGTATAATCCATTGTGTGAACATACTACAACTGATTTATCCATTCTCCTGCTGATGGATATCTGGGTTGTGTCCAGATTTTTCCTATTATGAACAATGTGGCTTTCAACGTTCTCGTTCCTGTTTCCTAAGACACAGATGAAAAAATCTGGACAAGTATGACTGCAACTGTGATTGGAAACTAGCAGCAGCCTCCTCACGTGTGTGCTTTGTAGAAACACAAATTTACAGGCTTTATCCCAGACCTATTGAGTCAGAATCTCCAGAGGTGGGGCCATCAGACTGCATGGTTGCCCAGGTAATTCTGCTGCTCATTAAAGTTAAAGCAGCACCGTAGCAGCATTCAGAGTAATACCTAAGGGCAGAATTGCTGTGTCCTACACAGGTGCACAAATATTCAGCTTTATAGGACGATGCCAAATTATTTTTCCAAAGTGATTTCAATTATTCCAGTTTATACTTCCTTCAAGCAGTGTCTGTTTGATTTCCTTTTGATTCATATCCTTGCCAACACTTGTGATTTTCAGACTTTTTCATTTTTGCCAACCTAGTGGGCATATAATGTTTGGCTTTTTTGTATTTTAGTAAGTTCTTCCTCATGCCTAGTTCATAAAAATATTTTATTTTTTCTTTTAAAACTTTTAATGTTTTTTTTCAGAGTTATGGCTTTAATAGATTTAGAACTGATCTGGAGTATGGTGTGAGGTAAGTATCTAGTTTCATATTTTCCTTATGAATAGTCAATTACGCCACATCATTTATTCAATGGTTCCTCCTTTCGTTAGTGATCTGCAACACCCTCTGGTCGTACATCAAAGTTCCATATACTCGTGGGTTTGTTTCTGGCTCTTTGTTCTGTTCCATTTTTCTGTCCTGCACCAATGCTGCACAGTTTTAATTACTGTGGTTTTATATGTAACTTGAAATCTGGTGGAGCAAATCCTCCTGCCTTGTTCTTCAATAATGGCTTTGCTAACCTTGGGCCTTTACTCAGTAATAGACATTTCAGAGTCTGATTATCAAGTATCTACATAAAATTTCCTGTGACCTTGGAACTTCATTGAATTTATAGATTAAATGAAGAGAATTTATATTTTTATAATATTGAGTCTTCTTATCAATAAATACGAAAAGAACAGAAAAAGACCTCTTTCTTCTCTCCCTCCTTCCTCCCCTTTCTCCCTCCTTCCTTTCTTTCCTTCTTTCCTTTGAAAGTGAAAGTTCATAATCATCTATATTTTTCTATTAAGAAAGTATCCTAATAAATAAAATCTTTTATTTATAATAAAAGCAAATCTGGAGAGAAGAAGAAAATATGGAACACTTTTCAATTCAGAGACTGAAATCAGAACACATTTTATTTTTAGAAGTTTTCTATTCACCACTGAGTAGTAAGCAAAGCAGTAAAAAGAATCCAGTGTCAGGCCCCAAATGTGCTTTACTGGCAGATTCACTGATTTTCCATTTCTAGATAAAGCACTTTCAAAGTGCCTCTACATTCATTTTCTCCCTGCCTGTATCCTTTTGGTATTGTATGAAAACTATTTGCAATGGATGTCTTTGCTTTCACTTCCAAAAGTGTGTATCAATGGGCAGAAGCCTTCATTTTCCTGCTTCCACCCCACTTCACCTCCCAAAATTCAAGGATAGTATGCCCAGGTAAAGGCAATAGCTGTGTGTTGATTGTATGATGTCACTTTGGATTTTTTTTGCTTTTTGTTTTTTAAAAAATATCTGTTCACATTTAAGTCATATATGTTGTTTAAACCCATATATATTTGTAATAAAAATTGTGAGTATAGGTGTACAAGCAATAGGTTGATAAACACAACATTTGGGATAACAGCTACCTTAAGTAGAGAAAGAAGAAATCAGGAAAATGGGATATGAGAGAACTTATATTTTGATGAGCATTATCAGCAATGTTTTAGTTTTGGGGTTGGGTGGTGGATTCACAGGCGCTGATTGTATTAGTTTGCTTTAAAAGTAACATGCAGGTATGGGTATTCTTCTGAATGTGTCATATAATATATTAAAAAGATAGTAAAGAATAATTACTGCTGCACTTCTTAACCAGAGCTTCCTGTCTGAAGATGACATCGTGACCCTCCCACAGGCTGACATCTCTGAACTGTGTCACCCAAAGGGAGACGGGTCATGGTGACTTGCTCTGAGTTTATCATCTCTTCCCTCCGGGGAATGGGTTGCAGAGTCAGCTGATGGTAGGATAACAGCCCAGGTGAATGTGAAATTTTCACTTATACTCAGTGCCACACATCCTTTTTAGTCTCCTCTCCCACCTGTATTCTTTTCTCAGTTCCCTATTTATCTTTTTCCCTTCTCCTTCTTACAGTCTCCACCCGCTCTCTCACTCTCCTTGTCTCTCCCCTTTGTAAACTAACTCTTAGCTGACTCAGATTGTATTTCCTTCCTTCCTTCTTCCCTCTCTGCCTTTGTCCCTCCCTCTTTTTTTCCATTTTCACTTTCTTTCTTTTATTTTACTATGAATATATGGCATTTATATAATCATAAACAAAATAAATAAATGCAATCTCTAAATATCTCTTAGAGAATGACACGAAAAAGCAGAAAAAACTATCTTTATGAAAAAACAGATAGGAAAGAAAAAAGAATGCACACACATCTCTAACAACAACAAAAAAGAACACTGTAAGAAAGATGGAATATAATGAGAAGTTTTCAGACAATAAAAGCCATCAAGAAGGAAGGCAAATATATTGGCTTTTTATGTCAACAATAAAAAAATCCACAGCAAGGAATGCATTGCAATTTTCAAGGGACAAAGAGAGACACAAACAGACATTCTTTAAATGTATCAGACATGAGAGGAGACTGAAGAAAACAGTGTCCATTTATTAGTTGGAAAGGGAAAACTAATAACAGATGACACTGAAAAGACAGAGGCCTTAAATCTTTTCTTTTTCTCAAGTATTTGTCAAAAAGTCAATTGTCTGAAAGCTCGACAATGAAGTATATGGAGTAAGTTGAACCAAAATCGATGGGAAAGGAGAAAGAAACTGACAGAGGGTTGCAGAATTTACTGGATTAATCCCTGAACCATGTGTTCCTCCAGGTTGAAGGTGGTTTACCCATTCTCCCAGTCCACGCCGAGCCGAGCGCCTGGCCTACAGGAGGTGCTAGGATTCGATGATGGAATGTGGATCACGTTTAAGGCTCTGTGCTAGGCATTAGGGACACAGTAGTGAATAAGGCACATACAGTTCCCGCTGTCATGAAGTTTATAATCTAGCAAGAAAGAAAGTCCTTAAGCCAATGAGTTAGGCAGTGAATTAATTTTAATGATACTAATGGTAACGAAGGAATCTATGAGACTGTATAATAGAATACGTGGCCCAGTGTGGGGGTAGGAAGCAGTCAGGGAAGGAGTCTGTCATGGAGTGACATTTTGACAAGATTTGAGGAAGAGAGGGGAGGGGATAGGAAGTGCCTTGGGCAAAAGAGAGAGCTCTGGCTTGGGAAGGAGTTTGGAAAGTTTGAGAATCTGAAAGGAGACCAATTCAGCTTGGAGCTCAGCAAGTAAATACCAGATGAGGACAGTAGGTCCAGGTTGATAATAGACTTCAGGATTTTAGAATCTGTCTTAAAATAAATGGGAAGCCACTGCAGAATTTAAGAGATAAGTGACATTATTCAATTTACATTTAGCGAGTTGACTTTCACAGCTGTGCAGAAAATGGATCGAAGGAAACCACTTAAGAGGTTAGTTAGAAGAAAGATGACGATCGTTTAAGGTGAGGAAATTAAATTAGGGAGAAGATGAGGGATATGAGAAATATTTAGGAGATAAAATTGATTGGATGTGGTGATTAATTGGATATAGAAAATGAGCATTAAGCAGGATTCGTAGCTTTTTAAATGCTCAAATCTTTACTTGCAGAGGATGGGAGGGCTCCTGGCAGCCCAGCAACAAGAGTTGTACTTCGATTCTCTGCTCAACACCACCTCCTCCCACTGCAACCCCAGCCCATGAAAGCTCAGTGGGATCAAACTCAGCCAGGGAGAAGTAAAGAACAGACCTAGAAGAACACAGAATCAAACAGCGTAACAGTAATAACTAACAAATGTGCACCAGTTAAATCTTTCCTAATGTGCCCCTGAACTTTAGTTCTGAAGTTTGTTTTGTCATTTTTAGTGCACATGAATCCAGTGCATATTTTTGAAATGTTTTGTCTTTATCCACTTGACTCATTATTTCTTGCGTTTGCTATTTCTATTAGTGTAGAGCTTGGCAAGGGGGCCCTTGTTCTGGAAGCTAGGCTCTGGTCCACCTTCAGCTGCACCCCTCCCCATGGGGGTAAGATGTCCTCAGAGTCAAGGGCCCATGCCTCTTTGCAGATCATGTTGTGAGTCCCCCGATCCCAGAATTCTATGCTCAGATAGTCCTTTGCTTGTTTCCAGAACCTGCATGGACCTCAACCTGGAGTCTGACTTCCTGAGAATTTGCACCACTATGCCAGAAAGGTGGCAAGGGGAAGCTATTTCTGGAGGTGTGACCTGGGTTTGTGCTTGCTGGCTAGGTTTTCCACGTGACCATAAGACCCTTGATGATACACTATAGAACTAGGGGCTGAGAAGGGAGTGTTGGGCTGGGGCCCGAGGCTCTGATCAGCCCAGTGAGAACTGTGAATACATTCTTTCATTCTACAAGCATTTCACGAGCACATATTGATAGTATGCAAGGTATTCTGTTCAGCCTGGGTGATACAAAGATGACCAAGGCATCTTCCTGTCCTCAAGGAACTTAGGGGCCAAGATACATGTAAACAACTCTACAGTGAGGCTCACTAAAGTAAACACCACATGAGCAGGAACCACTTGTACTCTGGGAATTTGGAAGAGGAAACAATTAATTATGACTGGGGACTTGGGGAATGCTTCACAGAAACAAAAGTGGAGAAATAATTTGCTTACAGTTGAAAGATATATACTCAAAGCCTGGAAAGTTATTTATTATACCCAAACCTCAGTTTCTTCACAGGGGTTTAATGAGATAGTACACCTGGAAACATCTATCATAATGCCTGATAGATAAACGTATTTAATAAATGTTGCTTATTCTTCTTTTTATTCCTTGAAAGGTCTTTTTTGACCTTAAGAAGACAGTTACGTTGTAGTATGTACACAGTTATGGTTCAAGTTGCCCCCAAACATAAACTTAACTGGTCTGTACTTGTGCGTGTGTGCTTTGGAAAGTTTAACGGTGGCTGGAAGGAAGCTCCTCAAGATCAGGGCTTACCTTTGCATCCCTAGGGCCTGTGAATGGAAATGTTGGTATTCAGGAAGTGTTCTTTGATTGAATGAATTATGCAACAAGGATTCACCTCCCGATGTTGATGGAAGGGCCTCCAGGGCTGACTGAAAGTGAAATGGTAACTTTGGAAGGTCATGGTTTTCTTGAGCATTGGTAGGCCTTGCTGTCAGTGCCTAAACTTGCTTATTTTCAACTTCTGGGAAGTATACAAATTCTGAAGTGTGTCAGCAAAAATACAAATATTTTTCCTTCATAGAGCCTCCTGTCTGACTTCCAAAGTTACAAACACCCCGTTGACTCATGTCTTAGATGCTGTACAGACACGACACCAGTCGCCACTCTTCACCTAGACAACTGGCCTTCGAGAGCTGAGAAGAAATGAAGAGGAACGTCACCCTGGATTTCTGCACCCGATGTGCTGGTGTGCCCGAGCTCACGTGGGAGGGAGAGGGCCCCGCTGCTCCGACCTCCTCCGCAGAGAGGACGGTGTGCTGCAGGGCCCACCCAGAAGGTCCCAGGGGACTGCAGCAACTTCAGACAACTAAAAGCTACAATTTTCCCTGCTGCCCTTTCTAGAGGGAATGAAATCCCTCCATCCCATGGTTTGACCACCGTTCTTAAAATTTCAAATGGCTTCCTATTGCTCACAAGTGAGAGAATGAGACCAGTGGTTTTAATACAAATTGGGCCCTCAGTGTCTTGCCTTTCACGCTCCAGGACACTTTCCCCTCCCACATGGGCAGGGCCTTCTTGTCTCTGTAATTACCTCCCACTCCCATCCCACACACACCTCTCCAACGCATACACATGCACACACACAGAGTTAACTCTTGGACACTAGCTTTAGGGTCCTGTTCCCACAGAAGGCTTCCTGGACCACCCCAGCCCCTGCCTGAGCTAAACCACATTTCTGTGTTTTGAGTTCTCAGAGAACTATTTCTTTCTCCTAGGACACTTGATTCAGTTTGCATTTGCACATTTTTTGGTAGAACTTCTGATTCATATGTCTCTTCCCTTCAAGACCATGAGTTTCATGGTGACTGGACTGCGTTTTCTCACTGCCGTATTCCCAGAGTCCAACACAGCGCCTGTTTTCCCCTTGGTTGGGCCCCCGCCCCTTGTTTCCCTTTCCCATCTCTAGATGGACTTCGGGTGATCTACTTGGAACAAAATGACAGATATTTTTCTGTACTCAGCCCCATCGATCTCAGACCTAAGTAAGGGTGAGGGGCACTGGCTCAGCTGGGGCTCCGTGGAGCAGCCACTGAGGAACCTCCAGCCCAACACAGCGGGATGATGCCCGGGAAGCCTCCAAGCCAGAAATGCAGGCCAAAGGGTCATCACAACAGAGACGCCAGAAACACTGGGGTGTGTGGTCAGAATTCCAGGCACATTGCAAGTGAAAGCAACCACAAGCTTACACAAAGAATTTATAAAGCATTCTTCATCTGCTCACTGAGACAGTGATATTGTCTGGCCTCAAAATGCTGGGGGCAGAACTGATAAGTTTGTTGTAAAAAAAAAAGCCATACTATGTGATTTTCATGAGATTATTTTTGGAAAAAATGCATTTGAACTATTCTTAGTTTAATAATTTGGATAGTTAGATCATGATGGTCTCACATGCCAATGAAACATTTTCTAGTGTTTAGTATCAAGAATGAATTGCCAGATGGTGCATTGACTGTGGGAAAGTTTGGCAGTTCCTTGCAAAGTTAACCAGAATCACCACGTGATCCAGCAATTCCACTCCTGGCATATACCCTAAAGAACTGAACACAGAAGTGCAAACAGCATTAGGGCATTATTCACAATAGCCAAAAGGAAGATACAATCCGGGTGTCCATCCACAGATGAATGGGTGAACAAAATGTGGTCTGTGCATACAATGGAATAGTATTCAGCCACAAAAAAGAATAAAGTTCGATATACGCTACTACATGGATGAACTTTAAAATCATTGTGATCAGTGAAATAAGCCAGACATAAGAGGACAAATATTGTATGATTTCACTTATGTGATATAGAGACAGAAAGGAGAATAGAGGTTACCAGAGGCTGGAAGGTAGTTATTGCTTAATGGACAGACACAGTGTTTCTATGGAGGGATAACAAATTTGGAAACAGACAGTGATGATGGCTGCCCAGCACTGTGTATGTGCATCATGACACCGAACTATACACTTAAAAGTGGTTGAGTTGGCAAACTTTATGTTATGTATATTTTACCACAATAAAGAAGGAATGAATCACCAGAAATAAACTTTCTTGAGAATAATTTGGCAATATGCATCAAAAGCCTTAAATTGCTGCATACTCTGGAAATGACCGTGGACAGGTATGTGCAAAGACGTGTCTGTGAGGTGCCTGTGGCTGGTTTTGTGCCCTTGCATCAGTGCGTCCTCCTCTGGTTACAGCACCTGGGTTTTCTGTGGGGAACGATCCAGCCATGACTGTTTACTGTTTTTCAAGATCCCCTGAGCTCCCTTGAGACAAGTCAATGATCACGTTAGGCTAACCGAACTTTTTCCCGGGGAAGCTGGAAACTGAGCAGTGTGCTCAAGCCCACTCGGAATGTTTGCAGTGGATTTATTCTACAGCATAGCCCCTTAAAGAGACTAAAGTCATTGGTGCTGCACCTGGAGCCCATGTGGCCCGAATCCCATCCTGCCCAAGCTGGTGCTTCGGCTTCCAAGGACCCCACTTCTTCTCCACCTAAGTCCTTTTGGTTCCTTCCCTCCATACGACCAAAGAACTGTAATTGGTTCAATGGTGATCACAGCATTACTTTTAATGGGCAAAAACCCCAAACAACTAATGCCCATTGAATAAATTAATGGATAAAGAAATTATGGTAGACCAACTATGAAAATTTTGCAATCATGAGAACTCATATTTGAGAGGAATATTTAATGATGTCAAAAGATGTTCATTATGGTGTATAGAAAAAGGGCAGCCTCTAAAGTTGGGTGAGCTCATTTTTAAAGGGAGGTAAGTGTCTCTCTGTGCCGGGAAACTTGAAGGATATAACCCTAAACGATAGCGGGAGTTACCTCCGAGCAGTACGGCTCCCCTCCCAGGTCCTCGAAAGGCCCCTTCTCCCAAACCTCTGGGCCCTTAGAAGTGCTGCTCCCTTTGTCTGGAGTAGCAGACACGCTCTGCTACTTCTCCCACCCATGCTCTGCCTGGTTAACGCTTGTTCTTTGGGTTTCTGCCCAGGTGAAACTTGCTCTAAGAAGCCTCCTGAAGACCCTAGTCCAGGTTAGGGCTTCTCTTGCATGAGAGCTCGTGGACCTACGGTTCCTCTCTCAGAGCAGTTTTCACACTGTGCGCTAATTGCCTGTTTACGTGTATGTGTTCACCACAGGACCCTTCAGTGAGACCAGGGCCCATGTTGGTTCACAACAATGTTGAGGAACAAACTCTTCTCGAGTGTTTACTACGTACTTCACATGTGTCACCTCACTGAATTCATGAAACAATTCTGGGAGGAAGCACTATTATTTTCTCTTTTTACAGGTGAGAAACGGAAGCTAAAAGGTGTACCTGAGCGATGCAGCTGAAGCTCTAGCACCTAGCACGGTGCCTAAGTGTATAGTAGGTGCTTAATAAATATTTGTTGAGTTAGTGAATGGACTACAATTGTGTAGATAAATCTCACTATTGCAGTTCTCTGCGTCTGTAATTTAGAAGTGTTGCTAGAATTAAAAGGGCCAGCCTGATCATATGGGTAACATTTCAGTGTGCAGTCAAAAGGGGTACACATCTTATCTCACTGATGAGTGAATTCACGGTGAAGATGCCATAAAAATTCAGAGCCACCGCTGCCTGGAGATAAAAATCTGTCCCATTCCCTCCATTCCACCAAATGCTCCTGTGAGAATTAGTGAAATACGGACCACACTTCACTGGCTGGATTAGATGCAGGGAAAGGCAAGAGGTGAACATGCTTCTCTTCGCCTGAACTGCCTGGATGCCCTGTACCCCTCTTTGCTGCACTTCGAAGGCCTGAGAAGAACCCAAGGTCCAAGCGTGAAGGTCACTGTCCAGACCTTCATGCTGTGAGAAAGGTCCTAGAATATGAAGAACAAACCTGGGACAAATGTAATAATCAATTGAGCACTGCAGTGAAAAGCAAAGAAACAAGCAGCCACAATCTCAGTTTTTGGTGGAGAAAAATTCACTGGTTTCTCCCTGATTCTCTGAGAGATTCAATTTTATATATCTATGTATATATTTATATGTATGTATATACATTTATATGTATGTGTATGTATATGGATACAGATATATCCATTTGTCTCTATCCTCAGTTCCTGTTTACATTTGGGTTGACCCCAGTTCCTGACGCGGACCTTCTAAATCCCTTGGAATTTCCTGGGTGATAGGGGCAGCTTTCGCTCCTGAGGCCACTTCTGTTGGGTCCTTGGATCAGGACTGGTCCTCACAAAGACAAAGCATGATCAGGAGCTCGGAACTTTCAGTACCTCCCTCCCCATTCTCTAAAGAGGGGAAAGGCCCTGGAAGTTAACAGTCGATTGTGGCTACATGATACAGCCTCCATAAAACTCCCGCGAGTACAGGATTCAGAGAGCGTTGGGCGTGGTGAGCACAACCTCGCGCCAGGGGCATGGTGCACCCCAACCCCACAGGGACAGAAGCTCCTGCGCTCAGGACTCCTCTGGACCCCGCCCTCTGCATCTTTTCACCTGGCTGTTCAATCTGTATCCTTTTTCATGTCCTTCGTTATATAATAAAAAAAATTAACACAAGTAATGCTTCCCTGGGTTCTTTGAGCTGCTCCAGTGAATTATCAAACCTAAGGAGGGACTCACAGGAGCCCTGATTCACAGCAGGCTGCTGGTGGGAAGTTCCAAAGACAAGTGAGGGCAGTGTTGTGGGACGGAGCCCTTAAGAGGTGGGATCTGACACTAACTCCAGGCGGTTAGATTCAGAACTAAACTGAATTGTAGGACAGCCAGCTGGTGTTGGAGAATTGGTTGGGAAGGAAAAAACCGACACATCGGGTGTTGGAAGCGTTGTGAGTGTGGTGGCACTATGAGAGTAACAGTGAGTTTTTCTTAGGCAGATTCCTGCTTTCAGGCACCTTTACTTTTGTGTCCAGGATGCAGGGAAATAAATATACTAGGAACAACTCCTTCTCTAGAATCCCAGGAACCTACAAAAAAGCGAATCATTTCCCTGATTCTTAAACCTTGAGCAGGGCCTTTCAGCCTCGGCAGTATTGGAAGCTGACCCTGTCCTAGGCTCTCCTGTGCATCATAGGACATTTAGCCTCTTCTCTAGCCTGCAACTACCAGACGCCAGTAGCTCCTTTCCTCCAGTCATGATGAATGGCGATGTCTCCAGGCATGGTCAAATCTCCCCAGGGGGTCAAAATCACTTCTCCTTGTTTGACAAACCGCTGACCTAGAGTGTGGAAAGTGGCAAAAAAATGGTGCGTCACTCTTCCACACTTCACAGAGTATCTTATAAACGTACATGTGGACACACATGTTTTGTTCTTTGTGTGAGGTGGAAGTAAACAGTATCCCACTAATGTAACATTCTGTGCTTGATAGTGCTATGCCAGAATGTCTAACATCTTGTTAGTGATGATTAAAAAATTTCCTTCCAGTCACCGCAGTCGATGAATGTTTCTGAGCATGGGACACTTGTATTATAATCTTTGCCTTTCAATGGAGCCAGCTCCTTGGATCATTTTGGATTTCTGGACACTTGTGTGTGCTCCTAGCAGAGGTGGAAAAGCATGGGTTTTGGAGTTAGACACCCTGGATTGGAATTCCAGTTAAAACTCATTTATCTGTGTTCATTGCAAGTTAGACAACCACCCTAAGCTGCAAGTTCCTCAACCGTAACAACATTCCTTGCTTGACTATGGTGAACATGAAAGGAGACGAGGCGGGTAAAATGCCTGGCCCAGCCAACCCTGGCAGGTGGAACCAGTTGCTGCTGACGAAAGTTTTTTTTTCCTTTGTTACTTGATTACTAGTAAAGGAAGTTAGACAGGTTCCACGACCCTTCGCCACTGCCTGGGCGAGACCACCATCATGGGCATTACTTTCACCACGAGCCTCTGGACTGTCATCTATAAAATTGGATAATACTTGTGCCTACCTTGTGAGTTGTGACAATTCACAAAAAAGGAAAGGGGTCAGGCAGTGCCTGGTAAGCAGCAGACATGGAGAAATATCAGCTGGTGTTAGCATTAATCATCCTCTTCCGTAAATGTCTGCACTTCCATGTATTGTATGTGAGTACATTCAAAAAGGATGAATGATAAGGAAGACAAGGTCTAAGGCAGATAAGACAGACCTCAAACAATAAGCAATCAAAAGAGAATAAGCAGAGGANCTGCAATCGTCAGGGAAGGATCTCGAGTGGCGCTCCCAGCTTTCCCCTGGAGTTGGTTGGAAGCAACCTGGCAGGCAGTGAGGAAGGTCTGGGCTTGAGGGGGCGGAGCTCTGTCAGGGAGAGGCCTCACAGGCTGAGGGACTGCGGCCTCAGAGGGCTGCGGGTGCAGGGGTTTCATTTCACTCAGGACGCCTCTTGAATGCCACTTTGCAAGTGTGGATGGCAGTAAAGGAAGTTAGACAGGTTCCACGGACCCTTCGCCACTGCCTGGACGAGACCACCATCATGGGCATTACTTTCACCACGAGCCTCTGGACTGTCATCTATAAAATTGGATAATACTTGTGCCTACCTCGTGAGTTGTGACAATTCACAATAAAGGAAAGGGGTCAGGCAGTGCCTGGTAAGCAGCAGACATGGAGAAATATCAGCTGGTGTTAGCATTAATCATCCTCTTCCGTAAATGTCTGCACTTCCATGTATTGTATGTGAGTACATTCAAAAAGGATGAATGATAAGGAAGACAAGGTCTAAGGCAGATAAGACAGACCTCAAACAATAAGCAATCAAAAGAGAATAAGCAGAGGATAAACTATATATGGGAAAAATGCAGGGATAAAGTAGAAACAGAAAGTAGGCAAAAAGGATAAAAGTTGGAAGTGGACAGTGGTACTTGGATGTAAAAGCTGAGGGCAATTACGTGGGTGCTACAAAGTCTTAGAGAGTCGAGCCAGGGACAAGGACAGAGAAGGGCCCTGCCTTCACTAGAAATGAATGGATTGTAGAAGGCCTTCTTGTCTACCTATCATCATTGCCGTAAGTCAGCATTTGCTCAGCACCTGTGATGCACTGAGCAAACAGAAATAACTAAGACACAGTCTCACACTTTTAAAAGGTCATAGTTCGGTTGGCCAAAACCCAGTATTGTCTCTCAGTAGAGCTCTTGAGTTAACTCTGAGGTCCCACATCCTCTTCCTTAATTGACACATCCTTTGGGTGTTGGTAGGCAGAGGGGTATAAGCCCCTGTAGGTTTGAGTAGATCCTTTTTCTCCCCAAATTTGCCCTCTTTACCAAAGCTTTCCTGTAGGAAATGTATGTATGTAAATCACGAAAGTTAAGTGAACATGAGCTACTTAGAGAACAGGCCTTCTAACAGTGTCTTTCTGGGCAAACTATAGAAGCCGGGCTAGTGGAGAGATTTCTGGAAGGGCTTTTGGAGAGAAATTGATTTATTCCTTTGTTCATGGTGGCAAAATGCTAGCAACTCTCTGACTACAAAGAATTGAGTCTGTAAAGTCAGCCACAGACAACCACAGCTTTAACAGGCCAATGGCAAGGTCAAAGAACCCCAGAGGAGACATTTTCTCGACAGCCTCTGGGATGAGCTCAAGGGATCTGGAACACAAAAGTGAAGGTGGTCCCCACCCAGACTGCTCCAAGAAAGCCTGGGGAACATTGCATTGCCCACAAGCTATTTTGCAGCTGCTTCAATTAAAGAATTAAACTGTATCTGAGCAGCAGCAACATCCATGAGAGCCAAATTGGATTTCTCCTTGGAAAACTAGCTACAGACCACATCTTTATTGTGCAGACATTCATTAGAAAATATGTAAAAAAAATACCAGTCGGAGAAAGATGTTTTCCTGCTTTGGGGGCTTTCTATTGTATTTTATTTTTTTAATTGAATTTATTGGAGTTACATTGGTTAATAAAATTGTGTAAGTTTCAGGTGTACATTTCTATAATATACCATCTGTATATTGTATTGTGTGTTCACCACCCCAAATCAAGTCTCCTTCCATCACCGTTTATCCTTCCTTTACCCTCTCCTACCTCCCCCCACACCCTTTTCCCTCTGAAAATCACCGCACACTTGTCTGTATGTATGAGTTGTTTAGGGTTTTGTGGGGTTTTTTGCTTAATCTCTTCACCTTCTGCACCAAGCCCTCCAACCTCCTCCCCTCTGACAGCTGCCAGTCTATTCTCTGTATCTATGAGTCTGTTTCTATTTTATTAGTTTATTTTGCTCATTAGATTCCACATATAAGTGAAATCTAAGACAAATGTTATTTGTCTTTCACTGACTGGTCTATTTCTTTTAGCATAATATTCTCCAGGTCCATCCATGCTGTTGCAAAAGGTAAGATTTCCTTATCTTTTATGGCCAAGTAACATTCCTTTGTGTAAATGTACCACAGCTTTTTATTTTTCAATCCTCACTGGAGGATATGTTTAGTGATTTTAGAGAGCGAGGCGGGGAGAAAGGGAGAAACATTGATATGAAAGAGAAGCATCAGTTGGTTGCTTATGTACGTGCCCTCACTGGGGATCAAAACTAGGCCTGTGCCCTGATTGGGAACTGAACTGAAACCTGTTGGTATATGGCATGGCACTCCAAGTAACTGAGCCATCCGGCCAGGGTAAAACTAAAACGTTACTATTTAGCATGAATTTTGTCACCCATCCTTATACTGTTCATGTGAGATTTAAATGCTAATATAAGACCATTTAACTTTTATGCAAATTACCCCAAAATCATATACAATTTGCATTTCATAGCTTTGATTATGCATATGCATTTGGTCTTACCAGAACAATGGAAACACTGCACATAACTCAGCTATTTTTATTTCACTCTTGACATGTGCCCTTTCTAACAACGCTCTTTACCTTCGGGTTACTGACTACCAAGTAAGGACTGAAAGAAAAAGGAACAGTGGGTTTCCCTGCCTTTCCCTTTCCTCCAGTTACCATTTTCACCAAAGCGGTTGTCTAATACAGGAGTTATAGGAGTAAGAAAAGATACAATAGCGTTCTTTTCCATGTTTTGGAATGCTATTGCTCTCTTCCTGTGTTCAAAACAAGTTCCAGTGTGGACAGAAAGTGTGACCTCTTAAGCCTCTTCAGCCCCTCCACTCCCCACTCACACACACTCACCCCGCACTCACTTGGAGCCTCACTGAGCTCCCCCACAGCATGGATCCACCAGAACCCTGTACCTGTGGGCACCACAAGCACTGTGTGCTGTTTGGAGAGCAGGAAGCTACAGCCCTGCACATTGTACATGTCTCCTCTGGTTGGCACATGCTCCACTGTCTCTAGACTTCAATTACTAAGCACAAGTTCAACAATAAAATTATTAAGAATTTCAAGATGGCAACAGTAGAGCATTCAGCCAAGTGCTGTTTTCCTGCTTTGGAGGCTTTAAAAAAGCATTTAATTCAATCTGGATCACATGGCTGAACCTGAAATGGCTATAATATGTAACTGGCGGGAAAGCAGGACCAACACAGTTTGTCTATCAATCCACCCTCTGCAGGACAAACTCACCCAGAATGCAACCGAGGTTAGGAGAAGGGGAGAGCTCCACTCACTTTTCCTGAACACTGGAAAGGGGTTTTCTGTGCTTCGGGTACTTAACTTCAGGATCTTGCCTGAAGAAAAGAAATGCTGGCTGCAGATAAATAGGTTAGTCTCTCCATCTCTCTCCTTGGTTCTGAGCAGAACTTAAAATTTCTGGGCAGGACACAAGTAATAGACCCTAGAACCATGTACAGAGAGAATTTAAAATTTGGTTTTCAGGAAACAGTCCCAAATAACCTCACATTTTACTGTTTTAAGTATAGAATATAGAACATGCTGTCAGTGCTTTTTGGGGGGCCCTTAAGGTTGTCTGGACTCCTAACCCTGCTCTACAAGGCCCACATGCAACGGATCCAGGCCTCCCAGGAAAGGGGGTTCAAGATGCAAGGTCAGATTCATCCTTTAAGAAGGAGCTGTACGTATAGTGACTTTTAGGACATGTTCATTGACATCAGGCTTTTTGTGATTTTCAAAGTATAGTTGACTTTACAACCAATGTATCTCGAAGCCAGGGCATGCCTGCAACGAATCAAGCTGGGGCGTTATCTGTCCCCCTTCATATCCTGTAGTGGAAGCTGGCAGGTATTGGACTTGGCTGTTTGTAAAAACACAGAAGTATATGAGGTGTGTGAGGCACTTCTAGGGTGTGAGGAAATAGGTCTTGTGCTGGAATAAAGCCCACCTCCAGCAGGGAGCTCCAGAGGGGGAGACAGAGGCAGTAGAGAGACACGGCAGAGGACCTTCCTGCCATCTCACATGTGCCTTGAGTCGCTCTCCTTATGGTGACTATTTCTGTTGACACCAAGTGAAGAGAAGGACTGACAATTAACTGGCAAACCCACAATGTCAAACTGAGTAATTCCAAAAGAAACTATATGAGAAACAAAATTAACCAAAGTACTCATTCATACAACAGGATTTTTCTGGCTTGTGGCTCAATCTTTCCTATGCGGATGCTGCCCTACGGCCAGGGCAACATGCAGTTCTCTTGGTTGGGTACAGCACCGAACCACTGGAAAAAGTCTGTCTTTTTTAGCCATTACCTCATCCTTTCTATTTAGAGAGTAATTGAGGGTGAGTGACAGGAACACTTTGGAGCAGGTACTTTGCCAGTATTGTGTTATTATTCTTAATAAGTGCAGATGGGAGGCCACAGTACAGACTCAGAAATGGCTTTGATACTTTCATACACAATTCCCACATATTGGAAATCAATCATTACAAATCTGAAGAGCTTCATTTATGGGGTTTTATAGACTTTGCATAAGAAAATATTAATTGATGGAGAAGCTGGAAAGAACAGCAACATTAGTACAGAAATTCGGTATGAAATAGAATATAGACTCTTTGAAATGTATACAAATTTTCAAAATTCAGAGTAAAGTTCATTATCAGAAAACTGCCAGCTGGAAAATAGCTTATTGCATCCCAAATGAAGACATTATAAATCTTATTACATAATTTGATAATTATGTTATTTGCAAAAGCACATTGACATAAGTCTTGATTTGTACAAAGTCAAATTCTCCACACAAAGGAGAGTGGATAGAAAATTTTACCCTAATTTTTCTCTGCTCACTGTTCTTTAGTTTTAAGTGACTGTGGTGGTTGCTTTAAAAGTGTAGGTGGGACATTGAGAATGCATTTAAAATTTCCCTTACTGTTAGGAATGGGTTTTCTGTCCTATATATAGGTTCACTACCTGTTCTCTCAGCACACTGAGAATGCATTTAAAATTTCCCTTACCGTTAGGAATGGGTTTTCTGTCCTATATATAGGTTCACTACCTGTTCTCTCAGCTGCCTTGTCAACTAGAATGAAAAATTGGCAGTGCTTCTTTCTAGCTTCTCTGCATCCTTAGCTGAAGATATAAACAAAAATTTCAGATGTTCTTGACAGAAACTGGACCAGAAAGCCCAATAGGTTTGGGGCCTTTCATAACATAATAAGGGATTTCTTTTGGCAGGGTCATGATTCTCTTCTACCTGCTTTTTCCCAACTGCCTGATCCTATACCCTTTTCCAGCGCCAGGGTGGGCTTTGTGGGCATGCAACCTGTGAGACTGCACTGGGTCTGGTGCTCAGAAGGGCCCTGCACTTGGCTGAATGCTCTACTGTTGCCATCTTGAAATTCTTAATAATTTTATTGTTGAACTTGTGCTTAGTAATTGAAGTCTAGAGACAGTGGAGCATGTGCCAACCAGAGGAGACATGTACAATGTGCAGGGCTGTAGCTTCCTGCTCTCCAAACAGCACACAGTGCTTGTGGTGCCCACAGGTACAGGGTTCTGGTGGATCCATGCTGTGGGGGAGCTCAGTGAGGCTCCAAGTGAGTGCGGGGTGAGTGTGTGTGAGTGGGGAGTGGAGGGGCTGAAGAGGCCTTAAGAGGTCACACTTTCTGTCCACACTGGAACTTGTTTTGAACACAGGAAGAGAGCAATAGCATTCCAAAACATGGAAAAGAACGCTATTGTATCTTTTCTTACTCCTATAACTCCTGTATTAGACAACCGCTTTGGTGAAAATGGTAACTGGAGGAAAGGGAAAGGCAGGGAAACCCACTGTTCCTTTTTCTTTCAGTCCTTACTTGGTAGTCAGTAACCTGAAGGTAAAGAGCGTTGTTAGAAAGGGCACATGTCAAGAGTGAAATAAAAATAGCTGAGTTATGTGCAGTGTTTCCATTGTTCTGGTAAGACCAAATGCATATGCATAATCAAAGCTATGAAATGCAAATTGTATATGATTTTTGGGTAATTTGCATAAAAGTTAAATGGTCTTATATTAGCATTTAAATCTCACATGGACAAAATAAGGATGGATGGCAAAATTCATGCTAAATATTTAACATTTTACTTTTTCTTTCCTTAGAACAACATTAAATCGCAAATAAAAAGTGTCATAAGTCGAGAGAGACTGCTAAAAAGGGAAAAGTTTTACATTTTATACCATTAAAAAATCATTTCCTAATTCGTTGGCCTATTTATCCATTTATCTAATTTTTACTGAATTTATTGGGATGGTGCTAGTTAACAAAATTATACCAGTTTCAGGTGCAGAGTTCCATAACATGCCTAGATTTAATGCCACTTTTCTGAAGGTGAAGACCCTTATTTTCATTTTGTTGGGGCCTTACAAATTGTGTATGTGGCATGATCAGTCCTTACCTATCTTAACAAGTCTACAGAGTTAAAATATCCCCTTCTTGTTATACGTTTCACCGGCAGGTCCCACCAGTTAGAGTGGGAATCCAAAATCCACAAGAGAGACGCGCTGGGAAGCCAGTCCCAAGGGAGACCCAGGCGGCTTTCTGACTGTGGAAGGAGAAGCTGGAGAAGGAGAGAAGAGATGGCTGCTACTAGCTGAGGGAAGTAGAAGGAACTTTTTCTGGTAAAAACTGAGTTTGGTGGGTGAGGCCCACAAGTTTCCGAGAAAGCAAAGCAGGCTGTGGGCTGCTGTTGCAACGAACATCTTACCTCTGCGGCCTCCGGATCTCAGAAGAGGGGGAAGAGAAACGGGGGTGAGGTGGTTTGGGAGCGTGTGAACTCAGAAAGGCCAGATTGGTAGAAAGACTTGTCAGCATTCTATCTCCATAAAAGAATGTGGGTATTTGGCAGCATGAGGGCAGCAGTGCTGGCAGCTTTTGACACTGACCATGAATAATATTTCAACAAAAAATTTTGATGTAACCCTCCAGTAAGAGTATTTATATTTCAGGTTCGACGTTCCTATGAATGCAAAGAAAAATTGTATGAAGATTTGTCTAAGAATGTGTTGTCTAAGGTGTAATCTTCCAACCTTACGCACCCCCAGTCACCCCACAGAACAGGTATATGATATTTGCCATCATACCTCAGGCAAAAAGTCCACGGTCTCAGAAGCTAGAACTCCTGCTATTTCTGGCCTTCTAGTTAGAAGTATACTACTTGAGGACCAGGGGGTGGGAGAGAGGCAGAGGAGAAGACATGGGGCAGCAAGGGAAATGACAACTCTGTGAGTATGATGATCAGAATAAGGTCTAGACAGAATCTTGGCCTTTTATTGTGAGTTGTTTGAATGAATAATGGAGAAAATTATTGACAAGTCTTAAAAAGAACACTACAGCTTTGGTGTGGCTGTGAAATAGAAATGTGCATAAGTCATTTACACAAATGTCATTTCACTCACAGCATAATAACAATCACATGTATCAGATCAGCTCTGATGTCTTATTTTGATTACAACACTAACTCCAATGTTAAATTAAACTCTATGGTATGAAGTTTAGCACTAGTTATGGGGAACCAGTCTCATTCCAAAATCACATTTCCTTGGTTCAAATTTCAGTGCCTCTGGTCATGCAGCATGACCATCTGCTCACAACTTCAAAATAAATACAGAGAACACTGTTTCTAAAGGACCTGGATGCTAACACAGAACATGGTCATCATTAAGTTAGCAGATGACACTATTGGAAAGAAGAGCGGGTTAGGAATTCCTTTATTCCTTTATTCCCCTTTATTCCAAAGAGGAATAAACGCAGGGTAGAGGCCTGGAGAGAAAATCTTCATCATAGAAGTGAATGATGGTAAAGGACCGCCCTTCTGGGGTCATGACTAGATTAGGATCATCGCTTACTGGGTATGGGGATATAAAGCTGGTAGAAATTCCTGGGGTCCAGCACTCTGGAAGAAGACCTAGCATCAAACTATGCTAATATCAATGCATGTCCCTTGCAAAGATTTTCAGCCAGTCCACCCTTGCTCAGAGCACTCAAATCCACTTGGGAGTTTGTACAGTGCTGATGTGATTTAGGATTTAGAATATTTAAAAAAATGGTTTCTCTCTTACCTGTACTCCTTCCTATCCAGCCCACCAGTGTATCCTTTCATTTCCCCCTCCTACTATACCTCTCAGCTGTCACCTTTGCCCTCTTCATTGCCATTACCCTGCTCTGAGCCATCACTGTTTCTCATCTTCTCTGCAACATCTTTCTCTCTAGGCTCGCTGCTTTCACTCTTTACAATCCATTTTCCACAGAGCAATTACAGTCGTTCTCCTAAAACTCACGTCAGAGCCTATCAGTTCCTTGTTAAATCCCTTCACCGGCTGCCCATGGCTCTTAGACTACAATCCAAGCTCCTTGTAGTGATCTGCACCCCTCGGCATGATCTGGTCCCTGCTTAGCTCTCCAACTCAATTTCACATCACTCCTCTCCTAGCACACTACTCCTACCTCTCCTCTCTGTTCTGTGAATCCTACAGACCCTCTCCCCTCAAAGGCCCCTGTGCCAAATTTCTTCTCTTGGCTCTGCTGGAGGCCATCTTATTCTCATCTTTCAGGTCTCCTTCACCAGATCTTTCCAAACTTTTAGTGCATTTCTCATAATCTGTAATTATCTTATTTATCGAGTTACTTATTGTTTGTCTCTCCCCTAGACAGACTCTGGGTTTTTTGAGAGCAAGAGGCCACACCTGTTTCACATGGCCGCATTCCCAGAGCCTGACACAATGTTAATGCGAGGCTGGTGCTCAATAAATATGTACTGAGTGATCAAGCCTGTCTCCTGTCACAAGACACTGCCAGGCCCAGCACATTTTAACACTGCACCTCTGAATCTATGGTCATTCCTGGGGAAGGTAACTGCAGCCACAGAGCTGAGGAATGTACCTTCACAGTAAAATTAACCATATTTGCCAGCACCCAAGTTGCTTATCTGAGGCCCTTCAGGAGTGGGAGAGAGGAGTGTCAGGTGTGGTCAGGTGCTCCCTGAACCTCTGAACCTTCTGTTATAGCGGTGGTGGCTTTGAAAAAACCATCATCTTTCTTTTGTGCACTTCCCACCTATATTTTCCAAAGTATATAGAAAATGCCTCAGAGAATGCCTCCGACTTAGCATCACCTACATCCTCATTACGGTGGCTTTAACATCTGCCTTCTAGATCAAGAGGGATGATGAGAGAGACAACAATCAAATGGTTCCTTATCCCCGACAGCCTCACGGCAGGCGCTCCTCTGTTCAGCCCAGAGTCACTCATCACTCTCCCGGGTGCGACTCCCCCAGCCAGCTTTAGTTCATTCGACTGGCTTCGATTCAACATGCTTAAGTTTTGAAAGCTGAGTTTATGAGATATAATTCCAGATACTTACATTCTCTGAGTCATGTCATTTTATCAAAAAAGCATATGATGCAAGTTTTAGAGGGCATTTCCAGAGGCACAGCTGGAATTTGGAGGAAAAAAGAGTCAGAGAGCAAGAGGATGAAGGATGCTTTGATCAGCGCCATTCCCCAAGCCACATGGTGATTCCATCAGTGGGCCCAAGTGTGTGCAGATCAAACTGTGAGAGCCAGCGGAGGACAGACACCCAATTAGTTATAATAACCTTTGACTGGTAAGTGAAAGGAGAGACCTATGGAAATGTGGACACCCAGAAGGAATTTTTGGGACCAAACCACTCTGAGTTTCCCATCTGATGTGTCGGCCGGAAGTGCAGACCCTCTGAGTGATGTGCTGTGCGTTCATTAGGACTCAGGGAGCCAGTGATTGGGAAGCAATAGCCCCAAATGAGCTTTACAGTTACTGCAAATGAAAAAGGAAAGCCATATATTTTTAAGAGAAAAAGCCATATAAATCTGACAGCTCCACCCCTCTCAGCAAATCCCCATCATCTCCAGCCAAACCACTCTATTTCCCTGACAGACTTGAACAGTGGGAAGACATTGTGAAAAATAAGTGGTAATAGCCACAAACCTCTTATGGCACATACTGGGCTCAGTTATAATGTCTTTGGGTCTGTGCAGGGCAAGGTAGGTCACCCTCCATTTTTTAAACACACACACACTTCCCCCCAAACCATTACTCAATCAATACACACACATGAGGCAACAACCTTGTACAACACAAGATGAATTGTGCAAGTCAATACTTTGTTTCTCTTCTTAGATTGCAGTAGACTTTCATGTTTTGAAACTTCTGAGTTACTGGTTTTAATAACACTATCATTCAGTTAGTGCTTTTGTTTTTGTTGTGTTAAAAGAGACTAACAGGGATGAAAACAGTGTTTTAAAACAGTTTCCAGCAAAATCAGCAATACAGTGATAGAACATTGTATCTATCAACACTTGATACCCTTGAACCAGTAATTTTACTTCTAGGTGTGTTTAGTGCAGACTTACAACAATAGACAAAGACTCGCAGAACCACTCACTTCCTCCAGTTTTGTACCCAAGCAGCTGAATGTAGCTGGAGAAAAGCACACAACAGACAGGCCACTTTCAATGTGATCCTGTGCCTCAGATGTGCTCTAGTGTTACCTCTGGTGTAATCCTATGATGCTTCTCTATCTTGTTCATCAAGCTTGCTTTGCTATTCTCTGAGATAATTATATTGTACATTTGCCTTCTACTCAAATCTTCATCTCCATTCACCTCGCTCCCTCTCAGTTAATGACACTGCCTTATGCTTTGAGCAATACTAGAAGCCATGGTTTGGAAGAGCCTTTTCTTCCAATCACCCAGTCTCTGCATGGCTTCCTCTGTGTCCTACACCGTCTTTCTATGTATGTCAGAGGTGCTAGTCAGAGAAGGTTAGTCTGCACTATCTTTCAGCCTGTTTCTCCCCTGCACAGTCAGTCCTCATACTTTCACCTGGCTTTAAATACACTGACAAATTTATATCTTCAGTCATTTATATCTTCAGTTCAAATATCTCCTTTGAGCTCCAGACTTGTGACTAATCTGCATACTAGATACTCCACCTGGATGTCTCCCAAGCTCCAAAAAGTAACATATTCAAAGTATACACTTGATTCTTCTTTCCTCTACAAACTTATTTTTCCCCTAGTCTTCCTCATGAAGTGAATGGCTCCACTACTCATTAGCTGTCCAGGTTTTTCTTCTTCAAGCCCTACATCTATCCCTGTTATATATGTCAGTTCTACCTTTTAAATATATCTTGAATTTCACTATCTCTGTAGTCACTAGCCTGATCCAAACCATCCATTGTCCTCTTGCCTGTACTACTGAAATAGCATCCTTTTTGGTCTCATCCTTATCCCATTACAATCTATTCTCCACAGAGCATCTGGGAAGTCTTTTACAGAGCTGTATCTATAACTATATTTGTATCTACATATGTAAATATCTACATCTATACCTGTCATCTGTATCTACAACTAACCATGATGCTCCCCTGGATAAAATTCTCTAGTGGCTTCCCAGGACATTTCAGAATTTCAAATAGATTACGAGAGGTCTCTGCTTACCTCTCCAGTGTTATTTCATGCCTCTCTTTCTCATCCATCACCTTACAGCCATGCTGGCTTCTTTTCAATTCCTTGGAAATGCCAAGTCCTTTCTATCCAGGGATTTGTAATGCTCGTCCATGTGCTTGCAATGTTCTGTCATTTCTGGGTCTCAATTTAAATGTCAACTTCTCAGAAAGTCCTTCCTGGCTCTGCTGTTCAGGTAAGTGTTCCCTGTTAACTTTACATTAGCACACTTTATTCCCCTTACAGCAATGATCACAACTCCTAATTATATTATAACAGCTGCCAGACCGTAAGCTCCACAAGGCAAAGGATAGTGTTCAGATACGTACACCTGGCCCTTCACACACAGAGTGGTCGGTAAGTATTGATGAATATTTGAGTATATGACTGAATACAAGAATGTTAGTTATGGCATTGTTATTAAAGCAAATATATAAACAACTTAGATATCTGTTAATAAGTAAAAGGTTATACAAATGACAACATAACCTGAGAATATAAACAAGTAGAACAATTTTCACAGAGACAGAAATTTCTCTGAGATATAATAAGTGAAAAAAGTAAAACTGCAGAATATGGTATTTAAAAAAGTTTATGCCACACATAAATATATTATGGCAAATGCACGCAAAATTTCTAAAACTAGCATATAACTAACTGTTAAATGAGGAGCTGATATTTCTGTTTAGAGGGAATCCTTTATGTCCTCCAATACAGCTTGAATTTCTTACCATAATTATGTTACTGTTATAATTAAAAAACTTTTTAAAATAAAAATATAAAGATACTTTAACAAAAACTTAACCAGATGTCATTCCCCTGCCGCAAGGGCTACTAGGCCTTGCTCGCTAGAACTCACCAGGGTAGAGGGCAGATGTGTAAGTAACGGTTTTCAATAATTGATGGAGACATGCTGTGCTTTGTGCCAAAGAAATAACTCAAGCCGGCTACAAAGAACTGCATTCAATGTGAGAGTTAGAAAACTTGAATTTGTAACCAGATCAGGGAGGACCTTGTACGCAGAGCAAGAGGTCTGTATTTAACTGGACAGGAACTAGGTGACTTTGAACTTGAAGAAGCTCAGTATGGGCAGCTAGAAGCTTAATCTACCAGAGTAAATTTAATCTCTTAGTAACACTTTATGATTTAAATACCACAAACCAGGTAACATGCCCATTGCTCTTCTACTAACAGTAATAAGATGGAGGTGCTTTTAGTTACAAAGTGCTAGGTGATCAGACTCAATCCCGAGTGCTCTAGGTCAACTCTCCTCACTCCTCACCGATTGCCAGGGCTTTATCTTTGAAAAATGTACAAGACCAAACTGGTGCCCACTGGCTCCTTCTGGCTGCTTCATTTGTATTTACAGACAGACATAACAATGCAGGGGCGTGCATACTGAGTGGGGTGAAGTATTTTCTCTCTCCTGCTTAAAGGTGCCAAGTCCAACCAGACTTATTTTGGTTTGCTTGTGTTCTATCCCTCACCTAGAGGCCTTTAGAGTCTAGCAGTTATCAAACATTAGTGTGCATAAGGAATCACCTGGAAGGCTTGTGAGAATCCTGATTCCTGGGCCGCTGCCCCAGAGATTCTGATTCAGTGAGGCTGGAATGGGCCCGAGAACACACATTTCTAACAAGTTCCCAGATGAAGCTGATGGTCTGGGACTCTATGTGGGGAGTCCCTGCTTTAGTGGAGTACCCCTGAGCCTCTTTCTCCCTGCACAGGTGTCCCTAGGCACGCAACATGACATCACGTAGGAGAGCACCCATCCCTATTGTCAGTGCGCAGTCCAGAGGCTTGATTTCACTGCCTGACAAGCTCCCAGAAATCTCTGATTTTAGAGATTCTTCCTAAGTCGAATCACCCGATTTTAGCCTATCATTTTACCTTTAAAGGGGTGGAACAATAGCTTTCTCTCTCAAGGATTCAAAGAACAGACTACAGACACTGGGAAAGCTCCCCTTTGTCTGTCTGTTTTGACCTCTATTTCTTCTGGCCTTATTGATTTTCAAGGACAAGGACTGACCTGGTTCTTTCTCTTTCAGGGGCCTGAGTCCATTTTCATGTCTGCAGATGCTCTGGACTTACTCTAATCCTTTGGTATCTTGATATCCACTGAGGACCTAGGAGCAGGTCTGGCCCATTTGTGGAGCCTCAATATTCTCAGTTGCAGGAACTGGATGATCTCTAAGGTCCCTTCTAATTCCACTGTTCAGTGAGTCTGCAGATTTCTCCTGGTACCCTCTTTTCAGTGGATGTTTGGCTCTGACTGCTACAAAGCCAGATGCATCCAGGGCAGTGCAGGCAACAAAGACCTCAGCCAATGGGCTTAGACTGCAAAAGAGCAGCTGTGATGTCAAGAAGCATTGCCATAATTTGAGGCTCAAACAATATAAAGTAGAATTTTATAGAAGAAGGTAGGTTTTGAGAGGTATTTATGGGAGTCACAATGGGACATTTTGAAGATATAATAATGCCTTAATACAAAATTTCCTGGCTTTCTTTTGAGTCACTGGAACACAGTGTTTATGTTTCGTAATGTTAATCACATGCAATTCTCCTAAATCTGGGATCTAATGGATGCAAAAATTGGTCCAAATGTCAATTTTAAACATATGTTTTTTAAATTGAATAGACCTGTATGGTTCCAAACACCAGTTAACTCTTTGATGAAATTAAGGTCCCATTTTTCAGAGGTGGTTCTGATTGGTATTCAAGATGGGGAGAAATTCTTAGATCACTCCTGCAACAGGGTCAGCGGAGGAACTGGAAAGATACTCCCGAAGCCAAGCCTGAAGGCCTGGGATAGCTCAGCAGCTACAGCTCACTCTGGGAAATGGAAGGAATTAGGAAGCTGTCCGGCAGACTTTGGTAGGATATGGAAATTTCAAAATTGGAAAGAACAATGGAAGCCAATGTGAGAAGCCTTTCAGGGGGACTTTAAATGCAGATGGTGAACATACTGATTTTGTTGGTCACTAATAATTATTGTGAATTTCAAAATGACCATTTTCATTTTTTTCTAATGATGTGAAACAGTTTCACTCGGTCCTCAGAGAGCAATTAACCAGATTTTCTGTTGGTGTCCAACAACTGTGTGTGTTGTTTTGTCTCTAGAAAAGGAGGCTGGGAGGTGACTTAGCTTTTCCGGACAAGAAGAAATTTACAGTTTAAAAAGTAACAGAAATAAGGGTTAGACATATGGCTAGATGTCACAAGTAGTATTGGAAAACCATGATACTGACTGGTGGGTGGCATCTGTTCTGATGCCCAAACCACCTCCTGTTTTGTCTGACCAAGAGACTGAAAACAATTTGATCCTTAAAGCTGGACACCCACCTGGTCAGGTGGTGCTTCAAATAACACTGCCATGACTCACAACCATTTGGATATCTGAATTGTGTTGCCTTTTGAGCCAGTAAAATTCATGGAAGAAATCCACTTCATAGTCATAACCTGAGATTTTTTTTTCACCCCAAGTGAAATTTCTCAGTTAAATGATCCACTTTATTCTTCAGTCTTGGCTCGAAAAAAACCCCAGTTATTTCAGAAAATCCAAGCCATCACCAAGGATAAAGATCAGGCATGGATAAGATATTAAAGAATGTGCCAGAAACTCAGTTGTTTCACATATATTTTGAGCAAGGACAATATCAGTAAAGGAATGCAGAGCCTTGTGAAGTGACTATCTCTGAAGAGTGATCTCTTCATTTGGGTATGTAATTTCTGGAAGGTTTGAAAAAACTTAGCCTGTTATCTTCTAAGCCTACTTTATATGTGAGGTGGTTCCTTGCTCCCTTCCCACTACATTAGATGTTTGTTAATGAAGATATAATGGTTTATTGGAAGGGTTCAACTTGGTGGGGTGCCCATAGAAAATTTGACAGTTTCCTTTTTTACCACTGGCTTTCAAACCTACTTTCCTAAATGTCACCTCAAAGCTGATTTCTTAACTTTTGGATATTAATGAAAGTTTTCATTGTCAGGTATTAAAAAGTCCAAAACAATCTTCTATCCAAACTTCAGTTTTTCATCCAGCTCCATTCACATTGACCAGTTTAGGCTTGATATTCGAATCAGAAAACTAGTGAGAGAAGGGGATAAATATTTTTGTTCACTTGTTTGTTTTTTATTTAATCCTCTTTTCCCAAGTTCCTGAAGGTATGGAGGGAAAGAATAAAGGTAACTGGGGGCAAAAATGCTTTACTGACTGGTGTTACTGCAGTCTGGCTTTGGTGCACCCTCTGAGGGAGATGCCCAAATCATGGATCCTTCTCTGGTGGGACTCGTGTCAAGTCCTCCCAAGGACCCTCCTTGTGCCCCCCCACCTCTAGTGCTTATGGGGCTGAGAAGCCAGAGGTGTTTATGAAGTCAGCAATTAAAACAGTGGACTTGCAATCCCGAACTAATGGATACCTGGTCCATTCTCTTACTATCTCAGCCCTGCCCCCCTGGGTGTATTTTAAAATGACCAAGAAGTTAGGCAAGTCCATGTGGGCTCACTATCTTAAGAAAACCAAGAACTGAGCACTGCTAACCACGTGGAGTAACCTCTCCTGATGTTCCAGCCTATGTATGTTCACTGAAAGCCACCATCCACCTCCAAATTCCTCAGTTGTCATCTTAGTGGTTACTAATAAAGCTAAAGGTTGTCATATTTGGGAAGAAAGCAGCCGTGACTTTCAGGAGTTCCTGACATATACTCTGGATGCTACCAGGAGCTATTTTAAAGTTTAACGTGAATGCTGATATTCAGTGGGTAGAGAATTAACATTGACAAGAACAGCTGAATAGAAAATAACATAATTGGAGCAAATCACAGAACAACAGAGTCAGACATAAAGCTCAACTATTGTACCTGGTCAAAAATGCCAGTGATAGTGATTCTTGCATTTTCTCTAAAACATATCTTAAGAACTCATGGCTAGCTACTCTTTTTTCTTTCTAGGGAGTAGAGATTATTTGATTTGCTTATGGGAGGACACACTGAAATTTGCATAGCTCTTTTTAATGTTTCCTAAAACTATGCTCAATTTGTATATTTATATGAAAACTTTCTCAAAGGTTGCTAGCCTTTGATGTAAAATAATTATGAAATATGGAGCTGTTTTAAATGCATAAAACCAATTCAACATGCTTTTCTCTAGTGCATATTTATTCTCAGTTTAAATGTATGTAAGTACTGAAAGGTCTATGGTATAATTTATAAAGGTAAATGGGCTAAAATGTACAATGAGATGGACAGCCACCTATGGTACCATTAAAACCCTGTCCCAGAAAAGTGACCTCTTTGTTTCTGCATTGCACCAACACTGCTCACATATGTGACAGACCAGTAATGAAATCAGAGAAGTGGCATTATACTTTTAAATAAATACCCTCTAGGTATTGATATAGTTTTAATAAAAGATGATATAATCATGGTGGTGATTGAAAATATATTTCTTTGGTGCTTGAAATGAAGGCCATTTTTACTCTGGCTTAATATAAATTAAGATTCACTTTTATGATATGCAACTTGTTTGGGGAAATAGCCAAGAAATAATTCAATATTGTGAAACATGCAACACAGAAGGTAGGCCTTTACCTAGGGCATGGTTCCTAGGCTCTTGAGTTTTAAGCACCAGTAAATCTGCAAAAACAGTTTGGGGCAGAGAGGAAAAACCTTCTTCTTGTCCTTACTGCTGGGTTGATAAAAATCTCTTCAGACACCAACACGGTCTTCCCTTCATTAACCTCCCAGGGCACTCTTGTATGTAGACAGGAAATGGGCAGAAGATCCCATTTGGTTCAGGTCCAGAACTTATTTGGGAAGTCTTGCATAGATGGTACAACTTGACCCTCTTTAGATGTGTGGCACTTTATACCCATTGACTCTAGCTTCGGGACCACAGTTGAAATGGACAAAGACATGTCCAATTTGTTATAAAAGCAAAGGTTCAATGAGAATCAAAGTGAATGAAAGGATATTCTTAGTTAATCATTAAAAAATAATCCACACATAAGTATTTATTGTATTATTTTGGGTTGGTGAAGAACCCAAACCAAACTGCTACAGAAGCAGGTCTGGGGGAAATCATTGAGGTGATCCTGGAAAGAGAGAGTGTTTCTGATGTGAGCAGTGAATATTGATGTCCTTCCTACTGAACTGTTGAGGCAGAGTTAAGTAGAGATGGATCTGGTTACCAGAGAGGGAGAAGAAAGGGGAAGGTCACAGTTGGTGGGGAAACATCAGGAAGTAAGGCCAAGAGCATAAGAGGCAAGAGTTAAACACACACACACACACACACACACACACACACACCACCTCCTGCCCCCAAAAGATCAGAGTCAGGTAGGGCAAGAGAAGAATGATCCTGAATCAATAGATTAGTGCTGGTGAATTAGCTCATTATGAGGGAGGGGAACCTTTAAGACTTTGAGTGCCTGAAAACATTCAGTCTCTCCTGCACACACACTCACAGGCCATAGTGCTGCTTGGGTCCTTACTCTGTGCCAGGAACTGTGGTAGGGGCTGGGGCTGCAGCAATGAGTGCAACGGAGTTCACCCAGAGATAAGGAAGAAAAAACCACCTTCAAGGTGATAAAGAAATTCAATTTGGCTGAAGCACAGAATGCAAGTAGAAATGTGGCAGGAGCTGGGGGTGCAGGCAGAGACCAAATCATGTGCCCCGGGCACCATTTTAATGAATCTGAATTTTAGTCCGGAGGCAATAAACTAAGGATTTTAAGCAGGTGTTAACAAGCGTTGTATTTTAGAAAATCACTTTGGCTTTAGTATAGAAAACAGACTGAGGAAAGGCATGGAAGAAGGGCAGGGATAAATCAAGGAGGCAGGATGGAGGTGAAGAGGTAAGGCAAAGTTTGTAGCTCAGGCAGTTGTGTGGGTGGTGGTGCCATTCACTTAAATATGGCACAAGAGGACATTCCAACTTATGGCAAGGGAGTAGACGAGATTGGACATTGAGATGTTGAGTTTACATTTAGTCATGTCTATGAATCACCCAGTCAGATATATTTAGTAGGAAGCTCAAAGTCAAGAGAGAAATGGGATAAATATGTGCACTTATGAATGACAGATATGTGAGTGGATGAGCTTATACAGGGTATATGTAGAATAAGAAAAGAGATAAGCCTAGGACAGAATCCTAAACAAATATTAATATTTATAGGACGGGTAGAGGAAGAACTGGGCAAGGGGAAATTAAGTGTCTCAAATGAAGAGTGGTGTCTTAAAGCCAAGCTTCTATCAGCCTCTTCCTTTCATGGGGCTTTCTTCATCATCCTATGTTCCTGACAGTTATCCAGCTTCCTGAAATTTGGTTTACCTAATGTTACTAGCAAATTTGATAATATATTTATTACTGATTTACATTCATTTCTTAGGGCAGCTGGGAGAGAACAGACAGATTATTTATTCTCTAGGACTCTGTAATGTCCCTCAACACATCTCATTACGAAGGCCTGGGTCAATTGTTCTGAACTTTGGCTGTACACTGGAATCATCTGGGGAGCTTTAAAAATACTGATAAATGGGTCCTATCTCCCCCAAACTCTGATTTAATTGCTCTAGAATGTTGCCTAAGAACTGAACTTTTAAAAAGCTCCCCAAGTGATTCTAAATGTGTAGCCAAGATTGAGAACAACTGACCTTAATTAAGATGGCTTCTGATCTTGTATCTGTGTTTCCTAAAAAAAGACATACATTCATCTCTAGAGAACTGCCTGGTTTAACTTAATGGAAGAAGTGAAAAGTTTGAGCATGCTCTTGAGGAATACAAACGGATGCAGTGAGTATGCCCATCTGTGAGGATAGTGAAGGCATTGGAGAGGTCACAGCAGACGGTTTCTTATATATTGCCAGGTACTTTGATAAATCTTGTCTAAATTGCCCATCATTGGCTGGCATCAGAGCCTGCTTTCTTTAGTAGCACCAAAGAGAGAACTAGAGTATCATTCTCCAGAATTACTGACCCATTGAGTCAGGCAAACAATAGATTATTGCTTAATATTAGGCTCAGAAGTGGTGAAGAGTTAGAAATCTGTTTTTGGCCCTCTCTGTCAAACCATTTCATCAACAAATCAACTCCACAATATTTAACAGCCTGGTAACTGCAAAGCATGATGCTTACCCTTCCTTAAAAGGTATGTTAACATAGCTGTTTGTGATCCTACTATAAACATTTTACTGGTGGTTTTGGAAGAGTGTGGGTGGCATTCTACTTCAGCAGCTTTCCCACCTACATCTTTCCTGACACCTCTGCACTTCTTTCTTCGTTGCTGGCTCTCTCTGCCCCGCCCCCACACCTCCCTTCCTCACTCTTCTCTTCTATTTCATTCTCTTCTTTTCTACCTCCCACAGAGCTGCCTCTTGCAGTTTCTTGGCAAACTGCCCTACTTGCTTTGACTCTTTTTTTCTCTTTGAATGTTCGTATTAATTCCTGGTTTCACCCACTGTTAAGCACACCCTTCTTAGTTTTGTCTCCCACAATTCTTCCTGTATCCTTAAACAGTCTTCCTACATCTTTAAGAAAAGGTATTATGGGAGAAAAGCCCTTGAATGGAGAAGTTTGAAACCTGGACTTCAGCCTCCACTCCAACAATTGTATTACCTGAATAAGCCACTTAAACACTGAAAGCCTCAAGTTTCCTCATCTGAAAATAAAGTTTGTTTGAATCAGTTGTTCTCAAACCCTAACTGCATAGGGAAGAGTCATCTGAAAGCTTTTTTAAAAATTCCAATATCAGGATCCAATTCCAGGTCAGTGCAGTCAGAACATGTGACAAGGGAACAGTGGCCAGGTCCACTTTCTCTGCCAGTGGCGGGCATAAGGAGACCGCTACCTCCTCCAAAATTCTGCCCCATTTTTGTTTTGCCTCTATCAGGTCTGGCTTTGCTTTGGAAAATCCATTTTCATAATTTGAAGGTCCTACATTTTTAAGGCTGAGTTAAGACAAATGGGAATGAGCAAATAGCACTAAGGGTCAGTATGAAAGAAATCTGAAAGGGTTGGTTGGAGGTCATACTAATTTTAATCACACCAACAGTGACCGGTGTGAGGCAAATGTCACACAGTAAGGAGTATAGACATGTGCGTGGAAAGTCTCAATGAGAGACAGTAAAGCACTAATCTGAGTGCCAACCAGAAATGTTATCATGAATAAAAAGATTAAAATAGTAAATAAAAATTGAGAATTTCAGTTTTATAGAATTATTGATACAAAGGCTCTGGAAGAACTATGGATTGTCTAATTCAGCAGATTTCAAAATATTCCTCCCTTTTCCAACTACATGTCTGTATAAGTACCAACTTTCTTCATATATTTCAACCAAAACAACATATTGCAATAAATTGAATGCAGAAACATGAAAATTCAGCTATCTTCTGTTAAAGTAAACACGAAAGAGAAGTGTGAAACTATAAACCAATGCCGCTCTTCTCAATTGCTTTCTTGTTTTGGAAAATAGAGTTATTTTTCATAAGATATGTTACTTATATTAACGTAAATGGGGTTTATCATTTTAAATAAATTAATACATAAATATGTAATTTTTTTCTGTTTTAATTTCGATGAGGTAAATATTGATAGATATAACCCACATAACTTTGGTTTCTCCAGTAATTTTAAAGAGTGTACAGGGGATCTGAGACCATAAGTTTGAGACCTGCTGGTCTTATACAACAAGCTATTGGAGGACAGGGAATGTGTCTGTTTTCCTTCACACATCACACTCAGTCCTGGGGGCCCAGTACAGTATTCTGTATTAGCTTTATGATAGAGTAGGAAAAAACCCTGAAGAGCCAATCGGACAATTCATTCATTCTTTGATTCAACAAATGTTTACTGTTCTAGGCATGGGAATACAGTGGTAAAGAAAACAGATGAAAATGTGTTTCTTGTGGAGCTTTCCTTCTGGGTTCTAGCCCTAATCTTGTCTCGGACTCATTGTGTAACTGGGTAAATCATTTGATCTTCCCAGGGCTTAGTTTTCCCACATGTGAAAAGAACTCGGAAAGAGTAATGTCTAAGGGGCCTCCTTAACTTCTGTGATTCTATAACTTTGGGCTTCTCAATGTGACCTTATTGATTCGCTTGAAATACTGCCTCTCATTGTTACCTAGCTATCTCCTCATCCATTATGCCTCATCTTAAATGCCATTTATTCAAGGAGATTTAAGGACACTGATTGAACTGGCATTTGCCTGTTCAATACCTGTCTTCCCTGCTGAACTGTGAGCTCTCTGAAGGCAGGAAGTGTGTCTGCGTTTCCACCATGTGCATGGAACACAGCAGGTGCCCAAAAGATATTTGAGAGATGCCACTCTATTTAAAACTTTACCTTTCTCTCTAATACTTCCCAACTACCTTACTTGCTTTTTCAAAAAGTCCTTGGTGTTTATCTCTTACTCATTTATCATGTTCATTATCAGTGATGGAGATGGAGATCTATAATAATGAAAATTCCAAAAGAGTACATGCAACATAGGAAGAAGTCAATAATTTGTTGTTGAATAAATGAATAAATGTGGCTTGAATATGCCATCAAAGGTAGAGCACACATACTGAACAATTTTTTTAGCAGTAGAGTTGGAGTTGGATTTATTTGTACATGTTTCTCCCTAGTTTCTCTTGTGCCTAAAAATACACATTTATGTGAATTCTGAACAAGGTCATGAGCAAGGTCTGTGATCTGTAAACAATGCAACATAAACTGACCCATGTGGTAAAAGGCTTGTGACTTTGTCGTGGTGAGACCATGAAGATGTACTGGCCAAATGCAATTGTGTTGGTTCGACCAGTCTCTAAAACCATTTAAAAGTGTGCCTTAAACACATTTTTGAGGAAATCAAGCACATATGACGGAAGTAAAAGAAACATTTCTTAAAAATAGAGAACAGAGTCTACAGGATCTTAGAGCAATAAACCGAAGACATAAAACATAAACTCCTTCAAAAGCATAGCTTAAATAGATAATGCTCTCTGAAAATACAGTTTGCAAGACTGAGGGAAATTTAAACAGCAAGAAAATTAAATAAGCAAAAGCAACTAAATCATAGCACATTTAAGGACTCACAATCCAGTTAGGAAACAGCAAGTTTGAAATACACAGCCAGTTCAAATGCATCTACCATGATATAATTAGATTCTAGATGTAAAAAAAAATTTTAAAAAGTAAGGATAACTAAATTTAAGGTTGTAGAGACTTAAGGACTATAATATAAACTGTGTCAAATTATAAAGAGGAAGCAAGAAAATGTGAAGAAGAAGAATAGCTTTACTTTTAGGAGTAACCTTCATTTAGAACTCAGATGACTCATTAGACAGAGAAGTTTTAATCAATTATCTTTACATAATTTAAAAAACCAGGGCTTTAATATAATAATTTAGTGTGGAAGAAATGTTTACAGTCATTGTAGTTGGAAAACAGTTTTCTACATCAGAGTTTAATTTTTGAAATTTAATTGTTTCAGAGTTAAACTTTACTTCCTTGCAATGTGTTACATGCATCAAATTCTGAACCACACAGAAGCATTATATTTATTAAAATATTGCAATGGTCTCTACAAATTAGCTAAACAAAAACTAAAGTAAGGATACTGGAACTGGCTTGTCCATGTGAAAGTATTCATTTAAATTCAGAATTACTTGAACTAAACATAATTTCCAGGTTGGCAAGAGGTCTATTTTCTCTCTTAACAATAATTCAATTTAAAGACTTATTATGCACTCAAGGAATTCCAGCTCTGGAAATACAAATATAAATAATATACAGTCCCTGCCTTCCAAACTGATGGTCTCAGAGGGGACAAAAACACCCACAGATAACTAGAATATAAATAAATTTACATATTTCATAAGAGGACAAAAATGTATCACTCACATCTAATAGCTTTATTTTTTAATTTTTACTTATTGATTTTCTTTATTTATTTTTAAAAAATTTTTTAAATTTAATTATTTTTCAAGTACAGTTTTCTGTCTATTACTCCCATCCCATCCCACCCCCAGTGCTCCCCGCCTCCCTCCCATTTCCACCCTTCTCGGTTGTTGTTCATGTATCCTTTATATATGTTCCTCTAAATCCCTCCCCTATTTCCCCTGAAATTCCCTCCCCTCTTCCCTCTGGTCACTGTCAGCCTGTTCTCTATTTCAGTGTCTTTGGTTATATTTTGCTCGCTTGTTTGTTTTGTTGTTTAGCTTCCTGTTAAAAGTGAGATCATATGGTATTTGTCCTTCAACACCTGGCTTATTTCACTCAGTATAATGCTTTCCAGTTCCATCCATGATGTTGCAAAAGGTAGGAGTTCCTTCTTTCTTTCTGCAGCATAGAATTCCATTGTGTATATGTACCATAGTTTTTTGATCGATTCATTTACTGATGGACACCTAGGTTGCTTCCAACTCTTGGCTATTGTAAATGGTGCTGCTATGGACATTGGGGTGCACATGTTCTTTTGGACTGGTGTTTTAGGGTTCTTAGGATACAATCCTAGCAGTGGAATTGGTGGGTCAAAAGGCAGGTCCAATTTTAGTTTTCTGAGAAAATTCTATACTGTTTTTCATAATGGTTGTACCAGTCTTCAATCCCACCAACAGTGGACCAGAGTCCCCTTTTCCCCACACCATCTACTATTTACTGATTTTAGAGAGAAGAAAGGAGAAAGAGAAACAGAGAGAGATATCAATCTGTTGTTCCACTTATTTACACATTCACTGGCTGATTCTTGTGTGCGCACTGGCTGGAGATCAAACCTACAACTTTGGCATAACGGGATGCTCTCACCAACTGAGCTACCAGGCTAGGGTCCTGTCTAAAAGCTCTTATGAAACTTTGGCCATAATCATGATTTTCTGATGACTTAGTGCATGGTGTTGACAAAAACATATTGCTGACAAGGGGTGGACAAATTCCCTTTCCCCTTTATCTTCCTGTATGATTTCAGAGATTTAGGTGAGGGAGTACATGGCTCCTTTGAATACTGGCATAGGCATACCATTGTAGGAATCAAAGTTGAGATATTAGGCCTACTCCCCCACCCCATAATTCTACAATCAAGTAGTTCAACATTTGGATCCATCTTGAAAGGGTCAAGAAAAATAAGCACAAAATTAATCTTACTGTGATGCTCATATTTCTCCCACTGTGGCAGGTAAGAAGAATATGGGTCTTTTGACTCACTCCTTACTAGATCCCTGTTGAATTTCTTACAGTAGATTCCCAAATCATCCCTGTTCCCACAGAGCCCCCAACTGTACCTTCTTTTGCCCACTTGCAGCAGATGACCAAAAATTCTATTTTATCGTAGTGTTAGGTCATCTGACACACATACCCTAAACTCCTGTTATAGTAACATGCAAATCTTTATAATCTTACAGTGTGAATTGGTTTAGAGTGGAAATTTTAGAATCAAGTTACTTAGAATTAAATCTTGCTTACACAACTTACTGGCTTATAGATCTCAAGCTGTTGAAAATTGTGGGCCTCATTTTTTTTGTTTGTAAAATGAGAAAAACAATAGCACCTAGTTTACAGAATTTTGATAAGATTAAATTAAACACATAAACTATTTAGAATAGTTCCTGATACTTAGCAAAAGACCAAAACAACAAAACTGCTATTACTATTATCCTTCCTTTGCAGAGAGTGAAGTGTCCTACTTGTTAAGGATCCCTCTTTCTTCTGGTTTCCTTCAGAAGCCAACTCCTTTGATTATCTACATCTTATATCCTGACTTATTTACACTTAGTCTCCACCATCACTACTTCAAAATTCTATTTAAAAAATCTATTTCCCCGTTCCTGTGTCTCTTCCTCAAAGAACAGCCAACCTTGAAAAAACATCTGCAACTCCTGCTTTCTTTCAAAATCACCTACCTGCTATTTTCTCCTAATCAATGTGATTCAAGTGTTTTATATCATCACCAGTGAGCATCTAATTACTGAATGTGAGGGTTTTACTTAGTCATTTTTCTTCTCTGCTTCTGCACTTAACACTGGCAATTTAAATTGACCAAAAACATCCTCCTTGAAGCTCTCTGCTTTCTTTCTTTTTTAAAAATTTTAAAAATATATATTTTATTGATTATGCTATTACAGTCATCTCATTTTCCTTTCATTTCCTTCCACCCTGCACACTCTCTCCCACCTACATTCCCCCCTTTCGTTCATGTCTATGTGTCATAAGATCTTTAGCTTCTACATTTCCCATACTATTCTTGCCTTCCCCCATGTCTATTTTCTACCTACCATCTACGCTACTTATTCTCTGTACCTTTTCCCCACCTCTCCTCCGTCCATTCCCCTGTAGCTAAACCCCCATGCAATCTCCATTTCTGTGGTTCTGTTCCTGTTCTAGTTGTTTGCTTAGTTTGCTTTTGTTTTTGTTTTAGATATAGTTGTTAATAATTGTGAGTCTGCTGTCATTTTACTATACATGTTTTTATCTTCTTTTTCTTAGATGAGCTCCTTTAACATTTCATATTTATTATAGGAATAATATAATTGGGCTTGGTGATGATGAACTCCTTTAACTCAACCTTACCTGAGAAGCACTTTATCTGTCCTTCCATTCTAAATGAAAGCTTTGCTGGATAGAGCAATCTTGGATGTAAGTCCTTGCCTTTCATGACTTGGAATACTTCTTTCCAGCCCCTTTTTGCCTGTAAGGTCTCCTTTGAGAAATCAGCTGACAGTCTCATGGGAACTCCTTTGTAGGTGACTGTCTCCTTATCTCTTGCTGCTTCTAGGATTCTCTCCTTCATTTTTATCTTGGCTAATGTAATTATGACGTGCCTTGGTGTGTTTCTCCTTGGGTCCAATTTCTTTGGGACTCTCTGCACTTCCTGGATTTCCTAGAAGTCTATTTCCTTTGCCAGATTAGTGAAGTTCTCCTTTATTATTTGTTCAAGTAAGTTTTCCACTTGTTGCTCTTCCTCTCCCCCTTCTGGTATTCCTATAATTTGGATGTTGGAACGTTTAAAGATGTCCTGGAGGTTCCTAAGCCTCTCCTCATTTTTTTGAATTCTTGTTTCTTCATTCTTTTCTGTTTGATTGTTTCTTACTTCTTTCTGATCCACTCCATTGATTTGAGTTCCAGTTTTCTTCCCATCACTATTGGTTCCCTGCACATTTTCCTTCATTTCACTTAGTGTAGCCTTCATTTTTTCCATCTAACTTGAAACCAATTCAACCACTTCTGTGAGCATCCTGATCACCAGTGCTTTGAACTGTGCGTCTGATAGGTTGGCTATCTCTTTGTCACTTAGTTGTATTTTTTCTGGAGCTTTGATATGTTCTTTCATTTAGGTCATTATTTTTTGTCTTGTTGGGCCTGTTACGTATGGGAGGCAGAGCCTTAGGTGTTCACCAGGGTAGGGTAACCCCCGTTGCTGGGTTGTGATGCTGTATGTTGGGGAGGGGTCCAGGAGGGAACAGTGGCGCTTGCTCTGCTCTCTGTTGGATTTCAGTCCTTTCTGCTGCTTCCCCCAAGCAAACTGGGCCCTTCTGGTGCTGATTCCCGGGTGGAAGGGTTTGTGTACATTCTAGGACCCTGTCCATCTCTCCAACAAACTCTCCTGTGGGGCTGGGAGTCTCTCCCAGCACCTCAACCCTCACACGTGTTTTCAGTCAGAGCTTTGAGGCTTTATTTCCCCATGCTGGGGCCCTGGGTTGCAAGGTCTATCTCGCTCCCCAGCTTTGCCTGGTTTATCTGTGTGCAAATGTGGGACCACCCTGTCAGCCACCTGCCTTGTGCTCTGTGCGCCACTTCACAATCCCTTCCTCACTGGATCTGCCTGTTGCCACCCTATGCCCAGGGTCTACCAGGTTTCTAAATTGTTGTTGTCCTTATTTTGGTTGTGTGAGGAGGCACAGTGTGTCTACCTACACCTCCATCTTGGCCGGAAGTTGCTCTCTGCTTCCTGTGACCCTCCACACTCTAAGTCTTCCTACCTCAGACTGAGCCATCTCCTCTATCTCTGTTAGACAGTGGGTTTTCTTAAGTTGTCCTTAGCTTGCTTTTACTAGATCCCTTCCTCAGTAGTATCAACTGCTCCCACAATCCAGCTCTGCATCTGACTCCCAAATCAATATTCCTGACCTCAGGATCTGCCCCAATCTACACACTAGTGTTTCCAACTGAATGCAGGATATTTGCACCTGTGCTTAAAAAATCAACTTGTCCAAGTTTAAATATTTTCCTTCCAAAGGAAATTTTCTTTTCTTTACTTTTTTTAAATTGCTGTTGGTGTTTGTTACAGACTGAATGTTTGTGTGCCCCTCAAATCAATATGTTGAAGCCCCAGTCCCTCAATGTGATGGTATTTGAATGTGTGGCCCTTTGGAGGTAATTAGGTCTAGATGAGGTCACAAGGGTGGGCCCTTTAATGGGATTAATCTCCATACAAGAAGAGAAAGAGAGATCAGAGGTCTGTCTCTCTCCATTATGTGAGGACACAGTGAGAAGGTAGCTATGTATAAGCCAGGAAGAGGGTTCTCACTAAAAACCAAATGTGCTGCAACCTTGACACTGGACTTCTCAGCTTCCGGAACTGTGAGAAATAAATTCCCGTTATTTAAGCCACCCAGTCTGTGATATTTTGTTATAGCAGCCAGCACAAACACAATGATTTGTCCTGTCTTTGAAAACCTTCCTTCTCTCCATTCCATCCCCACTTAGTTGTCAAGCATTGTAGATTCAAGTCCTATAGATTTGCAATGTTTCATGCCCATGTTTTCTAGTTTTGCTACTTAGAAACTGTACGTCCTGGACAATTCACTTAACTTCTATATATAATGGCAAAGAAAAAGAAGATGATGATGCTTATTCACAGGGTTTTTATGACACTTAATATAAAACAGAATGTTGCCTGGTACATGATAGTTATATAAGTGTTACATAAATGAAAGAAATAAAGTTAAATAAATGAATGAAAGTGTAAATAAATGAATGAAATAAAGTTGAATAGAAAGGTTTGAATTTAAGGGGAGAAATTCTGGCAGGAAATAAAGATTTATGAGTTATGATCCTAGAGGGAATGATTGAAGTCCTGTGAATGATCAAAGAAAGTGTGTAGTATATAAAAAACAGAAGAACCCCTGCTTGGTGGGCTTTTCCTCTTATTTCAACCTGTCAAAATTCTTCAATGACCACATTTCATCAATTCTAGATTTTTTTCACATTTTAAACATCTCTAGAACATGGTACTTCTTATAATCAATGACATGTCACAGTTTAATTATCCCAGTTCTTTTTCCCTTAGTGTCACATAAAATAAAAGATAGTATCTTAGATTTGATGATATGAGAAGTGTGATCTCTTTTCTTTGAATCTCCAAGACATCCTACATAAGCTTCGCCTATAACATTTATTAGCCTGCCTATATGAGTGATGTCTGTCAACCACTACATTGCAAAGTTCTCAAAGGTCACGAAAGCCCCTGATTCTCCTCTTTGTTTCTCTAATAACACACTGAACAGTTCTGCCCACAGAAGGACATTGATAAAAAATTTTTGAATTAAATTGGATTCCAAAGCAGGATATCAATTTTTAGAATTTCTGATATTTTGCAATTAGCCGCATCACTGTTCCCATCCCTTTGTTAATTTGACATGTATAAACACACACTTGTTTTCAGATTACTAACATTACACCTGATTCAAAGCATCTGTCATATGAATTCCATGTGACATGAATTCATGTGATCACTTCCACATGAATTCCTGTGGAATTGATTGCATGAGCTATTTCAAGAAAACATGTTCCTGGCATTCATGGGAATACTTAAAAGTTATATTGAGAACAGAGAACAATATTCACATACATATTAATTAGGAATAAACTATGGAATTGTAGTAGATGCTTAATCTTTTTGAGTTATCTGTTTGTATTGTCTGTTCCTTGTACATGTTAATGAAGATTTATTCCTTTTCCTGTTGACATATATGATTTTGGGTGGCCCTTACCTGTGTGGTCAGCGTCCCAGGATCCTCAGGGTTAACCACATGCTCAGACATGCATCCTTATTCAGGTAAAGAGCTCACCTCTTCCTGAAGCCTACCCTTTGTACAAAGGATACCACCGTGGTAACGGCCAGATAACTCTCTTGGTTTGCCCCAGCTGATCTTTCCGCCACCCTTCTCTCTACCACTTCTAGCCCTGCCATCCATTGCTCAAACCCTAATTTCACCTCTTAATGTCTGGTCCTCAGATCACATAAAGTCATTAGCTTTCCCTCTTTTCCAAGGCCGCAGGTTGCTGAAACCTCTGCAGTGTCACAATAGGAAAGAGAAACTTAGTTGTCCTCACCAATGATTGCTACTTGGTTTCTCTCTTCTCTATTGCTCTTCCTGTGCTGCTTGAGGAGTTGCTTTTTATTCCCACTGGGACTCCTTTTCTCCAGAAGGCTAGTGGCTTCTGTCTCTGTCTTGTCAACCCTCTAATATAGGGAACTGATCTGCCTGGCAATGGCCATTGTCACTCAGCCCTATTGAAAAGCTCAATAGGTGCATTGTGGCATGCAGGAGCCAAATCCACAAAGTGGTTCTCCCATGGGAAATCAGGCCTGCATTATACCTAGGGTGCTTTGAGACTTACTCTTGTTAAAACTCCTTCACCCTGAGTTGAGGCAGCAAATGCTTACCACATATCTTTAAAGTAACTTCCTGAAGTCTGTGCTAATTCTCCCAAGGACTGAAGTATAACCAGACCTATTACTCTTCTCATTCCCTTGCATTTGCAACATTTTTTTCCTTGTTAATCTGTAAGAAGTAATCGGTGACATCCTTTCCATTGCTATCTGTAAAAAGTAATTATCTAAAGCAAACCTAAGTATAATGAATGAAAATCTTCTTTGATATATACTATTAGAAAGCCAATAAAAGCCTGTTAAGGCAAAGGTTGGGGTGCTCTCCTCTTGACAGAGTGGTGGAACCGCTCCAAGGTACTCTCCCCTTGAGAGAGTGGCCATGCTGTCCCTGTTGCTTCATAGGAATCGATAGTCCATGTGAATTTGTCTTGCGTATCTCACCCACAACACTGTAACCCCTGTTAATTTTTATAGTACCATCTGGCATCACTATCTTGTTCATTAGTCCTCTCTCCTCCTTGGAGCTCACTGAGGACTCAGAGTACTCTTAGTGTTAAGTAAACAGATATAACTATGTGATAGTCACTCTGGGAAAGGTGATTCCTCAGTCCCATTTACCTTTTTCCATCATCTAGAAAGTAAAATTCAAATTTATTGGCACTACCTCCAATGCCCCCCAAGACTCAGACTTTCCTGCCCTTGAAGCCTTAACTCTCAGAACGCCTCACTCACTGCCTCCACTTCCTAGGCCTCCAGCCAGATCAGGCTCTTTGCTGTTATCCAAACTCATTGTGTGCTCAGGCATCTATCAGCCTTTCTTCTTGCTGTTATCTGAGCCTGAAATGTTCTTTCTTTCTTTCTTTTTTCCTCCAACTTCTTTTATTATGATAATAACTCCTTATCACCCCCCACCCCCAGCCCCTGACAACCACTGTCTACTTTCTGACTCTAAGCTTTTGACTTCTCAAAGTACCTCATATAAGTGGATTCATACAGTATTTGACTTTATATGACTGGATGGCTTCACTTAGGATGTGTGAGAATTTCCTTCCTTTCTAAGGCTGAATAGTAGCCCATACTATGCATACACCACACTTCATTCATTCATTCACTTCAGTTGCCCCTACATTTGCTATTGTGAATAATGCTGCTATGAACATGGGTATACAAACATCTTTTTGAGACCCTCTCTCTCCTTCTTTGCCCACTAAAATCCTATGCATTCATCCAAGCCTAACTCAAGTGGCACCTTCTTCATAAAGTCTCTCAGTCTGTACCTGGAAATAGTTGTTTCTTCCCCTCAAACAAGCCTTTCCTTGTATTGTTGTACCTACATATACTTTATTGTGTCTTGAATAATTATTTGTATGTTAACATATAATTCCTCATAAAACTTAAGTTCTCTGTGGTCAGGGATCCCTTCTTCTTATCTCAGTATTCTTTATATCATTCCCCACAATGCTTTGTGATGTTTACTGAATGAATGACTGCATCAAGTCAGAAAATTTGTTTGCAGTTACACAACTATCATAAAGTAGGCAGCCAAAGGGATAAGCTGAATACCTAGAGACTCTCCTAATTTTGAATTCGCTCAAGTTAACCAGGGAGTCTTATCGAGGAAAGCACACTAGTCTGTGAATTAAGGGCATTTGTCTTGGTTCTGCTGGAGGTGGGTCATCTTACTTCCCTGCCTTAGTTTCTTCTTAGTTGAGATGACGAGGGTGCTCTAGATCAGTATGTCCCAAATCATTTTTTTGTGTGTGTATAAAATCTGCACAATACCTGTGCTTTATATGCATATTAGTTTCCTTTAAATCAACCAAGGCTTAACACTACTACCAAGTTTAGCCTTATCCTAAAAATGGATATCTGTGAAATTATGGTTTCAATGTATTAGCTATAATTCTTTTCTAACACAAAATAAAATAAATGTAATGACTACAGTAAAACAATCTATGTACTATCTGCCTATGCCCATAGTGGCAGAGGGACCGTGCTTTGGGAGGTATTGGCACAGACTCTCCTAAGGTCCCTTCTAGCAATAACAGCTCCATCTTCTCTGGGGAAGTCATGTTCCCTCTTGAGCCATTTAGCAAAATGCATTAAATGAATCTTTAACTGGGAATGATTTAGCACTAGCCCCAGGGAATGAAGTGTAACTTAATAAGCCTTCCAGCACCTCTGATGCCTGGGATTCCACCCTCTTTATGCCTCCCTTCTGAGTGGTGCTGTTTGCACATTCTGCCTTTTCTGCAGCCGCTGCTTTCCTTCAGGGCCTCGTCTGTGTTTGCCTGCCCAGATCTCCCCTCTGAGGGCTGTTTATGTTTGCACACTCGGCTTGCCTTGTGGGCTTGTCTAACTAAACTTCCCTTTGAGGGCTGTATATTTTGGCACAACCCGACTCCCTAAGGAATTCTTTTGTCCATTAACACCTCTTGTCTTGCAGTTATACCCAAGTCTTTGCTGCTCTTGCCTCGAGCAAATAAGTCCACACTATTCTATTAACAATTTTTTCTGTGCACTTCAATTTATGTTCTATACTTCTACAATAAGAATGTATAAAATTTGTAATAACCCCCCCCCCCATTTTAGCTTTCAAAAATGTAAAGGAGACATCTGGTTGCAAATGATACAATAAAATAATTTTAACTTCATTCTCCTCCTTCAAAACCCATTGACAAAAACAAAAAGAATGGAAAGCAGCATTAAGAAGGCCCATGATCAGTGAAATAAGGAAACAACTACAACATACTATAATTAGCAGCATACTTCGTAATTAGCACCCTGACCAAGCATCATGCTTGCTTGCTTGAGGTAGAATAAAGAGCCACACTTCTGAAAGCTACTCTTTGTTAACACTGTGAAATCTAAGGGCGTAGGTAGAATACCAGAGAAGTAGAGACTATTCCCATTAGAGACTTACCTGCCTACCACAGAAAAGATTGAATTGAATAAGAAATCACGTTGACCTCTCACTTTTATTGTTTATCATGTGCACCTGTAGTCAGAAGATACTGGTGGTAATAGTGGGAGGAGAAAGTGCACCAGAAAGTAACAGAGAGTCTCTCCCTGGATGCAGAGGAAGGTGCATACTTCCAGAGCCAGGAAGTATGAACTCAGTGGAAGGAGGTATGAATAATAAATCCCAACAGAAACAGTAGATCACCATGATGGACATACTTCTTCAGTAAATAGATGGCCCCAATCAAAGATGAGTAATAATCAGAATAGGAAAAATAAAACTGTTATTATTGACTGACAATATTATGTGTACGTAGAAAATCCAAAAGAATCCCCCGAACTATTAGAATTAAGTGAATTTAGCAAGATCCCTGGATATAAGGTCAACATACATAGAGAATAAAGGACTTCTGGCCAAGATGCACGCATAAGTAGACACACTGTGCCTCCTCACACAAGAATTTAAAAACAAAAACAACCAGAACTGACAGAAAATTGAACTGTATGGAAGTCTGACAAAAAAGGAGTTAAAGAAGACACATTCATCCAGACCGGTAGGAGGGGTGGAGACGGGCAGCTGAGCAGTGAGGACACACAGCAAGGTGGTGGCTGGTGGACTGGGTGAAGCAGCAGCTGGTGGAGCGAGCAGTCCCACATTCATGTGCAGATAAACTGGGAGGAACAACTGGGGAGCAAAACAGACTGTGCAACCCAGGGTCCCAGTGTGGGAAAACAAAGCCTCAAACCACCAATTGAAAACACCTGTAGGGGTTGAGGGAGCAGCAGGAGAAGAAACTCCCAGCATCACAGGAGAGTTCTTTCTTATGGGTAGTGGGGGAAGTGACTGAAATCTGGCGCAGAGTGGAGCTAGTGCCATTGCTCCCTCTCAGACCCCTTTTCTCAGATTCAAGTGTCACAACTCAGTGACGTGGGTTACCCCACCCTGGTGAACACCTAAGACTCCACCCTTTATTACATAACAGACGTGCTAAGAAAAAAAAAAATGGCCCAAATGAAAGAACAGATCAAAGCTCCAGAAAAAAATACAACTAAGCGACGAACAGATAGCCAACCTATTAGATGCACAGTTCAAAATACTGATGATCAACATGCTCACAGAAGTGGTTGAATTTGGTCACAAATTAGATGAAAAAATGAAGGCTCTGCTAAGTGAAATAAAGAAAAATGTACAGGGAACCAATAGTGATGGGAAGGAAACTGGGGCTCAAGTTAATGGTGTGGACCAGAAGGAAGAAAGGAACATTCAACCAGAAAAGAATGAAGAAACAAGAATTTAAAAAAATGAGGAGAGGCTTAGGAACCTCCAGGACATCTTTAAACATTCCAACATCCGAATTATAGGGGTACCAGAGAGGAAGAGGAAGAGCAACAAGTGGAAAACTTATTTGAACAAATAATAAAGGAGAACTTCCCCAATCTGGAAAAGGAAATAGACTTCCAGGAAATCCAGGAAGCTCAGAGAGTCCCAAAGAAGTTGGACCCAAGAAGAAACACACCAAGGCAAATCATAATTACATTAGCCAAGATAAAAATGAAGGAGAGAATCCTAGAAGCAGCAAGAGATAAGGGGACAGTCATCTACAAAGGAGCTCCCATCAGACTGTCAACTGACTTCTCAAATGAGACCTTACAGTAAAAAGGGGCTGGAAAGAAGTATTCCAAGTCATGCAAGGCAAGGACCTACATCCAAGATTGCTCTATCCAGCAAAGCTTTCATTTAGAATGGAAGGACAGATAAAGTGCTTCTCAGATAAGGTTGAGTTAAAGGAGTTCATCATTACCAAGCCCTTATTATATAAAACGTTTTTTTAAAAGCTTTTATTTATTTATCTTTAGAGGGAAGGGAAGGAGAGAGGGAGAGAAATATCAATATATGGTTGCCTCTGGTGTGTCCCCTGCCAGTAACTGTCCTGCAACCCAGGCATGTGTCCTGACTGGGAATTGAACCGGGATTGTCTGGCTTGCAGGCCCGTGCTCAATCCACTGAGTTACACCAGCCAGGGTGCAAGCCTTTATTATATGAAATGTTAAAGAGACTTATCTAAGAAAAAGAAGATAAAACATACAAATAGTGAAAGGACAGCAAACTCACAGTTATTAACAACCACACTTAAAACAAAAACAAAAGCAAACTCAGCAAACAACTAGAACAGGAACAGAACCACAGAAACGGAGATCACATGGAGGGTTAGCAATAGAGGAGTGGGAAGGGGAGGGGGGCGAAGGTACAGAGAATAAGTAGTATAGATGGTAGGTAGAAAATAGACAGGGGGAGAGTAAGAATAGTATTGGAAATGTAGAAGCCAAAGATCTTGTATGTATGATCCATGGACATGAACTAAAGTGGGGGGTGAAGTGTGGGTGGGAGGGGGTGTGCAGGGTAGAGGGGAATAAAGTGGGGTAAATGGGACAACTGTAATAGCATAATCAATAAAATATATTTAAAAAAGGAAAGAAAATTTTAAAAAGTTACAACTTCAACAAATATCAAATACCTAGGAATATATTTAGAGAAAATTGGGTAAGACCTCTACCCTGAAAACCATAAAACATTATTCAGAAAAACTGAGAAGTTGAAGTACATGAAGAGATTTACCATATTCATAGAATGGGAGCCTGTCTGTTGTAAAGATGTTAATTCTCCCTGACTTACAGTAAATATTTAATGTGCAATCTCTATCAAAATTGCAGTAGATTCTTTTGCAGAAATTATAAAGCTGGTTCTAAAATTCATATGGAAATACAAAACAGCAAAAATAGCCAATGTAATCTTGAAGAAAAAACCCAAAGCTGGAAGAGACTTATACCACCAGATATGAATACTTATTATAAAGCTATAGTAATGCTGACATTTTGGTGCAAGAATAGACAAACTAACAAGTAAAATGTAAGTCAGCGTCCACAAACAGATCCTCACATGTATGATAACCTGCTTTGTGACAAAGGCAACACTGCAGAGCACTGGGGAGAGGATAATCTTTTTCAATAAATGGTGCTGGGACAATTGGATCTCCATATGGAAAGATGTTTACTGATCCTACCTTCTACCACATGATAAAACAGTTCCAGATGGACTGCAGAGCTAAATATGAAAGGTAAAACAATAAAGCTTTTAGAGGAAACATTCAAGAACATCTTTGTGACAGTGGAGTATGCAAATATTTTTAAAACATGACACAGAATGTTGATCAGAAAGAGAAACTTGATAAATTGGACAGTGTTGAGGTTAAGAACTCGTATTTATCAAAGGACACCATTAAAGGAGTGAAAAGGCAGGTGCCTGAGTGGAAGAAGATATTCACAGTACATGTACCTTTTAAAGAATTCATATCTAGAATATATAAAGAAAAGGATACAACACAATAGAAAAGTGAGAAAATAATTCCCCACTTCATAAAAGAGGATACTTAAATGGTCAATGAATGTAAGCCAATGAACAACAACATCATTCACCAGGACAATATAAATCAAAACTACAATGCAGCACCAATACACATCTATGAGAATGGCTAAAGTGAAAAAAAAATCAGTGTTGGCAAGGTTGTGGAGAACCTGGAACTTCCATACACTGCTGGTGGGAATGTAAGTCTGTACCAACACACCGGTGGTGCCTAGTAAAGCTGCACATATACATATTTCACAATCCTGTTTCTTCATTCCTAGGTAGACTTGTATACTCAGCAGAAATGTGCACATATGTTCCCCAAAAGATGTAATAGTTAAAATACTGAAACTACATGTCTTTCATCAGTAGAACAGACATATAAATATTGGTATATTCACACAGTGGGGTATACACAGTGATGAGAACGAGCAATCGACAACCACATCCAACAATATGGATGTTCTCACAAGCATAATGTTGAGTGAGAAAACCCAGACACACCAAAATTAAACACTACATGGTTCCACTTATATAGACTATACAACTGGCACACTTGTTTTATGGTATTAGAAGTCAAGATAGTGGATAGTGCTTACTATTGAGATAGTAAGAAGTGGAAGGGAGTATATGGGGTGTTGCTTCTGAATTGACAATATTCTGGTACTTGATCAAGGTACTGGTTGCATGGATGTGTTCAGCTTGTGAAAATTCACTTACAATATGTGTACATTTCTGTATGTATTATACTTTACTTTTTAAATTGATTTGAGAGAGAGATGATTTGTTCTTTCACTTATGTATGCATTCATTGCTTGCTTCTTGTATGTGCCCTGACTGGAGATCAAACCTGCAGCCTTGGTGTGTTGGGACAATGCTCTACCCAACTGAACTACCAGGCCAGCACATACATTATGTTTCAATAAAGAGTTTTAAAAACCCAGTTACTTTCTAAAACTTCACAAATGGGAGATTTTACCAAAAAATACATATTTATGAATTTTTCTTAAAAACATTTCAAGACCCATCTATGACGGCTCACATCCAAGAATCCACGGGAGCTGAGAAGAGGCTTGAGCCTTCAGAAGATACACATTAGTCCCTTCACACATCACTCACTGACCCTCCCTATCTAGCCCCACAGGAATCTGTCTATTGATTCCTTAGCCCATCTCCGAGTCCCCAGGATAGAGCTCACTCTTTGTCTTGTACACGCCCTTCCCCTCTGCCCACCCTTGCTCCCCACCACCAATCTCCACTCCCATCCGACTGTACCATAGCACGTCTTTAGTCATCTTACTCGAAGCCTTCTCTCCTGGTCTGCACTGGCAATCTGATTATGTTTGTTCTCACATCCCTCAATTTCCCCTCCCCTTTATACATCTCTAGTCCATTAATTCATCCACCCACTGATTCAACAAACATTTACTGAATACCTATTATGTACCAGACTCTATGTCAGAGGTAGGTGAGTTAAGGGACAGTCTTGCCTCTGAAAAGTCTGCACTCTGAGAGGTAAAGACAACCTGTAAGAGTCGCTATCCAGGTAAAGAATTACATGTATTTTGGCAAGTCTGAGAGTTATTCTATATGGAAAGGAAGGTGTGGGGGTTCTGGAGAGTCCTTGTGGAAGAAGTGGGTTGTAAGCTGGGCTTTGAAGAAGTGGTAGTGATTTGGATACACAGAATAAAGAAAGTAAATCCAGACATGGGCCAGATTCTGGTTCTATTTGGGAGAAAGTAAATACTTCACTGTGGCTGGATGTTATGAAGGGGAGCAGTGGAAAATAAGATTGGAAAATTAAGCTAGGACCAGACCATGGAGGGCCATGGATGCCTCACTATGGACTTCATTTTATAGACAGTACAGGCTTTTGGATGGTTTTGAAAAATGGAGTGCAGAGCTGGCGTTATAAAGAATCAGTTTCATCTATGCTCACTCTCCCATCCTCTCTAGATCCCTGGGCCTCCTCATTAAGCTCTACCTTTCATGACTGCCAATCGCATCCCTGAATTTCCTTGAAAAATCTCTCCTAACCACCACAGTAATCTTAGGTGCTGGGAAAGATGGTCACAACCTACTTCTTTCTCCCTAATTCCTTTCCTTAAACTGTAACTGCCTGTGCTGCCTGCTTCTCCCAACCAGATTTAGTTGAGACAAACAGCAAGTGGAGGAAGCTTGTCTGTGCCCTGAGAGGCACCTCCCGAATGGCCCTGGGCCTTGCCCTCCCTTTGTGGTTTACTGTTGAACCCTGAGCAGCCTGGAACCAAAGCCTAGTTCTGTCCCCCTGCAGGCCCCACCTTCCTCTCTGCTTCTCCACTTGTCCTGTATATAGTGTACTTCGGCCTTTAATTTATTGGTTCACCTCAGGAGGACTTTGCTTCCCTGATCACTCCTACTACAACTCACAAAATTGAACAGCCAATTAAGTGTATAACACACTTGATTCCATTGGAGCCTCACAGACACCCTTAGAGAGCCTGGAAGGGCAGTGATTAGCTCTTCCGATTTCAAATCCACAGGTCCTGTGCTCTACATATGGCACTCAAAAATATTTGTGGTATGAACAGACAAATGTACATATCGATCTCTCCTGAGGATCAGTGTCTTATTTTTTCTATGTTTCTCTTTCTTATTTGGATGATTTGAAGTTAGAAGAGGCTTGACATGCACCATTTAATTTTAAGATAAACTTTCCTGTTCCAACTATTATGTAAGTGGTTCCTGGGTCCATGGGTTAAAAAACCTTTAAAAAAGTTATACGTGTTCCCCAAAAGGTTACACATAGAGTTAGCACATGACCCAGCACCTCCACTCCTAGGTATATACCTACGAGAAATAAAAATTTATGCACACAAAAACTTGTACATGAATAATCACAATAGCCAAAAAGTAGACACTACTCAAGTGTTCATCAACTGATAGATGGATAAATAAAATGTGGTTTATCAATGTAATGAATATCATTTGGCAATGAAAAAATTAGGAACAAATGCATGTTGATTCATTTTTTAAATTCAGGTTTGTAGCCTGCATGTTTGTCTTGATAGTAACCTCAGACACACTCCACGGGTGCTAAGAACAGGGGTCCCAGGGTCAGCCAGGGGTCCTGAGCCAGAATCTGGCTTTTGGCCCTGACTTACCATGAGCAAACTCCTTAACTTCTCTAAGCCCTCACTTCCCTTAAACAGTGAAAGGAACAGGATGACACCTACTTTCCATGGGAGTCACAAGGATTGAACACAAAGTTCTACAAATACTAGTTTTCTTCATTTAGTCCTCAGTGAGGATCAGTTTGTTTCCCTCAGTTGCAGGACAGTCTGCTCTCACCAGTAGCCAGCTCAGATAAACAAGAAACCAGCTGGTGCTATTGTCCCCACCTCAATCAAACTCAATGTTCTCTCCTGGGGTCAGGGAGGGGGTGGTGGTAGGCCGAGCATCTACCAGAGTGGTGGAAGCACAGGTTCTGGATCCAATCAGCCTGGGAGAAATCGTGACTCTGTCATTAACTTGAGCAAGTTTCCTAACTTTCTGTCACCCAGTTTTCTTCAGTACTAAATTCGTAGGTTTTTTTTTTCAGGATGGGATGTGTTATTAATATCTGTACAGTACCTGGCACACTGTTAACTGTTGTTACAATGTTCTTACCCAATTACTAGTCTACGTTCTTATTTCAAACTTTTAGTTGCCCAGTAATTCTCAACTTCCAAACCTGCAGCAATTCTTCTCTGCCATCTGAGTCATAGTGTACTGGCTCTAAATTCACAATGGTTGCTCATCCATATCCACTAGCCCACAGCACAAAGCAATTTTTGTTTGGCAAACTGAGTAGTTTGAAATGTTGTTTCCATTAGTTTTACTACCTACGTACCTCCTGGAGGCAGGGCAAGGCAGTTTAGTTAAACCAAACCAAACAAAGCATTTTAGAGGCTTATAAATGAGTCCTTATTTGCAGTTGTTCTACATCATCCCCGCCAGATGGGCATGTTTTAAATATTTCCAAAGGAGAGATTTCACAAGCTCTCTTAGAAACCTGTCTTAATGCTTCCAACTCACATTGGAAGTCATCTGAAAATCTAATGTCTGGGGCGACTCAACAATTTATTATCCAAACTGGGACATTTTTAAGAGTATTAATAATTACCACGGGAACAAAGTGAGGCAATTTTGGGCGCCTGTTGGGACATACTGTCACCCCACTAATGGCAGCCCTTGCTGTTGTGAGCACTGCCCACGTCGTATTCGCTGGAGAAGAACAATGGGCTTTCACCATCTCTGTAACAACTTTATATTCTTCAGCTTTTACTTCTTTGTTAATTGGCGGAATGGAAACAAAAGAATCAGAAAGCCAAAACTTGAAGGCAAACTTTAAGAACTGTCGTTGCCCTCTTCCCGCTGTGATGGTGATGCCAGTGACAATGATGGTACTTACAGAGAACTTAACATGCACCAGGCACTCTTGCGAATGCTTTATATGTATAATTCTATTTAATCTCCACAAAAACTTATATCATCATCGTCATCATTATGATCCTCGTTTTGCAGATGGAGAACTGAATCACAGAGAGAGGGAGCACCTTGCCAAAGGGTGTACAGCCAGAACCTGGCTCAGTAGGAGACCAGAGGCTGGGCTTGTACTCAAAACACACAGCAGCAGGTCTTCTGCATGACCCTGGCAGGTCCAAACCTTTTACCTCAGTGCCCTCCCTGACCAGCCAGACCAGTGCAGTGGGCAGATTCACTGCCTCCCAAGGAAGGACACACAGGGGTCTGAACTAGAGGATCTCCAGTGGCAGGGAGACGACTTAGTCCCTGTGGCTCCAGAGGGAAGAGGAAAAATGGGAGGAAAAGTGGATGAGAATTATAGAAGGTCAAATTCAGCCGAATATAAGAGTTCTTTCCTGCCATTACAATGATCTTACATTAGACTTAGCTGCTCAGGAAGTAGTAGGTTCTATATGACAAAAGGTACGCACACAGGGTTAGATAGTTTGCTTCTTGGGGCAGTCACAAGGAAGCCTGCCGTTCAGAAAAACCTATTGGAGAGTGTGTAGAATGCAGGTTCCTAGGTCATATCCCATAATTCTGATCCCAGGAATCTGTACTTTTAACAAGTTCCCTTGCTGACTCTGACCCAGGTAGCCCAAGCAACACTGCTGTAAAGAAATTCCGGCTTGGGGTGTGAGACACGAGTGCAGAGGAAGCAAGGGTAAAGGGATAGAGAGAAGGGCTGACACATCCTTTCTGAGCTGAACCATATGGTTTGCGTGAACTTTACTCTTTTAGTCTCTCTAATATTAATCTTCTTTTTGGATGTTTATTCCTCGGTTTCCTGACAGAGAATGCTTGAGTGACATATGAGGTGAGAGATCTGGGGTGTAATAATACCATGTCATGGAAACACTCATAAAGCCATGACCCCGTGGCATATGAATTCTACGCGGGGTTTGCACAGGTATTAAATGTTCTGTGGTTGGTGTTTGGAAGCCTGCTCTATCCTGACACCAGGATTTCTAAGCTGGCCTAGAGGGAAGCAAGCCTGCAGCTTCCTGGTGTTTGGAGCAGATGGGGAAAGAGTCTGAAATATTCCTTGTCATCACCTCCAGCTGACAGACCACAGGCAAAGGAGGCAACAGGGAGAAGTTAGACCAGTTGAGCTGGGAGAAAAGAGAAATCAATGGTGATGTCTTGTGAATGTTTCCTTCTACGTGTTCCTCTGCAAATGGATGGTGTGTGTGTGTGTGTGTGTGTGTGTACCAAATTGTGTAGCACTTGTCCCTGACTAGAGACAGCAATAAATCAGGGGCTACAAAACCCCCACTAGCCACCTCCTGCAGGCCCCGTCAAAGAAACAGGCCTTCTTGAGTATAGCTGAACCAGCAGGATCCCCGGTACTGTGGCCCCACTGGATAGGAATGAGAATCACACATCTGGGATCTAGTGTGCCAGATGTGCAAAGGGCTGACATAGAAAAGACCCTCCTGGGAAGACCACATTGCTTTCAAAACCATTAGTGAGGATTCACAGATTTTCATGACCTTGCTCACCATAGTGCAACTTGGTTAGGAGACTTATTCTAGTGCCTTGGTCCTCTGTCCTGGGGTGTCAGGAAGGATACAGCAGGGTGTTGATCCCACTGAGGCAGTGACAGTAGAGACCTAGAAGCTAAATGAGTCCTTGCTGGAGTCTTGGGTTTGAAGTCAACTCAGGCTGAACTGGGTGTTTGAGCCCAAGCAAGTTACTTCAACTCTATGAGCTTTAGTTTGTTAATCTCTAGGCTGGGGCAGGCCAGCCTCACTGTGGCAGCACCAGGCCCTCCTGAGGTGCCTGGTCCAGAGCTGACTTTCCAAAGACCTGGTGGGCAGGCTGATCTCTGTGGGGTGCTGAGAGCATGCTTAAGAGAGAATGATTTCTGGATATTGACTTTGTAACCTGCTGTTTTGCCAAATTCATTTATTAGTTTGAGCAGTTTTTTGGTACAGTCTATAGGATTTTCCATGTACACTATCATGCCATCTGCAAACAATGACAGTTTTGTTTCCTCCTTTCCAATTTGAATGCCTTTTATTTCCTTTTCTAGAGCAAGAAATATAAAGGAAAGAATAAACAAATGGGATCTCATCAAAATAAAAAGCTTCTGCATGGCTAAAGAAAACAGCATTAAAATAAAAAGACAACCAACTGTATGGGAAAACATATTTGCCAATGATACTTCAGACAAAGGTTTAATCTCCAAAATATACAGAGAACTCACATGACTTCACTCTAAGAAGACAACTAACCCAATTTAAAAATGGGGAAAGGACTTGAACAGACACTTCTCCAAGGAGGACATACAGAGGATCCAGAGACACATGAAGAGATGCTCAATATGGCTTGCTATCAGAGATGCAAATTAAAACCACGAGATACCACTTTACACCAGTGAGAATGGCTATCATAAACAAAGCAATAAATGTAGATAGATACAAAAGGTCACATACTGTATGATTCCATTTATATGAAATATCCCAGATAAGTATGTCCATTGGGAATAAAAGCAGATAGGTCTTTGTCAAGTCTGGTGCAGGACAGGCAATGTAGGAGGAACTACTTCACAAGTACAGAGTAATATGCTGGAGTAATAGAAATGTTTGAGGACCAGATAGGGATTGTGGTTGCCCAGCACTGTGTATATATTAAATGCCACTGAAATGTTAAAAAAAAACACAAAGCAATAAACAACAAATGCTTGGAGAGGGTGTGGGGAAAAGGGGACTCTGGTCCACTGTTGATGGGATTGAAGACTGGTACAATCATTATGGAAAACAGTATAGAATTTTCTCAGAAAACTAAAATTGGACCTGCCTTTTGACCCACCAATTCCACTGCTAGGATTGTATCCTAAGAACCCTAAAACACCAATCCCAAAGAACCTATGCACCCCAATGTTCATAGCAGCACAATTTACAATAGCCAAGAGTTGGAAGCAACCTAGGTGCCCGTCAGTAAATGAATGGATCAAAAAACTATGGTACATATACACAATGGAATTCTATGCTGCAGAAAGAAAGAAGGAGCTCCTACCTTTTGCAACAACATGAATGGAACTGGAAAGCATTATGCTGAGTGAAATAAGCCAGGTGTTGAAGGACAAATACCATATGATCTCACGTTTAACAGGAAGCTAAACAACAAAACAAACAAGCGAGCAAAATATAACCAAAGACACTGAAATAGAGAACAGGCTGACAGTGACCAGAGAGGAGAGGGGAGGGAATTTCAGGGGAAATAGGGGAGGGATTTAGAGGAACACATATAAAGGATACATGGACAACAATTGAGAAGGGTGGAAATGGGAGGGAGGCGGGGAGTACAGGGGGTAGGATGGGATGGGAGTAATAGAGAGAAAACTGTAGTTGAAAAATAATTAAATAATTTTTTAAAAAAGAATCTACATGAATTTAGACATGTAGCAATGATGATAGACAACAGTAAATAAAAAGACACATTAAAAAAAGAATGAGAAACAATCTAGACAAAACCTAAAAACGTGCTTTCAGAATTAGCTTTGATTGAACAAAAAAAAATTATATAATAAAAAAAAGAATTAGCTGTAGTGATTCTCATGTTTTGTATGTGCCTTTCCTAAGATGTTAAAACATTTTTAGAACTCATATATTAGGCTTGTCATTTTTGTTAAATATTTGGAAGTGTTTTAATAAATTTGCAACCCATGTTTAAAAGAAAGAGTGCTAGCCATACCCACCCCATCAGGGGAGATGAAAGTATCTCTGTGGATAACAGAGAATGTCCCCAGGTCAGGGTGGGGCACCCAGCAGCACCGCTGCAGGGAAGGAGAGATGAGCATGCTCAATCGCTGCAGGGAGAATGGATAGGAGAAGGGAAATAACTTCCTGTTCAGTCAGCCCCGAGGGTGTGTGGGATGGAGCAGTTGCACGATTGTCCCATAGGAGTCTCCTATTGCTGGGGTTGCTGGGAGAAGTGCTGCCTGTGTATCTGCTCCACAACCCTGGCCCTGGTTGGTTTCCCTTTTCCTCGGAGCCCAGCAGCTTCCTTCTTCCTCCTTGAGGTTCTCTTATAAATCATTCCTTTCTGGGACTCACCCCCTGAAACCTAGCCACACCAGGATGTTTTTCTGTAGCGCAACAGTGACATGGAACTTGAAGATTAATGAGAGCCATTCAAGGTTTCTACCCAGCTAAGACAGGCAAAGAATTCTTGGCAGTCAGAGCCTCCATTCTCATTGTATTTGTGAGTTCAAAATTAAAAATAGGTTTATTTTGAGGGTGATGAAAACGTTCTAAAATCAGAGGGTGTTGATAGTTGCACAACTGTGACTATACTAAAAACCACTGAATTGTATACTTTAAATGGGTGAATTTTATGGTATGTGAGTTACTATAGCTCATTAAAGCTGTTATAAAAATAGGTTAGACTAGTAAGATTTCCATTCTTTTACCTTCTCTAGTTTTAATTGAAATATAAATTATCATTTAATTATAAATTAAAATTACAAACTATAAATTCAATTAAACTATAAAGAGCTATAACAATACCATATAGCATTATGAATCAAGATTAAATAAGACCTCTACTGGAAATCTACATTCCTTCTCATTCTCTCTCTTTACTTTTCAAGGAATTTCGTACATGTCGAAATTCTACTCATCTTTCCAGATTTATCCTACAAAGCCCCACCAGCAAGTCTCCCCTCTAACCATCATCAAACTGGTGCTTAGTTACTCCTGTCCATTCTTCATGGAACCAAACTCCAAGGTGCAGAAATGAGGAGGTGAAGGAGCATACTGACAGGACCATTCTTGGGGACTCTTTCACCCAGATGTCTCTCCCATTCACCTCTTCTGGGAGAGCCCCCCAATCTCTGACTCAGACCAGGAATGACACCCCAGTGACCTTCCTGCCCCCTGGATCCTCCTATTCCACTGACACCCCCAAGCACTGCACAAAAGAAACTTCCTCACATGCCAGCTCCATTTATTTTCCTCTCCTAAGAACCCAACATGGTCCCACTTGCATATTGAGTCTGTCCATCTAAGTGCTAAACAGCCTTCTATGGACCAGCTGTTTTATGTCTCACTGGCATCTCCTGCCACCTGTCAACATGCCCACATGCTCTCTGTCTCTGCAAGGTTCTTCCCGGCAGGGAATCCTCTCCCCTAGCTGCTCCTTCCTTGTCCCTTACCTCTTTCCAAAGCCAGTCCTAAACCTCCACCTCCTTGAAGGCAGGTTTCCCCTGAGGAGCCTATTCTGCAATTACCTAATTTTTCTTCCTTACAGGCTATTCTTTTGCACTTACTGGTATTATCTGCAGGCATGGCTTCTATTACTGTATGCCCCCACTGCACAGTACAATATAATGTACCCAGTAGGTACTCAAATGAATTCATTTGCTGACTTGACTTTTGTTCTTTAAAAAGAACCTCCTGGCTACTTTGGAGTTCTCACTCTGGACTATGAGGAAGTTTGTTTTGTTTTTAACAATAAACTGTTAATTAATTAATTAACTATTAACCATCCATGTGGGAACTGTTTTTTTTTTTTTAGTATTTGACCTGGTCAGAATAGGCCAATCCGCAGGTAGTGGTGATCTGGTAGTTGGACTCATTGTTCTGTCTGCTCAGCATGTATTTATCAATTCCCTTAGCTTTTTCATGTAAAGCAGAGCCAACAGATGGTTACCCCAGGAGCATCCCCTTGTACAATGTGACCCCGTGGCCACAGGTGAGGGATCCAGGGGTGAAAAACCAACTAGGATAACTTCACTAGAATCCCTTCTTTCAAACTGCACCTTGCATTTTCTGACTCCAAGCTTGAGGCTTGAAATAATCTACCATGTGCAATGTTTCAGATTCTGAAACAGATTTCCCAGATTCTGTTTTCAACTGCATAGTGTTAATTATTGTATGTTTAAAGTTCTAGTACTGCACAGTGTAAAATCACGGGTGCATAAATCTAATGAAATATGCTTATTGTGGCCTCACTGAGGGCAGTGGGCTGCACAACTTTCTTTTTAAAATATAATTCAGGCAAATAAAGGCATTAAGTTATACTAGTGCAATGGAAGATTTATTATCTAAACTTGGAAAAGTCAGGCAATTTCAGAGTCGGATTCCAGGAGAGATATTTCTAGAAGAGAAAGTAGGAAAGACCTAATGCATGTCAGTACTTGGTCCATGTGTTGCCCGGTGCAATAATCCTGTGGATTAACCACAGGGATCACGTTGTACAGACTCTAGCCTGTACCTATACAAAGGAGACCCATGTTTAATAGAATATTGTTGAATGGGTTTCAAAGGAGTAAAACAATTTTATGCTTTAAAAAGTATTTATCCTGAAGTAACTGACCAATAAAACTACATTATCTTCATTACAAACAGAAAAACTAAAGAACAGAAAAATGAATAACTGACTCAGGTCTCCCAATGTGTCTATAGTAGACCTAGGACTGAATTCAAGATTTACCTGCTCTAGAGACTGGACTCCAGTTTGAAATTGCACTGGTCATGGACTGCTGACTTATTCCATGAAATAAGAAATGCCAGGAGATGAAGAAATAGGGAGCAGAATGGAGAACATTCAAGGAGCAAGAAACACATGCATTCAAGGATTCCTTGAGAATGAAGTTCCATACAAATCCCACACAAAATAATTGCTAGGATCTTTAGGCCCAGGCTGATTCATATCAGGCACTGGCAGTTGAAACGAACTCATTTTCATAGCTGTCCATCTCATGGGGACTTCTGTTTTTTCACACTGGCCTCCAATTCCTGGAGTTCTAATGCAGAGGAAGAGAATTCCCTTATTTCCTTTCTATTTGTTTCTGGCTTTACTTCTAATTTCAAAACAAAATTGCTTTCTAAATATAGTACCTCCCTTCCATTGAGGCAAGATGCTATAGTTGATGACCTATTGTGTGTGTGTGTGTAGATAGTGTCTGGGTGTTCCAGAGGCCAGTTTGCTTGTTTCTATGACCACATAACCATGTCTCCATGTGCTTCTTTCTGCTTTGGCCACTGCTCTAACTTTCTCTCCTTCCTGATCTGATCCACACATGCTCACGTGCATTAGGATGACTGGAGTTGGGTTTCTTCCTTCTGAAGGTACTTTGTTAACTCTCGCACCTATCATTTGTATCCTGCCAACTGCGCCCTCCCCAACTCTCCACATTTCTGCTTTCCTGAGAGTGAATTCACCTTCTGTGACTAATGCAATCCTTAAGCAGCCTTCACACTGATTCCACAGATTTTAATTCCCTAATATTTCCCTTTAGACTCTTCCTTACATCCTCTTTTCAAAAAGAAAATCCCCACCTTGGAGTTAGTCAGAGGCTCCACATGGCCTCCTGTGTGAACCCACCACAGGCAGCTCAGACACCTCAGGCCTCCACTTTTATCATTTTGACGTGTATTCTTCCAGATTTGCATGTATTTGTATGCACATATTAGAGACCTTTATGAATATATGTACATCTACCTAACTTTTTAAGTGTTGTAATCCACAGCTTGACTGCACTCAACTTTATTTAGCCATTCCCCTTTAACAAACACTGAAGATACCTGTCTTCAAGAAATATAGTTGTGCTAAATGAAAGAAGCCAGTCACAAAGGATCACACATTGTATGATCCCATTTATATGAAATGTCCAAAATAGCCAAATCTATAGAGACAGAAGGTAGATTAGTGGTTTCCTGTGCTGGGGATAGAAGGGGAAAATAGTGTTGGGGGGTGATGACTGAGGGGTACAGGGTTTCTTTTTAGAGTAAGAAAATATTCTACAATTGACTGTGGTGATGGATGCACAATTCTGTGAATGTACTAAAAGCCATTTAATTGTACATATAATGGATGAATTGTATGAATTGTATGATACATGAACTGTATCTCAACAAAGCTGTATAAAAGAAAAAGAAACACAGTAATAATCTTAGGTTGACTTCATTGGAACTAATTAAATTAAAGGTCATCTCTAGGAACTACTTAACAGCACTGGTGGTTTTTAACCTCAGTTCCTCATCTACACAGGTAGCATATTCTGTGACAAGCCTAGTTTCTCTAGCAGTTGAAGTTTCTTTTAGATTTGAGCCATGACCTATGTGACCTGTAACCTTTGTGGAAAACAGTGAACAGTGCAGAGTCCCTGGTGGTTTCCATCATCTGTCCTCAGAGCAGGAGTCAAGTGAGAAATGGGGTGCTCTCACCCCATTTCACTGTGGCTCTAGAACGGAGGGCAGCAAACTCAATGTCCTCCTTTACACCTGTGGGCCTGAGTGATGAACACTGCCCAGAGTGGGGTCTCCAAAGAGTCCTCCAGTTGCTTCATGGTAAAAAATGGGCCCCTTTCTTGGGAGTAGAAAGAAGTTCCATATGCTGGCCTCAGAGGTAAGGCTCACCAGTGAGCTGGAACAATTCCTTTCTTCTCTGAACTAAAGGCTTCTCTGAAGACTTCTCTACAACAGAGGTGAGTTTCAGATTTTGTATTCCTGGCTCTAGGGCTCTAATAGTAAATGCTGCTATTGTATTAAGAAATAATAACAGCAAATAATTAATCACCGTTTATTGAATGCCTAGCCACTTGCATTAATAAATCCTCACAAGAACCACTATAAGAAAGGTGTATGTCCTTTTATAACTGAGAAAAATAAGGTTAAGTACAATAACTAGCCCAAGGTCATACAGATCTGTTGCTCCCAAACCAGTGCCCTTTCTGCTGCATCATGCTGTCTTCTATGTATGTTAGCCTTGAATATCACACTAACAACCTGAGGGCTACCTGAGTTCAGAGGCCTTATTCATTAATTTCTGTCTTGTTTGCCACCCCATGTGGGTGCTCAGCACACAGCTGGTTTCTAGGACATGTTGGTAGAAATGTATTCCAAGGACCCTCTGCTTTAGTTCGCCTGTGCAGGGCTTACCTGAGATTGGCCAGGTAGTGGGAGAGAGGAATAACACTATGGACAGAATACAAAGGGGCGTCTCTTTATTTGGAATATGTTAATTTGTTCAAGGATAATTTATTCATGCACTAGTTAAAATTTTAAAATTGATTAAAAAGAGAACATGAGACTTCAGTTTCCAGTTCTGCATGTAAGAAGCGTGGAAGTAGCCATTTCATCCTACCAGTAAGTAAAAACCTGAACAGACTTGAAAAATCAACAATTGTCCTTGGATCCATAAGAGAAGGAAGGATGCAGTGCAAACCACTGGCCCCAGGATTGGAGAGTCAGACAGGTCAATACAGGTCATCACCATTCACAGAAGCAAAAACCTGGGATCAGAAACAGCTATGGGGACCAGTTCCTAGGTGGGAAACGTGAGCTGTAATTAAATTAAAAACTCCAGGGAGGTCCATTCATAGGTATTCCCGGTAATATACCTCTAGGAGCTTGATCAGGTTCCCACAGTAGATATCAGAGAAAAATACCCTTGAGCTGCTGGCAGGGGAGGGAAAAGGGCACCAGGGCACTCTGTTCTTCAACTAGAACTGTCCTGAGAGGAAACTTGTTAGCTAAATCTTAACCTGCTAGGGTTTTATCAGTGCCCAACTGAACTGAGGAAGAAAAACACCCAACTCCAGCTCATTCTGGCCATCCTGTCCCACATAAGTGGAGGAGAAAAGAACTGAGACACAATTTGTGTATTTGGGTTCACAGTGGAGAGGCACAGGCTCACTGAAAGACTGAGATGTAACCACAGGACTACAGGACTCCTCTCCTCCCCCTACACCCCACCACGGCATTACTAAAGGCCTGTTTGTGAGAGTTTCTTTTACCTAGTACCTCATGTCCATGCAGCAAGGAAATATTACAAAGCATACTAAAACTCAAAACCAAACCAAACCAAAACAAAACACAATCTGAAGAGACAGAGCAAGCACCTGAACCAGACATGGCAAGGATGTTGGAATTACCAGTCTGGGAATTTAAAACACCTAAGTATAATGCACTCTAATGGATAAAGTAGACAATGCAAAAATAGGCAATGTAAACAGTGAGGTGGAAATCCTAAGAAAGAACCAAAAAGAAATGCTAAAGATGAAAAAAACACTACAAAAATGAAAAATGCCTTTGATGGGCTTAATAGAAGACTGGACACGACTGAGGAAAAAAAGTCTCTGAGCTGGTGGATATGATGATAGAATCCTTGGAAACCAAAAAGCAAAGAAAAGAAAGACTGAAGAAAAGCACATCAGAAATGATAAAGAGAAGCAAGAGTTTTCCTTGGAAAGCCCCTACTGAAGGAAGCTAGACAGGAAGTATTAGGTGCCTTGACACCTCTTGAAGAACTTGAAGCTTTTTAGACATGAGCTTGTAGGGCATCACAGGCCCACCCAACTGACCCAACACGAAGACAAGTTCTTTAGGTGAGATTCAGGCCCAAAGCAAAGACCAGAAAGGGATGATCCCCTCTGTGCATGGGAGTTAGAAACAAGTTCACTTCCACCAGGGGACAATGCCAAGTTGTCCTGAGTTTCCTACTAATTTAAAGAGATGTGGACGACTGGGGCTGCCAACACTGACTGTCAAGATCTGGAAATACAGGGGAGGTAGCAACTACAATACATTACCCAGGATAGTTACACCAAGAACAGGATCTGACTTCTAGAACCTTGGAAACGACTTCAACCCCAGCAGACTTCACACAGATCAGTGTCTCCACAGACTAGTTTTTTGGTTTCTGTTCTTCCTGCCCTTACTGTTTTCTGGGATAGAAGGAAAGAGGGAGGGTAGGCCAGAGAATTCTGCAGCCAGTCATTGAGGGGGAAGGTCCCTTAGAAGACAGGCTGAGCAGCCTTGAAAAGGAAAAGACAGCAGAAAGTGTCTTGAGTTTAGCAACAAATTATGGATTGTGAGAAGAATTTAGGTTCATTTTTATCAGACTCTGATATTTCTTAATACCTAAGTATAAATGAATTTGCTTATATAATAACCATAGAAGGAATGTCAACTGTACCTATGGAGGGAAATACAGGTCATCACACAGCTGTGATGATCCCTAGCCGATCTTAGCTGGAAGAAAGCTGATTGGAGATAACAGAGATAAGATAGAACTCTTTTGTTCTGACATGCCCAAACAGGTAGTCACTTTGTAATGGAGAATTTGGGTAGCAACAGTCATAGGAACACTGAAGATAAAACAGTTACTATCTAGGTTTAAGTGGTTATTACGTGACAAGCACTATTCTAAGCATTTCATTTATTATTTCAATTAATTCTTACAATAGCCTTATGCTGTAGATTTTATCATTATCCCTATTTTATGGTTAACAAAATAGGATGTCAGAGAGATTAAGAAATTTGCTTCATATCAAGTGGTTAGTCAGAGGCTAGAACTCCACCTCGTGGCTTTTGATTCCAGCCTAACGTTACAACCACACCACGCTGCCAGTTCTTTATGTTCTTGCCCTAGGCCTCCTATAGCCACAGAAATCTTTAACTCCCTATAGCTTCCAAATTTAAGACAGGCTACTATTTTAAATTGTATCTATGAGCTAAATTCATCTGGTAAGGATAAGAGATTATTTTAGTAAATAATTACTCACTAGGAGTTTGCTAATCCTGTGTGAATCTCCAGTTAGTATTTTCATATGCTGACACACTAAGTGTTTATTTTCACTGTTTACCTAAAAATTGAAATTGACTCTTCAGTTTCTAAGTGAAATGAAATCCCTGCTCCACTTTTTAGTGGAAGAAATATATGTAGAGATCAAAAATGAATTCAGAGTAATATGAATATTATAAACTAAGCTACAAAGTGACCAACCTATATCACAGATAAAACCCAGTGCAGGTTAAAATTATCAAAGGTGTCCTAGCAGAGCACAAATCACCAGGGAAACAATAAAAATTCTGGCATATGAGAAGGAGGATTACATTTACCCAAGGGAATAGTGTAGGCTAGGAGGGGGGAGGGGCAAGTGATTGAAGACCACTCACCCACAGAATGAAGTCAACTGAAGACCACAGAGAAATAAAAAGCAACTCAATTTGGTTTAATATTTTTTCATGAGACACAGAAAATGTTTAACTCATCTGCTTTTTCAATTATGAACAGGAAACATAAAACTGTAGTCAATAAATACACTGAAAATTGTAATAAAAATTACTCCAGGCCCATGTCACAGCCAGTGAAAGAGGAAAAAAAGCAGTGAAGGAGTGACCGGAGGGAGAGAAAGGAGGGTGGTCCGCAGGGTCCCAGGCACCTCCGCACCTGTCACTGCCAGACTTCCTTCAGACTCACCCAGTGCCCTCCTCCGCTACCCTACTTCTGTTTTCCTGATGCCTACCTACACTTCTAGAACACTGCTTTAGCAATTTCTCCCCCTCCGCTGTGGTCTCCCCTTAGAGATAACTTGGAGATGATCAAATACTCCTTCTCTAACAAAGCCCTTATTCTCTCAAGTATTTCTATCAAGCTTTCAATTACTAATTAGCCCTTCCTTCTTTATTCTTTTTTAAATTACCAAAGTAACATATATTCACATGGTTAAAAATAATACCAAAAGGGATGTAATACAATAAAGCATGCTGCCTCTCCCACCAAACATACTACTATATCTTAACGATCAATTTTAGAGTTATCCCTGATTTTCTGATATGTAGAACGAGGATTTAGCTCTTTGAAAGCCCGGATCCTCTATTCCTTCTCCCAGTAGGATTCAATTATACTCTAGCTGCCTCTACGGTTCCCCTCTGTAATTTCAAACAACATATTTAAACCATTAAGTCTTATGTTGCAACCACACATGGTTACTACTTAGTGATATCCCACTGAGAAAGGAAAGCAGCTACTGTCTTTATTATTTCATTGTCTTCATCAACATGATTTTTCTATCTCAGGAAGTTCTTGACCAGAAAGCTACGACTTGAAAATAAATTTACTGTTTGTTTTAGGAACTTCCTGAAAATCCATTTAAATAACATCAGACTGCTCAAGTTTTCTACAGATAGCATCAAATAACTGTTTACTCTCCAAGACTCTTTGAAACTGTCAAAATTAATGACTGAGACTTTCACTAAGACAGAATGGGAGGGCCTGTAGGCTGAGCTCTCATACTCTGTATTGGTCAGGAAAGCCCTCCAGGAAACACCCCCCACACTTCCTCTTCCTGTCTATAAAATACTTCCTCTTTTTTGTGTTGCTGGACTTGCACATGGCTCAACATGGCTGCACACACCTTATTGCAATCTGTTCTTTATGCCCAAATAAATCCTTTTTGCTGAAGGAATACCTGGGCAACTTTTTGTTTGCAGTCAACAAACCCTCCCCTCAAAACTCAAAATTATAGCATATTTTACTTACCCAATACTAATTATGCCCATAAACTGAAAGACCTACTTTAAATCAGACTTCAAATAAAGCCTCATAAACATCCTTATTTTGTCTTTGCCATTCTGAGATGTTACTAAGATGTGGTAATGGTTATTTTCTCAGGCTATAGGAAGCAATAAACTCAGTTTTGCTTTATCAACAAGTTATTTGGTGGTATTTTGGGGATGGCATTCAAGAGATTTAGCGATCCCACTGAGATCTGGTTGAGACCTCTTCACCATCAGGACCCAAGGCTCTCAGTTCGAAACAAATGCTCCCCAGAGTTCCTTGGCCTCCTGCTGGGATCCCCCTGACACTGACATTGGAGTTTGCAAGTGCTGCATTGGGCCTGGCTCTACTTTATTTTCTATTTTGCTTTCTTGAGCTCCTCAAATGCTGAGATTATTTTGTGTCCCAGGATTAAGAAACCCATTTTAGGAATCCTTTGATTAGTGAAAACACTACTATTTATTTCTGACTGTCTTTCCCATTTCTTATTGTGCATCTTTAGTATAAAAATGTGAAGGAGAGAAGACAAAGACTCAGAGCCTGTTCCTCAAGCTGGCCCCAAGGTCTAAGAATTTCAGGAGATTTTATCAGGGAGGAAAATATTCTTCAACCTTCTATGGTCCCTGGCTGAAAGTTAAACTAAGACAGATTAACTGGGGGAAAAAACAAACAAATTTATTAATGTTTTTACACTAATACACAGCAACACAGGAACCTTTAAAAAGGAATGAAGACCCAAAGCAATGTGGAAATCTTAGTATTTTTATGTAGGTTTGATAAAGAATGGACAGTTGTGGAGAAATAGGAGGGGTCAAAGAGCATGAGGTAAGTGTACTAAATGAAGGAACTTTAGGAAGGCCCATTTGTTTGGCTTCCTGCTTCAGGATAAAAGGGTGGGGGTGGGGAAGTAGACTTTTGATGTTGTCTCAAACTCCTTCAGCTTAAAATATTAAATATGTCAAGGTACCATATTTGGGGGCAGTATGTCCTAAATCCTGTCTGTTTCTTCTTGAGCAGCATCCTTTGGAGAGCTGGCTCAGGTAAGTTTTCAGAACCATATGAAAACTTGTCTCACTCTTGCTGTTTCGTCTGTCACACTGATTCTTGGGAGAGTTCTCCTCTCCAAACTTTCTGTCCCATGGGAAACCCAAGTTTTCCAATGGCGACAGCCCAGCCATTTGGATGGGGACCTAAGTTATGAGGTACACAGTGACACTCTCAACCATTTCTAGCTTCTCAGGGGTTTGTCTCCATCTAAATCCCATGATTCAACTTTCTGGGCTATTCTCCTGCTTCTTACATGTACTTATACAAAGTCCAAATTCATTAACTTACTTTCTAAATAGCACAATTATACCATGGATAATTTAGAATTACAGAATTTTTACACGACAAAAAATGTTCATATGAGAAACACCTTCAAATGAAAAGTAAGTAGTGGATTGAGCGCGGGCCTGCGAACCAGACGATCGCGGTTCGATTCCCAGTCAGGGCACATGCCTGGGTTGCAGGCCGGTTCCTTGCAGGCTAACTACCAGCAGGGGATGCACAAAAGGCAACCATACATTGATGTTTCTCTCCCTCTCTCCTTCCCCTCTAAAAATAAATAAATAAATAAAATCTTAAAAAAAAAACTTAAAAAAAATGAAAAGTAAGTAAATATCAAATGGTCTGCATTTTTTGATTGGTATGAAGAACATCTAAGAGAAATTTAAATTCCAAAATTGTTTCCTTAAGCAATTCCTTGGCCAAGCCAACAGAAAAATGTGAAATAGTTAAAATTGTCTTTTAGGTACCCCCACAATTCACAGCTTGAAACAAATGGCCCTCACCTTACTATTTCACTTCTCCCATCCTATGTTCTCCATTTCGCTCTGCTTCTATCTCTTCTCACCCACTCCCTTTCTGTCCTAGCTGCCAGAAACTCTCAATGCCCAGCTACCTCTTACAGTTAAACCCCCTTTGGAACAGGGCTTTTACATCTTGGTTTCAACCTGAGCTGAGGGCCATTGAAAAGAAGTCTTTCCAAAGCCTAGACAAGATATAGTGAAATTTGCAGAGAAATTTAGAATAGTTTTAGAATAGTTGTGCATAATCCAGGGCTCCCAAATCCACACCCCTTAGTTCATAGCTTAGTGGGAACCTCAGGTGCAGATGATTGGGTAAAGAAGGCAGACAGGGAAGACCCTGAGAATCTCTTACAGTACCCAGAATTACATCAGAAGCTCCTATTTAGTCCTATAAGGAAGAAAGAATGAGTCTACAACAGACTTGATGATGAGCATTTTAACACCCTTAGAGAGCATTCTGAACAGATCCTGAGGCAGAGGGGACTCTGCTCTCTCCTCATTTTCTGTGAATGGCCTTAAGCCAGAAACAGGGGATTTAATATGCAAGGAAAATCTAAAATGGGCAAGAGTCCTATTGGCAGACCATCAATACCTCACTGTATATTTTAAGAGGCTGAGAACAAAAATAGACTAAGATTTGCCAAGGCAGTGCTCTCCCTCGAGCAGTAAGTGATAACACTTACCTCTGGCCTGTTAACAAGGCCATTTGGGTGGTATTTTCAGGACACTCAACTGCACTGTGTAAAAGAAGGTCTTTACTTCTCCCATCTTTTCCTGCACCTCTCCTCTCACCTGCCCCCCCCCCCCCCCGTCCCCAATTTCTGTCAGGGTNGCCCCCCCCCCCCCCCCCCCCCGCCGCCCCGTCCCCAATTTCTGTCAGGGTGCCCTTGCTTTTATACTTTTCCAAGGCTGACAGTATTTATGGTCTGTTCTATAACCATGGTTATCTTTTATGATCTATTTAAAGGTGTATTTTAAATACTGAAAAACACGGGCTGAAAGTCTTATCAACTTTCATTTGCTCTCATTTGAATCATGATTTTCTATTTGGTTTTCTTCCCCATTCTCCCTCTTCTCCTCCACCTCAGAGTTTGTAAAAGGCCTTTTTTAAAAAAAATTCTTGAACTCTATCTTTATGACACTGTTTTTCTTAAAATCTCCAATACTTCCTGTTATTATCAAATTGCCATTTTTCTCTCTTGAAATGTCTTCCTGTTCCAGTCTGGGCTGTGTGCTCTATAAATGTGCTGCCAAACTGGGGCTTTTTGAATTTTCACGTGTAAAAATTTTTGAATTTGATTGGAAGTTGGCTGAGGTATAGATTTCTGCATTAAAACTACCTTTTCTTAACCTTTGAAGACATCGCCCCTTTGTATTTTAGCCTCCCTTGTTGTTGAAGAGAAATTTGATGGCAATCTGACCCTTGTTACCCTTTCTCTCTGGACGTTTTTAGTACCTTCTACTGATTTTTTTTTGAAATCTTACAATGATGTGGATAGGTGTAGATTATTTTTCTTTCATTCTGCTCAGAATTTGCTAGGCCCTTAAAAATATCAAAACTTTTATCTCCCTTCAGTCCTGGAACATACTCAGTTCTGAGACGTTTCTTTGTATTATTTCCTTGACTAGTTTCTCTCTTCCATTTGCTTTGTTTTCTTTTCTAGGAACTTTACTAGTGAAACTGTGGTTCCTTCTAATTTTCTCTACTTGATAAACCTTAGCTTATATTTCATCTCTTTGTTTTTCTTTCTTTTCTAATTTTGGCGACTCCTCTACTTTATTTTTCAATAAAATGTCATTTTTGGAAATAATATTTTTAATTTCCAAAAGGTCTTTATTTCTTAATCATTCCCCTTTTAGAATATAATAATATAGCCTGCTGTTCTGGTTTTCAAAGTAATACAGTAGACACTACCTGAGCTGACTTCCATCAGCCACTTACTGGACACACTCCCTCCCATCTGAGAAACACAGTATTGGTGCTCAGGACTTCCTGCGTGCTCACGGCTACTAGACCACTCACTGGTTTGCTCACAATCCTACTTCCACCAGTCAAGTTAGATACCAATCAAGAAGAGATGTTTTTCTCTCAAATCTGTTATGCTAGTGGTGGTTGATTTTCATGTAGGTATGAAAACTAATGAAATGTGAAGAGAGGTATTATTTCTATAAAAACTGAGTTGAATGTTTTGGAAAGACTCGATACAGGAAAGGTCCACTGAAAAGGAAATTGCTGTTGATTTAGATGTAGACAAGAACTGAAGAAAATATAAAACTATATAAGAATGCTGGTCTCAGATTTTTCTCAAGTATTTTAAAATGTGGCTCTACTTTAAAGAAAACAGAACTGGAAAAGGTCAAAAGGAGTTATATACATTTTATATTATCAACTTTTATATATTTTTTCAGTTGTATAACTACTCAAATTACAAAGATGATAGGCAAATATACTTTGACCAGACATTTTCAAAACAGAATGCCAAAATATTTTGAGACTTTCAAGTTTTTAGGCCCTAAAGCTCTACATATAACTAATATAGGCTTTAAAAAAAAATCCTGAGTTCAGTATTAGTGCCTAAATAGATAATTCATGTTATTTTGGTTTTATACCATTTTATTCATGTAAATAAAGAATTAATTTTACAAGCTAAAAAGGTCATTTCATAAAATGATATACTATCTAGAAATTCGGGTGGTTAGCAAGGTCAATTGAATAAACCATGTGAAAATTCACCTGATGACACATTAGTGAAATAAGAACAGAAAGTTTAAGCTTCTGACCTGTACAGCTAACTTAGTTTTACTAAAGCCCCAATGCAACAGCCCTGGAATTGGAGGAGACCCAGTTCCAGAATCATCTTAGCCATGTGGCTTTAGTCAAATTGAAACCTATTCTGAGACTGTTTCTTCTTTGTAAAATGGGGATAAATATCAAATGCTTACATGTCTAACAAGATCTTTAAGGCAGTGATAAAACAAAACTAGTTTTGTTTTTCATATTTTGAAATTTTAGAGATTCTTAAGTAGTTGCAAAGACTGTATAGATTAGTCTCATGTATCCTTCCCCAAGTTTCCACTAGTGGTTACACCTTAACCAACTTGTAATGCAATGTCAAAACCAGGCATTTGACATAGGCATAATGTGCGTGCAGCCATATGCTGATTTCTCCCAGGTGCACTTGTGCAAACACCACCACAATCAAGGCGCAGAACCACTCATCACAAAGATCTCCCTCAGGTTGACCTCTCATGGTCATGCCACCCCACAAGCCCCCACCATTTCAAATCCCTGATAACTATAAACCTATTCTCCATCTCTATCATTTTGTTATTTCAAGAATGTTATGCAAATAGAATCATATGTTACTTGACTTTCTGGCTTTTCTTACTCAGCGTACTGTCCTTGAAATTTATCCAAGTTGTATGTGTCAGTTGTTCATTTCTTTTTATTGCTGAGTAATATTTCACTGCATGAGTGTGCCACAGTTTAACTGTTCACCTGTTGAGAGATGTTTTGGTTGTTAACACATTGTTAATTATTACTGATGAAGCTTCAGTGATTAATAGTGTACATGTCTTTTTGTAGACAAAAGTATGACTGCTGGTTTGTAGGGTGTGCATTTCATTTTCAAGAGACTGCCGGACTGTTTTTCCAGTGTGGCTCTGCAGTTTCGGTGTGTGAGCGGTCCTTCCTCTGCAGCCCATCAGCAGTACACAGCACGTGAAACAGTGAAAGGTGCACAAATCTGAGGTATGTTGTTATATTTGCACAATACACAAGTGCCAATTTTTCTCTCTTCTAAGCTCTTGAAACTTGTATATATTGGGCCACTTTCCTAGGAGGACCAACAGGAAAAATAGAATGATAGGAGACTTCTTGGTTATGTTGTAGCCAGGCAGGACCACATGTCCTGCTTGGTAGAGTCAGAAAGTGGGAGGTGGAGAAGAGTGTCCAATTCAAACCCTGGGTGACAGTCTGTCAGGTGGGGTTACCTTAAATCATTCATATTAGATTCCATTTGCAGCTCAAAGACTCCCAGCCATGATGAAAGCATTACAATCTCAGGAGGGGGCAGAACGGCTACACTAGTTCCCCCTGCCCCCCCCCCCCAGCTGTGAACAGGGAAGACATGAAGAAAAGAATTTACTTGAAAGCTCTCTGTGTGGTCTTTCTGTAGAGGCTAGTTTGTGCTTCCTCACTGTATGGAGGTTGGGACACAAGAGTAATTATCCTGAGATAACAAGGCGGATTGCCCAATATTTTAATGAACTAGTCCTGGAAGTCGCATGGTGTATATTCTGTACTCTATTACTGGATGCAGTCACGGTGCTATGCCCCAGATTCAAGGAGAGGGAACACGGCCCTTTCTCCTTCACGGGAGGAGTGTCAGGTCACAATGGAAGAAGAGTGTATGGAATGGAAGAAGCAGTTGTGGTAGTTTTAGAAAACAAGGCGCAAGTATGTTTCTAGGGTTTTGGTTGAGTGAATTTATTTATTTAAGTCCAAGAGGGAGTAGCTCTGCCTCTGAGAAGCAGCAGCTCTTCTTTTCTCAACTGTCTGATTTTGCTGTCTTTGGGAACTTCGGGGCTGGCACGGCGGCCTTTGGATGGGCCTGACAGTGCTTCTCCCAGTGAGGCTGAGCAGACCTCTCCCCACTCTGAGACAGCTTTCTGAGGAAAGGAAATGCAAGGGATAGGCCTGCAGGATCGGAGTGCTTTGGGGGCGGGCTTCCCTAACCCTGTTCTCAGACAAACAACCAGGGTAAGCATGTTTTATACTCCAAGTTATGGGCTATTAGATTTCATAGGACTCCTTAAATCTGAAAGATGGAAACAGGAAAAAATTATAAAGTACTGCTTGTCCAAAACACACTCTTGTATAGAGTTGAAAAGGAGGTTTTAGGGTAAGAATTCAAGTTTGTGAAGGTCCTATTTAAGTGAGCTTGAGAACCCATTCTATAAAATCAATTAATGATGTGTAAGTGGTCAATAATGTAGGAATCCCCATTAGCTGAATGCTGCATGTATGAGGTACTCAGTGAAATATTGAAGGTAAGTTTTTAAATTACTTCAAATTAAATTAAGGAACACTAGAAGAAAAAAGTAAAACAAATCTTAGACTCTGACTGTAGAAGGTCTCCCCTCTGCTCCACCACCACCTCCTGGCCCACTCACACACACCACTGCTGGGAGAACCCCTTCCCAGCCCGTAAAGCTCAGTTTGATGGCCCCTCCTGGACAGAAATTCTCTCTGCCCACACAGAGCTAACTCCTCTTCCTTGATGCTCCTGCAGCTCTCTGGGCGTTCTTACACTGCAGCATCCCACACTGCATTATAATAAGTTGTTCATGGGTCTGTCTTTGCCACCAGACTGAGAGATTTTTGAGGGCAGAAATGGTAACGTTCATCTTTGCAATCCACAAATTACAAATTACATAGTACTTGGGATAGAAGAGGAACTGAATAAATGAAGAATTAAAACAATGGGAAGTAAAGAGGGCAGAGAGCCATGCAGGCAGGAAGGAAAAAGAATGGATGGATAGAATGATGCAGTATTTTGGTTCTCCAAACTTTAGATCTCAAGTATGTGAGCAGATTTTATAGGAAGTCTCTAGAGTTCTTAGTGACTCAGGTTATAGGCTCAATTGGCTTTTTCCTTATATGTTCAATATACTTCTCTTATATTTTATACCATCTTTCTGTTGAAAATGGGGTAAATCTAGACAATATGACAAGTTGTAGTTTTAAATGTTTTTTATTTAGTATTGTTATAATTATTTGCTTATTATTATTCTATTTTCATGTCCTTTTTAATATTAAGAGTTTCAACATTTAAAAACAAAATGTGTGTTGGGTACTCCAAGATCACAACATGTGGCAATAAGTAATTTGTAAAAGCCAGCCTTTTCTTCTTAATGAAGAGAACTGACTTTTGCCTTGAAAAACTCATTTTAATCCATTACAACGGTATGAGTTTTAGGGTATAGTTTCAGAGGTTTTGTAATTTCAGTGCTAGGATTATATAATAGACTCACAGCAAATTTATATTTAAATGATGTAATTTTTGACTCTTAGGTTAATGTATTTTATTCACAGTAACTATAGTTGTTAGAATATATAAGCCACCATTTACCATGATTATGCAAATTAACATCAGTGAGTTTCACATGTAGGGTGGTGAGGGAGCCCACCTTAGGTGCAGGCATCGACAGTGCGTGCTTCATGTAAAGATTTCAAGAACAATAATGAAACCGACTACAAGTTAGTCTGCTTTTCATTATCACCATGTGCCAGCAATTTCAACCTTTGCCGGTGATAGAATACTCCTCCCTGAAAAAGTCTTTTGTTGGTCTAACTTTGAAATGAACTGCAGTAGTTACTGTTGAGTTTTAATTATATATAAGTAAGCTTAAAATTAGTCCATTTTAATAATTTGTTTGTTTGTAAACATTGTGTTCTACATGGAAGTTAATTCAGAGAACTGAGTTATTCAGTGAGTCCCCTACCCGCATGGAGCTGGCAACGAGTGCCCCTTTGGGAAGAGCTCCGCACCAGTGCGAGCTGTGCGGGGCGGGGCAAGCTCGCCCGGTGCGGAGCGAGCCATCCAGCCCGCACTTCCATCTCCATCCCGAGGCAACACACGTTCCTAAATTTAAGCCAGAGCTTCTAAAGAAACAGTGACTGCTCGGTGATCTTAAAGATGAAGAAAACAGAATGAGTGCTGCTTCAATTCTGTCATTTTATGTGGCCACTTGAAGATTTGGTGCTTAAAATTTAAACATTAAAAAAGAGCTGTGAGGAGTACTGTTCTTATTTGACAAATGAGATTTTAGTTTCTACTAAAATCATTTACTGAATTTGAACAATCTCTTCAAATAGAAATGTATTTACTTTTTAAGTTTCTCAACTGTTTAATACAAAAAAAGGAATCAAGACAATAATTTTATTGCTGATTATCACTACAAACAGCTGTCACATTGAAGAGTAGGGGCGTTAAAAATGACCCCCGGTGCACTGAACAGGCCCCTGTGTGACCCAGCCGCTAGGGCCAGCGCAGGCAGGTCTGAACCAGGCAAGGCCGGTTATGCCAGTTCATCTGCTCCGCAAACACTTCCTCCTTCAGGGCCTGTTCCTTCTCAGTCCCAATCCATTGTTCATCAAGCCAAGATTCCTTTTCTGAAGTTTTGCTCTCAGCAATCGGTTAATGGATTCTTTTATAGCTTGACCCTCACTAAAGAGTATTTACATTTTATGGGAACATTTTTTAAAAAGGCTTATTTTATTGGGGAGAGAGAGAGGGAAAGAGAGAGAGAAAAACACTGATGCTAGAGAGAAACACCAACCCCAGTTGGGGATCAAGACTGCAACCTGACCAGTGCCTTGTCCGGGAATCAAACCGGCAAACTTCTGGTTACGGGATGACTCTCCAAGCAACTGAGCCACACCAACCAGGGCTTTTTTTAGTGGTTTTATTGAGTTGTAATTCACATATCACACAAGTCATCCATGCAGGGGTGTCCAACCTGCAGCCTGTGGGCCACACATGGCCCAATATGACTATGAATGTAGCCCAACACAACATTATAAATTTAAAGACATGAGATTTTTTTGTTATTATTTGTCCCAGTGTATTAAATATGTGGCCCAAGACAACTCTTCTTCCAGTGTGGCCCAAAGACTCCCAAAGTTTGGACACCCCTGAAAGTATATAATCTAATGGTTTTTAATATATTCACAGAGTTATGCAACCATCATCCAATCAATTTTAGAACATTTCCATCCCTCTGTGATGATTAGTAGTCACTCCTCATTCTGAAAGTAGATGGATCAGAAAGCAGACTGATCTACTTTCTGTTTCTATGGGTTTGCCTATTCTGGGTATTTCATATAAATGCACTCATATAATATTTGTATGGTCTTTTTGACTGGTTTCTTCCACTTAGCCTAATGTTTTCAATTTCATTCATGTTGTAGCATGTACAATCATTTGTTCCTTTTATTGCCTAATAATATTACATTTCATGGAAGTGTCACATTTTATGCATCCATTCATCAGCTGATGGCTATTTCCACTTTTCAGATATTGTGAGACCAGTGCTGCTATGAACATCCATGTACAAGCTTTTGTGTGGACATGTTTTTACTTCTCTTGGGTAGATACCTAGGAGTTAAAATGCTGGGGCATATGGTAACTCTGTGTAACACTTTGCAAAACTCTAAAACTGTTTTCCAAAGCAGTTGCACCATTTAACATTCCTATCAGTAAGGTATAAAGGTTCCAATTTCTCAACATCTTAACAAAAGCCTCTGAAAGCAGGAAGAGGAAAGGAAGGGGAAGGGAAGGGACATTTCTGAGCACTGTGCTATGCAGACTACACCCGCTGTAAGACCCGGGCGGTTATCACAGTGCTACCCCGAAAGCCAAGAAACCTTCACTGGAATGGATCTTCAACCACACAAGGGCAGAAGAAATAAGGACTCCGTGTGGTTGGGTGCTGAGAACTGAAACTATTGATACCTCCACAGCTTGCTGGCTGCAGTAACCTAATGTTACTGCTTCACTATTTTCATCAATGTAACGTTACTAATCCAAGAAGTTCTTGTCCAGAAATGACAGGAGTTGGAAATAATTTAATTGTGCATTCCATGTCTGGAAGACTCATCAACCGCCCATAGAAAACAGGAAACAACAGTTTATACCCCAAGACTCCTTTGAACCCTTTACCTCAAACTCCTCCACCTGGCTTTGCAGATATTCTGGGAAGTTCGCATGCAACAGGGGATATTTGTGGAAGGAAGCCAGAAACCCTAAGCACACATGTAGACAGGTGTCTAACCTTTCTACCTGAAAGGTCAGACCCGCCTTGGAATGAGTGGTAAGAGGCTCCTGCACTACTAAGGAGAGTGTTAAATATGTTACAAAATACTGTGGTAGTAAAACGAGAAAAGCAAAGACAGAAAACAAAATTTAAATTTTCTATAAGAATGCAAGTTGTCTTAGAGGTTTCCAATAAGTTAATGGCTCAATAACTCAAAAAACAAACACAAACAAACAAAGAACAACTTTTGGTTTGGTCTGACACTGCCAGGTGGTGGCAGTGTGACAAAGCCATGGCTGGAGTGCCTTAAGTCACATGGTTTGCCCTGGATTTTGGGTTAGTTGCTATATGGAAAGTTACCATCAGCAAGAAATATGCCACATTTACTGTAAGCACTTCTTTATTTTTAGAAGTTGTTCTAAAGCAGCATCTTTTGAAAGGAACAATTAGCTGATACTTATTTGATGTTGGATGTTTTACATTAAAGAGGTATATTTTTCACAAGTGACAATTTGTTAATGATTAAAGGAGAAAGGCAGAAGCTGCCACCACCCTGGGATAGACACATACATCTGTCTTGAGCTTTATTTCTTTTTTCTTTTTTTGTCTTCACCCTCATGGTTGGCTCAGTAATAGCATGATGAGTATCATTATTTATGGATTTTCTTGTGTTTCTTTATTCACCTCACTTAAGGTGTTTGAATTAAACCATAAGAAGGTCTCAATTCTCTTTCCCACCTCCCCACTTTAAAAATCCTCCTTCTTTTCTGTACAAATCATAGACGAGAGAGCAGGAGAAAGTGAAAAGAGGGCAGGCAGTTGGCTTCAGGGAGCACAGTGGTCTCTCAGGCTGTGCTTTCTACATAAGCAGGTCTAACTGTCATCAAACTCGTTTTTTGGCTTTCTCAAAAATTATTTAACTTATTTAGTTAGAATGAGTATAATTTTCTTTGTATGTAAATAATCATATCTTTATTTTACTTGAAATAACCAAAGGTAGAGGACTGGAAAAAGTCAGAAATTTTCCTGAAACTACATTTCTTTAAGGAGGTGGGCCTACCTGACTTATGGAAGCATATTTTGCAACCTAAAAAACAGCCTCCTTATTTGCCCACATTCCATTCTGAAAAATGTATGATAGGCTTTTGCTTAACAGGCATTTGTAGGGGAGGAAAAATTTTACCCTCCTAGATTTGGCATGGCATCTGGGGTTTGTGAATTAGACTGACAAAGGACAGATTAACAGAAGAAAGGCATACAAATTTTATTTGATGTTAGCTTTTATTTAACTTTTACATACATAGAGTTCTTCATAGAAAAGAAGACCCAAAGAAGCAGTTAGACTCAGATTTTGCATTATTTTGACAAAGGAGAAGTGGCAAGTAGACTCAGATTTTGTATTATTTTGTGGAGAAGAGAAGTGGCAAGACTCAGGAAAAGGATATTGGGCTTCCAGAAGCAGTAAGCTGTGGTAACTTAAATCCGAGGTATGTAGGGGAAACTAATGCATCTAATAGAAAATAGGCGATATTTTAGTAAGGGTTGTTTATGCACACCCACCTTTTTAAAAAAGATTTTATTTATTTATTTACTTATTTAGAGAGAAGGGAAGGGAGGAAGAGAGGGAGAGAAACATCATGTGTGGTTGTCTCTCACACGCCCCCTACTGGGGAGTTGGCTCACAACCTCGGCATGGGCCCTAGACTGGGAATGGAAGGGACAACCCTTTGGTTCACAGGCTGGCACTCAATCCACTGAGCCACACCAGCCAGGGCTATGCATACCCATCTGGATGCTGACTTTCTGCTTCCAGTGACAATCATTGTTTTTCCTCCTCCTGGTATAGGAAATGTGAGGGGGAAGACTTTACAGAAGGAAATTTATGTTCTGCTTTGAGGCCAACACATTATTCTTCTTGCATTTATTTGCTGCCTCTTAACTGTCTTCAAACAATCCTTATGCCAAAGTGGCATATTTGGGGGTGGCCTATTCTGATTCCCTTCATCTTCTCTTGCCTACTTATACAGAATGAAGCTTTTCTAGTTTTTAATCAAGGTTATGGTACTTTCTTATGAAAAAGGAACAAGAGTTCACAATGGACAACAAAAGAGACAAGGATACTATTTAATATCGCTCTCATCTCTATTATAAATTATAAGGTAAAGGAGTCATTTATAATAACAACACTGCCAGTTTCACGCCTCAGTATGCCCCATGCATATCTATGCTCCCCAAACAGTTCACTGTTTCCAGATGCAGCACATTTTGATAAACTTCTCATTTTATGAGTCACTTCCTCTCCTTGAAGCGCTTTCCCCCTGTCACTGTTTGGCTAGTGAGATCCTATCCAGTGAAGTTGCAGAGCCCTTACGTCCCACAGGCCACTCACATGGGCCTATGGAGTATTCATCAGCTATCTCCACTAATATTTTCCCAATATTAAAAAAATGCTTTTTAACTTAAAGAAGTGTATAAACTGGAAACTTCATATCAAATTATGTAAATTTTAATTTTATAAAAATGAATTGATTGATTGATTTCAGAGAGAGGAAGGGACACAGAGAGAGAGAGAGAGAGAGAGAGACATCGATTTGTTATCTCACTTACTGATGCATTCGCTGGTTGATTCTTGTATGTGCCCTGACCAGGGATCAAATCCACAGCCTTGGTGTATAGGGACCATGCTCTAACTAAAGGAGCCACCCGGCCAATCCCTAAAATTATGTAAAAATTTAAAAAGCACCTTTTTTCCATAATTATAAAGTTAGCCATTAAAACAAGTACCATAAAAACTGCATGATTAAATCCTAGCGAGAATGCTGGCAAGTGCTCTGAGCCCGGGGCTCTTTGTAAAATGGGAGAGTGGCAAGACTGAAGATGTGTGAGAACACATTCCATCCCACGGAAACCTCCTCTCATACTTGAACAGAAAACTGAAACGGCAGTAATTCCCCCACTATGGGGTTCTTTGTGACGTAATGCCATGTCATGTGTCTCCTAATCTCATCCACAGCACACCCAGGGTCCTCTCCCCACGGGAGTGTGGAAGTGGTGCTGGTCCCACACTTTGGGAACACTGGTGCAGGAGAACGATAGTGGGCTTTGGGGCCAGATTGTTCCAGGCTCAAATCTGAGCTCTGCCATTTATAAATTTGGCTTTGGACAGGTCACTGAACCTCTGTGAGCTCCACTTGTCACTTCTCCTAAAGTAACTAAGACCTATCCCCGTGGATGCTGTGGACTGAAAGTTTATGTCTCCCCCAATCTGTATGTTGAAACCAACCCCAGGGTGAGGGTAGTAGGAAGTGGGGCCTTTGTGAGGTTGGTTGAAGCTCTCTCTAGTGGAATCAGGGCCCTTACAAGAGACTGTGGAGAGATCCCTCAATCCTTTCACCAGGTGAGGACACAGAGACCAGACAGCCAACTATCAACAGGCAGAGGGACGTCCCCAGAAACTGATTTGCTGGCACCTTGGTCTTCGACCCCCCAGCTTCCAGAACTATGAGAATCAAATTTCTGTTGTTTATAAGCTACCTAATCTACAGTATTTTTGTTACAGCAGGCCAAAGGGACTAAGTGGGATATTTTGAGGACTCAAGATACTGTGTATATAAAGTGGCTAGGACATGAGAGGTCTTAGTAAATAGGAGCTTATATTAGTATTATGTTTACCATCATTATTACCATCCTTCAATGTGTGAACTGAATGTTAAGACTCTGCAAAAATGCCACTTTCCCCCCTTGAATTTTATAGTACTTCAAAGTACTATAGAATAATCTTTGATAGAATAATCTGTTTACGCCTGTCTTACCTGTTCTTTGGTGAGTTTTTTGATGACTCAGTCTCTCGTCAGCCCAGCAAAGCAGACACTGATTGAAAGCCTACTGTAGTCAAAGGTTTTTGAGCCATAGTTGCTCAGAAAACAGTCTATCGCATGCTGAACAGAGACCCTGGAGTATTTTTCCACTTTATAAATTAAGAGACATTCAAGGCCAGAGAATTTTCCACTATGGCCTTAGCACATCCTTGCTCCCACAGCTGTTCTTCTCTACTCTTAATAAAATTTGAATTGCCCAAACAGGGGCTGGTAATTCACAAGCACAATTCCTCCCTCTTCTGAGAACTGTCTTCATCCAATTATTCCCGAAACTAGCTGAACTCCGGCTAACCTCTCCTGCTAACGTCCCGTTAAAAGCTTCTGCCCTCCTTCCCCAAGTTAGAACACTTCTTTGGAACCTTCTTTCTCCTGGCATTTTCAAATAAAAGATTATGCTATGCACGCTGGTTGATTTTCTTCACAGAGGGCAGTAAAGTATACTAAGAATATATTTTGAGATCTAAAATGAATGTATTTAAATTTTAAAAAATTATAAAACATTTCACTGAAATGGGAAGGATCAAGTCAAGGAACATGCATAAAGGACCCACGGACAAAGACAATGTGGGGTGGAAGATTGGGGGGGTAGGGTAGGGGAGAGTGATGGGGAATGGGGACAACTGTAATTGAACAACAATAAAAATTTTTAAAAATTCACTGAAACAAAAGAATATATAAAATAGCCAATTTACCTTTCATTCTCTGTGAATCTATTGCCCTTCAACTCTTTATATATTGAATAAAATACATTCAAGCTTCTTCAGAAGATCAGAAACCACTTACAACAGAAGGATTAAGGCTCAGCTTTGAGTTTCAAATTGGCCTCAATAAACTTAGTGAGGCAAATTTTAGAAAGCACATTTTATTAAGTACCCCCTCACAGTTCTTAAAGCTTTTCTTAACATAGCAATGCTAAGAGGTCTGAACATCAAGTTGCACCGGAAGCCTGACTGCAGGGAGGACTGAGGATAGGACTGACAGAGGGAAGGTCTGGAGGGAGTAAGACCAGGGTTAGGGAGTTACCTGGATCACAGAAAAGAGATGCAGTATTCATGCCCCTTGTCCCAGGAAGAAGGAGCAATGGAAAGAATGGAAGGAAGAGTGTATGTGTCCCACTCTTCATATGAAACTTGGGGTGAGGGGAGACATCGCACACCAACCAAGGGCACCTACAGTGGCACAGAAACGGTGGCTGCTTGGTGTGATTCCCCAAAGGGAGAGTCTGAGCCAGTGCTTCCCAGCTGCCAGGGCCTTTGCTTTCCTGAAGGAGATCCACAAGTTCCCACGTGCTCTGTGAGCCCAGAGACAGCTGCTGTTTTGGAAGAACCTTGGTGAAAGTACAAGGAAGTCCCAGAGTATGGGAGCTTATGTGGAGCAATAGCAATTCCCATGCCCAACAGAAGGTGCCAACATAAAACCCAAGGACCTGGCTGCACCAGCTGCCCCTGAGTAAACACCAGGGTGGTGCACCAAGTAATTAGGAGGAATGACCGAGTGAAGGTCAGTGAGTACCCAGATGAAGGAACATGTCTCTCCCCATTACCAGTGCATGAGATCAGCATCCCCTTGTACCCAGATGGCATCTAGAAGGAAGAAAAGGAGAAAGAGATAGAAACTCAGAAAAGCCTGCAAAATTATCAGGAGAAAAGATTCAGTTTCCTTTAAATGGCAAGTTGCTTTTTGTTGTTATGTTTTGTTATTCTCGAGTACGGTTGGGGGCTCAGAGTGATGAGTTAAGTTTGTTTTTTAAATATCTGAGCTGTGGAGTATAAATTTAAACTCTCCTGAAAAGTAACCTAGTGGTTAAGATGAAGTGCTCTTGAGTCAGAATTTGGCTTTGAACCTGGGCTCGTCACTTTTCACAGGAATTACAGTCGTCCCCCTTTTAGTTTCCACCCAGGATGCAGTTCTGGGCCTTAGAAGAAATCTATGCCCTATAGAAGGAATCTAAACTCTTCTATAAATGATAGCCTCCCACATGTCAGACAACCTTCGGCTCAACTATGAGTTTGCCCTTCTTTAGCCTAAATTCCCCAGGACTTTCAACCCATACCTATGTCTTCAATTCCGTCCCTTCCCCACCCAGATTGCTCTCCTCAGAAGCATTTGTAAGTGGTCTACTTTCCCTTCACACCCATCCCACATGCAGCACTCCGCTGCTTGGTAAGACTTCAATTTTATCCTCAGCCTTGATCAGGATGACTCTTTTCATTCCCTTTGAATTCTAATTTTTGACTCAAACTCCTTATGGAATTACTACAGCATTTAGAAAATGCTGTAGCAATTACAGCATTACTACAGCCTATCAGAAAAAGGCCTCTGGCAGCTGTGACTCAACTATTTAAATGTTCACATTTTTTTTCTGCCTTTTCTCCATGAAGTTAGTAGATTTAAACAAAAATGAGCTGAATTAAAATGTGAGGGGCTTGAGTCCAAGCCCCCTCGTTATTACTTCTCTATAACACAGTAAAAATAAGAGAAAACTATAGGCGGGCCTGTCAGCTTGTACCAACAGCAAACCCAAAGCCCACTGTCCTTCCTACTAATCAAAAAAGATAACTTTTCATTCTTCACGCGTCCCATTAAGAAGAAGCACCCATCCTGCCAATGGGAATCTCTGCTTATGCTTCTAGGGCTCATATCATTGAAAAATTATACTGTTTAAATATCACTCCTTGTTCTTTCACTTTGGAATTCTCCTATATATTCAGGATTCAGCAGTGACATCGTGGCTGAGAGAAGAGTTATGTATCTAGGCCGGAGCTGCAGTGTGCCACCTGCTGATAGGTATGCCACCTCAGCTTTTCTCCAGCATAAAAACATTCAGTGCATTAAAATCTGTATCCCAGGTTTAGACACACCCGGGATTAGATGCCAACTTTATCCTGAAATAGGTTTCCTCTCACCAGAGGAAACTATATGTATGATAAAGCAGTTTCTAAATAGAGTTCAATGTAGTGGCTGGAGAACGAGTTCTGGAGATAGACGGCCTGGTTTTGAGTTCTAGCCACTTCACCAACTAGCCAAGAGACAGGTCAGTTAATGACTTGTCTCTGAACCTGTTTCTTTTACCTTAAAGTGAGGGTAATAATGAGGTGTATATCAGTGCTGTGAACATTAAATGAGTGAACACAGTAAAATGCTTAGGCCATACAATCAACCCAATCAACAAGGGATTTGCATTGTGTAAAGAGACTCTCAATAAGCCATGGTCACCTTCTTCCCTACAGAGTTGTACTAAGAAGCCATAAAACCACTTGGATATAAGAGGAATGCTGAATTAAGGATCAAAAGAACATGACTCAACAGTGTCCCTGACACTGTTGCTCCAAATTATTTGCCATATCTTTACTTCATTTTCTTCATCTGTAAAAATGAGACAGTGACATTGCCTGGGAGTTACTGGGAAGTTTATGGAAGAATTTAATTTATCTAGAGCACCATGTAAATGGCAAAACACTATACAAATGTAAAAGATTGTTATTGTCATTGACCATTATTAGTTTTCTCACACTTCACTGAGCACCCAGTAATGACAATTATAATATCAAGATATTCTACCTCTTAGGGAATATTAGGTTATTTTCTTTAATTCTCTTTTCTAGACTCAAAGAAAACCTCTTTTTATTTCCTTGGAATTAGGGCATTTGGTCTTCATAGCAATGCACTTGATAATACTGCAAAACATGGTCTAGTTCCCAAGGTCAGAAGTTGTCTATAATGACTGTGCTCTAGTGTGGCCTATTCAGAGGGCTGTCTGACCTCTTCAAAAAGTATTTTCCAATGACAAGGGAGTATAATACACCTCTAGGAAGGCCTTCTGTGGATTGCCCATAATGCACTTATGACTTCAAACAAAGATTGTGCTCTTCCTTAGGGAAGGTATCCATCTGGGCTTGGGTGTCAGTGTCTCTTGCTTCAGAATTCAGACTCTGGACTCTGTGCTCAAAGACTACAGTCTTGACTTTGGTCATTTATTTTCTTAAGTTATCTGGAAAAGTTAGGTTAATTTTAGCCAAACCCTTCTTCTACCAGGTAAATTTTGATTTAACCGAAAGTAAAGGCTTTGCTTGCATTCTGTGGGCAACAAGTGGCATTTCATATTCAATAATCCAGGGCCTTTTCTTTTGCATTGCAGGAATAAGAATGACCAGCTGACCAGCCTTCTATCGCGTGGGCCAGGTCAACTGGAAATAGCCCTTAATGTCTTGTAGTCTTCCTAACTTTCCGGGGTTCTCTCTAAAACAAAATCTCTCTGTTTTTGATTATTTTGCCCCAGATGTACCTGGAGTATACTTTCAAGCTGAATCTTATTTTCTTATTTCCTGTCCATATTTCTAACCTCCCCAGACCCCCTGAATAATTTATCTATTGCACTAATATTTGCAGTTAAAGAAGTATAAACCTGCTCCTTCTTAGTTTTTGGGCTCAGGAAATATCTCCAATCATTTTTCAATCATTTGTGGTCCATGGAGAGCCAAAACATGCCTTTTCTGGGGAAATTTAATCCACATGTTTATGATTAATTTATATGTAAGCCATTAAATTAGTGTTTCTAAAACATTTCATTTGGCAAGCTACCTCTCCCGCACCCTTCAAATCCCCTCTCAAGTCTTATTTGAGCTGGTATGGAACCACTGCACCAGGTGCTTTTCAGAGCTGGCAAAACACTTAGAAAAACAGTCCCGAATATATCTGAGATTCCACTGTATTGGTGCTGTAGCTGATAAACAACTGCCTGAATTGTGTGTCCAGTATAGAGAGTGATTAAAGAATTTACAATCAGTGTCTCTTCAGGCAGGAACTATTCCTCAGGGTGGGGTATGGCTTCCTATGCCAAGTCACCCAAAACTCAAGCTCATTTCAATATAATCCCAGCCAACTTCATAAACTTTCCTTATGTACCTCTTATGTGCTAGGTAGGCATAAGTCATAATATGCCCTGCTTTCAATTTTCTCATTTTCTAAAAGGAGAGCTTGAGCTGTGTATTTATAAATATGATAGACATCATTGCATAGTGTGAACCAAGTGCAACATACAATCAGAGTGTGGCGAGAGAACCAGAGTGAGAGATTTCTATTGGGAACATTAGAGAAGGTGGCACTAGAGATGGGCTTTGGAGCAAAGTCTGGAATTGCGGTAAGAAAGGGTCAGTGATTTCAGTGGAATTCATGCAATCTGCAAGTGACTGGCTAGAAATAGGACTTAGAAAGGCAAAAAAAAAATCCAAATTATGAAAGACCTGGAATGCAGGGTTAGGAGTCAGGGGAATTATATAGGCAATGGGGTTTTTGAAGAAGGGGAGCGACATGACCATGTCTCTGATTGATACTGGGGAGGATTTATCGGAGGTCACAGTGATGCTCAGACAAGAGCTCAAGAGGCTCCATGTGATTACAGAGACTAGAGTAATGACAATTGCTGAGATAGAATTTGAAGGGCTGAGAGATGAACAAGATATGAAGATGAGGTAGGTTGCAAGTGATCTCTGGGTAAATTACCTAAACTCTCTGGGCCTCCTTTTCCTCAAGAGTAGATTAAACATAGTATCTCCAGTTGTTTAAGGATTAAAAGATGTGGTGTGAAATGACTTAGTTCCTGGTATATAGCAGGCTCTCATTCGATTGTAGCTAAAAGATGAAGGTGATAATAAGGTGTATAAACTAGGATATCTAGAACAATTCAACACCCATGTAATTTGGGTCTCTGAACATTTTGTTATTCTACTCACAGGTCTTTCACACATACGCTCTTCTAAACATCTAGTTATGGGCTCATTTTAAAGGCAACCAATCATTGCAGAGAAGTATGGTAGTTAAAGTGGTCATTAACAAAAAAGCCATGCTTCCTAAAGGGAATCCAAACTGCTAACTAATAATCAGAAACACCTTTAAGACCAGCTGTGGGTAATTAGCACATTTGCACCAGCGACCCCCTACCCTAACTTGAGATAGCCCAATTTAGGAGACAATTTTTTAGTGTCTATTAGGTACTGACTCTGTACTTGGTACGAGAGGAGATATGGGGATCATTATATTAAGTCCCTACACTCAAGGAACTTAGAGTCTAGGAAGGGAAATATAACCAGTTTGCAAAAGACTAAAAATATCTATAGATAACACCATACATACTAAATGCATAAAAGAATACAGGTTCAATGTTAATGAAGTTTGGAAGCTGGAGAAAAAAACATTATCTTAAGAAAACTGAAGAAAAATTGTAAGAAAGAGTCAATGTGTGTGAAAGATAAGTAGGGTTTTTTTTTGTTGTTGTTGTTGTTGTTGAAGGGAGATATTAAGGAAGGCAACTATGGGGAACTGAAGAAATTCCATCACGCACTCACACACTCAGCTCCTCTCTCATTCAACAAACCTTTACTGAATGCCTCCTATGTTTGCGGAGGACAGAGTTCATTAAAATAAAGTTTCATCACCCAAGGTTTCATAGTCACTTTCAACTCAAGTGCTTCTCCTGCTCATGGGAGAGGAGGAAAAAGAGAGATAAACAGATTAATCACACTACAATATGGTCAGTATTTTGTAAAGGTCCTGTAGATAATAGCCTTATTAAATGTTGTATGTATTAGTTAAGGTCCTTTAGAAAAACAGAATCGATCATCAATAGGATATGTGTGTTTATATCTCTATCTCCATCTCCATCTCCATCTCCATCTCCATCTCCATCTCCATCTCTATCTCTATCCCTATCTATCTACCTACCTATTTGCATGATTTGCAGTAACTGGCTCTCCTCATTATAGAGGCTAGCAAGCCCAAAATCAGCAGGGCTGGCCAGCATACCAGAGACCCAGGGAAGAGCTAGTTGCTGTTGGAGTCTAAAGGTAGGGACTGCTGGCAGAATTCCTTCTAGCTCAGGGGTCAATCTTGTTTCGATTCAAGTCTTCAGCTGGTGGAAGCCCACCAGTATGATGGAGGATGATCTGTTTACTCAACTACTGATTTAAATGTTAATCTAATCTTTAAAAAATACTTTCATTTAAATATAAAAAATATTGTTTAACTAAGTACCGGGTACCATGGCCTGGCCTAATTGACACATATAATTAACCACTATGCTGTATGAGACAAATGAAACAAATCTGGTCCCAGACTCAGTCAGAGTCATCAGAGTGGTTGACAGAGTGGCACACTGGTACACTCAGATATAAACATGAGTTCCGCCAAGAACATGTAGAGCCAAAGGGTAGATTGTTGGGAAAGGCAGCAGGCCCCCAGTTCTGATTGTTCCTGCATGTTCTTCGTGAGTGCGCCAGACCACAAGGCTTGTCTATTTTCTGCTCAAAGGCAGTTTATATAGTTACTCACACAGGCAACTAAGTAGGTCAAAGTGACCACAGTGAGACTACCATTTCACTGCTCACCCCTGGGGGGAGCAAGACTAGTTTGTTTGCTGCGTGCTACAATGCTTGCTGCTTGCTTAAAAAGTGCTGAACTTCTTCTCAGCTGCAACTCAAACCGGTTGTCTGTGTAGCATTCATCTGGGCCCACTGCATTGCTCCAGTGCAACTTGGCCTTCAGAAGAACCCATGGAAATATGCTAAGGTTCATTCTACTTGCTGGGCATGGATATCTAAAGTCTTTTGTCTCTGACCCAGGAGTCTTGTATCTTTGGTCTACATCTACGAAGCAGCAGAAACTAACATACTGGCTTGCAAGTAGGGTAAAATCTCAGGCCCTCCACAGTTCTTGACAGCTTTCGTGATAAAGGGTGGGATGCTGACAGTGACATGACTTTCTGGATAAGGAAGGGCAGGGCTTTGCAGGCCAGGCTTAGGGATATACAAAGATTTCCCAGGATCAAGCAGTGAGTGCTCTCACCCAAACAGTGGGTGAGGTTTGCTAGTAAGGGTCCCCTAATGTACTGGGTATTAATGAACAAAAGTTGATTTACTATTAGAGGATGAGCAGTGAGGAGCAGGATTGAAACAAGCCACACGAAATGGTACCTTGACTGTTGTACACGCTCCCCATTTGGGTGAGGAAAAGGATATTATCATTACAATTGGGCAGCAAGCCCTGTGACCCCCAACCTAAAGTCAGCATGGCTGTTGTTACTGAGCCAATGGACACATGATTAGGCACTTTGAGTAGCTGCAAACATTTGGAAATTTACTTATTGAGCTATGAACAGCTGCCACACCACCCCAAACTGAAAGTAGTGCTAACATAATCTTAAAAAATAAATAACATTTTCTTTTTGGGACTTACACCTCCAAACTTCAAAATTTACAACCAAGCTACATTAGTCAAGATGGTATGTTACTGACATAAAGACAAACATATAGATCAATGGAATAGGATTGAGAAAGCAGAAATAAACCCTTACATTTATGGTCAGTTGATTTTCAACAATGATGCAGAAACAATTTAATGAGGAAACAAAAAGTTTTTTCCACAGATGATACTGGAACAATTGTAACCATTCCAGTTACAAAAGACTGTTCCAGTCACATGCAAAAGAATGAAATTGTATCCCTACCTCACATCATATACAGTGTTAGCTCAAAATGGACCAGAAATATACATGTAAGAGCTAACTAGAAAACTCTTAGAAAAAAACATAGGCATGAGTCTTTGTGGCCTCAGATTAGATATAGAAAGCCCAACTGACAAAAAAAAAATAAACTGGATTTTATCAAAATTAAAAACTTTTGTGCTTAAAAGATACCATTAAGATAATGAAAAGACAAAACACAAAAACTGGAGAATATGTTTGCAAATCGTGTATCTGATAAAAGGATTTGTATTATAAAAACCCCTTACAACTAAACAATAAAAAGACAAATAGGTCCCCTTTCAACACGGCCACGAATTTAAATAAACATTCCCCCAAAGAGGATTCACAAATAGCAAATAAGCACAAGAAAAAATGCTCAGCATTATTAGGGAAATGCAAACCCAAACCATAATGAGATACCACTTCACATCCACTAGGATGGCTATCACCAAAAGACAGAAAATAACAAGCATTGGTGAGGATGCGGAGAAATTGAAATCTTCATATGTTGCTGTTGGAAATATAAAATGATGAAGTCACTATGGAAAACAACTTGGCAATTCTTCAAAAAGTTAAACACATGGCCCAGCAATTCCTCTCCAAGGTATATATCCAAGAGAGATGAAAACATGTATCACATAAAAACCTTTACATAAATGCTTATGAGTGGCATTTTTCATAATAGCCAAAAAGTAGAAAGAGCTGTAATACCTACCAGTTTATGAATAGAGTGTGGTATATCTAAATTATGGAATATTGAATTTTTCAGCAATAGAAGAGAATGAAGTATTAATACAGATTAAAATACAGATGAGTCTTGAAAACATGCTAAGTGAACAAAGCCAGTCAGGAAAGACCACATATTGTGTGATTCCATATTATGAAATATCCAGAGCAAGCAAATCTACAGAGATGGAAAATAGACCCATGGTTTCCAGGGGCTGGAAGCAAAGGAAAAGAGATATATACCTATGCTAAGAGGTATAGGATTTTCCTTTACCTCTTAGGTAAAGGAAATATATATATATTTTTTCCTATACAATTTGACATATACTTTTTTACTTTTTTTGAAGAATTATTTTATTTTTGTTCAATTACAGTTGTCTGCATTTTCTCCACACCACTTCCCCACACCCCAGCCAAACCCACCTCCCTCCCTTGGTTCCACCCTTCCCCTTGGTTTTGTCCATGTGCCCTTTATAGTAGTTTCTGAAAACCCTTCCCTCCATTGCCCCCTCTCCCTTCCCCTCTGGTTACTGTCAGATTGTTCTTAATTTCAATGTCTCTGGTTATATTTTGCTTGCTTGTTCGTTTTGTTGCTTAGGTTCCAGTTAAAGGTGAGATCATACAGTATTTGTCCTTCACCACATAACTTATTTCACTTAGCATAATGCTTTTCCAGTTCCATCCACACTGTCACAAAGTGTAGGAGCTCCTTCTTTCTCTCTGCTGCATACTATTCCACTGTGTAAATGTACCATAGTTGTTTGATCCACTCATTTGCTGATGGACACTTAGGTTGTTTCCAGCATTTGGCTATTGTAAATGGTGCTGCTATGATCATGGGGTTGCATAGGTTCTTTTGGATTGGTGTTTCAGGATTCTTAGGGTATAATCCCAGCAGTGGAATTGCTGGGTCAAAAGGCAATTCCATTTTTAGTTTTCTGAGGAAACTCTGTACTGTTTTCCACAGTGGCTACACCAGTCTGCATCCCCACCAACAGGTCTGCACTAGGGTTCCCTTTTATTTTTTTAAAAATATTTTATTGATTATGCCATTACAGTTGTCCTATTCCCCCCCTTCATTCCCCTCCACCCTGAACACCCCCTCCCCTACCATCCCTCCCTTTCATTTATGTCCATGTGTCACAAGTTCTTTAGATTCTGTATTTCCCATAGTATTCTTGCCCTCCCCCCCTGTCTATTTTCTACCTACTGTCTATGCTACTTATTCTCTGTGCCTTCTCCCCCCTTCTCCTCCTCCCACTCCCCTGTTGCTAACCCTCCATGTGATCTCCATTCCTATGGTTCCGATCCTTATCTAGCTGTCCTCTTGGTTTGCTTTTGTTTTAGGTGTGGTTGTTAATAACTGTGAGTTTGCTGTCCTTTCACTGTTGATATTTTTTATCTTCTTTTTCTTAGATAAGTCCCTTTAACATTTCCTATAATAAGGGCTTGGTGATGACAAAGTCCTTGAATTTGACCTTATCTGAGAAGCACTTTATCTGCCTTTCCATTCTAAATTAAAGCTTTGCTGGATAGAGCAATCTTGGATGTAGGTCTTTGGATCCCATCAGACTGTCAGCTGATTTCTCAAAAGAGACCTTCCAGGCAAGAAGGGGCTGGAAAGAAGTATCCCTGTTCTACACATCCTCTCTAATACTTGTCTGTTGCTTTGTTTATGATGGCCTTTCTGACCAGTGTGAAGTGGCATCTCACTGTGGTTTTAATTTGCATCTCTTTGATGACTAGTGATGCTGAGCATCCTTTCATATGTCTCTGGGCCCTCTGTATGTCCTCCTTGGAGAAATGTCTGTTCAAGTCTTTTGCCCATTTTTTAATTGTTTTTTTGTCTTCCTGGAGTAGAGTTGTGTGAGTTCTTTATATATTTTGGAAATCAAACCCTTGTCCGAGGTATCATTGGCAAATATGTTTTCCCATATAGTTGGTTCTCTTTTCATTTTAATGCTGTTTTCTTTAACCATGTGAAGCTTTTTAATTTAATGAGGCCCCATTCAAGTGGTATTCTAAGATAAATTGTGGTGATGGCTGCACGACTCTATGAATATACTAAAAACAAGCAAACTGTATACTTTTAAGGAATAAATTTTGTGGTAGATCAATTTTATCTTGACAAAGTTATTAAAAAACCCTAAATTAATATAAATGCAAACAAACAAAATAACTTTATTTCTTCTATTTCTATTTTAAAATATTCTGCTTTTATTTTAAAAAACAACAAAAAGAAATTCAGTTAGACAAAACACAATGTATTCTCTTTGGCTCTCATGTTCACTTCTATGAGAGGCCCATTTGTTAGTTCCTAACCATCATAACCAGACATCATTGTGCCCTTAGTATTTGCAAATAAAATATTTGAAAAGAAAAAAACCGTAAGTTTGTCATATTGTGGCACTTATAAAAGATCTTTCCACTCCCCCCTCCAGAGCATTCCAGATTATTTTTAGATTATTTTCTGTTGTTTTCAGGTGAGCTGATGAGGTTAGGGGAGGTGAAGCTTCTCACTTCCAGAGCTGGCCTTGCCCCTCCAGCATCTGTAGGTGCTTCAAGAACCCTGAATTCAATGCAGTGAGGCTGTAATTGCTTCTTCTCCTTCATTTATCTAGCTTGCCGCACAATTAGCTGTAGCTTTAATCCCTCAGTTGATTTTCTGGGAATGATACAAATGGTTGATGGCAGAGTAAGAACTTCAATTGTTGCTTCTCAGTGGTTCGGGTAATGCACTATCATTAGCACTCAGATGTGACATATCACGGTTTCCGGGGCTCACTGGGCCACTTGTAAATACCGAATGAAGGTATTAGCACTAGTACTACAGTGTGGTTACTGCCTTAATTACCTTCCCTAGGAAAGGCTGGCAGCATCTTCCCTGGAGGAAAATAAAATGTGATTTTAAGTTTGTCTTTAACCATTTTTTGTCAATTCCTCTCGAGTGCAGGAATTACAGCTTTTCTTTCTTCTAATTTTCTGGTAATAAGAGTTTTTACAAAAAATAACTGCTTTTCATACATTAGATGTAATTTGAATTGATTTCCAGGTATCTGTATAGATTTTCAAATGGATATTATCTCACCACAGTTAAGTTCACATTACTACTAATAATTATTACTGTGACTACAGGATTTTACATTCTTACAACGTGACTTTTGGCAGCTAGCCTTTGTTGAGTACTTACCAGGTAGTAAAAGCTACACACGCATGGGCTGGGGTAATCCTCTCCAGCTACCCTCTTAGATGGGCACCATTATTGTCTCCATTTTAAGGAGGGAAACTGAAGTTTATTGAGGTTTAGAAATCTGCTCAGGGATACAGAGCTTGCAATTGGTAGAGCTAGATTGGAAACTCAGGCCAGTCTGATTTCACAGCCAATACTGCTTTTAAGCACGACATTAAAATATTCCCCAGGCCCAACCCCAGCAGAGTGAGCCCCATTTTACAGAACTGGAAATTCAGACTCAAGCAGCTGAAACCTTGTGGTGCTGCACTTTGAGCCTGCATCTTCTGATTTCAGGTGCACAGCTCTTTCTGTATGCCGCTGACATCCCATTCATACCTCTCAGGCTGACAAACAAGCAAAGGATGAGTGCTGTAGGAAAAATCAGAGGGCCTTCTATTTAAAGCATCAGGAGCCAAAGAGCTGCCCGCCTTGTCAGACAATGCAGGAGGCGCAGGCTGTGATCGGAGGAGCAGGGTTTGGAGGAGGCACAGAGGAGGAAAGGAGCAAGTCATGCCCCCTGGGCATGCAGCCCAGGCACTCCAGCCACTAATGTGGAGCCCACAGAGTCCCAGTGATTGATCCTGCAGCCCAGGATGCCTTTCTCTCAGCAGCTGCAGGTTTCCACAAAGGGAGGCTGTGCATGGGGAAGGTTTTGTCAGGGCCTCTAATGAGAGGATTGGGTTTCACATCACAGCTACCCCTAAACAGGTACACTCTGCTTCTTTCATCTTCCTGATGGCTCCCACGGGAAAGAAAAGAAAGAGAAAGGAAGCTACAGCAAGAAACAGGTCACAGGCTGGTTTGGCTGAGTTTTGTACCTCCTCTGCTTCACTACCTTCAGCTTTGAAATTTTTTAATTTTCACTCAGCCTGTGTGGCCACTCAGCCTAAGTAATTTTGCATAATTCACCCACCATAACTCTGAAAAATTAACACCTCTGTAATTTTGCAAATGCTATTGCCTCTCTCTGGAAGATCTTCCCCAGACCCCAAACTATACTTTGATTAACTTGCTCTTCCCCTTCGAGATCCAGCTCAGATGTTGTCTCCTCCAGAAAAACTTTCTTGATGCCTCATGTCTGCCAAAGCAGGCTGGCTTCTGCTCCTCTTCTGTCCTGACGAAGTGCTTCTGCCACAGTTCCTGCTGACTCATCTGTCTCCCTTCTACATCATAAGCTCCTTGAGGGCAAGGCCGTGCCTCCAGTGTCCAGCATAGTATCTATCTAGCATGTAGCACAGTGTTTATGATGAACTAATCAATGAATGATAAATGAATTAGACAAGTATAATATTTGCTCAGTTATTTAAAGCACTTAATCTTTTCCAAATTCTCTATTTTTACTTTAAAAAATAGCCTTTATTTTTTTCAGATTAAAAAGTAGTAATGCGCCCTGGCTGGTGTCGCTCAGTGGATTGAGCGCGGGCCTGCAAACCAGATGATCGGGGTTCGATTCCCAGTCAGGGCACATGCTTGGGTTGCAAGCCAGTTTCCGGCAGGGGCCAGTTCCCTGCAGGGGATGCATGAGAAGCAACCATACATTGATGTTTCCTTCCTCTCTCCTTCCTTTCCCCTCTGAAGATAAATAAAAAAAAAAAGTAGTAATGCTTATTGTAGTAAAATTTTACATACAAAAAACATCCACAAAGAAAGAAAGAAAGAAAGAAAGAAAGAAAAGCTATCCTTAATCCCACTACCCAAAGAAAGCCACTTTCAACATTTAGAGGTAGTCTCTTCCAGCAATTTTCTATGTGTGCACGTGTACACAAAATCAGAATCCTACTGTCATATCTAACTTTCTCAGGGACTGTGACAATATCTTCTGGAGGCAGATAGAGCAGACATCTTCATCACAATTTACATGATGAGAACATTGGAATCTAAAGATACATATCTAACGAACGGCAGAGCCAGGACTAGAATCTTGAATCTTTTCATTATACCAGGCTCCTGCTGCTTCCCATGAGGCCCCCTAATGAGGGGTGTATCAGGAAAAAAATGTGCATCCATCTAGCATCAGTAGGACATGGGTTTGTAACTGGCTGTGCTTCCTCAGGAAAGGGACAGATTTAAGTTGATCCTGTGCCCATATCACGGTTGTGCAGTGCATGGGGGGCACTGTCTAATCTTTTGAAGGGGAGCAAGAATGGAGCACCTAGGACCTTAATCTTGTGATAGGCTGACTACTGAAGCTAGGCAGGCACCATTATGATTCAATTTCTTTCCAATGGCCAAATGACATCTGATCAGCAGTGGCGTGGCTCAGATGCTGTTGCTACGGGAACCAAAGCCATAGGTTTAATCCCACATAAGACTAGTAAATTGTACTACAATCCATGACCCCTTGACTGTATTCCAGAACAATGTACACAGCAAGTGTACAGGGCACAGGCTGGTGACCTGTAAGGCCACCAGGCTGGTCACTTCAATAAGTATGCACTGGGTTTAATTGAATGTTCCTTGTTATTCAGTAGGAGCAGTCAGCAACAAAGAATGCTGACAGCAAATATAAATATTCCACCACTGTGCTCAATATAGAAAAGTCAATCCAATGTGGACTTGTTTTCTATTTCATTCTAAACAGAGAACTAAATTGTAACCCTCCAAATACACACACCAGATTGTTTGCTCTGTGGATGAGGGAACTGTATCTTATTTGTCTGAATGTCCCAAGAATACCCAGCACAGAACCAGACACATTTGAAGTGTTAATGTTTCTGTAATTGAATTATATTTGCTAGGCTGGCGTGGGAGTGAAGAAGATGTTGATTAGTAATTCACCATTCCTTTCCCTGAGAGTTCTGTAAATCGAGCTCTTAAAAAAAAAGCAGCAAGCTAAATTCCCAAACCCTCTCTTAGGAGAATGTCCACGACTGGTGGGGTCTGGACTATGTCCACTGAATGTGCAGCTCCCTTAGGCACAAACATCACTTACTCCCACGGGAGCCCAGGACTGGCGGGCTGGCTGGGGAGGCTCACATGTTCCCTCTTTCCCAATGGCACGGGGGTCAGGGGAAAAGGGTGGGAGTTGACTGACGAAGCACTGCTGAACTAAATGTTCTCTTCTTCCCAGGAGAAGGAAAATCTCCCAGAAGGACGAGAGTTGGCACTTTTCTGGGGGAAGAACCATAAAGAACATGGATATCATTGAGAAAGATCTTTTCTGAAGACAAGTTTTTTTCTCTTACCTTAGACTGGGAAATGGCCTTGCCAGAGCTCAGCTGGAATCCTACAGACTGGGGTCAAAGCTGACTGAGTCAGTGGCCGGAGTGAGGAGCCATTAGGCCATGATTCTAACGTTTACAAAATTTACCTTAGAACATTAAAAAAGCAAAACCAAAATGGTGTTTTCTAATAAAAAACCTTTCCTGAACTATGTTGAGCTAGGTTTGAAGGAGCTGGAACAGAAAATACTGATTTTTCTGGGAGGCAACCAAAACACAACTCCGTAATCCCTTAAGCTCTTAACAAATTCTCCCGAAGATTTAATCACAATATAAAATCTGCAAGTTTTTATTGGCAGTGTTTGGTTATCAGCTGTACAGCCCTCAAAGGGGCACCCTGTGCAATTCCCAGGACTACCTCCACTACACACTCCAGGGACTGCTGGCAAACACTGTTAGGTTGGTGCCCTGGTCTGGCCTAGGACATTTTTTCCAGGGGACTTAGGACACACTCTGCAGCTGCCAAGTTCTCCACTTATAAGGTGCAGAATTTATTAGTGCAAAGAAAGATAAAAAGAAAGGCTGCTACCTTTTTAAGTGCTTTTACACACGGTTTCTTTATTGGAGCTCGGTGTTTCCAGAAACACAGCTGCCCAGCTCATTTGCGCTAAATCAGTGGGATGTACTTTAGCTTCCTAGGAACTCCTGCGAGCTCTGCTACAGCCACCACCAGCGCAGGTTTCTTGCGCCATGCTTTCAAAGGAAGTCACCTGCAGCAATGCTCATTTGAAAAAACAAAGCCAGGAAGACTTGCCACTTTAACCTATACAGGGTCCTGCTTTGGAACCCAGGTTCGCCCACTTCTAGAAATCAAGCCTGTGTGGTCACCCAAAGGCCATCTTTTTCTAGGTTTTCTTCTCTCAAATTCTGTAAAATGTGTGTTTTCCATCTCCAGACCCAATTCTGAGGTGAACATTGACCTCAAACTGTAGCACAGATGCAATAGAGAATATGGCATGAAGTAGTGCAGCATGAGGCAAAAATAGGATTGGAAGTGAGAAACTCTGAGACTTCCAGCTCTTACTCTCTGACCTTAGATAAGTCACTTAATAACTGTAGTTTCTCTTTAGCAAAATAAGTATAGTCATACTACCAGACTCTCTTCAGAGCAACTATGACAGTGTAATTATTTTATTTGCATGTTTATTTATTTCCCATTTCTCAGTATACCTCACTAGAGTATAAGCTCCAAGAGTTCCTTATCCCTTTGGTTCATCACAGTGGCCCATTGCACACGATCAAGAAGAGTGAATAAGATTTGAATGAGTGAAGTAAGAAATAAAGTAAGAAGGAAAGAAAGGAAAGGAAGGAAAAAGGAAAGGGGAGGGAGGACAGAGTGCTCAGAACATTATTGATGTACCATATATGAAAGTGCTCTGTACATTAAATATTATCCACAATATTAAAGAAATTATTACTCACATTTGATGCATTAATTATGCCAGGATGATTTTTCTAAATGTTATTTCTGTGCATAAAACTGTCCAGTGGCTTTCATACTACTTACCATAGAAGTCAAACTCCTGACCCATGGACAAAGACTATGGGAGGGGAGTGAGGATTAAATGTAGGAGTTAGGGGTGGGTAGGGTAGGGGACAGTAATGGGGGGAAATGGGGACAACCTTAATTGAACAACAATAAAAAATAAAAATAAAAATAAATAAAACTTAATACAAAAAACAAGCAGCCCTATGTGACCTGACTCCACTTCCCTGCCAGGCTCCCATCACTTCACTGTTCTTGGGATTCCTCAAATAGGCCCTCGTGAGGCCTTCGTGCTAGCCTCGTCCCCTCCCTGCAAACTCTCCTGCTGAATCTGCATGGCTGGCCCCTTCTTGTCACTGGAATCTTACCCTTGAATGCCGCCTCAGAGAAGCCAGCCTTCCTTCCATGTGCACTCAAAAGGAGACTCCCGACCCCTGCCCCAGTGCGCTCTCTCTGTTACGTGTCTGCTTTCCCGTTACTGATCTCCTCCTCACTGCCTGGTGATTAGGAAGTGGTTTCATGTAGCATTATATTTGTTTCAGATATTTATTCTACTTATTTTGTTTTCCTCCACAAGTTTATGAGCTCAAAACAAACACCAAACCCTAAGATTCCAAACAGCATCCTGCCCCTCCATACCCAGCCCCGAAACACTCTGAGAGAGGTATCCTGGCCCTGTGAAAAACAGCAACTGCGTCGGTCAGTTTCAGTGTTGCGATTTAATTAAAGCGAGGCGCTACCACTGATACAATAGTTATTCAGAACTCTGACTAGAGGGATTGTTTTGAGACATGGAAATGGGTGGCAAGCTGTTCTCTGTTCTATGCTTGGAGACCCCCTGGTTCAGGCCTGGGAATAGGCGGAGGGAAGCAAATGGCAGAAACACTGGTTCCAATAGGTTTGTTTACTGTGGACCCCGGGGAACAGCACTTCTGCAGAAAGAGCACTGGGCCAGGGCACGGGACAAGTTCCAGAGCTGGTTCTACCTGCGTATTTCTGCTCCCCCCACCCCGCCCCGCCAAGCTATCAGTCCCTCTGTTACTTGAGGTGGAACTAGATCACCTTGAAGGGAGATCCTAAATCCGGCATTCCATGGGTTAATGAGAGGAGTCTGACATTGCATCATGACCAAGATGTCTGTGAAAAGGATGGGCCATGGAATATTTCTGATAAGCACCGCTTTTCTGGACAGAGTGGGATTTCTCTAACATCCTGTCCCCAGACAAACCCAGACCTCTGCTTTTGCTGTTCTTCTCCCCTCTCTATCTCCTTTGCTTTGCCAGAGAAGCTGGTGCTCTGGGCAAATCCCCTCATTCTCACACAGGGATCAACATCTGACTCTAAGTGCGCTTCACTCAGCCACTCTCCAAGAGACGGGCTCCTACTGTATCCGATCTTGGAAAGCACTCTCCCATCTGCTTTCAACATGTTGCAGCTGACATTAACTAATGTCTCCTATTAGCATTAAAGAAACCAATCTGGAAAAATTCACTCTCTGGCAGAGTTCAAACAGGCCACAAGTAGATGTGGAATCTCAATTGCACAAGGCTTCTTAAAATTATGGTAGTAAATAAATACACAAATATGCTATATATAAATGTATATATGTGTGTGTTACATGTATGCATACGTGCACATATAGAGGTGTGTGGGGGTGGTGGGTGGGGAAACTGAAAGTCTGTGCAATGGGTCAAGAATGCTTCTGTCCAATTTATAAAATTAACTGATAACAGAAGAAGAAAAATTCCCTCAGTGTGGAACAAGGTACGATCAAAAGAACTGAATGACACGGGAAAAGAGCTGGGAATCTTTATCTCACACTTACTGGTAATGGGTTAAAATTCTGGTCCACGAGGTGATTGTATCCATGGTCAAAAAATGAGTGCCGTATCACAACATCAATGCCCTGATTGGCCAGCATTCCTAAAGTGTTCAACCATCTAAAAAGCAGGGGGAAAAAGCTACATCAATATATTTATAATGGCATTTAACAAGCTCTACAGAGACTGGCTAACACAATAACCCCCACCACCAAATTTACCTCATACTTTAAAGAAGAAGATTATTTTAAGCATCGAATAAACAGCTGGAAGTGATTTTAGAGATTATCAAATCTAACCTCCCAATTTATAGGAAAAGAAACAGAAGTCTAGGAGAGTAAAATGAATTGCCCTTGATCATAAAGTAGCTTGTTGATAGTGACTTATATCTTACTCCTGTAATATTCAAAAATAAAACAAACACCCTATCGACTTGTAAGCCTTACTATTGCCCCCTGGTCACAGGATGCACAATCACAGAAGCACACACACTATCCTTTCCATCACTTAAACTCTGCTTATATCCTATCACTGTGCACACACCTTTTGTGCGTCCCTAACCCAAACATTCCTTTGGCCTGTGCAACAGTGGTCCAGTCATTTCTATTGCTCGTATATTACCATCAGCAGTCAGTGCAATAATAATTGTCCTTGGTACTGTAACTAAATATACAGGGATTCGAGTATGCTACTATCACATACGAATCAGAGTGGAGGACCTGCATTGCTCCAACACTTATCAGGTACCTCACTGCGCCCAACACCCACTTTCCAGGTCATGCCAGACTTCAAAAATACTGTTATCTTGGTTCTTCCAACACCCATGCTAACTCTGCCTTCATTGTTTACAAATTCCATTCATTCATTCATTCATGAATTAATTTACTTTTTCTCTTTGTATTTCTACTTCTGAAACTTAGGGAAACTTCCAATTGTAATAATATATATGTAAGAAGAACTTCAGTCATTTCAGTGTAGAAAATAAGGCATTTCACAGTCTTTCCTGAGCATGTGTCTAGCTTCATCTTTCGCCTCTTCTTTCCCCTTCTCTTACCCTAAACTCCATTCCCTAGGCTCTCAGCCACATAGAAGTGCTCGTGGCTGCCCAAATGTACCATGCTTTCACATGCTTACCTGAGGCTTTATATATGTTTTAACTTCTGCTCAGTATTCACTTTCTGTCTTCCTCTAACCCACCTCACTTGGCAAATTTCTCTCCATCTGTTAATCTCCAAATTAAGTGTCTTTTCCTTCGAATGTCTGCTGCCCTGATCAACAGTAATACCTCCCTCCTCTGTATTTGCCAGAACTCTTATGCATACCCTCTGCCAGCTCACTAAATGGTCATTGGTTGTTTACTTCTCTGCCATCTCCCAGTTGGTTATAAACTCACCAGGAACAGACATATGTGTTAGCTTTGTCCCCAAAACATCCCACCAGAGTTCCCAGTACACTGTAGATATTCAATCCTCTTTATCACGTTGAAATTGATCTGGATCAAATTAGATTCTAGGAACTTTAAGAATCACCATTCAGCATACTAGGGACAAATTATGCATAGTTATGATTTCCCCAAACTCAAACCATATGGAACTCCAAACCAGTGACCTATAGAATTAAGATGTTCTCTTACTGAAATAACAAGCATTGCTAATTTTTATATTATGAATGCATATCATTGATATTTTCAAATATTTTTCACATTGACAATTATATGTTATTCTCATAAAAACTAGCAAACCTTTGATGATAATTAGAGCTCCAAACATAAAACAAAACAAACCACAGAAACAAAAGTTTTAAATGAAAAAGAAAATGTAATGATAATATGATAGAAGCTTCCCTGTTGTTCTATAGGGAAGTCGTAGCCCAGGGAGTTAAAATTTCTTTTGGAATATCACATGGTTAAGCTGCTTGCCTTTATTATTGTTGTTGACTTAGCAGCCTTGTGCAATCAGGATAACAGGTTTGGCTTTTCCTTGGAGACACAGTACTAAAGGCCTTGGGGTAGAACCATAATGTGCATTTTGGGCAGAGACCTCCTAAAGCAGTGTTCTTTCAATGAGAAAACAGCAAACATACAATACAGTCTATTCTAACAAGTTTCTATCTATAAAAACAATGTGTCTTCTTCTCCTTTCTATCCCTATCTTTGTTGGAAGAATGAAGAAACAGACTGGTGAGTAAATATACAATCACATATATGGGAGTCCTTTTACCAAGCAGTATCTGGATGTCAAAAGAAGACCTTATTTTGGCATTTTTATATATAAAAAGATCCTGCTTGTTCATTTATTCTTCATTCAAGAGTATTAATTAATCAACTGTGAATGCCAGGCCTTGTTCTCAGCATGGAGGATAGATTTAAAAACATGCTTGTGTGACCATGTAAGTCATTTGTAAAAAGCACTGGGTCTGTAAATAGCCTGTACATATGAACAGGGCTGGTATGCATTTACAGGGATGGCATCCCACTCCTGCTTGTTACCTCTCCAGAGCCTAGCACAGGCACCTGCAGAGACTGCGTATATGTGTACATATAAAATATATATGACTAATTAACAAATAAAATGTCAATTAATAAATTTGATTTTTTTGCTAGTACATAGGGAGTTTTTGAAGGAACTCTCATGTGAAAGGAAGGCCATGCGCCACCCTCCACTCCAAGCCCCCATCCTATATGGGACACACAGCCCTGCAGCATTCAAAAATGACTATGACCAGAACCCCCATTTTTCAGAGTGGATGGTTAGTAATGCAGTTATCTCCATCTTCTTCCTGCAATAATAAGCCCTGAGAAGGGGAAGTAAATGATGTTCCAAGTCTCCCTTTTCTGCTCAAGCAGAGAAAGGTGCTGAGCTGATAGAAATATCGCACCAGGGATGCTACTGCAGCCATTATTTTCCATTCCCCAAGAGTTTACTGAATACCTGCAACGTGCCAGGCACTGCTAGAAGCTGGAGACTCAGAAGCATGCCAGGGGTCTATGTAGTGCACCAAAGAGTCTCAAAGTGGTGATGGGAAAATTACCCTTGAATACTTGGCTTTAAAGAATTCCAATTCATGATTGCACAGGTATGTGTTCTAAGTAAGCTCACAGTTATGCCGTATATTGAAAAAAGGATAAAAATGCCTTTTTTCCAATTTCTTGCTTTCTGGAACTTCCTATCATGCTTTACTTTTTTTTCCTAGAAAGCAATTATACCCCTGAAGAGAAGTGAACTCAAAGGGCACAAAGCTGGGTAGTTGCCAGTAGAATTAAGAGCAAATGGGAGATAATAGTGTAGGAAAGAAGACCATGAGCAGAACAAGCTACTTTCCATATGATCTGTGCTGATTAAGCAATGGGTATCTGAAATACAACCCAAATCTAAACAACTCCATTGATCTGTGTTCTGCAAAATGACTACAGAGATCTACACATCTCTGGTATCAAGGATGCTCATGAAAAGACAGGTGTCTCTCTAGCTCCCTCCATGGAAGTCTGTGGTATTTCTCTTTTCACATCAACCCCTGAAAGGAACAATGCTCATAAAAACACTGTGCAACTGGGCTGCTTGCTGGGCCCTGCAGCAGTTCTTTTGCAAAGCTCTGCAAAAGCCATTCCACTGCTGATTCCAAGAGGTCCCCTGTAGTACTGACTGCCAATCTGGCTCCTTCCCCTTGCCCTGGGGCTCACAGTGAAACCCAGTGGGAGTGTATTGTTGAAAGGAGACTCTGGGCAACACTGTATCAAATGCTGATTCACTTCATTTCACTCATCTGAACCATGCTCATTAACAACTGTTTTGTGCCACTCAGTGTTAGGCGCCAAGAACACGTGAATGGAAGACCCAAGGCATCACAGTGTATTAACATTAACTCCTTATCTTCATCTGCACTGGCAGGATTCCACCTGTAAAGGCAATCTACTTGCCTGGCCCAATTTGTCCTCCACAAATGTATCAAAGAAGCTTAGGAGATCTTACTCAAGCCAGAATCTTGGGACTAGACTAGACCAGATTAGTCTGTGGTCCTGAGGGGCTTGTCCCTGCTACTTAACACTGACAGGCCAGTGAAGCGCCCTTATTCTTCTGGCTTAAATTGCTCTTCAGACAACTGCAGTAGCCTTCAAAATCATTTTCCTACCCCTTGCCTCTCCAAATACTTGAGTGTACTATTGCCAAAGCCAACATTTTAAAATACAGGTCAGAAGTGTCTTTCTCTTCCCCTAAAATCTTCACTGGCTTGCCACCGAGTATAGAAGAAGGCCTCGTTTCCACTGCCAGGTTTTTAAGGCCTTTCATGATTTGACTGTAAACCCCATCCCTAGCCTCAGCCCTCCCACATCCCCACAGATGCTGAGGCTTTCCTCACACTTGTCCCGTGCCCCCATTCTTCCAATTGAGAATGCTCCCCATCCCATCACCGCTGCTCGTCACCAACAGAAACAAGCAATCTCTCTAGGTCCCACTGAAATGCCACCTTCTCCATGAAGCCCTGTCTGATCCCCCCCGTGAGAGGAATTCTGATTCCTTTGCATGTCTATCACTTTTCTTTTATAGACAGACCCTGGGAAGCAGAAAGAAAGGTGCTGTGATGTAGTGGCATGGAGGCTGGACTCTGGAGCCGGCTGCCAGGGCTCGGGTCCAATCTCAGCAACTCACTAATAAGAGCATTTATCTCACTGGGTTGTTATAAAGCAATAGTGTCTATTTCACTGGCTGTTAAATTATTAACTATATTTAAAGCACTTTAGATGGTGCTTGGTACCTTGTAAGCACTGTAGAGTTAAAATTAGTATCATTATGGCATTTATCTTCTATGACTTCACTTATTTACTTCCTGTGACCCTTCCTGCAACGTTCAGATTTTGGAGGGCAAAAATCCTGTGATGCTCCTCCCTATCTCCCATAGAGTACAGTGAAAATTAGATGAGACAGCGTATGTTGTCAGCACTATGGTTTGCATTGGAGACAGCAAATAAAGTTCTTAGTACTTTTACTACTACTGCTGCTACTATTTTGTTCTGACATTTGTGTCTGACATTTTAATATCTAAAGAAGTCCCTAAGCACTGTCTAGTTAATGGTAAAATGCATCCACAAATAAATGGATGAAGAATTTCCAGTGAGAATGAACCCCACCCCCCATCCCCGCCCCTCACGAGCAGAATACTGAGCAACCATCCCAGTCTCCCTGTCCTTCCTCAGTGTCTGGGCGTGAAAGTGCAAGCGTTACTCACAAGAAGCCTGCAGCATAGGAGTCCGACAGGTTGTTTGTGCCTCCCGCGGACGTGGTTACCACACCTTCCAGCCAAATCTTCTTTCCTGGGGTGTATGTGTTAACCACCTGCCACACAACAAAAGCAGAGGGGGATGGTGAGAGTTTTAAAAGATGTTCCCAAACGAGGAAAAATATGTATTCCCTTAAGGAAAGTCCTCTAATCCCTTGCTCCCAGGTGGCAATGATCTGTGCTTTTCTGATGTTGGTGCACCCCACACACAAGCGTTAATCTTGATACATGTCCATTCAAAGAAATAAGCATTTTTTCCTAAGTAAATCCAATGTGACAAGAGAACAAGTGCATATTCCAGGACATCAACTGACTGCAACATCCTTTATAGGAAAATATAAACCTATGATATTTCCATATTAAAAAGTACTGAAAAGCAAATTTTCTTAACATGCTTTCAGCGCACGTACGGATGAGCCCGCCACCCACGCATTACAGGTCACAGATCACGAGGGGGCAGAGATCGATGTTCAGGGAAGGTATCTTATACTTACCAGGGCATGTACACATGTTACAACCCCATTTGGAAATAACTGCAGTGAGTGTAAGAAGAAAAATCACTGACCCACAGGTGAAAGATCCTACACAGAGAACAGCCTTCGAAGCCAAAGCAAAGCCTCGTGTCAAAAGGTGGCCCTCTGAAGTTTTGAAGTGGCCCAGTTTCTTCTGACCCACACGCTGGAGATTGGTCAGACTGTCCCGGTCAGAGCTCAGAGCCTTCGGAAAGCAATCTGGCAGTGCCTAGGGACAGTGCTGTACACTACTCTGAAAGCAGAGCCTGACACAAAGGCCTGTCTACAGGTAGTTCATCTGGGAAGTAATAACGGCAGGAATGAGGAACCGGGGACAAAAACAGGGAAGAAGGGAAAACCAGCACAGGAAGCATTTTTACGTTGGCGACAAGTGCTGGCAACTTGTACTCACTCCTACACGGATCTTGGTAGGAGCATTATGAACTGTGTCTCAAAACTGTCACCTAAAAGGGAACAAGGGGGAGTATTTATCCCTTGGCTTGTATTCTCCAAAGGTCAAGAGCAGCCCTGTGAGTGTTAACCCCCTTCCCCCAGGACCCCATTTCATTGTCCAGGCATGAGTGCTGAGCTGGTTCCCTGTGTTCCGTATCTTTGCCTTAGAGAAGCCCCTGAACAGGAAATGCAGGGTGAGGCCCTATTGCACCACACGGGTTGCGGCCTGTACGGCTGCCTAGCTCTGGTCTCTGCAGAGATGGCCAGAGCAGCAGGTGGGACTGAGAGGATGCTGGTTATGCACAAGAGGCACTGGATAAATACAACAGTGTATTTAAGTAGGTCCTATGACTCGCCAATTCCTCTCCTGTGCATGTAGACCAAAGCAATTTTCCCTTAGGTCTCTAAGGAGACAAGTATCAGGATGTTCACTATGTCACTGTTTGTAGCAGATGTCCATCGCAGAGGAACAGAAAGTGAAATGTGGTGGATACATACCATAAAATATTATACAGCAGTTAGAGTGATAAATTTAATGTAAAGCCAGTAACATGAACAGGTTTTAAAGGTTTAGTGGTAAGTTAAAAAAACAGCAACGGAACAAGATTTACGGCACAATGTTATTTATGTAATTACTCATTCACACCCAATAACACTAAAAAGTGTGTAAAGATATCTCTCTTAAAGACGTAATCGAATACATAAGGAAGACATGTATTTTGTATATGAGAGAGGTGCATGTGAGTGGGGATCAGAGATGAAGGTGAACATTAAAACAAAGCAGGTCTTTGTGTGAACTGATGATAATGGCTTGCTGCAATTCAGGAATATAATTTTAATTAATTCTCTGCACCTCAGCTAAAAAACACAAGTATACATGGTGTAGCATAGATGTCAGACCTTTCCTTCTCCCAAGCCCATGGGCAGACATCAGCAGATCACTTATTTTATTTCTTCCGAGGTACAGCTCCCTGCCCTTTCTGCCATTTACTAGAGAATTCATGTTACCTGAGACCTATTTTAAAGTCAGATTTGGCAAATTGCTTGATCCTTTCAGGAATAAAAATGTAAAAGTATTTCAAAAATTTCAGACGAAATTAAGATAGCAATCAGGAAGGGAAGAAAGCCCCTGGGAACTAATGGTGGAGGTCGGATGGTACTGGAGGTCAAACGAGAGTCCCCCGTGCACCCAGAAGGGGAAGGGTCGCCGAGGCCCACAGGCAGTCCGGTCCCCGCGCTCAACACCACCCACAGGGCCTAGCCCGAGTGGGCTTGAAAGCGGTATAACTAAGAAAGCCAGAAAAACACCTGAAATAATCCGAAGACAGAGCCATAGGGTGAAACCGAAGGACGACATCAATGATTCTCATTAAAATACACCTGTGCTAGAGGAAAACCTGTGCCTTTCGTTAGCTTTGCACTTCTTTTATGACTAACCAGAGCTGAGTAGTATAATGGTGTTTTTCATTTTGTCTTTGGCTTCCAGGATATTGAGAATTTAATTTTTGCTCGAAGACAGATATTGAAATAAGGCAGTTAGAGAAAAGGGGGTTGGTTAAACAAAACAAAAAGGTAAATACTAGAGTATGATGAACCTTGAAATCATTAAACTAATTGGAAAAAGCCAGACACAAAAGGCCACATATATGATTCCATTTGTGTGAAATACCCAGAACAGACAAGTCCATAGAGACAGAATGCAGATGGGCGGTTTCCTGGGCTGGAGGAGGAGAGGGGGAAGTGGAGAGCAGGTGCCGCGGTCCGGCCGCAGCAGGGTCCAGGGGTCCCTCAAGGTGAGGATAGGCGTCGGCGATGGGTAACAGGCAACGCCACAGCTCAAAGGCAGGTGAAGCACTGTTCCGTTTATTGCAAGTACAAGCAGGTTTTTTATATTTTCATTTCTGAGAGTGATTAACATTTACAGGTGCATAGTATAATTAGTTAAACAAAAAATCAATATAAAGGTAATTAGGAAACATACAAAAGTTCCCATAGTTTCAATTATATTAAACAAAAGTTATTTTCACCATAGATATATATCCCTATTCAAGGTAAAGGAGGGACTGTTATTCTAACAACTTTAAACATTCAGGGGCGATTTCATTAGAGGGGATTTGCCTCGGGACTTACTTAAGGGGGCTGCCTTGGGTATTCCAGGCCCCCTACTAGCTGATATCATTATATCCTACAGTTGTTTAATCGGGTCAGGGAAGGAGGTGTTATTCTGGGGAAAGGCCAAGGTGATATTGTTCTCAGCCTGACCTAGTTGCTGTTCAGCTCTGAGAATGGTCAGCATTTCTAGGAGATTCCAAATTATCAGAAAGGTAGAGGTTAGAACACCAAGAGACAAGATTAAGATCAACACCACATATCCATTCAAGCCACGTCCGCCAAGCGTTTTTGAAGTCATCCTCCCCATGCTCGGACGTGGCAAGCAGGGAGGGCGGGGAGGGCCTACAAGCAGCTGTGCAGTTTCTCTGGGGGATGATGAACATGTTCTGAAATTAAAGAGTGGTGACGGTTTCACAATTCTGTGAATATAGTGAAAGTCACTGAATGGCATACTTTTAAAGGGTGAATCTTACGGTATGTAAATTATATCTCAACAAAGTTGTGTGTATGTGTTTTTTGATACTTGAATTACCTAATAATTATAAAGCATTTACAAAAGTGTCTGGTATATGGTGAGCTCTTGAGGTGTAAATCAAAACTACCTAGACCAGGGGTCCCCAACCTCCAGGCCAAGGACCGGTACCAGCCCAGGCCTCTTAGGAACCAGGCCACACAGCAGCAGGTGAACTTGAATGTGATGTGATTGAATCATCCAGAAACCATTCCCTTCACCTTGGTCCATGGAAAAACTGTCTTCCACAAAACTGGTCCCTAGTGCCAAAAAGGCTGGAGACCACTGCCCTAGACCATTCTCCTTATCCATAGCAAATACGATTATGTTTGGATCAATCTAACGTTAGAACTGGTTGCTTTTCTTATGGACACAACACTTGTAGTGGTAGGCAACAGGCCAGAGGCCTGGTGAGCGGTCTGTCTACTGTGAGCAGAGGAGACCGTGATGGTGATATGGTTGCGAGGCACTGAGGCCGGGTGCTGGCCGGGACTGAGGAGGGAGTCGGAATGGGCAGAATAGGAGAGGAAAAAAATCAGGAAAACCAGATGGAACCACCTGCAAAATTCCCTTAGAAAGTGAAACACTAAGAAACTGAGGGCTATAGTTCAACCCTGTGGTTTTCTGCATAAATATGATTCTCCCTGTGCTGGAAGAGAGAAAATTACAGGACTAGAAAAAACCAGGGTCCGTTCCTGGTGAGAAATGATGTGCCAATGAAGGTTATTTTAAGGAACACTCTGTCTGCTGAAGGGAGAAGTACAAATGCTGAGATTACTAATGGAGGGTAGACGCAGGCCCAGTGGCTAGCTCTTTAGCCCAGCAGTTCTTTGTTCTATATAGAGGCCCATGGGGCTCATGTAGACAAGGGAGTTCTGAGTCACCCACGCTGATCAGAATCCTTGGGCCTGCAGGGGGCAGGGTGGTGTGAAGGGAAACCCAGCTCTGTGCCCTCACATATCCCTGTTGAGGGAGTCAGGACACGAGTTCATGGGGCTGTGCTGAAGGAGGAGGGGTGAGAGGGAAGAGAGAAGTTTAAAAAAAACATAACTGATTTTTTCAAGTTTTATTTTCTCTACCACTTCGAATTTTTTTAAAAGGAAAAACAGTAAAAATAGAAAAATTACCATTTACATGGCACATTTTCAAAACTGGACTTCCTTTTCCTGTTTCTCCAAAACTGTGACCCAAGTCTTTAAAAAAGGCTCCCTGAGAGCCTGGTCTCAGCCACTGGCTGTGCAAGAGATGGTAGCCTTGTTGCAGCAGACATGTTGTTTATGGTTATCCAAACCCAACACCTTCCTTAATGAGAGAGGAAGCAATAAAACAGGAACAGTGGACAGGCCAGCTGGGCTAATCAGCCCTGGCAGGAGGCCCACCTCCAAAAGAAGCTGGAGTCCATTAATTCCAGCATCTCATCTCCTTGGAAATCAACTTTACCCAGGACCTCAAGAAGAGTAGTAGCTCTTTAAGACTAGAATCGGTCCTCTGTATCACTGGTTCAAAGCTTCAGGAAGCTTCTTAAACTGCACCTAAGCACAGAGTGCCTCTGCCTCTCTGTTCCGTATTATGCTTATAAGAGGGCCTGGTTAGAGTTCAGTAACGTTCCCATGTTTCTTTCCATCCTTCTTGCTGTTTTCTTTTTATTTTTGTACAGGTACAGTTGTCTCCATTTGCCTGCCACCACCTTCTCCTGCCCCAGTGTGTGTTTCACTCCAAGCCACCTTCTGCACTCGGAGAACAGGGATCGTTCCATGCTGCCGTCCCCTTCCCCACTGCCCCTTGCTGAGTGCCAGACCCTACCATTTTTCCTCTGGTCTTCCTGCCAAGTTCATTCTCCTCTAGTCCGCCCTCTGCACTGTTGTGTGTGGTCACAGAGAGAGGTCTGTGCAATTATTTAGGAGATGTGCTATGAGTCACTTGTTTCTAATGAATTTAAAACCTGGGGAATGATTTTACACAGTAACATTATCTTCATTTGCCAGAATTATGAAATGTTTCTTTAACTGAGAAAAACACTATGTAGCCAATAACTACATATAACCCATGGTCTATTTTATCCATTTTTCCATGGGAGTATGTTAGTCAACATGAAATGATGATAAGAACCACTGACCCATTGGAATATGATATGAACTGCTTTAATTAACTTGGCACCTAAGATCTTTCATAAGCCCCTTAGCTACCTCTTCAGCCATCCCTCCCCAAAGTACCTGCAGTTTAGAACACAAAATGGACTAATCATTTTCAGCTACACAATCTTCTTTTAGGTACCTACCGATCACCTTCTCCCCATCCACTCCTCACCTACATTGTCTGATTTTCTCCCCATGGCTTAATTCATGTTATCTCCTCTGTGAAACTTTCCTCAAACTTTCAGAAAATTATTTCCCTCCTCTGGGCCCCAGAGCTCTTTGACCCTGTCTCTGACCTTGACCTTATTATACTGAGTTAAAATTTTCTGTTTGCCTATTTGTTTTCCCTCCTCTACTATACACAGCTTGAGAAAGCCACATTTTTCCCTCTTCACATATCTTATAGAATGCTTATTGAACACTTATAAAATAATGAGATCATGAAATAACATGTGTTAATAAATGAGATAACATTTTATTGATGAAAAGTCTGAGTTTTAGAGAAATAGCCTCAAAACCATAATAGCAAACAACAAAACCTTACAGTTGCAGTTGAGGGCTCTGTCCATTTTTCTAATTGAATTTTTCTGTTTGAGGAGACCTAGAAGCTTCTGGTTGACTAAACAGCTTCCGCATTTAATGTCCTTCTTAGGTTAAACAAGCTGGGCTATTCTGAGCCCAGGCATTCTGTACCTCATCACATTCTTCTTGATTTATTTCTTCTGTCTAATGTACTTTCTGTCAGTTTCATTAATTTTTTTCTGTATAATTTCTTTTTATCATTTCCCTGTTCCGGAGTGCCAGATTTGCCCATTTTCTTTTGGTATTAGATCAATTTTTAATTTGTGGCTTCTGTGTTGTTTTTAGGATTTAAAATTGCATTCTCTGGTCTACGGCCATACCACCCTGAACGCGCCCGATCTCGTCTAAAATTGCATTCTCTGCTCCTGATATCTCAGACCACAAAAAAGCAATTGAATATAACTGCAAAAATACATAAAATTAAAATAAGACATAGATAGAAACATCCCTGGGGAGAAAAGGAAATTATGAGCATATGCAGAAAAATAAAGAAGAAAGCTTCACCGAGTCCCAAAGCATGTTCAAGGGTAAATGTTGGTGGAAGAAGAGACTGGACAGCAGCTACTTGCATGTAAATCAGTCATCTTCCTTTCCCAGCCTTTTCTGTGACTAACCAACTCCTTGCTCTTCCTGGACAGTCTACCTACTGACAAATGACAGTTCCACTAGTCTCAGAGGTAATTTTCTCTCACTTAGGACAAACCCTATAATCTCCCCATGTCCACGGGAAACATTGGTAAATCATCCCAAGTCGCATCTTCCTTCTGAAGAAGCTTTCTGCCCCAGCCAGAACTTTGTTCCCAGGGCCATTCCTCCAACGTCCATGGGCAGCACACAGCTCCACGTTGTCACTGCCTTGCACGTAACAGAACCAAAAGCCTATGCCCATGAAATATATAAATAGACTCCAGTGAAAGAATGCAAATCACTCCCTGTAAAGCCTTGTCCTCTTCCAATATCTAATTTTGTGGTAACATTAGATATCAGCTAATACTGTGGTTCCAACTTTCATTCAACCCTGATTTTAGGATACCCACCTCAGACTGTATCAACTGATCTGGGGATTAAAATGATGTTCTTTCAGCAGGACAATTCAGTATTCTTCCTTAAAAGCATTTCTAATGTTGGGTGGTTAGGAATATACATATTACGTGTACTATAAAATAAATGGTGAACCAGTAGGGAGATACAGATAGCGTACTGGATAAGAGTGTGGGTTCTGGAGTTACGTGGGCCTGGGTCTGAATTCTAATTTTACTACTTAGCAAGTGTGACCTTGAGCAAATCACTGGTTTCTTCAATGGGTTAGTAATATACGATGCACTTAATAAATATCATTTATCATCTAAAAGGTAATACAATTATATTTTTGAAGGTTAATGATGCATTTTTCATATTTTAATGGTTTTGAAATCAGAATTTTTTTGTAATCATTATCAAAAGAAACTTATCAACTGTTTACTCTCCCCCCCAGCTGATGGTATATTTTATAATTGTGTTTAAGAATCAAGAAAATATTGTTTATGCAATGACAATAACCTCAACTTTGGAGCTCTTTCGTGGTAAACATACCTTTCCAGTTAGAGTTCCATTTGCCATTAGTGTCTCACATACGAAAGAGCAGAGCCACAGTTCCTCGTGGGTCATTTTCTCCCATTTGCAGAGGCACAGCCAAGTGGAGCCACAGAGGCTGATTTACTGGGATGTTCTTGAAGCTTACCCTTCCGGCTCTGCACTTTGACAGGCCTCTACTAACATCCTAGGCAGGCCCTAGTCATGTGTCAATTGGGTCAGATGTGTATTTTTAAAATGTGAAAATTCATTTTGTTTCTTTTTCTTAAAGAGCTCCTCATTGTATAAGCTTCTGGCCACTTAAAATTCAGAATCATGCAGGGATGGTGCCCAAGATATTAGAGCGGCATGCAAACAAACTACACAGTTTGTATTTAGGATCCCCTGCCTCTCCTGAGTACTTTCTTGGGCTGTGTTTCTCTTCTCCTCAACCAAAATCTGTCTTGGGAAAAGACCTTCTATTTGATATTAGCAGCACAGCCTGACTTTAAACCTGTGTCGTTTACTTCTTCTTGGGATATTTACATTTTTATATCCTTATTCTATGGTAAAATGAAAGATTACTTTTGTAAAATGAAATATCCAGCGTTAGCAAACAGAATGCAATGTTATTCTCAGTCACAAAGAGATCTTTCCTTCACTCCTAAACTCATGCCCAGAAGACAATCTCCTACTATGCATGTGTGTAGCCACAGTCCACTTACGGCTGCCTAAGTCAACTTCGGTCCATTCAACACTATGCTACAAGGTTAGCAGCAGATGACATTCTAGATCCAAATGTGAACGAGACAAAGACGTTAGTTTACTTCTGCTACACTTCCATGATTTGATTCTGCTCATTCACCTTCCCTTCCCACCTGCCTTCCTCCCTCTAACATTCACTGAGCACCTGCCAAGTGATAAGCACTCTGGTAGGTACTGGACCTTGAAATAAGCATCAACATGATTGAATGAATGAATGAGTGAATGAATGAATGAATCAAATATTGATTTTTGTAGTGATACTACTGTTCTTAACCTAGTAATGTGTTTTCATTTTTGCAGTTTTCTTCATTAGAGAAGGTTAACAATATCGTTGTCTTCATTTTTCATTGTGATTCTAGTTATTTCATGATCCTGAAGAACAACTGTTATCCTTTTACACTTTTCTTTCTTGATATACTAATAGGCTCAAATAAGTAGGTAAATCAGAAGGTTGGTTGAGAACAAAAGTTTCTTTTTTGAACTATTAATTACTTTAAAAGAATTAAGTATTCTTTTGCCTTACCTAGTTCCATGATCCTGCAACTAGCATATATTGGAAAAGTGATATAAGATTACTGTATTCATTGAAATTTCAAGAGTTAATCTTTATTAAATATTATCAGCAATCAAAAGCAATGATAATATTAGCATTGATCATGGTTACATCATGAACCATATAAACCACACCTTCTACCATACACATCTATAACCAGGAGTCCTCTGCTCACACCTTGAGAAGAACAGCATAAATAAGAGCCTGTCTGTCCTGCAGGTGTTAGCCTGAATGTTACTCCCTCTGGGAGGGCTTCTTATCTTTCTCTTCCTTTAGAAGGTAGATGTTTCCCACTATGGGCACCTATAGTACCTTGTCCCTATTATAGGAGACATTTCATCTTATTATCATTGTTTGTTTTGTTAACTATTTTCCCAGTAGGCCGTGGGTCCATGAAGACAACTACCATATCAGTCTTGCTTCCATTTTATCCTCAAGGTCTGCAAAATACTAAGAATGTTATAACCAACTAATAAATGAAGGAAGAAAAGAGAAAAGAGAAAGAAGGACAGAGGAAGAAGGAAATTTTCAACTATTAGGGAAGCCAATTGTCAGTTTATTTAGTATTTAAGATGCAATCATACAGACAGTATTCTTGGAAATACTTCCCTTATGACTGGGATTTCACCAGCTCTTTCCTGTGCTTATTGAATTCCTGAAAATAATAACAAAAAGTGTTATTTCCTCCTCTGATTCCTCTAGGAGATTAAGACACAAATCATTGAGTCCAAGTGACTTAAGCCAAAGTGGTTCTTCTTGGTCCTTACGTCACTGTTTTGGAGTCAGCCCAGCTATCCACACTATACCATCTGTACGGTATCCTAAACATCTCTTCCTTTCTCATCTGACTATTGCCTGCATTGTTAGATTCTCAACTGTTTTCCCTCGACTGATCTCCCAAAGTACAGATGATTATCCTCATTCTAATGTCAGGGAGAGAGAGCGTGGTTCAGCCAAAGAAGCGGGTTGTCCAAACACTGTCTCTGTTTAGCTTTCAAAAGCATCATGCAGATTTTCATATTATAGGAATTTGCCCACTTCTCAGAAAACTGACAATTCTTGTAAGTGGCAGTCCAAATTTGGAAACCACAGCTGTTTTTAGCAATTGAGTTACTGCATTTCAGGTGCCAAAAATATTACCTATCATACTCTCCAGGGTTCAAAGGAAGAGGAAAGAGGAAAAAAGCAAAAAAGTTGAGAATAAAGGTAGCATGAATCTTCTTCACTTACATAATTTATTAGAAATAACTACAATAATTGAAACCACAATAATTATGGCATTAAGAACTAGCATTCAATGGCAATGAACAAAACAGGGCTTTACATGACCTTCCTAATCTTCCCAAGTGGGAAGGAAGATAACATTCTTCTTCATTATCTGTAAAATGAAGATAGCATCTTCATTTTACAGATAATGAAACAGAATCAGAGAAATAAAGCAATGTTCCAAGGTCACACAACCAAGCCTGAACTCCAGCCCAAGCCATCAGACTTCAAATCCTGTATCCTATTTCTTATTTACACAGTCTCACCACTGATTTATCTAACCAATCCCATACAAATCCATTTTGGTGGGAAATCTACCCGTTTTCTACCACTGTGAGCCTAGGGGAAGGTGGGGAGGGATGCTATTAGGACTTCTCTGAACTTCCCAAAGTACAGAAAAAAGCAAAGATTTCATTCCTAGCTTTGGATGTGGGTTCCAGGTATAAACATACTAAAATCTGACTTGGCTCATCTCTGAACTGACTTTGAAGGCTCGCAAGAAAGCAGTTTGGCCACGCTGCCTCAGTTTGCACCTTGGACTCTACATTCCTATATCCCCTTCCTGCCCACAGGGGACTTCAGGAAGAGGAAAAGCAACTTTTCAACTGACAAAGCTTGGTGATCCTTCTCTGGTCTTCTCCCAGCCCTCGTAGCCCCAGGGCAGGCCAGTACCTAGCACATTCTGGGCTGTGGTGAGAGAGACTCAGCCTGAAGGCCCTAACAACTGGGTTTAGGCTGCTGCAGTCAGTGGAGAGCCTACCCCAAGCATCAAGTCTCAGGGAATCTGCAATCCTGTAACACCTCCAGCAGATACCCATGTAAGGCAATATCTGGCAGCAGCTTTGTAAAGAGAGCTGGAAAAAGAAAACGAGTGAGGGAAATAACTGATGGGATACTAAGTGAAACATGGATGATAGAACTTTGGCAGACAGCATTTTCCAAAAATAACTGCAAAAATATTTCTGGTCCTATACACTCTTCCTGAATCTTGCCATCCACTCCCCCACCCCCATCGAGCGGAGTTTATTTCCTTTCCCCTTGAATCTCTACCAGTCTTGTTCAGTGCCTCAATAAATTATAGTTGAAGCGATGCCCTGTGACTTCTGAGGGTAGGTTAAAAAAAGTGATACAGTTTCCACCTGGCTCTCTCTTGGGTTCCCGGCTTTAGAACTTTGGGAGGAAGCCCGGGCAACAGAAAGAGCTCAGATGTAGGTATTCCAGTTAGTCCCACAAAGGTGCTAGTCAACAGCTAGCATCAACTACCTGCCACGCACAAGAGTCAACGAGCCTTTCGACGATTCCGGTGGCCAGCTTTTGAGTCACCACAGTCTTTGAATCTTCCAGCGAAAGTTTCAGACATTTTGGAAGAAAAACAAGTCATCCCACAGTTTCCTGTGGGAATTCCTTACCCACATAATCTGTAGGCACAGTAAGTGGTTGCTTTAAGGCACTAAGTTTGGGGGTAATTTGTTATGCAGCAAAACATAATCAGATCAGGAACTCAGGCCTGAGAAGACTTCTGGGCACATTCTATTTGAAATTGCTAAAAGGTAACTCCACGCCCTAATGCTAATTCCAGTTGTCCCCTATTAGGTGCCTTCTGCATGTAGGTCATTTCTCTTAGAGGTTCCACTCTTCCTCCCTGCAACTGCACTTGGCCCTCTTCATTCAAGAGACATGCTTTTAAAGGTCTGAATCTCAATTGTGCACAGAGTTTGAGCCTTTTTTCTTAAGTTTCTTTGGCCCTGCCTACTACACAAACTAGGAGGTAAGCTTAGCTTATTAATTTCAGTCTTTGAACCCTCCCTCATGGTTAAGGAGTATGCAGTGTTGGAGGGTAATGAGTTGTGGGGAGAAAGGAAAGAAACGTAACTCCCGACACCTTTTTTATGGCTTAGTTATGACTTAGAGCTTTTTGTTCTATTTTAAAAATTACATGACCACAGCTAGAACCTTCACTGTGCTACAATACCGGTGAATCATTTTAGCTCCACTCTGATCAGGTCAAAACCAGGAAAGTAAAAAATACAGGGACCTGTACAATGTTGCAATGCAAACACCTGGGATAGTGCCTGGAACATAGTAATCACTCAATAAATATCTATTGAATGGGAGAATGAATGAATAAATAAATGAGAGAAATCCCCCCCTTCATTTACAAAGCAATACTTAACATTGGATTAGCATAATGTGCACAGACAACTATAGTGTTCAGTGGTTTGACAGTGTATAGCATTAGGCAGTATTTTTCTCAACCCCTCAAAGTAAGGGTTAAACCTTAAAAGCGTGAGTTCCTAGAGGGTAGGCACTGTGTCTTTTTCCATTTTGTATCCCAGCACCTGATACTTTGTCTGGTACTTGCTAAGCACTCTGTAAATATTGAATATTTAAATATCAAACACTAAATGAATTCTAAACACTGACAAGTCACTTGGTTCTCTCCTTAGGCTTTGCCAGCAGATGGCAGTGACAGCTGAGGGTGCTGGCCAATACACCCGATCCTCTGAGAGAGATCAGTCTGGGACATAAGGTCCAGAGGTCCTGAGGCTTACCAGTCTCTGTAACCCTTTGGTAATAAGAGGACTCCAAAGGGTATTCATAACCCGAGCATGACATTCGTATGAATGCACAAAAGGGTACAGATTTCCACTTTGACAACCAGAAGTGCTTTTCTATGATTGCTCTAAATGGGATTTTACTTCACAGCTAATTTTCTACATGAGCCATTCATTCTTTTGTCCATTCACTTATTTATTCATCCCATATTAATGGGTGCCTACCTATTGTTATTTTTCTGCAAAAATTTGTTTAATATGCTCAAGAGATAGTTACATGTTGAAAAGGTCCCCATTTCCTGAAGAAAAGCCTGACTAGGCAACAAAAGATTGAAATCACCATTGTGTAGAAGCAGATGGAAATTGTAGACATAGGATCCTCAGGATTCAGAATTAACGAATCCGATATATTTCAAAATGTGATCTGCACTGGGTAGAGTCACTTAACAGGTGACTATTCAGTACAGAGATGTCTGGCAGCCACTCTGGACACACTAAATCAGAGTATCAGAAGTGAGGGTAGAAACTCTGTGAGCCATCTCTGGTGACTTTGACTGTGCTCAAGAGTGAGAACTGTTGACCAAAAGTGTCTTGTTACTAGGTCCTAATGCAGGACTTTACTGGACTAGTATGGCTTTACTCACATCTCTAGTTGTTACTTGGCTGATTCTAAGACATTTAGAAATAGTGTAAATATGGCTTATGATGGCCAATTCCCCAGGTCAAAATTTCACTGAGTAAATGTAATCATTTTTTTCTTAAACTAACCCCAAATCAACCCCTGCAAAAAAGAAACCACAGTAAACTTATCCTTAAGAAACTCACAGTTTAGAAGCAAACTATCACAAAATATTTGTTACAAAGAACATGTCTACTGACATGGACAACAGTGTGGGAAGTGACTGTGGGAGAGGGGGGTGGGATGGGTGGAGGAGGGCAAAGGGGGAAAATTGGGACAGCTGTAATAGAATAACAATGAAAGTGATTAAACCTTGGTATGTTATATTCAAAAATTTTTCAATTTGAAAAACAATAAACAATCATCAACTATGAGAGGTAGCTCTAGACCGTGCAAATCTAGACTATGCTACTTTTCCACCCTGGTTCCCGCAGTGCTGATGTCCAGCTGGGCCCCTGTGACCTTTGCCTTGCCTTACCCCCAAACTGTCTCCTCTTCTTCCCAGGAGGCTTTTACTCACTTTCTGAATTTTCCTAATCTGGTCAGAGAGTGTATCTAACAGGCGAGTTTTCAGGAAGTCCATCACCTTGACCACCCGGCCATCAATGTAGCAACTGGAATAAAAATAAAATAAAAATCAGACAAAATCTCAAGCAGGAGACTACATATACTTCACTAGCCAAAGGTCTTTGTTGCCTGAGAAAGCAGCCCAGGATTCACTTAGGTTCTTATATCCTAAAAAGTTTGACCTTGGGTAGTTTTCAAATAAATAATAAGCTTTATTTCCTTCTTAAAATTTTATTAAATTCATTGGGGTGACATTGGTTAACAAAAGTACATAGGTTTCAGGTGTACGATTTTGTAATAATTATCTGCATATTTCAGTGTGCATTCACCACCCAAAGTTCAATCTCCTTCTATCTTTATTTGTGGTCTATGTGTTTCTTTCAATCTTTGTCCCATGAAACTACATTTCTTGCTCTCTAGGAATAAATAGGAATTCATACACAAATTGGGTAATGGAGAAAAGCTTACATTTTTGCTCCTAGGGAAAAAATTAACACCCATTCAATGCCATCCCTATCCAGACCTTAGAGTAATAAAGGTATGTGAGAAGTTTGAAAGAATACTTAAACATTTTTATAGGTTTCCACACCTTCAAACAAGAAAGCAAATACCAACCATAAAAACTTGATTTAGTGTAGTGAGTGAGTCTCAAAGATTTCAGCTTCAGCTCACCTGCCTGGGCAAAGTACCTTGTGGTCAACCTTCTTATACTACCTCCAAAGTAAATGAGTGGTGAATGAATAGATAAACAAATCAGTCGGATAGATCAAAGTCCAGGAGCCTTCTCCTAAAATATTAAGAAGGCACTTGTGGGTACGTTGGTGAATAGGTTTTGTTAGGCAGCTTCAGTGAAGCATCAAGTTGTGCTGATACTGTGTTGCGAACATTTAACTTGAAGAGTTCCATCCACTTTATAAGGACCCTCTTTGTGAACTCTTACTCTAAAATCTAAGCTGATTCTGGCCCAGGGTTAGGTGACTCAACTCTCCCCAGCCCCAACTTTGCAAAATTCCAAATTAAATCAATTTAAATCAATGCTTATGACTTCCAGGTGTCTTTTCCAACTCACTCAGCTCTGACTGGCTGAAGGCTAATGATAGATTATTTCATTTTTAATGACATGAATCTATCAGTACACATTATAGAACCATGTGAAAATTATTTTTTAATGTCAAATTCCCATACCAATACATGATATAGCAGAATGGTTAATTTTTTTAGATTGTAAAGCAGGTGACCTGGTTGCAGTGAGGGTGGGAGACGCACTCCACCATTCAGCCTTCTCTTTGGCCTCCCTCACCACCTCAGACATCTCCATGGAATCAACTATTGGTGTGTTGGAAAGAGTATGGGGTTTGCAGCCAGAGATTTGTGAGTTGAAACTCCAAATCAGGTATTTCCTATCGATGTGATCTTGTACAAGATAGTTGGAATAGTTGGCCTCCAGCAGCCTTAGTTTTCTTATTATTAAAAGAGAGGTAACATACCTACTTCTCAGTATTAACTAAAGTTTAAGCACATAAACCTAAAGTGTTTGGCACATAGTAGTAACTCATTAGTGTTTTTTCTAACTTCTCTAATTTTCAGCTCACAAAGATGGGGTCATAAACGACATGGGACTGATTAAATTAGTGTGAGTACAGAATTCTAGAAGTGGAATCATATCAAAGGGTATATGCTTTCAAAAATTTTCATGGTTACTTATATTAGGGAATAAAATAAAATGACATGACCTTTCACCTCATTCTTGGTGCAAATGCTAAACTGAGATCCAATAAACATTTATTATGCACAACACAGAGGGCTAGGCATGTCCATGTCCATTACCTGCTATTAGTACTTCACTATTAGCATTCTGATTTTTTAAAAAGTTGTAATTAGACAGCATACTACATGAAAGCTAGGCGTATTAAAACATGGTGATAAAATCTAAAATAATTTATGAATGTTAATCTGACACACATTGAAAATGCTTGAACACTTGTTACTATTTTACATAATGACTAGGCATATGATAAAAGTGCACTGTAATTAGTGTTCTGTTATGTTTTAATCAAATATATTATCGTTTCCTCTTTTCTCAGTTATCTCCCAGTAACTATTTCAAACATCTGAGTTTACAAATTTTGCTGGCAACACATGTAGTTAAATACTTACTGAGATAAAAAATGCCAGCTGTACTTTTTCAGTTTGTAGTATTCCCTATGAACACCCTCCCTGTCTCACAAATCCCTGGTCCAGGGTTGAGGGCCCCTTTACTCTTACCTACCCCCTTCCTTTTGTTTCTTTTCTCAAATATACAGACCTTGGAGTTAGAAAACCTTGGTTCAACCCCAGCTTTGACACTCATTATTTATACCATAATTGCATTTCCCCTTATTTTAAATTGAATTAAAAAGAAACTATAGTATTTCACAGGGTTACTCTACCAACCAAATCAGAAAAAAACATCTGGGCTCAGTACCTAGCACATAAAAGGAATCAATAACCAAATCCAGCCTCCAGGTAACTTAAGAGCCCAAGGTGGCACTAACCTGGATGGAAAAGCCATCGGATGGAGTGAGCAGGGGAGCACCTGCCTGGGGAAGGAGAGAACGTTCACCCACTGTAGGACTGGGAATGATGGAAGCAGGAAGCAGCCAGAACAGATATTACCAGTAGGGAAGCAGAGGAGGGATGGAGAGGGCTGTGACTGTGTTGCAAAAATAGGGAGCTTGAAAAGACGTGTATGGTCAAGCATGTGAGCTTGCTTCGCCGTCCCTGAGAAGTGACCATTTAGGACAGGGAATCCACTTTCATCTACTGCTAGTGCTCTTCCACTGGACGGCAGCTTGAAGCCACAAAAGGCTCTTTAACACGGGTCTAAAATTTGCTCCCTCTTACTGTCCACTCAATAGCTGTTTTCTTAGACCCAAGAAATAGTCCAATTGTTCCTTCCCTTAACATGTAGAGGAAGAATTCCCATAAAATCTTTGGCTTAAGCTTTTTAGAGCCTATTCTTGGCCCCACATTTAACCTAATAAGCTGGATTCAATCATTCTCAGTTGGTCTCAGGCTATTTCTGTGGGCTGTGAATTATACTGGAACAGGGGAGAGCTCCAGGCAGGAAACAAGTGTGACAAGGTTATCTTATCTCAACAGTGTAGGTAAGAAGGAATCTGGGTCCAGTAAGGGAGGTCATGGAAAGAAGTAAAAGTGAGAGTCTGTGAAGAACTAAAATTAAATAAAGCCCTGTGGAGTGTAAGAAAGAGAGGAAGGGGATGACTATGAGCTTATGAGAGAGAATGTTGCAGAGAACCCTGCTGCCAAGGATACACAGGCCAGTCAGACTAGGTTGTAGGCTTGTCAAAGGGGATGAATGATTCTGCTTGAAATATCAAGGATGCAGAGGACATCAAAGAGGAAAGATACAACAGGTAGTTGGAGATATAAGGAGGAGGTACAGAGAAAAGTTGAGACAGGTAATGGTGACTTGGGTGTCTTTTTCAGTTTATAGATAATAAATACAGCCATGGCTACAGATGAGCTCTCCAAGAGAAGAAGAGACTTTGACAGAGCTATCAGGCACCCTCTAAAATGCTTCTCAACCATGGCCCTGGACATTGCCTCTACATTTGGCCCAGTTAAGAATCTGTTCCTTCTGCAACTGGACCAATGCGGTGTCTTTTTAATAACCTCAGTCTGAGTCAAATTCACATTTGGGTGTCAAAGGAAGCCCCCATGTTATACTGAGAATTTTCAGCAACTTTCATTTGCAACCTTTCATTGTACTATGGAAACAGGAACTTTGGTCCCCCAGAATTCTGTATCAATTTTATGAGGGGATAATTTAACCACAGTTATGAATCTGATAAATACCTAAGCTCTTTTCTTGGTAACCTTTAAACAGGTAGCTTTCTGTACTTAATCTTCAGAAGCTGCTTAGAAAACATTCAACATCAACAATCTGTGGTTATTTTAAAAATTCCTGCTTGTTACAGAGCTTTCTTTCTCTGATAGTGGCTGCCTGTAGTGAAGGGCCCAGCATATCATTTAGATTATTTGGATATGGAGGGGGTGAGTAGCCCGAGGTAACCACTTGGTAAGAGTTAACTGTTAAAAATGAGGATGATGGTGATTTCTCATTAAGACTAGGTGAAAGAAGTAGAATTGGATTCCAACTGACTGACCGTCCAGGGACCAGGGGCAACTCTGCTTTTCTCCGCCTTGCTCACTGGGAATGATAAAACTGATTCTTAGCTACCAACCAGTCTCTCCACAAGAGCTAATTCATTTAGTAATGGCTACAAAGGTGTCAGTAATCTAAATAAATCAGAGAGGAAAGGAAGGATGGAGGGAAAGGAAGAAAGAAGGGAGAAAGGAAATTAATCATTTAGAGGTACTTCCACATGAACCCTGGCAGAACAGGTGGTTCTAGAAGCACTAAGACTGATACATTTAGGTAAATCATAGTCCTCCTCCAGGCTCTCTTGAACTTTCAGCATCTCTTAGGATCACACCATAGTGGCTGAGCTATTCAACTAAAACTTGAAACCAGGAGAGACTGTGCTGAAATGTTGAAACCTTTCTGTGGAGACAAATTGGCTCAATACCAGCAACCTTCACCCCTTTTTCTACTGGTCTGTAGATTGGCAGATAATACCAAGCACATATCTGGAGAAGGAGCAAAGATGACAGAATATTCAAAGTAAATAAAACCACCTATCAATTCATTCACCAACTCTCTTGCCCTCCTTAGTTTTAAATTTTATTTCCAGTTTAATATACTTCATCTTATTTAAAGTTTTGCCCTTTATATGGACAAGGATGTGGGGATTGACTTGGGAAAAGGGGGACTAGGGGCAAAAGGGTAAAATTGGGATAACAATAGCATAAACAATAAAAAACTTAAAAAAAGAAAATGTACATAAATGACATTAAAATATAAGAATGAAAAATCACTGATAAGCCCAACACTGAGAGGGAGACCCACTGTTAACCTTTTGCTGTACACCCTTTTGGAGTTTTTCATAGTAAATACACATAAAATTTTCCATAATTAGTCATTTTAATAACCTATTCCAGATCCTAGTCTATTCTCCGAGCATATAAACTTAAAACTGTCCCAGACTAGACTCCCAAGCTCACCTTACTGGGAAACTGACGGAACCATTGGAGACTTTGGGCTTCAAGTCATCACACTCTGGCTTTAATTCCACTCTGTCCATTTAGGGATCCTCTGCCAGGGGCAGGTCTCATCCCCTTTCTGTCTCTGCCAGCCAGGTTTTAACCCTGGTTCCCCTTCCCCCCTTCTCCAGGTCCCTAGATTCAGTCCTCAGAATTGTACTACAATTAGCCACTTATGCCATTAGCCTCTTAAAACATTTAATGAGGAGAGTTTGTTGGCTCCAGTGGCAGCTGGTTTTGTTTACCTGGCTCTTTACTTTAAAAGGAAAAACCTTTGCCCCTTATTATCTGACCCCTTCTTTTATTTCAGGTAATTGCATTAGTGCCGGCTTCCCAATGCTCAGGAATTTCCGGACCTATTTTGCTGCCTGCTGCTTTTAGGGAGGAGGGGCAGTCTGCTCAGAATTCTAACACCCCGCCTGCTGACTGGGCAGGTAATTCCATAAAACTGGGGCCTTCCCCACTGAAGGGGGAAAAGCTCGGATAATCATTAGAACAACCCTGTTGACCTATAAAACCTATTCTGACACCTTGAAGCCAAACACTGGAGAGGCTGACTTGAGTCTGTCTGAAGCTCTGTAAATTGTATTCGTTCCTCCTCCAAAGGACCTCACTGTGGCTTCTTGCTGAGCACATTCTTCAGACTCGCCCTTAGGTTTTCTTTCTGAGGCTACATTATTCTTCATCTTCGCAATGGGTCAACCCTCCTATCTTGTGCTCAAGAGCTACTTCAGGCAAGTGAAGCTTGGATGAAATGAAAATTATTACAAAAACTTTTAAAAATAAAGATCCTACTGAATATAGGTGTTTCTCTGAACTTCTTAAACCAGTTCCTATAAATCTACACAGGAGTCACCCAGCTGATTACAAGGTTGAGGTCCAGGAATTTCTAAGAGTTGGTACTTTGAAAAGATGTTATCATTGAAAAATGGTAAAAGTAGAGGTCAGGTTTGTGGGCAATTCCAGAGGCACATAATGTGGGCTCAAAAACTATATTTAATGAAACCATGACTACTTGTATAATCCAACCCACAGTGAGCCCAAAGGGTGGCCCTGAGGCTTAAGAGCTGTTCTAAGAGCGCCATTTTCTTGATCATTTTTCTCTCCTAATTCTTCGCACACTTTTGGTCCTGAGACCAGGTCATTCTCCCCCACGAACCCAGTGTAAGTGGAGAGACTGTCTCCTGGCAGAGGTTCAAACAGCTGGCCCTTGTTGCAGTGCTGAAGAGGGATCTACAAGCAGCCCCTAAAGACAGAGGTAGAAAAGCCACCTGCAACTCCAGCAAATGGAGTGGACTCTGAGAGGGCACCTCTGGGAATTTTCAGTCTTAGCAAGTGATAGAATCCAAAGTAGGGACAAGAGTGGGTCTGTGTGTTTTGGGGCTGAAATTTAAAACAAATTGTGGTACATTCTTTAAGAAAAAGGAATCAAAAGTACAAAACACAAGATTAGTTACAAAAGTATTTATTTAGAATGACAAAATAAATCACAACAAACTCCCAGAATCATCTCCCATCCATTTTGTTTTCTCAGAGCTCTTCGTGCAATTTACCGCAAATGCTTACATAACAATGCTTCCTAATAGCATCTGCCCCTATGCCTTTAACTCCTAGCTAGGGCAGCCAGCTTCCAAAATGAGGCAGATGTCTGGAAAAAAGTCTGCCCTCTGAGTAATCTCAAGAGGTACTTCCTGATTTCATTATGCTCCTCAGAAAAGGGCAAAAATATGAGCAAATATAGTCATGTTCCCCATAATGACATTTTGGTCAATGGAGCCTATATATGACAGTGGTCCCATAAGATTATAATAAAGCTGAAAAATTCTTGTCACCTAGTGTATCTCCTACTTTAGCCAGCTGTAACATTACAGCACATTATAGTATTCATGTGTTTGTTGTGATGCTCGTATAACACAAACCTACCGCACTCTCAGTCTTATAAAAGTATAGCACACACAATTATGTACAGTACATAACACTTAATAATAATAAATGACTATGTTACCAATTTATGTATTTATTATACTATACTATTCTACACTTTTATCATTATTTTAGGGCATACTCTTTCTACTTACAAAATAGTTTACTGTAAAACAGTATATAACAGTATGCTACATAACTCTGGCAGCAGCCCCTCACATTTCATGTTTATCTAGTTCCTTGATTGCACCATTTTCTCTTGTGCTTGATTTAATCTACTTTTGTTTTGTACAGTGAGTAACATGCTATAGAGATTTATAGCCAAGGAGTGATAGGATATACCATATAGTGTAGGTGTGTAGTAGGCTATACCATCTAGGTTTGTGTAAATGCACTCTGTGATGTTCACCTAATCATGAAATCGCCTAATGACACAATTCCCTGTTGTTAATGGTGCATGACTGTACTTCCCATCTTGTCCCCAGTAGGTGAAGTGTTGTTTTCCCCTGACTTCTTTCAAAGTTTTCTTTTTTCTTTGGGTTTTGGCGGTTTGAACGTAATATTTCTTGGTGTAGTTTCTTAGTATTTATAATACTTGGTACCTATGAGCTTCCTGGATCTATGTACAGTATTTTGCCTTTCATTAATTTTTGGAAACTTTTCAGCCATTATTACTGAATTACTTCAAGCCATTATTACTTCACTGTTCTTCTTCTGTGTTCTTTTTTTCCTCCATGTATTCATGTTCCAATGATGTATGTTACACACTTTGAAAATGTCCCATGTTATTGAATGTTCTGTTGTTCTTTTGTTTTTCACTTTTCATTTTAGTCTGAAAAATTTCTGTTGACCTATTCTCAAGCTTGCTGATTCCTAAGATGTGTCTGGTCTCCTAATGAGCCCATCAAAGGCATTCTTCATTTCTGTTACAGTGTTTTTTATTTCTAGTACTTGCTTTTGATCACTTTGTAGCATTTCCATCTCTCTGCTTACATTATCCATCCATTCTTATATATTGTGTACTTCTTCTATTAGAGCCCTTAACATATTAATCATAGTTATCATATTTTGCTGTGTATAATGCACACTTTTTCCCCCCAAATTTCTGAGGGAAAAATAAGGATGTGCATTGTACATGGGGAGTAATAATCCTGTATCTATATAAATGTTTTAAATTATTTTATTTATACTTATGCATTAAAAGTAGAACCCTAGAAAGCAATAATAATATCCATATGCAAAATAATACCCTAAAATATGATAATTGGTTTTGTTTCCAAATATAAATAAATAAATACAATTAAAAAATTAAAATGCAAGATTTTTTTCTGAAAATTTGGGCTAAAAATGTGGGTGCACATTATACACAGGAATGAATTATACATGGCAGAATACAGTATTTTTAAATCCCTGTCTAATAATTCCAACATCTGTCATATATAGTCTAGTTCTGAGACTTGTGGGGTTTTTTTTGTTTGTTCAGACTGTGTGTTTTTTCTTGCTTTTTGGTATACTTTGTAATTTTTTGTTGAAAGCCAACATGCTGAATTGGGAAACAGAAACCGAGATAAGTAGACCTGTGAGGATTTAGGCTACAAGTTGTGCTACGTTATGTGTTTATTGTAGTTGTAGGTACCAGAGGCTTCAGATTCCTCTGATGTCCTTGTTTGTGACTCATCTCTTGACTTTAGGCTTCCCTAATTACTCCTCCTCAGGGGGAGTATGTGTGTTACAGGGTTTTTTGTTTTTTTTTTCTAGCTAGAATTCATTGTTATTATATTAGCACCCTGTTGATATGGTTGCTGAGTATAGAAGAAGGAAACTGTTCCCTAATTTTATGATTCAGTCTCAGTCTTTTATTGGGTCTGTATCTCTGGGCTATAAATGTCACTTTTTAAGCTATTCTTTCTTAGGTGAGACAGGAAGGATAGAGGAGTTAGAGTGAGAGGAATGCCTTTCCATAAAAGGGATAAGGCTCTGGTTATAACTTTTCCCTTAGAGAGCTGACATTTGTTACAGAGAATGCTCTGATTATATCCCATAAGGATAACTCTTACTCTCCCCTGGCCAGAGCCCCTATGGTGTTTTTCTTGGATTCCACAAAAGTGGAGGGTGAGGGGCTAAGACTGAAGCCTCCAGGAGTTCCTTATTTTCAAGTCAGTCCACACTTAGTGTCTCTCTAGAAAGTCATTAAAAATACCACTTAAGTGTTCCTACCAGTTATGGTTTCAGTATTTTCTGTTTCAAGTAAGCAAATTTTGGTGGCGAGACTGGATTAACCTGTCTTTCTAGATTTCAGGGTGTTGGTTTGCCCTACAATCATAATTCTCCAAGAAAAGTTGTTCATTTCCAAACTGTTCACCTTGTTTGTGTTGAGTGAATAAGAATAACAACTCACCAGCTCTTTACACATTGTGGCTAAAACCAGAAGTCCATCAAAAGAATTCTTATGCATGCTAGCACTGATCTTTTGGCAATACTTGCGTTAAGCACTGTGTTGAGAAATAGCCTTATCTCCAAAGTGCATTGCCAGTTAATGTGCTAGTGTGATCAGTTAGTAATGTCTGCCATGGTAAGGAGAGTAAGGAATGAAGGCACATGTGCCACATATTTGCTATTTTTGACTAAGATGATTTGAAGGCCCCTTCCAGATCCAATGCTCAAGTTCTCCTCTTTGACACAGAATCAGACGATACCATTGGGTGTCCCCTAAACACATGTGAGAATCCTGTATTTCATTTGGTACTAATTACATTGCTTTTGCATATGATGTCATCCAACAGATGCACACAGGAATATATACAAAGAGAAAAGCAAAACAAAATGACTTGCCCAAAAGTCTCTTGTAAGTTTCCTATTGAGTTTTATTTTCCACACCATCATTTATATATGAGATTGAGAAATTACTTCTATTTTGTACTTCCTCAGTCTGTATGCTATACCTTTTCCATAATGTGGGTTTTGCATCTATGTCTTTGAAAGAACAGGGTAGGCAAAAACTGTCTATATTACATTATGTGTGTATGTGAAACAGCATCCATGTTAGCACCTAGTAGACTTTTCAGAGGACAAATTTCAGAAAAATTTATCTCAAAGCTTATAATCAGAAAAATGATGTTTCTCATAAAAATTACTCTTGTTTTTGACTTATGGACACTAGATTTTTGTTTTCCGCTTTACTTTGGTTACTTGAAAACAGAATGAAATTTATAGTCCATCTCTAACAAGAGAATAAAACAAGTTCATAAACATTTTAGTGTTAACCTTTCTCACTGCTTTATTGTTCTTCTAACACCATTTTCCATTTACTCTTACTCTCGCACTCATCTTTTTTCATCATTTTGCTACTGGATAGAAAAGTGGCCAGAAGGAAGGCTGAGAGAAACTGTGAAAAAAAAGGCACTCAATAATTCACAAACTATATAATTAGCTCTCTCTAGATACAAAGCAAAGCAAAGCCCCTTAGTCTTATTTCCTGCTTTATTTTCTTTTCTCCAATATCAATCTTTTGTTTTATTAAATATTTGGGAAAGTTTCAATAAGTCATATTCTCTTACAAAGTTTAAAAACACTCTTTTCTTTGTCAGATCAAATGTTTCATTTGAAACAATAGTTTGAGGTTGGATTATGAATCTATTAACCTTTAGTTTGTCATAAATAGATATCCTCTCCTAAAAATTTGTAGACATTTTTATGTTTTCCTGGGGCTAGAATTGGTTCTCCTAAGTGGCACCAAGAGTTGGTAAGGATTGAATTAATATAACCAGGGCTACCTGATATTTCCAGAATATATTTCCTCAAAGATCACAGTACTTCACAGATAAACTTAAAGGATCTTTCTGAATGAGAACAGGGCAATTTTGCTTTCTTATTTCATAATGAAAAACAGTAGTCCAGGGCTCCACTGTAGGACATTCAATGAGAGAGAGAGAGCGAGAGCACATTGAGTGTGAGGGACAGGTAAAGAAGTGGAGGCAGCCTTGGTGCCATGGGGAGATTGATAGGTCCACACTAAGGAAAAGGTCTGTAGCCTTGCCCAGTGGTCAGCAAACATTTATGACTGGGGGCTATGTGGTCACTGTTGCAACTTCTTAACTCTGCTATTGTAATGCAAAAACAGTCATAGACAATATAAATTGATAAGCATGGTTGTATTCTAATAAAACCTTTTTTATGGAATTTCATAAAATTTTCACATCACAAAGTATTATTCTTTTGATTTTTTCCCTAGCTGTTTACAGATGCAAGTAACATTTTGTAGGTTTGCCAGCCATACAAAAACCCATGATAGGCTGGGTTTGGCCTGCAGAGCATAAGTTGCTAGTACCTGCCACACTGGACAATTAAATTCTCTACAGCTGGAAAAGTACAAGCTATCTCCATTGAATTAAGCATTATTAGCAAGATTCCAACAATTAATTCCACGACTGATACAACCACCACTGGTAGGGTGAATATACCTATCTCCGGTATCTGTCTGTAATAACTTCCCACTTAAGTATATGAATTACCATGATAGAAAGTATGTTAAATGTCAATTCCCTGACCCTGGGTGAAGCCCTTAAATCCACATTTTTAATCGGTATCTCAGGTAATATGATTTGTGTGTAGATCCAGACTTTGAGGATCAGTGAATTACTGCACATTATTAGATCCCCTGCTTATACAAAACAAACAAACAAGCCCACCAGGTCACCAGAGACAAAGAACAAGTGCTCAAAAAGAGTTCCACAGAAAAGAAGGTGCTAAAAGTACGCTAGGTCTTCCAACACTGGTTTCCAACAATTGTATAAATCTCCAGATTCTTCTGTTCCCTCTTCCTAGACTAAATAGCTTCCTTCTCTGTGAACTCTTCTAACCTACTGTGCCCGCAATGATTTACAGTAATTTAAAGTCATGAATCCAGAAACAATCCAGGGCCATATCACCCACTCTAATCTAAACCGACTTCATAAAAATGGAATTTGGACTTAAATAAACACACATGACTGAGTAGATGCTAGGAATCCCCCATCCAATCTTAGACCTAGAGAAATGCTGCACAAATAAAAGAAAGAATATTAGTTAAACTTGAAATGAAGGTGAATCTCCAGATAGCAGAAAAAAATAGAGATTCAAAATCAGAATGGCAACTAGGAGATGCAATTTACACCACAAATCTCAGAGGGCTGCTCCTATATGAAAAAAGGCATTTTGTGAAGTGCACTGTCATTTTTTTTATCCTTGTTAAGATAAAATTCTGTCTTTTCTTACTGACTAGCAGGAATGTTTTATATATTCTGGATGAAAACCTTTCGTTGTATATACTCACATAAGCCTATATCCTCTCTCAGTTTGTGATTTCCCACCCTTTATGGATTTTTTTTAACATTTAATGAACAGGTATTGTTAATTGAAATGAAGTACAATTAATCAATTTTTTTCAGGGTTAGTGATTTTTATGTCCTATTTAAGAAATATTTGCCTACTTCCAGGTCATGAGAACACACTATGTCTTCTTCTGAAGTTTTTTGGTTTTACCTTTCACATTTAGGCCTGTGATCTGTCTTGAATTAACATTTTCCTTTATGGTGTAAGGTACAGATCAAGAGAGTATCTAAAAGCAGCCAAAGAAAAAAAGACTTTGCCTCAAGGAGTGACCACATTTCTTATATTTGACTTACCAACAAAAACTATGGAAGCTAGTAGATAATAAAATTACATTTGTTCAACTGCTGATTTTGTTTTCTAGCAGTATGACAATGATTTATCTAGGTGTGGTTTTCTTTGTATGTATCCTTATTGTAATTTGCTGAGCTTCTTTTCTACATGTTTTTCATTTGAGGGAAAACTGCATAACATAAAATAAACCATTTTAAAGTTCACAATCCAGTGGCATTTACTTTATTCACAACATTGTGCAACTAGCATGCTAATTCTGAAATACCCCCAAATGGAACCCTATACTCACTAAGCAGTCTTTCCCCATTCCGCCCTCTGCCAAACCCCGGAAGTCACTAATCGTTTGTCCCTGTAAATTTATCTACCCTGGGCACTCTATACAAATGAAAAAATATAATACATGGTCCCTTGTGATTGGCTTCTTTTACTTAGAAGAATGTTTTTGAAGTCCATCCACATTACGTCACATACCAATATTTATTTCATTGCAGAGATAGACCACATTTTGTTTATACATTCATTCATTCACGCACATTTGAACTGCTTCCCCCTTTCAGCTATTGTCAATAGTGCTGCTATGAACATTCAAGTTCAAGTATTTGTTTTTAAGAATGGCCATTTACAACTTAAAGGATACCTGTTTCAATTCTTTGGGATATATAGCTAGGAGGAGAATTGCTGGGTCACATGGTAATTCTATGTTTAACTTTATGAGGATGTGAGCTTCATGAATTTGTGACATTTTCATGGCCATTCTGTCTTGAAAAAAATGTTTTTGTTGCATTCTCTCCTCCCTTTTTGGTGCTCCAGTTCTAGGGACAGCAAAAGCCGCCTGTATTCCACATGTTCCATGTACTCGTTCTTCCCCTGCCCCTATGCTTCATTCTGGGTATTTCCTATTAACTTGTCTGTGAGTCAGTTAATCTAATTTTTTGCTATATCTTGTCTGCTGTTAAATACATCAAGCAATATTGTTTGTACTTCTAGACTGTCCATTTAATTTTTGTAAAATAGACTCCAATTCTCTGTTAAAATCCTCTATTTTTCACCTTTAATTCACATTCTCCTGAAGGCACATATCAGAGTAATTTAAAATTCCTTGTCTGAGGCAAAAAAATCATGCAGCTAACATTTCTGTACATTTTTAAGATGTAAAAAGATACACATAAGATTTAAATAACACTTTTAGTTGTTTAGAACTAAATGGTGATTTNAAAACTGTACTTGAAAAATAATTAAATAAAAAAAAAACTAAAAAAAAAAAAAAAATAAAATAAAATAAAATTCCTTGTCTGAGGCAAAAAAATCATGCAGCTAACATTTCTGTACATTTTTAAGATGTAAAAAGATACACATAAGATTTAAATAACACTTTTAGTTGTTTAGAACTAAATGGTGATTTTTATTTCTTCCCAATCTGTATTTCATGTATTTCTGGTTCCGTATTTCACGGTGCATGCAGACAGTAACAATATACGACAGAGCCCTGGGGCAGAGGAAAGCAACTGCTTTAGCTACTGGGACCTGGGAGCCCTTGCAACCCTGAGACCCTACTTGTCGGGCTACAGGTTGAAGGAGGCCTCGCCAGGCACCCTGGTTGCCCATCAAGGTGCACTGTATTGCACTGGTTAGAAAGCCCTGATTTGGGGCACTAAGGGTTAAGTGGTTAGAGAATCACCCTGAAGGCAAAAGTAGCTTTCACAGAAAGTTGAATGGACTAAAACAAAGACAGAATCATTGAAAGCAAACTGTTTATGTACCTTCCCAGAGGAGAGAAGTGGAGAAAATGAAATTCACAAAATGCTATTATATCATCAGCCATTAGCATTTATTGAACAACAAATTGTTGAGGGAATAAGGGCATAAAAAATAAAATTCCTTGTCTGATAACTCCAATGGCAGAATCACCTGAGTGTGCATGTGTGTGTGTGTATGTATTTGTCCTTTCTTAGCTCCGGGCCACTTAGTTCTATTTTTTAGTATGCTTCATAAATTTTAAGTGGATTTGGACATTGTGAATGAAAAATTTTAAAGGCTATGGCTAATTTGCCATTCTCCAAAGATGGTTATGTTTTCTTTTCGAAAGAATACAGGATACCAAGAGATCACCTTCATTCTCCTAAAGCTTGGTTTAAGGCAGTGGGAGGTTTGGTCTATTTCAAATTTGTCCCTACTCCTGAAACACTGTCCTTACTTCTAGAGCATGGTCATTACTTCTAGGGTCTGAGCCTTTCAGAATCTCAACTGAAAACCAGGAGAGTTTATGAAAGCACCCACACATTACCAGGACCTGTGTGCTAGTCTCTATCTCTCTCCTACCATCTGTTTGCTGAGATCCTTGTGCAGCACTTCAGTCTCTCTGCTGCTTTTTACTGCTTGGTTTCTAGGGGTCTAATGACTTGTATACAAAATGGCGGATTTGGCCAACGACTTGTGAGAAATTTGTATTCCTGCTGCTTCTTCGTTGTGCTTTGCTTTTCTCTAAATTTTATCCTTTAATACCAGCCACTTTGGCAGCCCCCAATTCTTACTCTGTTGCTGTAGCCCAGTAAGAACATTATGTCTGCTTAAACTCTATTCCCCTAGGCTGAAATCTGGAAAATAGCCTCAAGAAAATAATCTAGGGATGATGTTTATATGGGGTTCACTTCACGAATTTTTCTTCTTTCAAGAATCCTAGCTCCTCAACTCTCCCTGTGTTGGTTATATTCCAATGCCTTAAAAAGGTTACTTTATTGTTTGATCAGCTTTTAGAGTTGTTTTTTGTTGGAGGATCGGTCAGGTACAAACTACTCTATCATGACCAGACTAGAAGATCTCTACAAACAAATTTAATGAATAATATCTACATTAAACACTTTGTCGCAAACAATAGACAGAGAGGGAAAACTATTCAAATCATTTCATGATGATAGTAGAACCCCTATTCTACTGGCAGTAAAAAATAGCACAAGAAAACAAAATTATAGAATCATCTCACCTATATATATGGAAACAAAAATCTTAAAATACTAGTGAATAGAATCCAGCAGTGTATTAAAAAATACTACAGCCTAGACAGGGTTTATCCCATAAATGGAAGGACTGTTCAATATAAAAAAACTCTGCCTATGTAATACACTATCTTAACATTAAAGGAAAAAAGCCAAATGATCATTTTGATAGATACAGAAAAGAAGTTGGATAAAAACAGATACATTCAATTCCTTAAAAAAATAATAAAACTAATCTTTAAGAGGCCAGAAGATATGATCTTCTTAACCTGATAAAGGCTATCTGCCAATACCCCAGAGAAAACATCAGACCTTATGGTGAAAGTTAAGTCATTCCCATTCAGGTCAAGAATAAACAAAAATGCCTTCCATCACCCTTAGCATTAAATACTGTACTGAAGATCCTCAATAGTTAAAAAAAAATTAACAGCACATAATTATTAGAACAAACCTAATTTATCATTATTTGCAAGCAATGTAATGATCTATAGAAAAGCTAAAAGAACTACAGAAAAATTTTTGAGAACAGGTTAAAAAACTTATGGTAGTTACTTAAAAGATGAACATATAAAATCTATAGTGTTCCCAAACACTAAAAACAACTAGTAAGAGACTGTATTAAAAAGATGACTTTGCAAACCTATAAGATTCTTGGGAATAAATCTATCCAAGTGTGCAGGGACTATAGGAAGAAAATTATAAAATCAGATTTCTAATTCACATTCATAAACAAAAATATATTTCAGATGGGACAAGACTTAAGTATTTTTAAAAAGTTTAAAACAGGAGAATATTTTTATGCTTTTATTTTACATAGGAAATGTTTTTCATTATACTATATATCAAAGATAAATAAATAAAACAAATTTATATTTAACAATATATACAGATCTTAACAACATGTTGAGTATAAGAAAGTGATTTTGTAGAATATGAGTGTTATCATTCTACTTTATGTAGTTTTATATAATTTTCAATTATGTAATTTATGTAAATGTTTAAAGCATACAAAGCAATACAATAGCTACTTTATAGATTCTCATGGCTTTAGTAAAAATATAAAAATAAATATAGACAGAAGTATGCAATCTTAAGTTATATAAGTGGTTATCTCTGAAAAATAATGGGACTACATGAAAAAACTGGTAGACTTCAATTTTATATCAATGATGTTTTGTTTTATATAAAATATAAGCAAAACTTAAAAAATTAATATGAATTATGAGTTGGATACATGAATGTCTTCATATAATTCTCTCTGTTGCCATTTTTGATCTTTTATAAAACAAGACACTGGGAAGGTCCTATGGGTAGTTCTTTTTGTTTTTTGTGTTTGAAACAAAATATTCAAAATGTATTCTCTAACAGCCAGCATCAGCAGGTTCAGCTGCAGGGTTGTCTCCATACACCATACATTCCCAAGGCGCAACAGGAAGCAAAGCTCTGGCGTGTCCTCAGGAACAGCACCCACTGCACAGTGTGAACAGATACTATCATTGTGTTCACTGACACTCCCGGGAAGAATGGCACAACTTGGCAAAAACAAAAAATGTTTCTGGATCCTAAAGTCAGATGCAATCACTCAGAGACCAACTTTTGATATTCTTGATCTACATTTCCACATTGAGGGGGAAAGACTCTTCCATGAAGAAATTAGGGTCTTTCCTTCTTCCTCTTTTAACTGTTAAAAGCCACATTTATTGTTTGCCTAATATTACATACACAGAAAAGGGGATTAAAAAACATCTTGAGCGTCCAGCTGCTCCTACCAATACATCAACTCCTAGGTTTAAGACGGGGACTAGGAACACTTTCAGTGGTCATAAAATAGGAAAAGAGACAAAAATAAAAAATAAATGAGGGAGATAAATTAAAGCTTTCATACTCAGGACTTGCCTGTTCCAACTTCATAGCCTTTGTGTGACAACACTCGGAGTGGGGCAGGATATCTTCAGAATTACTTAGCATGAGTCACATTAAGGAAATTTTTAAAAATTAGTATGTGAACCTCTAATAAGAAACATGCCCTTCCATGAGTTTCTTCAAGAACAAAAAACCCATTTGCTTGAAAGAATAGGTAGTGGCTAACTAAATTAAGTCACCTGAGGTCCCCTGCTCAGGTGCCCACCTGGCCTGGTGTTCAGGAAGAAGGCGGCATCTGGAAAGCACAGAGAACACACTGGCACTCTGAGGGCTCCCTCGGAACTGTACCCCAATACACAGCAACACACACACTGACTCACCCTTTCCCCTCAGGAAAAGAACCGAGTCCTGTGAGTAACTGAAATGCAAACAACTTTAAAAGATAAAATGAACAAAATCCAGGCGTAAGTGAAACTGAAATTTTACAGGAAAATGGGTCTGTTTCTGGAGGTGGAAAGGAGAGCTGACAATGGATGCTAAGAGTGTTAGTATTTCCCCCCCTGGGAGCTAGGTGTGGCCAACATCATTGAGTACTTGTGAAACATTAATGGGCTAACAGAAAAGTTATGAGTCTTTGTTCAATTAAAATTTGGTTGCACCATCATTAAAACTAAGCTGTTCCACCTGCTACTAATTTCATTATTGGCTACTAGGCTCGTTATTTATTTGTTTGTCTGAAGGGAGAGAGGAAGTGCTGCTGGCAGGGCAGATCAAACTGAAGTACACACGAGAGGTCGTGTGCTAACGAACAAGAATGCTGATCTGCAGTGGTTCTCACTGCAAATTTATGGTCTAAATTTGATGATAATTTGAATGCGGAATTACACAAATGCCTGGGATTTCTATTTTTCTTTTTCCAGCGTTTTTGGGTAGTTTTCTTACTTTAGAATTGGAAGGGGCTAGGGTCCTAAGAACCTTTTCATTTACTGACTCGGAAACTGAGACCCAGATAGGTGAAATCATTGGTCCAAGGTCACGCAACTCACTACTGGCCTCCTTCCAATGCCTCTGAAAATAATTCCATGTTCTACTTCTAAAATTATTCCATTCTGAATAAAAAAGGCAGGTTTTAAAAGGCACCCTTTACACACCATAACCTCTCTTGGTCACAGGAAAGAACCTGGCTGGCGAGTGAGCCCATTTGGACAAGGAAGGTAATTTCTGGCTCTGAAGTTCAGCTTCTCCATAATGTCTCTTATACACTCAGGGTGAGGTTCCAGAGCTTGAAGGAGACATGGCCCCTTTGTTCTTCCTTTATGAAGGATGGCGGTGTGGTGACCAGGAACAATGCTACTTCGTTCTCATTTTAGTGGATGCACCTGGAGCAATTTGCTTTCCAACAGCAAATCCCTCTCTTCCACATATATGGAACCCATTGCATTTGCCAAGTATGTTTTCATCTATAATCTCATTTGAGCCTCAAAACCTCCCCAATACAAGTAAATTATCCTTGTTTTCCAAAGAAGAAAGCTGAAATGGAAGGAGGGAGTATGCTAAATTGGCACCAGAGCCCAGGGCTCATCTCAGGACGTTCATCTTGGGTCTGGGCTGCTGGCCATTCCTTGGCCCCTCCTTGCCCTGATACAGCCTTCCTCTCAGGTTGCAATAAGCTTAGCAGACACAGAATAACTGTAACTGGTGCTCCTCTGGGAATCACAAACCTGTATTAGGGCTGAGAAGCTGGACAGGCAGAAGAAGGGAAAGGGGAGGGGGAGAGGGGCGTGATTATCTCTTTCAAAGGACGCATAAGGGAAATCACTGGAGGTAGCATGGGGCACAACGCACACTAATAAAGTTTCAGAGGATTCTGGTCTAGGAGGACAACACAAAGTCCAGTGTTTTCCAACTCCCTGATTCATTAGAGTTACCTTATATTGTTTTTTTTATTTCTTTACTTCTTGTTTGTGAATAAGTAGCAGATCCACAAGGTTCAGGAATCAAAAGAAACAATATATAGCGAAAAGTCTCCCTCCCACCTCTCTGACCTAGTGGCTCTATTCTCCTCCTTGGAGGCAAAACATGCTAATAACGACTTTAAGAACATATAATCGAGGCATATATCCCCTCTCAACACACATTTTTACATAAAAGGTAATATACAACACATTGTTCTTGACTTTTTTTTTTACACCTAAATAACTTATTTTGGAGATTGTATCATATTAGTACACAAAAAGCCTCCTCTTTCTTTTTAAAGCTGCACAGTATTCTTTCATGTGCATACACCACAAATTTTGTTTAACTACCTCTATCTTAATAAACCATTAGGAGGTTTTCAATTTTTTGCTATTTTAAAGTTGTAATAAATAACTTTGTATAATGGACGTGTAAGAAAACTGAGTTTAAGTCTAAGCTCTAATGCAATGAATGCAGCCATGAACTTTGGGCAAGTCAGTTAGGATTCTGACCTTTTCAAAATAGAAAGAATCTTAATGACCTTTTGGTCTAGCATTTTCCCAATGCATATGCATAGAACACTAGTCCCAAAGGATGCACACCCTGGAAACTGATAGTACATATAAGACTTTAAAAAGACCACTGTGAACAAACACTAATCAATCCAGGGTTTCACAAAATTATTTAATAATGGGGTCTTTTTTTAGATATTGTGATGACTAATTTTATGTGTCAACTTGAAGAGTATATTTGGATGAGATTAACATTCAAATCTGTAAACTCTGACTAAGCAGACTGCCCTCCATAATGTGGGTGGGCTTCAACAAATCAGTTGAAAGCATGACTAGAACAAAAAGACTGGCTTCCCCACAGGGCAAGACGCAGTCCAGGAGATGCCTTTGGATTTCATCTGCACCATCAGCTCTGCTGGGTCTGGAGCCTGCTGGCACACACTGCAGATTTGTACTTGCCAGTCTCCATAATCACGAGTCAATTGCTTATAATAAATCTCTTTCTGTATATATACAGATCCTATTGGTTCTGTTTCTCTGGAGAACCTGATACAGGACCAATTGTTAACATACTATGAAATTAATGTTCCTTAGAACACTTAAAATTTAGAGAGGAAGTGAGATTTAATGTGTATCATAAAGAATGAACAGATTCAATGGCAGAGGTGTGAGGGTCAGATGTTCCAAGAATCAAGAAAACACAAGTTATATCCCAGGTATAATGGAAGCCAGTTTGATTAGGCCTCTAGTCTTTACTAATAATCCTTTATTTCTCTCATTCAACAATTCATAATTGAGCACCTACTATGTACCAGATGTCATTTTAGTTACTGAAAATACAGCAGAGAATAAGCCTGACAATGCCTCTGCTCTAATGGAATTTATATACTAGGAATGAGAAAAAATAAACTAATAAATGTGTCAGATTGGGGATAAATGCTGTGAAGAAAAAAATAAAGCAGAATGAAGTGGTTACAAAGCTGGGAGAAATCACTTTTTTACAAAAGGTGACCAGAAAAGGCCATTTTGATTAGGTGACATTAGAGTAGAGTCCTAATAAAAACAAGAGTCATGCATATTTCTGAAGGAACAATATTCTAGGAAAAGGGGAAAGCAAATGCCAAGGTCATGTTCAGGAAACAGCAAGCAGGCAGGAGTAGAGTTGGATAGGAGGTAAGAGGGCAGTAACAGGAGATGAACTCAGAGAGCCAGTTGATGTAGGGCCTCACTGGCCAATATTACAGCTTAGGTTCTTATTTTAAGTCAGATGAAGAGATTTGAAGGATTTTGAGCAGAGGAATGACAGAACCACTCTAGTTGTCTGTTGAAAATAGGCTATAGGTGGGAGCAAGGACATCAGTTAGGAGGATATTGCAACAATCTGAGGAAGAAATAAAAACTGTTCTGAATTGTGATGGCAGCAGTGAAAATTGTTAGAATGTTTGGAATCTGGATATATGATTTTATTTATTTTTAGAGAGGGGGGCAGGGAGGGAGAAAGAGAGGGAGAGAAACATCTATGTGAGAGAGAAACATTGATTGGTTGCCTCTCCTACATGCCACAACCAGGAACAGAACCCACAACCCAGGCATGTGCCCTGACCAAGAATTGAACTGATAACCTTTCCCTTTGCAGGATGACGCCCAACCCACTGAGCCACACCAGTCAGGGTGAATCTGGATATATTCTGAAGATAGAATTAACAGGATTTGCTGATGGGTTGCCTGATAGTAGTGCAGGGAAGACAGTTCTGCTCAGGAAAAATCCTGGGCTCTGGTCTCTCTTGCAACTATTTGGTTATGTGACTTTGAGCAAGGCATGTAACCTCTTTGGGCCTTACCTACCTATCCGTAAAATGGGGTCATTAACTTCTTGTTTGGAGTTAGGGGGGACAAGTCAAATGGTCTATTAAGTACCTTCACTTGATCTATAAATTTGGTTTAGTCTATGCTTCGAAAATAGCACTCCATCATCTACTCTTTTGTATTGATTATAGTAGTTTCATGTAAAGAACTGTATCTTCCCCACTACACTGTAAATCCCTTGGATGCTGGGGCCTTGTCTATTAGGCATATTATCCCTACTTATTATCCAGTATTTATAAGCAGTAGTTAAACAATGGCCCTAGCTGAATTTCAGTGCTGTATTCAGTTTGCTAATGGATTTTGCAGTTCTTCATTCCCTGCTACTTATTTTACTTTACTTGTAAACTTACTTGCATAAGACACCCAGTTTCAAAGAGCCAGAAAAGGAAAAGAAAGAGGAAGGAAATTCTTATTCAGTAGTTGCTATGCTGAGGTAGGTAGGTTGGTTAAGAGAGGCTTAGTGAAGAAGTTGAAAGTCTGACGTGGAAGCTCAACTTTAAAGAAGAGGTAAAATTTTTTAAGTCAGAGAAAGGAAAGAAAGGCATTGCGGGCAGAAGAAAGAGCGCCACCTGAAAGTGCATGCGTTGGAAACAGAACTCTCAGTGGGAGCACAGCACGCCCAGGGGTGAGGGAGGCAGAATGAACAGGGCTAAAACCAGAACAGTAAGTGCCATGCCGATTATGATAAGCCCTCCATGTTGTTCTAAAGTACTGCTACTACCGAGGGGAAAAATGGGAAGTACCTCTAGACTGTAATCACCATGACAACAAGTCCTTGCGACTATCTTTTTCTTCATTGTATTCCTGGTGTCTATTACATGCTTGGCACACAGTAGGGATACAGTCAATAACTACTGAATGAATCATTGTTTTTAGACAGGAGAAGGATATAATCAGACATGAGTTTAAGAAAAATAACTGGTGAGAGTGATGAGACAGACTGAGAACTGAGATAACAAGAGGCAGGGAGGCCTCAGCTGATTACTGGCGTTCTAGGTGAGACTAAATAGGTCTACAATGGTCTACAGTGGCCTTTATTACAATCAGTAGGAACTTGGTTAAATAAAATTTAAATAACTGAATGATAATAACAACAACTATGTTTTCTTAAAAATATTAGCATGGAGGGGTATTCAATAAATATTTGTAAAATTAATGTGGAAAGGGTATTAATTGATTCTACATTATCTAATGTGCTTTGTTTTCTGAGAGGCCAATCACTATGTAATGAAAATGATAACAAAATTGCTATAACTGACTGATTTATTTTGGGGGAATACTTTCTATCATGCAAATAAAATAGTTACTGTGTTTCTGCAGTGATGGCTGGTTTACAAAATTTTCATTTACAAGATGATATCAAAGTCACAACATTGTAAAAGGCAAAGGGGTTATTCGTGAAAAGGTTAACGACATGGGGGAAATTATTTACAACAAAACAGAATTTTCAACAGGGCTACCAGATGGATGATAAAGGGAAGTCCAGGTCTGGAAGGAGTAAGAACTGAGGGAAAAAGGAATGAGAGCTTGGGAGAAGAGAGGAGATGAAGATAGAGGAAACGAAAGAGGAAGTGTCCTTCAACGGATGATTGGGTACAGAAGATGTGGTACACACATACAATGGGATACTACTCAGCCATTAGAAAAGATGAAATACTGCCATTTGTGACAACACGGATTGATCTTGAGGAGAGCATGCTAAACAAAATGTCAGACAGAATAAATTAAGCAACATATTATTTCCACTCACATGTGAGATATAAAACTGAAACCAACAAATGACCAAACAAACAAAAACTCATAGACACAGGCAACTGTAGAGTAGTTACCAGAGAAAAGGGGGTGGGGGGATAATAAAGGATAAAGGGGGTCAAATAGACGGTGACAGAAGATGATCTGACTTTAGGGGGTAGGCACACAATGCAATATGCAGATGATGTACCATGGAATTGTACACTTGAAACCTATGTAATCTCATTAACCGATGTCACCTCAATAAAGTCAATTAATTTTTTTAAAATAAGGATTTAGAGAAAACTCAAGTGGAACTAAATACTGGTCTTACATTAAGAAGGATTCTTTGTATAAGTGGGGAATGGATGCTGGTGATGCAAACAAACAGACACAAAATAACAGACCTCGCCCGAAGTTCTAAGCAAATTAGTGAAGCCCTCTGACCTTGCCTTCCTCACAGTAAAAAAAGGTAGGACAACACCAACTTTCCACAGCTGCTGTGAGGATTAGATGAGGTAGTGAACATAAAGTACAAGGCACAAAATAAGTGTGTGGCACATAGAGCTATGGATTCCGTCACGGAGCAGTGAAGGGCTACTTCTGTAGTGAAAAGGACTTGGGACCAGTTAGCCTGAGGTAACAGCCAGAAAGGGGAATGTTAGCATTTGACATTTTGCAAGCACAGCAGAATCACACTGAATCATACTATTCACTTCTAATTCCTTCATGCTCCTTACTGCACCAAGTTAGATAGGTATTTGATAATCTTCTCAACAAAGTCAAGCATTTTCATGAAAATCTTAAAATAGAAAAAAGCCTAAAAGTGATTATAATGAATCAGGACTGGCTCCATAATGTCCAGTGCAAGAGTGCAAAAGCCCCTGTTTAAAAATCATTAAGAATTTCAAGATGGTGACAGCAGAGCATTAAACCAAGTACAAGGTCCTTCTGAGCATGGAGCCCTGTGTTACTACTGCACAGGTCACACAACCATAAAGCCAGCCCTGCAAAGAATAAACTTCATTGGCATTCAAGTGGTGAAGTCCATGTCTTAATGCTCCAAAAGTACAAGCATGGGTCTGCCCTTGGCAATGAGTATCTGAGGGCATGTCAATTAACTGTGAAGGTACAGAGGGTCTTGAGATACATGACAGAGAGAAGCTAGTCACAGGGCCATTTGGCACTGAAATGAAAATTGATGGCCAATTGACATTTCAAGGTTGGCACTAACTAACTGCTTCTGAAGTCTAGTGAAATATAGTCATTTCCTGCTTCTTTGATTTTTTACATTTTCGCTAATTAAATTACCACTTGAAGACAGAAAATAACCCACTGATGTAATTTAAAAAACTCTTTAGGACATATAAAACTTTTATTTTGGACCACTTGAGGTGGGTGCATTTCTAACTAATCTGAGGGAAGTGGCTGTTTCTCCCCAAATCCAGTATCTCCTAATATGCATTCTAAAGGCAAGCCCACCCTTGGGAAAATGGTCACATTTTAAGTTTGTTTTTACCTCCCTTTAACTATCCTCCTGGCAAGTGTTAAAAAATAGAAAATCTCTTTTAGGAAAAACATTATAATTAGTCATATTAACTATATTAATTGTCTAATTACTGTACTATCATAAAGGTAAGTTGATTAAATTATTTGACCTTTCTCAACCTCTCTTTCATCATCTGCAAAATAGAATAATGTTTTCATGCAAGTCACAGTTCCAGGAACAATGCTATTAATACATGTGCTCTAACATAATTTTTATTAATTAAATAACAAGATAACTTTGGTAAGACCGTTGGAGGGTTAAAAAGTACTGTATTTAAGACTATTCTTTTCTGGAGGGCCTAAAAACCATCTTGTTTTCTGGCACTGTGATCTTGAGACTTTTTGGACTGTATCTTCAGGGGCAGGTTGAGATGCAGAACAGACCTGAGTTATTTCCCCACAGCACAGTTAAGAGTGTTCTTCAGGAACAGAATATGCATTTTACGGCCTGATCTGGGAAGGCATCTGAAAAGCAACCTTGTAATGATCATTGTTTCACTTCTGCCTCAACTGAAACAGATTCAGATTCAACATTCATTGACTGTCTCCCACATGTGAGCAGAAAGCAATTGTTAATTGAATAGTTTCCAGAAAATGATGTACTTGAATAATCAGCAGCTTTTTGCAATCTGTTCACTGAATATCTAATATACTGGTTGTGCATTATTTTGTGTTGATTATAATTCTTAGGACAATTGTAGTAAAAATGCTTGTCATTACAGATGTTGCAAGAAGTGCTGGGAAGAGTATACCAATTAGCATTATTCCATGAATCTATGAGGGAGGAATTCATTAAAACTACGTGGATCTTGGTATTACACAAACATTTCACTCCCTTGTTTTTCTCTTACACCAAAACTCTGGCAAATACCAGGTCAGGAAAAATAAGATAAAAATAGTGTCTTCAGATAATCATATGTATCTTCTCTGTGTGTGTCATCTCTGCTTCCCTCTACAGTGGTTTAATGAACACTAATCTTATGTATAAAACATCAAGGGTAGAAATGAAGGGGAGACTAAGAAAGACTTCTTTCTCTTGTTACCCCCTGTCTCTTGTTACACAAGAATAATTTAATTTACATTACGATTTTTGGAACTTTATATATTCTACTTCAAAGGCATTTTAAAAGAGGACTTGGGGGCATGGGAGCTAGTTGTGCGGTTACTAGGGCAGGAGGAAGCAATGCTCAAATCTAGTTCTTAACACAGGGTCTCAGGATTCCTCATGAGGTCTGTGGATGGGCTCTAGGAGATCCATAAAAACCTTGAACTTTTATGCAAAATTGTGTGTGTGTATATTTCTGCATATACACATGCATTTTTCTAAGAAACATCATTTTCATCAGAATTAGAAAAAGAATCGATTATTTTAAAGAAGTGCCTTAAATCCAAAGAAATAGCGGTGAATATTTGGCTCCTGTGGTAAGTAGATAAGGATCTGCGAAATCTCTTAAGACCTGGAGGTCCTTTCGGGAATTCTGAGTCCCAGCAACAGAGTCTGCGCACTCACTAGGCTAGTCTTCTCAAGCAGTGAACTATTGTTGCTGCTGGTGATGCTACCATTTTTTCCCTGTCTGAAATGAATGCTCCCTGATCTCCTTAGGGCAAAACTTGGCTCTTCGTGAAATAAAAATGCCCCCGATGCCACTGGGAAATCACCATCCTTTTACTGAAGGAATAGCAAGTATTCAAAAAGGAAGGGCATTTTCCCACTCTCTTTGTCCCCCTCCCAGCCTGTTAGGCTAACATCAAATTTATGAAATACTCCCACAGAACAGGAAATGCAAATGTTAAAGCGCTCATAAATTTCAACCACATTTTTCATATGATTCACATTAAAGCATCTTATGTAGAAGTTCAACAAATATTGAAAACTATACTAATTACAATGTAAGTGAATTTTTAAAAGTATAGAAAATTTGAATTTCTTGATTTCTATAGGCCAAGTATACAACTTAAGTGTTCATGGGTGGTGGTTCTTTTGTTACCCTTAACTTTGTTTCCTTTTATTTATACAAAATGAAGTGGGAAGAGAGAAAAAAAGGGGGGTGGGGAGGAATGACAGGAAACAGCTATCCACCTCCGCACCAAATGCCAGTGAAAACCACAGTTATGCTACCATATAACAACAATATATTCTGTTTAGGAAACAGCCATGTAACTCTAGACAATAATGAAATTACATCCTGCACATGCTCAAAATCATCCTCCATAGCTTCCAGCGACACACCTTTTACTTCCCTTTGCTTTCTCGAATTCCCACGATTTTGTTCCTTAGAAAGGAACCCAACTATGACTTTCAGAGAAGCTGGTAGTGGTGGCGATGATGGGGTGGGGACAGGCATGGCAATGTAAATTTAACAGGGCCTCCAGTTTCGGCTGCCACAAATTTGGGGACTGGGAGAAGAGTGCCTGATCATTTCATATCAAAGACAGGAGAAAGCCACCTTTACAAAGGAGGACAAATGTCTGTCAAGGTAAATCATCCAGAGTATTCAGCCTTTTATCATGTGGCAGTTGTTGGGTTCTCTCTCAATCTGTCATTAAAAGACAAGTCATTTTTAGTTGAATTTATTGGGGTTACATTGGTTAACAAAATTATATAGGTTTAAGATGTATTATTCTATAATATATCATCTGTATATTTTATTGTGTTCACCACCCAAGTCTTGTCTCTTTCCATCACCACTTATCCCCCCGCTACCTTCTCCTGCCTTCCCATCCTCATTTCCCTCTGGTAGTGACCATGCTGTTTTTATGAAGGTTTTGTGTTTGTTTGTGTTTGTTGGTGTATTTTGTTCATTAGATTCCACATACAAAAGGGGATCCCCCCCAAACCCAGAATTTATTTATAAAATGTGTATTTATTCTCATGTTTAAACTTCAATCACCTTCAAAGCATTCCCCTTTTGATGCAATACACGTATCAAGATGCTTTTCCACTGCTCAAAGCCAGTTTTGAACTTGTTGATTTTGATGCCTTTTAGTGCTTCTGCCGTTTTTTATTTCACCTCTTCCACATTGGCGAAAGGCTTCCCTTTCAGGACTTTTTTCATTCAGGGGAAACAAAAAAAAGTCACTTGGGGTGAGACTGGGTGAATAGGGAAGTTGGGGCAGGGGGTAATCCCGTTTTGGGTTCAAAATTGTTGAACACTCAGCATGGTGTGGGTAGTTGTGCTCGTAAATCACCCATCATGAAATGGGCAAATGAGTTGAAAGAATCTTCAGAAAGATTTCACTGAAGCTGAGTGCAGCCTCTCACAACAGTGCCAGCTAGTACACTCAGGTACCCATACAGATGGGTTCCTAGAACACTCCCCTAGTAGGGGAAGCCTGTACTATAAGAGGACCACACTCTAGAAGATGATTCCAGGTTCTCTAGGTTTCCCACCTCATGTAAGTGAAATCATATGGTATTTGTCTTTCTCTGACTGGCTTACCTCACTTAGCTTAATACTGTCCAGATCCACCCATGCTGCCCCCCAAAGTAAGATTTTCTTCTTTTTAATGGCTAAGTAGTATTCCATTGTGTAAATATACCACAGCTTGTTTTTTGTCTTTTGTTAAATTATTCATGAATTGCCTGGGAATATGATGTCTTTAATTTATAACATTCAACATAATCTTTATATATGAAGAAAATAATAATTGTTATCCTTTTTATTGTTGTTCAAGTATAGTTGTCTACATTTTCCCCCTACCACTCTCCCTCACCCAACACACCCCACTTCCCATCTATCTCCCTTTGTTTTGTCCATGGGTCCTTTATACATGTTCCTTACTTACTCACCTACTAAGAGGCACTTGGGCTGCTTCCAAGTCTTGGCTATTGTAAATAATGCTGCAGTAAACACAGGGGCGCAAATATTCTTTTGAATTACTGTTTTGGGTTTCTTCAGATAAATTCTCAGAGGTGGAAATCCTGGGTCATAAGGAAGTTCTATTTTTAATTTTTTGGTGAAACTCCACACTACTTTCCACAGTGGCTGCACCAATCTGAATTTCCCCCAACAGTGCACAAGGGTTCCCTTTTCTCCACATCCTCATCAACACTTGTTTGCTGATTTATTGAGGATGGCCATTTCTGACAGGTGTCAAGTGCTATCTCACTGTGGTTTAATTTTCATTTCTTTGATAATTAATGACATTGAACATCTTTCATACAACTATTAGGCATAGGTGTGTCCTCTTTGGAGAATCAGGCCCTTTGCCCATTGTTTAATTGGATTATCTGTGGGTTTTTTGGTGTCGAGTTTTTTAAGTTCCTTATAAATTTTAGAAATTAATCCCTTATCAGAAGTATCATTGGTGAATATGTTCTCCCATGCAGTAGGTTGTATTTCATTTTGTTGATTGTTTCCTTTGCTGTGCAAAGACTTTTTAGTTTGATGTGGTCACATTTTTTTTTGTTTGTTTGTTTGTTTCCCTTGACTGAGGAGCTATATCAGAAAACACACTGCTAGGAGAAATGTCCAAGATTTTACTTCCTATATTTTCTCCTAGGATTTTTATGGTTTCAAGTCTAACATTTAAGTCTTTAATCCATTTTCAGTTTATTCTTGTGTATGGTGTAAGAAGGTGGTATAGTTTAATTTTTTTACACCTATCTCTTCAATTTTCCCAACACCATTTAAAAAATAGATTCTCTTTAACCTATTGTACATTCTTGCCTCCTTTGTCAAATATTAATTAACCATAAAGGTATGGCTTTTTTTCTCTCTATTCTTTTTCTATTGATCCCTGTATCTGTCTTTATGCCAGTACTCTGCTGTTTTGATTACTATGGCCTTGTAGTATACTTTGAATCAGGTAGTATGATTCCTGCAACTTCATTCTTTTTTCTCAAGATTGCTGTGGCTATTCAGGGTCTTTTATATCCATATAAATTTTTGTTCTAGTATGTAAAATATGCCATTGGTATCTTCATAGGAATTGCATTGAATATATAGATTGCTTTAGGTATTCTAAACTTCTAAGATGAAACATTTAGTTGCTTTTGAAACCACACAAGTGTATTCAACTTTATTTTGCAAACTTTCAAATGATGTCTCTTGCTTCATTTTTTTCAAGAAAAAAAATAATACTGAATAATAAAAACAATATATTTTGTACTGAGATCAAGTTTGAAAAGTGTTATTCACAAAGACTACCTGAGATGATAATGTGGAATACACTGCCAGAAATTGAAAATCGAAGATGACTTTGAATATCTGTAGTTTTCTCAGATGCTATCAAGGATGGTTTAGCCCTGGAAACCAGAATTCTGACGGTGGTAAGTATAATGGTGGGTCTATGAGATCCTAGGATCCAGTCATCTGTGAGGTTCCATGTTCTGTAATCCTAGAATCCAAACTCCCAAATGAATATAATAAACATTCCACGTAATTTGAGGAACACAATCAAACAGTGCTCACTGCACAAAGAAAGCCTGAAAGTCAAACATCCACATTGAGATAATACAGCTCTCCAAGGGATCAAATGACACCCGAGACAAATGTATCAAGTTGTTTTCCAACTGATCCAAAGTGTGGTCCAGCTGTTCCCAGTCTGTTTTCCCAACATCAGAGGCTATTTGCTCAAGGCAAACCATAAAAATACTTCTTTACTCATAAAAATAGACATTCCCTGACTTGTACACCAGACTGTTTATCTCCTCCGGCCATCGTCTGCTGTTACCCATTCATTCTTGTGTTCTGCTCCTCAGAGTAAGATTTGGGGAGAATCCCACCAACAATTACACTTGGATTCCCTAATTCATCAGAAAGGCAGGTTACTTCAGAAGAACAGGGAGCATGACGTCCACCCACAGCCACACACAAATTCAAGTATCATCTTCTCGACCTGCTCCTTCGGACAAGGTGTTTACACTCAGCCTGTCTGGGCAAATGCTTTCAAAGTACATTCAAGTGGAAGCTGACCTATTTCTTTTTTCTCTATAAAACATATTATTAAATATGTCTGTTAAAAAAACTGTTAGGGAAATAGTGTATGGAAAGAGTATGCACTTGTTTCTGTGCACAGATCTCAGTTAAATCCAGGATCACCACTCATAGCTGTGAGTAATTACACAAGTTACTTGCTCTCTCTGAAGCTGACTTTCCTCATCAGAGGTAGATGATATTAATAATATTTGTTTTCTCAGGGCAGTACTTCTCAAACTTCAATGTGCATATGAAACACCTGGGATCTTGTTAGAATGCAGATTCTGATGCAGTGACCAGTCTAGGGCAAGGCCCAAGATCTGCATTTCTAGTAATTCCCAGGCAGTGCTGCTGCTGCTGGTCTGGTCCATACGTGTGCAGCGCAGTAGTCAGGTCTTTCAAGGATTTAATATTATGTAAAGTAGCTACAATGGATTTGGTGAGTGTAGAGCTTTCACACAATACATTACACTGAACACTGACTATGTATAAAGTACCTCAAATCCCCCAAGGATTGGCAATTAAGAAAGCCAAAATTGAATTTAAATAATATAAAATTCCCTACTCTTTTCTTCAAAACTGAAAAGAAACATAGAAAGGAAAATTGTTACATTGGAATATTGGAAAGTAAGTCTTCCCTGGTGGTGGCTATGCTTTTAATTGTAGTAGCCATTTAGGTGATAACCACCGAGAGACTGATAAAGCAACTGAAGACCTGGGGACAGTGGTCACATCTCCAATTTAGCCTCAAAATTTTTTTAATATAACACAGTTTACATCTTTTTCATAATTCTTGCCAAGTAAGAAAAGTATTCAGAGATAATAAATGTATTTTTTTCATCTCAAGGTAGTAAGTATAAAAGTCATGAATACGTATGAAGGAAAACAGCAATTTCAAAAAGGCCTCATTCCATTTATGTGCTGTGTGGATCTCCTTGAATGATTCTACAGCAAACTGAACATGTAGAAATGTGTCATCTGTAAAAATGATAGTAATCATAACCAAAGCTTACTAAATGCTTATGAATATCAAGTACTATGCTCAATGCTTTATATGCACCATGATCTCCTTTAGCCTCACAATGCTATGTGGTGGGAACCAGTATGACACCTAAGACCCACTCCTGTCTTGGAGCCTTTGATCTACCTGCTCCTCTGCCTGTAACACACTGGCTCAAGATGTTTGCTTAGCTAAGTCCCTCGCCTCCTAGTTGCATCTTGGCTCAAATTTCACCTTTTCAAAGATAACTCCATTTAATTCTGCAGTCTGCCCTCCTCCACTCAACATTTCCTTTATTCCAACTTTTGACTTTCTCACATGTAATTTTCTTATTATATTTATCGTTTATTGTCTTTACCCACCCTTCTCCTTCGCACCAAACCTCACCACACTCTCCCAGAATGTAAGCTCCATGCAGGCAGGGATTTTTGTCTGTTTTATTTACTAATCTACCCTGGAAGCACCTGGAACAGTGCTTGTCACAGAGTAGACACTCCATTAATATATTATGGATACCTAATATATACCTATTAGGTATATGAATACCTATTCTACAGATGCAAAAGCTGAGATTCAGTGCAGCGAACTGACCTGTACAAATTTAGTAAGCATTAGAGCCAGAATTCAAAACCAGATGACTAGTCTCACACCAGACTACTGCAATACTTGTTTCACAGAGGAGTAAAGAAGGTGAAGGTTAGGAATTTCTAAGTCTAGGCTGGCATCCAGACACTTTGATATCTCATGAAGTAATAAGATGGATAAATATAATCAACCAACACCTCTCCAGGGTGGGCTCCAGGGTAATTAAAACCAGGATAGTTGGGATATGGCATGATCTTAGGATTTCAAGTGTAGCAAGTCTCTAAAAGCTGCCCCTTTAATATCCATACATTTATTTGTCAGATGCCCTTCATATAATGTATATAATATGCTTGAGCAACTTCAAGTAATGGCAGATGTTACTGGCTATGTATAAGGCCCTGGACCAGTGTTTCTCAAACTTTCCTTCCTTAGGCAGAGGAGATGCCTGTGGAAATCTGGAGGCAATGCCAGATTGAGCCTTCTTTGGGGTTTTATGTGTGCATATACTCTGTAAAATGGGGAGTTATTCACTCTCTTTCACCCAAGTCAGTGGAAGACAGACAATTCCTCATACATGGGAATGAATGAGGGAAAAGCAGCTAGTAATGGAGATTATGCAGCCTTCCAGAATAGTCAGGCTGAGAGGAGAGCTACAAGCACCTCTTGGGCCAATGGTAAGGAGCCTACCATCTGTGTCACAAAAGAAGGCATTGAAGGTCCATGAGGTGTCAGCAACTTGCATAAGGTTACACAGACAGTATGTGTTGAAGACTTAAACTCAGTCTATCAGAGAGAAAGACTGGATAACTTCTATAAAGAACTTAGCACAGAGCTTGATCCAAGAACATGCTCAGTTAAAATATGGATAATACATATATACACATATAGGCGGGTGTAGATAGTCTTCTCTTTCTTGAAGAGCTCTTTGATTCTTCTACTTTTAGAAAGTTTTATTCTTCTTTCCTCCTTGTTTTTTTTTGCAGTCAAGCTCCATGTGTCACTTATGGCTTCCTTCCCTCCTTATCCTTTCCCTTTTAAATCCTCTACAGCAGATACAGGCATGGCTCGCTTGGGGGCCCACAAGGTTTCTTCTTACTGTGAACCTTACTTCCTCCGCCAGGAGCACCCCTTCATTTCTACCTTCTCTTTGGGAAGGAGGAGACTAAGCATGGCTTGCAGACATGATCACCAGAGGGATAAATTCCTTGTTAACTAGAAGCCCACTGAGTTTCCCAGAAAGAATCTTGTCTCTTTTTTTCTAACTAGTCTCTCTCTAACATCTAGCACAACACCTGGACATATTTATTGGTGCTCAATAAATAACCTTTGAGTGAATTAATAAGTAAAACACAACAGGGTTATCCCAATGAACCATCCAGTGTCCTCCTTTGGCTGAAAGGACCATAAGCAAAAGCCTTAGAGCATCTGCAGATTACTATAAAAATGTTCAGTAATGGAATATGTGCTAAACATCTGTTTATTCCACAGTGAGACCCTTTCATAAACAGAGAGACTTGGAAGGATCACAGAGAGACAGAAGGGGAAAGAAGAAGCAAACACGGTTTGTGAGGACCCAATATACTGCATGTAGTACTGTGCAAAGTGCTCCTTGTGAATTACCTCATTTAAGTCTTCACAACAGTTCTGTGAGATAGGCATTAACCCCACAAAGTAGGGCATTACTGAAGGACTCACTTTTCCCCCAAGGCCCCACATCTGCTAAGGAGGAATTCTGTCCAGGCACGTTTGACTTCAAAGCCCTCTTTCTTTCTACCAAACCATAACGCACAGCTCTATAGGTTCTCTGCTTCCCAGATAGTGTTTTAAATATTTTATCACTCTAATGAATTACTTCCATTGTTAAATCATATTTCCAATTTTTCTATAAATAAGGTCCACATTTTACTTGAACTCTTTTCTCTAAAATCGAGTATCTATATGATGAATTCCTTCAGCTTTTCCTTTTAAGCAGAATCTCTGCTTAACGAGTCATTCCAATGTCCCATTACCCTTGGCAATGTTCATGAATTTCCAACAGATGCTCTTCTCAGAGTCATTTGCTCACATTTACTTATATTACAGGCAAATCCATAGTTGCTCTTGCAGTGACTTTTTAAAAATGTTCATTTTTATGCTTTCAAATGTAGCTACAATTCTAAATTATAAAATCGATCTCTTTAAGTCTATGGCTGTAGTATATAGCACAGTATTTCATTTTTCTACAACAAGAGAAGTGAGGAATGATATATATAAGTGCAGACTAAGGCCAAAGAGAGAAAAGTGCTGACTTTTGTATGAGAAAAACTTATTGAAAATTAGATGACTTGAAGCTTTGACTCTGATTACAAAGAGCAAGGAATTTTCTGAAGGACAATTCCCAGGACAATTTTCCTTAAATCTTCTCCCATCTACATGTCAACAAAAAAAAGCTACTGAAGAAAGTTTTATGCCAAAAAATGTGGTGATGAGTGTATTCTTAGAAATGAGATCCGGGCAGTCATCTTCTATGGCTGTGGTTCTCCAGCTGTAGAGTGCATCAGAATCACCAGGAGGGAGTGTTAGAACCAGTTTTTGGTTCCTGACTCAGATTGTTGGGTCCTGACTCAGTAAGTCTGCGATGGGGCTTGAGATTTTGCATTTCTAAAAACTTCCAGGTGATGCTGTTGCTGCTGCTGGTCTAAAAACCACAGGCTATGATTCTCTCCCCTCTTCCCTCTGGACCCTGTCAGCCTGTTCCGTATTTGAGTGTTATTGGTCATATTTTGCTTGCTTGTTTGTTTTGTTTAGATTCCTGTTAACGGTGAGATCATAAATCATAGGGGAAAAGGAGATGGACTCACATGAACAAGTATAAAGGACACATGGACAATAACTAAGGGTGGGGGATGGGCAGGGTTGGGAATATAAGACAGAAAGCTGTACTTGAACAAGAATTAAATTAAAAAATTATTTAAAAATAAATAAATAAATAAAAGCCACAGGCTGAGTGTGCTCTTTGGAGTTTAAGTGCCCAGGGGTTACTGATGGTCAGCAGAAGGCTGTAGGGCAGTAGCTCTCAATCCTCACTAAATGTCAGAATCACCTAACAAATTTCTTAAAAATAGTCATGCTTGGGCCACATGTAGTTTTTATTCTGCTGGTCTCTGGTGGGGCCCAGCCACTGGGAACACCTGGGTTTGCCTAACTTGAAAAATGTTAAAAATGAATTTCATATTTTTACAAAGTAATTTTTAAACTTTGTCTTATTAAAAATAATACTAGAAGAATAAAAAAAGCAAACAGCAGGATTTCAGATTAAACATAGTGGTTTATAAATAGGCCTTTACCAAGCTCCTTCCCAAAACCCACCAAAACAATGGTAATGAACCAAAATAAAAGGTATTAATTTACAAGGTCTAAGAGAATAGGACAAGAAAACACTATAACACAAGTGTTGACACTAGAAAACAGTAGGAAGAGTGAGTGGTAACTGGTTTTGCTGACCAGAGGAGGCTGTATTCTACATCTGTGGATTATTTTAGGGAAGCCTAAAAACAGGCAGCATGCTTCTTGCTGTGGAGCTGGAAGCACCAGATGCCTTTGAGAATGGGGTGAAGAGGTGGGCTGACACAGATCCTCAGGACATTTTGATCGGCCCATGAGATCAAAACTATTTTCACTATTACACTAAGACACTTACTTGCCATCTTGACTCTCATTCTCTCACAAGTGTACAGTGGGGTTTTCCAGAGCCCATATGACATGTGACAATGTCATTGCTGTCAATTAATGGAATGTAGGCTCATAAATTCTTGTTTTCTAGACTTTTATAAGGTATGGCTTTGGAGTAAAATATGTGAGATTTCAAAGGTTAACTCAGTTGTCAAGATTTTTTCTATTATATCTGCTATAATCTGTGTAACACCATAATTATCCAATAATGTATTTTGAAATTCTAATGTTTTTCTTATGCCTATGTGGAAATAAGAACATTCCGTTATCTTATTTTGCAATAACATTTTAAAATTATTTTGAAGGCTACTGTACCTAAAAGAGTAGGTTACCATACTGCATTGGTTAGACAGATGCACGAGGCAGCTGAGAGACTGACAGAGTCTTCCACTGTTGACACTGTTGATGACTGCCAGATGGAAACTCAGCAAAGTTAGTAACCCATCACTCCAGTGCCACTGCCCCAAATACAGGAACTTGTTAAGTTAAAGCTTTAGCTACAAACATGAAGACAGTGTTAATATTTCAGTATATTAATATCTGAATAAATCTATAGATCTTTTTTCTTGCATCCATCTGACACTAATACCAATTAAGAATTGATAAAGATTGTTTGTGTAAATGACACTAAAATAACTTGGTGTATTGGCACTAAACACAAATGATGATGTGATATATAAAGTGTTAAATAATTGATTTGGCTCTCACAGATTGTGCTGGAAAACCATGCTGACATTTGGACTGATGGTACGAACGCAACAGTGGGTAAAACTGCTGGCAGCTTAGTAGTACATGTCAAACCAGGAGCATTGGACTGTACTTGTGATCACTGTCACACATTTGCAGTAAAACAAAAATGCCAGTTTTATTTAATAATTCTTCTGATAAAGTAATAAAAATTATTAGTTTAAATTTTAATCTCCGAGCATAGATTTAAAAAGTGTATGACTAATGAAAAATATGCATAAAAGACTTCACCTCCACTGCAAAGTATGATGGTTAATTTCAGGACAAACACTTGTATGACTATTAGAGCTGCAAACTGAAATAGTCATTTTTTTATGAAATGACATTTTCACTTGAAATAATGACTGACAGACAAATTGTGATAATTCTGATTTGGATAATTAAAAGACATTTTTTCTAAAAAATGAACAAAGTAAGGCTGTCATTTCAAGGAAAACAACTGAGAGACTTGTTACTGATTGTATATTTTGAACTCTTAAGTAGAAATGAGGATTTTATTTTATAATTTGGTTTATGCTACAATAATTGTCACAATTTTTCCCTCTTCATCTGCCTCCACTCTGCACTGCCCACTCCCTCAGGCAATCCCAACACCATTATCCATATCCATGGGTCATACATATATGTTCTTTGGCTACTCTATTCCCTATGCTGTATTTTATATCCTCGTGACTATTCTGTAACTACCTATCTGTACTTCTTAATCCTTTCACTTCCTAAGACATTCCCCCAAACCCTGCTTCCATCTAGCAACCATCAAAATATTCTCTGTTTCTATGATTCTGTTTCTATTCTGCTTGTTTATTTTGTTTTTTAGAATCAATTACTGATTGATAACATTTATTGTCATTATTGTTCATATTTTTGATCTTCTTCTTTTCAAAGAAAACCCTTTAACATTTCATATAATACTGGTTTGACAGTGATAAACTCCTCTAGCTTTTTCTTGTCTGGGAAGCTCTTTATCTGTCCTTTGATGCTAAATGTCCTTTGCTGAGTAAAGTAATCTTAGTTGTAGGTCTGTGCTTTTGAGCACTTTGAATATTTCTTGCCACTCCCCTTTAGCTTGTAAAATTTCTTTTGAAAAATCAGTTGATAATCTAATGGGAACTCCTTTGTAGGTAACTAACTGCTCTTCTGTTGCTGCTTTTAAGATTTTTCTCTTTTTCTTTAACCTTTGGCATTTTAATTATGATGTGTCTTGGTATGGGCCTCTCTGTGTTCATCTTGTTTGGGACTCTTTCCACTTCCTGGACTTGTATGTTCATTTCCTTCATCAAGTTAGGGACATTTTCTGTCATTATTTTTTCAAATAGGTTCCCAATTTAAAAGTGCTCTCTTCTCCTTTTGCCACCTCTATGATACAAATGTCAGTGTGCTTGAAGTTGTCCCAGAGAAGCTCCTCATACCATCCTCATTTTTTGGATTCTTTTTTCTTATTGTTTTTCTGATTAGTTGTTTTTTGCTTCTTTATGTTCCAAATGATTGATTTGATCCTCAGCTTTATCCACTCTACTGTTGTTTCCCTGTAAATTCTTCTTTATCTCAATTAGTGTATTCTTCTTTTCTGATTGGGTATTTTTTTATGCTGCTGAGGCCCTCAGTAAGTTCCTTGAGCATCTCTATAAACAGTGTTTTGAACTCTGCATCTGATAGTTTGTTTATCTCCATTTTCTTTAGTTACTTTCTGGAATTTTGTTTTGTTCTTTCATTTGGGCCATGTTTCTTTGCTTCTTCATTTTGGCAGCCTCCCTGTGTTTGTTTATATGTACTCAACAGAGCTGTTATGTCTCCCAGGCTTGGTAGAGAGGACTACTATAGTAGGTTGTCCTGTAAAGTCCAGTGGCACAACCCCACCCCCCATTACCAAAGCTGGGTACTCAAGGTCCACCCAACATGTGGGCTGTGTACACCTTCCTGTTGTAGTTGAGCATTGATTGTTGTCGGGAAGTCCGAGGTCAGCCACTGTCTGGGCTCACACAGCACAAGCTACAAAGCAATCTGCAGATACCTGCAGCTTGTACATGGCTTGGCAGTGCCTAGGTGAGGCTAAATCATAGACCAAGATTGACTGAGGCTGGTGCTAGGCTAGGGCAACTTAGTGAGAGGTATGGGCCTCACTGAAGCAAGATGCTCCTTATTTGAGAGAATTTAGGAAAATCTGAAGCATGGGCCAAGAGAAGATATTCATATGGAAAAGCCACTGGGAACAGTTTGGGTGGGTCTGAAAGTTGGGCAGGGCCAGGCATCTCCTGAGGGGCAAACAGAATGAGCCAGGTTGATAGAGTCTCAAATATGGTGCCTGCCTATTGGCTCTGTGGGTCTGTAGGGGGAGCTCAAAAAAAGGACTATGGCCTTGGCCAGTAATTCTGACTGGGAGAAAGCTGCCCCCCAGCTCTCACCCTTATGCTGGATAATTCAGTTCCTCCCCATATGTATTTGATGCCATTCAATGTGCTGCCCCCATGATGGAACTCAGAGTGGGGGAGTCTAAATAAGTTTGTGCAAGGGCCCTTTAAGAGGGCTGCCTGAGATTCTGGAAGTTTCTGTCTCTCATGGTCTCCATCCCTGATGGTTTTTACAGCCAGAAGCTATGGGGACTTCTTTTCATGGCACTGAAGCCCTGGGCTTGGGGGCCTGGTATGGGGCTGGGACCCCTTGTTCCTCAGATACTGCTTCTGATTTTTATCCACCACACATGGGTGTGGCCCAACCCATTCCTCACCTTTACCCCTCCTACCAGTCTCTATGTGTTTCTTCTTTAATTCTGTAGTTGTAGGACTTCCATTCAGCTTGATTTCTGACGGTTCTGAATGATGGTTGTCCTATAGCTTAATTGTAATTTTGACATGGTTATGTAAGGAGGCAAGCTGTGTTTACCTATGCCACCATCTTAACCAGAAGTCCAAAACTACTCTGTCTTTATCTTGAAAATTAGTATTTTTGTATACTCGTATCTGTTACTGAGAGCTTGTCAGCTTCCTAAAATTTAAAGACTTTCTAATTAAGTCAGTAATGATAATAGACACATTTTAAAATTATGTGCTATCTTTAGTGTGAAAGACATAAACCAAAGTAAAGAAATGGGAAAGGAAGGAATGACATGGAAGGTAAAATGTGTAATTCAGAAACTGTAAGAAAACAGAGAGAGAGAACGAGGGAGGTGAGAGAAAAGACCAAAAAAATTAACTAAATAATTAAAATTGATTCCTCAGAGAACGAAGAAAAGAAGCTATAAGAAGCCATAAAAAAAGAACTTTTGAGGAATAAAAAGAGCTTTCAGAAATTAGAAATATGATAACAGAAATGAAAATTTCAATAGAAAATAGATCACTAAGGGAATTTATGAGAAAACAGGAGAAAAAATAAGGGAGAGAAAATACATAAAAATTAGAGTACTGTTTGTGGAATTCTGATATCTGACTAATAGAAGTTTCAGAAAGAGAGAGCACAAAAAATAAAAAGAAGAAAGTTGTCCAAGAAAAAATATTCAGAAAAAATTTTCTAAACTGAAGGGGATGAATTTCAGATTGACAGGGCCTACCACATACCTACTGAACAGAATAATAAGAGAATCACATAAAGGATCACTAGGACAAGATATTAAAAGCACCAAGATAGATAAAACAGGGCAAATAAAAGGACTGGAAATTAAAAAGGCATTGGATTTCTCAATAATTAGAAGGAAAGCTAGAATAAAGCTAGAATAAAAGCTAGAATAAAACAGAAATCTTTATGTATCCAAAATATAAATCAAACTCTATTACAAGGTCTCAACATATTTACCTCTCATTTATCTTTTCTTAAGTATTTCCTCCAAAAAATTTTCCACCAAAATGAGGGAGTAAACCTCAAAAAAAGAAAGAAAGAAAGAAAAAGGGCATGGATCCAACAAATAAGAGAGTCAAAGGAATCCCCAGGATGATGGTGAAGGGAGATCCCAGGACAACAGCTGTGCAGGAAGGACAGAGATCAACCAGTCCAGATGGGACCAGAGAGGGCCTGCTCCAGGAGAATCTCCAAGGACAGGACAAACTGATGGCTATCTGGGGTGTTTGCATAGAGAGAGATCTACTCTTGTGGTACAGAGTTAGGGATAGATTAATGGGAACTAGGAAAATGAAAAGACAGGTATTAATTCCAGGGAAAGCAAAAAGTTGTGAAAGGAAGAAAATGTAATCATAGCACACCACATTCTCTGCCAGGAATCATATTTATATACTAATAAAAATGTGAGCACTGAGTTCTGATCTCACCAATACTAAGATATAAAATATTGGAGGACAGGCAAAGGTAAGTACAATTCACTGTGTGAGGAGCTAGAGAAATAAGAGAGCTAAATCCTCATCATCTTCCGTAGTAGGAAATTAATAGATAATATTTGAATTGGGAGAAAATCAAGAAACAGTAGCAATAGCCTATTATTTAGAAATATGAAAACAAACATCAGAAATGGTTAAAATTGTGATGACTGCTTCTGGAGAGGGGGAATTAGAGATGGGAAGGGTGGAGTTGGGTACTGATGGTTTCTATTATTTTAAAAAATGCATTATATGCTTATTCCAGAAATATTAGAAAGTACAAAAAAGTAAAAATGAGAATAAAAGAGTCCCTTTTACTTCTAAAGGTTAACACTATGATTCTATTACTGCCTTTTCTTTGAGTTTATGCCAATTTGTATTATTGAGGTATGACTTGTATATTTTATATTTTACTTTATTCACATGACAAAAGTATTTTTGCATTTATTACGCTTTTCATAAATATTTTCGCAGCAATGTATTACTTCATAATGAATAATATTATTTACTTAGGTGTAACAGTTCAGGCCCATTTCTTAATATTTTGTTTTGAAAAATGTCAAACACAGACAAGCAGAAAGAATCATGTAGTAAAAACCATACACTTACCAACATGGTTCTGCAATTACTACTTTGCTATATACATCCTCTATCACACATTTATCAACCTATCTATCCCTCTATCTATTCATAGATCTGTTTAATGTGTTGAGGCACTTCAAAGCAAATCACAGTGCAGTGGACCGCTCTGTCTGGTTTCAGGAATTGTAACTCTACCCCCTATGGCTAAGGATGAGCAAGCCACAGCCTCTGGAATGCGAGCCACAGGAGACAAAGCTTGTCTCTGGTAGCAAATGCTGCCTCAGTTTCCTCCCTGCCCCCAAAGCATGGTCGAAAGTCCTTTACGGGTAAGACCCCTCAGAGGAGGGGTAACCTAGGCCAGACACGATCACTTGGGAGGCCATCATGGAAGAACTCAGGGGGCTGCAACAAAGAGCAATGGACTCTCACCCCCCAGCTTTGACAAAGCCCGAGTCCCCATGTCCTCTGGGAGAAGAGCTTCCTGGTTCTAATCCCCTTAAGACTGAATACCTGATGGGGAGGGGTGCAGCTCCTTGTACCGCTAGAGCGTGTCCTGGGGAAAAATCTGGCATCACAGACTTCCTGAAAAACCTGTGAAATCTGCTCTGCTAAGAGTGCTTCCACTCATATGTTAAGGGTCTAAGCAGGAAATGAGTATGTCTCCCAAAGTTTCTGCAACCTCAGTTCCTGACAGACATTGACTCTGACTAAGTCCTCAGATTTCTTTAAAATGTTATCTATTGTTTGATCTTTACTGCCCTGTATTCCTGTGTATTATAACCCAATAAAAGCCTTTAGAGGAAGGGGCTCAACACCTTTTTCCCCTGAGAAACTGGCTACTGCTCAAGGCCTTTTTCCTCTGGGAAACTGGCCACCTCTCCTCCCCAAGCAGATCATGTCTCAGTCATGTTTACTCTCATGTGTGGCACACGGGCGGACTTGCGAGAAAAGTTGCCACCACATGGCAGACTTGGTACACTTCACCCTAATAAGTTCATCAGGCATACTATTAACTAGAGCTCAGTGTCTCTTTATGGTTATCTTTCTTAAGTTTTATGTACTATGATGTGCACCAATGGTAATTATATCATTTGGTGAATTTTGACAAGTGTATACTCAGGTGTACTCCACATCATAATCACTTCAGAATATCCCTTCATTCACCTTTCCCTCTCAATCCATATCTCTATCCCCTACACCAAAAGGGACACAGTCAATGCTCTAATTTTAAAAATCTATTCCAGAACTTCATGTAATTGGAATAATGCAAGTGTGCTTTTTTTAATAGAAGGTGTTTTTTTGCACTGAGCATAATGATTTTGAGATGCATTCATTTGCAGACTGTATCATTAATTTGCTCTTGTGATATTCCTTGTTTTGAAGTCTACTTTGTCTGATTTTAAGGTAGCTTCACCAACTTTTTATGATAACTGCTTACATAGTATGTCACACCTATCCTTTTATTTTCAATTTATCTATGTCTTTACATTTGAGGTTTGTTTGTTATAGGCAGAGTATAAGTGGGTATTCTATATAACCTAGACTGACAATCTTTACATTTAATTATATTATTTAGAACAATTACCCTTAATATAATTATTGATATGGTTGTGGTTAGGTCTGCCATTTTGCTATTTGATTTCTGTTTCCAATTTAGTTTTTGTTCCTCTGTTCTTCTTATTTTTTGAAATTAATTCAGTATTTCTTAGTATTCCATTTTAATTCCAATACAGCTTTTTAGCTACAACTTTGATTATCTTTCAAGTGATTGCTCTAGGACTACATTTTGCACCCTTACTTATCACAATCTTCTTAAATATTATACTACTTCACATGAAAGAATCTTGCAACAGTATAATTCCATTTACTGCCTCATCTTTTCCTCATCCTCTGTGGTATTACTGCCATGTATTTTTACATCTATATATGTTATAAACTCCATAATACAATGCTATGGTTTTGCATTAGAGTCAATTACTTTTAAAGAAATTAAGAGGAAAAACATAGTCCTTTATGGGTCTGTATGCAAGTTCACCCACAAGTTTACCATTCCCTATACTTTTCTTTCTTTTTTTTTTTTTAGATTCAAGTTTCCTTCTGATGTTACTGCCTTTCTGTCTGAAGACTTCCTTTAGTATTTCTTGTAGCACAGGTCTACTGGCTTTCATTATCAAAAACGTGTTTATTTCTACTTCATTTAAAAAAAACATTTTTGCTAGAAATAGAATTCTGGCTTGACTTTTTTGTTTAGTACTTTAAAGATGTCCCATTATCTTCAGTTCTCCATTACTTGTGAAGGCAAGTTAGCCATCCTCTGTGTCTTTGTTCTGAGTGTCATTTTTGTCTGAACACTTGGAAGAATTACTCCTTAACTTCTTTCCTCAGAAGTTTGACTATGATATGCCCAGGTATGATTTTCCTTATATTTATCTTTCCTAGGGTTTTCCTAACTTCTTGGTTCTGTAAATTAATATTTTTGACCAAATTTGGAAGAAGTTCAGCTTTTGTTTCTTAAAAAAAATTATGTTGCTCCATTTTCTCTATCTTGTCCTCTGGCCTCTTACTACACACATATCAGACCATTTGATACTGGCAATGAGGTTGCCGAAACCTCATTTTTGCCCAGTATTTTTCCTCTATTCTAAATTGTATAATTTTTATGGATCTGTATGCAAGTTCACCAACCCTTTTTTCTACAGTTTCTAATCTCCTGTTAAGCCTATCCAGTGAGTTTTTCTTTTCACTTACTCTTTTTATTTCTTTAAGAGTTTCATTTGGTTCTTTTTTTAAACATATGTTGTTTTCATTTCACTGCTGCTATTTCCCATGTAGTCACCCAATATAGGCATTTTCCCCTTAATTATTTGAATATATTTGCAATAGCTTGTTTAAAAATCCTTAATCCTTATCAGCCAATTCCATTATCTGGGTCATCACAGAGTTTCTATTTATTGCTCATTCTCTTGGCCAAGGGTCACATTTTCCTGTTTTCTTTGCATGTCTTACAACCTTTTAACTATATAGTGGAACTGTGGATGACGTGCTGTAGAGACAGAAAAGTGTGGATTTCAGATCTAGCAGGAGGTGGGGTGAATGGCTCATCATCTTTTTCCTGGGGCAGCTTCAGTCTACACATTTTCAGGGGAAGCCTGTTTTGGTTACACATCACACTTAGCAAATCCTTGGTCCTGAGACACAGACTATATTCCTGAGGCACAACTCTTTTGGTTTTCATTTGGGAGCACAAGGTGTTTATCAGCCCCTCTTAATTGGTAAGATTCAAAATGCAATCTCAGTCCCTCCTGTGACAACAACTGAAATCTCTGTGTAACTTTTTCAGGCTTTCAGCTGTTGCTTTTTACCAGACTTCTTTGAGTCTCCATTGAAAATGCACATTTCGAGGATCAGGAAAAGATTTGAGGCAAATTCATATACACATTTGGCATTTTGCCTCATGGCTCCTTCTTTCTGAGATTTCCATCTTTTCACTCCTTCTTCTGAAACGTCAGACCAACATAACCATGTATTTCATCTGGGTTCTAGTCACCTCACATTGCATGTTTTGTTATATAACCACAGGTCTCACCAGTACCATTCACTTCTTTCAAGGACTGAATAACTTCTAGTTTTTGCTTCCTTTTGGTCACTCTTCAGTATTTTGTCCAGATTTTTCACTGATGCCTTATGGAAGGTGCTCCACTATTTCTGGAATTGCAACTTTGTTTCACTAGCTCTTACTGGTTTTTCTGCATAGTTTGGTGGGCAGTACCAATCACTAAGTCATGTATCTTGGTCTTCAAAATTTAAGAGCCTGAATTTTCAAATAAAAATAGTCTAACTATTTAGATATGTTTATTTATGAGTTTAGACTCAGAGTTCTGGTTGTTCAGTCTCTAGGATCAGCACCCCAATACTGAATTCATTCTTTTGCATACTTGTATATAGGTATTTATGAGGAGGACCTGAAAACCCAGAATTTATTTATAAAAATTGTGTATTTATTCTAATATGTTTAAAATTCAGTCACCTTTAAAGTATTCTTTATTTGACCCAATATATCTATTGAAATATTGTTTTCCACTGCTCAAAGTAGTTTTTGAACTCATTAACTTTGATGCCTTTTAGTGCTTCTGCTGTTTTTTGTTTCACTATTCCCTTCCCACATTGGTAAAACATTTTCCTTTGAGGACTATTTTCATCGAGGGAAACAAAAAAAAAAATAAGTTCTGCAGGGAAAGATCAGGTGAAATGGGAGGGTGGGGCATGGAGGTCATGTTGTTTTGGGTCAAAAACTGCAGAATACTCAGTGCAGTATGAGCAAGTGGGTTTGTAAATCAGCCATCATCAAACGGGTAAATGGGCTGAATCTTCAAAAAAAGTTCAGTGAAGCTGAACACAGCCTCTTGCAACAATGCCAGCTGGTTCACTGATACAGATGGGTCCCTAGAACACTCACTTAGTGGGGGAAGCCTGTACTACAAGGGTCTGCCCTCCAGAAGATAATTCTGCTTTTCTGGGGTCCTCCTCATGTTGACAATTCTATCTTAATTCACTTTTTCCTGACAATGATTCTTGATTTTCTTTACATTATTAAGAAATTTTTGCCTCCGCATTTCTTAGGGTTAGAGAGTCCTCCTGGCCAGGCTTTTCTGGAATTGTTCCATGACTATTCCAAGTCTTGACTGGAAACTATACCTGGAAGGAGTAAAGGGTCAGTTCCAGGGGCTACTTGTTGTCCTCAAATGAGCACTAATCCTGGAGTCAAAACCAAAACCTGTTCTCTGCTTTGGGGGTATTTTTAGAATATTTTCAAACATATGATCTTATCTTGAGACATTAACCAATATTTCTAAGTAGCTAATAAACAAAACATATTTATAAAACAATGTATTTTTCCATTATAAAAATACTGTTTTGCTTCATTCCATTTGCACTATAAAGAGTGCTTCACTAGGGAATAAAAGCTTTTTCTGATCCTTCCCTTTCCGCCATGATAATCGAGCAAGACTTACATTCCTACCCCGTAGTATTTGTACACTCATTATTTCTACTTACAACACTATAAATTTGTGGAGCTTCACTCTTTATGCTACATTATCCAGACAGTGTCCTTTGGTGAGGACACTGAAGAGGAGCTGAAATCCCCCACTAGAATGTAATACTTTCAATAAAGGATCATTTCTAGTAACCAAAGCAATAATAGTTAAGAGAATAGTTCTTAGAGTGAGACAGACCCACACTTCCTTTCTGTACAGTCTTTAGATTTTCTACAACTTTCTCTAAGTTATAGATAAACAGAGATAAAAATAGTCCCTACCTCATTTGGTTGTTGTGAGCATCAGACATGGTAAGGCATATAAAAGTTTGTGACAGTTTCTGCCATATTCTTATTCTTATTATCATTGTTGTTATTTCCCTCCAAAGTAAATGTGCAATAAACAATTGTCTAAATAGGGGCACGGGTGAAAATGGTGACGGGATTAAGAAATACAAATTGATAGTTACAAAATAGTCATGGGGTGTAAAGTACAACATTGGAAATATAGTCAATAATAATGTAATAACTAAGTATGGTGCCAGGTAGATACTTTAAATATCAGTGGGATCACTTCTTAAATTATATGATTGTCTAATCACTATGCTCTACATCTAAAATGAACATAAAGTAACACTGAATGTCAACTGCAATAGAAAAATAAATTTTTAACAAAATTGGAAACTGAGTTTTATAAAGATTTACAAAGCTTATAGACATAATAATACTCAAAAGGACTGTGATTCAAACCCAGACCTTCTGACAATGATGCCCATGTATTCAAACACTAAACCACATGGGTGTCTGGTTCTAATACACCACTTTTAATTTAAATAATTAATAAAATGAAAGTATTGTCTTAAAACAACAATTGCCTAAATAAGCACTTGTTGAATTAAATGAGTGCTATTTTGATGGGAGAGAAAAACAAATTACAAAAACAAGTTATAAGAAAAAATAGTCATTGTAAGTTATAATAAACACTATAATAAAAGAGCCAAGAAAGAGAATCAGTGAGAAACCTGGTTTAGATAGGGAAGGCCTCTTGATATAGATGACATGTAAGCTGAATCTTAAGAGGTGAGGAGGAGCCAGTCACACAAAAAATGGGGAGAACAGTATTACAGGCAGAAGAATATCATGTGCAAAGGTCCTGAGGCAGACATGCACGTGAACTTTCTATGAACCAAAAGACTACCAGTTTGTTGGGATAGAATGAGTAAGGGTAGAGTGGCACCAGATGCCCTCAGAGGTGGCAGAGGCTGAACACAAAGGGCCTCATTGGCCAGGGCAGAAAGTTTGGCTTTTGGTCTAAGTGCAAAGGGAAGACACTGAAGGGCTTTAAGCAAAAGAATGACTAAATTTTCACACTTACTGAATCCATCACTTATAAAAACAATTTGAAGGATAAGAATGTCTGAAAATATTTGGAATGTGTTTAGAGAAACTAAAAGTATACATGTAGAATAAAATATTTCCATTATGATTGAAGTTGATCGTCAATAACCCCCAAACACTTTTGGGACACTTAATAAATATTTCATTCACTTTGCTTTTTTCCACACGTTTCATGAGTATGTAAGGAATACTGGGACCTCTTAAAACAGAAGAAGACAAGAGTTATGAGCTAGGGAGGAAAAGTTCGAGTAACAGAAAGATGGCCAGAGGTGACAGCTATGAGGGCACAGACTAGAGCCAATTTCTGGGCTATGAGGACCACATTAGATGAGAGGTGATCTGGAATATGCTGTGGTGCAGACTGCTTACAGAAAGGAAAAGCAGGATTCCAGTGTAAAATTGTGAGACGTTGTAAGATGTTGGAACTTCCAGCCCAAATGCCATAAGGAAACTTAGAGAAAGTGTAAATTTATGTATCAGATAATTATCTTTACAAGTCAATCTCCCTTTGGGCAATATATCTTTGCCATTGTAAGCTTCTTCCTGGAATGTTGGGGTTTATTTTCTGTTGAAGCTGCTTCATTCCCTTCATATTCTTTTTTTTTTAACTTGCTTCATATTAGTAACTCTCTTGGCACTAATTAAGACCCCTGCCATTAATATAATGAAGTGTTTCTATTTTCACATGATATATTGAGTAATCAACAATATTTCCCCTTAAGGAAGTTTATTCCTAAGCAAAAGCTTATGGGGAAATGGTGACATGTTCGGATTTCCATCACCTGCTGACTGATGGCAGATTGACGTAAAAGAGTACATAATAGCTGAGCTTTCCCAAATGTGTCAGTGTTGTTGTTGCTTTTAAATTGTATTACTATGAGGTAGTATGTGTCATAAGAACAACTCTAAACATAGTTTCAACTTTTTTACTAGAGGATGAAGAATAGATTATTAAATGTCAGCTATAAACTTCATGATAACTAATAACTTTCATTTCACAGCAGCTGATAATAAGAGCAAAAATGGTGAATACCTACTGTTGCCAGGTAACTGCATCCACTGTGCTCCCTGCCACCTTCATGAATCTGTGAGGAAGATAAAGAACAAAGATATTGCACCTTGAAGTAAACCATATCTCCAGGGTTAAAACGAAATAAGCTGAGGCACAGATCAAGCCATTCCCTGGGCAGCTGTGCTTTTGGGGAGGGCCAACAGGCACAAACATGGCCAATCCACAACTATTGGAAGTTAAACTGTACAGAATGTGAAGGTAATTATGCTTTCAGCTCTCTATACATACTTCGCCATCTGGAACTCAAGACCCAAAAGCACATTCTACCTATGTCTATTTTCCTCAGCTCATGCCTGGTAGCTCCCAAATTGCTTTCCCTATGATCAAAACTTATCTGTCCCATTTCATGTTCTCTAAGGATGCTGAGGTCCCCTAGAAAACAACCTAGATAACATTTCCCAAGGACGACAACATAACAGATGCCTTTGAAGAAACCTCAGACCTCTCCTTTAAAGAGAGCATGGGAAAACCTAATTTCTTACACAAGCATACAGCACTATCAAATATATCCCAAAGATGGGCAGTTACGCCTGTCTGAATGTAGAAAGCTGAGCACTATACAGAGAAATCTAACCATTTTTGGAGCAGCTAAGTATGAGTGTCACCCGACAAGCATGCTCACCTCGAAGGACAAACCAGACCTGTTTCTCTGAAAAGCACACACTCTGAAAAGTCTTGACAAATTCCCTGCCCTCCTGTGCTACTGGAGGCTCCACCAGAGCCACAGGATCAGGAGGAAGCATCTGAGGCCTCCCAGATGCCACAGGGTGTCGTAAACTTAAGTCTGAGAATCACTTTTTTACCTATCTGACCCTTTCTTCCCATCCACATGTTCTGAGAACCTGTGCTGACATGGCTGTGGTTATTAATTGAGAGAATTACCACCCAGGCACAGGAAATCCAAAGGAACATCTCAGCTTGTTAAGATGTTCCTTTCAGCTCTGAGACCCTGAAGGAGAACTTCCCTTCAGATAGAAACCATCTTCACTCAGTACTTCATAATTAAAGAACTCTTTCACTAGGAAGTGAGACAGTGTTTTGTCAGGAAGGCCCTATCCCTGCTCCAGCATTACCTTGCCAGGTGAACACAGGGGCAAAGAGGTTGTTGTGCATTGCCCAAACAGAGGTTCTGCTTTGCCATGATGGTAAAAGAGGACTGAGCTTCTATAGGACTAGGAGAGAGGTAGAGAGAGGATGCCAGGACTGCAGCTTAGCATCAGAGTGAAGTTCATAAAACAAGATGAAGAGGAAGTAGAGGAGACTGCCCAGGACTGGGATGGTGAGAGGGAAGGGGAGGAGGAGGGGGGGAACAGGAGAGGAGAAAGGGTGGGGAAGAGGAGGGGAGGAGGGGAGGGGAAGAGGAGGGGAGGAGCATGAGGAGGAGGAAAGGCTTGTATATTCTCTTTTCCACCCTGCCATGTGCTACTCTGAGTCAATAAGCATGCAATCAGCTACATGCTTGATCAGAGAGGAGAAAAATGGAAAAATACAGGGAGAATAAATGCGGATTAGCATCCAAAACACTATTCCTGGCACAGATATAGGCTAAACAGTGGAGATCTGATAATAATCTTATAAGTAATATCGCCCAAAAGCAAAGAGGGAGAGAGGGACTTATGCACTCTTTCTTAGGATATTTTATTTTTTTATTACTTACCTGAAGATATGTTTATTGATTTTAGAGAGAGACAAAAGGAGAGAGAGAGAGGAAGGGGGAGAGAGAAAGAAGAGAAGGGGTGGGTAGAGGAGGGTAGAAGACAGAAACATCCATCAGTTGCCTCCTGTACTAGGGTTCAAACCTACAGCTTGGGTATATGCCCTGACCAAGAATTAAAGATGCAGACTTTTGGTGTATGAGATGATGCTCCACTAAACTGATCAACCTGGCCAGGGCACTGCCAGGACATTTTAAAATGCTAAAACCTAGAAAAACTTAGATACAAGTATCATTAAAAAAATAAATAAAGTACTTAAAATATATTTACATGGGCTTTACTCCTCCAAAATAATTTCTAAAAATTTCTGAAACAAATCCTATTTTATGTAAAACTATCCCCATTTACATATAAAATAACCATAATAAAAACAACACTGACATTTATAGTGCTTTCTCATTTTTAAAAAATTTTAGCTTCTTATGTGTATAATTTCACATAACTTTGAACATAACCCTGGTTGGCAGATATTCCTAATTTATAGTGGAGGAGGCTAAGTCTCAGAGTTATATGACTTGCTCAAACTCATAGAACTAGTATGGACTAAACCCAGGTTCTCTGATTCCAAAGCCTGCCCTCCTTCTAGGATCCTATACTCCCTCTAAGTTGTTTTCACTGAGAACAAGAAGTACAGTGCAACTCCTAGATACAAAAAATAAGTTGAACTTTTGCCTTGAGAAAATACCGCCATATTTATCAGGAAAAGCAAGAAGGCCTGAGCACCGTCTTTGCTTGCTGGCTTCCTCTCGCAGATTTGAGGATTTCTGTGCCATTTGTCAGACAAGGCACTAAAGCAGGTATCAAAAGGCGACTAATTCAGAGTCTCTGCTATAAGACAACCACAGTAAAGTTGAAAAGACAGACACTGAGACAATTAGCCATCAGAGTCTCGGCGTGCACACTGCTGGTACTAGCTGCCTGCTGTGGGACAGCAGTCGAGGCAGCAGTCAGCTCCACCTTCTCTGGTGTTAGAAGAGGGATAACCAGTGAGAAAAGCTTCTCATTGCACATGACGGTCCATCTGGCATTGAACGAAGGGTAGGATTTCACCATGAAACACAGGCAGCTCATAGAAACAGTTTGAGTAAAGCAAGGAAGAATCAAGGTGAGTGTTCTCAAGAGTCCAGTGTGGCTGGATGTCAGAGGACAGGTAAGGGAGTGGCAGGTCAGACCGCATGGGATGCTAACATATCTGGCTTTTATTCTGTAACAACAAAGTACAAGTCCATGCCCTATTTGCCTGTGTATGACTAGTACTCAACATATTATGAAATACAGCTAGTTTGTCCTTCATGTATATTTATTGGATTTCTCCTGTGTTTAAACCAGAGAGTATCGAGATCAGATTTGAGTGTTAGGAAGCTCCCCTGGCTATGGTGAAGGTGAAAGGTATTGGCATGGACAGACTGGCAGGAGATGGGTATAGAAGCTGGGAGACTTTGAAACCCAGGACGGAAAGCAACACAACCAAGAAACGCTGCTGGAGCACTCAGCGGGACTGGGCAGGTGCGTTTCAGGGGACAGTGTACAAGAAAGGACCCTGCATTTTCAAAAAAACATTTTTTAAATACTTCAATTACAGTTTAGATTTGTTATGACTTTATATTACTTTCAGATGTATAGCATAGTAAACAATCATATACTTTATAAAATCTTCTTCCAATATTGTCAGTACCTGCCTGGTACTGTACATATTTATTACAATATTATCTACTAAATTTCCTATGCTGTGACTGTGACTACCAATTTGTACTTCTTAAGCCTTCATCTTTTTCACCCAGTCCCCCAACCCCTCTCCTCTCTAGCAGCCAGACCCTGAGTTTTAATTGCAATAGTGTCATCACCTATATGGGCAACCCAAGAACAGACTTTTGAAGCTGATGTTGGTGAATGTATTCTAATACTCCTGTATATGCCACAAAGAACTTGAAGTAGTTATTGGTGATAAGTTATGCATTCACAGAAAATTAGGAGAAAAACATAATAATCAATGCCTTGTTTGGCTAAAAGGCTCTGGGAAGGCAATTAAGACTACATCTAATTTAGCATTTTATTTTTAAAAGATTTTATTTATTTACTTTTAGATAGAGGGGAAGGGAGGGAGAAAGAGAGGGAGAGAAACACTGATATGTGAAAGACACATCAATTTGATTGCCTCTCACGCTTCACCTTCTGTGTACCTGGCTTGCAACCCAGGCATGTACCCTTACTGGGAATCAAACCAGGTACCTTTTGGTTCACAGACCAGCACTGAATCCACTGAGCCACACAAGCCAGGACTAATCTGGCATCTTAGAAGTTGGAAATGCTTCTTCACGGTACTATAACCTGAAATCCTCATATACATTGGATAGTTTGTTCTGCTATAGGTTGATAATTAAGTCCTTAAATAATTTCCATTCGCAAATGTAGCATGATAAAATGAACAGAAAAATTCAGAATGTAATGAACAAAATGAACTAACAAACAAAATAGGGACAGACTCAGAGAACAGGCTGACAGCTGTTTAGGGTGGGAGGCAGTCAAGGGGATTGAGAGGGTGGAGGGATTGAGCAAAAATGAAAAAAGAGAAAAAAAAACCATGGACACAGACAGCAGTGTGGTGATTGCTGGGGGGGCAGTGGGAGAGGGTATAGGGAGGATAAATGTTGACGGAAGCAAATTTGACTTGGGGTGGTGATGACATGTTGTAGAACTGTGCACCTGAAACCTGTATAATTTTGTTAACCAGTGTCACCCCAATAAACTCAACAAAGATGGGGAAAGGAATGGAAAAGGTAGAGTTAGGAACATTTAAAGTAACGCTAATGTTTTCTCCCTATACCCTTACCCCACACCCCTCAAAGAAAATCTGTAATATCCATAATTAAAAATAAAATTTAGTAGGCCCATGTATCAAATATTATATAGTCTAAAAAGAAATATTTTAAAATTAAAATAATCCCAGAAAGGAAAAAGATCAATTATTTTTCTTTAATTTATGGCTTTAATAGAATTCTAACAAAAAAACTCAGCAGGCATTTTTGAAACTTTACAAAATCATTCTAACATTCATCTGAGAAGCCGAGAAAATTCTGAAAGACTAGAATAATGAAGAAACATTTACTGAATCTACTATCTATTAAAATATACCCTAAAAGTTGCAATGATTAAAACATTTTTAGGTCAGAAATCAGTAAGAAGATACATGGAATAAATTTTTTCTAAATTTATGTTTAAGAATTTATTATGAGAAAAAATTTAGTATACAAAAATCCAAAGCATTTTTAATATGGATTTCTGATTATTGGAAAAACAAATAAAAGTCAGATTCTCCCCTAATATCTTATTTTGTATAAGAAATCAAAATAGTAAAATATAGTTCAGTTTCATTACATTTAGAAAATTATGTCAATCACAATTTAACATTTTTAAACAAATGATATTATCTCCTCAACTTTAGTATATATTGAAGAAGTTAGCTACTTTTGCTAACTTTGAGAAAACACCATTTGATATGTTCACATAAAAATTGCTATGAACTGTCTTTTTTCTTTTTCCCTCTTAGCAAAGTGATAAAACCAACTTTAAACATATGGAAGCATTTCTACACTTATTTTGAGGAAGAAAAAATCTAATTTGCAAATAATGTCAAACAAAATATGTATTTCCAAATACTACCGGGATGACCAAACATACCCTTGTTTTTCTGAGATGTGTAAAGTCATCTAAAATGGAGCAAATGTTTTGTTTTCAGATGTCTTTGAATAATATTTTAAATAGCCTAGAAATACAAAAACCACCCACAGAAATAAGACATAAAAGAAACATTAGGAGAAAGTCTAAGGAATGGCTATTACAGCCAAAGAGTCCGGGGAGTTCTCCCGCTCCCCATTCTCCTTTCTAAAGAATTAGGGCTCTCTCTATTTACCTGCATCTACATTTTTCCTATTCTGTTTTTTAAATTTAATTAAGGTGTGGTTAGCATACAATATTACATTAGTTTCAGGTGTTTTTATATCTGTATTGGTATTGTGGAGGACAAGTCCAAAAAGATCATAATTTTCTTTGTTCACCTCTAACACTGATGGATTCTTCTGCTCTCTAGTTCTCCCTGTTTCTCAGACACTGGCCCAAACCACATAAATGAATAACTTCAACACAGCTGCATAATGCTCAGCAGCAGTAATATTAGAGGTGGAATAACATGCTCACAGACTAGTGCTGTCAGGAGTGAAATACCACTGGGAAAGTGAAATTCCGTTTAGCGTCTGGTATTATCCAAGAATTTTCCACCATCCACTTCTATTCTAATCCCTAGATTTAGGTCTGCGAATATATAAATAAAAAATGACCTAGGATATGAATAATGACAGGAGGGAAAGATGTTGGTTTTCCAAGGTTGGATCTCTCCATACCTGAAGTGTGAAGACAGAAGTTCTGGATGATTATCTGAGAGAACAGGAGCCCTCATGCTGACATCCAGTCATGCAAAGAAGGATAAGGGACAGAAGGAACAGGGACCTGTATAAAGAAAACTGGCCAGTGCCAGGCCGACCTTTCAGTATTGGGAGCTCTTTCCCATTGGAGCCAATGTGCTGCTATGGAAAAAAACAAAATATCCCCTTTCATTGTGAGAGTTCCTTTCCTCCCTCAAGGGACCGCAAATCTGGGAGAATTTCTTTCCTTTGTTATCCACCTGCACATATGACGTATCTAAAATATTGTTGAGCCTTCTCTCCCAGGGCATATCACAGCTCTCTCTTATAATAAGGCACATCTTTATTCATGGTCTTTGGGGTTTGATTTCTACTTTCTGGACCACAGAGTGCAACCCTGAAAACTGGATTCTAAATTTTTCTCCCAGGAAAGAGGATAAATCCTTCACAGGGAGCTGGATATCTAAATGAGTATAAACTTCAGTAAAAGTGGGCAGCCTGGTCTTTCTTCCTTTGTCTACAAAGAGAATCTTTGGTTATGCAACTAACATGAATAAGATGTGGCAGTCATTCCATACAAAAGCCTAGGAAAAAACTTGTGAGGAAATTATTCATTTTGAGTTTCAGCAAAGCAGGCATCTTCCATTTGGTCCAAAGCCAGTTACTTTTCCATGGCTAATTTTATCTTGAGCTATACTAGCTACTGCACCAAACAAATAGATGGACATCTTTCTCTCTTTCTCTTTCTCTGCCTCTCCCTCCTTTCAAGCCTTGCTTCCTTTCTCCCTGGCTCTCCCCTTCCTTTTCTCTCCCTGCTCCTATTTAAATATGACAGTCTACTGACAGTAAGTTGATAAGCTTCCCTTATAGCTTAAAATTCCCTTAATTTTATAGATTTTTAGAGTTATTAATGTACAGTGACTAGAGATGGGCAAAACTCTTCAATCTCTCTTGCCAATAAGTTATACTCATCAAGTTTAATTTAAGTAGGTTCTTGAACAAAGAAAGAAAAAATAAATTAAGCTACTTTTACTGATTGACAAACATTTGGTAAGTAGCTTATGTAATATAAAATCCTCTAAGGTTGGTATCATTTTCATTGTATAGATAAAGAAACTGTGTTCAAGATTACCCAGGGAATAAGTTGCAGAGCTGAGGTTCAAACCCAATCTGATGTTAAAGTGCTTGTTTAAACCACACAGACAGCAAATCTGTGATGCGTGTGGTGCTGCTCCTCTTTTCTAAACCCATAGTAGATATTCGTAATACTCCAAATTGGCCCAAGATCTTTCTCTTTTACCTGGAACTGGCCCCCAAGATGAAGCCTGTTTGCTGCTAATGGGAGGTGTTTAGGAGGAAGGAGGCTATATAGGACAATGTCTGGAACTAAGTGGAGGCAGATGTGAGACAATAATACGTAAAGGACAAAAGAGGTTTGCTTGAATAGAATGAAGACAAATGGCAAGGATGTGGGAGATGATGAGAGAAGATGTTGAAACAGATCTGGAAGGCTGTGGCTGAGGCTGGAAGGTACTGGTTAGGGGAATATTTTGACAGACATCTCTTGACAGCTGCTGAGACAGTCATAAAGACTTGGATGTAAGCAAAGAAGGCTATAACTGATCTAATATGATTTGCCCTGGCTGTGGAGCCTGGTAAGAAGAAGGAAAAATGCATCAAGATGTTATGATGAATTTCACATGAAAAAGCAAACTTTCCAAAAGCTCCAGCCCTGGAATGAAGTTGCATCAAAGAGAGTGAACACTGTGGAACTAAGGTGAAGGGTTCTATTTTTCTAGTATACTAGACTGTGTGGCTTTGTTCAAGGATGAAGATTCAGGAAAGGAGTGCCACATGGCCTCAGGAGTCAGACAGATATCTAATTTAAGACCTGGTACCACGGCTTATTAGCCATGTGACCTTGAGTAAGTTGTTTAACCTCCCTGAACCATTTCAAATAGAACAGCAACTATTTCCCAAATGTTTTGTGAAGATTAACAAGATAACATACATGAAGGGACAATGGTACTTTCTGGTATACTGTTGGTACTCAATAAATGTAACCTTGGTAAATAATTTAACATCTGTGCACCTCCATTTCTTGATCTGTAAAATAAAGATAATAAAACCTGCTCTGGGGGTTGCAAGATGGCAGTGGAGTAGGAGGATGTATTGCATACCTTCTCCCAGAACCAAACTGGAAATAAAACGAAAGAGGGGAATAGTTACTTGAAATAAACTGAAGACTACCTGAAGAAAGAGGCTGTTAACCAGAACAGGCAAAAACCACCATGAGATCAGAAGCAAGGGTGCAGTTGTTAAAGGGGCTGGCCAGGTTTACACAGGCAGTGGACTGAGGCGGCCCAGCTGTGGGAGCTTCCCCTTGAAAAGACCAGGACCACAAACTGGGCTCCCAAGCACAGAGCACCAGTGCCGAGATCAGATGACCACACAGCATCCAGAGGCAAAAGGCCACAGGGTTTTTCTCTGGAAAATAATGGCTGGAAACAAAGCCATTGTTTTTTTTTTAATTCTTAAAGGAGCCAAAACACAGATTTTGTGTTTTCAAACACTCACGCCGAGCCCCTGTGAAGGGAGGGCAGCGTGGACTGGAGTTGGGTGAGGACAGTTTGGAGTGGGAGGCACTAGGGAGTGAGGCGGCTTTCTGTGCTGAGATACACCTGGATTCCACAGCAGCCATCTTTCTGGAGAAGAGCAGGCCCTCCCAGGGAAAAAACAATTACCTTTTCCTGTGAGACACTGCTCACCTCACCCTCTGTATTCCTGCTCACCCCACCTGCATTTTTTAAAATTATATTTTATTGAATATGCTATTACAGTTATTCTGATTTGTCTCCTTTTGCCTACCTCCACTCAGTGTCCCCTACTCCCTCAGGCAATCACCCAAGCATTGTTTATGTCCATGGGTCATGTGTATAAGTTCTTTGGCTACTCCATGTCCTGTACCATACTTTACATCCCCATGGCTATTCTGTAACCACCTATTTGTACTTTTTTGTCCCCTCACCTCTACTCCCACTATCCCCTACCCTCCTCCCATCTGGCAACCGTCTGGTGACTAACTTTTCTTGCTTTTAAGAATCTCTCTTTCTCTTTAATCTTTAGCATTTTAATTATAATGTGTTTTGGAGTGGGCCTCTTTACATGCATAATTGGGACTCTCTGTGCTTCCTTCTGGACTTGCATGTTTAGTTCCTTCACCAAATTAGGGAAGTTTTCTTTTACTATTTTTTCAAATAGATTTCTAATTTCTTACTCTTTCTCTTCTCCTTCTGGGACACCTATAAGGTGAATGTAGGACCTCCTACATTTGTCCCATAGGCTGTTTATAATATCCTCATTTTTTAAATTTCTTTTTCTTCTCATTGTTGTGTGGTTGCTTTTTGCTCCCTTATGTTCCAATCATTGATTTGATTCTTGGCTTCATCCACTCTATCACTGTTCCCCTGTAAATTGTTCTTTATTTCAATTAGTGTATACTTCGTTTCTGACTGGGTCTTTTTTATGCTGCTGAGGTCCTCACTAAGTTCCTTGAGCATTAATATAAACAATGTTTTGAACTCTGTCTCTGATAGATTGCTTATCTCAATTTTGTTTAGCTCTTTTTATGGATTTTTGATCTATTCTTTCTTTTGGGCCATGTTTCTTTGTCTGTTCATTTTGGCAGTTTCCTTGTGGTTGTTTCTGTGTATTAGGTAGAACTGCTTTGATTCTGTGTCTTGGTAGTGTGGCCTAATGTAGTAGGTGTCCTGTAGGGTCCAGTGGCACAGCCTCCACTATTACCCAAGCTGGGTACTCAAGATGTGTCCTTCGCAAATTTGATACCCACTGGGCTAAGTGGCACATCTAAAGCTTGTCACTGAGAACTTTCATTCTCAGAAGTGAAAACCCTGTTTTGAAATTAGTAGTGTGTAAATGTGGAACTGTTTTACATGTCCCCAGTTAAAAAGTTAATAGAATTCAGTTACCTTGTAAGACAAATGTTACTTGGTTCATATTTGTTTTCCATAATTAACGGAATAATTGAGGCTGTGAATGTGTTCCCTGACTCAGCAACTATTCTCTCTGTACACTTCAGTGCAAATGTATTTTGAAGTTACTTCAAATCTCTATTTAAACCTGCTATTTCTGTAATGGTATGTTAAATGTTTTCTTCTGTAATAAGAACAGACTAAAATGTAAAGGAAATATAAAAAAATGAAGGCAGTCATTCAGACATGTAAAATGCCGAGATTGTATCAGAATTGCAAAATTCAGAACTTACAAGGCCTTTAATAATTTTCTTGTCTAACACTTCAAAGTCATAGTCATATAGCAAATTACCTTGTAAAACAAAGGGTTCTTAGTTTGTTTCAACTGCAATTTTACTTTCTTGTGGGAAAGAATAAATGTTTCTTAACTGATAAAAAAAAGATGTGTCCTTCATGTGGGGTAAGTACACCCTCCTCTTATAGTTGAGTCTTGGTTGATGTTGGGAGATAAATGGAAGGGACTTACCCAGGCCAGTCAGCTACAAGGACTGGCTGTGACCACTGCTACCAACATTCACCCTCTGTGGAGGATCAGATGTGCAGGGGCAGGCTGGTGGTACTCTAACATGTCTGTAGCTGTCCACTAGGTATGTTGGCCCTGGGGTTTCCCAGGTGGTATAGGCCAAGGTTAGCCCCCATCTGTGTTTTGCTCAGGGCACCCTGCCTCAGCTGTAAAGCAATCTAAGATGGTTGCTACTTGTGCTGGGCTTGGAGATTCCAAGGTGAAACCAAGCTGTGACTCTAAACTGGCTGCATCTAGGGCTCACTAAAGCTAAAGCTGTTGTTTGTTTGATAGGATTTAGGAGCCAAGATCATCCATTCTTACAGAAAACAGCTTGGGTGGATCCATATGTTGGGTGGGGTAGAGTCTCTGTGGGTCTCCAAGGTAGATCACACAGTGTTAGCCAGGTTGATGGAGTCTCAGATATGGCACCAGACTACTGGCTCTGTGGAGGGGAGGGCTTAGGAAAGGGTCAATGGTTTCTGCTCATCCTGATGCCAGATACTTCCGTCTTCCCCTGTAAACCACTTGTGCCCTTCTAGCTGCCACCCTGGTGCTGGAGCTCTGAGGAAGCAAGTCTGAGTAGTTGAGTGTGTGTGTGGGTTCCTCAAGAGGAACTGTTTTTGGCTCCAGGAGCCTCCTCAACTGAATCAATCCACACTGGTTTTGCAGCTAGAAGTTATGAGGCTTTATATTTCTGGTACTGGACTCCTGGCCTTGGGGTCTTAATGTGGGGCTAGGACTCCTTGCTTCCAAGCTATCCCTCTTGAATTTTTTCCACATGGATGTGGGGTCAGCCCATTCCATGTCTGTGTCCCTCGTATCAGTCTCGATGGATATGGTTTCTTCAATTCCATAGATGTCAGGCTTCCATTCAACTTGATTTTGTAGTTGTCAAGATTTCCGATGACTTACTTCTGACATTTCTGAGTGATGGTTGTTCTATATTTTAGCTATAATTTTGATGCAGTTGTGTGAAAAGGTCAGCCATGTCTGCCTAAGTCACCATCTTGACTGGAAGCCTGCATGTTTTTCTTTTTGTTTTGTTCTGTTCTGTTTTTTGTTTTGTTTTATTTAGTTTTTTTCTTTTCTTCTTTCTTTTCTCCATTTCTGCATCTTAACACCTGCTGAAGAGACAGCAACCTATGCAGACACAAGGGTGTCAGAGATGGGCTGTAGGGCACTGGCATTGCATATACTTACCCGGAAACAGACCAGAGCTTCCTCCTTGTGGCAGAATCATAGAAACACCCTCCTGGTTTCTGGAAGACCCAAAATCTGGGCTCTGGAGACCTCACTCATTAGTCTACTAGGGGCCCCATCCTGCTGAGTACAGGGATATACTCCATGGCAGACTCAGACTATTGGCCTGGGGTTAGGGGTTCATACCCACAATCTTCCCTGGAGTCTGAAACATACATGCCATGAGAGATGCAGGAGTCCCCCCTTGGCCCTTGATTCCACCAGAAGCCCTCTCAGAAACAGCTGGGTCTGTGACTAGCCTAAGACTGAACGCAGGCCAGCAGGCAAAGACAGGCAGAGGCAAATCCTGTGGTGACTGAGGTCATTTGAGGACATGCCCCTGGGCCCAGTGCTTCTAAAGCCCAGCTTTGCAGAGCAGCTGGGTCCATCCTGGGCACAGCCAAGCCCAAAGGAATAAGCCACAAACTGTGGATCTCCCATAGCTTCAAATAGGTTGCCAAGGGCTAGATGTGGTCAGCACCTGATATTGACTTACATCAGCCTCAGACAATATCCAAACTGTAAAGGGAGACAATATTGACTAAAGGAATAACATAGCAGGCAAGCACTAAATTCTGCTGAGATGAATTCCACTTTGTTCTTTATCATTATTTTTGTTATTTTTTCTTTTTCATACAGTTTTATTTTTTCTATTTTTCTTTTATTTTTGTTGCTTAATTTTTTCTTTCATATCTCATCTTATTTTTACCTTTGATTATCTCATTGTTCCCTTCTTTCCTTTTCTTAAATTTGTTTTTCTTCTATTTTGATGTCCTTGTCTCCATCTTTCCTCCTTCAGTTCATTATTTGTATTAGTTCTCTTCCCTTTTATCCCCTCATAATCACTTTTCTGTCCTTTGGTGTTCTCTTGTTCTTTTCTTTTCCTTCCCTTTCCTTTACATTCAATTTATCTTTCCACTTTATAATTTTGTTTTGTTTTGTCATCACCTGTATAACAGCATATAAGATGTGGTAGGGGTTGAGCCTCTCAGTCAGCCAGATGGGGGGGGGAGATTCCAAGAACAAACAGGCCAACAACATTCAGGGCCAAAATACAACAAGGGAACCCAAATAACCCACACAAAGGGCACTCCTAGAGCATCCACCAGGAGATCAAGGAGTCTGTACCACTGGGTAGCACAGGATTCCTACCACATAAGCCCACCCCACTAGACAAGGAGTCAAAGATGATCTATCTAATACATACAAACAAACAAAGAAGAGACAGCTAAAATGGGTACACAAAGAAACAACCTCCCAACTAAAAAGAAGAAAGAATCCCCAGAAAAAGAGCTAAATGAAATTGAGGCAAACAAATGATCAGACATAGAGTTCAAAGTAATGGTTATAAGGATGCTCAAGGAACTTAATGAGAACTATATCATGAAAAAGGACATAGAAACTATGAATTAGAACCAGTTGGAAAAGAAGAATGCAATATCTGAAATGAAGAATACACCAGAAGGAATTAAAAGCAGACTACATGAAGCAGAGGATCAAATCAGTGATTTGGAAAACAAGGTGAGGAAAAACACCCACTCAAGAGCAACAGAATGAAAAAAGACTTAAAAAGAATGAGAATAGTCTAAGAGATCTTTGGGACAACATGAAATGTAACAATATTCACGTCACAGGATACCAGAAAGAAAAGAAAGGGGGCAAGGGACAGAAAGCTAATTTGAAGAAATAATGATAGAAAACTTCCCTAACTTAGTGTAGGAATGAGTCACAAAGGTTCAGGAAGCATAGAGAATCCCAACCAAGATGAACCCAAAGAGGCCCACACCAAGACACGTCACAATTGAAATGGTAAAGCTTAAAGACAAAGAGAGAATCTTAAAACCATAATGAGAAAACAGTTACTTATGAGGGACCTCCAGTAAGGCTGTAAGCTGATTTCTCAAAAGAAACATTACAGATCAGAAGGGACTGGCATAAAATATTCCAAGTAATGAAAAGGAAGGATCTATGATCAAGACTACTCCAACCAGCAAGGCTCTCATTTAAAATGGAAGGTGAATTAAAGAACTTCACAGACAAAAAAAAAAAAAAAAGGCTAAAGGAGTACATTTTCACAAAAACTGGCAATGCAAGTGATGCTAAAGGGACTATTTTAAGAAGATGAAATAGAGGGGGTGGGGTGGAACACAGGTACAAAGAAAAAAATGGCAATGAGTAAGTATCTATCAGTAATAACCTTAAATGTAAATAGATTAAATGTTCCAGTCAAAAGACAGAAGTATCCAAATGGGTAAGAAAACACAACCTTCACATATAGGTTGTCTACAAGAGATCCACAACAGGCTGAAAAGTGAAGGGATGGAAAAAATATTTCACACAAATGGAGGCAAAAGAACAGCTAGGGTAGCAATATTGACAAAATAGACTAAATAGACTGACAAAAGTCTACCTGACAAAATAGACTTTAAAATGAAGACCATAACAAGAGACAAATAAGGTCACTACATAATACTTAAAGGGTCAGTCCAACAAGAGGATATAATCTCTGTAAATATATATGCACCCGATATAGGAGCACCTAAAAATGGAAAGAAAGTCTACAGCAATATACTCAGTGTAGGTGATTTTAACACCCCACTGTCAACAATGGACAGATCTTCCAGTTAAAAAATTAACAAGGATATAGTAGTATTGATGACACATTAGATCGAAAGGATTTAATTGATATTTACAGAACATTTCATCACACATAGATAATTCTCAAAGATAGACCACATGGTAGGACACAAAATAAATCTTCACAAATTCAAGAAATCATATCAAGCATATTCTCGGATCACAGTGGGTTAAAAGTAGAAATCAACCTCAAGAAAAAAACACAAAAATATTCAAATACATTTAGGCTAAATAACATGTTTCTTAGTAATGAGTGGGTTAACAAGGAGATTAAGGAAGAAATCAGAAAGTACCTGGAAATAAATGAAAACACATAATAACCCAAAACCTATGGGACATAGCAAAAGCAGTCCTGAGAGAGTTCATAGCATTACAAGCCTCCCTAAAGAAGATAGAAAAATCTCAAACAAACAACTTAATTCTATACCTAAAAGAACTAGAATACAACACAAACAAAGCCCAGAGTAAGTAGAAGGAAGGAAATAATAAAGATTAGAGCAGAAATAAATGACATAGAGACTAAATAAATAATTCCAAAGATCAATGAATCCAGGAGCTGGTTCTTTGAAAAGATAAACAAAATAGACGAACCTTTAATCAAACTCATCAAGAAAAAAAGAGAGAGGATCCAAATAAAATCAGAAATGAAAGAGAAGTAAAAACTGATACCACAGAAAAAGAAGGGATTGTAAGAAATTATGAATAACTCTATGCCAAGAATTTGAACAACCTAAGTGAAATGGCTAAATTTCTAGAAACATACAATCTTCAAAACTGAATCAGAAAGAAGTACAAAACCTGAACATACTGATAACAACTAGCAAAATTTAAGCAGTACTCAAAAACCTCCCAGCACACAAAAGCACTGGAACAGATGGCTTCCCAGGTGAATTTTACCATCATTAAAAGAAAAACTAACACCTACACTCAAACTATTCCAAAAAATTCAAAAAGAGGGAAGACTTCCAAGATTTTTTTAAGAGGCCAGTATTATCCCAATTCCAAAACTAGGTAAAAACACAATAAAGAAGCAAAATTATAGGCCAATATCTCTGATGAACATAGATGCTAAACTCAACAAAAACACAAAATATATGCAAGCCAGATCCAGCAATACATTAAAAATATCATATACCATGATCAAATGGAATTTATTCCATGGATGCAAGGATATTACAATATTCACAAATTATAAATGTGATACTTCACATAGAAAAAATGTAAGACAAAAATACATGATCATATCAATAGATGCAGAAAAAGCATTTGATGAAATCCTGCACCCATTTATGATAAAAACACTCACTAAAGTGGGAATAGAGGATCATACCTCAACATAATAAAGGCCATACATGAAAAACCTACTCAATGGGCAACACCATACTCAATGGTCAAAAACTAAAAGCATTTCCCTTAAGGTCAGGAACAAGACAGGGGTGTGTGTTTTCATCACTCTTATTCAGCATAGTATTGGAAGCCCTAGACACAGCAATCAGACAAGAAGAAATAAAAGGCATTCAAATTGGAAATTGGAAGTAAAACTGTCATTATCTGCAGATGACATGATATTGTACATAGAAAACCCTAAAGCCTCCACCAAAAAAAACTACTAGAACTAAAAAATTATTTTGGCAAAGTAGCAAGATACAAAGTGAATATTCAGAAATTGATTGATATCGTTTTCATACACCAAGAATAAACTATAAAAAACCCTAAAAAATAATCCCACTTACTATTGTAATAAAAAAAATAAGACTACCTAAAAATAAATTTAACCAAGGAGGTAAAAGACCCTTACTCAGAAAACTATAGGACACTGAAGAAAGAAATTGAGGAAGATACAAATAAGTGGAAGCATATATGTTCATGGGTAGGAAGAATTAATATCATTAAAAGATCCACACTACCCAAAGAAATCTAGAGATTCAATACATTCCTATTAGGATGCCAATATAATTTTATATTTCACAGATCTAGAACAAATATTCCAAAAATTTATATGGAACAAAAAAGACTGAATAGCCTCAGCAATGTTGAGAAAGAAGAATAAAGTTGGAAATATCACAATACCTGATATCAAACTATACTATAAGGCCACGGTAATCAAAACAGTATGGTACTGGCATAAGAACAGACACATAGATCAATGGAACAGAATAGAGAGTCCAGAAATAAACCAGTCTTCATAGTCTGTTAATATTCGACAAAGGAGGCAAGAGCATAAAATGGAGAAAAAAACAGTCTCTTCAATAAACGGTGTTGGGAGAACTGGACTGGTACATGCAAAAAAAGAAAGAAAGAAACTAGACCACCATCTTACACCATACACTAGAATAAACTAAAAATAAATAAAAGACAAATATAAGTCATGATACCATAACAATCCTAGAGAAAAACATAACTTGTAAAATTTAAGATATTTTGCATAACAATATTTTTGCTGCTATATCTCCTAGGGCAAAGGAAATAAAGAAAAAATAAACAAATGGGAGTACATGAAATTAAAAAACTTCCACGGAGCTAAAGAAACCACCATCAAAATGAAACCAACTGTATGGAAGAATATATTTGCCAATGATACTTTGGTTAAGGGTTTAATCTCCACAATATATAAAGAACTTACATGACTCAACACCAGGAAGACAAATATAATTAAAAATGGGCAAAGGATATGAATTAGACACTTCTCCAAGGAGGATATACAGACGGTCCATGGACATACGAAAAGGTATTCAACATCACTAGCCATCAGAGGGAAACAAATTAAAACCACAATGAGACATCACTTCACACCTGCCAAAATATCCATCATTAATAAATCAACAAACTAGTGCTGGCAAGGATATGGAGAAAAGGGAACCCTATTGCACCATTGGTGGTAATGCAGAGTGGTGCAGCCACTGTGGAAAACAGAATGGAATTTCCTCAAAAAATTAAAAATAGAACTGCCTTTGACTTAGTGTTTCCATTGCTAGGAATAACCCTAAGAATCCTGAAACACCAACTGAAAAGAATTTATGCACCCCCATGTTTATAGCAGCAATATTTACAATAGGCAAGATTTGGAAACAGCCTAATTGCCCATCAGTAGATAAATGATTTAAAAAAAAACCTGTTGTAGATTTACACAGTGGAATACTATGCAAGAGAACAAAAAAGAAATTCCTACCTTTTGTGACAGCATGCATGGAACTGGAGACTCTTATGCTAAGTGAAATACGTCAATTGGTGAAAGACAGATAACATATGATCTCACTTATAAGAGGAATCTAATGAACAAAATAATGAGCAAAATAGAACCAGAGGCATAGAATCATGGAATAGACCACAGCTGGAAGAGGAGAGGAAGGAGATGAGGACTGACAGAAAGAAGGTGAAGGGATTAGTCAAAGGACATATATGAAAGACCCATGGACATGGACAACTGTGTGGGGACTGATTATGGCAGTGGGGGTGGGGGGTGGACTGGCAGAGGAGGGGCAAAGGAGGAAAAAGTGGGACAACTAATAGCATAAACAATAAAATATTAAAATACAATAACAAAATAAAAACAAACAAACAAAACCCTGCTCTGCCTCTATTACAGGGCAGTGATTCTCATACTTGGATGTGCAAAGAATCTCTTGGGGGTCTCTGTTCAAAATGCCAATATCTAGGTCCCATTTCCACCCATTCTGGTTTAGTAAGTCTGGACTGCAGTCGAAGAATCAAGCTGCATGTTAAGAAGCTCTCCAAGTGTTTTTAATGCAGGGGGATCATGACTACACCTTTGACAGATTCTGATCTTAGCAACACCTGTTAGAATAGGCCATTCCTAGAGGAGAAAGTAGGGTTCTAAGGGGAAGTGGAAAAGGAAAGGAAGGAAAAAATGGAAGAAAATAAGTGAGGAAGAGTATTTCCCAAGACCATCTGTGTTAAATCTTAGTCTATGTTCCAGGACTCCAGTCTCCTTCTCCAGGGCTTTTTCTCATCCTCTAACCCCCATGTAACTTCTCTTGACATTAGAGGAGGAAAGAAACATCCTTAATCATAATGGCAATAACTGGGAACCTTAGGTTTGGGTAAGGAATTAGGCTGTTTCTCCAATTAAGAAAGGAGTCCTTTCCATGGGAAAAAAACACAAATGAAAGCAAGTTTAGAGGTAAGTAGTCATTAACACAATTCTCAGAGAGAAAGCAGACCTTTCCAGTAGCCAGTGCTTCTTTCTTAATGAGCACTGAATAGCTGCTGGGAGACCTTGCCTCTCTAGAGGCAGACATGAAAACTCTCTACTTAGGAACTGAAAGGAATAAATTGTTCTCTTCTCCTATAGTTTGGCCAAGTCATATTATTTTCACAGTTGACACAAAACAGAACAATTATTAGGTAAAATATTGTAATAATTATTCTGTGCATCAAAATTTTCCCAGTGTACATTTTCCCCCTACAAACTAGAATGTGGTGTAAGCAAGTTTTTAGGCAGGAGGTAGAGTTATGATCACACCCATTATACCGGCGCGTAATTACAGCTTACAGGTAATTATCTTTCTACTTCCCATCCTCAGTTCTCTGATCTGCTTAGAATTATATCGAGTCATACTCAAAAAAGCAGTCAGAAAAATCAATCTGTCTTTTCATCTTTGACATACATTGGTTACTCTTAACAATTGTGGCTGACATTTCTTTATGTGTCAACTATAGCAGGATTTGTGTTCTTTAAATTCATTATCTTATTTAACTTCAACAAGTCTAAGAAATAGGTAGTTTCATTAGTACCATTTTACAGGTGAGGTTTCAAAGAGATTACATAATTCCTCATGATGACCTAGCTAGTGGCAAACCTGGGTTTCATCTATTTCCAAAGTGCCTGCTCTTTACCACCCTACTTTTTTTCTCCCCCAATCCTATATTGACTCACTACAGTAGAAAACAGAAGGCTGTTGTTCTTAAATGTCTTTATGGAGGAAGAGACCTATGAAGTAAAAAAAATGCCTATGGCCCACAGAAGTCATGAGAGCCTGTGTGTAGGAACATAAGGAAGTTTTGATCCTTATCCACCCATCTAACCTTCGTTATTATCAATGTTTTAGGTGTAAGTGGAGTCTATAAATCAGCATTAGGCATTTAGTAGAAGTACCGGTAATTAGAAACAACTGAAGATAGAAATTCTGGATGTAAAAAGACATTTTTTCTGTTTCTGGTTTTTAGATGATTGAATGTATAGCATAACACATCATGTGATCTGCTGGGATGGAAAAGGCCATTGTTTGCTTTCTAATTCCCTTCTGCTTTTATCCTCTTTGCCAAAATTAGAATGTTTTTCATAGCTCTCTGGGCCATCATGGGAGCTAAAGGCCCTGTCTAGCTTTTTGTTCTAACACAGTTTCAGTTTAGAATATTCCACTAGCAACTCTGTAGAATGTTATGATAATTCCCTTCTTTCACTCAAAAAAATTGAGCACCTACTATGTACTAGGCTTTTTGCCAGGACTGCATATACATTACTTAATACAAAATACATATTTTCCAACAAATGAATAATAAATACGTAGTTATGAATGTGATAAATGCTGTCAGGAGGACTGAGAGGATGAGGTGATAGAAAATTACTTAGCTAGGTTAGCCAAGCAAGGCCTGATGGATGAAGAGAAATCTGGCATGTGGCAAGCGTCGAGAACACTCTGGGTAGAAAGAGCATATGTTAATGCTCCCACCCTCAAATACAGAGAAGCTTAGCACATGTCAGGCCAATGAAGCCCTGAGTGAGGAAGGAAAAAGGAAAAACTGGAGAAGATAAGAATGAAGAGCTGGGCAGCAGCCAGATCAGATCATTCATTGTGAAGCCTTGTCAGATGTGAGTAAGGAGATTAAATTTTATTCTAAGAGCAATGAAAAGTTATTAAAAAGTATTTAGCAGTGACTGACATCAAGTAAATTATGTTTATAAAAGATTTTCTGGCAACTGAGTGGCAAGTAGATTCACAAGGACAAGAGTGGAAGCAAAAAAAAACAAACCCCAAAACAAAAGGAAAAAACCCGTAATGAGGCTAGTGGTCCAGGTTCTGAGTTCTCCAACCTGTAATTCTTTGTTGTTGTCTTGTCTGCTCTGCTGTCATCCCTCACCTAAAACAGGGCTCATATTCCAAGTCAAAATGATCCAAACATGTTAGTGAAACAACAGTTCTTCCAGATGGTCTCTGGTCAAATAAACTTAAGAAATTCAACATCCTGTCCTGGCCAGGTAGCTCAGTTGGTTAGAGCATCATCACAATACACCAAGGTTGTGGGGTCAATCCTTGGTCAGGGTGCATACAAGAATCAACCAATGAATCCATAAATAAATGAAACAAAAAATCAATGTTTCTCTCTCTCAAAAAAATCAATAAAACTAAAAAAATTGCATTCTAAATCCCCTTCTTACTTAGCAATTCAGAATGTAAATTAATGTAGTAAAGGTTTGGGGAAGTGTTACAGTAAATTTGTGTATCCCAGTATTTCTCAAAATTACCTGGATACTTTTATTTTTCTCCTTTGCATAATATTAATGTTCTGCAGAACTGATGTTTTCCAGAGTACATTTAGAGAAATGCTACCATAAGTCATTCTAACCAAGAGTTAACTCCATATGCCTGGTTTACTGAGCTTCCTCTTCTCCACCTGTCTATTATTTCAATGATTTAGACAATATCTTCTGACTTCACGTATATTACATGAGGATATCAGCCTTTGTATGTCTTATTTCTTCTCTTCATTTCTACAATCTACTTTCTGTCAACTGTTCTTTTATTTTTACATTATAAAGGTTGATAAAATTTTTACTCTTTTCTGTAACCATAATTTTCTCCCTTATTTCTGGATCTGAATCTGCTGGGTATTCTGAATTAATTCTCTATATCAGTAATATTTTATCTCAAATTTTCTCTCTCTGCCTAAGCTCTGTGTATGGTTGATTTCCTTGATTTTATCCTCTGACTCCTTGTTAGACTTTTTCTTTTAAAAGCATTTTGGAGATATAATTTAATACCATATAATCTACCCATTTAAGTGTACAATTCAATAGGTTTTTATTACACTTACAGAGTTGTAAAACCATTGATATACTAATTCTAGAATATTTACTTTCAAAAATAAATCCCGTATCCATGAGTAGCCACTCTCTATTTCCCCACAATCTCCACTAACCCTCAGCAACCACTAATCTATTTTTTGTCCCCATAGATTAGCCTATTCTGGACATTTCATATAAAGGGAATCATAAAATATTTGGCCTTCTTTCAGTAAGCACAATGTTTTCAAGGTTCATCCATTGTGAACCTTGAAATTAAATACCAAGCATGTATTGGTATTTAATTTATTTTTATTGTCAAATAATATTCCATTGTATGGGTACACCACATGTTTTATTTAACCATTCATCAATTAAGGGGCATTTGAGTTGTCTCTTCTTTTTAGCTATTATGAATGATGCCACTATGAACACTGGCATACAAGATTTTATACGGGTATATGTTTTTATTTATCTTGGGTATACACCTAGCAGTGGAATTGCTGATTCACATAGTAACTCTATGTTTAAAATTTTGAGTAACTGCTGGAGTTTTCTAAAGCTGTTGTACCAGCAGTGTGTGAGGGCTCCAGTTTCTCCACATCCTCTTCAATACTGTTGTAGTATGTTGTTTTGATTATAGCCATCCTAGTGAATATGAAGTGGTATCTTGTGATTTTGATTTATGTTTCCCCAATAACAAATGATATTGAGCATGTATTCATGTGCAGACGGGCCATATGTATATCTTCTTTGGAAAAATGTCTGCTCAATTCCCTTTTGCTCATTTTAAAAATAGACTGTCTTTTTATTGCTGAGTTGTAAGAATTCTTTATATATATATTCTGGATACAAGTCCTTTATCAGTTTTATGACTTGCAAACATTTTTCCTATTCTGTGTGCCTGTTCACATTCTTTTTAAAAAAATTATTGATTGATTGGATACAGACAGACAGACTGACAGACATCAGTTTGTTGGTTGATTCTTGTATGTGTCCTGATGGTTGATTGAATCTGCAACCTTGGTGTATCTGGACAGTGCTCTAACCAACGGAGCTACTCAGGAAGGATCTTCACATTCCTGATGATGGCATTCAATGTATAAAATTTCTTAACTCTAATGAGGTCCAGTGAATCAATATTTTCTTTTATCACTTAAGCTTTCAGTGTTGTAGCTAAGAAATCATTGTCTAACCTTTATTGAACATAATTTCAGCGATTACATGTTTAGTTTTAAAATGTCTTTTTGTTCTAATTGTATCTTTTTTCAAAGAGATATGTTTTTACTGTAGAAGTATAATATCTTACTATATCCTTATAAGGATTCCAGTTCCTCATTTTTATTTTTAAAGTTCTGACCTACAGTTATAACCTTCTTTGGTCAATTTTAAAATTTTATCTTGGTTTTTCTCTTCCATGCTACTGGTTTCCTTTTTATGTCTTGTGATCTTTGACTAGCAATTCGTATTTAAAAATTGAGGGCTAAGTGGATTCTTCTAAGCAGCAGGTGCATATTTTTCTCAGCTACTGAATATGTAGGCTTTTTAGGTAAGTCTCTCTTTTCACTGGAATATCTACTTTGTGGGCAGAGCTTGTGGACCAATACATTTCACTTTAGAGAAGGAGGAGGGGGAGCACACACACACAGCCTTTGGCATGGGCATCCCACAATGCTTTATTCAGTGATTTATTTACCATGCAAAAGCAACTCCATCTTAGCAACACTAGTTCATCCCCAGCTATTCCTTTGGTTTCTTTGGTGAAGGCTCCTAAGATTTGATTTGGCATTTACTTGGAGCTAAGAGACTGAGCTGTCTTTGTTCTATACGGGTGGGGTAGGGCACTTAAAATGATGGAGGAAGAGTTGAGCTGTGGGTGTAGTCCCTCTGCAGACAGAGTTTCATATAATCACCTTGGCTTGGTCCCCTTTTCTCCTCCCACTCCTCCTGACTCTGAACCTATCTGCTAGGCAGATTGACTATCTTTTCCCAGAGCCCATTTCTCTGAGTTGCCATTTCCTTACTCTGCTTAATTTATTGACAAGCTCCCATCTTTTTAACTGTCTTATAGAAATCTGTTAAAAATCTCTCATCTGCTGATGATCCCTCTTCTGTGTGTTTATTATTATAGATTTTTTCTTTATCAGTTTTTAACAGGAGTTGAAATGGTGGTTTCATGAGGAAATGGAGGGGCTAGGGCTCAGATCACTATCCTGGGCTTGAAGCACAGCCATTATATTTTAAAGCCATCTTTTGTTGCTCCAGAGGTATTATACCATGAGTATAAATGTGTGTTTGTTTTGGTGTAACTTCCTTTTGAAAAGCTTTTTTTTTCTGCATGTGATGGCACTTGAAAGAGGGATGCTGACTATTCAAAAGATGGAAGTCATCCTTCATTAATTCTCCCCACTCTCTCACTCTCACTTTGCTGAGATATCCATCAACTACCCTAACTTCTCACCATCTCCTTTGCCATTTATCTTAACCCAATCCATCATCATCTCATAGTGAAACAGACTTCTTATCAAGCTCTTTTGATTTCTTACTTGTGACCTCGAAATCTACTTGGCAGACAGAATAGGGTAATAGACCGCCCTTATAAGAACCCTGTAATGGCTTCTCATTGTTCATAGAATAAAATACACTGTCCTTTACTGCAGTACGCATGGTCCAGTAACAGTCTGGTTCTGGCCTGTCTGTCCATCCTTATTTCCTACCACTCTCCTTTTGCTCACAATACTGCCTGTCTTTCTCTTCCTCAAATGCCTTAAACTTGTTTCTAATTCGGGACATTGACAAGCACAGCTTAGAATCTCAATCTAGAAGTTTCTTCCTTGTACTCTTTGAACAGCTGACTCTTTCATTCTTTTGTTCTAAGCTGAAGTAAACTGTTCCTCAGAAGAGTGTTCTCTGATCATCTTGTTTAAATAACTCCCCTAACCCCAGGTATCCTGATCATTTTCTTCACAGAATTACACACAATTTGTAATCATTTATTTTTCTCGTGTACTGTGACTCTCTCTTGACCTTACTCATCACATATACCCAGAATTAAGCAAGGACCAACACAAATAGGTATTCAATAAATATTTATTGAAAAGGAATTTAGTACTTACTGCCCTGTGATTTAGGCCTCTTTAAAAACCTTAAAGGGAGCCTTAGTAAATATGCTTTCAACAGATATCTGCTTGTCTTGACACTTGTATCACAAAAAATAGGCTAGGTCTACTCTAGCCTATTTGAAGCCTATTGCTATGTCTAGCCTATAGCAGATATAGCAATAAACTTCAAATAAGTTAAAAGAACTTAACATTAAAATTAAAACAGTAAAAAAGTCTAGATGAAAAGAAAATAGTAACTTTATCTTAAACTCTGGAAGGAAAGAAACAGAAAAGGCTGTCAATAAAAAGTAGACAGGAATAATTATAATAAAAATAAACTTCAAAAACAACAAAAACAGGTTTCAAAGTAATATAAAAGCAATAGATTAAGACAAAATTGTCACTATATAGATGATGTATAAAAGTTTACAGAAGAAAAACAGAGGAAATTGATATAACCCTAAAGAACAATTCTTTATGCCTTTAGATAAAAATCAATTACTAGGACTAGCCAGTTCCAGAATGAGGAAATGAAAATAATAAAACAAGCATTTTATTAAGTACTTCCCATATTCCAGACAACACACTGGTCCATGAAGATACAAATGTGAAGATTCTATCTCTGTCCCAGTGGCGTTTGTATCCTAACTTGAAAGTTAGTCCTGTTTAGTCTTGCAGCTACCTAAATATGAGAACTTAAAAATTAGTTTGCCTCTATAAAACTAAAGCTAAACATTATGATTTATATAAATCATTTTAATTTATTTAAATCATTATTTATACAATGCTTTAAAATGCTTCACAATCACATTTATGCACACCATTTTTGGGTCAGATGAAATTAGAACCAGTTGTGGAGTAAGACACTTATTGTATTCCTCGGTTCTGAAGCTACAGAGTGAATAAAACATAGGCTGGGTCCTGATGCTAGCCTACAGTCTATTAGAGGAGGCAAGGTATGTAAATAAATGTTATCATCACTTTGCTAAGGGCTATAGCAGAAGAATAAACAAAGTGCCATACAAGGACAAAAGAAATAATAAGACAACCTGCCTAAAAATGTCAGAGAAGATCTACTAGCAAGAAAAAAATTAGGGGAGAGGATGGTATTTCAATGAAAATGTCATCAAATAAAAAGATTCAAAGGTAAAAAATATATGGCATCTTCCAAAATTTACATATACTCTGATAGCTAAGGGCAGGGTGTACAAGGGGATGTAGCTGTATACTAGCTGCAAAATGAGGCAGACACCTGACCTTAAAGCCCTGGTGTGCATGTGAAAGGACTTGGATTTCAAACAAGAGTGATTTGATCACATGTTACATTTTTTTAAAAAAACACTCAGAAATCTGTATGAACCAGTTATTAGAGTCTGAAACTAGATATAGAGAAATCATTTACGAGGAAAAATGATAAGGCTTAAAATAAAAATGAAAGGAGACAGAATATGAGTGATATTAAGATGTCAGAAATAATAGAACTTAGTAAGTAACTGGTAGAGTATGTGAACAAAGGAGAGGAATGAATCTAAAGTGGCCTCTTCATCTGCGCGTTAGGCAAAATTGCATTGTATCATTAACCAAACCGGGGATGAGAGAAAGGAGACAACAGAAGGACTTGGGAAATGTTCAGTTCTTTTCATAGTTAACAGAATTCAAATTTAAACAACCAAAGGGAATCTTGCATCAATTAAAATAGAGTAAATTAATAAAAATGACAATACTCATTGCTGTGGGGTATTGGGGGAAAGAACTCACTAAACATATTGCTGCCCTGCAATCTAGTACAATTGTTCTGAAAAGAAATCTGGCAACAACTATATCAGCCATAAAAATCATCATATACATACTTTGTCCCAGAAACCCAACTTTTTGGAATATAGCCCAAGGATGTAATTCAAAAGAAATAAAAAACCTACTTGTATAAAGATGTTTATAGCTGTGCTATATATTACAGAGAACAACTGCAAACAGTCCAAATGCCCGACAGCAAGGGAAGGCTTTGGTACATTAATGCAATGGAATGTTTTAATGCTATTAAGAAAGACAAACATAAAAACTATGTAGAAATAAAGAAAGGGCAATATGAAGCAATGGGTGAAACACACAGATCTCAAAATGATACAAACACAATGGTTACAGCTATGTAAAATTATATCTATGTAACCAGGAGAATTGGAAAAAACTAGAGAGCTGGTCACTTAGAGTGCTGACATTTTTGTTATTGTTGGTTGAGTTGCTGGGAATGCTTATGTGTTTCAAGTTATATGTCACTGTATACTTAGTACATATACATTAAGAAAGATAAATCTCCACTTCCTGGTATATAAAAGAAAAAAAGTGCTCACCAGCAACTTTCCTTGCCCTAAGTGATCTTCTCCAGTCTCTTGAGTCCTGTTAGTTTTTGGATGTACAGGGAAGTAAACCCCAGGACATGCTACCATAGCATTCAGTTACATGCTCATTTCTTTTATCTGTCACTTTCTATTGTATCCAAGTTTCTTGATTTTTTCATTACAAACCAGCAACTGTGTGCTCACATTTACAGCATGTACACACACTGGGATGCCCTAACTACACCTGTGTACTGGGTACCAGTGTCTCTTCAAAGTGACTTTTTAATCTCTGACATGAAGAAATATTTGTTTCTTACCTTCTGGAATTACCCCTCCATTTAATAAAGGCCGATCTCTCTGGATGCCATTTCTTCTAAACTTAAAGAACTCCTCACTTTGGTTATATCTTCAATCTCTTGAATCATCTAGCTCTTCTCTCCCAGATAAGTCTCATCAACATACAAACCTGTTCTAGTGTCTCCCAGAAGAAAAATGCCATCACTCTCCTTGAATGCCACACCTCCCTTAGTTTTTCTGCTCCCCTTCACAGTAGAAATTCATGAAGGATTTTTTCCATATTATCATTTCCAGTCTCTCAACCTCCATTCACTCTTCAAACTACTGTGACATGCCTTCTGTTCCCATCACTCCACTGAACTGTGTTATTCAAAGCCACCAACAAAGTGCATATTGTCAAATCCAATGGCACTTTTCTATCTTCCTGTTACTTGACTTCCTGGCCTCCTAGCAGCACTTCTTTTTACTTAGAACCCTCTTTTCTTGGCTCCTGTAACACCTCAATCTCTCCTTTTTCTCTTACTTCTTAGGCCATTACTTTTTCCCCTTCTAAATATGAGAGTTCTTCTGGCTCTCTCCTAAGCCTCTGTCTCTTCTCCTTCCACATCCTCTCTAAACGATCTCCACTATTCCTGTAGCCTTAAATCCTATTTGCATGCTAATGACCCTCAAATTAATATCTCTAGTTGATATCTTGATCCCTTGACTGATTCTATGATATACTTGACATTTTCATTTAGATTCAGACATAATAAATATAACATGAACACTAAAGTGATGATTTTCTTCCTGGACCAGTTACTCCTCCAGTCTTCCCTTCTCTGTAAATGGAAATACCACATACCCAGTTGCTTCATATCCCTGTGTCACATCACCACACACTTATCCAACATGTCAAGACTTTTGGATTCTATCTCCAACAATAATTCCATTACTGCCATTTTAGTCCAAGCCCCCACCAGTCTTTCTCTGTTACAGCAGCCTATTCACTGCTTCCTCTCCAATCTATCTTCCATAGAGTAGACACAGCCTATTTTTTGTATAATAAATCAAATTATTTTTCTCCTCAGCTTTCACTATATTTCCCACTGTACTTAGAAGAAATTCTAAGTCCTTCACTATGCCTGTAAGTCCCTATATAATATGACATCTAATTACTTCTCTAGCTATACCTTTCTTTAGCCAACCTGGATCTTTTTCGTCATCAGTGTCTTTGCACATGCTTTTCTTTCTGCCAAGAACACTGATATTGTCCACCTTCCACTTTATCTAGTTAACACCTACTTTTCATTTAGATTACACTTAAAATATCTCTCTTCCTCTTACATTTCAGGAAGGAAATCCTTCCATGACCTCATGCTCAATCAAATCCCAGCCCTTTGGGTCATTCATAGTACCATGCACCTTTATTTGGTATTGTGCTAGTTTTGAGATCAGTTGATTAATGTCTCTCCTGCCATATTATATACTTCACGAAGGCCAAGGAAGTACTCAGCACGTATCAGTTACTCAAGAAACATTTTCAGAATGAATGAAAAATTGATACAGGGTCATGCTGCTGAGAGGACACTGTTAGCCCCATCAGAATACCTTAATCAAATCATGAAAGAGAAAAGAAAATCCCAAAGCATAACTACATGGATGTAAATGATAGAGTCATTGGCTTTGCTTGATTATGTCTTATGAACTGAGGATAAAGTTCTACACATGTGATTTTTATCCACTAATTAAAACATGTAAAATGAAACTAAATTCTTCACCCCCACACACATACACAAACACATACATACACACTGTCATTCCAAAGTTCAGTGAAAGTATGCAAAGGGAGGTACAGAGCTATATTTTTAGGCAGGAGCCAAGGTCACACAACTGTTCTGCAAGTTAAAAGGGAATTTGCTCCTGAGAGAAAACAGAAGGGTAGGAAAAGGATAGGAGTTGAACTAAGGGCTTTGGGATTCTTTGCAAAGAGGAAAATGTGTAAAACTAAATTTCAGGTTGTTAATGTTACAGGGTAAATTTTTCTGCCTTCCCACACCCTAGTAATATCTGCCATACTATTTAGCTTAGATCAAGACTAAGCCATCACAAAATGGAACAAAGAGAACCACAAGAGCATTCAAACAGTCACAAGGCCCATCTGAAAGGCTGGCCAAAGGTTTCTCTCTCCTCAGATATCTCCATTTGTAATCACATGGCATTTATCTAACCTAACATGAGCTGTTCACTTCACTGGAAAATGTCTTACCTATCTTTGAGTTAGCAGGAATAACTATACCTATCCAAGAATATAACAAGATGCCACATAAAAAGTGTGCCTTGGTGCATACTCTATTTCAGCTGAAGTCCTGACTCTCCCAACTTCATCGTTCCCACCCTTCCAGCTCCAGTTACATCTTTACTTTGGGTCTTGAACTCAACATACACCTTCAGGATTCCTTGTGCCATACCCTCTGCCATTTTCTCTGGCCTTGCATAACTGGAGCAAACTAGCACAGATGGGTTATGCTCACTATTCGATCTAAGCCTGGCATACCAGCAAGACTGGGGCAGAGAGCATGTAACATAGAGCCTCATAACCAATGCTTTAAAATGATTATTAGATTCAGTCAAAATTAAATAAGTCACATGAAAGCAATTCTCCAGGATACCTGCTATCTATTGGTTAAGTTTTGCTTTAATCTGCAAGCATTTGTAGTGTTTTTCACCCAGCTCCACTAGCCAAGATTTTGTTAAGCTTTACTTTCTGTAAAAGGATGCAAGAATAGATAATATTTTAAAATATGTATATAATGATGCTATAAAATGCTGCAATATTAAATGTGCTTTTAAAAACATTGCCTACCTTTCAACCTGTCCTGGAAATTGTGATGTACATCCCCAAACCCACCACCTTCTGGTGACTATGGAAGGTCTGGAGAGACAAAAGGTTTTTCTACTGTTGGATGGAGAATTGCTGATTTAGGGTGAGGGAAATTGACATGGAAAAAGTCTCTCTGTCTTTCTAAATAACAAAATAACCAGGGGAAAAACCAAATGCATTAATTCATTACAGTTAATGAACAATGTTTTAAGAACTGCTAAATAATCTGACCTACCCATCTAGGAGGGCGATGACATTCTTCCTGGGACGCCCAATATTAGGGCCATATAAGCTGGCTCTGGAGTAAATCCGGATGGGCTGCAATAGCCTCTTCAGCTGGATGTAATCCTTTCCCAACTGGCTGCCATTTACTGCCCGGCCATGCATGGTCCGATAGTTATTTGGCTCTAGATTAAAAGAAGACATGCAAATCAAAGTTGAGAAGGGTAAAGCTCTGCCAACCCTTTCCTGTCCACAGAGTCTCTACCTTTTTTTCCTAACAATGTGAGTAAAATAACCAAAAGAGGGTATGAGCTGGATTAACTTGAGAAACAAGCACCAGAAAAAAAGTCAATGCCATCCTATCATTCTATTCATTTCAAACCAATCTTCACAAAAGATCATCTAGCCCACAACAGAAAGGACGTGTTGATTTTCGGGTAATACTTTATAATGAGTGAAATACTGGGTTGAATAGTATCCCCCCAAATTTATGTCTACTTGAAACTTCAGAATGTGACCTTATTTGGAAATAGGGTCTAAGAAGACATAATTAATTAAGATGAAGGGAAATGGAATTAGGGTGTGCCTTAAATCCCATAACCAATGCCTTTATAAGAGAAAGGAGAGGGACATTCAGGTACACAAACACACAGGGCCTTCTTAGGCCATGTGTCAGTGGAAGTAAAGATTGAAGGGATGCTGCTGGGCCAAGGACTGCTGGCAGCCTCCAGAGGCTAGGAGAAAGGCATGGAATAGATTCTTCCTCAGAGCCTCCAGAAGCAGGCTCTGAGGAAGATTTTGATTTCAGACTTCTAGTCTCTTGAACTGTGAGAGAATGAATTTCTGTTGTTTTATAATACCAACCTCATGGAAATTTGTTATGACAGGCAAATAACCTAACACAGTGTTAAAAGACCATATTTATTGTCTCTTCATAAATACGGTCATTCTACCAAAAAGTTATAAAAACTTAATGTTTAATAATAACAAAATAGCTGAGTAAAATAATTAACAGTAAAATCCCCTCTTCCAGTTTTTCTTAACTTAGTAGCTCTAAAGGGCAAGAAAAGTCCTAAATACCAGTAGCTCCACTGCTAAAGAGGGCTAATTTGATACGGAATGAAGCACATGCTACCAAAGATATATAGGTTAGCTTGAGGTTTTGATAATTCGGGGGGCAAGAAAAAGACCAGCATACTTGCAAGAAATTTAACAGGGAGATCTGGGGAATAAGACAGCCACAGTGGGCCTTGATAAGCTCATATATACTCCTTGTAGTCTGGAAGGCTGTGTGCATGCTCAAGGAGACACTGGAGAAGGCACTAGCTATCTATGCACTCCCAGAGTGCAATGTGAAACCTAGTACACTGATGAAGAAGACACGTCTGATAGTAAAAGTCAGTCAGACTTGTAAACTGCCTAAATTTTAATGTATTCCCCAACTTACCTACAGACCCACCAGCAAAGGGTAGGAGCCGTTCTGGCTTAATGTAAGTACCACCTCTGATCAATCACTGTCTCACCATTGAGCTATGTTGACTCAGGACAACCCCTAGGAAGTTGGCCAAGTTAAAAAGTGGTTGAGAAAAAAAAAACTTAAGAGAGAGACTACAGAATTAGTCCAAACAAATAAACAACAACAACAACAAAAACCCATAACAAAAATAACCTCTGAGATGGAGGATTTGAAATTCAGGGTTGCTTCAACATATCTAAAATGTATAATTTTCAAAAATAACAAAAAGTTATGACATACAAAGAAATAGAGAAGTGTGACCATAAACAAGAAAAAAAGCAGTAAATAGGAACTCTCTCTCAGGGGGTTCAAATGTTTGACTTCACAGATAAGGACTAAAAACTGCTATTAGTTTGTGGAAATTTCTTATCTCATTAAATGGTTCTTTGCAGAGCAACACAGCTGGTAGAAACTAGCCTTTCTTCTTTTTGGATAAAAATGAAGTATTAGCAAGAAAGTTTTCTTCTGAAGATTAAAATAAATTACAAATAAAAATAAAAAACTATTATTATAAATATGTTCAGAAAACTAAAGGAAACAATAAAAATTTTAAAACAGTATAAATTTATTAATGGGTCAAATATAGAGATAGCAATTATAAAAAATGAGCAAATGGAAATCTTGGTACTGAAATGATTCCTTACATACATACAAGCACAGTGAAATTAACAGCAGAATTTTTACCCTAATTAATGGACACCAGAAGATAGTGGGATGATATATTTAAAATGTTAAAGGAGACATTTCTAAGATGATAGAGGAGTAAACAGAAGCTACACTAACCTCCTCCCAGGACCAATCTGGAATTACAACTAAATTGTAGAGAAATCATCTTGAATAACCAACTAAACACTAGCTGGAGAGAAGCCTTATAACCAAGGACAGACAGAGGAGCCACTTCACTACAATGAGACTGGTAGAAAGTACGGAGGAGGCAAGAAAAGGCTGGTTGGGCTCCCACAGGTGGCAGCTGAAGTTCTGGAGGGATATGTTGTCAGCTAGGGAGTTCCCCTTGAGAAGTGTAAGGTCTAAACCCCAAGGTGTGCTCCCAAGCCTATAGCACCAGAGCTGGGAAGGAACCAAGAGAACACCCAGCTGCGAAAAGCAGAAGGGTTTCTGTCTGCCAGAGAGAGATGGCTGGAGATGAAGAAAGCCTCTTTACGGGCCTTTGCACAAAATTGCATTTACAGACACTGACCCTGGGCTCTGGCAGAGGAAGGGCAGAGTGAACTAGAGACGATTGAGAAGAGTCTAGGGTTGGTGGCTCTGCAGAGAGAACTGAAGGAACAGCTGCCAGGATACCTATGCTCAGTCATTCCTCATACTGCAGAAGCCATCTTTCTCAGGCAGAACACTCCACTAAAAGTGATAAGAGCCTGAGGGGAAGCAATACGCTGCATTCAGGAATCACTCTGCCCCACCCTGTGGTACTTAAACCTGGCTCCTGATTACAGCTTGAGGCTATGTCATTGATTACTTTAACAACTAAAGTAGAAAATAAAAAGATGCAGCCTAAATTGGAAAACAAAGAAATAGACCCTAAATGAAAGAATCACAGAATTCTCCAGAGGAACTAGATGAAATAGAGGCAGGCAATTTATCAGATGAGAGTTTAGTGTAATGACTATAAGGATATTCTAAAGCATGAAAAAAGATATAGAAACCATAAAAAAGGACCAGTCAGAAATAAAGAATGCAATATCTGAAATAAATAAAACACTGGAAGGAATAAATAGTAGGTAAGATAAAGCAGAGGACCTGGCTGGTGTAGCTCAGTGGGTTGAGCACAGGCCTGTGGACCAAAGGATCATGGTTCAATTCTCAGTCAGGGCACATGCCTGGGTTGCAGGCCAGTTCCCAGCAGGGGACCCAAAAGAGGCAACCATACATTGACATTTCTCTCCTTCTGTCCTTCTCTCCTTCCCTTCCCCTCTAAAGATATATAAATAAAATCTTTAAAAAAGAGATGAAGCAGAGAATTACATCAGTGATTTGAAAGGCAATGTAGAAAAAAACACCCAGGCAGAAGAGCAATGAAAAAATAATTTTAAAAAATCAGGAGAGCTTAAGAAACATTTTGGACAACATGAAGCATAAGAACATCTGCATCATGAGAATACCAGAAGGAAAAGAGAGCAAGCAATGGATTGAGAACCTATTTGAAGAAATAAAGACTGAAAACTTTCCTAATCTGGTGAAGGAAAAAGACATATAAGTCCAGGAAGCTCAGAGAGTCCCAAACAAGTTGGGCCTAGAGGCCTATACTGAGACACATCATAATTAAAATGACAAGGCTTAAAGACAAGGAGAGACTCCTAAAAGCCACAAGAGAAAAAGTAGTTGCCTACAAGGCAGCACCAATTAGACTCATCTGATTTCTCAACAGCAACATCTCAGGCCAAAAAGGAATGGTGTGAAATATTCAAGGTGATGAAAAGCAAGGAGCAACAATGGAAGGTACTTTACCCAGCAAAGGCTATCATTTAAAATTGAAGGAGAAACAAGGAGCTTCCCAGACAAAAAAAAAAAGCTAACAAAGTTTGTTAACACCAAACTAGTATTGCAACAAATATTAAAGGGCCTGCTTTATGAAAAAGAAGAAAGAAAAAGGAAGAAAATAGAGAAAAATAATGTAAGAATAAAACGGCACTAAATATGTATCTGTCAATAATCACCTTAAATGTAAATGGCTTAAATCCTCCAACCAAGGGTAGCTGAATGGATAAGAAAGCAAGACTCATATAAATGATGCCTCCAAGAGACCCATCTCAGACTGAAAGATAGATACAAACTAAAAGTAAAGGGATGGGAAAAGATATTTCATGCAAATGGAAAGGAAAAATATCAGGAGATACAGTACTTATATCTGACAAAATAGACTTTAAAACCAAGGCTACAGTAAGAGACAAAGAAGGACAGTACATAATGATAAAGGGAACCATCCAACAAGAGGGTATAGCCCTAGTAAACATTTATGCACCCCACATGGGAGCACCTGAGTACGTGAAGCCAACCTTGATGGACACACAGGGAGATTGACAGAAATACAGTCATAGTCAAAGATTGTAACATCCCATTGACTCAACAGGTAGATATTTCTTGCAGAAAATCAACAAGGAGACAGCAGTCTTAAATGACACACTAGATCAAATGGGTTTAATTGGTATCTTCAGAGCATGTCATCCCAAAGCAGCAAAATATACATGGCTTTTCAAGTGCACATGGAGCATTTTCTAGGATAGACCACATGTTAGGACACAAAACACATCTCAATAAATTTAAGAATACTGAAATCACATCAAGAATCTTTTCTGACCATAATTCTATAAAACTAGAAATCAATCACAAGATGAACACTGAAAAACACACAAAGACATGGAAGCTAAATAACATTATTTAACAATTAATGGGTCAACAACAAGATCAAGGAAGAAATCAAAAGATACCCTGAAACAAATGAAAACGAGGACACAACAATCCAAAATCTGTGGGACACTGGGAAAGCAATCCAAAGAGGGAAATTCATAACATTACACAACTATATCGAAAAATAAGAAAAAGCTCAAATAAACTATCAAAATTCACACTTATAGGAACTTGATAAAGAACAACAAAGTTCAGAGTTAGTAGAAGGAAGGAAATAATTAAGATTAGAACAAAATAAATGAAATAGAGTCTTAAAAATGATACGAAAGATCAATGAATCCAAAGTGGTCCTTTGAAAAAATGAACAAGATTGATGAATCTTTAACCAAGCTCATCAAGAAAAAAAAGAAAGAAAGAAAAGGGACCCAAATAAATAAAATAAAAAATGAAAGAAGACAAATAACAGCTGCCATCAAAGAAATACAAAATATTGTAAGAAAATATTATGAACAACTACATTCCAAGAGACTGGACAATCTGGACAAAATGGACAAATTCCTAGAAATATGCAATCTTCCAAAACTAAATCAGGAAGAATCAGAGAATCTGCATAGACAGGCTACACATACTGAAATTGAAGCAGTAATTTAAAAACTCCCAATAAACAAAAGTCCTGGAACAGATGGCTTCACAGATGAATTCTACCAATCATTCTGGGAAGAACTAACATCTCTTTCTCAAAGTAATTCATAAAATTCAAGAGGGCAGAAAGCTCCCAAACTCATTTTATAAGGCCAGCATTATCCTAATTCAAAAACCAGGTAAAGATGCTACAAAGAAAGAAAATTATAGGCCTATGTTCATCTCTGATGAACATAGATGCTAAAATCCTCAACAAAATATTAGCAAACCGAATACAGCAATACAGCAATCAAAAAGATCATACACCATGATCAAGTGAGATTTATTATGGGAATTCAAGGTTGGTACAACATTTGTCTATCAATAAATGTGATTCAGCACATAAACATTAATGATGAAGGGAGAGAGAGAGAGAAAAACATCAATGTGACAGAGAAACATCAACTGGTTGACTCTCCTAAGCACCTTGAGTGGGAACTGAACCCACAACCTAGGTATGTGCCCTGACTGGGAATCAAAGCCACATCCTTTCAGTTTACAGGATGACAATGCAACCAATTGAACCACACCGTCCAGGGCAACCAGTCTTCTGAAAATATTTTAACAATGACATTTTGCATCATATGAAACTTCCAAGAATTCCAAAATTCCAATGATTCAAAAACTCAATTATGAACTTTGGGGGTTTGTAGAAACCTTGAAAATCATTGTATCTGTTTGTTAAATTCTCAGAAAGAGCTGGGAAATTCTGCTTATTTTTTTTTAAATTGTGCTTCCCAGACCTGGCTGGTATAGTTCAGTGGATTGAGCGCAGGCCTGTGAACCAAAGGATCATGGTTTGATTCCCAGTTAGGGCACAAGCCTGGGTTGCAGGCCAGCAGGGGACACACAAGAGGCAGCCATACATTAATATTTCTCTCCCTCTCTCCTTCCCTTCCCCTCTAAAGATAAATAAATATAATCTTTTAAAAAATGTGCTTTCCAGAACTCCCTTTCAAAAATCTTATAGTTTGCATTGTAAAAAAGAAAGAAAGAAAAGAAAATGCACTATATGAAACTACTAAGAAAACAACTAAAACAAAACAAAGAAATTAAAACAATATCTTAAACAATATGTTTTGTGTAAAAAGACCATAAAGGAAAAACAGAAAATCAAAAAATAAATAAATAAAAGGAAAACAGCAAGCTGACAGAAATATTCAACTACAATATATCCAAAAGTACATTAAATATAAATGGATTAAACATTCCAACTACAAACAGAAATTGTCAGGCTAAAAAAAATAAGATCCAACTAGAGAGACACTCTTTAAAAGTATGGAATTAAAGCCATAAATAAGTGGAAAGTTAAAGAATGAAGAAAGATATACTGTGCAAACAGTAATCATAAGAGAGCTGGAATGACTCTACTAATATCAAACAAAGCAGTCTTTAAAACACACATGTTACTAGAGACAATGTGAGGAATTTTTATAATGATAAGAGTCAATTTATGAGGCTATAACAATTATAAATATATGCATACCAACAACAGAATATCAAAATACATGAAATAAAATTGAAAACTTTGAAGAGAAAGTAGAGAATTCAACAATAATAGAAAGTGATTTTAACACTACACTCTCAATAATGGATAGAATAACTAGACAGGAAATCAGTAAGAATACAGAAAACTTGACCAACAGCGTCAGCTAACTTGACCTGATTGATATCTACAGGACACTCCACCCAACAACAGCAGGGTACACATTCTTTTCTAGTACATATATAACATTCTTCAGGACAGACCATATGGTAGGCTATAAAATAAGTCTCATATATTTAAAGGGATAAATTGTGTAATATATGTGCCCTGACTGCAACAGAATTAAACTATAATTCAACAACAAAAAAATTGGAGAAATCTGTAAATATTTGGAACTTAAATAATCCATGAGTCAACAAAGAAATCACAATTGGAATTAGAAACTACTTTTAATGGGATGAAAACTAAAGAATTAATAATCTGGACTTCATTAAATTTAAAAACTTCTGGTCTGCAAAAGACAAGATTAGGTGAATGAGAAGACAAGTCACAGATTGGGAGAAATGTGTCTACTTGCAGAAGACACATATAAAATATACATAAAACTCAAACATAACAATCTGATGGAAAAATGAGCCAATGACCTAAAGGACATTTCACTAAAGAGAATATACAGATGGCAAATAAGTATATGAAAAGATTCTGCACATCATACATCATAAGAAAGATGTAATGCAAATTATAACAACAATGAATCATCAGTAATACCTATTAGAATGGTCAAAACATGTAACAATGACAACACTGGTGGTTTCTTACAAAACAAAACATATGCTTACATAAGATCCAACAATCATGCTCTTTGTTATTTACCTAAAGGGGTTGAAAACTTACATCCACACTTTAGTCTGCACATGGATTTATAACAGCTGTATTCATAATTGCCAAAACTTGTAGGCAACAAAGATGTCTTTTAGTAAGTAAATAGTTAAATAAACTGTAGAATAGTATTCAGCACTAAAAATAAATGAGCTATCAAGCCACAAAAAAAAAATACAGAGGAACCTTAAATCCCTATTACTAAGTAAAATAAGCCAATTTGAAAAGGCTACACACTATGATTCCAACCATATGACATTGTAGAAAAGGCAAAACTATGGAGATAGTAAAAAGATCAGTGGTTTCCAGGGTTGGGAAGAGGAGGGAGGGTGAATAAATGGAGCCTAAGGCAGTGAAAAGTACTCTATATGACACTGTAATGATAGCTACGTGACATTATACATTTGTCCAAACCTATGGTATGTGCACACGAAAGGTGGACCATAATGTAAGCTATGGATTTTGAGTAATTATGATGTATTAATTCAGGTTCATCAATTGTAACAAATGTACAGCTGTTCACCTAAAATTCCTCTAAAATATTTTTAAAAATAAGGAAATTTGGATGTACATAGAAACATTAGGCTTTCACACACAGAGGCCATGAGAGGACATGAGAAGACATAGTGAGAAAATGGACATCTGGAAGCCAACAGTAGAAGCCTCAGGAGAAACCAGATCTGTTAATACCCTGATCCTGGGCTTCTCACCTCCAGAACAGTGAGAAAATAAAGGTTTGTTGTTTAGAGGGAAAAAGCAACACTTGTAGAGAAATTTACACTTAGATTCCTATATTAGGAAAGAAAGGTCTCAAATTGGTAATCTAAGCTTCTATCTTAAGAAAGGAGAAAAAGAAGCCCTGGCTGGGAGACTCAGTTGGTTGGAGCAGCATCCTGTGCACCAAGAAGTTGTGGGTTTGGTTCCCAGTCAGGACACGTACCTAGACTGCAGGTTTGATCCATGGTAGGGGCATGTATAAGAGGCAACTGATTGATGTTTCTTTCTCACATCCCCCTCACCCCCTCCTTTCCTCTCCTTCTAAATCAATAAATATATCCTAAGGCGAGGATTAAAAAAAGGAAGGAGAAAAAGAAGAGAAAACTGAACACAAAGCAAGAAAAAGAAAGGAAATTTAAAAATTTGATTGGAAATCAGTGATATAAAAAATAGATTAAATCAATGAAAACAGAAGTTGGTTCTTTGAAAAGATCAACAAAATTGAAATACCTTTAGCCTGACTGACCAAGAAAAAAGAGAGAAGTTAGAGATTAAAAAATTAGGAATGAAAGACTGAACATCACTAAGGATCTCACCCTAATAAAAAAGATATGATGATTATTAACATTATGCCAATGATTTACACAACTTAGTGAATAGAAAGGAAGTTCCTCAATCTTGTATTAAAAAAAAAACCTAAGAAAAACCTACATACTTAATGGCAATACACTGAATGATTTATGGTAAAAGATCATACTTAATGGTGAAATATTTAATGTTTCCCCCCTAAGATTGGGAACAAGGCAAGAATGTGTGTTCTTACCACTTATATTCAACAGTTGTATTAGAGGTTCTAACCAGTGTAATCATGCAAGAAAAAAAAATAAAAAGCATCTAAATTAGAAAGGAAGAAGTAAAACTATCTTTATTCTTAGACAACCTAATCTGTATACAGAACATCCTAAAGAATTCACACACAAAGAAGAAAATACAAGATCTAAATAAACAAGTTAAGCAAAGCCTGACAATAAGAGATCAAAATATAAAATCAATTATATTTTAATGCTAGCAATGCACAATACAAATATGAAATTAAAATAACTCCATTTACAACTGCATCAAGACTAAAATAATTAAGAATAACCTTAACAAAAGATTGCCAAACTTGTACACTGAAAACTACAAAAACATCTTCAGAAAAATTAAATAAATGGGGTGATAATCTATGCTTATGAATAGGAAGACTCAGTATTGCTAAAGTGACAATTCTCCCCAAACTAATATATAGATTTAATGCTATTTCTATTAAAATTCCCCAAGCTTTATTGAGGGAATTATAAGATAAGCCTAAAATTTACATAGAAATGCAAACAGCCAAAACAATTTTGAATAAAAGGGTTGGAGGATTTATACTTTTCAATTTCAAAACATTAGTATAGAGCTATAATAATCAAGATAGTGTAGTCCTAGTACAGAAGAAGATATATGGGTCAGTGAAACAGAATTAAAAGTCCAGAATAACCCAATTATGGTCAATTGCTTTTTGACTAACGTGTCAAGAGCATTCAATAGGAGACTTCCACCAAGATGGAGGCATAGGTGGAAACACTGTGCCTTCTCCCACAACCAAGTTTGGATACAACAAAAGTTTTGGAGAACTAAGACACACCCAGAGACCAGAAAACCGAATTATACGGAAGTCCAACAGCTACGAACCATTCAATGGGGATGGTAAGAGAGGCAGAGCCAGCAGCGGAGCAGGGTCGGGAAGGACAGACCTAGGAGCGCAGGCAGCCCGGACCTAGTCGGGTTGCGGGGCAGACTGACCAAGGTCGCACATTCACGCGCAGTGAGACGGACCACGCAGGCCCCAGGGGGCGAACCCAGTGGTGGAGGGCTGACAGCCGTGGCACACTCGTGTGCAGTGGAGCGGGGTGCGTGGCCCTGGTGACAGTGGTGGCTGCGGTGCTGGTGGGGGTCGCGGAGGCGGGCACCAGAGGGAAGCCATTGTCCCTCTTTGACCCCACCCCCACATACAACGTCACAACCCAGTGACTTAGTTGCCCTGCTCTGGTGAAAACCTAGGGCTCCGATCCTGCTACTTAACAGGCACAAACAGCCCAAAAGATGGTGCAAGAACTCAAAGTCCCAGAGCCAATAACTCTAAGCGACCAACAGATTGCCAGCCTCTCAGAAGCCCAATTTAAAACACTATTTATCAGGATGCTCACAGAATTGGTAGAGTACAGTCACAAATTAGAGGAACTTAGTCACAAATTAGAGGAACATATGAAGGCTAAACTAATTGAAATGAAGGGAGATGTCCAGGAAACCAATAGCGATGGAAAGGAAAATGGGACTCAAATCAAGGGAGTGGACCAGAAGGAAGAACGAAACATCCAACCAGAAAATAGTAAAGAAACAAGAATTCAAAAAAATGAGGAGAGGCTTAGGAACCTCCAGGACATCTTTAAACGTTCCAACATCCGGATTATAGGGGTACCAGAAGGGGGAAAGAAACAGCCACGAGTGGAAAACTTATTTGAACAAATAATAAAGGAGAACTTCCCCAGTCTGGCAAAGGAAATAGACTTCCAGGAAATCCAGGAAGCTCAGAGAGTCCCAAAGAAGTTGGACCCAAGAAGGAACACACCAAGGCACATCATAATTACATTAGCCAAGACTAAAATGAAGGAGAGAATCCTAGAAGCAGCAAGGGATAAGGGGACAGTCACCTACAAAGGAGTACCCATCAGACTGTCAGCGGATTTCTCAAAAGAGACCTTACAGGCAAGAAGGGGCTGGAAAGAAGTATTCCAAGTCATGAAATCCAAAGACCTACAGCCAAGATTGCTTTATCCAGCAAAACTTTCATTTAGAATGGAAGGACAGATAAAGTGCTTCTCAGATAAGGTCAAGTTCAAGGAGTTCATCATCACCAAGCCCTTATTATATGAAATGCTAAAGGGACTTATATAAGAAAAAGAAGATGAAAAATATGAACAGTGAAAGGACAGCAAACACACAGTTATTAACAACCACACCTAAAACAAAAGCAAACCAAGAGGACAGCTAGATCAGGAGTGGAACCATAGAAATGAAGAACACATGGAGGGATAGAAACAGGGGGGTGGGAGGAGGAGAAGGGGGGAGAAGGCACAGAAAATAGCATAGATGGTAGGTAGAAAATAGATAGGGGGGAGGGCGAGAATAGTGGGGGAAATGTAGAATCTAAAGAACTTGAGACACGTGGTTATAAACTAAGGGGGGGAGAAGGGTGGGGGAGGGAGTGTGCGGGTGGAGGGGAATGAAGGGAGGAATAGAACAACTGTAATGGTATAATCAATAAACTATATTTAAAAAAAAAAAGAAAGCTGAGGCAGCCCAGGTGAGAGGGGAAAAGAGTGGGTAAGCTAGAGTTTAAGAATGAATGCAATTTTTATTAAATGTATATTAAGTAATAAAAAAAAAGAGCATTCAATAGGGAAAGGACAGTCTTTTAAATAAGCAGTGCTGAACAAGTTTAGCTTCACATTTCAAAAAGATGAATTTAGACCCCTATTTCATGATGTACTAAAAATTAACTCATTTTGAATCTTATGCCTAAATGTAAGAACAAAAACTATAAAAACTTTAGAAGGAAATATAGGGAAAAAACTTTGTGACCTTGGGTTAGGCAAACATATAACACCAAAAGCAAGATCCGTATAAAATTGATAAATTGAATGTTAACAAAGTTCAAAACTTGGTACGTCAAAAGATGACACCAAGAAAGTGAAAAGATAAGCTATAGACTAAAAGAATATATTTGCAAATCACTTGAGAAAGAGTTTGTATTCAAAATATATTTAAAACTCTTACAACTCAATAATAAGATAGCCCAATTAAAAGGGCAAAATATTTCAGTAGACATTCACCAAAGAAGCTGTAAGAATGGCTGATAAGCACATAAAAAGATGCTCAACATCATTATTTTTAATGAAGTGCTAATTAAAGCCATATTAAAATATTACTTTGAACACACTACAATGGCTACCTAAAAATAAAAAACAGACTCATAGAAACAGAGACCAAAGGGATGGTTACTGGAGCAGGGGATGATGGGATGAGTGGAAAGGGGAAGAGAAATGTAGTCAATACTATTGTGATAAGTTTACATGGTGATAGATGATTACTAGAATTAGTAGTGTAATCACATTGTAAGGTATAAAAATGTCAAAATATGATGCTGTACACCTGAAACTAATATAACCAATACAAGATTATCTACTAGGCCTGGCTGGTGTGGCCCAGTGGATTGAGTGCCAGCCTGTGAACCAAAAGGTGGCTGGTTCGATTCCCAGTCAGGGCACATGCCTGGGTTTCAGGCCAGGTCCTTATCTGGAGGCATGTGAGAGGCAACTGCACATTGATGTTTCTCTCCTTCTCTTTCTCCCTCCCTACCCCCTCTCTAAAAAAAATAAATATCAAAAAACCTCAAAATCCCCTTTAAAAAAGATTATATACCAACTATACTTAAATAAAAATAAATGTAAAAAAGAAAGTCATTATAAAGTATTTCCAAAGATATAACAAAACAGAAACTATTTTATATCATTACTGATGACGATGTGAAATAGTATAGCTACTTTGGAAAACAGTTTGGAAGTTCGTTAAAAAGAAACGTAAATTTACTATACAAACTCATAACTGCATTCACCTTCAAGGTATCTCCCTAAGACAAATGAAACCATTATTTATCATGGTCAAAAAGCAGAAACAATACAAATGTCTATCATCTGGTGAATGGAAAGGCAAAATGTGACATGTATTACATTCATTCATTGGAACATTATTTATCAATAAAAAAAGAACTATTTTACATTCTACAACATGGATAAACCTGAAAACATGCTAAGTGAAATAAGTCAGATATAAAAGAATATGCATTGTATGTTTTCAGTTTTATGAAACGTCAGAAAAGAAAAATTTATAAAGACAAAGCAGATTAGTGTTTCCTGGGCCTGGGAATGATTATAGGAATTGACTAAAAACTGGCATGGGGGATCTTTTTTGAGTGATGAAAATGTATTTAGAATTCCAGCCAAGATGGAGGTGTAGGTGGAAACACTGTGCCTCCTGGCACAACCAAGTTTAAATACAACAAACTTTTAGTAACAGAAATGCAACCAAAACACAGAAAATTGAGCTGTACGGAAGTCTGACAACAATGAACCATTCAACCAGACTGGTAAGAAGGGCAGAGCCAGTGGCTGGCAGAGCAGGGTCGCACAGGAAAAAGTGGCCAGACCTACAAAGGTGAACAGGCAGCGGCTGGCAGATGCCAGGCGTGGGGTGGCAATGGGCAGACCCAGTGAGGGCACAAGGTGGCTGGCTGACCGTGGTCACACATTCACACGCAGATAAATCAGGCAAAAAAATGAGCAGTGAGACAGACTGCACAAACCAGGGCCCCAGTGCCAGAAATTAAAGCCTAAAAGCACCAATTGGAAAAACTTTCAGGGTTGAGGTGCCGGGAGAGGTTCCCAGGCTCACAGAGAGTTCGCTGGAGAGACCCACAGGGTCCGGGAGAGTGCAAAAGCCCACACATCTGGGAACCAGCACCAGAAGGGCCCAATTTGCTTGCAAGAAGTAGCAGAGGGGACCGAAATCCAAGAGAGTGTGGAACAAGTGCAATTGCCCCTCTCTGACCCCGCCCCCACATACAAGGTCACAACCCAGTGACTGGGTTGCCCCGCCCTGGTGAACACCTAAGGATTCGCCCCTCATATGTAACTGGCGCTACCTGACCAAAACATTATGGCTCAAGCAGAATAGCTCAAAGCCCCAGAGCCAATACTTCTAAGCGACCAAGAGACAGCCAACCTATCAGATGCACAGTTCAAAATACTGGTGATCAGGATGCTCACAGAACTGGTAGATTATAGTCACAAATTAGAGGAATAAATGAAGGCTAAACTAATTGAAATGAAGGGAAATACACAGGAAACCAATAGGGATGGAAAGGAAACTGGGACTCAAATCAATGGAGTGGACCAGAAGGAAGTAAGAAACAACCAAACAGAAAAGAATGAAGAAACAAGAATTTAAAAAAAAAATGAGGAGAGGCTTAGTAACCTCCAGGACATCTTTAAACATTCCAACATATGAATTATAGAGATACCAGAAGGGGAAGAGGGACAGCAACAAGTGGAAAACTTATCTGAACAAATAATATAGGAGAACTTCCCCAATCTGGAAAAGGAAATAGACTTCCAGGAAATCCAGGAAGCTCAGGGAGTCTCAAAGAAGTTGGACCCAAGAAGGAACACACCAAGGCACATCATAATTACATTAGCCAAGATCAAAATGAAGGAGAGAATCCTAGAAGCAGCAAGAGATAAGGGGACAGTCACCTACAAAGGAGTACCCATCAGACTGTCAGCGGATTTCTCAAAAGAGACCTTCCAGGCAAGAAAGGGCTGGGAAGAAGTATTCCAAGTCATGAAATCCAAAGACCTACAGCCAAGATTGCTTTATCCAGCAAAACTTTCATTTAGAATGGAAGGACAGATAAAGTGCTTCTCAGATAAGGTCAAGTTCAAGGAGTTCATCATCACCAAGCCCTTATTATATGAAATGCTAAAGGGACTTATATAAGAAAAAGAAGATGAAAAATATGAACAGTGAAAGGACAGCAAACACACAGTTATTAACAACCACACCTAAAACAAAAGCAAACCAAGAAGACAGCTAGATCAGGAGTGGAACCATAGAAATGAAGATCACATGGAGGGTTAGCAACAGGGGAGTGAGAGGAGGAGAAGTGGGGAGAAGGTACAGAGAATAAGTAGCATAGATGGTAGGTAGAAAATAGACAAGGGGAAGGGCAAAAATAGTATGGGAAATACAGAATCTAAAGAACTTGTGACATGTGGACATAAACTAAAGGGGGGGAATGGTGGGGGAGGGGGTGTTCAGGGTGGAGGGGAATGAAGGGGGGAATGGGACAACTGTAATGGCATAATCAATAAAATAAATTTTCAAAATATGTAAAAAAAAGAAAATGTATTTAAATTGGAGTGTGAAGATTGTTGTACAAATTGAAAAATTCACTAAGAATCAGTGAATTGCAAAATGAACAAGGAGAAAGGGAGGAATAGGGGAAGGGAGAGAGGGAGGAGTACATTAATTCCTTGTCAGAAAAGCTTAAGGTCAAGTTTAGTACTTTAGTTTGAATTAAAAGGTCAAAGAATACAGAGGGTAGTAAAAAAAGAACCTCCCTTTCACTCAGAAGTCCCAAGTTCCTGACAGATGTAGCACTTACTGCTGCATTTGGCAGTTTGCTTGACCTTTCCAATAGGTTTCTTCACCTGCAGAACATTTACTTATTTAGCATTTTGGGGCCCAAAGAGGAGTGTTAGAAAGTGCTATGTAAACTACATAATATGCAAATATTGGATGACAATATTATTACCAATTACAAATGTAAGGCTCCTAAGGAACTATTTCATCACCAACCAGTGGCAGGGAATATGCATTGCCTTTAAAATAAAAAAGATAAACATAGTATATTCTCATTTTTTGGTAACAGCAATATTAAGATACTGCTTACATAGTAAACAATTTAAGATAAGTTTACATATTATACAATTCACCAAGTTAATGTCTATAATTCAGTGGTTTTAAGGATATCCACAGAGTTGTGCAACCATCACTGCATCATTGCACCAAATTTTAGAACATTTTCACTAACTGGAAAAGAAATTTCATGCTTTTTAGCAGTTACTGCTCATCCCCAAAATAAACCCTAGGGATAACAATTAATCTACCTTCTGCTTATTAGACTTGCCCATTCTGGACATTTCACATAAAGAGAATTATACTGTATGTTTTTTGCAACTGGTTTCTTCATGTAGCATTATCTTGTCAAGGCTCATGCACATTGTAGCATATATCAAAACTCCATTTCTTCCTATGGACAAACAATATTCCATTGTATGGCTAGAACTCATTTTATTTATTCATTCATCAGTTGATGGACATTGGGTTGTTTCTGTATTTATTTGTTTATTTATTTATTTATTTATTTGCTATTATGGATAATGCTGCTATGAATATTTGTATACAAGTTTTTAAAAAGATTTTATTTATTTATCTTTAGAGGGGAAGGGAAGCAGAGAGGGAGAGAAATATCAAAGTATGGTTGCCTCTCACGCATCCCCTTCTGGGAACTGGCCTGCAACCCAGGCATGTGCCCTGACTGGGAATCAAACCCAGATCGTTTGGTTCACAGGCCCGGCTCAACCCACTAAGCTACACCAGCCAGGGTTGCATACAAGTTTTTGTGTGGGCATATGTTTCTCATAGCCATAAACCTAGGAGTGGAATTGCTAGGTTGTATTTAACTGTAATTCTATATTTAACTTTTTGAAGAAGTGCCAAATTGTTTTCCAAAATGGCTATACCATTTTATGTTCCTGCCAGCAGTGTATGAGTCCAATTCTTCTACATCTTTGCCAAGAGTTGTTCTTTTCCTTTTATATTATTATGGCCATCCCAGTAGAGGTGAAGCACTATTTCATTCTGGTTTTGATTTGTGTTTCCTTGATGGCTAATGATATTGAGCATCTTTTCATGTGTTTAATTACATTTTATATTTCTTCTTTTGGAAATCCTTTGCCCAAATAGATTATTTAACTGATCCTTGTGTTGTCCTTAGTGTGAAGTGAAGCAATACAAGTCAAATCCAGGGTTCTAAGAAGTAGATCTAAACTGTGGCTCATAGTCTTTTTTTGTAATTAATAGACTTTATTTTTATCTTTTAGAGCAATTTTCAGTTTACAGAAAATTGCATGGGTAGTACCAACAGTTCCTGTATACTCTATCGTCCCCCTCCATACACACAATCTCCCCCATTATGAACACCTTGCCTTGGTGTGGCACATTTGTTACAACGAAAGAGCCAATAATGATATGTTGTTATAATTCAAGTCTATGGTTTACATTAAGATTTACTCTTTGTGTTCCAAGGCTGTATGGGTTTTGATAAATGCATAATATCATTTATCCATCATTACAGTATGATACAGAAGAAGCTCTTCCTTCAAAATCTTATATTCCATCTATTCATCCTTTTCTCCATCCCCCAACTCCTGAAAACCACTGATCTGTTCACTCTCTATAGCTCTACCTTTGCCAGAATGGCATGTAGTTGGAATTGTGGCTCACGGTGTCTTAAATGAGCCATGGATTTGGTCTCACATGCTGTGAACAGTCACTGGTGGTGCATGCCCTATACCCATAGCCCAAAAATGACCAGAGCAGGTTTCTTCTCCCCCATGTCTACCTAATATGAACAGGAAAGTCACTTGTGTGTCAATGAGTCAGAACAACAGACTCCACTTTAGCTTTCACAAGTTACAGAAGGGATTTAAAGTAAGAACAGCAGGCAAGAAGAGATAGATAGGACCAGGTCAGTTAGATTGTTCTTTTTTGTAGCATCCTGACCTAAACAAAGTTAAATATTTAAGAAATGAGTAGAAGGTGTAGAAAGTGATAATTATTTACTCTGTTTCTTAAAGAGTCAGTTGTACCTCAAAGTGGATCATACCAGTGATAACAAAAAATAAATGATCTTCGTCCTATCAATGATTCATCCCACATCCACACACGTAACTGCTACCCCATAAATTCTTTCTCCAACTATCCAACTGTACCAACAAGCAGTTAAACACTGTAAACTGTAACACTAAACCATGTTGATGAGATAACATGATTCTCCACTATGACAATGAACAGAAATAAAGAATTGATATAATTTAAAGTTCACTACATTCCTTAATAATTAAATAACACAATAAGTGCCTACAAATGTAAGCTATGAATTTATCAACACCTTTGTGTATTATTTATTTTTTCCTACATTATTTGTTGGTGTAGCAACTTCTCTGATTTATTCTATACCCCTTTCTAACTCTAAAGAGTTCTTTGAATTCAAATATGTGAGTGTTTAACTATTCAATAGTGTTAACTTTATCCTGCCTTTAGATAATAAGCTCCTATAGCATATGAATTCTTTGTTGTGTGTATCTACTCTCCACCACAATCAGTTCTATCAAAAGATACCATAGTGGGCAGAGAAGGACTTCAAGGATGTCCTATAATTCCTACTCCAGTACTTGGCATATTTTGCATAGCAGGTGCTCAATAGTACACACATATTAAACACAAGAGTGAATAAATAGCAAAAAAGTGTGTATGTGGATGGGTACATGTAGAGAAAGAACTGATAAGGTGAAGGTGATGAAGGGGAGATGAGGACAGGGAGAAGAAAAGGAGAAAAGTAAGCAGGTAAAGAAACTATGAATACATATAGCTTTTCATCATTCTCTCTCCTCTTTCCTGCTCCTTTCCTTCCCTAACCATCAAGACTCTATCCTGTGAAGATATAGTTCTCTAAAGCTCTGGGCTGTGACAGTGTCATAAACAATTGGCAACATGTTTGAAGACAGTGGCTCAACTCTATGTTTGGCCTTCCCAAGGTTTTAAGTGTTAGATATACACAAATATATACAACTGAAATGTATAAACGGCTATTCATAAGTACATCAGATATTAATCCACATAACCACAGAATAAAAGCTTAATAATTACTGAATGAATAAATGACCAAATAAAGCTGGAATTCCAGAATCATTATGTCTAAGGGATTAAATTTTGTAAGATCAGAAATTTGATTTTATGAACTCATTCAGTAGACATCAGATTCCAGGGAACTGAATCACAAAACTAAAATCATAAAAGAATAATTGGTAAGTATATAGTAGGTCAGATGACTATATGACACTACGTAATTACAGTAGCTTTTATTTGCTGACAGGAGTGGGCAGATTTACTTAGAGAATGCACTTAATTTGGGGAGCAATATATATGTACAGCTCAGTGAGAGATGCCGCATTATTTTCAGAGGATTTTTGTTAAGAATAACCTAAACAACAAACACCATGTCCCAGGAGCAATGTTGGACCAAAGTGCACTTCCAGTTTGATTTCTAGCTTCCAAATTCCCCCAGTTCTTTCTTAATTTTGATTCACCAATGATTAATAGAAATGCAAATAATTACAATATTCACCTAGCATTAAGCAAATACAAAGTTTACAATTAATGACTCTTAAGGAAGCATCTTATATCTTCAGAATGTAGTTAAAAAATTTGTATTGAAAAGTCATCCTTTCACAGATTTTGACAGCTAAACTTTTGTAATTTTTACCTCCTGCCACAGGGATATCTTACGCTTATGGTCTACAGTGTACACTACACATTGATTTTTTTTAAAAGGGGAAAACAGTAAGCTAGCCACTTGAAGTCTTTCTACTTTTCAGAGAAATAACCAAAGAAATGTCTACTTCAGCTTTTCCTGTGCTAGATTTGCTCTCAAGATAAAATACTTGTTAACAGGATGAGGGTACATGGGAGGATGAGTGATAAAAGGACTAGCCAGTTCTACTGTCCTTCCCTAATTTGGGCATGAAGGTTAAACTATTACCTCTATCCCGCAAAGATAAGGTTACAAAGAAGAAAACAGATAAAAGTTTGGAGAGACAAGTCTAAGCCAGGAGGATGACAACGCAGACAATTTTTGAGACAGAAGTCTGAATGTAAAACACAATAGTTGTGAGCAGAATACACAAGATATCTCAAGAGATATAATTCTAGCACATGAAAAACTATCAGTAGTTTTGGTGATTGTTGGGGTAGGGAGTGTGAGGGGACTAAACAGTAATGGCAAAATATAATAAAGATAAAAAATAAAATTAATTAGAAGAAGCAGTAAAATAAATCTCCTCAGACTCTAAAAGGTATATTGAGTTTGGCAGACTATTTATTAGTCATATAAAAAATACAGAAATGCAGTTTTTAAAATAAAAGGAAAGGGAGTTGCGGGAGGACCAAGTCTAGCCTTAGTTAGAGACTCGAAACCACGTATGTCGACCTAGATAGAAATGTTCATAAAAAGATTACCAGATATTTTCCATTTTATTGAATTTTAAAATTTATAAATTTGCTTATTCTCCTACCCATTCTTAACTATATACTTATTTATTTCCTTATCTTTTTGTGTGTCTTTTCTCCTCATAAATGATTCTTTGTTTTTGTCGAACGCTTAGGAGGCATTTAAAAAGGTGATGGTGGGAATCATTAATCGTGTGGCTAAAGTGACTAAATAACATTTAAAAATGTAATCAGCTGCATCTCCAAAGTAATATAATTTGAGGGAAGAAGGTGGATGGGAAGGGGGGCCCTCAGTTGTCTGGAATAGATGGGTATATGCAGAAAGATGCATATACTCTCTTTACCGACCCGCCCCTACCACCAAATCACGGCAGCTATTCCAACTAAAGGGACAATGCTAATTTATTTTAGCAAGCTCCCCAAAACCCTAGAGGGATTATGGCCATCAATCACTTGTAAGTAAGTTTTAACTGCTTTGGTTTATCTACAACTTGCTGAGATTTTTTAGAAACCCATTTTATTTCAGTAGCACAATATTTTAAAAAGACAGCAAGTAAGTAAGGCTTTATTTAAGCAGAGCATGTATTCTACAGCTCACCACTCCTTACTGTCCTACTCTCATGGGAGAGGACCCACCACTCCTTACTGTCATATACTCACCCATTTTAAGTATTATTTGTCATTGGTTCTTCATGACCATTGTAATGAGCTGTTTGGGAAATGCAATATTTAAAGAATAGTTTGCTCTTGGGAACAGAGCTGAGCTGTGTGGAGTATGATATTGCAGCTGGGCAAGGTTAGGTGAATAGTCATGAGTAGACATCATAAAACACCAAAGGATGTCAAGGAGTACGAAGTAGAATATGGGAAGGGGAGAGATCAGCAAAGGATTTTGCCTACTACATCGTATTTCCCTGGTTAAAGCTGACCACATCACTCTTGCTTCTGTCACAGAATGTATGATAAATACCCAGGCAGGTTGGGAAGATGAGAAGCCTCCAGCTACCTCAGTACTTCACCCAACCACAAAAGCATCTTCAGTTCAGTTCAATGGGTCTCCATCTATCCCCTAAGTCTTCCCAAATTTCTCCTACTCCAGGGGAGGAAGAGAGAAAAGAAGAATACAAGAGCTACATTCCAGTTAATGGCAACAGATAAGAAAACAGGGCACATTCTTATAAGGCCCTCATTCTTCTTATCTTATTATGAGGACTTCAACTTCTGGTGTACAATAAATTTGCACATGCATATGTATGTGTGTACACTCCAGACACACACAGGGTAGCTATGGATACGTAAGGCCATGGACAAAAGTTCTGATATCAGTTTGTAACAGTAATTTTAAGAGAACTCGGTTTGTTTGACTCAATTGTCTCATTCTAAGGTTTATCAAAATGTCTTTTAATTGGAGAATCAGAACATTTTCAAATTGATACTATGCATAATTTTAGCTAAAACCCATATTAATTGCCTCGATAATATTAGAGTCATGGAATCTACAGAATATCATCTGTATCTCAACATACATATATATCATTAGAAAGAATAGTGGAATTTAGGCAATATTTCTCTAAAGTGTGTTACATGGAATATTATTGCATGGGATGAGAAGAAGTCACACACACACACACACACACACACACTTCAGTGACTAAATAAGACTGAGCCCTGTGAAAAATGAAAATGTGGGTCTCTTTATTTAAAAATTAAGAATTTCATAGAGAACAGAGGGACAGTGACCAGAGGGGGGAGGGGAGGGAATTTCAGGGGAAATAGGGGAGGGATTTAGAGGAACAAATATAAAGGATACATGGTCAACAACTAAGAAGGGTGGAAATGGGAGGGAGGGGGAAGCACGGGGCGGGGGTGGGATGAGATGGGAATAATAGACAGAAAACTGTACTTGAAAAATAATTAAATTTAAAAAAATTTTAAAAAAAAGAATTTCAAGACAGCAAGGGCACAGTGTTGAACCAAGCAAGGGTCTGTTCTCAGCATGGGACTGTGTGGTTGTACAGGCTGTGCAGCCCTGAGAGAAATCCTAGTTAAATGGCTTAGGGAACGCTGGGTTAAACATGCTATACAGTTTCATTGCAGCAGGACTTCTCACACCCTTTTCTAGGCTAATGTGAATGGTGAATCTCCAAGTGGTGCATATGGTAGCAAAGTCCCCAAACATATGTGACTAAGCTCTTTTGAATTATTATAAACGGCATCTTGTAGGACGAATGTGCCACACACTGTAAAACGCAGCACTAGCCGTGCAGACTGGGAGTATCTGGTTTAGCATCAATTTGTTAGTTACAAATCACATGTAATGTTTTCCTCATATTGGGAAATCAGGTAACTAGAGATAACTATAAGTACAGATGCAAATGGTGTGGATTCACTAAATCTACCGCTCTTCACTATTTGATCTTTTACTATTTGAAAAATCAACTCAGTGGCCAAACACTCCAGGTGTTTTCCTAGCTAGTACTCTAGAGACGGACTGATTGTGACTATATCCCACACTAGCATTTCCCCCTTAATCTTGTCAATTAGAGGAAGTAACATCTTACTTACCATTGCCCAGTTCCCAAGAAATGTTGTACTTTTTGCTGGCGCTGTACTTCAACAGACTCAAGGCACTAGAACTGTTCCAGGAGTTATTGGGATTGCGACGCAGTGCATTTAGAGCAAATATCAGGTGGAGTCCAGAGCAATCAGCAAAGTTGTAAAGTTTGTCTAGAGACCTGGCTGGGAAGAAGCAGAGAAAGGCTTGTAACTTTCAAATCAACATTCCAACAAAAGGAAAATATTAGCTACTACAAAAGCCCTTCTATGGGCTTCCTAATAGTAATTACACAGAGGGGTTTCTCAAAGTGGCCATTACCTTTTGGTTCAGGGTACATTTCAAGGTGACTGTGGACAGCAACACACACAACTGCAGACAGAGGCTGCAAAGCAGCAGCAATTCTAGTCCACAGTATGTTTTATTTGATAACCAAACACTGAGTTGCTAACACTTAAAATGGAAAGATCTCATAAAGTAGCTAGATTTCTAGCTTCTCAAAAGATCTGACACTATTAGGTCTATATTCCTTTATAAAATGATAGGAACAGTGTCAGAGGACAAGACCAGGACAGGGCTGGCTGCTGAGTCTTGGAAAATAGCTCAGCCCAGCAGCACTTTAAAAAAAATCACCCAATTCCACATTTTTAGTATCTCTAAGAATGGAAGTCCCATAACCATTAGTAGAGATATGCTCATTGTCAGGCTGATCCCAAATACTATCGACTCCACTTGCTGTGTGTCCCATACGCATCCCATTTCTTCATTTCTGCTACCACTATTCTAGTTCTGGCTCTTATTTCCACTTGCATAAATTGCCATAATATCTGTACTTGCATGTCTATATCTAGATTCCTTCCATCCTGCTGGATTCATCTTCCTTCAGTCAATTTCATCTGTTTCACTCACCCCTCAAAACCTTAGTGGATATTCAAGACTATTTTCTTCCATTATTTCCCTCCCCCAAATCCAGGCCTCCATGGTGTCAATGAGTTCTTTGTTGGTGCCAGCCAGTTCTACTTAATAGAGAATCCCCTACCCCACTGGCCTTTGCTCTAATTATCCCCCTCATTTAGCATGCCCTCTTTCCTTACTTGTCCTTTAGGCAGTATTTCTCAAGGTATGAGTGACATGAATTTAAGTGGTATTCAGATGGAAAAAATGTAGGTTAATAATTATGCACAGAGGTTCACATTATCCGAGTCCTTAGAGTAGGATTTCTCGAACATAGCTCTGTGGGACACTAGGGGGTAGATCCACAAGATGTCTCTAGGATGCTCTCTAGAATTTAAAAGAATTAGCTAACTTAACAAGAGAAAACTCACAAGGATGATAACTAAATAGGTTGCTCACAAAATAATTTGAATATTAAAAGGTCAAGAGAGGTCTATTTTGAAGTCTTTTAATATTTATGATTGTGCCATTAAAGTTAAATTATTTTATCAAAAAATACAAACTATTCAATTAAATATTTTGTTCATTCAAATTGTTCAGCTGCAACAATATACAATAAAATACTTATTGTAATAATTTTTAGCTTCATATGCAAACTAAAATCATACTCAAACTTTTACATCTAAAATTAATATAAATGTACTCTTTTTAGGTAGATTGATTTCCTTTATGTGGTTTTCCCATCAATAACATTATTTTGTTCAATGTCATTTTATTACAACATTGATGAGATGCCTTAGCTACTTAACTCTTGTTTATATAAATTAGCATATGGTAAGACTGGTTTCATTATACACAGTTTCTCTTTAAGTCACAGACCCTACCAATGATTAAGTGAGGACATACTGTAATCAACTCCATAGAATGAGGATTTCCTTTGTTTGTTTCCTGTATATTGGAAAAACAAATATATAGCTAACACAAAAGCACATCAAGCCTATGATTTGCTGGATTGAGACAGGGATGTCCAACCCACAGCCCACAGGCTGCACATGGCCCAAGATGGATATGCATGCAGCCCAAGACAAAAATCACAAATTTAGTTAAAACTTTTTTTTTTGGCTCATCAGTTTTCATTAGTGTTTGTGTATTAAATGTGTGACCCAGGACAACTCTTAATCTTCCAGTGTGTCCCAGAGATGCCAAATGGTTGGACATACCTGATTTAGACAAGGCTAAATGTAACAGGGTGCAGCCAGGGGCCCCCAAATGAAGGATTTGAAATGGGGTCCAGAAGCTGGGGTATCCAGGAAATGTAAAAATATAGGATACCCCCCCAAGTCTGCACTAGAGGATGGGACACAGGAAGCAGGGCCATTGAAAGTTATTTTGCATATCAACAGTTGGCCAGCTCCACAGATGATATGCAAAAATGGTTATTTTACATGTATGTAACAGCTGGCTAGCTTCATGGAGATGTTAAGTAGCTGTGGTCATGCTTTGAACAAGGGAGATGGGAGTGATGTAACTGGGAGGCAGTTCCCCCTGGTTATAGCCCCTGCATGAGAGCTTAGATGCGGTTCCATCCCTGCCATGGGTCCATGCCTGCCAGGACTAACTATGGCAGCCCAGAAATATTGAAAACTGCAGGAGTGCTAGCAGGTGTAGCTGATTGTGGGAGGAGTTGGAAATGGTGTTACAGAGGAGGTTCCGGGTTGGTATTTAAAACTAAAGGTGGGACACAATGAGGGAGGGAGAGATAATGCAGGACTATAGACAAGAGACAATGCAGGACAATGAGAGAGGACAATGTGAAACCTTGCAGGGAAGGAAAAGGCTGAAAGGACTCTTGCTAGTGGGACATGGGAAGGTGCCACATGGTTTTGGATTAAGACTGGAGATTATAGCAACTCAGTTGATGGTGCTGGGGACTTCGGAAAACCTGCCTAGCCAAGCGCAGATTACTGAGATGAACCAGGAGGAGTGAGCTGAGGACTTCTGTTCTTTTTCTTCTGGAGGACAGTACTTCTGATTGGCAGGTTCTGAGACTGGCCTGCCAGGGCCAAGAGGGAAGGAAGGACTGTGTGTGTTTGTGGGTGTTTTAAGGGACTTAGGAATTTTTGACAGCAACATTCTGTCATTACCCTAAATGTGTATAACTTTTAAATAAATATTTCCTTTCCTTTTTAGCAAACTCTTGCATTGAGAGCCACAGTTCCTAAGGGCAACAGACAAAGAACTATAGTACATAGAAAACCCCCATGAGTCCATTCTGAAACAAAAATGCATTTATGAAAAAAACTGTCAATGTAAAGTGTGAAGAAATGATATAAATGGTTTTCTTAACATGGCAAAAATGAGAATTAGAGTTCTAGAAATTTTGGAAATACTTTGCTAAGGATAAATTGAGGTCCTGCCTTCTTCATGGAATCATTCCTGAATATGTCAACCTCCCCACAGTGACTTCAACCTTTTCTACACTCAGGATCTGTACAATTTATTGAAATCTGAGTGCCTAGTGACATCTCCTATGACATTGTCATACCTTGAGATTTACCTCTTAATGTAGTCACTTTCTCAGAGTGCATGGCTTGTTTCCCAGTTCCACTGTTAAGTTCCTTAAGGCTAATTCTGTATCTCATTATATCCTTTACAACACCTACCAGAGAGCGATTTCCTGCCTTAATATCAGGTTGAAGAGTTCTAACAACCCAAATCCTTTTAGTTGCAAATAAGTGGTCTAATAAGAAATTGAAAGGTCCCAAAGAGAGATCTAATAGTATTGCTAGCTCAAGAGATGTACTGTAGAGTTTATGAGAAAATTGCATATGTTTGAACAGAGAACATTTAGTAGATGCTCAACAAATGCATCTTTGTTGCAACATCTACTGTCAGGTCCCATCTTTAAGCAAGCAGATACTTCAAGATGGCTTTCTACTCTCTCCACCAGAGGGTGCCAATGCCTCTATGTCCTATAGTCAGGTTCCCGGGCACCTCATTTGAATATGATTTTAAGGAGCCTTGTCTAAGGAGCAGCTGAAGATGAAGAGCTGATGCTTGAGATGTAGGAGAGAACAGGCTTGAGAGTCATGTACAGGGTGGGGCAAAAGTGGGTTCACAGCTGTGAGTATGTGAAACACAGAGTCTATTCTTGTATTATTATTTATTAATTATTGTATTAGTATCTGTACAAACAACTGTAAACCTACTTCTGCCACACCCTGTACAGTATGTTGTGCTGACAGTTGATGCTGTAAAAATTCTTGAGGCATCTTAAGGACAAACCTTAAGAAATCTCTACAAATAAATGTCAGGATAAATGAAAAGAGGTCACAGAGAAGGAGAACATAGAAATGTAGTCGTAAGGAAAAGAGTTTCAAGGAGATGCTGGTCAATGAAAGCAGGTGTTGGTGAGAAATTGAGGTGAAAAAGGTCAAAGAAAAAAGCCATTACAGTTAATAAAAAGTGAGTTTAGAAACTAGATTTAAGGTCAGGGTGTGAACTTAGACAATGAGTGGTAGAGGAAAAAAAACAGACTCTGGCACATTCAACTTAACTTGTTGAAGCTCTGCAATAACAGGAAGAAAAGAAACAAAGACAAACAAGAGAAACACCAAAGACAAATTTTCAAAAAATCAAGATCTGCCCTGGTTGGATAGTTCAGTTGGTTAAGAGTCTTGTCCCAACACTTCAAGGTTGCAGATTTGATCTCTGGTCAGGGCACATGCAAGAATCAACTAATGAAAGGGTAAATGGCTGGAACAACAAATTGGTTGGTCTCTCTCTCTCTGTCCTTTCCTCTTTCTCTCTAAAATCAACAAATAAAAAAATCAAGATCCAAAACTTTGTTTTGTCAAAAAAATTTTTTTCAATGAGACTAATCTCAGCTTTAGATTACAAATAGGTAATACCACTGAATGCACACTAAAATATGAATGACAGTCATTTTCCTTAGTTTCCTATCTACTTGGCATTTTAAAAATAAAATAAAAAAACAACAATCCAACAGACAAAAAAAGGACTCTCCTTAATTAAACACTAGAATTTCTAGGAAAGTTCATCCATTTACAACAAATATTTACTAAGCACCTACTATATGCTAGGCAATATTATACACTCCAAGGTTACAGCAATGAACAAAATGGAAAGCAGATCCTAGCCCCATGAAGTTTATGTTTAGCGTAATTGGTGGGGGCCAATTGGGGAGGTAAAGCAGGGTAGAGGATAATAGAACCACTGGTTGTGGTATGCTTTTTTAAATAAGCCTCACTGATAAGGTAACATTTGAGCAGAGGGAGGTAGAGAGAAATCAGTGGATAGCCATGGAAAATATCCAGGTACAGAATACACAATAAAGGCAAAGGCCCAAGACAAACCTGAGACTGATGCATGTGAAGAATAGCAATGGGGCCAGTGTGGCTGTCCCAGAATGAGCAAAGGGAGAGCAGTTGGAAGAGGGGGTCAGAGGGGTCACAGGGCCCCCCAGATTACATAGGGCCTTACTGGCCACTGGACGGACTTTGGCTTTTACCCTGAATTTCATAGGAAATCACTGGGTGGTTTTGAATATGACCCAATTCACTTTTTAAAAGCATCCCTCTGGCTACTGAGCTAAAAAGAGACAAGGGAAATAGAGGGCAAAGGTGAAAGTAAGGAAAGCAGGTAGAAGTCTATAGTAATAATTCAGGCAAAGGATCATAAGAATGTGGACCAGGATAGTAGCAGCAGAGTGGTAGAGTGGCTGGGTTTCTAGGACGTTTAAAAAAGGTAGAGCTGACAGGATTTGGTGAAGGGTTGGATGTGGACAGAAAAAAAGGGCAAAGTTTTTAGTCTGAGGAACAGAAAGATGAACTTGATGTTGAAGAGTGAAGCATGGAAGGAGTGGGAAAGGAAGGAGAAGGCAAAGATCAGAATTTGATTTGGGGCATGTTAAGCTTGAAATGACATACAAGACACATAAGAATCTGAATGGACAGAATATATATATATGCAGTCAAGGGAGAGCTATCATCTGAAGATATAGTTCCAGTAAAACATTTTGAAAGGCCGGGAGAGATACAGAGCTGTAAAGGAGGGAGAGTGGAACTGCCACAGGATTTTCTTCTGGTTTACAGATACCACTGTGTTCAAGGCAGCCTATCCAGCCCTCCTCCTGCTCCCTTTGCTGCTTAGCACCTACACATTTTTGATTCTCACTTTCTTTGACTCCTTCTCCAGGATTAGCATCTCCCTCTTTCATCCTATTTTTGTGTATTTCCTCCAAAGTAGTGATTACCCTGCCCCTCATTTTTTAATGAGGACAACTGACATTTTCTTAATCTTACCTAAAGTGCTATACAAAAAAGCTTATAGACATGGCCTGATTCCTCACTTTCCAAACTGTTAGCCCTTCTAAGTTCCTCTTCTATATAAATTATGGCATCAGTAAATGTCACTTGGACATTAAACACTGATTTGTTGAGTAATTTTGGCTCATACTTATGCTTCCCCAGGGTTCTATCAAGATAAGTCATCAAAACTTTTTCATAACTGGATACCCAGGAGTCACCCCATTATTCAGTCTCCCCCAAACCAGCCCCTTTCCATTACATTTTGCTCCCTTGGGTTGGGGGCCGGGGCAGCTGTCTCAGAAGACTGACACCACAGGAGTAACTGAGCTCTGCTCAAGTATGACTAATCTCTACATTTTGTTGTTCATGTGATTTATAATTTGCTAATATTCTCATGTGCTCACAGTTAGATTAAACTCAGCACCGATTTCCCTATTTGGAGTCACCAGTAGTGTCCTCCAAGAGCTAAGGGTAAGGATCATATGTCTTAAGTTCTTAGCCACACAGTAAAAAAGTACTTTCTCTGGGAAAAAAAAAAAGAACAATAGTCACAAGAGTCACATGTAGTCTTTTTTTTTTGCCAGTTTAGAAATCAGTAAAATCAGACTGAATCCCTAAAACAAATACACCATGTTTTCTGTGTATTTGTATAAACAGGTCAAACTCTTGACCTGCTTATCCTTGGTCATTTCTAAAAAGGTAGCCTGATCAACTTTGGGCCACATTAGAGCTCCCCATTATTCCTTGACAACCACATTATTCCATGGCTCCATTACTTTGAGCTTTTAATCTTTGCCTAGAATACTCTTCTTCCTCCTCTCTTCATTCTTCACAGCTTAGATCAATGGCCTTCTCTATGAGATCTTCAATGACCTCTTAAGGTAAAGACACTGGGGATCTCCCTTCTCTGGTCTCTCCCAGCTATTAATCAGCTCCTGTAACAGCAAGAGCCAACCAGGCTATCATTGTTCAGCTCTGCCTCCTGCTCTAATGGCAGACTGGAGCAATTACCAAAGAGAAGGTACCATGTCTGCTTCTTTAGCATCCATTTCAGTGTCTGATATACAATAAGCTTTGAGAAATGTTTAATTCTGTAGGTGTTATTTAGGCCCATTCACTGCCACTTATAATCTGTCTGTACCCTAAACACTATCCTCAATTATCATTATTTATTGTAACAAATTCCCTATAGATTATGTTTATTACTCGATGCTGTTACATACATTCAAATAATATCCTCATTGCTTTAAGTGTTCAATTTAGAATTAATAATACAGGGGAGAGATAAATTTCTATCCAAAAGAAACTAGAAAAACAGAGGAATATCTAGTAGAAGCCAGAAAAGAAATGTTAAGAGTGAAATAGAGTAAAGTTAACTCTGAACCAACTCAGCCTCTTGTAATTCAGAGAGAAATGATCATCAGTTAGTGGGGAACCATTTGAATTACTGAGTACAACCAATAAGGGGAGGGGCATTTTAATTGTAGCTATTAACAAGAACAATTTAAAAATTGCCTAGGAGGAAAACACAGCCATTTTGCAAAGAGTGAACATATCTCTAAGCTAAGAGCACATTTTAATATAACAAGAAATATCTCCAGTTCAGTCAGGGCAATGAAACTTTAACTAGGTTATAAAGAAATCAGCATAAATGTCTACAATTTGACTAAAGCTGCTGAAAGATAATGAGATTTGAGAAATGTCTATGAATAAAAATTACAACACTATTGGAAGACTCTGGGCTAGAGACTAATGACTTCATTAATCAATGTAACTAGATTAAAGGGAAAACTAAATGCCAGTGAGTATAGTGGGACCTCTGGATCCCATCAGAAGTCCATCTTACTGGTGACAGAAAAAGAGTAAAAGAGATAATGACATTAGCAAACAGGCCAGGATGGTTTTCAAGAAATGTGCCCTTAAAAAAATAATTTAAAAGATGTGAACAGTATTCTAGAAGATAGTTTGGAAATATCTATAAAAATTTAAATGTTCATTTCCTTAGACTAAGGAAACCCACTGACAGAAATTTTTCCTATGCATATACTTCAAAAATCTCTCTAAGATATATGTACAAACATTATCACTGCAACACTATTTTTAACAGCCAATAACTAAAAGCAAACCAAATGCCTATCAAATGGGGATTGGTTAAAGAAATAATAAAGAATCTATGCTACAGAAAGAGATTCCAATAAGAAAAGAGAGAAGCTGGAATAAACCCTGTGGAACTGGATTAGAATTGGAGGTATTAATATAACTCACATTTGAAAATATATGTACAGATGGATGGATATAGAAATATACTTGTATATATGGGTGATATACATCTATAGATATAAATATAATACTGTCTGTCTACTGAGCAGGCCTGGAAGTAATGGCATTCCAGTATCAATGAGCACCCAGATCTTGGTTTCTAAATACCAATATTTAATAAAAAGGATCAGCATTCTCTGGAGAAATGGTTGATGCCACAGGTAGATCAGAAAAAAACACAGGATGAGCCCAGAATATCTGGTACCAGAAAGTAAGGAAGTGCTAAAAAATTATAGAGGCATGTCAGGAGGACATAGGAGCCAACCTAAAGGAACTTCCAATAGATAAAGCTGAGACAATTTGAAGAAGAAAACAAAGCACTGGATTATAACCCACAGAATAAAATAAATATCCAAAAGTCATCTTGTATAAACAAATAATTGCCTAAATGAATCAAAGGAAGAGAAGGAACAGCCTATTCCTCACAGAATAACAATTTGTAAATGTAGAAGAATAGACATAGAAAATTGCCATTAGGCAACACCTCAGTAGTAATTGTAGTCAAGACCACTGATGGATGCTAAAATTATTATGTGAGAGGATGATAACAGAAAAAGATATTTGGATCACCTCAAATTATCGCCCGAAAGATATTCATTAGTTACAAAGACAAAAACAGAAACTTTACAGAGAAGAAACCTGGCAGGCACCATTTTATTCTTGTTACCATAATTAACCTTAGTTTTACTTAGCACGACATTTTCAAGACCCATCCATGTGTGGGGGTAATAAAGGACAAAGGGGGTCAAATGGCAATGCAAGAAGATTCAACTTTGGATGGTGGGCACACAATGTAATATAAAGATGAAATGGTATCACAGAATTGTACACTTGAGACCTACGTAATATTATTAACCAATGTCACTCCAGTAAATTTAATTAAAAAATTTTTTTAATTAACCTTAGTAATTTAACAGTTACATATTAACATAAGGTAACTGTATGAAGCCCTGAAGAAAGTCCAGCATCATTTGTGTGGCATTTTGATGGAATATGTAAAACTTCAATTTAATTATTAGAAAACATCAGACAAACTCAATTTAAGGGACAGTCTATAAAATAACTAGTCTGGACCCTTCAAAAGTGTACAGGTCATAAAAAGGAATAAAAGACTTAGGAACAATCACAGATTGAAGGAAACGTGACAATTAAATGCAATTAATGTAGTATACTAAGTGGAATCGTAGAACGGAAAAAGGACAATAGTGGGGAAATTGGCCAAATTTTAAAAAGCCCTATTGGTTAACAGTATACTATCAATGTTAATTTTCTTTGAAAAATAATTTTATTTTTAATGTTTATGCTATTACAGTTGTCCCTGCTTTTTCTCCTTTGGTCCACCTCCACACAGCCCCACCCTTTCCCCTCCCTCAGTCAATCCCCATACTGTTGTACAAGTCCATGGATCATGCACAAATGTTCTTTGGCTACTCCCTTCACCATCTTTCATCCAGTCTCTCCCACCCCTCTGGCAGCTGTCAGTCTGTTTCATGTATCCATGCTTCTGCTTCTATTTTGTTTGTTAGTTTATTGTGTTCATTAGATTCCACATTCAAGTGAAGTCATGCGGTATTTGTCTTTCTTGGACGGGCTTATTTCACTTAGCATAATATTCTCCAGGTCCATCCATGCCGTTGCAAAAGGTAGCAGTTCCTTGTCTTTTACTGCTGCATAGTACTACATTGTATAAATGCACCACAGCTTTTTTATTCACTCATCTACTGATGGGCACTTAATGCTGTTTCCAATTTTGCCTATTATAAATAGTGCTGCTAGAAATACAAGGTTGCATATATATTTTTGGTATTGGTGTTTCATGATTCTTAGGACATATTACCAGAAGTAAAATCACTGGCTCAAAAAAGAGGCCCATTTTAATTTTTCAAGATACTCCACACTGTTTTCCACATTGGCCACACCAGCTGGCATTACCAGCAGTAATGCACTAGGGTTCCCTTTTCTGCACATCTTCACCAACACTTGCTATGTGTTGATTTATTGATGCTAGTCATTCTGACAGATGTGAAGTGATACCTCATCATAGTTTTAACTTGCATCTCTCTGGTGATTAGTGATGTTGAGCATTTTTTCATATGTCTTTGGGCCATCTGTATGTCCCCCTTGAAGAAGTGTCTATTTAGGTCCTTTGCCCATTTTTTAATTGGATTGTATGTCTTTCTGGTGTCGAGTTGTATTAGGTCTTTGTATATTTTGGTGATTAAACCCTTATCAGATGTATCATTGGCAAATATGTTCTCCCACACAGTGGGTTCCTTTTTCATCTTGCTGATGGTTTCTTTAGCTATGCAGAAACTTTTTAATTTGATGCAGTCCCATTTATTTTCTCCTTTGTTTCCTTAATTCTAGGAAATACATTGGTAAAAATATTGCAACGCGAGATACCTAAAATTTTACTACTTGTGTTTTCTTCTAGGATTTTTATGGTTTCTTGACTTATATTTAAGTCTTTTATCCATTTTGAATTTATTCTTTTGTATGGTGTAAGTTAGCAGTCTACTTTCATTTTCTCGCATGTACCAGTCCAGTTTGCCCAACACCATTTATTGAAGAGATTGCCTTTGTTCTATTGCATGCTCTTGCTTCCTTTGTCAAATATGAATTAACCATAAAGGTGTGGGTTTATTTCTGGACTCTTCATTCTGTTCCATTGATCTATATGTCTGTTCTTGTGCCAGTACCATGGTGTTTTGATTACAGTGGCCTTATAGTACAGTTTGATGTCAGGTATTGTGATACCTGCAACTTTGTTCTTTCTCAGGATTACTGAGGCTATTCAGGGTCTTTTTTGGTTCCATATAAATTTTTGGAATATCTGTTCTAGATCTGTGAAATATGCCATTGGTCTTTTATTGTGTTGAATATACAGATTACTTTGGATAGTATGGACATTTTCATGATGTTAATTCTTCTAATCCATGAACATACTATGTGCTTCCACTTATTTGTATCTTCATCAATGTCTTTCTTCAACGTCCTTTCCCTAGTATAGGTTTTTTACACCTTTCATTAAATTTATTCCTAGGCACCTTATTTTTCTGTTGTTGCAATAGGAAATGGGATATTATTTTTAGATTCTATTCTATTTTTGATAGTTCGTTGTCATATAAAATGCCATCAATCACTACATATTGATTTTGTATACTCCTACTTTGCAAAATTCATTTATTATGTCTAATAGGTTTTTAGTGGAGTCTTTAAGGTTTTGTATGTACAAAATCATGTCATCTGTGAATAATGACAGTTTTACTTCCTCCTTTCCAATTTGGTTGCCTTTTACTTCTTTTTGTTGTCTGATGCTGTGGCTAAGACTTCCAGAACTATGTTGAATAATGGTGGTGAAAGCAGACTCCCTGTCTTGTTCCTGATCTTAAGGGAAATGCTTTCAGTTTTTGCTTACTGAGAAGGATATTGGGACTTCCTGTCAAGATGGAGTCGTAGGTGGAAACACTGTGCCTCCTCGCACAACCAAGTTTAAAGACAACAAAGTTTTAGTAGCAAAAAGGTAACCAAAACACAGAAAATTGAACTATATGGAAGTCGACAACAATAAACCATTTAGCCAGACCGGTAAGAGGGGCAGAACCAGCGACTGGTGGAGCTGGGTCAAAGCGGGGTCTCACAGGAAAACTCAGCTAGACTGACACAAGTGCATGGGGGGCAGTTGGCAGATCCTAGGCATGGGGTTGCGACGGGCAGACCCAGTGAGGGCGTAAGGTGGCAGCCTGACCATGGTCATACTTTCGCATGCAGATAAACCAGGCGAAGGAGCAAGCAGTGAGATGGACTGCGCAGGCCCCAGTATCGGGAAGCAGCAGAGGGGACTGCCATTGCCCCTCTTTGACCCCACCCTGAGTCACAACCTAGTGACTGAGTTGCCCCACCCTGGTGAACACCTAGGGCTCTGCTCCTCATAAATAACAGGTGCAAACAGACAAAACATGGCTCAAGAAGAACTCAAAGCCCCAGAGCCGATAACTCTAAGCGACCAAGAGATAACCAACTTATCAGATGTACAGTTCAAAATACCGGTGATCAGAATGCTCACAGAACTGGTTGATTTTAGTCACAAATTAGAGGAACAAATGTAGGCTAAACTAATTGAAATGAAGGGAAATACACAGGAAACCAATAGGGATGGACAGGAAACTGGGACTCAAATCAATGGAGTGGACTATAAGGAAGTAAGAAACAACCAAACAGAAAAGAATGAAGAAACAAGAATTCAAAAAAAAAAAAAGAGAGAAGAGGCTTAGTAACCTCCAGGACATCTTTAAACATCCCAACATCCGAATTATAGAGATACCAGAAGGGGAAGAGGGACAGCAACAAGTGGAAAACTTATCTGAACAAATAATAAAGGAGAACTTCCCCAATCTGGAAAAGGAAATAGACTTCCAGGAAATCCAGGAAGCTCAGAGAGTCTCAAAGAAGTCGGACCCAAGAAGGAACACACCAAGGCACATCATAATTACATTAGCCAAGACTAAAATGAAGGAGAGAATCCTAGAAGCAGCAAGGGATAAGGGGGCAGTCACCTACAAAGGAGTTCCCATAAGACTGTCAGCTGATTTCTCAAAAGAGACCTTCCAGGCAAGAAGGGGCTGGAAAGAAGTATTCCAAGTCATGAAATCCAAAGACCTATATCCAAGATTGCTCTATCCAGCAAAGCTTTCATTTAGAATGGAAGGACAGATAAAGTGCTTCTCAGATAAGGTCACATTCAAGGAGTTCATCATCACCAAGCCCTTATTATATGAAATGTTAAAGGTACTTATCTAAGAAAAAGAAGATAAAAAATATGAACAATGAAAAGACAGCAAACTCACATTTATTAACAACCACACCTAAAATAAAAGCAATCCAAGAGGACAGCTAGATCAGGAGCAGAACCATAGAAATGAAGATCACATGGAGGGTTAGCAACAGGGGAGTGGGAGGAGGAGAAGCGGGGAGAAGGTACAGAGAATATGTAGCATAGATGGTAGGTAGAAAATAGGGGGAAGGGCAAGAATAGTATGGGAAATATAGAACCTAAAGAATTGAGACACGTGGACATAAACTAAAGGGGGGATTGTGGGGGGAGGGGTGTTCAGGGTGGAGGGGAATGAAGGGGGGGAAATGGGACAACTGTAATGGAATAATGAATAAAATATATTAAAAAATAAGGATATTACTTGTAGGATTTCCATATATGGCCTTTATTATGTTGCAGTATAATCTCTCTATTCCCACTTTGCTAAGAGTTTTTTATCATAAATGGGTGCTGGATTTTATCAAGTGCTTTTTCTGAATTCATTAATACAATCATGTGATGAATCATATTTGTTGATATGTGAATATTGTACCAACATTGCATTCCTGGGATAAATCCAACTTGATCATGGTGTGTTATCTTTTTAATGTATAGCTGTATCTGGTTTGCTAATATTTTGTTGAGGATTTTAGTATCTATGTTCATCAGGTATACTGGCCTATACTTTTCTTTGTTGTATCTTTATCTGGTTTTAAAATTAATATAATGCTGGCCTTGTTAAAAGAGCTTGAAAGTTTTCCCTCTTCTTGAAGTTTTTGGAATGGTTTGAGAAGAATAGGTGTTAGTTCTTTGAATGATTGGCAAAATTTGCCTGTGAAGCTATCTGGCCCAGAACTTTTGTTTGCTGGGAGTTTTTTTAATGTGGCTTCAACTTCATTAGTTGTTGTCAGTCTATTCAGGCTTTCTGATTCTTCCTCTTCAGTTTTAAAAGGTTGTATGTTTCAAGAAATTTATCCATTTTGCCCAATTTCTTGGTGTGTAATTGTTCATAGTAGTTTCTTAAAATCTCTCTTATTTCTGTAATTATTAGTTGTTACTTCACCTCTTTCATTTCCAAATTTATTTATTTGGGTACTCTTTTCTTTTGTTTTTGTTTTTGATGAGTCTGGTTAAAGGCTAGTCAATCTTGTTTATCCTTTCAAAGAACCAGCTCCTGGTTTCATTGATCTTCTGTATTTTTTTAAGTCTCTGTCAATTATTTCTGATCTGATCTTGATTATTTCCTTCCTTGTACTTGCTCTGGGCTTTGTTTGTTGATTTTCTAGTTCTTTTAAGTGTAGGGTTAGAGTGTTTATTTGAGATTTTGCTGTCTTCTTTAGATAGGCCTGTATTGCTATGAACTTCCCTCTCAGGACTGCTTTCACTATGTCCCATAGATTGGGGGTTGTTGTGTGTTCATTTTCATTTCTTTCCAGGTAATTTTTTATTTATTCCTTGGTCTCATTGATAACCCATTAATTATTTAATAATATGCTATTTAGCTCCATGTATTTGAGTGTTTTTGAGCCTTTTTATTGAGGTTGGCTTCTAATTTCTTGCCATTGTGCTCTGAGAGAATGCTTGATATGATTACAATTATCTTGAGTTTTTTAAAACTTGTTTTGTGACCTAACATGTGGTCTATCTTTGAGAATGATCCAGGCACTTGAGAAGAATGTATACTCTGCTACTTTGGGATAAAATGTCCTGTAAATATCAATTAAATCCATTTGATCCAGTATGTCATTTGCTGTCACTATTTCCTCATTAATTTTTTGTCTGGAAGATCTATCCATTGATGACAGTGAGGTGTTAAAATCCTCTTTTATGACAGCATTGTTGTCAATCTCTTCTTTAAAGAACCAGCAAGATTTTTAAATATATTTAGGTGCTCCTGTATTGGATGCATACATGTTTACAAGGGTTATATTTGCCTGTCAGATTGATCCCGTTATGTAGTGATGTTATGATTGATCATGTTGTTGATAACATTATGTAGTGACCTCCTTTGTCTCTTGTTATGGCTTTTGTTTTGAAGTCTATTTTGTCTGATGTAAGTATTGCTACCCCAGTTTTTTCTTCTTCTCCATTTGTATAGAATATTTCCCTATATCTCTTTACTCTCAGCCTGTGGAAGTCTTTTGTTCTGAGATGGGTGTCTTGTAGACACCATTCATATGGATCATGTTTTCTTATCCATTCAGCTATCCTATGTCTTTTGATTGGAGCATTTACTCCATTTACATTTAAGGTTATTATAGACAGGTACTTATTTATTGCCATATTTTAAATTGTACCTATATTTTCCTTTCTGTGTATTTCTTCTTCTTCAAGAATGTCCTTTAACATTTCTTGCAGTGCTGCTTTGGTGGTCATAAACTGCTTTAGCCCATCCCCTCTTTTTTTGTCTGGGAAGCTTTTCTTTTGGCCTTCAATTTTAAATGATAGCCTTGCTGGATAGGTTAATCTCAGTTGCATATTCTTAAGTTCTACCACTTTGAATACTTCCTGCCCATTCCTCCTGGCCTGAAGTGTTTTTCTTGAGAAATCAGATGACAGCCTTATGGTTACTCCCTTGTATATAACTAACTCTCTCTCTTGCTGCCTTTAATATTCTCTTTGTCTTGGCCTTTACCATTTTAATTATGGTGTGTCTTTGTGTAGGTGTCTTTCATATCATTTTGACTGGGACTCTCTGTGCTTTCTGAACTTCCCTTCCTAGGGAAGTTTTCTGCTATTATATCTCCAAACAGGTTCTCTATCCCTTGCTCATTCTCTTCTCCTTCTGGAACTCCTATGATGCAGATGTTGTTGTGCTCGATGTTGTCTCAAAGGTCCCTAAGACTTTCCTTGTTTCTCTTAAGTCTCTTTCCTTTTTCATTTTTTCTTTGGGTGGATGTTGTTATCTTGTCTTCTAATCATTGATTCAGTCCCTTACTTCATCTAATCTGCTGTTCATTCCTTCATTTACATTCATTTCAGGTATTGTAATCTTAATTTCTGACTGGTTCTTGTTTATGGTTTTTAGATCCTTTTTAATATTTACTATCTATTTAAGTTCTCACTGAGATCATCCATTCTTCTGCTAAGGTCCTTGAGCATCTTTATTTTAAACTCTGTATGTGGTACTTGGGTTACTTCCCTTTCAACTATTTCTTTTCATTATTTTTGTAGGGTTTTCTGTTGTCCTTTGGTTTGGGACACTTTTCTTTGTCACCCCATTTGAGGTCTATGTAGGTGTGTTATGGCTCCCAAGTTTGCTTTCATGGTTTTATGATGAAGTTGTCTTTTTGGTGTCAGTGACATAATCTTTCCTAACACCTGAGCTCCAAAACCTCAAGAGGAGGTTAAGCTCTCTGTCTCACTCCCAGGAAATAGCCTCTGAGGTGCCCTTACTTTGAATGTGCCGGTACTGAGCTCCTCTTCTTTTACCTCATGGAAGTACAACCAGTGGGAGAATCCAGCACTTGGCAGGGCTGATCTACACAGTTCCCACTGGAGGATAGGGGTGGGCACTCCCTCCTGTTCTGGTGTAATGTGGGCTGAGACAGGGTATGCCTCCCTGCAAAGTATCCAAGCGGTTCAGCCCTTGCCAGTCTAACTTGCAGACAGTATCCTTCCCAGGAGACACAGTGTGAAATTCTCAGCTCTGTGCATCACTCAGCTCATTGCCATAATGAGCTGAGCAGAACCCAAAGTCTTCTCCTTGTGCCACGCTCTGATCTCTCTGCATAGCTGGTGTCAGCAGGGGAGGACTTGATGTCTCAGCACAGTGTGGCATGACTGTGAAAAAGCAAGGAGGGCCCAAAATTCCCAGTTCTGCTTGGCTTCTCTGCACCTCTGCACTCAGCAGGAACAGTGGCCCAAAGATGGGGGTGGGGTGCCATCTGTATGCTTGGGAATGGGGAGACTGGTCCTCCTTCTCAAGCCACTTAGTTATTCCTCTCCAGCATAGAGAAGCCCCTTTGAGACACTGTTGGTCGTAGCCCTCAGTGACCCAAGGGCAGCAGTATGGTGTCTGTTTAAGCCAATATTGTGAACTCTCCAGGCTGGTGTTACAATAGAAGCACTTCACAATAAAAGTGTGCACTCTGAGTCTCACAGGCAGGTAGAACCCCACTGATTTCCACTATCAGATGCCACACACTCTCCTCTTTCCATCTCTGTTGCTGTGGGTTGGGTATTCCTGCATGATGGGAATAAGGCCCCTTGTTCCTAAGAGGTGGGAACTCCACATCCATTATTTCTATCTGATCTCTAAGCTGGTGCAGCTGCTGTGCATGAAGTCCTTTCCTGTCCACAATTCAGCCCCTCTTACCAGTGTCAATGGAGCATCCATGCCACACAGCTAAGTCCCTGTCTGGGTCTCTGTACAAAACCTCCCTGGAAATTAGAAGGCCCCTCACTTTTATTGCTGCTCTGTGCAGGCATGTCCACAGGACCTGAGTGTAGCAGTGGGGTTTCTCTAACAGGCTATGCCCCTATCCTGAGCTCTCCAGGCTGGTGTTGCAACAATGGGAGTATTTCATGCCACCAAAAGTGTGCACCCTGAGTCTCACAGGCTCAGTGCACCCCCAGTGATTCCCACCACCAACACCACACAGTCTCCTCTTCCCATTTCTACTGCTGTGGGTTGGGGATCCCTGTGTGGGGTAAGGACCCTCGCTCCTAAGGGAAGGGAGCTCTGGAGCCATGATTTCAATCTGGTCTCAGCTGTAACAGAAACCATGGGTCCACATGTTTCCCAGTCCACATTTAAACCTTCTTACCAGTCTCTATGAAGAACTTCAGTACTCCTTGGCTTCAAAATTCCCTACCAGTTGGGTTTCAGTTGATTGTTTAGGTTGATTGTTGGAAAGTTCAGCTGCAAATCCAAACTGGGGGCATGAGCAAGTGGACATAGCTTCCGTCTACTCTGCTGACATCTTTTTCCTCAATGTTAATATTCTTATTTCTATAATTGTACTATAGTTATATCAAATGTTAACTTAGGGGAAGCTGAATGAAGAGTATATAAAACTCTATGAAATATATATATAAATTATGAGTTCATAAAATTTGATGAACTTTTCCATAAGCCTAAAATTCAATATAAAATGTTTTAAAAGGAACAAAGTAGATCTGTATATATTTATATGAAAAGAATATCAATATACAAATTTTATTTTTAAAAAGTAGGAAAGAAGCAATAACCGGAACAGTATAATATGATCCTTTCCAAGTGATATATTCATGTATACATATATGCACCCATATGTAACCATACATATAGTATAATGTACTATATATTGGTATATGATTATACTATATACTACATATTTGGGCATATGAATAACCAGGTTGTTATAAGGAAGCAAAATGTTAAGACTGGTAATTTTGGAAGAGGGAAAAGTGAAAGTTAGAGATAGGAGTGAGACTTTTATTTTTCAGTTTTCAGGAAGTCTGCTTTTTTTCCACAAACAAGCCTTACATAGGCAGGGAACTATGGTTCTCTCCTGTACCTTTCTATATTAAAAGAAAGAGAAGATGATTTTAAAATATTTAATATATGATATTTACTATATAATTTAAGAGTTCGCTCTGTTAAGTCTTCAGTGCCATGCTCCAATTTTCTATATAAACTATGTTTTAAAAAATATAATCCCTAATATTTCTGAGTGTAGTTCCCATGAATTCCAGCATTAAAAGGTTCCCTAGTCACTGCTAGGAAACAATATGACCTAGCACTTGTCTGTAGTGAAACAAAGAACACGTGGACTATTCTTATTTAGACTTATGAAAGTTTAGATAAGAATCATATCACTTGTAGAGTCTTTACAATATAGCACTGCCTCAATCTCCAATGAATTTCACTAACAGTTATACTCGGTCCTCTAGGCTTTTACTTATCCAGTTTCCTCAGCCTGAAATGTTCTCTTCCTTTGCTGTCCAGTAAGCTATTACCTGGTCTTCTTCTATGACATCTTCCTGTATTTTAGAACAGGGGTTTGCAAACTTCTTCTGTAAAGGGCAATATAGTAAATATTTTAGGTTTATGGGCCATATACCATCTCTTTCACATACTTTTCCTCTTCTTCTTTTTTTAAACAACACTTTAAAAATGTAATAATCATTCTTATCATACACTGAGTTTCCAAATTGAGGGGCATGGACAACTTACAGACATTATTTGATTTCTAGGATGAATAAATCACATATGTCATATACATATTTACTGATACTTTTTGAATAGTATAACACTCAAAACAAGTAATAACAGAAAACAAATTATTTTTTAAAGCATACTGAATTCATAATAACTTCCTGTTATTAATTTTATCAATCAGTGAATAAGCAAAATTGCAACTGCTTTTACGTGGAGTATCCATTAAATGCCTGGATATTAAAAACAAGTCCTCACCCAGGAACTCAGAAACTGTGATTTCCATGTACCCAGCCTCCTAACAGAATTCCTTAAGGTTCCAATTCAGTCAAACAGAAAAGGAAGCCACAGGACCCAGAGAAAGTACATCAAACTCAGAGAATAAGAATGAAAAGTCCAAGATTGAGATGTATGCAGAAGACCTAGAAGGGAAAGAGCTTACATTAGATGAAAAACTTTAAAAAACTGTATGAAAGTGATGCAGAAATTTAAAAACTTGGAAACAAAAGAGGTGAATATGAAAGTCAAGTCCAAATATGAAGTAATCTGAAATGTAACATGGTTATAAGCAAATAAAGTAGTGTAAAGGAAAAACTGTTTAACCTTAACAGTAAGAAAATTCTTCCTTGAGTGACACATGAGTTGTGATATTAAAGTAGAAAATATTACTCTAGCCTAGATCTTGTCACAACAGTAAAGACTTTTATATGTCATAATTATGCAAATCCCCTTTATTGTTTTTCAACATTTAGATATTTTCCATAGTAAAGCATAGAGGACTCAGTTCAGATTGCAGAACAAAATATCAGTAACACCAATGATAAGGTAAAAGTAAATATGTTATTGAAAATGACAGTCTTAAAAGAGGAAGTAGATAAAAAGGTAGCAGTATTAATATCTTCATTTTATAGAGCAGAGCACCAAGAAATACTGTCAAAAGTTGACACAACAAAAAGTGGAAGTTGAAATGTATTAAAGTCACAATTATAATACAGATATTCTAAAATATTCATATATTTAAATACATCTATCAATAATTATAAGTGAATATCTTACAAATATGAATATAATGCCTATAAGTTATCAATATATTTATATCATAAATAGATATGGAGAAAAAGAGGAGAAAGAAGTCAATTATGTGAGCTAAATCCTCATCTTTCTTAGCAAAAGTTAATAGAGCTAAAGTTGTTAAGTAAATAAATGAAAAGATATGCACATTATCTGATCAAAAGAAGATAAATTTTGAAAGATTAAAAAAAAAGAAAAGTACACTATACCATAAACTTATTCTTTGAAAAGTTAATAAAAGAATTAAATTTGTAACAAGATAGATAAAAAGAGAGAGAAGAAAAAGAAAAAATGGAGAAAAAGTATAGAAAATAATTTTAGCAAAGAAAAAAGCAATATATCTATTAAAGGAAGTGTTTTATACACTGACAATACATATAAACAGCAATATGCCACTGAAATTGAAATGGGCAATTTTACATGTCAGCAATAACTAATTAGAAAAATGCAAAAAAAAAACAAAACAAAAATCTTACCATTTATAAAAAGGGCATATTCTGAAAATGTTATAATATATAAAATCTGTGGGATATGCAGGCATGTACATAACAAAAATGTTCATTACCCTTATGGAGAAAGTTATAAAATGTTATTGACAGACATAAAAGAAGGCTTAAAATAGATAATTATGTCTTATTTGGGGGTAAGAAGTATTGATTTTTAAAAAATGCCAGTTCTCCTTTTATTAACATATTATGTAATTCTAGCAAAACATTCACCAAAGGTATCATAGAACCTGACAAAGTGATTTTAAAATTAATATGGAAGAGTAAAACAAAGAATTTCATGGAGTAGGAGGCCCACCTGAGGTTAGCTGATGATTGATACCCATGTTTTTTGTGGTACCATTTGTCAATTCTGGATTAACCTGAGAATCTAAAGGTCTAACATATGCATAACTGAGTCTCAGAAGAGAGGAGAAAGAGAATAGGGAGCAAGCAATATGTGAAGAGACAATAGCCAAGAATTTTCCAAACTTGATGAAAAAAATAAATTCAAATATTTAAGAAGTCCAGAAAACCCCATGTTAAAAACATACAAAGAAAATCTAGAAAGATCACAACTAAGCTACTAAAAAGCAAAGCTAAGGGAACAACTTAAAAGGGCAATCACAGTGAGGGAAAGGCACATGATCTTCAAAGTCAATAATATGATTGGCAGCTCACTTTCAAACAGAAAGTATGTGTTCACCACCGCAAGTTGTACATCTGAAACCTATATAATTTTATTAACAAATAACAGCCCAATAAATACAAAACAACTATGTAAGTTAGCTGTCAATTAATAGCATTTTAAAGTTCTGAAAGTAAAAACTTTCAATATAAAATTATTTACCTAGAAGAAAATACCCTCAAAAAATAAGGATAATACTTTGAAGACTTCATCTGTCTCAAACTAAGATAGAGTAAAAACTACAGTAAAAGCATATCTGTCACAATGATTACAATTAAAATCTCTGGATAGAATACAAAGACAACCACCTAAGCGCTCTGAAAAGTAAATCTTAGCAAGCAGACAGTGGACTGAATTTAAAATCTGGACAACGATCTGTAATGAAGTTGAATTTTATGGTCCTATTTTCCTCCTTTACCTCCAGGCTTTGACTGAGGGAAGACCCAGCTGGCAGAACTATGGCATGGATGTCAAAAGCAAAACTTCTCAGAAACAAAACATTGCTTCTAGCCCCAGAACCTGGAAAAGAGGTTCTGGTAAGACTACAGTGTGTGGACAACCACTCATTTCTTTTAGCATTTTCCTTCATTCTCTTTTCTCCCCCAGCCCAATTTGTAGGACTAGCCCATGGAGACTTTCAGGGATGTGGCTGTGATGACACAAGGACTTAAAACCCTGACAAGATTCACCTCTCTTGACAAAGAATTGGGAAATAGGTCCCCATTGCCCCCAATAATGTAGAGGAATTCTCTGGTATTTTTTTCACCTTCTTTCTTACCAGTTTGTCCCTATGGTGGCCCCAGTGTCACAAAACTTCATGAAAATATGGGAGGATAAAACCCTGAGGGGGGAAAAACATTATTTGGGATAAAAGGACTGGAGAAAAGAATCTCTTACATCATGTACATGAGTGTGTTGGGATTCCCAGAGAGGAGAGAGTTGAAGAGAGAGATACACCTAGTCCCAGGATTACCCTTGAGTTGCACATCTGCCAAAGAGGCCCAAAGAAGCATAGTCAAGTATTTAAGAATAAAATATGATAGAAATCATGGTTCAAGTCCAAAATAATCCTTAATAGCAGATGCTCTAGGCAGACCCAAATAGCATAACAACAGCTTTGAAAACTGAACTGACATTAAAACCACTACTCATGGAAGATAAGGTAAAAATTAGTCTGAAACAACCAAGTTGACTACATGCCAAACAAAGCAGAACAGAAAAACAGGACCCAGGGTCTCACAATATTATGTTCAAAATGTCCAGAATACATTTTAAATTAATCTAATATGAAAAAAATCCACTAAAAATCAAACAAAAAAAAGAAAAAATCTGACCAATTCTCAAGAGAAAAGACAATCAACAGATGGCAATCCTGACATGCCCCAGACGCTGAAATCATTAGAGAGACTTGAATGCAGCTATTATAGCCATCACCCATAAGGTAATGATGAGCATGCCTGAACCATACAAAAAGACAAGTTCTAAGTAGAGAAATAGAAAATATAAAAAAGAACCCAATAAAAATTCTAGCTCAGAAAAAATATCCAAAATTAAAAATTCATTTGATGGACCCAATAGCAGAATGGGAATGAGAGTAAAGAGTAAATTAATTTGAAGATAAAACAAAGAAATATACAATATAAAGACCAAGAGCAAAAACTTAACATGTAGACATAGTATCGGGCAATTATGAGACCATGTCAAAGCTTCCAACATTCATGTCACTGACATCCCAAAACCAGAAAGAAAAAGTATAGAAAAAATATTTGAAGAAACAATAGTTTAAAACCTCTGAATTTCATAAAATAAAAGAAATAATAAACTTAACAGATTCAAGGTGCTCTGTGAATCCCAAGCAACGTAAAGTAAAAAAAAGAAAACAAAACTACCACCTCAATAGCATCCACAGTCTATCCTTTTCCAGGACCTGTCAGTAACCATTAAAAAAATCTTACATCCAAATATGTGTCTTGAAGTCTCTGGATATGGTTTGTTGCTCTGCTGGGGTGGCAGTGGGAATAGTGATTATTATATTTTGGTTAGGGACATTATGGAACTAGCTTCTTTAGTCATAAAGACATCTTCTTAGAAAGAAATTCCTTAAGATGCCATGATGACACACTAACCGTTTTTTTGGCAAAGGTCCCATTGAGACAGTGATAAATCTTACTGTACAGCAGTAAGACATATAACATTTCATTCTTGACTTAAAACTATTTTGGCTCTAGCAGAGACCCAGTTCTCCCATGAGTGAGGCTGGTGGGTACTAAATAATGCAAAGAGGAGAAATGATTTTACAGAGATATGGGACATCCCTCTATGATTGTGATTATAATGGGGAACAATAAGGAGCTGGTCCAGGGAAGGCAGGAGAGGATTAAGAAAATAAGTCATCAAATACTCATTGGCGCTGCATTAGTCACTTGGTTTTGAGTGTAATCAAAGATGAGGCATGGTCCTTGCTTTCAAGGAATTTATAGGCTAAGATATAGTAACTTGGATACAACCAGCAGATTATCAACCAAGGACAGAATAATGAGACAGAAACATACGCACTAGTCATGATAGTCACATACAAAAACCATGCTTTCAGATGACATTATTTTTCTTTTGGATGCAAAAGTAAAATGTTGCTCAGCTTGAAAAATGTCTGTCCAGAAAGGTCATGGATAGAGAAGCCGCTTTGTCAAAATCACTGAAATAGCGGTCAAACACATACTTGGTGTTTTATATCACAAAGTACCTAGGAGTCCAAGTGGCCCCTCACGTCTACATGGAGTTCTCAGTTTATAATTCTGTTGTGTTCCAAAGACTTATCAGTCAGCTGCGGGAAATGTGGTACATATTGTCACATTGAAACAAAGACGTGGGTGGGGGTCATTTCTTTACACTGGCCAAGAAACTTTGTACAAACCCATTCTAAATAAGAAATTATAATACTAATGGCATGGTAGAGTCTGACTCCTAAGTATGCTATGCATGTGTATGTATTTGCGTATTTTTCAATTGGAATTGGAGATGCCAGAATCCCATTCCCCTGGATATAGCCCCTCAGACACTCTCATGTGCTAGTACTGAACATGAAGATTTACTGATCTTAAGCAATGACTCTGTATGTGCATGTACACGTGTGCTATGAAATATGCTACACAGAAATCCTGCTGTAGGAAGTGTAGCTGATTATTGGCTCTAGCTGCTGCCCTTCTGCATTCACCACAGTGTTCATGCTGAGGACACACTTCCCATGAGCTGTTCCCAGCCAGTGGTCAAAGGTCCTAAGGTAAGTCCAGTCCAGTAAGTCTCAGGACTCTGACAGACAACTTTGGCTTGAAGACTCCCTATCAACCTGAAATAAGCTTTTTGGAACCGTTCTGTAGTCTAAGACTCCTCCTAACTTATTATTTATTTCCTCTCTCCACAGACATTAGACTAGTCTGAAGTCTTTCTTCACCTTTGCCAGCTCCACCAGCTCCAGTCAATCTCTGGCACATCTAACCCTATCTTTGTGTCTGCTTCTTGGCATACTTAAACTACCATAAATGATAGGGAGAATGGTTCCAGAAAGCAGGCAGTAAAATGAAGACCTGGGACTGGTTCACTTTCCACCCAGTGGGCAAAAAAGATACCATCTTGAGTGGGATATGTGGGTCCTGAAGATTTCACTGGTGGTGACTTGAGAAAACAGCCAGGTATAGGGATGCAGCTGCAAAAATTTAAAAGACATGGGGATGAGGGTATTCTACAAAGACAGCATAGCTGCAGATTATTGCAAAAAGTGTATTGAGGCTCTGAAGAATAATGAGAAATTGAGGGTCATTAACTATGACTAAGTGTGAGATCCGGAGGACTTCTCTGGTCATTTGTAAAGGTGCCCTTATATCCTGTAGTAGAAGAACACACTCAAGTAAGCAGAAGACTGAAGATCTGACAGTTACAGGGTTCCAGGGACATTTCAATGCTCAATCAATAAAGTCAAGGCATTGCGAGAAGTAGCTAGCATGTATTCATAGAGGCCAGGGAGAGAACTCTGGAATCGGATTTTGAAGGTGCCTGATCAAGGAGGCCAGGATGTAAAATTAGATAATAAAGAATTCATTGACTTAGGGTGGGATTTCACATCCTGGCAAGGGTCCCAGGGGATGGGGCAAACTCACTGCTAGAATGACATTTAGAATACTAGAAAAAGTAATGGCCATGCTGAACAAAGTAGAAATTGCACTGGAAGATAGTAGAGGGAGGAATAAAAGAGACTAAGGGAAGTGGTCGTGCTAAAAATGGCTATATGAATAAGGTCAGAAAACTCACCAGAGGGTTATGGTCCAGGGAAGAACCCAAATGACACCATTCCACAAAGGCCATTTAGACTGTTCTCGTGACAGGGTCACTGCATTGGTAAGAAGTTCAGTGGTGGCTCTAATCTGCAGCCAGGTTTGGGCTGGTCAATAACCACCAGGATGGGATGATAGGGGCCAAAGCAATAGATCCCAGTGGCAATGCTTAACTCTGATAAACCAGAAGGTTGCAATTACCATAATGAACAACAAGATCAGAGGGGTGGCCAAGGGGGCTTGACCAGCAGGAGATGGCAGTTGTGGAGATGGTTAATGGAGCATGACACCCTTAGGGCAAGCAGATTGGCATCTACAAGAGTGTTACTTGATATCTACAACCACAGAAAGACAAAAATAGATAAGCAGGAGGTTGAGACTAGTTGTTCCAAAGAAAAGGCATAATCCCTTGCTAGTTCTTGGTCCTGAGCCAATTTTCAAACCCAGAACCCAGTGACAAAAGCCATGGCCAGGTCTTTAGGAGGAACACTGAAGCATTATATAGTACAATAATTCTCATTCCCTAAAAGGTCCTATAGTTACTCACTCAGGGATTTTACACCCAGGAAAAGGGAACATCCAGATATTTTGAGAAGTATTTAGCATTAGAAGTGGGGGCAAAAATGATACCTGGAGAGCCAAAGTGTCAGTATGACCTTCATACTAGAGTGAAAATTAAAATGTCATATAATAAACAGAGTCCCAGAACTATGGCTAATGCAGATTAGATGTCTACTATTTTTTTTAGGACTACCATTTTTCTGTTTCCTTTCATTTGCCTAACCTGTTGGGGTGGTTGTTTTTTTGTTTTGTTTTTGTTAATCCATTAATATAGATTTTATATTAGAGGGAAGTTTGAGATCCACAGCACAATTGAGTAGAAAGTACAGAGAGTCTCAATTTACCCCCTACCCCCCACACATGCATATAGCCTCCCCCACTATCAACATCTTATATCAGAGTGGTACATTTATTACAGTAAAGGAAACTACACTGACATATCATTATCCCCCAAAGTTCATAATTTACATCAGTGTTCATTCTTGGTGGTGTATGTTCTGCAGATTTTGAGAATTGTATAATGACATGTATCCACCATTATAGAATAGTTTCACTGCCCTAAAAACCTTTGTGCTATACCATCCCTTCCTCTCCCCTAATTCTGGCATTCTCTGATCTTTTTTTTTAAAATTATTTTTCAAGTACAGTTTTCTGATGTCTACTATTTATTGACTGATTTGATTTACTGCCAGAATGGGTATGGAAAATAAGAAACAATGTTCTATCCCTTGGATATAGCTATAGAAAATAATCTTCCATGTATAAATTCTAGAGACAAAAATATCAATAGCAAAAAGTGTTGACTACGAGAATTGCTGCTTAGAGACTGGAACTCTGAAGAGAAATTTATTAAACAAGAGAGGTTTCTAGGGAGGAGCTGTAAAAACATTTCTGCCATTAGGCTGCAGTAAACTAATGAGATCAACAAAGATCTACCTTCTCTTTTTGTGAAGGCCCCTAACTCCTACTTTGCCTGCTCTCCATTGGAAAGCTTACTTATGACGGCCTGTGTCCAAGGTCCTAGCCAGATGTATGTGAACATGCAGCCAGTAGTCAAGGGTATTCTGTACATCAGAATTACTTAATTCAGTGAACACAGAAAGTATCTATTCTTTTACAGTTTATTTTTCTACTAAAATATCATCTCCTTATATATTTTTGGATTTTTTATGAGACTCTTGCATAGTTTCAATGACAACTATCCCAATTATTTTGGATGAGGTACTTTCAGAATATACAGTAATGACCTCCCTTGTAATGTGTAATCCCCTCTCTAAACCTCAATCTGTTTATGGAAATTTCAGATTATACAACCCTTATAAAACTTTAAAAGCTCCTCTGGAAAGAAACATTTTGGCAAAAGATACTAAAACTTTAAAGTGCATATTCCCTTGGACTCAAAAACTCTACTTCTAAAAATTTCCTCTGAGGGAATATACAGAACTGGATGCAAAAGTACATAGAATGTTCATCATAGCTTTATTTAATGGTGAGGGTAGGGGTTGGGAAGAAAGAGAGAGTGAGAAAGAGAAAAAAAATTCCAACAGTAGGGAAGTAAATATATAAATCCATAACATGGATTCAATAAATACACTACAGAAAAATATTTTTGACATGAAAAAATATTAATATATTGCTAAGTGAAAATAGTAGGCTTCAAGACAATAAATAGACCTTCAATGTTTAAAAAATCACTAAGCAGGCCTGGCTGGTATGGCTCAATGATTGAGCACTGGCCTGCAAACCCAAGGGTCACAGGTTCGATTCCCAGTCAGAGCACATCCTTGGGTTGCAGGCCAAGTCCCCAGTACAGAGCATGTGAGAGGCAACCACACATTGATGTTTCTCTCCCTCTTTTTCTCCCTCCCTTCCCCTCTGTCTAAAAATAAAATAAATAAAATAAAAATCTTTAAAAAATCACTAAACTAATATTTCTGTGCTTTAAAGTTTTCTGCATTGGCTGTAATTTTGACCATTTGTCTCATTCTGGCCTTAATGGTGAACTTTAACATTAAAATTAACATTAGGAAATTAGATCATCTTTTGAAGATATGTATACACACATACACACACACACTCACAACTATAAACCTACTTTTGCCCACCCCCATCCACATAAGTAGGTTTACAGTTGTGAGTGCATGAAATGCAGAGTTTATTCTCATATTATTTATTTATTATATTATTTTCCATGCAAACAACTGTATAACTACTTTCCCCACCCCTGTACATACATGCACATACATAGTCTATTCTGATCCTAATGTCTTCTCTGTCTTCATTGTATCTATTTTGGGTATACACATATGATGTATGTATCTATGTACACAGAAAATTTCAGGGAAGGCAAAGAAGACATTAAAGATAAAAATAAAAAAAAGCCAAAATAATTTAACATGAGTATCCTGATAAACTTTTAGAGTTGTCCTTGGCAAGGCTAACAAAATATTTAAAAAATAACTCTCTGCCTCATATACTGAGCAATCTTTGTGATTAAGTAAATCAGAAGCTAGAGAGCTACTATAGAACCATTAAAAAGACAATTAAACCAGCAATACCTAAAACAACCACAACAAAATATCGCATTAATGTTAAAGTGATTGGGTCAGCTCTCTCTCTCTTGCTTCTTGGTACTTGACTATATTATTAATGCGTGTTAGTGTGAAGGAGAAACCTCCTAAGGCAGCTGCACAGTCAGATCAGAACTCTCAAGAGTTTCCCACTCATCCCAACCCCCACTCACCACTAATTGCCTCCTCCTTTCTTTAGCCGTCTTGGTTCTGGCTAGTGAGGTGTGGGCCTGGTCAGGGGAAAGAAGTAGGGCAGATGCTGCAGCTTTAAGTGAAATCAGGTGTTGCCTTCCCTGACATGAGTTCTGGAAAATGTCAGTCCTTGAGGAACAGGTATTGGCAACTGAATACTCAGCCTTCCCTTTTCCTCTTACATTGTTAAGCTCCTTCATCTCCTCTTTAGAGGCCATTGAATAAGAGTTTCCATTTTGTAGATATTCACCTGACATGAGTCTAAGCATGCTGGGAATGGGAAGGTTTCTGGTAATGTAATATCACAGTTTCAATAAGGCACTATCTAGTGTTATTGGTGACTCAGGCTTCTACCTGTGGGGGGAAGTATAAAAGATTTCCTGGAGGAATGGGGAGGAAAGACTGACTCTCTTTTCTCCATTTGCTGAGAGCTACAGGCAGAAACACAGCACACACATTTGATAAAGTCAAAGTATTACATGGAGCTGGGAAAACATTCTTCAGGTCTCCTTTCTTTTTCTTCTGCTAGGTCAGTCTGGAACTATTCCACCACAAAATTGCAATCCAGATTGCAGAAATGTACATGTGCACATGCACAGCTGATGTATGATAGTCTTTATTGTGTTTGGTTGATCTGCATAATGTGCCTCAGCACATTGTTACTTGAGTTGAACCAAGCAACTATGGGGGGCCTCCCCTCAATCCTATCTCTGCACTACAGCCCCATCTTAATTAGGGTGTGGCTGCTTTGGGAAAGACAGCCCCACACCTACCCAGGGTATCTGGATGAAACATGGATCATTTTGAGTGTGGGGTCAGTACCAGTGATTCTCTAGTCTATTGGGACAAATGCAATCTGTGATGAGAGCCAACAATTCTGAATTTAGTTGGTGGCTAAAGACCAAATCAGTAGAACAATTTGAAAACTTAAAATGCTGAAAAACTAAACAAGAACTCCAGGGAAAGAGCACTGGACTAGGAGCTATGGCTAAATCTTAACTAAGAGTGCTCTATCACCCCATCACTCTTCATCTAATACTCTGTCTAGGCAATCTGATCTGCCTCCATTGCTTTGTCCCTAACTATATGCTAATATTTTAGTCCCCAATTTAAATCTCTGGTCCAGAGTTTGTCTTCTGAACCACAGTTCATACCAATGCACAAGCATCTGAAATGGTACATGTGACAAATAAACTCATCAGCCACCCCAATTAAATTTTTTCTTATATTCCCTGGACTGATGAATGACAAATTCATTACTCAGTAACCCTGAGAATTATCCTAGGTTCCTCCCTCTTTATCACCTAGCACAACCAAAGCTTGTCAAGTCCATCTTCTAAACCTTTGTCCAATTTTCCTGCCCTCAGTCCCCACCACCTCTACTCTAATCAAGGCCACCATATCTTTCAACCAAATAACTGCCACAGTCTCCCCCGCCCCCCCATGGAGCTCCCTCCAATCCTGTCTCCACACTACAGCCCAGAGAGCTTTCTAAAGAGGAGAAACTACATATCACCCATGTAGTATTCTTGCCAAACATATTTAAATAGAATCTAACCATACGGAAACAATCAGACAAATTCCCATTTAGGTGCATTCTACAAGAAGTCTGGCCTGCACTCTCCAAAAATGTCAATGTCACAAGGGACAAAATATAATTGGGGAACTGTTCTAGATTTTAAAAGATTAAAAAGAAAGAAAACTACATGTAAATATGATCCTTTTTTGGATCCAGTATTGAGGGGAGGAGATGAAAATAGCTACTGTGGACATTACTGGTATAATTAGGAAAAGTTAGGATATGAACTGTGTATTAGATGGTACTGAATCAATAAACATCTAATTTCTTAGGTATCGTAATGGTGTTGTGGTTGCACAGGAGCAAGCTCTTGGACCTAGAGATGGAGCTTAAGGTATTTAGAAGTGGAATGTCATGATGTCTGCAACTTCTTCTCAAATGATTCAGCCAAAAGTTACATAGGGAGATAGATGACAAAAAAGAAAGTAAGTGTTCAAAATGTAAACAACTGACGTGTTACTACTTTCAGTTTTCCTTTGAGTTTTACACTTTTCAGAGTAAAAAGCTATAGAGAAAAAAAATGAACAAGAGCAGTCAGTCACCACCAGAGGACATCTCCCATCTTACAAAAACAATCTGAACTTCTTGGAGTTAAAAAAAACAGTAAGTAGAATATTAAGGTTGAATTAGCAAAGCCATTTACTCTTATCCCCAGCTCTCAGGCAGGCTTGATTCCCAAATACTGGTTAACAGTGGACTTAAAAGCTATGTATAGAAGTGGAGTGGCTACGTAGTTCAACAGAGAAATTGGAATTTAGCCAGCCATTTTCTTTTACACAAAAGGACATAAAAAACAATTACAAGCAAATTTTCTACTAACTAAATGAGATACTTAGATTCACTTAAAGATGAAGAAAGCAAGAGAAAACCAAACTGAATTACGTCCTAGAATTTTTATAACTGTCAAACCAATAAAGTGCATATTACATGATACTGGAAGTTTGCAAAGAGTAAACATGTTAATCTTTTTTTAATCTATACCCGAGGGTATTTTTTTCATTGCTTTTAGAAGAGAGAGGAAAGGGGAGAGGATGGGGGAGAGAAAAACACCAATGTGAGAGAAACAGATTAGTTGCCTCCCATACATGACATACATGACTCCCACAACCTTTCGGCTACCATACATGCTCCAACCAACTAAACCCCACTGGCTAGGGCAACATGCTAACCTTTTAAAAACAGGATGGTTGAATCTTTGTTTTTCTCCTAACAGTATTACTAATTTGTTGTTTGTCCACTATATTATAGTTTTCTTTTGCTCTAAAACAAAGTAAAACAAAAATTTAAAACCCCATGTCAAGCCCTGATAATATCATTGTTGCATTTAGAATAGGAGTCCCTGTCTCCCTGTTCTTCCTCTTTCCTTGTCACGACCCCTTTTTACTCCCTGTGCTACAGCCATGTGGAACTCTTGTGCTTCCTTGAAGTACAGGTTTTCTCATACCACCAGGACACCTTGGTGGTGGTCTAAGTCAAGGGAAATATGATGTGCTCCTTCATACCACAGGCATGTCCATCGTAAGCACATCAAACATAAGAACAACAAAGACCAAGTCTAAACATAGAGGGAGTCAGGAGACCAGGATTCTGCTTCTAAGTGGAATTCTGCTTCCTGCTAAGGTTATTCTCTCACCCTCACTGAGCCTCAGTTTGCTCATCTATAAAAGGAGGCAGTTAAATCAGGTACTCTCTGATGTCTACCTGTTTCTGTTATAACTGTTCATGAATCCATGAAGTTGCTCTATAGAGAAATCAGAAGGGAACTTGTATAATAAATTCTGGTACAGAAGAAGTTTTCCTTCTATGAGAAATCATCTCAAAGAAGTTGTGAAAGTCAAATAAAGGATAAAGTTTCAAGTTTAACGGACTTCACTGATGATGTAACCAAAATCTAAAATGTGTCATCTGTGAGATTTATATCAAATTACATATGAAAATTTAAATAATATGGTGAGACAGATGTTAAGTGAGACGTTAATTTTAGGCTGCAGAATAAGATTTAGCTCCGTTTCGTTACCAGGCAGAAAACTGGATCGGGGCAGAGAGTCTATGCAAATGTGCTTATGTGAATGTATCCCATGAAGAAGAAATATTAGTTTTTTAGTGTCTTGTTTTCCTTCATCTGTGAGATGCAGAAATAAGTCATAAAAAGCTCTAAGGAAGACCAGCTTCTGAAATCACTAACAGAGGAATGCCTTGAAATTATTCAATCTCTCCCTCTCTCTTTCTTCCAAAAGACTCAGAGCTCCTTCCACACACTGAAACTGAACCTAGGTGGGGGGAAATCAACTATAATAACATTGGAGGAGGGTTACCAACAGGGGAGAGGGAGAGAGGGGGAAAAGTTACAGAGAATAAAAGTAGCATAGATGGAGGGTAGAAAATAAACAGGGAGAGGGTAAGAATAGTATGGGAAATGTAGAAGCCAAAGAACTTACATGTGAGACCTGTGGACATGAACTAAAGCAGGGGAATGTGGGTGGGAGGGGTGAGCAGGGTGGAGGGGAGTGGAGGGGGGAAAATGGGACAACTGTAACAGCATAGTCAATAATTTTTTTTTTAAAAAGAAGCACTCCAGTATTATTCACCCACTCAACATGGGCAGTGAAAATACAAATGAGGGAAGGCACTGCTTTTCACAATTCCACTCTTTTATTCAGGGTGAAACTTCATGCAAGAAATAACACTTAAAAAAGCTGATGTTTACACACACCATGGGCTCTGCTCTACTCAATCAAGCCCTAATCAGGAATGATCTGGAGAACTGAAAAATTAATATGTATTGTCAAAACCTTTTATTTTAAAATGTGCTTTTAGGTTCAGAAGCAAACTAGCAAGAATCTTCTAGAAGATTCTAGTATTCATTCATTAATTCATTCAACATTTATTGACTACCTAGTCATGCCATATACTGAGTGAAGTTAAGAGAATACAAAATAAATAAGACAGAGTCCCTAATCTCGAAAACCTCACAAACCAGAAACCAATCCTAATCCTGTCAATGTCTTTAAGGACACTATCTTCAGGTCCAAACCATTGTAGTTAACTCTAAAGGTTTTTATCAAGAAACTGACATCAAAGGGTAAGGACTTGCTTCATTTGGAAGACATTTGCTAGAGAGCCAAACACTGGTTGCAAGAATGGGTATCTCCATAATATATATTTTTTTCTTCTTCAAGCTGGAATTCTCTGAGTAAATTTTTTAAAAATTACATTTAATTAAAATTATTTCTTCTATAGTATTAGTTTTCTCTATTATAAAGCTGGCTTTCCTGTCTCTCAATACTCCTTGTGTGGAGTTATTCATGGAAGATTTGTCTACCCACTCCCAATTATTTGTTTATTAAATAATTTATATCAATAAGGAAAAATATTTCCTCTGTAAGAACAAAAGTAGGAAAGGGAGGGAGAGTGAGAGAGAGAAGATGGTGTGTGCGGGAAGGCAGAATTGGAAAGAAGGCTCTGAGAGCTATTTACAAAGTGACGCTTCTCTGATAAATCACAGGCACAGAGTTTAAGAGCTGAGGGAAACTTGCAAACTACTGATTTTAAAAATGGAAACATAGTCAAACACAAAACAGAAAATCTCTAATTTGCAGAAATTTTTTTTATCGAATTGGTAATGATGAATAATTAGCTAGATTTTTATTAGTATAGTCAGTTGTATTGAAGTGTTTTTTAAACTTATTCTTTGTTATAATTTTTAAGACAAGTAAATAATAGTAATTAGTGGGAAAATCACAGATGCATGGTTACAACTGGATTTCTTCTTTCATTAAAATATTTTTAAGGGGAAAAGCATATATCAACAGGATTTTTCTTTAGAACTTTCACTTTAGTTGTGTCATGAAAGATGAATCGGGGGCTGGAGAGTGGGAAAGGGCTAAATATAGAAACAGACTATATGAGATTATTGCAATACTATAGACAAGAGTTAGACTTCTGATTAGTTAGAGAAGATAAAAGAACACAAGATAACCACATATTTTTAAATGGCAAGGAATTGTGAGTGGCAATGTATTTGAAACAAATAAATCTTAAAATAGAGCAAAAATTCTGAGAAAATTCCTTCAGGTCTTATTCAAGTGTCACTTTTTTGGTGAAGCCTTTGTGGCAGGAAGCAAAAATGGTACCATCACTGCGCCATTTCCTTTCCCTATGCAGACAGGAGAGCATTTCCTGGATTTCCTTGTAGTTAGTGTGGGAGCATGTGAGTTAGTTTTGGCCAATGGAAATGTGGGCAGGAGTGATGTGTTACTTCCAGGCCAAGGTACCTATTGGCTACTTATCTATCCCCAGCTCTCTCTTCCCTTAGAAACTTTATATCAATGCAGCACCATCAAAACATGGAAGAAGCCTGAAATCCTGATTGCTGGATGGAGCAATGAATTACCTATATCAGACTTCTTATGAATAAAAGATAAAATTTTGTTGGGCTAAACCATTGATATCTAGATTTATTACTATGGCATATCATTGCTAATTTTGATTAATAAACTTTCCTGGACCACCATATCCAACATTTCCTCTGCCATATTGTCCCACAAAAAACCCAAATACACAGTTCCTACACTTGTTTCTTGCTCTTTTTTTTAGTGCTTGTCACTGTATAACTTATGCATTTCATTTATTTGTCTTGTTTATTATCTGTCTTCCCCAATAGACTGTCCTCCATATGGTCAAGAGATTTGTGTGTATTCCATTCATTGTTGTAACCCCAGTGATATAGTGCTTGAAACTGAGTAGTCACTCAGAAGATATTTGTGGGGCCCTGGCCAGTGTGGCTCAGTTGATGGGAGCGTTTCCCCATAACAGAAAGGCTGTGGGTTCAGTTCCTAATCAGGGTACATACTTAGGTGGTGGGTTTGATCCCTAGTCCAGGCATCTATGATCCCTGGGCTGGGTGCATAAGGGAAGCAACTGATTGGTGCTTCACTCTTGCATGGATGGTTCTTTCCCTTCCTCTCTCTCTAAAAAAAATGGAAAAAAATGTTCTCAGTTAAGGGAAAAATATATCTGAGATGAATGAATAAAAATATAATTTTAGTTCTGTCTGGAAAACATTCAGACCCTCAAGTGGAGAAGTCCTATTAGCAGTGGTGAATTGAAGTATAAGGGACACATGTTTGGGACACATTAGCATAGTTAGAAGGGTAATAGTCACAGAAATGACTTCTATCAGAGGATGAGTTCTTCAGGTTGGATTCTTCTAAAGCAGAAGCTGGGACAAAATCTGGATGTTTATTAAGGACCAATACCTTTGAAAAAAGGGGAGGAAGTGGATTGGACAAAGGAAGAAGTCAAACTGCAATGCAGGCTAAAAATTGCCTTGGCCAATCTGATGGGGAGCTCTGAAACAAATACTGCCTGACAGAGTTGCCCTGCATCAGATCAAAATGGTTGGGGCCGGTACCCCCTACTTCATTCAGTCATTGACTGAGAAGGGCTGACTTTGGATAAGAAAACTCCTGAAGGAGCTGATAGCTGGAGGCCATCTGCTGACCTCTATCCCCACTGCTGGGCAACCCCTTACTTGAAGGGAAATCTGAGCACTACATCTCCATATGTACCACAAATGAGGGAAGAAGAGAGGCTAATGGTAGGCTTAATAAATACAAATGATTCTATTTGTTGTTTATTTGAAATTCAAATTTAAATGGGTATCCTGTATTTTATCTGGTAATTTTACTAAGAGCCAAGTCTTAGAATAAAGCCACAGTCATCAGAAAAGAAGTAGAATTGTCAGGAAGAGATAAAAGGAAGTCATAAAATGACCCAAAATCCAAGATGAAATAATAGCAATGAGATCCAATGATGGAGGTGATTTTTTAAATAAGGTGAAATAAATGAGCCTTGGAAAGTGAAGAAGATAAAGACTGAGAATTACTGCAGTGACTCAGAGACTAGGGATAAAAAAAGCTTCAAAAGATTGATGGACTCCAGTGTCGAATGACACAGAGCACAGTTAAAATATTGAGAGGAGGGAGAGCTGGGAAAGGAAATGCCTGTGAGGTATGTCAAATTTAAACGTGGTAGGGAATGCCTTGCCATAAGATGGCACTCATAGTTCCTCTTTTTTTTCTGAGTTTCTATCAATAAACATTCTGTACATTTTTTATTGTCATAGAACAAAGAGAGTATCTTATGTTGTTACATATAGCATTGTGCTTCTTGTTCTATCATTTTCCCACAGCTTATGATTGGTTTCTTTTTAGAATATGAAGACATAGTGAATGTTGGAACTGATTGTGGCATGGGGCGGGCATTAGAACTTGGAGGAGGGAGCAAATGTAGTGCTACTGCAGATACTTAGTACAAAGACTAAACGAGAGGCTATTGAATTTGGCCATTGGTTGATGATGCATGAGCTTCAAGAAAACTACTACTGTTGGAAATGAAAGTCAGACTGCCTAGTATGGAGAAATGAAAATGTGCTGAGGAAGTACACAGACTATGTGTTTGGCACATGTGCTGTGTAAGACAGGAGGGTTACCAGGTGAACTTTTTCCTTGTAAGACATCCCTTCCCAAATAAGGACTTGTGTGCCTTATTCCTGTTTCAAATATTTGACCAAAATGCCTATTAAATGGAAGTTGACCTCACAAAAAAATATCTCTACAAAACAAATGCAATTGTCTTTCAGAGGTACTTCTACTTAATTAAATAACCATTAAATAACCCCTTTAGTGCCCCAATAGCATAGCACTTATTTCTTTTCAAAATATATCATACCTATTTCTCATATTATACTGACTATAGAGTGAATGTTTGAATCTAGGTCTAGAATGATCACAAGATTTGCCTGACATTATGCAGATAGACAGAAACAGTCATGGGCCAAAGTTTTCTGAAGCTTAATTCCACACCCTTTCTATCAAATTATTCTTCCTGCCACTTAACTTCTAGCCCAAATTTTCCACCTACCTAATTTTATTTTTCTAGCATGCATAAAATGACAATGGTGCTTTGAAATTATACTGTTTTGAATATTTTTCATGATATCTCAGATATGAAACAGTTAAAAGTTACCTGTCTCCAGAATAGTACGGAAAAATATGTTCATTATTGCCTCTGCTTCTTACAAAATCAAGTATAACCTTGAGAAGAACTTAAAAGAAAAGCTTACAAATTAATATATCATTGAAGAGCTAAGATTTGTGCCTATTGTTTCAGGTGTATGGGTACTTCTGCTAGAATACAGTCTCACTACACAATCAAAACAGTTTTCTTTTCAACCAATAAATCCAATCATTTATTGGATGAATAAATCATCCAATAAATCGCTGAATCATTGATCCAGTGAATCATTTATCAGCCATTTATTTTTATTTTTCTTTATCAAGGTAAAAACAGTATTGGTGTCTAATTGCATAAACATATTTTTGATCTCTTTAGACACAAAGAAAGAGTAAAATTAAGACAACTTTAACTTTGTTTCTTCTCCACCCCAAATACAGAAAAAAGGGTAGAGGGACTTGTATAGTTAGTTCACCCACAACTCCATATAAGCCAAACCAAAGAAAACTTCAAACTTACTTTGTGGCTAGGCCTCCATGGGAACAGCCTTCTTACTGAGTGGGAAAGAATAAAGCGTATTTTTGAACTTACAAGTGTCTGAAAACATCATGTCTGCAAAGTGTGGTTGGCATTTGTATGCATTTTAAAGAGTCTAATGAAGCCCAGCTCCTTACAAATTCCTACAAAAAATGAAGAATGAGAAATGGTGCCCGCCACCCAGGGGTCAGAGCAGTGGTTATTGCTCTAACCAACTGTGCAAAGGAGACCTGTCATTTATAGATTGCATTAGCAAGAACACCATGAAGACTGGCCCTTACCCAAAGAATTTACTCAGAGAGACATTTAATATGGAGTAAACAGAGCCTCAAAGAGAACAGCTTTGAAGAAGGGCTTTGAAAGGGTCGGAAGAAGATGAAATGAGGAATGTTGTTACTTAGGGCCATTATTAAACAAATGCCTGCCTCAGCTCTTCTCCGGCACATCTCAAAATGTGGCAAATAGCATGCCCATTCACAGGCAAAAACGTAACTTAGAATGTGAAATTTTTCATTAGGATGGGCCCTCAGCACGATGGGTTGTTCTCAAAATGTATGAATGCCCTATTTCCCCCAGCATGGCAACCACTCCTCTCTCAGGGACATACCCACTCTTCCATGAACAGTCCAAGATAGTTTGCATCTCAGATGATCTCATCTAATTTTCATACCAGTTAAGTTTGGAAACTCTGTTCTCCCTAATCTTTAAACCGCGTCCAATTCCCTCAGGCCCTGGCTCTAGGTAGAGAGTAATCAGTCACTGCCATTACAGCAGACAGCTGTAGGTGTTAACCCTTTGGGAGTCATAGGCACTTTCTACCATGAAATCAACTAATTCATGCAGTTGAACATAATTTTCTAGTTATCTATAACATCATTACAACTGATTTTTCCTTCTGCTGTCTATCGCTAGTCTTTGTATACATAAATGCATTCATCCTTCAACAAATGTAGCTGAGTATGTGCATGTGCTGGGTATTATTCTAGACAATGGGCTTATGAGCAGTCATGAAGATAGGTCCCTGCTTTTATGAATCTGTATTCTAACTATGGAAGAAAGGAAGAGTGGAAGTGAGGGAGCAACAGACAAAGAATAAACCAGATAAATTCAGATATGCTAACTCCAAGAAGACAAGAAAACAGCTCAGTAATTGTGTGGAGGACTATTTCTGTGGTCAGAGACTGCTGCCCTGAGATGAGGTGCTAAAGGGCTGCATTTGAGCCAGAGCCCAACAATGACAAGAAGCCAGCTATGCACATAACTGGAAGCAGAAAGCTGTAGACTCAGAAAACAGAAAGCACAAAAGGTTGCAAAGCAGACCAAGCTCAAAATGTCTGAGGAACTAAAGAAGGCCAAGGCTATTGAATTCTAATGAAAAGAAATAGAAGGGCATGAATACCAAGAGATGCAAGAGGTAGGCAGGGTCTGCTAAATTATGCAGATGTTATACATGGGGATCTAAAGGACTGAAGATTTCTTAAAACTCCTAAATATGTTAGTGTATTTTTCCTAAGATCAAGGAAAGTTATGAAAGTACAATGATCAAAATTAGAAAATTTTCACTAATATAACCACAGTATAATTATCAAAATCAGAACACAATATTAAAACATTATTATAATTACATCTCAATTTAAAATATTAATTTGTAATATATCTTAAAATGTTTAAAGATTTTTTAAAATGTCCTTTATAGAAATTTTATTATTCCAACCCAGCATCAGACATTGCATTTAATTTTTGTACCTCTTTAACCTCCTTTATTCTGGAACTGTCCTTTATTCTTTATCTTTTACAATATTAACTTTTCTTTTTTGAAGTACTGACCATTTGTTTTGTAATACATCATTAAATTGGGGTTTGTCTGATGTCTCCTTGAGATTAGATTCAGGTTATACAGGCTATGAAAAGTTTATAATTTTCAATTTAGAGTATCAGAAGGTATATTATATTAGTTTGTTCCATTACTAATAAGCCAGGAAGGATAGAAAGAAAAAATATGTATTGGGTTGGCCAAAAAATTTTAGTTTTTTTCTGTACGATGGCTCTAGTAATGTTTAAGTATCTTTAACTTCATTCAAAACACTTTTGTTAGATTGTATTGTGACAGCTGGTATATCAGCATGCATTTTAAAAAAGCTCATCAAAATTGGTGAATTTTTGTGTAGCCATTTTAATATAAAAGGTAGAAGAAAATAAGCAGCATTTTTAGCATAGTATACTTTATTACTTCAAGAAAGGTAAAAACACAACTGAAAACCCCAAAAAATAAAGATTTGTGTAGTGTATGCAGAAGATGCTCTGACTGATTAAACATGTCAAAACTGGTTTGCAAAGTTTCTTGGCACTATTGAAAGTTCTTTGCTGTGAGGATGTCTTATGCATTGGAAGATGTTTAGCAGCACCCCTGACCTCTACCCACTAAAAGCAAGAGATAGCCAACATCTCAAAATATCCAAATCAATAAAGTTATTGGTGAAAATTTTAAATGTATCTTTTATTTTATAGAATAACTAAGTGAACTTTTTAGCTAACCCAATATGTTTTGATAGATAGAGATCAATGTATGTTTATGGTTTAGATGGGAGCAAAATGTAATGTTAATTCTAAAAACAGAAGTATAATATGGACAAATTCCTATGAATTAAATGCATACATAGAAGACTTTCATTACTTACTCAAACTGAGTATAGATAGGACTTTAGAAAAATCTGAGGGGTCACTAAAAAATTAAGGAAGCAAGAGATGGATAACAAAGGTGAGTTATTAATAAGACAGATATATTTATAAACTTCCAATAAATATAAATAACTGACATTTTGAATATAAATCTACATGGTTTAAATTAAATAAACTAAATATTTAGGTAAATAAATAAGTTGTCTTTACATTGAAAAAGGAATTGTTGAGCATTTATGAAGTGGAATTAGTTTAGACACCCAGTGGGCAATCACATGGGTCTCCACTGCAGTGAAACATTTCTTCAACTGTCGTGTAGTATAGCTAATTTTGCCACAAATATTAGCTAAGTGTGAGGAAAAAAACCCATAAAACATGTAGTTGGAAATTTTGTCACTGGGGATAGTAAAGAAGGAATCAACCCCGAAATCCAAAGTCTATACAGAAAATATAAAGAATGAGAGTGGATAGAGATGGAGCAAGAAGTTCTGTAATATGAATTAACCAGACCACTGGATCATAAGGGCCTTGAGGGCATGGACTATGGTTGTTCCTGGTTACATTTTTTTAAAATCAAAGCCTGTCTTCAAATATGGTATCTGGAAATCAAATTGAAACTACATACAACCCAGCACATCCAACAGGATGGCTGCTTCTTTTTTTTTATTCCTATACCTGTATTAGTCATAATTTAAGATAAAGAACCAAGACTGATTACTGTCAGTTTGTTCTTTATTTCAATGTCTCTGGTTATATTTTGCTTTCTGGCAGTAGCCAGAGGGGAGGGGGAAGCAGGGAACAGGGAACAGGGGAAGGGTCATCAAAGAACATGTATAAAGGACACATAGACAAAGCCAAAGGTGGGTAGGGTCAAGGGTGGGAGGTGGGGATGGGCAGGGTGGGGAAGGAATGGTGGCAGGAAAAAGGAGACAACTGTAGTTGAACAACAATAAAAAATATTAACTCCAAAAATAAAGAAAAAAGAAAGTTTTATGACATTAAAAAATAAAACTCTGTTCTTCAGTTTCTGGACATATGGGTTATTTGCACTTTTGTCTATTATGAATAATGCTACTCTGAAAAAAAAAGAACCAAGAGTGTCATTTAGAAAAATGAAGTAATTAAAGTTAACTGGCTTGCCAAAGTCACCCTACAGTGTTACTCCTAGTGATCCGACAGTTCGGGCTTGGAGGCCCAGAACACTGGTAAAGATGTCACAGAAGTATCACTAGCAAATAACACCACCCAGAGAACACAGGGAACAGAGCACTGGACTTGTGGTCAGAAAACCTGTAATTAAAATTGTAGGCCTGCCTCTTATGAGACCACGAGCAATCACTGTAACTCTGTAAAAATGTAATGACATGGCCCACCTCATAAAAATTGTTATATATGCAATACAAAAGTGCTTTGTAAAAAAGCAATTAATATTAAAACTATTAGGATGTATCATTTTGATGAGGATCTTATAGTCACAATTTGGTTAAACAGATACAATATTTCTCAAGTATTTTTCAATAGACCATTATATGGATGTTCTATTAACAGGTAGTTTATATACCCAATTCTCATGCTTCAGAAAAGATGATGCATACATTTAAATTTGACTTTAAAGAATCTTAATTTTTATTTGATTGTGAAAAAATTCAAACATACTAACAGAATATAACAAATTGTCATGTACTTTTTACCCAGCTTTGGTATTTTCAAAAATTCTGCCATTCTTATTTTTTTAAAATATTTTATTTATTTATCTTTAGAGGGGAAGGGAAGGAGAGAGGGAGAGAAATATCGATGTATGGTTGCCTCTGGTGTGTCCCCTGCTGGGAGTTGGCCTGCAGGGAACCGGCCTGCAACCCAGGCATGTGCCCTGACTGGGAATCGAACCACAATTGTGTGGTTTGCAGGCCCGCGCTCAATCCACTGAGCTACACCAGCCAGGGCTCCATTCTTATTTTTTATTGTGGTAAAATGCACATGACAAACTTTAAAATTTTAACCATTCTTAAGTGTACAGCTTGGTGGTATCAAATACATTCACCTCTTGTGCCTCCCATTCTTAGTTCATCTAAATCTCCACCCACTCCCCACCTATCCACTCCATGATTATGATAATCTCACTTATTAAATCACACAGCTAACACTTCAATTTCCATCCAAATTCACATGCAACATTTTTTGCTCTAAATCCTCAGTTCCCCGTTCACAAGAATCATAACACCTCTCTCTCAAAGCTGCTGTAAATATTTAAAAATACACTGTAATACCACATAGCAGGTACTCAATAACCGTTAGCTTACTGCCAGCACCATTCACGTGTTCTGACTGTTCCCAGAGAAGCTGTGCTGATAACACAATGAATTCAATTTCACTGATGTGATGACTCTCAAGTTTTACTTAAAGTATTTTCTTGACATTTCTTCATTGTTCTCTTGTACCTTATCTAGGTGGGCGTATAAACCTAATTAAGTTTCCAATATGATAATGGTCTTGTAGAAAAGTAATGAAGAAATTCTCTATATCTTTGTGATAGTATCTAATGATAAAAAATAAAATAAACTCCAGTAACCTAAGTGAGGAGTTTCTCAACTCATTGCAGCCACTTATTCAAGTGTATTGCTGGGAAAAACAAAACCAGTTTTGACTTTGAGTCATGTGAAGGACAGGAAAGCACTGCCTACCTTCTCCTTGGTTACTGTTCTTATTAGGCTGTCTCATCTCTCTTACAGATTCTCCTCAGCCCCAATCTAGCCTTCTGCACTAAATGAGAAGATACTCTAAGACCTAGTCCTCAGCCTTGACTTTTTTTTTAAACAAACTCTAATAGACAATTCATTTACATGACCTCAGCCTACATCTCTACATGAGCTACTCTAAAATAAACATCTCCAGCCCATAATACTCTGACTCCAAGAATCTTCTGAATGCATCATCATTCCCCTGAACTCTTTTCCCCTCCCAGAAACCTGTTTCTATTGATGGTACCATCAACCTCCTGGTCTTTCTGTCTTAAGCTAGAGCCTCATCCTTACATTTTTAAATCTTTATCTCCTATACCCAATTCAACTCCAAAGAAGAGTGACTCCTCCTTAGAAATCTCTCTTATTTGCTCTACTCTTTTCCCAACTCCACTAATTGGGGGCATTACAATTGCACAACCTAATTAATGCGATAGCTAATATGGTCAAAAAATATAACTTCTAGCACATAATGCTTAATTAAAAAACCCAGAATTTTGAACTGTTTTAGGAATTGTGAGAGTCATGCCTCAGCATTCCTTCGACTAACACTTAGGAGAGTTTAAAAAGACATAAATCTTTTTTTCTGAGCCAGAAAAAAACCAAAGTTCTCTTTATTGGTAAAGCATGTTATTTTATAACTAGGCCTGAATAATGCAAACATCTGATAATCTTCAGAGAAATCACACCAACAAAATCTGAGTACAATCTGGGCCCTTTCAAATACAGCTCACATTTCCCTAATTTTATAGTCTCTATATAAAAACTTATACTCCCATTATTACATTTAGAGAGCCCTTCAAAAGTGCCGTAAAGTTCCAGCCTTAATAGCCTCCAATTAGTGCCCTAGCTACATGGCTCTGAAGTTCCAGTTTACTACTTTAACCTGTAAGCTAGAGCTTATCTTAACTGAGAACATTTATCTCTAATGACTAGTTTTCATGCCAAGTCCCCGACTACACAAAACAGCTAACTTCCAGATTTTAGTTTTCTTTTTAGTTTCTCTTTTGCAATTTAGTAGAGTCCAGACATTTACTTTCCTTTGTTACTCTTCCATCAGAATATACTCTAATTGACACTCACTCCAGAGCTCAAAGTTTTGGTAATGTGCATGCACAGATACATTTACAAATACATTCACTATAGTTTCATTGTTTAGTAAAATGTTAGCTATAACCTTAGTGTCTACTCATAAGCAGGTAGGAGAGTGGGTGAGTGCAGAGATAAAACACAACTGCCATGAGTTGTTAATTCCTGAAATCAAGTGATAGGTTCATTATACAATTCTCACTTCTTTTTTCATACATTTAAACTTTTTCCATAAATTTAAAAAAATTAAGGTACTGCGGCACCGGGGCCGCAGCGGCAGGCGGCAGACGGGAAGCCATTGTCCTTCTTGACCCCACCCCCACATACAACGTCACAACCCAGCGACTTAGTTGCCCTGTTCTAGTGACACTTTAGGGCTCTGATCCTGCTACAGAACAGGCACGAACAGCCCAAAAGATGGTGCAAGAAGAACTCAAAGTCCCAGAGCCAATAACTCTAAGCGACCAACAGATTGCCAGCCTCTCAGAAGCACAATTCAGGACACTATTTATCAGGATGCTCACAGAACTGGTAGATTATAGTCACAAATTAGAGGAACATAGTCACAAATTAGAGGAACATATGAAGGCTAAACTAATTGAAATGAAGGGAGATGCACAGGAAACCAATAGTGATGGAAAGGAAACTGGGACTCAAATCAATGGAATGGACCAGAAGGAAGAACAAAACATCCCACCAGAAAGGAATGAAGAAATGAGAATTCAAAAAAATGAGGAGAGGCTTAGGAACCTCCAGGACATCTTTAAACGTTCCAACATCCGGATTATAGGGGTACCAGAAGGGGGAAAGAAACAGCCACGAGTGGAAAACGTATTTGAACAAATAATAAAGGAGAACTTCCCCAGTCTGGCAAAGGAAATAGACTTCCAGGAAATCCAGGAAGCTCAGAGAGTGCCAAAGAAGTTGGACCCAAGAAGGAACACACCAAGGCACATCATAATTACATTAGCCAAGACTAAAATGAAGGAGAGAATCCTAGAAGCAGCAAGGGATAAGGGGACAGTCACCTACAAAGGAGTACCCATCAGACTGTCAGCGGATTTCTCAAAAGAGACCTTACAGGCAAGAAGGGGCTGGAAAGAAGTATTCCAAGTCATGAAATCCAAAGACCTACAGCCAAGATTGCTTTATCCAGCAAAACTTTCATTTAGAATGGAAGGACAGATAAAGTGCTTCTCAGATAAGGTCAAGTTCAAGGAGTTCATCATCACCAAGCCCTTATTATATGAAATGCTAAAGGGACTTATATAAGAAAAAGAAGATGAAAAATATTAACAGTGAAAGGACAGCAAACACACAGTTATTAACAACCACACCTAAAACAAAAGCAAACCAAGAGGACAGCTAGATCAGGAGTGGAACCATAGAAATGAAGAACACATAGAGGGTTAGAAACAGGGGGGTGGGAGGGGGAGAAGGGGGGAGAAGGCACAGAAAATAGCATAGATGGTAGGTAGAAAATAGATAGGGGGGAGGGCGAGAATAGTGGGGGAAATGTAGAATCTAAAGAACTTGAGACACGTGGTTATAAACTAAGGGGGGGAGAATGGTGGAGGAGGGAGTGTGTGGGTGGAGGGGAATGAAGAGGGGAATAGAACAACTGTAATGGTATAATCAATAAAATATATTAAAAAAAATTAAGGTACATACCCACTATGAATACAGGGTGGGGAAAATAGGTTTACAATTGTTCTTATGGAAAATAATACAATAATCAAGAAATAACACAAAAATAAACTGTTTCATGTACCACAACTATGAACCTACTTTTGCCAACCCTGTAATAAGTAACCAGAAACAATTAATATTGATCTCTCTGTACTCAAAGAAATGGACTGTGATGTGCTGTTAAGTGAAGAACTACAACAGTAAGGATAGTATGGCTTCATTTGGGAGTTTTGAAAGCTCTGTGTGTTTATGAATGTACATATTTGCATATCCGGAGATAAAGGGCTGGACAGAGACCCACCAAACTGATAGCTAATTCTGGGAATTAGGAGGGATAGGAGTGGATGAACATGTTGTGCTCTATATAATGCAAAAAGGTTTGAAGTTTTACCAGCAACTGTAAATTTAAAAAATAAAGAAAATAGTAATATTAACAACTAAAATCCTTAGAGACCTGGAGGCTGTATTCTCTTGGAGGTATTAACTACTAAAAAATCCATCTACACTTCAAAGCAAACTGAAAGTAAAATCCATTTATCTGACCTACTATGCTCTCAAGGCACTGACATTTCCTACCAACCTTATCTGGGACTGCCTTCTGTTATATCCAGGCAAGGTTTAAGGCAATTCTTTTAGGCAGAACAGATGGAGGAAAGCCGCAAAAGATTTTCTTGTCCTTTAGTCTGATCCAAATTCATAATTTTCTTCAAAAGCATGATCACAATTTGTGTTTCCATGGCAACCAGTAGCTATTAACTTTCTGCTTTACGCAAAGACACTCCTACTAGTTCCTTATTTGTACTATGGAATCTGCTCCTCTCCTTTTAAAAAAATATTTATTTTAATTGTTGTTCAAGTACAGTTTTCTGTTTTTTACTCCCATCCCGGCTCATCCCCCCCAGTGCTCCCCACCTCCCTCCCATTTCCACCCCCCTTAGTTTTTGTCCATGTATTTTTTATACTTGTTCCTATAAACCCTTCTTCCCCTTTCCCCCCTGAAATTCCCTCCCCTCTCCCCTCTGGCCCCTGTCAGCCTGCTCTCTATTTCAGTGTCTTTGGTCATATTTTGCTTGCTTGTTTGTTTTGTTGTTTAGGTTCCTGTTAAAGGTGAGATCATATGGTATTTGTCTTTCACCGCCTGGCTTATTTCACTCAGCATAATCCTTGACCTACTAATTCTTATGACATTCAGGTACTAGTTTCCCTGCCTTTCACTACCTCTGCACCCATGTCTGGGTCTGGTGCCTTCTCCTAGCACAGCACTTGTCATATTATAGTGGAATTGCTTACTTATCTGATTTCCCTGTAAGACTGTAAGAGGGCTGCAATCAGGGGTAGATCCAGGTTTTGTGGGACCTGAAACTAAGACAACATAGGAAGTCTTCTTTTAAAAAATATAAATTATACATACAAAATTGAGTATAAACATGTATTTTATTTGTAAAGAGAAAATAAATCACAACAGATTACTGAAGCTTTAAAGATTAAAATCTTTCTTTTCTGAGACTTCTTTAGGCAGTTTACTAGAAATGCTTACAATAGGAATGTATTGCAACCTGGCTTTCCTTTCTCACTATGAGTACTCATACGGCCTGTGCAAACGGCAAGACCTAAAATCCAAACAAACTTCATTAGCTTCACCATAAATCTATGCCTGGCTTCTTCATTGCTGAAGTCTCAGCAATCAACTTAGTATGTTACAGATATGTAACATACGTGTATGTCACATATAGGTTACAAATATGGTCTTCAAATATGGCTGTGGTGCATGAAAGCAGGAATGGATGGATTAATCCTCCTTTTACTAAGTCCCTGTTATAAACCCTTCAATGGCTTCCCATTACTCTTAAAATGAGAAAGACTACTGCATAATCTACCCCTTGCCTTCTTCTCTAATGACCTCTTGAATTTCTCTTTTTCACTGTATACACTGGCCTTCTGTCACAACCTCAGGACCTGCCATGCCCATAGGCAGTTCCCTCTGTCTAGCCCCCTCTTCCTACCCCGTATGTCAGTTCAAATGACACTTTGTCAAGGAAGACTTTTATTCTTGGTTAAATCCCCAAGTTATCTCACATAGTATTCCCTACGTCTTCAAAAACACTTTTGACAACTGTAATTACATAATTTTACCAAAAAAGTAATTTAGTACCTATTTTGCTACTGGGATGAAAACCTGAAAATAGGGGTCAGTGTGTTCATTTATTTATTTATTGTTTCCTCAGTTTACCTCAACACTGTGTACAGAGTAGGTGCCCAATACTTATTTGTAGAGTGAATGAAGAAATGAATGAATGAGGATGAATGCCAAAGAGGATACAACTCTGGGTATATATTAAAGGAAATGCAGTGGCCAAAGGAAGCAATGCATAAGAGTAGCTAATATTTTTTAATTACTGTATGCAAGAGTTTGTAGTAAACTTTTTATACATAGTTATCTTATCATCAGAACAACCTAATAAGTAAGTAGATATTAGAATAAGCTTGTTAAAGTCTACAAAAAGTCCTGCTGGATTTCAATTGGGATTGCTTTCACTCTATAAATCACTCAAAGATCATATTGATGTCTTAGCAGTAAGTAGTGCAAACCATGAACACTGGAAGTATCTTCATTTATTCAAGTACTATTTGACTTATCAGTGTTTTGCAGTTTGCAAACATACAGATCTTGCACATATTTTGTTAGAGCTATACCCAATTGTTACATGGTGTGAAATGCTACTGCCAAAAAATACTATTTTTAAAATATAAATTTCCAATTGTTCTTCATTAGGATACAGAAATACAAATTATATGTTAACCTTGTATCTTGCAAACCTGCTAAACACACTTATTAATTCCAGTGGTACTTTTCCATATTCTTTAAAATTTTCTATACAACCATTTTGTCTGTGAATAAAGACAGTTTTACTTATTCCTTTCTAATCTCAATGCCTTTTATTTCTCTTTTTTGCTTATTGTCTTGCTGAATACAAGTAGTTAAAGTAGACATCCTTGCTGTGTTCTTTATTTAGGAAAAAATATTTAGTCTTCCAGCATTAAGCATTACAGTGGATTTTGCAGATGCTCTTTATGAGGTTGAAAAAATTCCCTTATATTCCTAGCTCACTGAGAGTTTTCATCATTAATGGATATTGAATTTTGTCAAATGCTTTTTCTGAATGTATTGAGATGACCATATAGTTTTTCTGATTTTAGTCTGAGGAACATTGTTTTCTGAATGTAGAACCAGTCTTGCATTCTCAGGATAAATATCACTTGATCCTTTTTTCATGTAGTTGGATTCAGTTTAACATTTTGATAGGGATTTCTGATTCTCTGTTCATGAGGGATATTGGTCTGTAGTTTTTTTTAATGGCTTTGTCTGATTTTGATATCAGGTTAATATTAGCTTCATTAAATGAGTTGGGAAGTATTTCCTCTTCCTCTATTTTCTTGAAGACTTGGTATGTAATTGGTATTATTTCTTCCTTATGTGTTTGGCAGAATTTACCAATGCAATAATATGAGATTAAAGGATCTATTTTTTTCTTGAGTGAATTTTGGTAGCTGAGGTCTTTCAAGGAACTTGTCTATTTCATCTAAGTTCTTGAATTTGGGCTTATAATTTATTTATTTTTTCTTGGTCAATCTGGCTAGAGGTTTATCAACTGCATTGATCTTTTCAAAGAACCAGCTTTTGTTTCATTGATTTTCTCTACTGCTATTCTGTTTTCAATTTCACTGATGTCTGTTCTCATCTTTATTATTTCCTTCCTTCTACTTGCTTTGAATTTAAATTTGTCTTGTTTTTTATACTTTCAAAATGTTGAAGCTTAGATCATTGATGCTTACATAAACATTTAATGCTACAAATTTCCCTCAAAGCACTGTGTTATCTGTATCCCACAAATCTTAATATGGCACATTTTCATATTTATTCTATTTTAAATATTTTAAAATTTCCTTTGTGACTTCCTTTTTGACCTGTGGATTATTTAGATATGTGTGGTTTAATTTACAAATGTTTGAGAAACTTTGAAATATTAGGAGAATTTTCCAGATATCTTTTTGTTATTGGTTTCTAGTTTAATTCCATTCTAGTCAGAGAACATAATTTATTTGATTTCAAACATTTTTAAATTTTTTTAATTTAATTATTGTTCAAGTACAGTTTTCTGTCTTACTCCCATCCCAGCCCACCCCCCACCCCAGTGCTCCCCACCTCCTTCCCATTTCCAACCCCCTTAGTTGTTGTCCATGTGTTCTTTATACTAATTCCTGTAAATCCTTCCCCCTTTTCCCCTGAAATTTCCTTCCCTCTCCCCTCTGGTCACTGTCCCCCTGTTCTCCATTTCAGTGTCTTTGTTTTTATTTTGCTTGCTTGTTTGTTTTATTGTTTAGTTTCCTGTTAAAGGTGAGATCATACGGTATTTGTCTTTCAACGCCTGGTTTATTTCACTCAGCATAATGCTTTCCAGTTCCATCCAGCATCATCCTAATCCCAAAACCAGATAAAGATACAACAAAGGAAGAAAACTTCAGGCCAATATCACTGATGAGCATAGACGCTAAAATCCTCAACAAAATATTGGCAAACCGCATCCAACAATACATTAAAAAGATCATTCACCATGACCAAGTGGGATTCACTCCAGGGATGCAAGGATGGTTCAATATTCACAAATCAGTAAATGTAATACATCATATAAACAAAAGCAAAGACAAAAACCACATGATCATATCAATAATTTCGAAAGAAGCTTTTGATAAGGTACAGCACCCATTTATGATAAAAACACTTAGCAAAGTGGGAATAGAGGGAGCATTCCTCAATATAATAAAGGCCAAATATGAAAGACCTAAAGCCAACATCATACTCAATGGGCAAAAACTAAAATCTTTTCCACTAAGATCAGGAACAAGACAAGGTTGTCCACTTTCACCACTTCTATTCAATATAGTATTGGAAGTTTTAGCCACAGTGATCAGACAAGAAAAGGAAATAAAAGGCATCCAAATCGGAAGGGAGGAAACAAAACTGTCACTGTTTGCAGATTTCAGACATTTTAAGTTTATTAAGATTTGGCCTGGATTTATGGCCAGAATATGGCCGATCTTGGTAAATATTCTCTGTACACTTGAAAAGAATATGATTTTGCTGTTGTTGGTTTGAGTGTTCCATAAATGTCAATCAAGTAAAGCTGGGCAATACTGTTGTCAGGTCTTTCACACCCTCATTGATTTTCTGTCCACTTAGTCATTGTAAAAAGAGTATTGAAGTCACCAAGTAGAAATGTGAATTTGTCTATTTCTCCTTTCAATTTGTTCTGGTTTGGCTTTATATATGTTGAATCTCTGTTGTTATATGTATACATATTTAGGGTTGTTCTGTCTTTTTGACGAATAACTCTTTTATCATTATATAGTATTCCTCTTTACCTTTGACAATATTTGTTTTTCTGAGTCTACTTTGTCTGTTTTCAACAAAGCAATTCCAGCTTTCGGTTGATTACTGTGACTCTTTCTCACAGACCTGCACTAACCAAGGAAAATGCTACATTAATATCAGACAATTTTCTTAAGGGTAACTCTTGTTCCATCCTTAACCCACAAGGAATATTATTCAGGAAGGATTTAGTTGGCCATAGGAGATTACCTGGCAATAATCTGAATTGTCCTAACTCCTATGATTTGGAAATGGAAAAAAATAATAAAGGACTTCTCCAGGAATCACCTATGAACACCTATTAAAAATACAGATAATTATGATCCACCCTCTGAGATTCATGACCTAGTACCCAAGAATCTGTCATTTTAATCAGCCATAAAAATTTTCATTTTATGCAGATGAGTCTGATACAGGTGGCCCATGAACCATACTTGAGAAATACTCATCTATTCTGCGCTCCATAAAGCAGTACTTTCCAGAAAAACAAATGTCATATAAACCAATATGTAATTTAAAAGTTTTTGGTAGACCTATTAAAACAAGAAAAAAGCAGATAAAATTAATTTTAGCCCCATACACCCAAAATATTATCATTCTGACATACAGTACTGACCACATTTCAAGTACTCAATAGCCATATGTAGCTGGTGTATGAAACAGCACAGATTTAAAGCACTGTTTCTCAATTTCTTGGATGAGGACAGTCACCTTGAATTTTCTATACTTTTTTCTTTGAAGGTTTGTTAAATATATAACTTAATAAGTTCTCCCTCAAAAACTTTAATTCAGTAAGTTTGGGTGGGGAAACCCAAGAATGTGTACCACTTTGGGTGATTTTTATTATCAGGGAAGTTTGGGACTCAAAGCAACAGAGCATGGACCATAGCTCATGTGGACTCTCAGAGCAAATATTCTCTGAGAATGAGGACAAACAGATGAGGACAAACACATGAAAAAGAGATCTCAGAATATGAAAGAATTGGTGGTCAATCCTGGTTTTCTCCAGCCTCTCCAAAAGTAAAAAGTAAAGTCTATTTACTTTTCCTTACCTCAAGGATATTTCTATCATGTTCAATGACCTCACTTTCTTCCTCCCAGAAAAGTTGCTTTTTGATCTATCATTCCTAATGAGAGGTAAACAACTAACAACAAGTGTCACTCTCCATAAGACTTGAACCACTTAAACACAAACCTAGATCAAAGACTCATGACCAGAACATCAATTGTATCAGGTATCATTATTAAAATAGAAAATCCTTTACTTTATCTTGTGAGTTCTAAATTATTATCTCTCCATAAATAACCTTCTTTGTTGCTATCAGCAAAATTTATAAGGTAGTATTTTTTCATAGGACACTTCCCTGGCCTTTATTTTGTGAATTGATTATTAACAAATGACTATGCTCATTACATTTTTAATGGTATTTCTTATTTCAATATTTGTTTGCTTTAATCAACCAAGAAGTGTCTGAAAAAGTTAAGGTAGTTGATTTGGCCATGTATGAAATAAAGCATTTTAAATTCATAGGTAGAACATGGTCCCTGCACTTTGTTACGCAAAGAAGAGATTACTAATTTACTAAGCACCTGCTTATATATTAGCATTTCAACTCCTTAAGGTAATTCTTACTATCCTAATTTCAAAGAAAAGGAGGAAACAGAGTCTAGAGAGGCTAGTTATTGTCTAAGTTTTCTCTGTTAGTAATTGATAGAGCCAGGGTTTGAATTTGTCTAATCCCAAAAGCCTCATACATGTTATTAAAATGTTTTATGTAAATTTTCACAGATACAATTTATCAAATTTGTTACTAAGTACTTTCTGATGCCATTACAAGTGGTATTTTTAGAAGTTTTATTTCCCAGTTGTTGGTGACGAGTATGGAGAAATATAACTGATTTTTTGTATATTGACTAAATAGCCTAAAAATCTAAATCACTTAGTACTACCTGCATTTTTGTACATTATACAGATCTAATCAATACAAACATAACTATATGTTTACTACTTTGTTCTAAATTAAGTGAAAATAACCACATAGATGTCTATAAATTTAGAGGCCATGACTTGTGATTGGCTAACAGTCTACTCAAGAACGACCAAAGGGAGAGATTAAAATACCAGAAACAACCAATTAAGGAACATATTAATAGGGGAAATATCAAGCCATAATTTACAACTTGCTTTTCATTTGGGCAACTCTATGTATTATGATGCTCCATAGTGAGAAGCAGCAGAGATTTATTTACTTAACTATGATAAGCAACTTTCTCAGCAATAGGGAAGTCAACCAGTAAAATAGCCATTATTGTTTCCTAATGTTGTCTTTGCCCCTTCCTGTTTATCACTCAATATAACTTTTTATTGTTATATATTTGTGGCTGATGAATTTTAAAATAACTCTGAGATTTCCATTCTTGTTTATGAAGTCATGTTGCGTAAGATTACCTTCCTGTTGATAGAAAAACTGAATTTTAAAAATCAGTTTGGAGGCATCAGAGAATCACTAAGACAGGTAGGACATAAGAGGCAGATTTAAGAAAAAAAGGATACCTTACTGGTTAACTGAATATGTTTGCATGATCTCCTTCTCAAAACATTTGCTGGTTCATATGCAGTGCGGAGCCCAGAAGCTGCACGGTCAAGGAGGAAACTGTCTAAAGGACTGAGACACTGAGCACAGCTTCCAATAGTCTCACAGTGCTGGGATATAACATTTGTCCCAAGCTTTCTGTTGGGACGCTGAAAGGATGTACGCTAAGAGTTAGAACAAACCAGAAATAGAAGTCCACAAAGACTGAAACAAAATTTAAATCAGCTCAGTCCTAAGTGGATTAAAGTAATTGGCTCCCTATTCTGTCTAACAAAAACAAAAGTAAATATTTTCTGGAGGAAAATGACACCTAGCATGTGATGGTTTGTGTTGTTAACTTGGTGAAGTTGGGAACTCTGCCCCAAACCTCTTCCCCATATAGTTCTGGATTAGAGGTGGCCAAAAAAAGGAATGTATGGAAGATCTGAAAGGAAGGAGATAAGCAACAGCCATTATCCCCGAAGGATTTTTTTATGATCAAAGTTATTATCGACAATTAAAAGGTGACTAGCTGAGCAAACATGTGTACCGTGTGGCTGTCAGATTCAAAATGACTGAGTGAGCAGAGCAATGAATCTGTATCAGATTTTGCATTAAGCTTGAACATTTCTCCATGGAAACATATTCAGATGATTCAAAAGGCCTCAGCTATGGGCAACTGGTGATTGGCAGCTTCATCATGACAATGAGCCTGCTCATGCATCACATCTTGTGCAGTTTTCTGGTGACACATCAAATCATCCAGGTGACTCAGCCCCACTACAGCTTAGATTTGGCATCCTGTGACTTCCGGCTTTTCCCAAAACTAAAATTACCTTTGAAAGGGAAGAAATTTTAGCCTGTTGATAAGATTCAGGAAAATTTTTTAAAAAGAATAATTCAGGAAAATATGATGGGGCAGCTGATGGTGGTTGGGAGAACTGAGTGAGGTCCCAAGGTGCTTACTTTGAAGGGGATTGAAGCAACATTGTCCTATGTACAGTGTTTTTGTATCTTGTAACTTCTTCAGTAAATGTCTATACTTTTCATATTACATGTCTGGATACATTCTGGACAGACCTTGTATTCCTAGAAGTGGAATTGCTGGGTCAAAAGGCAGTTCCACTTTTAATTTTCTGAGGAAATTCCATACTGCTTTCCACAGTGGCTATACCAGTCTGCATTCCCACCAACACTGCACTAGGGTTCCCTTTTCTCTACATCCTCACCAGCACTTGTTTGTTGATTTATTAATAGCCATTTCAGCAGGTGTGAGATGATATCTCACTGTGGTTGTGTGTGTGTGTGTGTGTGTGTGTGTGTGAGTGTGCGTTCTGGAATTTGAACTGCAAATAATGTTACATTTAATACATGAAACATTATTTTTCTTTTTATTTTTCAACTCTTTACAAATGGAAAAAGCACCTCTCTCATGGGCCAGGTTTGGTTCATGGACCACAGCCAGTCCACCTTTATCTTAAATTTTTTTTCCAGGAAGAAAATATAATTTTATTTTATTTTCAATTAAGCATTTTTTAAATTGTCGATCAAGTACACTTGTCTCCATTTTCACCCCACCACCCCCTCCCATCCCATCCATTCTCACCTCCCACCCTCGAACCTACCCTCTTTGGCTTTGTCCATATGCTCTTTATACACGTTCCTTGATGGTTTCCCACTATTTTCTCCTATTATCTTTCTCTCCTCTCCTCTCTGGTACTGTCAGTTTGTTCTTTATTTCAATGTCTCTAGTTGTATTTTGCTTACTTGTTTGTTTTGTTGATTAGGTTCTACTTACAGGTGAGATCAGGTGGTATTTCTCTTTCACCACCTGGCTTATTTCACTTAGCATAATGCTCTCCAGTCCCATCCATAGTGTCATGAAGGACCTCCTTTTTTCTTTCTGCTGAGTAGTATTCCATTGTGTAAATGCATCCCAATTTTTTGACCCACACATTTACTGATGGGCACTTAGGTTGCTTCCAGCACTTGGCTATTATAAATGGTGCTGCTATGAACATTGGACTGCATAGGTTCTTTTGAATTGGTGTTTCAGGATTCTTAGGGTATAATCCCAGGAGTGGGACTGCTGGGTCAAAAGGCAGGTCCATTTTTAGTTTTCTAAGGAAATTCCATACTGTTTTCCACTCACTGTGGTTTTAATTTGCATCTCTCTGGTGGTTAGTGACCTTGACATTTTTTCATGTCTTGGGGTCATCTGTATGTATATCCTCCTTGAAGAAGTATCTAATCAGGTACTTTGCTCATTTTTTAATTGGATTGTTTGCCTTCCTGGTGTTGATTTGTATAAGTTCTTTATATATTTTGGAGATTAAACTAATTTCTGATGTATTGTTGGCAAACACATGTATGTACAAATCCTAAGTACAATTTAGCCAACAAAATCTAGCAATATATTAAAAGTATAATACATCAAAACCAAACTGAATTAGTTTAACTTGGTTAAACTAACCAAGTTAGTTTAACATTCAAAAATAAATAAATGTAATTTACCATGTAGGAAAAAATCATATGATCATCTGAATTGATTACAGCAAAGCACTAGATAAAAGTTAAAACCCATTTACAGTAAAAATTCTGAACAAATAGGATTAAAAGAAATATCCTTAATATAATAACAGCTATCAACAAATATCTACAACAAAATTCATACTTCATAATGATAGAAAAGCGAAAGGTTTCTCTCTAATATTAGTAATGAGACAAGGATGCCCATTAGCACCACTTCTTTTTTTCAACTTTGTACTGGAAGTCCTCATCCACTAATAAGCCAATTAAAAATTAAGGCATAAGATATGGAAAGGAAGTAATAAGATTGTCATTGTTATAGATGGCATGATTATATACATTAAAAATACCAAAAATTGAGTTCTGGACAAGATGAAGGCATAGGTAGATACACTTCACCTCCTCACACAACCAAAAGGATGACAACCAATTTAAAAACAAAAAAACACAAGAATTGCAAGAAAATCAAACTGTTTGGAAGTCCAACAACCAAGGAGTTAAAGAAGAAACATTCATCCAGACTGGTAGGAGGAGCAGAGACCAGAAGCTGAGGCAGAGAGTATGTGTAACAAGGCTGTGGCTGGTAGACCAAGCCGGTGAGGCAGCAGATGGCAGACCCAGCTAGGAGGACCTAGGGGGTGAGATAAACCATGTAATCCAATGTTCCAGCACAGGGAAATAAAGCCTCCAAACCTCTGGCTGTAAAAACCTGTGGGGGTTGTAGTGGCAGGAGAACTGCCAGTCTCACAGGACAGTCCATTGGAGAGGTCCACAGGATCCTATAACTTACACAAGCCCACCTACCTGGGAATCAGCACCTGAAAGGGCTCAATCCACTTGTGGGAAGTGAGGGAAAGTGGGATGAGAGCTGAGCCAGCAGCATTATTCCCTCTTTGACCCCTCCCCCATATACAGCACCAAAACGCAGCAAAGTGGGTTGCCTCACCCTGACAAATGCATAAGACTCTACCCCTTACAACATAATAGGTGTACCAAGACAAAGAAATCTGGTCCAAATGAAAGAACAAATCAAAACTACAGAAAAACAACTAAGTGACAAGGAGATAGCTAACCTCTATCAGATGCCAAGTTCATCCTGTAAGCAGGATGCTCACAGAAATGATTGAGAGTATGGTTGCAAGAAAAGGAAGAAATAAGAGCTATACAAAGTGAAATATAGGAACCAATAGTGAAGGGAAGGAAGCCAGGACTCAAATCAACGATCTGGAGCAAAAGAAAGAAATAAACATTCAGCCAGAACAGAGTGAAGAAACGAGAATTTTTAAAAAGTGAGGTTAGGCTGAAGAACCTTTTTGACAAATTTAAACATTCCAACATCTGAATCATAGGGGTGCCAGAAGGAGAAGAGGAATAGCAAGAAATTGAAAAGTTATTTGAACAAATAATGAAAGAAAACTTCCTGGTGAAGGAACTAGACATGCAAGTCCAGGATGCTCAGAGTCCTAGAGAAGTTGGATTCAAGAAGAAACATAACAAGACACATTAAAATTAAATTAACCAAGATGAAAGCTAAGGAGAGAACCTTAAAAGTAGCAAGAGAAAAGGAGAACAGTTGCCTACAAATATGTTCCCACAAGACTACCAGCTGATTTCTCAAAAGAAACCTTGCAGGCAAGAAGGAGCTGGAAAGAGGTATTCAAAGTCAAGACAAACAAGGATCTACATCCAAGATTACTCTATCCAGCAAAGCTATCATTTAGGATGGAAGGGCATATAAAATGCTTATCTTTAAAATGCCAGACAAGATAAAGTTAAAGGAGTTCATCATCACCAAGCCCTTATCATACAACAAGATAAAGGGACTTTTTCTAAGAAAAAGAACATCAAAAACTATGAATAGTAAAATGACAACAAACTTACAACTTTTAACAACTGAACCTAAAAAACAAAAGCAAAAACTAAGCAAACAATTAGAATAGGAACATAATCATGGAAAGATGGACATCACATGGAGGGTTATCAGTGGGGAGGGGAAGGAGAGAATGGAGGAGAAATGTACAGCAAATAAGAATTATAATTGATAGGCATAAAATAGACAGGGGGAGGTTAAGAATAGTATAGGAAATGAAGAAGCCAAAAACCTTATATGTATGACCCATGAACATGAACTAAGGGGGTGGGGAATGCTAGACAGAGGTGGGGTACAGGGTAGAGGAAGATAAAGGCGAGAAAAAATAAGATAACTATAATAAAATAATGAATAAAATATACTTCAATTTTTTTAAATACCAGAAATCTGCAGATAAAATTTTAGTGTGAATAAGTAAATTAAGCAGGGTCACTAGATACATGCCAACATACAAAAAAATTAATTGTGTTTCTGTATTTCACCAACAAACAATAAAAAATCAAGTTAAAGAAACATGAGAGTATCTCAAATAGCATATTGCATATGAAGCCACGTTGCTCTGAATAACTTTGAGTAAATTTAAAGATGTATTAGGCATCTACCTAGACATCTATGACATATTGCTTAAAGTAAGAGATGAAGAAATGAGTGGATATATTGTCTTCATGACTAGAAAACCCTATATTACTTTTCCCTAACTGGTTTATAGATTAAATACATTCTCAATCAATCACAAGCAACTTTTGTAAAAGTTGATTAGCCAATGCTAAAATTTATATGGTAATGTGAAGACCATCGACTGCTAAGGCAATGAAGAAGAACAAAATTGGAAAATTTATTCCATCAGATATCAAGATTTATAAATCTACAGTAATTAAGAATGTGTGGTATTGGTATAAGGATAGACAATAGGCCAATAAAACAGAACAGAGAGTCCAGAAGCATACCTAATGCCTATCCTTTCTGGATCTTGCTTTATAATAAAAGCTACACTGCAGAAAAGCAAGGAAAGGATAATCTTTTCAAAAAAAATGATGCTTGGTCAATTGGATATGCAAACAGAAAAAATTTTAACCCACCCCTCTATTCCCACCTCATCTATAAGATAATCAATTCAGTGTGTATTGCAAGTCTAAATGTAAAGGGTAAAACAATAAAAATTCTCTAAAATAGCACAGGAGAATATCTTCATTACATGGAGTAAGCAGTAATTTCTTGAATAAAATATCACTACCAGAAAAGAAAAAGATTGATAAATTGAGCTACAACACCACTAAGCCAGTGAACAGAATACAGAGTGGGTGAGGATATTTGTAATAAAAGATGTAATATATATAATATGTAATATATATAATCAATATATATATTCAGAATACATAAAGATAGAATACTTATTCAATGAGAAAAAGACAGTTAATAGAAAATGGGTACACTTGAAAAAGGCATTGCATAAAACAGGATTACCAATAGTTAATAAACATTTGCAAAGGTGCTTAACTTCATTAGTCATCCAGAAAATGCAATGAGATAACACTATGTACCCACCAGAATGGCTAAAATGAAAGATCGTCAATACTAACATAGGAAAACTGGAATAGCTAATGGGTGTGTAACCACTTTGGAAAACTATTGGGCAATACATTATCTGATAACCTACCAATTTCACTCTTAGACATATACCCAATACTATTTTTAATAGCCCCAAACTGGTGAAACATAAATGTTCATCAATAATAGGCATATTAAATAAGCCTGGTATATACAAATAATAGAATACTATGTAGCAATGATAATGAACAAACTATAGCTACATGGAATGTGAAGTCACAAAAATAATGCTAAGTGAAATAAGCCAAACATAAAACAGTATATACTCTGTTTCCATATATATAAAGTTCAAAACCAGGCAAAACCAACTTATGATGTTTAAAGTTAGAACAGCCATTATCTTCAAAAAGATTAAGGTTAAGGAGAGTGGCCATGGTGAGATCGGCTCAGTGCTAGTAAAGATCTACTTCTTGACCTGGGTGGTCGTTATTCAGTGTGCTCACTGTAAAAAAGCATCTAGCTATTCACTAATGCTGTGTGCACTTTTCTGCATGTATGTTTTAATTCAAGAAAATTTTATTTAAAATACCTCAAAATATATTCCATCATTTTTAATTTCTGGTGTACTTAAAGATTTTGTGTGTGTGCCAATGTCTCTTAACCATCACAGAGACCAGACTAGGTTAACAAAGTGATGTTTAAAATAAAAGAGTTAGTCATTAGATGACTTCAAATGTCCACCTCATTTCTGATCTTTTATGGTTCTATAAACTAGGCAAAAAGATTCAGCCATGGTCTGATTCTCACACTAAAATTATTTTACTCCCTTAAGCTATTCAGTTGGGCATGTGAATACAGAATTAAGTGGTGGGTATTGACCTAGAATATCAAAACCACTTCATGACTCAGTTATGTTTTCAAGAAAATCCTTCAGGCAAAGTTAGTTATTACTGTTTTTTCTCTTAAAACCCTTTTAATATCTTACTTCTAGTATAGCTTTTAGCAGGCTGCATTGAAATTGTTGATTTATTTCTCCATCTTCCTTAGTAGCCTGTATGTTTCTTAAGAGTAGGAATTCCTTCCATACCATTTCATTCATTCAACAAACATTATGGAACATTATGTGTCAGGCACTGAGCCACAATATTATATTAGGAATATAATATTGAGAATAATGAGTATGATGTCTGTGTTCTGACATCCTCTTCAAAGTTATGGTACATGTCCCACACACTACTCAAGTTACTATACTCAAAATGTCTGCTGTAATAATTACACAAAACAGAGATACAAGTATCTTACAAAAATGCATGGTTCTCTACACTTTATCAATTCAAGAACATTCTATTGTTTTTGGATGTATGTGACATGAGGAGAGGCAAAAAAAGTTTTCCTGAAACCTTCAGCAATACTTGAGCTGAGTTTTCCTAAAGAAAAAAATAATTGTCTGCCCATGTCTTTATGATCAATTTATATTAGACAAAGGAGGCAAGAGTATACAATGGAGTAAAGACAGTCACTTCAAAAAAAATGGTGATGGGAGAACAGGACTAGTACATGCAAAAAAAAAAAAAGAAGGAAAGAAACTAGACCACCACTTTACACCATACAGCAGAAAAAACTCAAAATGGATAAAAGACTTAAATACAAGTCATGATGCCTAGAGGAAAACATAGGCAGAAAAAATCCAGATATCTCACGTAGCAGTGTTTTTGCTGATATATCTTCTAGGGCAAGGGAAATAAAGGAAAAAACAAACAAATGGGACTATATCAAATTAAAATGCTTTTGCACAGATGAAGAAACCATCATCAAAATGAAACTGTATGGATGAACATATTTGCCAATAATACACTGAACAAGGGTTCAAAATCCAAAATATATAAGGAACTTATATGACTCAATACCAGGAAGACAAACAATCCAATTAAAAAATGGGCAAGAGATCAGAGAGATGTAAATTAAAACCTCAATGAGATACCACTTCACACCAGTCAAAATGGCTATCTACACAAATCAAAAAGTATTGAAGAGGTGGTGGAAAAAAGGGAACCTTAGTGCATTCTTGGTGTGAATGCAGACTGGTGAAGCCACTGTGGAAAACGGTATGGAATTTCCTCAGAAAACTAAAAGTGGAACTGCTTCTGGACCCAACAACACCACTGTTGGGATATACCCTAAGGATTCTGAGACACTAATCCAAAAGAACCTATACACCCCCATGTTCATAGCAGCACCATTTACAATAGCCAAGTGCTGGAAACAATCTAAGTGCCCATTAGTAAATGAGTAGATCAAAAAACTGTGGTACGCTGACACAATAGAATACTACACAGCAGAAAGAAAGAAAGAAAAGAAAGAAAGAGAGAGAAAGAGAGAAAGAGAGAAAGAGAGAAAGAAGGAAGGAAGGAAGGAAGGAAGGAAGGAAGGAAGGAAGGAAGGAAGGAAGGAAGGAAGGAAGGAAGGAAGGAAAGAAGGAACTGCTACCCTTTATGACAGCATGAATGGAACTGAAGAGCATTATACTAAATGAAATAAGCCAGGTGGTGAAAGAGAAATATCACCTGATCTCACCTGTAAGTGGAATCTAATCAACAAAAGAAAGCAAGCAAAATACAACCAGAGACATTGAAATAAAGAACAAACTGACAGTAACCAGAAAGGAGGAGGGAGAGGGATAATAAGGGATAAGGAGGGGAGGAACATGTATGAAGGACACATGGACAGAGCCAAAGGGGGTGGTTTGAGGGCAGGAGGCAGAGATGGGTGGGGTGGGAGGGCCTGGTGGGGTGACAATGCATACAAATGTACTTGAACAACAATTAAAAAAATGGGCAAAGGACCTGATTAGACACTTCTTCAAGAAGGATATACAGATGGCCCATAGACATATGAAAAGATGCTCAATGTTACTACCAATCGGAGAGATGCAAATTAAAACCACAGTGAGATGTCACCTCACACTTGCCAGAATGCATATAATTAACATACCAACAAACAACAAGTGCTCTTGAAGATGTGAAGGAAAGGGAACCCTAGTGCATTGTTGGTGGGAATGCAGTGTTGGTGGGAATGCAGACTGGTATAGCCACTGTGGAAAACACTATGAAATTTCCTCAAAAAATTAAAAATGTGGCAGCCTTTTGACCCAGCAATTCCACTGCTGGGATACCCTAAGAATATCAAAACACCAACCAAAAAGAAGTTATGCATCACTATGTTCATAGCAGCACTGTTTACAGTAGCCAAGATCTGGAAACAACTTAAGCGCCCATCAGTAGATGAGTGGATCAAAAAAATGTGGTACATTTACACAATGGAATACCATTCAACGGTAAACACAAAGGAATTCTTACCTTTTGCAACAGCATAGATGAAACTTGAGACTATTATGCTAAGTGAAATAATCCAGTCAGAGAAAGACATATACCATATGATTTCACTTATAAATGAAATTTAATGAATAAAATAAACTAACAAGAAAAGTAGAACCATAGTCATAGAAACTAGAATATACTGAAAAACTCTGAGGGAGATGGGGAAGTGGAGAGGAGGCACTAATTGAAAGGTGAAGGGATTAGTCAAAGGACATATATAAACGACCCAGGGACAATGGTATGGTGACTGACTGTGGGAGTTGGGGGTGGACTGGGTACAGGAGGGCAAAGAGAAAAATTGGGACAACTGTAATAGCATAAGCAATAAAATATTTAATAAAAAATTTAAAAATAAAAGAAAAATAGTACTATATTACTACGATGAAAGAAAGGAAAGCATACAGCCACTGGGAAGGTCATAAGCAAGGGCTGAAATGGATATGGGCATAATTACCTAAGAAAAGGCTGGAGAATTATCAAAAGGCCAATTACATAGTTCCTTAAGAGTTTCCTTTTCCTCAAGCAAGGCTGGCTCCTTCCTGTCATTCAGATTTCAGCTTCAATGTCATCTATTCAAGAAATGACTTTCCTAACCTCCTAAACCAAAATTTAGTTGCTAAAGTTAAAGCCAATTCCTTCTTCTTTGCTAATAAAACTCAAATTTTATTTACCCTTCCCTTGAGCAGAAAGTGCTTGTGGGGAGAGAGGCACCATCCCCAGGGGATGAACCCTATTATCTAAGTCAGTTATGGTGGTCTCATTGCCATTACTAGGATTGGTTTAAGCATGAGCATGTGACATAACAACTCTAGCCAACAAGACATGAAGGAAATCTACCTCTAGGAAAATTTCCCTCACTTATGAGCAAGAAAAAGAGAGAAGATGTGCATACACATCCCTTCTTTTTATCTCTCTGTTATGGGACATAGTCATGAATGCATGTGATGCCAGAACAGCTGCAGTCACTTTATGACTGTGAGAGGGGAAAGATGGAAAGCACCTGGGTTCTTGATGTTGTCTCTGACCCCTAAATTAACCAGCCAGAACCACCCTACTTCCAGACTCACTATTTAAACTGCTCTTAATTAATTGCAGCTGTTACTTGCAGCTGAAAACTTCATTTTTAGTTGCTATCACATAATTGCAGTTCAATTCTCTGAATATTATCTAAAATCATTAGATTATCATGTATTTGTTTCCCCACTAAAATGTATATGCCAAAGAAGGCAAAGATCTTGTTTCTCTTGTTCACCATTGTGTTCCAAGTGTTCAGAATAGTGCCAAATACATAGTAGATGCTCAGTAAATATCTGTTGAATGAATACATGAGAACACTCTGAAAGATGTTAAGTGTCTGTGCTGTACAGGAGCAAAAGAACCAAACTGACCCTATTTCTAATATTTTTAATACTCATTTTATTGTACTTTAAATTTTTAAATTCAAACTAGCAAATCTTAAAAGAAGGCGAAGACACAACAATGAGATTTATGGAAGTATCTTTCTGGCAGATTTTAAACTTGGCCACAAGTTCTTTGACACCCCTTCTGCTGAAAGGTGGACTCTATGTCCACCTGTCCTCGAATCTGGACTCTGACTATTTGACCAAAAGAATGCTCCAGAAGTGATAAGGTATGAGTTCTTTGGACCAGGTCTCTTAGGAAACTGGCAGCTCCACCTCTTGTCCCTTAGACTGCTTTCTCTAAGTACAAACAGCCCCTGAGAAAGACAAACAGCCCCTGAGAAGATGCATGTGTAGAGGAACTGAGACCCCTAGCCCTCAGATCCAGCAGGCATTGTGCTAGCTCCAACTTACTAGCCATGTGAATCAGCAGTATTGGAAGTGGATCCACCAACCCTCAGAACAAGCTGGCCAGCTGGCTGATACCATGCGAAGCAGAAACTAGCATTCTCTGCCAAGCACCAAACAAACTGAAAACTTAAATAATAATTGTTGCAACCCACTAGTTTTGGGAGTGGTCTATTGTTATAAAGCAATAGATAACTATAATAGCCTTCAACAGTAAAAAAGAAAAAAGATTCTTCCCTCCTCCCTCCTCTCTCTCTCCACCCCCCGGACCCTTTTCTCTCTCTAAAAAAAGAGAAAAGAAAAAAGAAAAAAGATACTTAGATAAGAGCAGCTTGAATTTGGTTACAATGATAAAACAATAATGGTAGTTATAAGCATGGAAGTTAAAGGAGAGGAAATGAAAGATTGAATGAATTACATATTTTATTATGTGGTAAAAAATAATAGTTAAAAGCTGCTTTAAGTTGTTAGGGCAGTGGTGTTACCAAGGAATATATCTCCCCACTGTATCACTATGTGTTGATTAATTTTATGTGTCAACTTTGCTTGGCCATGGCACCCAGATATTAGGTCAAATATTGTTCTACATGTTTCTATTTTTTAATTATTTTTATTTTTAATTTTAGAAAGAGGGGCAGGGAGTGAGAGAGGGAGAGAAACATCAATTGGCTGCCTTCCTTACATGTCCCAACTATAGACCGAAACTGCAACCCTGACCAGGAATCGAGCTGGCGACCTTTCAGCTTGTGGAATGATGCCCAACCAACTAAGCCATACCAGTCAGGATTACTACATATGTTTCTGTAAAGATATTTTTAGATAAGGTTCACATTTAAATGAGTAGGCTTTGAGTAAAACAGATTGCCTTTTATAATGTGTGTGGGCCTCATCCAATCATTTGAAGGCCTTAAAAGGAAAAAAAGACAGACCCCCCTAGAGGAAAAGAAATTCTGCCTGTAGTCTACCTTTGGACTTGAACTGGAACTTTTCCACGGGTCTTTAGCCTGCCAGCCTATCCTGCAGATTATGGACTAACCAACTTCCACAAGCATAGGAGCCAATTTCCTAAAATTCTCTCCATCTCTTTGTCTCTCCCCCCTCTGTGTCTCTGTCTCTCTCTTTCTCCACACACACACACACACACACACACACACACACACACACACACATCCCACTGGTTCTTTTTCTCTGAAGAACCCTAAAAAATACACAATGTTCCCCCTTTCATAAAGCTTTGTAGTGTTCAAAAACATTCATATGCACTTTATTTTGAATGCCCACACACTTGAAAGGTAAGAAGAGTGAAATTTTTAAGGATGCTGAAGCTTGGAAAGAATAAATAATTTGGAACAAAGTTTCAAGTCTGCTAAGTGTTAGAGCCTGGGTTAGAACTCATAATCGTCTGATTCTTGGTACAGATTATTGGTGCTATATCATCCTGCCCTCTTTTTGAACTTTGAGACATTGTGATGAAGAAAACTTCATGTACTCCTACAATTCAACACACACAAAAACAAACAGTGCAATTCAAGAATGGGCAAAGGATTTGAATAGGCATTTCTCCAAAGAGGATATAAAAATGACTAATAAGCACCTGAAAAGATGTTCAACATCACTAATCATTAGGGAATGCAAGTGAAAAGCTCAGTAAGATATCACTTCCTACCCATTAGATGGCCATTATAAAAAAAAGAGAGAGATAACTGTTGGCAAGAATGTGGACAAATTGGCACCCTATGCAGAGCTGGTGGGAATGTAAAATGGTATAGCCATTATGGAAAACAGTATGGAGGTTCCTCAAGAGCTTAAAAATAAGAATTATCATATGACCCAGCATTCTACTTCTGGATATATACCCAAAGGAATTAAAAGCTGAGACACATATTTGCATACCCATATTCACAGCAGCATTATTCACAATAGCCAAAAGGTAAAAGCAACCTAAGTGTCCATCAACAGATTAATGGATAAACAAAATGTGGTATATGCATACATACAAAGGAAGAGCATTCTAATGAATGTAATAACATGAATAAAATTTTAGGACATTATTTTAAAATGAAATAAACCAGTCACAAAGGTCAAATACTATATGAGGTACTTAGTCAAGTTCATAAGGACAGAAAGAAGAATGAATGGTGGTTGTTAGGAGCTAGGAGGAAGGTGTTATTGTTTTTTTAAATATTTTATTTATTTTTAGAGTGAGGGGAAGGGAAGGAGAAAGAGAGGGAGAGAAACATCAATGTGTCATTGCCTCTTGCATGCCCCACACTGGGGACCTGGCCTACAATCCAGGCATGTGCCCTGACTGGGAATCAAACTGGCGACCCTTTCCTTCACAGGCCCGTGCTCAATCCACTGAGCTACATCAGCCAGGTGTTATTGTTAATGAGTATAGATTTCAGTTTTGCAAGATGAAAAAAGTTCTGGAAATGGATGGTGGTGATGGTTGCACAACAATGTGAATGTATTTACTGCAATTGAACTGTACACTTAGGTGATTAAAATGGTAAATTTTAGATTATGTATATTTGCCACAGTTAAAAATAAATTCTAAAAAAGTGAATATCCAACCCCCTCAAATGCCATTCAGCCTAAGATATAAGGGCTTGCCTTGCATTTCAAAGTGATTTTCAATAACTACCTTGAATTGTGAAATTTTCACGATCCAATATCACAGAGAATTTTAAGTTACCTCTTTCTGGCTATTCTCATTCATTCACTTAATTAGGCAGTCTTTCAGCTAGTCAATAAATATTACTTTCTACTATATACCAGGTACAGAGGAAACTTTAGTGAATGAGGCAGATGTAGTTCCTCTCCTAATGGAAATTACATTCTAGTGGGGAAGACAGAAAACAATAATAATAAGTGTAATGGAGAAGTGGGAAAGGAGATGGAGGAGAATTAAGAGGAGGAAGGGAACGTAAAGAAAAAGAAAAAAATCAGGGTAAGGAATAGGACTTAATGAAGAGACTATTTTTACCTCTCACTACTCCCAGGATCATGCTTTCCTCTACTTAATGGGCAAATGAGCAAAAGGCACCTGTGATACAAAAGACTTACAGTCTGAAAATAGTAGATTCAATGACAACCTTGAACCTCAGGGGCTACACCCTACTGGGGAAAGGGAGGATTTACAAAAATTATTTTCAACACTTCCTAAATCTAGCTCTATATTAAAAGTGCTCACATAGACACTTACTAACAAAACTTCTAACATTATGAGAACTTTTTCACTTTAACCAAGCAGTTTAAAAAATAAACAGCCCTTTCATGTGTGGGGGAAAAAGACTTGATGGTTTCAAATACTCTTTAACTTAACATCCTTTGGTTTAAAGCAAATACACATTTCAGCCCTAGAGAGCATTATTCTCCCCTCAGAATCAATGGGAAAGCAGGGCCATGCATTTTCAGTAGTGGACATAAAATTCAATTTGATTCACAATAGTCCATGAAGATTTTTTCCCAAGTTATTTTTATATTAAGGCATGCTTGAAAAATTTCAACCCAGATTTAAGTTTAAGTTTCCCAGACTTAGTAAGTAATTGGTACAGTAATGAGCTCTTATGTCTTAATTTGGTCTGCTCCAGATGTTAACATCTAGATTGTTTGTTTTTCATTCTCCACCCCTCTGCATTTCCTTATAAAACAGTACATTTGTTAATGTTCTGAATTTTATATGGGAAGTGTTGTGGGGTACACAAGAAAGCAGAGAGAAGCAGGCTGGGCAAGAAATTTAGAATCTCACCTGTTATGCCTGACTGCCAAAGAGAAGCTGGGAAGGACCTGTTTATACCTTCACAGAAGCTATACTGGCCTTTCTGTATTTGCAGGATGGTGTGGTGCTAAAGAATGTACATTTTCGGGGCTGATGGTATGCTTCCCCCAAGGCAAGGTACTATATTGGTGGTCCTTTTGGAGTGGGAAATAAAACCCCTGTGAAGAGTTGGCTGAGCTATACCACAACTCGACTTACTTCCCTCCTCCCAATTTATTGAACCAGGGGAATGAGTCCCATCCTATCAACTAGCACAACTGAATAACAGGAAAATCTTGGCTTATACATCCAAGCAAATAAAGTAATGTACTGATAGAATATATTAATAAGAACCTGCATTTTAGACCCAGCTGGTGAGCAGCTGGATGGCAGCTGGGAGACCTGGGATTGTTCTCCAACAGATAAGGGAGACCCTTGCTCAAGGGCAGTGGTTCTCAAATTTAGTGTGCATGGGAATCAGCTAGAGTGTTTTCTGAAAATGCAGATTCTGTGGTCACAGGCCTAAGGATTCTGAGCCAGAAGAACTTGGATAAGACCCAGATATATGCCTTTGCAATAAGCATCCTCAGGTGATTCTGATGCAGGTGGTGGGAAACCACATTTTCAGAAGTACTGCTCCTTGGAGCTACTAATATCATCATTCAAGATCTTTAGCAGCTGAAAAAGAAAAATAGAGCTTTCAAACAATCTTTCTGCTTGGTTTTTGACAGCCGAGTCCAATCCACAGCTGGTATAGAGGTTGGATAATTACCATAGATAGGTCTGATCCCTCAGGATAGAATGCTTAAAATGGTTTTGGGACCTCTGTTTCTCCTCCATCAATAGGGGGTTGGAAGGCGGCCACAGACTGGGCTCAAAATCCAGCTGGCACAAAACTGGGAAGACAATCCTCAGTGAGGTCTGGGTTCAATATCTAACTGCTAAAGAGCTTGGCTGTCCGCCTTGTGGTGTGCAGTCAATCTTCAGTCGACACAGTGGAGCTTCATGGGTTAAATCCAGAAACTAAAGAACTTAGATAAAAGTCCTAAGACCTAAGGTTTGGTCCCCAAATGGCATGGAGCTTGGACAATGTTTGGGGATGAATTTAATCCTCAAATGGTAAGAGTTTTGGATGTCAGGAGTGAAGTCTGCATTCAATCTCTTGTCATTAAAAAGCCTGAAAGACCAGCTTGGGGTCTGGTTTCAATCGTCAGATGGTAAAGAGTTCAAATGACAACAATGGTTTCTAGGTTCAACTGAAAGCTGACAAACAGCTTGAAATAAACTGCAAGATCTGGGTTCAATCTCAAAATGTTAAGGGTTTAGATAATTGTCATGAGGAATGAGTTCAGCTTGGAGGATTCTAAAAGTCTAGGTGAGGTAGCTGAGAATCTGCACCAGATGATTAGAGACAACTTGTGGTCATGATCCATGTGGAACAGGATTAGATGGGGGCTACTCTTTTCAGATTACAAGAAGAGAGGGTGCCCAGATAACACTGATCTAGGGCTTCATATTTAGATAATGTAGAAAGAAGCTTGAATTCCAGCCATGGGTTAAGAAAATGTGTATACAAGTACTAGGTCATGGGTTAATTTTGCAAGAGAATATTATGAGATTTCTCTATACCCATAACTATGGAGATGAAGGCACCAGGCCTGTGAATGTGATTCCTGAAATAATGGAGCTATTTTGCCAGGACTTTTGCTGACAGGATGACTGTTTTATATGGCTAAGAGAGCAGATGTCTGAAAAGCACTGAAATCTATGATGTGTGTTCCTAAGTGGGATGACAGCTGGCACCACTGCATAAAACCTTGTTCCTACTTTTACAGTTTCACTAATACTCTTCTTTCTGATTTTTCTGATTTATCAACAAACAGCACTTTCTGGAATCTTTTAAAAGCAAACTCAAATAGTCAAAAGGCAGACAGCTCTCCAAACACCTAACAATCCACAAGGCTCTTAGATGAAAATGGAACCAGATCCCTTAGGGAAGAAGCAAAACTCAAGCCATGACTACCAACTAGTTTTCTTCCTGGAGATCTTTATTCTTTGACCTGACAATTCAAGGTGAATTCAAAAAAGATGGCTGCATTAGGGGACTGGTTTAGAGCATGAATATATCTGCCAAAACTTTCTCTGCTTCTTGAGTCTGAACATGTTCTTAAAATACCTTTTAAGGAATAACCATGCTTCTGGAACATATTAGGCATTTGTTTGAAGACGTTGCTATTGAAAAACATTGCTATTAATAGGTAACATTTATTGAGCATTTATTGTATGCCAGGTACTATATGAAATATTTTATATATAATAACTTATTTAATCCCGAACATAACCCTATAAAGGAGGTTGTGTTATTATCCTTACATTGTAGATAAGGAAACTGAGACCCAGATGGTAAGCAAGTTACCTGATATTACAGAAGCACTGCAGTGTTCATATCACTTTTTCCTAAGCACAAAGGAAGACTACATTTCCCAGTGTTTAGCATCCCTTAAAATTAAATTGCAACCATGTGATTAAATTCAGCCAATGAGGAATGTGGGTAGAAGTGTTAGCTACCAATCTGGGGCCTAAACCTTTAAAGCATCTGGTACAATCCTCAGATTTTTATAACCCTGCCACAGTAAGCTTAGAGGCCAATGTTTCAGATAATATAACAAGATGGACAAGGGTGCTTAACATGCCTCTGTCATACCTTAAGCAAGAAATAAACCTTAGTTGTGTTAAAGTACTTCAACAAATCTAAGATGCTACTGGTGATCCTAGATATTACATATTATATTATATGTAATTGGATATATGATCAGATATATCACTAAGAAAGAAAAAAGTTACCAAGTAAACAGTGACACCCAACTCATTGTAGGGCACATTCTTATTTCAGAGAAGTTGATTGTGAAAAAATGACAGGGCTTCGCTTCCTCACAATCAGGACTCAGGAGGCAATTTCAAGAGGCTCCAAATAGGATGGAGCGATACAAGCTTCAAAAATGGTAGTAATTATAATTGATTGGAACACAAAAATATATTTATGTCACTAATCCATAGTGATATTTTAAAAACCAATTGGTCACCTTTGAAAGTTGACAGAGAACTAAATTATCTTGAAAAATGGTAAATAAGGGAAAAAACACTTATCCTACCTTTCCTATACAAACTGTACCATTGAATAACCGCAGATGTGGGGAGCAGATTTTTACAAAAGTATTCCAAGCAATAAGTTAAAAGTAAAAGACAGAATATCACCATTTTTGCAACCTCCAGTGATTTAATTTCGTGAATTTGGGCACAAAAGGGGCAACTAACATCATGTCCCTCTCCATGAAAAACCTCAAACCACCTATCAATTTGCCCCGAGATCCTTACAGTATAGTATAAAAGCCATGGAACCCTTTCAGGGCATCTGTGAGGTCCTTATATTTCCAACTACAAATGTGTGTGAGGGCAGGTTTTCGTCATGCACTTCAAATAAAACAACATAATGTGACAGACTGAATGCAAAAGCAGATATGATAATCCAGTCGTCTCTTAGTAAACCAGACATTAAAGGGATTTGCAAAAAAATGCAAAACAATGTCATTCTTCTGAGTAGACACTTTTTCATTTTGTAAAATATAGTTACTTATGATTTAAAATGTTATTTATGTTAACATGTACTGGGCTAATTTTAAATAAATTTTACACAAATATTTCTAAATTTCTCAGATTTAATTTCTAATTTGGAAAATACTGATAAACATGGCTAAAGCAAAAGCTTTTGATGGGGGGGCCTTCAAAAACTTTTAAGAAATAAAGAAATTCTGAAATTAAAATGTTTGTGAACTATTAGTGTTGCCAGAAAGCTTGAACCTGAGTCTGATCAAGCCTCTAACACAGCTGACAATTCTTAGGAAATACAGAGGACAGAGGAACATGTTGAACTGCAACATAAGTATGTCATCAGCACTACTCAGACTGTGGGAAAATCTATAGGTCAAATGTCCCAGATTCTTCCACAAACTGTAAGGAGCAAAAAAGAATGAAGCAAGAATTTAATAAAAGAGACTTTGAAAACGTGAATTTTTTAAAAATGGGCAAGACCAAACTGCAGTGTTTGGGATACACACTTGAATGATAAAAGTATGCAGAAACACAAGAAATTGATTCCTATAGCAGTTACTTTGGAGAGATTGGCAGGGTTAGTCACAGTGGGGCACACTAAGGGATTTCGGATAGCTAAAAAAGTTTTAATTCTTGACCTCAGTGGTGGTTATAAAGGTTTTAGCCTTAAAATCACTCATCAAGCTCTAAAGAGTACATCTTAGAATTAATAAGATATGGTAAGTCTCCACTGCACTTAATCCTTTCCAATGCAAGAGTGGGTGGAAAGCCTACCTGCTTAATCATTTTGTCATACTGATGGATGTGCCATAACTCGAAAAGATCAGTCTTCAACCACATATTTAAAAGAAGATTAGATATTAGCTATATGCTTCTAAAGTCCTTGTGTCTGTAACTCTAATCACGGGTTCTCAACACCTTTTCTTTAGAATCTCCAACCATCTTTGAAAATGAAGTACAGTCACCCGCCACTTAACAACTGGGATACATTCTGAGAAATGCATTGTGAGGCAATTCTGTCATTGTACAAGCATCACAGAATGCACTTACACAAACCTTGATGGTATATGGCCTACTACACACCTAGGCCCTATGGCACAGCCTGCTGCTCCTACTCTAAAAACCTGCACAGCATGTTACTGCACTGACCACTCTAAGCAACTGTAACACAATGGTAGGTATTTGTGTGTCTGAATATAGAAAAAAATACAGTATAAAAAGTTTAAAAAATGGTAGACCTCTATAGGGCACTTACCATGAATGGAGTTTGCAGGACCAAGGTTGTTCTGGGTTACTCAGTGAGTTGTGAGTGAATGTGAAAGCCTAGGACATTACTGTACATTACTGTAGATTTTATAAACACTGTACACTTAGGCTAGACCAAATTTATAAAACAACACTATAAATCAACTTCAAGAGAAAATGATGCGATCAAGAGATGTGGTAAACAGGAGATGCATGAGGCTGCTGCTGGAGTAACACAACATACTGTTTTATAACAATTTTTTTATAAGTAGGAGAGTACACTCTAAAATAATAATACAAAGTATAGTAAATACATAAACCGGTAACAGTCACTTATTATAATTATCAAGTATTATGTACTGTGCCTAAGTGTATTACTTTTATATATCTAGCAGCGCATTAAATTTGTCTAGACCAGCATCACCACAAACACATGTATAATACATTACGCTATGACATTACAAGGACTACAGTGTCGCCAGGCAATAGGAATTTTTCAGCTCCATTATAATCTTATGAAACGAGCATTGTATGTATGCAGTCTGTCATTAACTGAATGTTGTTATACAGTGCATAGTGTTTCATGTGTTTAGTCGGTAGCCTGAGTTATAAAGTGATCTCCTGCCTCCTTCAGACTCTTGAAGTAACCCATGCAAATCTCTAACACAGAACCTGGAATGCTTTGCTGTCTCTATCCATTTACAATCTATCTGCCTCTTCAAACTAGATGGGCACAAACCGGGTTCTCACAAACCAAGTACATTAGATCTGACAAACGTCAAAGTGGCTTCCTATAAGAATTCACAGATATCTGAGCCAGATGCACAGGGACCTGTGCCATTTATTCTGTTCCTCCAACCCACTTAGAGCCTATCTACTCTTACCTCATGCACTTTTCTAAAATCTTTCCTTGTCTGCTTTATATATTTATAGTATGTTAGAACTGTCAATTTAGAAATGGAGAATGATGGCTATAAGCCATCAATTCAGCAAATGTATTGTGTACCTATTATGTGAAATACACTATTAAATAATGGAAGATAAAAATATCCTCAAAATGAGAGAGGCAATAGAGAACTCAAAATAATAACTTCTGAATGATTGAACAATAATAACATACTAACATAAAAAAGGAAGCGAGAGGAGGAAGGAAGGAAGCAAGCAAACCCTAACATAATATTTTTTCAATATAATACACAGGGTCCAGCAGAAGTAATGCCATTGAGTATGGTTGGTGGGGTACATAAGTGTCTCACATGAGATGAATAGCAATTGGAACATTTCACCTAAAATGTCATATGGCATGCTTGAGTGTGATATGGTCATGTTACAGAATTACATTCTTATAATTTTGTAATAAAAGATTTTTATGTAGTAAAAAAGGAGTGTTATTTGTGCCGGGCCCTGTACATATCAGTCAGGGTTCCACTACAGAAGCAGAACCAGTGGGAGATAGATAGATGATGGTAGATAGATAGATAGCTTGATTGATTGATTTATAGGTAATTATTAAAAAGGTCTATGCAATTGTGGGGTCTGGCTAGCAAGTCTGAAATGTATAGGAAAAGCACAGTAAGGACAGGCTGAAACTTACATGCACCACCTAAAGCTGCTGTCTGTGAGCAGAATATTTTCTTCTCTCAGGAAGTCTCAGCCCTGCTTTTTTAAAGACTTTCATCTGATTGAATCAGGTCCACAATGATTATCTAGGATAATCTCCCTTAAATAAAGTCAACTGATTATGAACTTTAATCACATCTACAAAATATTTTCACAGCAACTCCTAATTTAGTGTTTAATTAAAAGCTGGGTACATAGTTTGGCCCATTTACATCTTGAAATGTATACATTAGTTTCAGTCAGTCTAGACTCAAGAATTTTTGTGTTAACAGGCCTAGAGGCTAGTTAGAATAAAAACTTAAACCCCACTTGCATGGTACTTTACAAAAGGTAGGGAAATTATAATTGTCTATTTCAAAGAATGGGGCAAGTACCAAAAAGTGATGAGAGAATACTAGTGCAAAGCCACTCCTTGCCTTTAGTACTGTTTCTTATTTTCTATGCATAAGAATAAGAAATATCACTATCAGGATGGCTGTCACCTCATGAGAGAGAAGAAACTGGATCTAGGAAAGGATATATAAGGTTTTGCTTAAAAAAGCCTGAAACAAATTTCATAAAATACTAATATGTGACAAATCTTGGTAGTAAATACATAGATATTCATTGTATTATTCTCTATGTTATCCTGTATGCTTGAACTATTTCATAATTTTTAAAAACATCAGAAAAGTATATTATATATTCAGACAAATGCCTGAGAATAAAAAATAATTGAAATGATCCCTAAAATTGCAAGTTGTAAGGTTTTTTTTTCTCTCTAATCTCCCACAGTAGTTTGTACTTCTCACCTATGGTTCAACTCCTATTGTAATTGACTTTCCAGTTAGATAGACCTGGGTTTAAATCGCAGCTCCATAGCTTACGAGTTCAGTGACCACACACAAATTACTGTACTCCTTTGAGCTTCAGTTTTCTCATCTGTAAAGCAGAGATAATAATGTGTATCTCACCCTTTTATTATAAATATTATATAAATTAAAATAAAATAATGTGCATAGAGCCTGTCACATACAAGCTGAATTTATGGTATTACTGCTGTCTACCTTGTAATATAATTCTATTTTTACATTTTCATCCTCTCTTTTAGAGAAGGACCCATGCCTGATGCATTTTTATGTTTGTCACAGCACCTAGAAAAGGTCTGGGTGTTCAAACAATTATGAAAAATGCGGGAAGGTATACATTCTGTCCTGTGCTCCTAAGCTCTAGCTGACCTCCTGTGAGGCAGAGCTCTCCTAATAATAAAGGGGCACCTCTGTGGATCCTCTCTATAGTCTTCACCCAGCTACAGGAGTTCGGAAATTTATAATCAAGTCTATATTTAAAATTCATAAACTACCTAGAGATGTTGATATAAAACTGTAATAGATCATTTCTAGAAATAAGCCAGTAAAATATATGTGATTCACATTTTACTAGAGTATGTCTCTACTAACGTAGGTAATGAGCCATAAAAAGAACATTCATTTCATTCATCTCGAGATAATTAAAATACAGAAAATTTATAAATTAAAGGCCAAGCCAAAGACATGTGACATTAAGACTGACAATTTGAATGCAGAAGCGAGGAGAGATAATATTCTCGTGTTATTGACGATGTCTGGAAACTCAATTGAGATAACACTGCTGTTGCATTTGATATCAGTTATGAAGTTCTAAACTCTTATCAGATACAAACCCTTCCTGAAACCTCACCAGCACTCTGTGCTTGAAAGATAAGATGGAGATTAGGAAAATAAATGAATTATTAAAAGATGAGTGGTAATTTCGTAATCGTGAATTCAAATCCATCATTCGTCCATTAAGTATAATAGAACATCCACAATGTTCAAACACCATACTAAGTTCGAGGAGGTGCATACAAAGATGAAATAAGTGATCAGGAACCCAGTCCTTCAGATCCTTTCAGTTTAGTAGAAGAGATGGAACATACACATAAATATAATAAAAGGTATACATTAAAAGTGACCCAAGTAGGTATGGTGAAAGTGCTACTGGGTCCCATAAAAGGGAGGACTTACTTTCAGTTAAAGAAAGAGGTGATGATGTTAAATTAAAATTTCCAAGAGTGGCATTTAAGGTCATCTTTGGAAAGCAAAAATGGGAAGAACTAATAACATTTAAAAATATTTCACAAAGCATCTTAAAAATATACAGTCACATTTAAGATCATGTATTCTTATTTAAACCTTAGGACAATCTTCATATGTATTTCACTTTTTGCACATAAGGACATTGGGACTTAGGAGAAATGCAGTGACTTGTCCAAGATCCTATAGCTAGTGAATGTAAACTCAAGTTATCTCACTTTATGTATGTTGTTTATCCCAGTAAACAAGTTATCCCTTAATCAAGAAAACCTCCTGACTGCCAGGATAGGGTGGGAAACCATTTATAGAAAAGTGAATTTATAGTTCAGCTGATGAATTATATAATGGGTAAAGGAGAAAAATAAAAAATATGATTGAAAATAGGTAGGAGCAGATCTAAAAGAGAAAGCTATTGACTGAGAGCTTTACCCTTAGATGTTAAAAAGTTCTGAGCAACAGAGTACCATGAAATATGAAAGTATGAAAGGAGAACACATCTGAGAGCACACTGAAAATGGATGGGAGAAGTAACAGACTATAAACAGGCAATAGTTGGTAGTTTATTCAATATTGTAGGAGAGACATAATAAGGGCTTGGGGCTAGAATGATGTCAGAAATAGAGAATAGGAGGGCAAGGACAGACTCTACAGGGCTTGACATTGATTAGATTGGGGAATAGACAAAGAAAAAATAGGCTTCAAAGATTACTCCAAATATTCAAGCCTGAGTGACTCAGAGGAGGATATTGTCATCAACAGAATCACGAAATCCAGAGGAAAAAATGTTTAGGAAAAAGAAAGGTCAACACTGAATCATACTGAGATATGTGAAAATGGTTAAAGAAATTAACATGTTCAGCCTAGTCTAAGAAAATGAAAGGAAGTCATGACAGCCACGTCTATTTAAAGGTCTGTCAGTTTAAGATGAAACATTATTTTAATCTACTGTACACAGGATTGAGTTAATCATAATTTTTCATTCATGACGCACTCTGATTATTGTTTAGTTAACTAATATTAACACATATGAACTTGACACCTAAAACAAGAAGAGTAATACTGATAAAAACATACACTCACCTATGTGTTCCTTCCCTATGCCTTCCCTCCACCTCTCAGACAATAGTTACTCTGAGGTAACTACTACCTTAATCTTTTGTTTATACTTCCCTTAGCTTTACTATATATATGTTGAATATAGATAGATAGATAGATAGATAGATAGATATAGAGCACTAAAAAGTATTTCTAGTTTTAGTTGCATTTAGCTTAAAAAAAGAGCCCATAAATTTTTAAAGTTATATGTTATTGTTTATGCCATTGCAGTCGTCTCAATTTCTCCCTCTTCGCCTGCCTTCACCCAGCCACCACTCCCTCAGGCCATCTGTTTCACATCTTCATCCCTCCTACCAGTCTCAATGTGGTTTCTTTTTTAACTCCATAGTTGTAGGACTTCTATTCAGCTTGATTTCTCATGGTTCTGAATTATGGTTTTTCTGCAGTTTAGTTGTCATTTTAGTGTGGTTGTGAGAGAAGGCAAGTATGTTTATCTACACTGTCATCTTGACTGGAAGTCCGATACCATGACTTTTTACACTCATGCTGTAACTAATCTTCTGTAACATACTTTTCACTCAATAGTATTGCAAAGATCCTTACTTCTATGTAGCTACAATGTCATCTGTGGAATCACATTCAGTCTTGCCCCCAGAATTGTAACTGCAAGTGAAATAGGGGCACAAGTACTTCCCCTTAGCATGTTCTCCATAAGGGCTCTTTTTCAATAATTCCCATGCAATATACTAACAAGACAGTTGTTAAGAATATGACAAAAAGTACATCATCTTCCCCCAGTAGAATGTAAAATTCATGTTATTTTTGGGCGGGGATTAGCCTTCCTCATTTACTGCTGCATCTCCTTGCTTGACTCATAATAGATACTTAAAAATATTTACTTGTATACATTGAAGTATGGGATCTAATATACAAGGACATTGGTCTAAAGACAGAGCAAATCAATTGAAATACTATCTCCATATATTCTTACTTAGTTGCAACAACAAACGGAGACTCCAAGTTCATCATGGTTATGGTATCTGCCTCCATGAGTCTAATAATATAAGGGATAGCATCCATCTGGATGAACTGGTTCTGACTGAGTTTGTCAAACTATTTGCCTCATTATTTTATAGTCATGTCATTGATGCTAAGTTGGCTTCACTGGGATTTAACATCTCTTATATAAAATTTATAGAATCCAAAGTATTTAAAATTCTATGTTGGAATATAAAGAAACAGTTGGTACTAGAAAGGAGAGTCCAATAGAGAACACAACACATTCTCATTTATGACAAACTGAAGTTAAATTATAATATAGCTACTTTAAAAGTTATTTGTATCTAGCTTTAGATTTTGACATCTATGTTTGAATATAAAAAGGTTTTGGAACTGTACTATATAAAGTTTAAATACTCAAATTAAACCATAACATAAAGACCAATGGAAAAAGAAATGAGAAGCCCTTCAAATTCCCTAACCTACTGTTAAAGTTATTCCATCCCCATTTTCACTACTGAAAGTTAACATAACATTACCTCTCGTGAAAAACTAACATTTTATGACAAATGTACAAATAATAAACCTTCCTTTCTTACCAAACATTTATTTTGTGCATTACTCCTTCCCCAGGTTGGGAAATTGTCTTCAAATGGTTTGGTTCTAAAGCCTCCAAATAATGTGTTTAGTGCCTGGTGAGTAAATGTGAATAAAATCCTGAGTCTCCTGATGTAGTTTTAGATATATATATATTTTCTATTTTCAGAAAACGTTATTACCTAAATTATAATTCTATCTAAATACAGACTCTTTTTCATCCCTAAGACTGTAATTTCATTGGAAGACTGGAATTCCTTCTTGCTTCTAAGGAGTTATTGATAACAGGAGCTCATTTAAATTACACATTAATTGATCTATTCTATTTCTAAGTTATGTGATGCTAGACAAGTCATTTTCCCTCTCTGGGCACAAATTCTCTCATCTGTAAACTGAGAAAGGGAACTAGATTATTGCTGAGGTCTCTTTTATCTCTGATGTTTTCTGGGCTGCTAAATATAAAAGAAGGGGAGAGGAACTCCCCAGAAGGCTTCTGCAAGGTTAAAGCTTCCAGTAAGAACAGATGAGGTGATCAGTCTCTAGACTGTAAGAATCTTCATTTAGAACTGCTTACACTTTGGGGCTGTGGGCTACGCTTGAATTTATAATATTAATCTATTCATATTCTTATGTGGTTGTGATCATTATTTAAATGATATCAGTATATTCAAGTCATTTCGGTAGAACTAGACAGTAGATTAAGGGTAGGATTAAGCATGAGAGAAAGTGGTGGCAGGAAAATGGAGACAACTGTACTTGAACAACAATTAAATAAGCAAATAAATAAAACTAAAAAAAATTAGACCTTTGTCAAGTTTTGACCTGTATACAGTAAGGTTTGGGGGACAAAGAGAAATATTAATATTGTGAAATGAAAAGTCAGAACCATGGATTAGCTATAATCACAGATTCAACACACCAGGACCTCATTCAACCATGTGACCTTGGAAAAGTCACTTAGTCTCTGAGAACCTTAGCATTTAGTTTTAGTAATGGCTAGTGTGTGTGTGTGTGTGCGTGTGTGCATGTGTGCGTGTGTGTGTGTGTGATGTTGTAGGCATATGTAGGTTTACATTAGATATATATGTCTAATACTTAACAAATCCTGAAAAGCAGGTATTAATATTACCATGGTACTGATGAGGAATCTTAAAGACAGAGTGGTAACATAACTTGAGAACACCAAGATTCTCACCCTGGCCTCCCAACTGAAAACCCAACTTCCTTCCAGTGCACTTCTCCATTAGCAAATTACATCAAATCAAGACCATATCTATTGTCCGGGCCAGGTAGCTCAGTTGGTTTGAGAGGCATCTCAATACATCAAGGTTGTAGGTTAAATTGTCAGTCAGGGCAAATACAAGAAATAACCAATGAAAGCATAAATAGGTAGAACAACAAACCAGTTTCTTTCTCTGTCTGTCTGTCTGTCTGTCTCTCTCTCATCTCTCTCTCGTCATTCTCTCTCTCTCAAATCAATAAAAAATAAAAAATTTAAAAAAGAAATTCCTATTATGTGCAAGGCAAGGTAGTTTTAAAATACCATTAAAATTTTAATTTCCTGGCTGAAGGCACTGCTGGGTGGGACATAAATGAAATAGAAATAACTCCTGAATTTGTAGTTGGGATGGAAAAGGTAGGAAGAAACAGGAACAAGGGAGCTGCCTCCAAGCTAGGCAGGAATGAACAAAATTTGGAGAAAGGGAAAAATAAAAGGGAAATTTGTCAAAGTCAGGAGCATGAGGTCAGGGCAGGAGAGCACTCACTGCACTGAAATCAATGTTGCAGTGCTGGAAACTGGGTGAGTAGCCTAAAGATGACTTTCGACATCATTTCTTATCTCCTTTTTCCATTTCTAATGGGTGGTTAGTGGCAATGGTGGCATTTACCTACTGTAGACCTCTATTCTGAGTACCAGATCTATACAGCAAATCACAAAGTTTTTGGTTAAAAGACCAACCTGTGAGTATTAAGAAATGAACAAATTTCTTGAGAAGATCAGTCTCTATAGGCCTTCTCAAGGAGACATTCTAAAAGTGTTATGAGCAATGGCAGCACTTTATGTTTTCCATGCACTTTGAGGAACAATCCTCAATTGGACGCATAAATCCTGTTCTTGGTCCAGTTGTCATGTTTTGTTTCTGAGTGAGCCTCATTACTTTCCAGTCACACCTGGTGTGTGTCTCTGATGTGGCTGCAAGCAGGCTGGACGAGGGACTTCCCGTCTACTCTCCAGTGTGTCCTGGCCAGTGCACAGGTGTGTCGTGGACTCACATAGATTGGGAACTGGGTCATTTGCAGGCTGAAGGCAGCTGGAGTCTTCAGCGCACAAGCTCCTACTGATTGTCTTGGGACTGCTCAGTAAAGGAATCAGAGACTTTAATTACCAGTAGTGTGTATCCCAACTAATAGGAATGCTTTTCCATTCCAAGTATTTCCCCCTTGAACAGATGCAAAATAAAGGGCCATGGGTCTGGCATGTGGTGCAGGATTTCTGTTTCCTATCAAGTGAGATAACTTTACAGATTCTCTTTACTGCATGGGGCTTTGTAATGGCTGATTCTGCAGAGAAATATATTATTATAAACTTACTAAGACAATTTTTATTTTGTCTTTATACAGCTTAACAAAAAATAAGCTGACTTAAAAAGCCTGTATCACCTTTTGAGAATTTTAAAAAAGAAGCAAGTTGAAGTTGAAGTTTTTAATGGCTATATAATCCCTGGATGCCTACCTCCTAGAATAACTATACATATCTATTTATCTGAAAGTGCTTTTAAAAGTAAAGTGTTCTGTTTTGATCCAATATATGATTACTAAACTGTGAAGAAAATTAAACTTAATGGCTTTATTGAACATGGTAATATATGAATTATTTTAAGCTTTCTTTTCTTTTTTTAAAAATTATTTATTTATTTTTAGAGAGAGGGGAAGGGAAGGAGGAGAAGGAGAGAAACATCAATGTGTGGTTGCTTCTCGTACACTCCCAACTGGGCACCTGGCCCCACAACCCAGACATTTGCCCTGACTACTAATCAAACTGGCGACCCTTTGGTTTGCAGGCTGGCACTCAATCCACCAAGCCACACCAGCCTGAGCTAAGTTTTCTTTTCATAGTTATACTAAGAAAAATTGAATTAAGACTTTCCATCCCTTTCAAAGAAAACATTCTTTGGCATTAGAAATTTAAAGATGTGACTGGTATTTTATTTTCAGATTTCATGTTTTGGTATTTCGAATAAAAAAAGACATAAAGCATTATTTTAAGGGATAGTCTTTAAAAACTTTGAAATGGCAGTAGATATATTACTTTAAAAGAATGCCTTAAAATTAACAAAAAATACTTTTTAAATACTTTTAAGGGTTCAAGGAGCAGAGACTAGAAAGTAAAGGTAACAAAGAAGGGTATTACTGTCTATTAATTAGCTCCTAGAGACCAGAAATTGTGTTATATTCACATTTGAACATGCCAGTTTTAACAAATCCCAGCATCTCTTATATGGCAAATAAATATAGAAAAGGTATGAGATAACTGTAAAGTTTTGCTTTTTAATGTCTTTAACATATGTTCTACCAACCATGGAGAGTTTTTGAATTTTAGTTTCTATAATTTTTATTTATGGGATGATATACTTTTTGCTTTCAAACACAGCATTAAATACTGAATATACTTTTAGGATCCAAAGCTCCTAGATCTGTTAGTTATGTTTTGCTACTTGCTACACTTGATTATATTTCTTCTTTATCATGACCTGCATTTTGAAATACATGATTAGGTGAAAAGGAACCTGAAAATATAGCACGAGGCTGTATGTGAGTATGCTGAGCCCGGAGACATGCCTTGCTACATAACTCCTGCACACATTTTTTCCTTGTTGTCTAGGAAACCAGGAATGGGGCAGCAGCTGTTGGAGATATGTCTGGGATAACTGATGCAAAATTCAAGCATCTTAATCATTAAGGAAAAAGGTTTAAGTAAAATCTGAAAAACATAAAACTTACTAAAACTCAAGCCAACAAGGAAAGAAACAGATTAAAACAACAAATAAACAAATGCTGTTTTAAAATGAGCTTCCCTGAGGCTGCTACTACACTGCTGTAATGGCACATTGTTTTTTAATGACCGAGTTCACACTGAGGAGTGTGGGAGATGAATTCCACAATATTCTATGAGGGCTAAGGAGTGTGCACCTACAATACAAAGAAACCCAGAGAAATTTCAAGCAAGTATAAAGCACAGAGGAAGAATACTGATGGCTGAGGTTATCTCAAGTATGTCCTTGCCAGTCTGGAACAATCATTTCTTTAGTTCACCATTCACCTGCAGGTTAATTAACAACATCTGACAGGAAACACAAACTCCAAATCATTAAGAGGTTTCTCAGAGCTATTTAGAAAATATTTTAAGAGTAGAATCGATCTCCCCTGGTCTTTCAGTCAGAGATGGGTCATACTACTCACCAAAATGTATTTGGTAACTCTTAATTCTAATCGTAATGGCAGCTACCATTTATTAAACACTTATTATGTATCCCGGCATTTGTAGTTCTTCATAGTATCTCATTTAATACTTACAACAACCCCAGGAGGCAATTTTTTTATTATCCCCATTGAGCAAATTGAGGCCAAAAGAGGTTACACAGCTAATAAATGTTTGAGCTTAGAGTGAACCCAAATTTGCCTAAGCACTAAAGCCTGTGGCTTTAACCACTAATCCAAGTGCGGCTATTGGATTTCACTTTATATGCCAATTTGCTTGAATTAGAAATACAGTCCTGGATTCTTAGGCAAACTGTGACCTCAGTGGGAAAAAGAATTGTGATCGTTTATTGATGTCTGCTATGTGTAAGGGATGAAAAGTGGTAGCTGTGACATATACTCAATTCTCTGCCAACTCTGCCCTAGGTAATAAATACTTCCTCTATGAAATATTACTCTCCCTACATATAATGTGTGATCTGTTCTATAGACCAGCTTATGTCATGTCTATGTGGCCATATTTTGCCAGAATAGTTGGACTGTCAACTAAACAGAACTTCCTTAATTAGTACTGTATTAAAATATCCAGGCAGTATGGTCACTGCATTATTTGTGAGTAACAGGAACCAGTCTTGAGTTTCCCATAAAAAACTGATGGTTCAACTGGGCTGACAGAACAATAGGAATCAGCAAATCTATTTTTTTTGCTGTAGTTCAGTTACAGTTGTACCATGTTTTTCCAAACTGCTCTCCCCTGCCCTACCCCCTTCACTCCCACAGTCATCCCCCCTCGCCCGCTTTGTCTGTGCCCATGAGTCCTCTATTCGTGTTCCTTGGTTTGCCCCTTCCCCTTCTCTCTCTACTATCCCCCTCCTCCCCTGAGGTCACTGTCAGTTGTTAACAACCCTTTATGCACTAGCTAGATGTTTTCTGTTCATGTCATTCATAAAATAATTCAGGTGAAAAATAGTCTTAAAAAGATGAAGACTAAGGTGAAGCAGACTTGTCCACAGCCAAGGAAGTTAATTCAGGATTGAGAGTAAAAAAGAAAACAGATTTAGTGGGAGTGAGCAAAGAGATTAAAACCTAAGAAAGGCCAAAGAGCAACAAGATTAGACAAAAAAAGAATCAGATCAAAGCTGGAAACCCATAAAAGCCAGGTCTTACTACAGAGAAAGGATTATTTACTTACTGCCTCTGTTTTGGTCATTTTTATCACTGCACTAAAACAGATGGGCCAAAGTAAACCTTGAGGACGGGTACAAAGAAGGGAACATACATTTCAGAGGCCATGGAAACGGGAGAGTGTCCTAAACCAATGGCACGGAAGTAAAGCTGTTAGTGTTCCTCTAGCGGCAACACAATCTCTCCTGCTAGACTCCACCAGGACTACAAAGTACCAAACGCGCTTTTGCTCCACCCTCCCCCTTTCCCGTGTTCCCTTCTGTCCCTGCCCCTTGATGCCCTTCCCTCCCCTCTACACTCTCTCCTTTCATTACTCTCACAAGACATTGTTGAGGGCCTGCTATATTCTAATACATTGACTTTACACAAGTGAATCAGATTCACTCTCTGCCATTTCAAGGCCCCACAATCTATAATCCATTATAGTTTCATAGCACTTTATAAAGAATATTCTCACGCAGGATAGGGAATTATTATCTCCACTTATAAATGAAGAAATTGAAGCCCAAAGAGATTAGGTGAATTGTCCAAATCAACCTTGTAGTATATAACATAGGTTTCTCTCCCTGTTAAGCTTCACCATGGGCTGCATAATTAATATACATATACTTTGACAATAGATGCTGAAATAAGAAGGTAAACTAGAAACGGAGACTAAAATGACTCAAAACTTAGGGTGTATCATGAACCCACAATGTCAGCAAGACTGTCCAACTATAGTAGCTCCCACTTTCACTTATATTTGAGAACTAATCCTCTTTAGAGAAAGATTTCACAAAATTTATAACTCAGCATCTCATGTAACAATATATAAACTGAATGAAGAAACTGAAGAAAGAAGGGGAAACATTAAGATGGGCTTTTCTCCTTACCTGCCACTAGAGAGCTGTTGACTTCCTTGAACAAGAGATGAAAAGTTTCCTATATGCATATAACATTCATTGGATCACTTATTTATTTGTTTACACAGTTTCAAGGCCCTCTGCTGGGCTATATATTGTCTGGCTGAGCTCCAAAACAAGCTTTAAAATGTAAATTAAATACAAATGGCAAAAGCCACATATCTGAATAGTTACAAATGAAAGTCACAGAGACATTTTCATAAATATCCTTGTCATTAATCTTCTTTAAAAAATTCTTATGCAATAGGCAGTTTATGAAAGGCTAAACCATTTTATTCTCACAGCTAAATGAGGAGGAATAGTAAAATTTACCTTAAAAGTTCTGAGATTTATAGAGAGCTTTTAAACACACACACACACACAAAGGGGAGATGCTTTCCCTCTCATGTCTTCCATAAACTAAATAATGCACAAAGGCAATTTCTTCCATCCCTCTCCCAAGAAACAAGGTGCTTCAGCAACCAAAACTCCCCAAGATTACAGCTAATCCAAGTTCTCCCAGTCAATGTTACTGCTTTGGTATCGACAGTAGGCAGAAAGAAAAATAGAGCTTCCTATCTTTACCTTTTTTTCATTCACTTTTTCCCTCTCATTTCTTGTCTCGTCTTCTCATTTATGTCTTTATTTTAATCCCCTGTCCATGCATATCATTAGGAAAAGTGTTTTAGCATATCGAGATGGCATGGTTTAGAGTAAAATGGCCAAAAAAATGTAAAAATGCTGTCTCCCCCATTTGCTCCACCCACCTACAATAATCTCTTCCTCAGCACCAGCTATTCCATTCATGAATATACATATGAATATATACATGAATCTTAACAAAAACAGAGCAATTAGAAAGAGGCAATTTTTGATGTTAAGCCAGAAGAGATGATTCAACTCTCTATTTCTCACTCACTGCATGACTTTGGGCCATTCATGTTTCTGCTCTGAACTTCAGTTACTTTCTCTGTGAAACAGAACTAAAGGTCCTAACCGTCTCACACACGAGGTATGTAAGGTTGCTTTGTCAACTGTAAAGGGTTAGACAAGGGAAAGGGAGTGTTATTATTTCCTTCTTCTCTAATTCTAAATAGGCTAATAAAAATCAAGACAATAAGCAGGACTTGTGTATGTCAATAATTTTTAAAAATATATTAAAATGTGAAATAATACAACAAGAAAAAGTTTCCCCCTTTCTTTACTCTGTGAATTGAAAGCTTAAAGGCAAAAATGAAGATTTAAAACTGAAAGTTTCTTGATGTTCTCTGCTCTTTCTGTTAATTTCCTTTAGACTGATTTCCTTATATTGCACGTTTCATGCACAATTTGCATCATAATGGCTATTTTATGAGTTGATGATTCTTTTATAAGAAATGGTTTTCTGTGTAATCAAGCAGAGAGAACTGTCTCAAGGTTCACTTACAAGAAATTCAATTATGAATTGCTAAATGTACTGCTCATACAGAGAAGACTGAAACCTACTCCTTTTTGTTTTGTTTTAATGTATCATTAGGTATCGATGACAGTATTTCTTTGCTTGTCAAGGCCAACTCATGACATTTCAACTTTCCATTCAAGGAATGAAATGATTCTAAAAACCAAGTAGTCTAATGCTCTATAATAGAGCTCATTAAATTAAATAACTTCTTTAATTTGTATTTAGCAAACATGTATAAACCTACTGCTACATATAGGCAGCATGCTATGGGAGGTGGAGAAGAACAAATATGAATAACGGATATAACTGCTGCCCTCAGGGAGCTGAAACTCTAATAGGTAAAAAAGGGAAGAATACACAACATGTAAGAAACAAACTGAGTAACATGAAAACTAGAGTTCATAGGCACTGACAAGAAAGGGTCACCTACTACTAGTGAGGGACAAGAAAACTAAGCTTTCTGTTCTAAACCACTAGGTTCTTAATAGATAACATTCACTTATTACAACCAATGAAGCTAACAAATAGAGAGAAATTGATCTATTGAACATCTTTACAAATTCTAGTGTCAACTCTCTGGACTTTTGATGTCTTGTTGTAATACGAGAAGCTCCACTTCCACCCTAACAGCAAGAAAAAAACAGATAGTCTACAAAATTATTTCTTGAACCTGTCAGACAGTTAAATAATCTCAGGGCAACCAACTAGCCTGAATTCTAAGGAAAGGCACTTTCAAGGAGGGATGGGATGCCTGTATTTGCTTACCTGGGGCAGAGCAAGAGAGTAAGCACTCACAAAAATTTCAACAAACTGCAAAAGGCAGAGTGTGGACTAGCATGAAAGCATAGAACCCCCGGGAGTCTGAGGTACAAAGATGCAAAGGAAGCTTGGCATCCACTTGCAGGCTGTTCTTTCTGGAACTCATTGGGCATGCATTAAATTGACTGGGTGTGATGGCAAGGAGGGTGGGGCAGGAGACCAGGAGCACTCCACTTGGTGGTTCACGCCTGGAAGAGGGGAGGAGTGGGGAGTCTTTCTGGAAAAGGCAGAAAGCCTGTCAAGGTCCTTCTTCCCTACCTCCTCTAAGGTACAAAATCTCCAAACTGCTAAAGGATTGGAAGCATACCCTATCACTCTCAGGGCACAGTTGAAAACCAACTGCAATTGAGGGATGGGATTAGAAAAGAACCCATTACACCTTTGGGTGAGGCAGGAAACAGACTTGAGTTCAGACCATCACAGATTCTCTATCATCCAGGTGAGGCAGAATCACTGATAAGAATGGCCCACCCCTGAGATCTAGGGACACAATATCTATTTGCTGTCTGAACCTGGACAACATAGAATGAACTCCCTGCCTTTCCCACTAAGCAAGCACACAGTCATCCCACATGTACCTATTTCTCATCTCCAGTAAAAATCAGAAATATTGTATTAGGAACTACTTTAGTATTATTCTCACAAGAGAACCCTTGCTACTTAAGGAAGCCAAGTATGGCCATGACTTAGTGACCCAGCAGGTAGTCTAGCTTTTCCACAGTACACATAGATAATGTCTCCTTCCTCTCTCTATCACTTCTTCACATTCAGCTAACTCTTACCTCCAGGCAATGTCCATCAAGTCTTGACCACAAAATGTTATAATTAGTAGACTCACTCAAACATATCATCTCTCAGGAGATATCAAACCACATATATGCAGTCAGCTCCGTTTTGGGACCCTGTACTCATTCATCCTCTTGCTCTTGGGCCTTCTATTCACCTAATTATGTTGATAATTACTTACAGTCTCTTACTTACAGTCCCCTTTGAGTACTTTACTTGCACAGATAGAGAGGATTTCATATCTGTATTTTGTAGCTCGACATATATGTACTAGAAAAGTCAAATGTTTATATCTTTGTATAAGCTAAAAAACAGCTCACTACAATGTGAAGGCAATTCAGCCCTCCAATTGTTAGCTGGAAAGGGAACAGTATAATCTTTTTGGAGCAACAGATATTTCTTTATTGGTTAAAAACACTAAACATCATAAATTTAAGTCATTCTCCAAAGTATATTAGTAGAAGCACAATATTTACAACAGAAAAGAAGTTCTGAAATACAGATCAGTGAACACACACACACACACCAAATCAAGATTCAAAGACATGCAAATTTATAGCATAGATTTCAATAGAGGTATGTCTTACACTAGAAAGAGAATTATATTAATGACCAGAAGCAAATATGAGAGTTAAATGTACATGACTTTTAGTAAAGATGTCTTAATAATGAAGTTGCCCAGAGATCCTACCTAGGATAGTTTTATTTAGCATTTTTATGCATCATCTGAAACAGGAAATGCAGAGTGGAACCTTTACATTTGTGGAATACAGAATCTCTTCTAGATTAGTAGATGTCAAAGTAATGATGACAAAATGTAACATAAGATGATTTCCCAAAACTCCAAAAATTATGGAGACCGAACTATTTGAGAAAGAGACAGTTTACAAAAAACACAATACTGGTCTTAAAGAAAAATAATAATAGCCAGAAAATAATAATCACAACTATTAATAGTTATAAGATATCATATACATCATTTCATCCAATCCTTAACAATCCTTCACAATAGCTATTCTTCCTGTTTCATAGACAAGCTAACAGGCTCAGAAGTTTAAGTGGTTTGCCCAGTGCTACAATGCTTGTTGGATACAGCTATAAAAAACAAAACAAAATGTGACACATGATTATTAAGCTTTGACTCCTTGGCAATTTTAAATGTCTAAGATATTTTAGGGGAACTAATAGAAAACCAAATCTGACAGTAGAAATTCCATTCCTGTTCTTGGTAGGCTGACTTCCACGCTCTTAAATCCACAGCCTTCATTAATAAATCGGCAGGAAGTTAGAGAACAGTAAGTTTGGAGAAGGAACAGTGGTCTGTACCAGAGACTGAAAGCTAAAGACAGAAAATTTGCTTAAAAAGCCTCTTTGGAATTGTATGGAAGAATGCCAAACTCAATGTTACCAGTAAATGTGAGTTGGTATTACAAATTATTTGCAAAGGGAATGAATTCCTGAGAATTCATAGTGTATTTATGCATGAAATCAACCAGCAGAGGGAGCTGCTAAAAGAATATACAGTAGAGGCTACCTAGCCCCTACCTTAGTCACAGGTTGTTTTACAAAAGTCTGTTTCTAAGCCAATTGTTTAGAATGCAGAATTCATTTCACCAAGGGACCACTGTCCCAAATCTGGGATCAGCACTATGGCCCTCAAGCTAAATCCAGCCCACCACCTGTTTTTGTATGGCCCACAAGCTAAGAACGGTTTTCACATTTTTAAAAGGTTGAAAAAAATAAAAGATGACTAACATTTCATGATACATGAAAATTACATGAGATTCAATTTTCAGTGTCCACAGATAAAGTTTTACTGGAATACAGCCACACTCATTTGTTTATGTATTGTCTATGGCTGCTTTCACATAGAAGACTTGAGACAGAGACCATATGGCTCGCAAAGCCTAAAACACAGGCACACACACGATGTGGCCCTCTACAAAAGAAATTTGCCAGTCTTCATTACAAATTGTTATTACACTCCCAGACTAGCTAGTGAAAAGTATATCATTTAAAACAGGGGTTTCTAACTCACTTTCACAGGGGGCCACATGGGCCTCGAGGTTTCCTTCAAAGGACTAAATGTAATTTCAGCTCCTCAACAATTACGTAGTAGTTACATTTATACAGTCCTAAAATTATTTCAGCCCTTTGAAGGCAACTGTGAGGCTGATGTGGCTCCCAGTGAAAATGAGTTTGACACCCCTGATTTAAAATGTGGTTATGCTGTAGTGTTAACAGCATCCCCAAGTCTATGCCTAGAGATCTTCTGAGAATGCCAGTGGTATTCCAACATGGAAGCAGTGAATATCAAAGCAAATCTTTCAAAGTAATACTTTTAAATACCTTTGTTTGTGCTATCCAGTCCAATTGGAATATACTTCCCCCAACAAAAATGATAAAAATAGCTAACATTTGTGAGTTAACAAAATTGAGCATTTTCAATATATTTTAAGTATTTTTACATGCATTGTTCTATTTAATTCTCACAACAACTAGATGAAACAGTTGCTATTAATATGCCCATCTATGCCCATACTCAGATGAAAAAACTGAGACCAAGAAAAATTAAAATAACTTGCTGCAAGTAACACTCTTAATAAGTGCCAGGGCCAAAACCTTGGCAATCTAGAACAAACTTGGGTATTGTGCAATTTATCCACTAACCACAAAGCTATATTTCTTTTGCAACTTTTGAAAGCCCTTCCAATTCTTAAGTCAATTCAAATGCCATCTTCTTCATAAAGCCTTGCTCCCAGATTTCCTATGCCCACAAGTTCAAAATAATCATGTTAGACTGCAGCCATATCAGAGGGTTACTGCACAATCAAAAGATCATAAGCCTGTACACTATCAAGAGAGGGATGCAGATAAAAAGGACTCAGAGGGCCACATCTCAACATTGCAGAAGCTGACCCAGGTCTCACCAGTGGTAAGGAATGTGGTATTGTTGCTTATGACTCCAAACTGTCTCATGACTTAAATATCACCTAGAAGGAGTGGAACTTTGAAATACAGTATTTACAGAGATAATGAGTTGTCTAGTATGATATCAAGGTGAAAATCCTTGCTGAAACTGAAAAAATTAATTATGTGCTCCTAATTAAATACTGGTTACCAGATATATCAAGAAAGGATTTCATTTGATTTTACAACAAGGATACTAGCGGGGATGAAGTTAAGACTCCAATATATATACCACTGTATGGAGTTAGGTGACATCTTTTGTCCTCTGGTACCACAGTTCCAAGAGTATTGGAGATCAGACCCATAACACAAGAATGCAAGAAAAGAGGCAGCAAGCTAGTTTCCAGAAAGAGGAAAACAGAGAGAGAGAGAATTAAAGTGGCAGAGAGAGATGATATAAACAACATTTGAAAATAATGAAATATTATTAAAACTTTCCAAATTTGATAAAAACCATACTAAAAAAACAGATCCAAGAAGTTCAAAGAATGCCAACAAGCATAAAAAGAAGAAGTAATCTTATGATTAAATAGCTCGAAATAAATAATAAAGTGAAAATTTTACAAATAACCAAAGGAAAAGGGGATTCTGGTCCACTGTTGGTGGGATTGCAGACTGGTACAACCATTATGGAAAACAGTATGGAATTTTCTCAGAAAACTAAAATTGGACCTGCCTTTTGACCCAGCAATTCCACTGCTAGGATTGTATCCTAAGAATCCTAAAACACCAATCCCAAAGAACATATGCACCCCAATGTTCATAGCAGCACAATTTACAATAGTCAAGAGTTGGAAGCAACCTAGGTGCCCGTCAGTAAATGAATGAAGGAAAAAACTATGGTACATATACACAATGGAATTCTATGCCGCAGAAAGAAAGAAGGAGCTCCTACCTTTTGCAACATCATGGATGGAACTGGAAAGCATTATGCTGAGTGAAATAAGCCAGGTGTTGAAGGACAAATACCATGTGATCTCACTTTTAACAGGAAGCTAAACAACAAAACAAACAAGCAAGCAAAATATAACCAAAGACACTGAAATAGAGAACAGGCTGACAGTGACCAGAGGGGAGAGGGGAGGGAATTTCAGGGGAAATAGGGGAGGGATTTAGAGGAACATATATAAAGGATACATGGACAACAACTGAGAAGGGTGGAAATGGGAGGGAGGGAGGAGTATGGGGGGTGGGATGGGATGGGAGTAATAGACAGAAAACTGTACTTGAAAAATAATTAAATAAAAAAGGGGGAAAAAAAAACAACCAAAGGAAGAAAAATACATGCTATGTACAGAAGAGTAAAGACAATTAAAATGTCAGATGTCTCACTGAAACCAATGCAAGTGAGAAGACAGGAGCAACACTTTTGAAGTACTTAAAAATAATTTTAAAAAATAAAGACCATCAACCCTGTCTACTTGGAATTCTATCACTGCAAAAATGTCTTTTGAACAATAAAGGTGAATATAGAGAACACTGAAGGTTCCACCAAAAAACTACTAGAGCTGATAAATGAATTCAGTAAAGTAGTAGGATACAAAATAAATATTCAAAAATTGGTTGCATTTTTATACACTAATAAGGAACTATTAGAAGAACTATCAGGGAAGCTAAGAAAATAATCTCATTTACATAAAAAATACCCAGGAATTAATTTAACCAAGAAGCTAAAAGACCTTTACTTTAAAAAGTATGACACTGAAGAAGGAAACAGAAGAATATACCAATAAATGAAAGCACATACTGTGCTTAAGGATTGGAAGAATTAACATCATTAAAATATCTATACTACCCAAAACAATCTACAGATTCAATGCAATTCCTATCAAGACTCCAATGGCTATTTTAACAGAACTACAACAAATAATCCAAAAACTTGTATGGAAACACAAAAGACCCCAAATAGCTACAGCAATTTTGAAAAAGAAGAACAAAGTAGGAGGTATCATACTACCTGATATCAAGGCTACAGTAATCAAACAGTATGGTAATAGCATAAAAACAGACACATAGATCAAAGGAATAGAGAGCCCAGAAATAAAAGCATGCCTATATGGTCAATTAATCTATGACAAAGGAAGCAAGAACATACAATGGGGTACAGATAGTTTGTTCAATAAATGGTATCAGGCAGATACATGAAAAAAATGAAACTGGGCCATCACATATAAATATAAACTCAAAATCATTAAAGACTTAAATGTAAGACCTGACACCATAAAACTCCTAGAAGAAAACATAGGCAATAAAATCTTGAACATTTCTCTTGTCAATATACAAGGTGCAGCACAAATAACACCCCTTTATTATTATGTAAAAGTCTTTTATTACAAAATCATAAGCATGTATTTCTGTAACATAACAATATCACTCTCAAGCACACAATATAACATTTCACATGAAATGTTCAAATTGCTGTCCATCATGTGTAAGACATTCATGTACCCTACCAACCATGCTCTGGGAATATATATACCCAGATATATATTCTGGGTATATATCTGAAGAAATCCAAAACACTCATTTGTAAGCATATATGCACCCTCATGCTCAATGCAGCATTATTTACAATAGCTAACATATGAAAACCCCCCAAGTGCCCATAAATGGACAAGTTAATAAAGAAGATGTGGTATAGATATAAAATGAAATATTACTCAGCTATAAAAAAGAATGAAATTTTGCCCTGACTGAATGTCTCTGTTGGAGTGTTGTTCCATACACTAAAATGTTTAGGGTTCGATTCCCATGCAGAGCACATACCTAAGTTGCAGGCTCGATCCCTGGTCAGGGCAAATACAGGAGGCAATTAAGTGATGTTCTTTTCTCACATCAATGTTTATCTCTCTATCTCTCCATTTCTCTTTCTCTCCATCCCTTCCCTTCCTCCCTCTCTAAAATCAATGAATATATCTGCATATTGTTGGGTGATGATTTTATTATTTTTTCATATTTCTGTCTCAGTTTTATTTCAAAATAGCTGCCCATTTAATCTACATTGTGAATTTAGTGGTATACAGATGTTTACAATATTTATTTAATTTTTGTTGGAATGCCCCATTTTCATAAATGATATTGGCAATTTGCTTTCAGAAGCAGAAATCAAAAAAAAATCCCATTTGATATAGCAAAAACAAAAATAAAATACCTAGGAATAGACCTAACCAATGAGGTAAAAGACCTGTATACAGAAAACTACACAACACTGAAGAAAGAAATCAAGGAGGACACAAACAAATGGAAACATATACCGTGTTCATGGATTGGAAGAATTAACATCATCAAAATGTCCATATTACCCAAAGCAATTTACAGATTCAATGCAATACCTATTAAAGTATCAATGGCATATTTCACAGACATAGAACAAACACTTCAAAAATTTATATGGAACCATAAACGACCTTGAATAGCAGCTGCAATGTTGAGAAAGAAGAACAAAGTAGGAGAGATCATAATACCTGATATCAAACTGTATTACAAGGCCACTGTAATCAAAACAGCCTGTTACTGGCATAAAAACAGGCACATAGACCAATGGAACAGAACAGAGAACCCAGAAATAAACCCAACTCTCTATAGTCAATTAATATTCGACAATGGGGCTTTACCCCATTTTATTTTAACATAAAATTGGGGTAAAGATAGCCTCTTCAACAAATGGTGTTGGGAGAACTGGGCAGCTATGTGGGTGAGGATTTTAAAATAACAACAACAAATTGTAGTTAAGTGAAACAGAGGGTTCCTAGGAAGGCATTCCTCCTAAAGGACCCACACATAAAATTAATCAGACTCACTGGCGCTGAGCTCCAGCACTAGGGAAGCAGCTCAAAAGGCACCAGGGACACAAGGGGAAGGACTGAATTGTTTTACTTCTGGGCAAGGGCTGGAGGGGCAGCTCTCTCCAGACAAAAGTGCTGGCAGAGGCCATTTTTACTTTGCTGAGCCCTCCTCCCCTCACAGAAACAGGAACCACATCTGAGTCTTCATAAATCTGGTATATATACTGTTTACCTCACCCTGGTGACTCCCTGAGAATCTGCTCCACCCAACTTGCAGGCCCACCCAAACTGTTTCCAATGACTTCCATACAAACAGCCTCTCTTAACTCTTGCTTTGGACTTTCCTAAAAATTCTCAAACAAGTGACATCTGGCCTCTGAATAACTGATACCTCTTGCTAAGTGGACTCAAGCCCAGCACCAGTGGCAGCCAGACTTGGTCCACAGCTTGGTCTCTCCCAGGCAGCTCCAAGCCCAGCACAAGTACCAGCCATTTTCAGATCACTCTGTTGCTCATGCCAGGTGGTTCTGGTCACAGAACAAGCAGTGACTGTCCTTGTTCTGCACCTCCCAGTAGGCCCCAGAACCAGTGCACCCAGAAGATAGCTTCAGACCAGGCTGATTACAACACAGCCACCTCTACAAGAGACACACTCAAGGGGTGAACTTGGTGGCACCAAAGCCCTGCTGAAGCAAGTCCTGTTCTGTGGAGTTAGCTCTTGCATAGCAGCTACTCAGCTGTAGTCACAACTGGTCCTCACAGCTGGTTGACCTGGGGGTCAATCCCTCCCAGTGATGTGTGAACAGCAATCAAGGCTCAACTACAAGAGGATAGTGCACAAAGACCATACAGAGGTGTATCTGGAGCACCCAACTCCAGTGACTGTGGAGGCTATGCCACTGGGCCATATAGGACATCTACTACATAAGACCATTCTACCAAGACCAGGAAATGTAGCTCTACCTAATACATAGAAATGAACACACGGAAGCACCCAAAATGAAGCAGCCCAAATGAAAGAACAAGAGGAATCCCAAGAAACAGAACTAAATGAAATCAAGGTGAGCAAATGACTAGATACAAAGTTCAAAACAATGGTTAAAAGGATGCTCAAGGAACTTAGTAAGAACTTCAACAGCATAAAAAAGGACATGGAAACCATAAAAACAACCAGCCACCAATGAATAATACACTAGCTGAAATGAAGAATACATTACAGGGAATCACAAGTAGAATAGATGAAGCAGAGGATCAAACCAGTTATTTGGAATATAAGGCAGCAGAAAAGGCCAATGAGAACAGAAAAAAACCAACAACAACAACAACAAAAACAAAATGAGGACATGGTAAGGAGACTCTGGTGCAATGTCAGGCATAACATTTGCATCTTGGTGGTGCTGGACAGAGAAGAGAAAAAGCAAGAAATTAAAAAGCTACTTCAAAATAGTGACAGAAAACTTCCCCAACCTGATGAAAGAAATAGATATACAAGCCCAGCAAGTGCAGAGGGTCCTACACAAGATGAACCCAAAGAGGACCATACCAAGACACATCACAATTAAAATGGCAAAAATTAAAGACAAAGAGAAAATCTTAAAAGCAGCAGAAAAGCAGTTAGTTACCTATGGGGGAGCTCCCATAAGACTGTCCACTGATTTCTCAGTAGAAACTCTGTAGGCTAGAAAAGACACATAAAATACTCAAGGTGATAAAAATCAAGGAGAGATTACGCTACCCACCAAAGCTATCATTTTGAATCAAAGGTCAGATAAAGAATTTCCCAGACAAGTAAAAGCTGAAGAAGTTCATCACCACAAACCAGTATTACAAGAAATATTAAAGGATCTGCTTTATGAAGAAAAAAAGATTAAAAATTTTGAATACTAAAATGGCAATAAATAATTACTTGGAATGCAAATGGATTAAATGTTCCAATCAAAAGACACATGGTGACTGAATGAATAACAAAACAAGAACCTTACATATGCTCTAAAAGAGAGACTCGCTTCAGGTCAAAAGAAACACAGACTGAAAGTAAAGGGATGGAAAAAAGATATTTCATAAACATGGAAACAAAATAAAGCTGGGGCAGCTATACTTAAACCAGAAAAAATAGACTTTAAAACAAAGGCCATAACAAGAGACAAAGAAGGACCCATCAACTCTACTTCTGGGTTTTTATTTGAAGAAACCCAAAATACTCAACCAAAAAGACATATTTTTATTGCAGCATTATTTACAATAGCCAAGATATGAAAGCAATCAAAGTGTCTATCATCAACAGATGAATGGATGAAGGAGAAGTGGTACATACATGCAATAGAATATGACTCAGCCATAAAAAAAGATTGAAATCTTGCCAACTGCAGCAACATGGATGGACCTAGAGGTTATTATGCTAAGTGAAATAGGTCAGACAGAGAAAGACAAATATCCAATGATTTCCTTTATATGTGGAATATTTAAAAAAATAAACAAACAAGCAGAAGAAAAACAGACTTATAGATACAGAGAACAATTCGAAGGTTGCCAAATAGGAGGGAGGTTGGGAATAGACAAAAAAGTGAAGGGAATTATAAGTACTAATTGGTAATTATAGAAGAGTCATAGGGATATAAAGTACAGCATAGGGAATACAATCAATAATATTGTAACAACTATGTATGGTATCAGATGGACACTAGATTTATTAGGGTGATCACTTTGTAAGTTACATAAATGTCTAATTATGTGGTTGTACACCTGAAAGTAATATAATATTGTATGTCGACTGTAATTTTAAAATAATAAATAAAAAAGAAATAAAGCTGCAATTTGTGTGCAAAATTTGGGTAGAAAATTAAAAAAATACAATTTCACACTTGGCAGGCCAAGTGAATTATAAACAGTTTATATTTGCCTATTAGTGGTACCATTTAAGCTGATAAGCAGATAGACCAAGTAAGATGAGAACTATACTATTTCTGTATATTAAAATTTGGGTGAGATGTTTTGGTAACTACTGTGCAGTTATTTTAACAGTGGCCATCCTTGCAATTTAAAATATAATTTTTGCTAATAACAATGTGGTCCCATCACTCACTCAGTAGTAGAACTCATGTTTACAAGTATACTCAAGAACATTAGATCTGATAAAATGCCATGAAGAATGCTAGACAGCCACCACAGTTTGTCATGATGCTAATTTACAAAAGGGCAATTTCTCCTGAGTTATTTCATGTTGTGATGTTGTGATAAAGAGAACAAAAGCATCATTAAAGTCAAAATTTTTCTATCTTGATTACAAAGCTTCACATTCATTTCTATGAGAACATACATCATTAATTACATGATTTAAAAACTATGAAGTCTTCAGGAAGCTATCCCTCTTATAATCTGTTGTAACAAGTACATTTTTGGGACAGACCATGCCACTTAACCATAGCAAGACACACTGGCTCAAAGACAGTTATATTTCTACTCTAGCAACACACTCAGCAGAAACAGAAGGTTCAAATATCACTGCACTGGCTGGTCTCTTGACTCTCTCCTGAAAAATATGAAGTGTAGGATGGTGCTTTTGTACCACCTAGAATCCTTTTTTGTCTTGTGAAATTCTCTGACTTTTAGCTGAAAGCTTGTGTTACATAAGAGACTGAAATTGTAGAAAGTCAAGTGGTATAAACCTGGGAGGACATTCACATGTGACCCTGTTAACTAATTCCAGTTCATCACATCACAGAACATTCTAAAAAGCTATATTCTGCTGGGTAAGAAAGAACTCATGAGAATGCAGAATATGCTATCAGATACATATTTGAGCATGTTTTTATGTTAAAAAGTATTCTTTAGAATTGAAGTGGGTAGTTGGAACTTGGAATGCTGTCTTTATTATCAGTTTTTACATTAATTTTCAACTTTAAACTTAAAGGTCTGACACAAAATCCAATGAAGAAGATAATGAGCAAAGGAAAAGAAAAGAGGGAGAAAGATTCCTACATATTACCTAGAAAGACACACAATCACACCTTGTTTTGCATACCTGATGTTCTCCTAGATGCCTGGGTATAGAAAGTTTTTTTTTTTAAGTGTAAATTTTGGACGCATGAAATTACTTTTAAAGATAAGCACCCAATAAATCTTTAAATTCTTCATATTTAACATATAAAATCACAGACTATCAGAGTCAGGTTGAAAGTCTTTAGGGAGTATCTAACCTAAAATCACCCATTTTACATGACAGGAAAACAGCTCCAGAGTGGGACAAGGACATAAGTTAGTAACTTTAGTGAATTAAAGTTCAATGAATTATCTTTATATGTCCCTGTCATAAATAACCCACGTCTAAGTTATCTGTTGCACACATCTGGAATATTACAGAATGAGACACAGCTGACTCAGAGCATGACATAAGATTCTTAATTATTAGCAAGTGCTAAAATTTCTAGCCATTTTAAACATTGGAAAATTCTGATTTATTACTGCTGGTAAAGTTTTTATTAACTGAGAATGAATATCCACTTTTAGAACAATTTACATTTTCATATACTACAGGTTTTGGGCTGGAAGGATTCTTAAAGTTTCAGTTCTCTTTCAAGCTAACCGAATTCTCTATACGATATTAGAATCTTCTCTATAACAGCCATGCCCATGGTCACTTGGGTATCTGTTTGGATATATTCCATCTTTGAGAACTTTCAAACGTGAAAAAGATTTTCTTTAATTGTGCCAAAATGTATATCCCTTTGATCTCTCTATCCATTACCCCTACCAAGGGTACTACATTTTGACAACACATAAAACATATCTTATCTCCCTCTTCCATATGATAGCCCTTCAGAGCTATAAGGATGGTGAACATATGGTTTCTCCTCTCCAGACAAAGCAGTTCTGTTTCCTTTAGACATTGTTCATATGATATGTTTGGGAGAAGGGAAATCATACTGGTAAAGAGTACAGTCTTTGGCGTCACACTCTGAAGGTTCAAATCCCATAACCACAACTTGCTCACTGTTGTATTCGGATGGTGAATATCTTCTCTGTATCTCCGTTTCCCTCATCTACCAAAAAGAAATAGTAATGTACCAATTCCATACATTGTTGTAAAGAGTAAAATAAATTATTTGTGGGGCATTGGGGTAGACAGGATGACCACTGTCACCAATTTTTCAAATCCTCCCTGTATTAGAAGTATACATTCATGCTCTTTGCCATGTCTGCAGAGCTACTATGGGTGGACATACTTTTCTGTCCCACTGATGGTGGGTTTAGACAAATGACTGGCTTTAGTCAATGTAACATTAGCAGCAGTGATATAATCACAGACTTTAAACATGCTGGCATGTGCTGTGATGAATTTGGATCAGAATATGCCCTCAAGGAGTGACCACACAAAGTCAATTTAAACCCAATCTGCCTTCTGAAGACAAGCTTAGCCTATCTCAAGTCCAATAGAGCCAAAACTGATACACAGACTTTTGAGAAAAAGTTTTTTGTTGTAAGCCATTGAGACTTCAAGGTTGTTAACTATTGCCACAATGATGCAGCAATAGTTAAATACCCCTCAACTCAGTATATAACAATAAACACTTAGCTCTAGCTCTCTTGCCAGGCTGACTGGAGTTCAGCAGATTTATGTTGGTCTGGGCTATGATTCACTCCAAAAGCTGAAGATGGGGTCTGGATCTGCTCCTAATATGTCCTACCCTCCTCAGACCAGAAGCTATCCAAGACATATTCATCTTATAGTGAACAGGAAGAGTGTAAGAGGGCAAACCCAACGGAAAAAAACTACAAAGAGCACAAGCTGTGCTTTTGTCTGTCACATCAACTTGCTAACCATTAGTCAAAGACAATTATGTGCCCAAGTCCAAAATCGAGAGTAGGAGAAGTAAACTCTGTAGACCTTGAGTCCAAAGCAATCACACAGCCATGCTCAACGTTAATAGGATGGACAATTTTACTATTCTAATAGATTTGGGGTGAGGGAGGAGTGAATATTTAACTAAATGATAATCTAATACACCACTGTTATGCAGCAAAAACTAGCACAAGCTCTCAACAGAATGTTTGGTACATAGAAATTGGTAAGCAAATTCTAGCTATCATAATTAAACAATAATTAAGGTCCTTCTCTATTTCTGTTACTCTCCTATAAATGTCCATTGTTACTATACTTCTCAAAAATAGACGCTGATACAGAAAGCAATGGTTATATATGGTCTGACTCGGTAAGATTATCATAGTTCTCATTCTAGGTATTTTTTCTTATTTTAAAATGACGTAAGCATTAAAAATTTTGGTAGTCCATTACTCTCACCTAAAATCAGCCCTTTATTCCATGCAGACTGGTGCTTAAACATTACTTCCCATTAAGTGAAAGATCATTTAGCTGTATGTATAATGAAGTCCATCTTGTTACATTTAATTTAGTTGCAGCCTAGTCAGATATTTTGGGGCCCTGATTTTATCACCTTTGTGTCATACATGTACACTCTATCTTCATCCAAGTCATTGAGAAAAATGTTTCACTGATAACATAGAAGGAAAGGATTCAACTGGACAATATCTACCCAGAGAAGCTGTGGAATACCTACCCATAAAAACAGAGCTGACTGCTTTCGGCAAAAGTAGGCCTCCTGAAAGCCCTGAAAGTTCTCTAAGTTCATTCTTTCCGTGTTCTTCCTGAGCAGCTGCTTGCAGCCTGTGTTGAGGCCATGAGTCTGTAGGGGAGAGGAGGATGGAGGGCCAAATCTGGAAGCAAAAAGAGCTCTGCTTCTGGGCAGGAACTAATGGGTCCTGCCAAGCCGTCCCTGAATAAAGGAGCAATGCTATGGGTAGAAAGAGCAGCACTAGCAGTGGGGTACACATCTTTGGCTGGAATGACAGAGTTTTCATTGACAGTAAACATTGACTGCTTAGACTAGGAAGGCAATCTTAGGAATATCTGAAAAGACAAATGCCAAGAATAGAAAACATTTCCCACAATTCACAAGACAGAAGCTTGCTGGTTTTTTAAAGGTAATATTTGAACATGGAAAAATTTTAATCATAAAAGGCTATATAGTGAAAAATAAGTCTCCCTCTTGCCTCTGGCCAATCCTTAGAGGCAACAATTGTTACTCAGACTCTGTCATAGTTTTGCAGAGTTATTTCCATGTAATTACAAGCATATTTATACACATAGCATTTAATAATCAAAAGGAAGCAGAGCACATAAACTCATTTAATTTTGAACGTCCATTTTATACCTGGAAAGAGTAGAACATCTGAGTTACACATATGAAGTTCCTGAGGTTCACAAAGGCTAATTGATTTGATAAAGTCTTAAGTCTATTAAGAGGAAAAGTCAGTATCTGATCTGAAAAGCCAGGACTGGAGTAAGACCTAAGCATAACAGGCATGAGTTTACATAAAGGAAAAACAGCCACCATATTATTTAGGGAAAATTTTCCAAATCTGTAAATAGACTGTAGCCATTTAAAGGGGCAATAAAGAGTTGTTTGGTTGTAACTGGGACCCAAATTCATGCCCTACAACATTAGCCACACCATGGCAGCTTAAAAGAGTGACTGATGATTTCTCTTTTTGCACTTTGTGAGTAGGGGATCTGGTATTTCTCAAAACCCTAAAATATTCTAACTGAAAACTGTCCTAAGAAAAAGGAAATGTTTCAATTTGAAATCTTTAATTAAAGCCACATTCATAATTCTAAGTATTTAAAAAGAAAGTTAAAGAAGAAATTTACTTTTGCACATCACAGAGATTAAAATAAACACAGAACTTTGCCAAAAGACATGTCTCCAGCTGCACTGAAGAAACATCAGAGTAGACCAGCACTGCAGCTTTTGCAAGAGAAAGACTGAAGGCAAAGTCATGTACAGAGAGGCAAACAATCATAATGTAAAACTCATGTTCCCTGTTGGAATAGAATTCTGCAGAAATGCATCTTACACACACACACACACACACACACACACACACACACAGAGAGAGAGAGAGAGAGAGAGAGTGAGAGAGAGAGAGAGAGAGAACAAGAACTACAGTTGTTCCCCAGTATTAACTCAATAACTATCAGCTATAAGTCTATTTCCTTGAGGTCCACCAAGGCCACAGATGTTTGCTCCATAAAACCATTGCCACTTTGGGGACAAGCTCAATCAACTTGTGCCTGAAAATAATTCACATGGGTCTTTACACTGCAGAACTCATTACTTCAGGGATTTCCCAGAGCCCCACATTCCTGGCTGCCTGATCCAATAAGAGAATGCATGTTTATTTTGCCAGGATACACATTATGGTGGAAGAAAAATCCTTCAAAATTCCTGTAATTCCTAAGAAATCTATTGCCTCAGATATGGAATGATTTACCTGTTAGAGAGAAAAGTGGGTCCTTACCAGTCACCAGAATAATGCTTCTTGATATCTCTGTCAGCAATGTTTATGGTGCATGCACTTTTTACAGAAGTTTACACCAGAAGCTTGGAAGAAGCAGAAGTACTCTAAAAGAAATCAAAGGCCAAAAGCATCTTTTACAGAATACAGATGTGTGAAACACCTACTTGAAACGTCTACTAAACATACAGAGAAGTAACTCCAGCATTTCAGCTTTGTTACTTCTATCCGGGTGACTTGGATACTTTTACCAATATCTGTAGCTTCTATTACCATCTACATGGTGAAGCCTCCCAAATCTTGCTGGCACTCTCACCTGTGGTATAGACCTGTGTATTCACTATCTTGACAACTTCACATGGGTATTTAATAGCATCTCAATGCAATGTGTCCAAAGTAGAACTTAGTTTGTCTTCTCCCAAATATGTTCCTTTCTTGAACTGCCTCCTCAGTAAAGAGCAACATTCTCCCAGTTGCTGAACACAGAAACAGGGAGGTCATCCTTCACTTCTCTCCCCTTTTTCCCCTCCTCCCCAGATATTTAATCTACCACTCAATCTATCTCACACATCTACTTCTTTCTATTGCATTGTCATAGTCTAATCCAGTCTCTACAACCACCCACTGGGGCATCTGCATTAGCCTAACTGAACACCCTGCCTCCTGCCATTCCAATTCATTCTTGACTTGGAGTCAGAATGATCTTTTAATAACACAAATTAATTCAATCTCTTCTTTGCTTAAAAAGCATCCATGGTTTCCCATTACTACTGGGATGAAGCATCATAATCTTAACATGGCCTACCATCCCCCCCCATTTCCTGGTCTCTGCAGCATTCTCCAGCTTCATCACAGCCCCTAACATGCCAAGTCCCTCTATTTCCATTCTGATCAAACTAAATGTTTAATCAATTGTACATACTAGTATCTCCCACTTCTGGGTCATTGAACCTTCTCTTTCCTCAGTCTGGAACATCTGATCACTCTCAACTACCTTGGCCTGCTTATCTCATATTTATCCACCAGGAAAAAAGTCCACAACAGCCAGTTTCCTACCTTCTCTGTCTTGTTCAGCTTTGCCACTTTACTGCCTAAAACAACATATGCATATGTTAGATGCTCAACAAATATGGGTTGAATTAATAAGTGAATATTTTAGGTCTTAGTATAAATACCATTTCCTCAATGAAGCTTTCTATGATTCCCAGAAAAAAATTAGATCCCTTAACTACACACTCCTATAGCATCCTGTACATGGTCTATGATCTAGGAACTACTTCCAGAAAACGAATTAGAGCTGTTTGTTTCCCTTTTCTCAGTGATCACATTTCTGTGCTGCCTATTGTCCAAGATCTGAAACCTATCTACAGTTTATCCAACTTTTTAGTTGTTTAAGTCAAGAGCACAATTCTGGTTTCTGTTATTCCCTTTTGGCTGGAGGTGAACATTTCAGGTCAGTTTTCAAGACTAAAATTCACATACTTTACTTTGTAATTTCTATATATTAGCATTCTCTGTGGTTTAGATTCTATTTCCTCCCTGAAGCTAGTTAGCCTTTCCCCCTTGATACCCACTTAAACCCACATGCTAATTTCCATTGAGCCAGGACTTTATTTTGTTTATTTCTAAATATCCCTGAATCCCCAGAGCCCAGAGCAACACAGGAACATACAGACATTGAACAACTTAGAAGTTCAATGAAAATTGCCCCGAAATATCCTCACTCGTTGCATATCTGTTATCCAGATATGGGTAGCCCAAAGTAGGACATAGGCCTTGGCAAATCAATCCTATAAATAACTGGTTCACTGATTTTGGAAGTGAAAATATTCACATTTAACTTTTAACTATTTCAATTCTTTATCAGTTTATTCTTCAAAATAATTAAATCCTACTTATTTATCACATTGTCTACTTTAAAAAAACAATTTAGCATTTATTTTGTTATGATTTGCAGCCACTATGCTAAGCATTAACTTATTTCATCCAACCTATGAGATGATGTCTATTATTATTCCCATTCAATTGGTGAGAAAAGTGAGGTACAGAAATATTAGGTGAAATATCAATATAACAGAGCTGGTACACAATGGAGCCAGGATCTGAACACAGTGTGAGCATGTGTATTTTATCACAGCCTAAACTGCTGTTTAGTACTTTCTACTTCCAAATGGGACTATAGATGGCTTGAAATAGAAGACCTATACAAAACATTTCATTAAAACAGAAATTTAAAATAAAAGAGTGATTTAAAGCCCATATTTTCTTTAAAATTTAGGTTAATATATATTCCTGTAAAAGATCATTAATTTTAGTTCCAAGCTTCCCATCACTTAGGAATATAAGGGATTCAATGAGTCAAACAAATAAATTTTATTTTATAATAAAAGAAAGGATGTTAGTTCATCTTCTAAAAGGAATGTAGGCAATAAGTTCTTACATAATAGATATTGGATTGGCCAAAAATTCCATATGGTTTTTCCATAAAATAAAAATACATTTTTCATTTTCATCAATAACATTACTGATTTGGCTATTTTGAGTATATCAGCTATCTCCTGCAGGGTGTAACATTATTCTCAATTAATGTCTTGATGTGATCAAAATCAACTTCAAAGGGTCTACCCAACTGATTTCTCAAATTGTCCAGAGAGAAATCTCCAGCATGAAACTTCACAAACTACTTTTGAAATGTTCAAACAGTCACAGTTACCTTTTTCATACAATGCACAAATCTTTTTTTGCATTTCAGTTGCATTTTTACCTTTTTTGAAATAATAAAGCATAATATACTAGAAATCTTGCATATTTTCTCTCTTTCAATATTAAAATAGCTACACAAAAATTCACCAAGTATGATGTTTATAAAATGCAGGCTGATATGACAGCTGCCACAACAATATAATCTAACAAAATTGTTTCAAGTAAAATTAAAGACAACTAAGTACTAACTAGAGCCATATTATGGAAAAAACCAATTGAACTTTTTGGCCAGCCCAGTATTTCACAATAAACGATGATTTTGAGGATGGTTTTATAAAATATTCAATAGCATTCCCTATAATAAAACCATGTCCAATTAATTCCAGAGGTATAACATAAAAAACTCAATAAAAGTATATATGCAAAATAAGAAGTAATAAAATGCAGATAAATATTCATCTGTTGTTTTATCTGGTGTGAGAATTAAACTTGGAATCACAGAAAGGTAGAGAGCATTCCTTTGTCCACCTTCTTCAATTCTTAGTGAGCTCAGCTAAGATTGTGGCAACATCTGTGCGAGTGACATTGCAGGAAAAGCTCTCCAGTGAGAGTCTGAAATGAAGATATTTTATTGCTGCTGCTTGCAAGAAAATCCATATGCAGCCCTGGCTGGTGTAGCTCAGTGGATTGAGTGTGGGCCTGTGAACGAGAGATCACAGTTCGATTCCCAATCAGCCTGGTCTGGGTTGCAGACCAGGTCCCCAGTATGGGGCGTGGGAGAGGCAACCTTACACTGATATTTCTCTCCCTCTCTCCTTCCCTTCCCCTCTAAAGATAAATAAATAACATCTTAAAAAAAGAAAATCCATATGCTTTGAATATTAATATACAGATGACAAAGTTGCCAATGTATTATGAAAATAGCTAGAAAAATCCACCTTAAATCTGCTTAGAAATGGGCTACAGAGTGGCTGAAAAGAGGCTTAACATTTTCCTCCAAAAATAAAACAGAAAAGGTAAGTTTTAGCCAAGGAAATTTTATTAGTCTATGTACCAGTTATCTGCATTCATTCATTACAACAGATATTTATATTTGTTACACAAATCAAATATTTGTGAGTGCTTGCTGTGTGCCAGGCTATGTGCTAAATCCACTGGTCACAAATAATCTTCAGAGTAGTTTTATGAAACATTTGATTTGGGGAAAACTGCCTCTTGGTGGTTCTGTAAAAACTGGTTAATGTACTTGTAATTAATATCCCAGCGTAGTACTTTTCATAGTTTAGTTATCTACCTTTATGATTTTAGCTAAAGCTTCCTATTATCCATGCTAGTATTTACTTAATATTTTAATATGTCGACCATTTTTTTAATTCTCAAATTTTATTTTAATATAAATTTAATTTCTTACTGTAATGAAAATTATTATCACTTGTCAAAAATAAATACAGTAGCTAATACTTATTGAGTATTTGCTAGTATGTGGCACTATGTTAAATGCTTTACATGTATAAGCTCTTTCGATCTTCACATGAACCCCATGAAGTTATTACCATTAGTTCCTTTTACAGTTAAAAGCAAATAAACATGGGGGAAAGAACCTATGTTTATCCAAGACCTCAAAGCTAGTAGGTAGCAGGCCTATTAATCCAGGCTGAGTAATCCCAAAGCCTGTCGCCTAACCACTATAATACACTTCTCTGTAAACACAGATACAAATGGAAAACAAAACAATGCTATTAAATTCGAATTACATACCATTGGCTTTTGAAGTATTTGAGATATTCTGCTAGTGCTAAACTAAGGAAGTGTACTTGGGTAAACAGAATTTTAAAAAGCTTGAAACTAGAATAACTTCCTTACTACATGATTCAAATTCTATTCAATTCCATGTCCATAAATCATGTTAAATCAACTCATATACCACCTAAAATTGTCCTATATTTTAGTAAACAAAACTCCAGGATTAAGTGAGGTTAGATAGGGACTCCTTTGACTGTGATGCCACTAAGAAAAGTAAGTGTGGTTAAGTTAACAGTTTTTGGTTAATCTACATGGAACAAGCAGATCCTGCTTGGTGTCCCTTCAATGGAAGCCATGGTTTGAAATTTTCTGGGTAAAAGAACAAGAGGCAAACATATCCTTGAGTCTTCAATTATCCATAAGTTCACTCACAAAAGTTTATTGAAAATCTGTCACATGGCAGAAACAGGGTGACAGTGATGCACAAGACAGCTGCATACTCTAGCATGCTAATAAATAATACCAACAACTTGTTGTAGTTTTCTTGGTACTTTTCTGAAACCATTTTCTTAAATATTCCAGTCAGCAGTGTCAAGGCACAGTGGTGACTTGAAATCATCACTGCTAAAAATGTATGCATCGTGTTGATGATTCATGAGAAGATTCTGGGTGGTAAACAGGCAAACTTTTAAATTTTATTTGAATTTAAAAATATAACTAGCACCTTAGGTGAGGTAAATGTAAGTATTTACATAAAAAGTGTAAGCTGCTAGAAAGAAAAATGAAGTCAACAATTGAACAGATGGTGAGTAATTATGGCCAAAATCATGTAAGATGGTATAAATGACTGAAGTTTGGGAAACTCTTGCTCAGGCTAATACTGGTATTGTGTATCTCACGTTGACCGTGTTGACCCCCAGAAGTGGGTTTAGTAATCTCTCCATAAAAGAAAGGAAAAGCAGATATTCTACGCATAGGATTGGACATAGAGTAAAGCAAGATAACCTTGTCATTTCAGTACTTTTAGAGGAATCTGATTGCATTTCATTTCTCAGTGGGGAAGAAAACCTCTAGAAAAAACAGTTCTTCCTTGACATCCAGGCTGCATATACTTTTTTTCCTAAATAGTTTTTAATTCTTGGCCAATAGGAAAGAACCTAAATGAAATGCTTAAGTAGTTGATATAACAGTAGATAGAAGAGAAAAAGAATTCATCTTAGATTTTTAATTTTTCTCTCCTGCATATAGGTAGGAGAATAAAGACAGAGAAGCAGACTGGTAGATTTTTTTTTTGCATTTGCCATTTTGCATCTTCAATAAGTTCCTATCTAATTGTCAGGTTTTCAACTTCCATAGCTGAGGTTATTTTCAAAATAAAAATAGTCTCTAATTTTCTAATAACACACAGTGGATTACTGCTCAAAGAGGTATCAACTCTACCGAAGATAGGCAACATTTTACCTGCTTGTAGACAGCAGCCAGTTTTCTGGAATCTGTTGCTCAGGCTGTTTTCCTGCTTGGAATGGCCCGGCCTGCCTTACTAAATCTGCATGTCTATATCCTTCCTTCAAGATGTTGATTTCAGCATGTTTTCAGCATAAATTTAATAAGTATTTCTTTAATCAATGAATAATTGATCTTAAATAAGAATGCAATTATATAGTATAATTATCTTAATATTGAAATATTTGCTGTTAGATATCATTAAATTATAAATAATATTATATACTATTAAATTATTTCAACATATCTAAGAATCTAAGTTACTTTAACTAAAATGCTCAGGGTTTTCTGTTTCTTCTTTGAAGACCAAGACCCAGTGATACCAACACTGATGTGAATGTAGGGAAGACAAGTATCTGGCTCTGTCTAATCCTGCTGTGAGAGAGTAAAGGACCTCATATAGCTCCTAACTGCTTTCCTTAACAACAATGCTGAGGTTATACCAACAGGGTTAGGTTTCACCTGTTCTTAACCACTACTGGGGGTGCATAGATTAGAACTGGATTTCCATGAGACCCAAAACATAACCCAGGTATATAATCAAAATCTCATTTACTAAGGATCTATACTTTACATACACTTCACTGTGACAACAAGATTACAAAGTAGGTAGAATTGTTCCTATCACACAGAGGTGGAAGCTGTGGTTGAAAGAAGTGAGATCATTTTCCTAAGGTCACCAAACTGAGTATTAGTGCCAAGATGTAAACCTAGATCATATCAGACTCTAAAACCTGTACTTTTGTACTTTCTCCACAACTATTCATTTCTTCTGAGAGGTTTTCAGGGACACTATGGCTTCAGCCTTGACTCCTGCTTAATAGGTATTCTGAGAGACAGCTCCTATCTTCTATGAGAGCATCTCAGCTGCCTTGGTTGCCAATTAAATTATACATTCAACTTTGGGTTCCGATCACTGAAAGACAATGTAACAAAAAAAGACAATACTGGATTCCTTTGTTTTCTTTAGGTTCATTCAAATTCACAATTAACCATTTCTTCACTGGATAGTTCATTCCTTTCTGACAGCCTTTTATATAACACAATACCTATTTTTGGCTATACAATTTAGACCTACCTCTCCTAAAAAAATAACAGTTGCAAGAAGCATTTTTTCCAAATCTGAAGAGTTAAAATTGAACTGTATAGATTAAAAAACAAGCAAGAGTATATCATAAACTCATACTTCTTTTCCCTGTTTTGAAGCTCCAACCAAGTTGCTTCAGCTCCTGACTTTCATACGCCATTGATTTTCTACTGTGTTCATTGACAGTACCCCCTCAATACACTAAAGAAGGAAATTGAGGTCAAGAAGAAAAAAAAACGACTTTCCTAAGAACACACAAGTATTTAGAAAATGGTATATTTAGTCCAAATTTGCTACCATTGATTCTCCTTGGACTTCTGAGCCTGTGGTGTTATTATTTTATTTTTTCTTTATTTTTTATTGTTGCACATTATTCTAAATAAATACTCTTACTGGTGATAAATCAAAAGCAATTTGGAACCAAGTTAGTAAAGAAAGTTTATGACTAAACTACCTAATTACTTTTGGAATAAAGAAAGCAAGTACATTAGAGTGAAATCAATTTTCTTCTGATGAGGCCTTAACATAACTGCCTAAAAGCTAATTCCTTGTAAGAAAATGTTCATCATGATAAAAAAATACTGCTATAATATGTGTCTGACATCTAATAAGAACCACTTTAAAGGAATTAAAACTCATTTGGTCTTTAAAGTTCTAATGTATTTGTTTTTAAAAGATTTTTGTGTATCATTTTAGTTTAGTATCTAATAAAATTTACAAGAATAATAAATAAAAATAAGAATAGCCAGACATTATCCTAATATCTGTTTTCTTATTTAATACTCCTAACAGGAATTCTTCCAAAACACCTACTTTGGACAAAATTCTAGAAGAGTTTTGTGTATCTTTCCTCTTCCAATGAATATAATCCAAAATATGTTCAATGTAAGCCAATCCTCTTGGAGATGAGATATGACAACAATATAGAGAATTGTTTATTCTCTTAGAAAATGATAAGTCAGCTTCTTTTAGGGACAGCACAGTACTTAATTGAAATAATATTCTATATGGTTAGAGTTTGGAGTAAGACCCCTCAAATAATAAAGAAGATCATGCCTCCTACGGAATATAGATCCTACTACTAAGGATCCTTTGGTGTTTTCGTTTGTTTGTTTGTTTGTTTCCTTTTTTGTTTTACTGAGCCCTGTGATGGATTTAGATATATAAGTTTGCAAGTAGGTGATAGACCTAACCTCAATAACTTTGTATAGTAAGTTATGAGAAATGGAGAATTTCTCATAGAAAACCTAGTAGATAAAGGAGCGAAAAAAGCTGAGTAGTACCTGCAGAGAAAATAAGGGAAGAAAACTCTTGACAGTTGCAAGGCTAACAAGAAACTTTAAAGAATAGGAATATCTAACAGGTCTTTTGAAGGAGTTAGCTGTGGAGTGAATGATAGAAACTCTCTCCTCTGCTTCTTGAGAAAATGTGCAACAAAGTACATTTCTGCTGGTGCTTTAAAGAAAGTGAGAGATGATGAGAAAGGTTTCAATAGGTGCTATATCCTACATCCATAATTATTCAGAGATACAAATGATGAACAGCTGACTTGGGGGTATGTCAGAAAAAGAAGGATGGTATTGGGAATTTTTAAGAAGTACACATGTTGACAGAGCAGAAGCAGGAATTTTTGCTATGTTTTATCAAAGTACGTAAAGAAAACAATAGAAGGTAAATTAAGGACTTAGAAACTGTTTGCTCAGTTTGTTAGGGGAAAAGAAGCTAAAATACATAGAGGCTAAAAAAGTATGCTTTGGTATGGAGAGAACAAGGCCGAGAAAAGCTGGAAATGCCTAGTCAGTTCCACAGAGTTTACTAATTTAAAGCTATATGTAGTTTTTTAATTTTTGTTTTTGTGCTTCCATTTAAAGTATCAAAATTATTTAAACCTCTGGGATCATGGTGAAACCTGAAGACAGAGCATACAACCTGAAAGGTGTTGAAAGTTTAGATGAAAGATCCACTATAGAAAAATAAACATCCTCTTATGTGAAAAAAAGTATAATAAAAAAGGATAATTAATTTATGACTGTCTTGTTAAAATTTTATGATAAAAAGAATCTGAAAAGTTTCTTTTGAGGTATAGATATTAAAATATAAAAAATAAAGAATTTTATATAAACATTTATAGATGAGTTTATTCCTTCTAAGATTATTTTTGTCACAAATTATATTTCTTGATCATAAATCTCCTGCCTCATGATTTTTCAAAAACAAGACTGAGGAAGAAATATTGTAAATATCTATATATTCTATACATAATTGTATACACAAATACATGCAAAACACCTAAGTCAAATCTTTATTTGCTTGGACTAGACTTCCAGCCAAGATGGAGGCCTAGGTGGAAACACTGTGCCTCCTCGCACAACCGAGTCTAAAGACAACAAAGTTTTAGTAACAAAAATGCAACCACAGAAAATTGAATGTATGGAAGTCCGACAACAACAAACCATTAATCCAGACTGGTAAGAGGGCCTGAGTCAGCGGCTGGCATAGCAGGGTTGCGCAGGAAAAATCAGCCAGACCAACCCAGCAGCACAGGCAGTGGTTGGCAGATCCCAGGCATGGGGAGGCAACGGGCAGACCCAGTGAGGGCGTAAGGCAGCTGGCTGACCGCAGTCACACATTTATGCGCAGATAAACCAGGTGAAGGAGCGAGCAGTGAGATACAACGTGCAGGCTAGGGCCCCAGTGTTGGAAAAACTTCCAGGGTTGAGGTGCCAGGAGAAGCTCCCAGGCTCACAGAAAGTTTGTGGGAGAGACCCACAGAGTCCTGGAAGATGCACAGGCCCACACATCCAGGAGCCGGCACCAGTGGGGCCAGGTTTGCTTGCGGGAAGCAGCAGAGGGGACCGAAATCCAAGAGAACTGAACAAACGCCATTGCCCCTCTCTGACCCCGCCCCCACATACAAGGTCACAACCCAGCGACTAGGTCGCCCTGACCTGGTGAACACCTAAGGCTCCGCCCCTCATACATAACAGGCACGAACAGACTAAAACATTATGGCTCAAGAAGGATAGCTCAAAGCCCCAGAGCCAATACTTCTAAGCAACCAAGGGATAGCCAACCTATCAGATGCATAGTTCAAAATACTGGTGATCAGGATGCTCACAGAGCTGGTTGATTTTAGTCACAAATTAGAGGAACAAAGTCACAAATTAGAGGAACATATGAAGGCTAAACTAATTGAAATGAAGGGAAATGCATAGGGATCCAATAGTGATGGAAAGGAAACTGGGACTCAGATCAATGGAGTGGACCAGAAGAAAGAAAAAAATGACCAAACAGAAAACAATGAAGAAACAAGAATTCAAAAAAGATGAGGAGAGGCTTAGGAACCTCCAGAACATCTTTAAACGTTCCAACATCTGAATTATAGGGGTACCAGAAGGGGAAGAGGAACAGCAACAAGTGGAAAACTTATTTGAACAAACAATAAAGGAGAACTTCCCCAGTCTGGCAAAGGAAATAGACTTCCAGGAAATCCAGGAAGCTCAGAGAGTCTCAAAGAAGTTGGACCCAAGAAGGAATACACCAAGGCACATCATAATTACATTAGCCAAGATTAAAATGAAGGAGAGAATCCTAAAGCAACAAGAGATAAGGGGACAGTCACCTACAAAGAAGTTCCCATCAGACTGTCAGCTGATTTCTCAAAAGACACCTTACAGGCAAGAAGGGGCTGGAAAGAAGTATTCCAAGTCATGAAATCCAAAGACTTATATCCAAGATTGCTCTATCCAGCAAAGCTTTCATTTAGAATGAAAAGACAGATAAAGTGCTTCTCAGATAAGGTCAAGTTCAAGGAGTTCATCATCACCAAGCCCTTATTATATGAAATGTTAAAGGGACTTATCTAAGAAAAAGAAGATAAAAAATATGAACAGTGAAAGGACAGCAAACTCACAGTCATTAACAACCACACCTAAAACAAAAGCAATCTAAGAGGACAGCTAGATCAGGCGTGGAACCATAGAAATGGAGATCACATGGAGGGTTAGCAACAGGGGAGTGGGAGGAGGAGAAGGGGGTAGAAGGTACAAAGAATAAGTAGCATAGACAGTTGGTAGAAAATAGACAGGGGGTAGGGCAAGAATAGTATGGGAAATGTAGAATCTAAAGAACTGTGACACATGGACATAAACTAAAGGGGGGGATGGTGGGGGAGGGGTGTGCAGGGTGGAGGGGAATGAAGGGGGGAAATAGGACAACTGTAATGGCATAATCAATAAAATATATTTAAAAGAAAAAGACAGTACAAAAAAACTTCATTTGCTTGGACTAAACAAAAGGCATGACAATCTAATTTAGGATATATTTAATAAAGATTTATCACTTTCACACATCCCCAACTCCATATAAATTTATAGAGCATCTATTATGCATAATGCTTTAACATGGAGAAATACATAATTTCTAGCCAGAGGCAGTGAAAGCTCTAGTAGGGGACAGAAGTAATGCATGCTAATGACGCAGATACAAAGCCAACTAAGAGAAGAAAAGCACTGTAGGGAAGCTCCTGCAGAGTTCAGGTTCAAAAGAGAGAGATAAAAGGTACGTTTTTGAGATTCATCCATGCAACAAAGAGTTGAATGAACATGAGTTCTTAACCCCAGTTTAGTGCTAGATACTGGAATGGCCTGATGAGTGCATTTATTAAGAATGGAGATTTGGAAGAAGAAACTGGTTGAAAGGATCAGAAAAGCACAAGATGGATATTTAAGGAAGAACCAGCCAGGTATAGCTGGTAGAACACTTCCTTAATTCAGCAGAGAATGGGAAGCCATTTTTTTAAAGCAGGGGAATGATAGACTTAATCATGAATTTTAGAAGATATAATTATATAATCAGCTGCTTAAAAACAGTTTCCAAATCTGAATGGGTCTAATTTACAATTACTCATATTTATATAAAACAAACAATATGGTCAAATCCTTCTTAATCTTCTATTTTCCAAAGAGGGCAAAGCAGTCACTACGGTTTGGAGTTCTCTGTAAATTTATAGTGATAACATAAAGGAATGCCTCAGTACTGGCTATCAAAAAAGTCACAAATTTCAAATGATTACTATGCTAAATGAGTTTTCCTATGTCACAAAGTATACAAAATAACCTCTGATAATGCTCTATAGAACACAAACATACAGTATAAGTTAATTTTTTTAGTCAAAACTAGGAAACATAATGATAGCTTTAATACTGCATGAATTCCAGGGCTGGATCTCAATTTATCTCAACTTCTTCAAGTCGTTAGCCCACTCTGTTTCTGCAATAGAAAAAAAAAAAAACGATATTGCAGAACTGAGCCCACTAGCTCAGTTGTTGTGTGAAAACACTAAATAACATGGATAAAGAGGTCTAAGACATGGAAAGTGCTAAACTTAATTATTTATTATTAGCATCTCCTCCCCATGCAGATGTTTCTGGTTTAAAAATGCAAACCATGTGGACAACACAGGACCAGTGAGTCTAATAAATGGGATCAGGAAGAACAGACAGACAGAGAGGCATTATGAAAGCCACAGGGTCAGGAAAGAAAGCATCTGAGGTGTGGCAGGAGTTCAAAAGCAAATTAGGATTAATACAGAAATAGTCACAGGGATGAGTTTAAAGAAAAACAATTCAGCAAACCAGAAATGAACAAAAAAAGTAAAAAAGGGAGGAGGGGCATAAAGTATGCAATCCTGAACACCTAAAAGGAAAACCTACCAAAGGAAGAGTAAGAGAAATCTCATGGAGGGGAAATAAAGGACAAGCATTTGCCAACCTTGGTGCAAATATATCCTTTGGGAAACAGGAAATGTAAGCGTTGGTGAAAACAATATGATACCAGGAAAATATAATTAAAGGAATATAAAAAGGAAAATGTGAACACACAAAAAAGACTAGTTGCAGAAATTAATAGAGACAGGCCTTTAAACGCACATGCATATAAGCACACACAAACACATGAACATTAAGATAAGTTCCAAAGAAAGCCCAGTAGTGCATGATAATCAGCCCTGAAATTTAATAAATAGGTTCATCCTTCTATTATCTCTACATGTATTCCCCCATTGAAGTCTTTTGGTGGAGTCTGATCACTTATATCCTCATAGTTAAGAAAATTGTTTCACAATAACTCTTAAGAGTCACTATTCGGAAATCACCTTTTCTAAAGTCAGAATTAACACATGTTTTTGTCTACTAACTTAAAAATGGTAATTGACTATCCCAATTTTTGCACTAGGAATTTGGAAAAAATATCAGTGATCTTCAATGACAGAAGAAACCATAGTGGAAATGTAGGGGACCATTCTAGAGTGGCGTGAGCCCAGCTCCCAGTGGAAAGCAAGGTCTGATGCACAGGACCCACGCCCATGGATAGGTTCTCCCATGGGGAACCAGACCTGCAATGTACCTAGGCCTCTTTGAGACTTGCTTTTCCTAAACTCCCTTACCCCTGAATTGAGGCAGCAAACATTTACTGCGAAGTAACGGAAGTAACGTCCTAAATCCAAGCTAAACCTTCCAAGGATGAGTGTAACTGGTTCAACCACTTTTCCCTTTTCATTTGCAAATATCCTTCTTCTGTGATGTGATTAGCGGGCATCACCTCCTTTGTTATCTGTAAAAGGTAACTACCTAAAGCAAACCTGTGCATAGTAAATGAGGACCTCATGTAATGTCCAAGAAAAAAGAAATAAAGGCCTGTCATGTTGGAATCCACAGCTTTTTCTCACCTTGAGAGAAAAGCCATGCTCTCCCTTTTCCTCCACAGGACTGGGTAGTCCGTGTGAATTTCTCATGCCTCATCCACAATGTGGCCGACCCCACAAGCTGGGGTCCACATCATGGAACTCAGACAGATACCATCTCACCTCTTTTTAAAATTTTTTTTTAAAAGATTTTATTTATTTATCTTTAGAGGGGAAGGGAAGGAGAGAAGGAGAGAAATATCAATGTATGGTTGCCTCTCGTGAGTCCCCTGCAACCCAGGCATGTGCCCTAACTGGGAATCGAACCATGATCATGTGGTTCGCAGGCCCGAGCTCAATCCACTGAGCTACACCTGCCAGGCATCTCACCTCTTAATTATCTGTCGTGACCTTGAGTAAGTAGTAAACTTCTCTGAGCTCCAGTTTCCTCACCTATAAAAGAGGAATAATAACATCCTCTGTTTGAGGCTTATATAAGTGAAGGTATGTTAAACACAAATTGGGCACATATTAAGTGCTCAGTTATCCTCTCCTTTTCTCCTCCTCAATCTGACTGGCATAAACACACTGAAACAATCAAATGGATTGTTTCTCTACAATCCATGAGGCGTAAGTAAACCTCTTGTTAACTATGAACAAGGCATTTCTTCAACAAAAACAAGGAATTGTGGGATGCCAATTAAATTTGATACTTCTTTTGATCTGGAACTGTTTAAAAGATATGTGAACACTTATCATTTGAAGCCACATCCTCAGAATTAGTTATCTTGCCAGTGATACCAGTGTTATATCAATCACTTTCTCTTCTGAAACAGCAAGGCTTTTTGTCTCAGATTTTTTTTCTTGCCCCTTCCCCAATAAAAATGAACTGGAAATGAGGCTGTCTCAGTCACATAATTGGATGTGTCTTTGTTTTCACATTTTTATTCTTGGGTCCGCTCTGCAGCATTATTGGCATCTGCAGGCAAGGACTAGTTGAAAACAAGAAAGGGAACACAAGAGGAAGACACAAACAGCTGGATGGCAGCGAAGGCACTTGCCCAGGGAATCAAGTATCCCAAGTCAGTCTTGGACAAATTGCTTCATTCCTTTGAATCTCACTTTGATAATCAATAAAACAATTCCAGGAGTTCCCGCCCAGCTCCCAAAATTTTAGATTAACTGTGGGGTGCCTTTTGCTTTTATTAAATTAACAAAGCTGAGAAGAGGGTGCAGCAAGGAGAGTGAGAGAGGCATGCCTAACCTTTTCTAAGGGTCACAGCTTGGGTGGGTGGACAGGACAGGGTGGAGAACTGCTTAGAAATTAATAAATGCATTCAGAACATGAGACTCACATAAGTGGTTCAGAGTTGCAGCCTCTAGTTTCAGACTGTCAAGGTTTCAATGCCCATTTAGGTTTTTTAATGCAGTTATCCGTTGTGTAAAATAAAGATAATAATGCAGCTATCTGATGGGGTTTTTGTAAAGATTAAAGTAAATTCAGGTAAAGACCTTCCCCAATCACAACCTGGCACTATTATTTTTAATAATGAATTGACCCCATAACCTTACATCTGAGGATTTATCCTTAAGAAATAATTGTGAAAAAGAAAAAAGGTGTTTTATGAGATGATTTAAGGAATTACTAACTGTAGTAGAAAAATGCAAAAAAATCCAAACATTCAACAAGTGAAAAGTAAAAAACCTAACAAAATTAAGAAGCCATTGACATTATTATAACAGGTAGATGATACTATGGAAAAAATATATATGAATAATGTTAAGTGAAGAAGCATGATCCAAATTGCTTGTTCAGTATGACTTCAACTGCACAAAAATGTGCATACATGTATACAAGGGTTATATAAGAGAAAATGGAGACAGCTGGACTTGAACAACAATAAAAAAACGTGAAAAAAACCTAAACCAAAAAAATAATTTAATCTTCATTTTTATCCTCACCCAAGACATATTTTCACTGCTTTTAGAGAGAGAGGAAAGGAGAGAGAGAAACATTGATGTGAGGCAGGAACATCAATCGGTTGTCTCCCATATGTGCCTGGAAGGGGGTAGTACATGCCCGGACCAGGGATCAAACCCACCACCGAGGTATGTGCCTTGACAGGGAATCAAAACCGTAACCTTTTGGTTATGGAGCAACACTCCTACCAACTAAGTCACACTAGCTAGGGCAATAGTTTTTACATTCTTAAATCAGGAGTATGGGAAAATTTTTTATACTTCTGGCATTTGGTCACAAATCTTTCAGACATAAAACTAGGGATGGAAAACATAAAATAAAGATGAGCCAAAAGTTGAAAAATATTCTTCTCAAAACTAAGTGAAAAGAAAAGAAGAAAAACTTAAACAAATGTTATCAGAAGATGAAAGGACCCCCCCCCCCAGGATTAGGCACACTGTATCTCTGTTGCATTGTCCACATCCTTGACTGTCAAAGGTCACAACCTAATATTACAATCCAGGCCCTATTACAAGTCCAAAGATCCTAACTGAATTTTGCAATAAATCTGGAATAAAATTGTTCAATATATCCTGATACCACTAAATCCATCTTTTACTTAATTTGGCAAATATTTACTAAGTGCTTACAATGTACAAGGCATGGGAATACAGAAAATCTACCAGAAATAAACAAATATGAAACTTTCTCTTATATTCCCAATTTATGAACTCTCAGATGTTTCTTGAACAACAACAACAAAAACCCCTCTACTACCCTTTGCAGATCAATATAGGAAAAAACAAGATATTCACAACTGAGTTGAGTTTCAGTCCCAACTTCCAAAAACCACAAACTAATTCATCAACCACTTAACTCACAATGAAAATAAATTGCTTTATGACAAGTCTCTTGTTCCCCCTGAATGATTTTAATTATCCCTGTAGCCAAGAATTGTGGCTAATTTCTGTGACAGAAGTGGGAAGTACATTGTTGAAAATGCCATTAACACTTTTATTCTTGTTGGTAAGCCTTGTACAGCTGTCATCTCTCCTGAAGCAGGGAAGAGGTGAGTGGCTAACCTGAGTACTTACCAAACGCCATACACTGGTCTAAGTGCTTTATATACACTGTCTTATTTAATTCTTGCAAACTATACTATGGAGTGGGTATCATTATCACACTAATGTATAGAATGAGAGTTAAAAAGATTAAGTAATTGCTAGACAGTTACAAGTTATTAAAGATATTCCTTTTTCCTGAAATAAAAAGGGTATGTATTCAATGCAAACATCTCCATATGGAGTCAAATTACAGGAAAGACATGCACTAGAATACCAAATATTAAAAGAAAATGCTTTAACTGCACTTCTAATCAGACGGCAAATTACAATACATACCTTGAGCATTACTTAACTTGCATAAAAAATTAAATCTGAGTAAAATATAAAATATCTTGTAAAACTACTGAGCTGGCAAGAAAGTAAGGGAAATCAAAGATGGTAGAAATTAGGGAATCTAGAGATTTGAAATCATACAGATCATATAGTGTTTCCAGACTGGCTTTCACTTAACAATATACATTCAAGATGCATCCATGTCTTTTGTGGCTTAATAACATTTACTTTATCACTGAATAACATTCTGTTGTATGGGTGTGTCATATTTGTTTACACATTAACCTACTGGAGGGTATCTTGGTTGCTTTCAGTTTTAAGCAATTATGAATAAAGCTGCTATACACATTCACATGCAGCCCTGGCTTGTGTGGCTCAGTGGATTGAGCACAAGCCTGCTAACTGAGGGGTCACCAATTCGATTCCCACTCAGGGCACATGCCTGGGTTGTGGGCCAGGTCCCCAGTAGTGGGTGCACAAGAGGCAACCACACATTGATGTTTCTCTCCCGCTCTTTCTCCTTTCCCTCCCCTCTCTCTAGAAATGAATAAAATCTTTTTAAAAATTCATATGCAGGGGGGTTTATTGTGGACAGAAAAGGTCATATCAATTGGGTAAATGCCTATAAGTATAATTGCTGAATTGTATGATAAGATTATGAAGCTGTATAGTATAGCATTTTATATTTAAATATATGATCCATACTGAGCAGTGAAATAAAGTGATATTGAACGTATCACTTTATACATTGTACACAATAAATATCCAAAAGTCCACACTGATACAAATGATTGAATAAATAATAAATATGGAGAAGAGACAGATCTCTTCTTCAGAAGAATTCCACATAATGTATAGAGATATTCCATCCTCACGGAGGTAGAGTGTTAACTCTTCACTATTTAAACGTGGGCTAAAAAAGAGTAACTTCGTTCCAAAGAGCACAATATGAGCAAGGTGGGGGGAAGGTAGTAATTTTACAGAGGAGAAATCTGACAAATGTTAGGTTTCTCAGCAAGGTGATCAAAATAAAAAAAGGGATAAGTCATACTGATAGTATATATCCTTGATATTATGTAATGAAAATGGCACTTTACTTTTACGGGTTTCTTGTCAAAAACAAGTAACTCCAGTCTAATCATGAGAAAAATATCAAATGGATCCCAAATGAAGGACATTCTCCAAAATACTTGACTGCTGCTAAGGTCATCAAAAACAAGGAAAGTCTGAGGAAGTTCTAGCCAAGAGCCAGGAAACATGACAACAAAATGCATTGTGGTGCTGTGGTCTCTTGGCTGGAATTCTCGGACAAAAAAAGAACACTAGGTAAAACCTAAGGAAATCTGAACAAAGCATGGACCTTAACTAATAGTATAATAATCTATCAGTATTAATTCATTAATTGTAACAAATATATTATACTAATGTAAAATATTACTAGTAAGAGAAACAGGGTATGACATATAGAAATTCTCAGTACTATCTTTGCAATTTTTCTGTAAATCTAAAATTGTCTAAATCAAAAAGTTTATTTTTAAGAAATGTGTTCATGCTATGGAAAACAAGGAAAAATTCAGACTTTACAAACTAATGGAGATGAAGAAGAATAAATAAATAAATATAATGTTGAATCCTGGATAGGACTGTGGAACAGAAAAATAACATTGATAGAAATACTGGTAAAATTTGAACTGTATAAAAGTTAATTTCTTGCTTTTGATAATTGTACTCTGGTTTTGTAAGATGTTAAAATAAGAGGAAGCTGGGTGAGGGGTATTCAAAATTCTCTGTATTATTTTTGCAGCTTTAGACTTACTTATAAGTCTAAAATTTGTCCAAAATTCGAAGCAAAAAAATAACATCATTTGGTCATATTCATGTAACTCTATTTCTGGGTTACCTATTATGTCCCACTGATCTATGTGTCTATCCTTCTGTCAACGTACACATTCTTGATTACTGTAGTGACATAATAAAACTAAGATAGGTAGGCTAATTCCCTTCCATTTATTCTTTTCAAAATGGGTAACTATTCTCTGTTCTCTGCCTCAACAAATACATTTTTAGAAAACAAAATATTTTTTTTACCTTGCTGAGATTTTGGGAGCAATTGTGTTAAACCTACATACCAGCAGTAGTATAATATCTGGGAAATTCTCAACTGATATGGAAATTAAACAACATACTTCTAAATAATTTTTGGATGAAAGAAAAGGAAAGCACAATTAGAAAATATTTTGCACTGAATGTAAAAGAAAACAGAACATGCAGCTAGGGTGGTCGTTAAGAGAAATTTATAGCTTTAAATGCTTTTATGAGAAAAGGAAAAAGGTATAAAATCAATGATAAAAGGCTGTATCTTAAGATTCTAAAAAGAAGAGAGCAAATTAAGCTATAAGGAGGCTAGAAATCAAAATAACAGCAGAAATGAACAAAATTTTTAAAAAGAGAAAAACATAAATGTATTAATTAAACCAAAATTTAGTCCATTGAAAATATAAATCAATAAAATTTTTAAATAGACTAACCCTAAAAAAGAAAAAAGATACATGTAGCCATCAGAAATAAAAGAATCAAAATATTGTAGACATTAAAAAAGGGTAAGCAGGGTATATTATAAATAATTTTATGACAATCAATTTGACAATTTGGATGAAATGTAAAATTCTTTGAAAAAATTATCAAAAGCTACTCAAGAAGAAATAAGAAATCTGAAGAACTCCCTATATATATATATATATATATATATATATATATATATATATTAAGTTCATTTAGAATTTAAAAGTTACAAGGGAAGTCCCAGCAATATACAAAACTGTAATACATCACAACCAAATGAGGTATATTCCAGGAGTACAAGGTTGTTTCAATATTTGAAAATCAAATGTATTTAAATATATCAACAGATCAAGAACAAAACCATAAAGTCAGTAATTGCAGAAATACCTTAACGAGATTCAACACCCATTCATGATAAACACTCCTAGCAAAATAGCAATAGAAACATTCTCAATTTGATAAAAAGTATCTATAAGTAATCATACAAATATCATGCTTAATGGTAAACCGTAAGTGCTTTCGCCCTAAGCAAGAAAAGGTTGTCCATTCTTACCACTAGCTCCAACATTGTTCTGGAGGGACCAGCCAGTCAATGGACCAAGAAAAGACGGCATTCAGATTAGAAAAGAAACACTCTTTTTTCTTAGATGACATAATTATTTACATAGAAAATCCAATTAAATCTACAAAGAAAAGGTACTAGGTTGCAAGATATAAGTTATGTACACAACAATCAATAGTATTTCTATATACTAGCAATGTAAAATAAGAAATTTAAAATTTAAAAATACAATCTACAATGCCCTCAAATATTGAAACACTTAAGAATAAAAACGGCAAAAGAAGCGAAAGAACTGCATTTGGAATACATTTTGGCAGTTTCTTAAAAAGTTAAACATAAATTTACCATGTGATCTAAACATTCAACTCCTAGGTATTTACCCAAAAGGAATAAAAGCACATGTCCAATAAAGACATGTACAAAAATATATTCATAGAAGTTTTATTTGTAATAGTAAAAAAACTAGAAAAAAGCCAATGTCCATCAACAGACAAAAAGATAAATAGGCTATGGTAGAGCCCTACAATGGAATACCATTGGCAATAAATAAGAATAGTACAACATGAATCCATATGAAAATAATTATGTTGAGTAACAGAAGCCAAAAAGAATGCATACTGTAGTATTCTATTTAAATGCAATTCTAGAAAATGAAAATAACCCACAATAATTAAAGGATGATCGATGTTACCTGGGAACAGCATGGAAGGCAGGAAGGAAAAAGGTAGAAGTTGCAAAAGAGCATGAGACAATTTTTCAGGATGATGGATATATCCTGGTTTTGATGATGGTTTTAAAAGTGTACATATGTGTCAAAATATATCAAGTTGAATACTTCAAATGGGTGCAGTTCATTGATTGTCAACTAAATTCCAACAAAGCTTAAAAAAAACACACACATACAATGAAGTATTACCACATGTCCACCAAAATAAGTAAAATTAACAGACTGACAACACCAAATGCTGGTGAAGATGTGGAATAAGGAGAACTCTCATACATTACCGGTGAGAATATAAAATGGCACAACCACCTTGGAAAACAGTTTGGCAATTTCTTATATTTACTATACAGCCCATGAATTCCCCTTTCGGGTATTAAGTAAAGAGCAATAAAAATGTATGTCTGTGTAAAATATGGACATAAGTATTCATAGGAGTTTTTTTCATAGTAGCCCAAAACTGAAAACAACTCAAACATCAATCAACAGGTGAATGAATAAATAAATTACGGTATACTCATACAAAAGAATACTACTTAGCAACAGAAAGGAATGAGCTGCTGATACATGCTACAACATGAATGACTCTCAGAAACACTATGCTGAGCAAAGAAAGCCAAACTAATATCCAGTATGATTCTATTCATATTAAACTCCAGAAAAGACACATCTAATAATCTATGGTAAGAGAAACAGATTAGTGTTTGCTGAGGCTGGGGATGAAGGGGGCCTTCACTTGGGAGGAGCACAAGGGCACACTGGAGGCTTACTGAAATGTTTTATATCTTAATTTTGGTGCTGGTTATATGGTTGTATAAATTTGTCAGTAGTGTGAAGTTAAAATGGATACACCTTATTGTATGTTAAGTTTACTTCAATAAAGTCGATTTGGAAAAAAATCCTCCAATTCCATTATTGGGGAAATCTCTGAACAAATACAACCTCCACCTGTATTCAGGTATCTTCTCTATAGCACTCACCTAGACCTATCCAAATGTTTCTCATGTCTGAAGCTTACTGCTAATACAAGGCTGCCTTGTCTACTTCTCAGGCTGTCAGAAAAACTCCCTATGCTGTGTCAAAATATACTTCCCTCTAATGGCCATATTTGGCACAAATTCTGACCTCAGCAGCTGCCCTAAAATATAATCTCTCTTGACAGCCTTTGAATATTCAAAGATACCTATTTTGGATACAGTATAGCAGAGTTGTAACATGCACTCCGGACTCTGACAGGTCTGGAATTTAATTCTAGACATATCATTTCTGAGTGATCTTGTTACTTAACCTCTCTAGGCCTCAGTTTCCTCAGCTGTTAAATATTCATAATACTAGCACTTTGAGGATTATGAGAATTAAGGAGATAATGCATGTAAAGCACTTCACATAATGCTTCACTTATGGCACATCCTCAGTTATTATTACCAGCTTTCTTCATTTCTCGTAGCCAGGCTAATCAACACTGGGCACCTCAGTCTCTAAGATGTTTATTCCAGAGAACTTGGCATCTAGGTTGCCTTAAAATGCTACAATTTATTAATGTATATCATAACCCACACAATCACCCATTAGTTCTTTCATCATTAAAGATACCTTAGGATCTCAATTCACAATCACAAAACACTGAATTAAGAGTTAATAATTACATGAAACAAATAATAAGGGGATAAGATAAAGAAAAGAGAGGTGGAATAGTGTTTTTGAATATGATTTTGTTGTAGTTGAATATGATTTTGCAAACTAGGAAGTATATGAATAAAGGTGTGTTTGAAGAAAGAAGTGAGAATCTAACTTATGATCTTGACTGGAGTTTTCAGTGTATTATTTTTTTTCATTAAGTTCTCTCAGAGGAAACTTTATTACTTGACATGTAAAGTCCTGCTTCATTTAAGCCTATGTGCAATAAGCATGAATTAAAGCCTAAGATTATTGCCATGTTAGGGGGCTGTCTATGAATCACAAGAACCTCAATACCTAAGGTCTGGATGACAATGTGAGTAAAAGTATGCTAAGCTGATGTTCTATTCTCTTGATTTTGAACAAGTTACTTTTCTTCTCTGGGTATCAGGTTTTCCTATCTGTAAAATGGGAGGGAGGAGCCTAATGACTTTCGAGATCTTTTGTAACTTAAAACCCTATAACCTGAGCTACATGTGTATATATTTATTTGTTAAAACTCAGTAAATACGAGCCTGGCTGGTGTAGCTTGGTGGATTGAGCACAGGCCTGCGAACCAAAGCACTGCCCGTTTGATTCCTAGTCAGGGCACATGCCTGAGTTGCAGGCCAGGTCCCCAGTAGGGGATGTGCTAGAGGCAACCACACATTGATGTTTCACTCCCTCTCTTTCCCCCTCCCTTCCCCAGCTCTCTAAAATAAATAAATAAAATCATTAAAATATTATTTGTGCATTTCATTGTATGTAAATTTTACGTGAAATGAGTAAACACTATATGCAAATAATAAACTTTAATTAATGTTGTACATGCTACAACATTTAGAAATAAGGTATACTGATTTCTGCAATTTATGTTCAAATGTACCAGAATAAGATGAATAAAGGGTGGGTAGATGGATAGAAAGGTGATAAAGCAACTATACAAAAATGTTAATGGTAGAATCTATCTGGTGAGTATATGTGTTCAATATAAAATTCTGTCAATGTGGCTGCACATTTGAAATTTTCATAATAAAATGTTGAAGAAAACAGCAATTAAGAAATTATTTAAATATCAGAAAAAATATTCTACAGCCTTTCTTTTTCTTCTTACATATTCAAAAAACATTGATCCTATACACCCCCTACCCCAGCACATAGGAAGATTCTTTTCCCTAATATTTTCGGCAAGTCCCTTAGTCCCTCCTTTACATAAAAAACAAGGCTAATAAAAAGATGACAATAACAAATGTTCGGCAAGTAAAAACATGTGCCCATATAAAAACTTGAACAAAATGTCCATAAGAGGATTATTCACAGTAGCCAAAGGGTGGAAAACGTAAGTGTTCATCAAGTGATGAGCTATGTGGAAAACACAGTGGTGTAGCCATACAATGGAACAGTATTCAGCCATAAAAAGAAATGAAGTATTGATACATGCTACAACATGGATAACTTGAACACACTGGGCTGAGTAAACAAATGACAGTCATTTAGAAGTCTATTGTACAATTCCATTTATATGAAGTGTCCAGAATCAGTAAGTCTAGACAGACAGAAAGTAGGTTTGTAGTTCCCTAGGGGTAAAAGTGATAAGGATTTGGAAGTGATGACTAATGAGTGCAGGTTTTCTTTTTGGGTAGCAAAAGTGTTCTAAAATTAATTGTGGTTATAGACGTACATCTTTATAATTATACTAAAAGTCACTTAATTGAACAGTTTAAGTGGGTAAATTGTATAGTATGTGACTTATACCTTAATAAAACTGTTAAAAAATTAAAAATCAAGTAAAAAAATGTCCATCTTTCTCCAGTCTCTTCTCCACCCCATGCCTCTTTTCTACTATGATCAAGAAGTTGTTTCACTGACTCTTTTTCTTGTCTCTTGCTTTAAAGTCATTTAAAATTTTCTTACATATTCCTGGAAAGCTGCTCCTCAAATTTTCTTTTGGAGTCTTATTTCACCTGTGTTCTTGGACTACAATAATTTGTGAGACTATCCTTGACAAATTTATAAAGTAATTATGTCATGTCAGACACTCTATGAAGCAACTAAGGTATAAAGTCAAGTGAGACTTGATGCTTGCCCTCAAAAAGTTTAAGGGAGGCAGGTACATCAACACATAATTAAAACAGAAATGATCACGTACCATAACTGGAGTATGGTACCAAAACTGCTAATGTTATCACAGAACAGTCAGCTGGAGCACTGGAAAGTCTCTCCCATTGGTCAAGATGGTGGCAGCAGGGAGTGGTTCCTACACTGAGCATGTGAAAAGCTAACAAGATAACTGGATAGAAAAAAAACCCTTTCCCCATCCCCTCCTAGTACCAGATTGGGGGTAGGACCAGGGGAAGGCAGGCACATGCATGATAAAAGCCAAAATGGTGGAGGTGCTGTATCAAAAAGGTATGTGTCAGTTTAGCCAGAGGAAAGAAGGGAATGATTGGGAAAGTACACCAACGTTTGGGAAGTTCATTGGTCATTCTGAGGAAGCACCTGGTCCATCCCATGCCCAAGCAAATATAATCCCAGGGGACAAAGGAGCCAACTCTCTCTCTCTCTTATTCATAACCTGTACTCACACAGTGCACTCGCCTGTTCTCTCCATGGCCTTAGCAGCCACATGGCCCATGGCCTCCACGGGATCTGAAATGGACAGCAGCCAGGACCAAGCTAAGCTACCAGGATGAGGACTAAGACCACTTAGCAGCCACCTGCAGGCTCCAAAGGACTGTACTTTCAAATGAGGCAGGAACTCTGGACATTGGCTTCTGTCTTGGCCTCACCAAGGACATGGTTGGACTTTTTCCATGGCAGGAAGAAGAGATGGTCTTTGAGACCAGAGTCCACCAGTCTCCCAGGTTGCGCTGCACCCGAATAAAACCTCCTTCCTTTTGCATCTGCAACTGTCTCATGAGTTTGTCTTTTGTGGCAACAGGCAGCTGAACCCTCACATTTGTTCAGTCACACAGAGAGAAAACGTTTTGTCATTAGATTTAGACTCAGAAAACATGGGTTAAATAAAGTAGGTTTAATAGCTTTGTGATCTTGAACATGTAATTTAATTACCATGAATCCCAGTTTTGAAACTGTAAAATAGAAAAAATGCCACCCACTGGGTTATTATAATAAGTGAAAACATAACATGAAACTATTTTGTAAACTGTGTATTATAGTACACTGTGGCATATCAATATTTTAGAAATAATTGTTTACCTACTTTCTTTGTAAATTAGTGAGAATAAAATTAGTAATGTGGCCTAAGATCTGAAAAAATAATAAATACAATATTTTTTCTTGTAACTGAGAGTAACAGATGGAATTTTAATAGTTTCTGGAAGAAAAGAAAACAGCCTGAAATGTAATGATTTCAAGACTGACGGAGGAGATGGAGAGTAACATGGAAGAAGTGTTAGATCACAGCTGGAATAGACAAAGGCCAACAGGATAGTGAGCTTGAATGGAGCACAGGTGTGGTAGAAAACATGGTACTGAAGGAAGAGCTTTGAAGGTGAGGAGGGATTTTAGTGAGAGCTATAAGCTTGCTGTACTCTTATCAATCATATGCACTTTCTTTTAAAAGGTGACAGTGGCCCTGGGAGGTGTAGCTCAGTGGATTGAGCAAGGGCCTGTGGAGCAAAGGGTCGCTGGTTCAATTCCCAGTCAGGGCACATGCCTGGGTTGCAGGCCAGGTCCCCAGTAGGGTACACATGAGAGGCAACCACACATTGATGTTTCTCTCCCACTCTTTCTCCTTCCTGTCCCCTCTCTCTAGAAATAAATAAATAAAATATTTTAAAAAAATAAAAGGTGAAAGTGAAGTTATCTCATAACCTCTCCCTGAATAATTTAAACAAGAAGTTTTACTGTAGTTCAAATCTCCCGCAAATGAGGATCTATGCAGCTACACACACAGGCATACACAACAGCATGTTTTCTAGTTGGTTTAAGATTTACTTATCTGTACAATAATGGCTTTAGAAAAAAATTGGGGATTATGTGCATATTTCCTACCCTTCTGTATCTTCAAAAAAAACCATCAAGGAAATTATGAGCTAGAAAAACAAGTTAATCAATAAATGATATAAACTCAAGAAATAAAAATAATTAATTGTAAAAGGTGGCTCTACAGACTGATTATCTATATTAGAAATAGGCAAACAATTTAAATTATACCCTCAGATAATACTCAATATAACAGAAAAGTTAATAGTACTATTTGATATTCAACATTTCAATTTCCAACTCCTGTATGCATATAATTATTATTTCATTCTTAATTGATTGATTTTAGAGAATGAGGGAAGGGGGGAAGGAGGGAGAGAGAGAGAAACATTGATTTGTTGTTCCACTTACTTATGCATTCATTGGTTGCTTCTTGTATGTGCCCTGACTGGAGATCGAACCTGCAACCTTGGCATATCAGGATGATGGCCTAACCAACTGACCTACTTGGCCAGGGGCATGTATACATATATTTCAATCTTAATGACATATAATTTTAAGATATTTTTGAAAAATCTTTAATGTCTAATACATCACTGCCAGTTCTCACTATTTGGGCATAATAAAAGACAGGAGTAAAATAAAGATCACAAATAACATCAATCATATATATGGCTATATGTTTGCATTTATTCTTACATAATACTTATATGGTTACCAACAAGTACTTCTGATTGGAGCCTAGAAGTGAAAGATGAGAAGGGGAGAAAACTAAACTAACCTTAGGAGAAGGGAGGCATTTTAGGAGAAATACTTAACTGTTCATGCCCCAATGACTCCTATGCAGCCAGTTGATAGGTATGGAGGCATGTATATATATAGTAATTACAATATATGTAATTATTACCCATTGCATTTTGGCAACCCTCCCTTCCAGATTAGCATTAAATATTTCTAATGGTTATAAATATTTTTTCATGAGTTGCTATAAACAGCACCAACATGGTACTATTCAATAAAGGCTGGAAAGGAATAGGTTAAGAATTACTGGTCCTGGATTGACAAACCCTTTGTTGTATTCAGATGCACTGTCTAAATTCTGCGGCAAGACCAGAAGGACATAATTGGAAACTAAAAGGAAGTTAGTCAACAGAGAAAATGGAATATAATGCCGTTTGGGATTAGGAGAAACAACTGCACAAAATAAGTGTAGTGAATGCAGTGTTGCACCTACCAGATCCCCCTTCAGGGTTAGATGACCCAGCTGCCGGGAGTGCCACAAGTTGACAACCCTCAGCTGACAGCCGCCTCCAGGAATTGCCGCTGGCTGAAACGGGCTGCTTCTTCCAAAGTCATGCAGCCTGCATCCAATAACTGGTTGATGTCAGGGTATGAAGGACTGACTCCCTCGTCTCCACTCTGAAAGGCCATCCCAGCTCCAGAGCTTTGGCTGAATTTCCTGAGCCCTTGTTTGGAATGTATCCACAATCCACTTCCCCCTTTGCCCAGTTCTACCTCTTTCCTTCTCAGTGTTGATCCTGAGAGCACTCCCCACAAAAACTCCCTCTGTGCTAATCTCTACCTCAGAATCACTTTCTGGAAAACCAAACCAGAAAGCCAAGGAGATACTGAAACACTGCCACGCAGTTTCATTGTGAAGACATTCTGATATTAGGAACATCATGGGTCTCTAGGTAACCCAGGACACTAGCAGCCGATCAGGTTCTTGCTCAGTTATGATGTTCAACTCGGTACTTGACAACTAAATAAGCTGCAGAAAACCTGAGGAGTCAGAGTCAGAGAGGTGCCAAAGGAACGTCAGAGGAAAAGTCAAAGAATTGGAATTATTTCAGATACAGGCGAAGAGAGAAAACTGACAGTTTAAGAATACAGAGTAAAAATTTTGTATAGAGTATATAGATTAAACATTTGCCAATAATTAAAAGTGCAGAATATTACAACTTAATAATGAAGGTAGTTTAGCCATTTAATATTTGTAATAACAATGATTTTCAATTTATTGTGTTAAATAAGCATGCCATATACCTTATTTACATATTTAATTCTCACAACAATGCTATGAGGTAGTACTATTATTATGCCCATTTTACAGACAAAGAAATTAAGGCTTTCAAAGATAAAGTAACTTGTATAGAGTTACACAGCCAGGAAATGATGAAGTAATGACTCAAAGCCAGTTCTTTCTGACTCTAAAACTAACAAGGGGACAGTGACCACAGGGAAGAGGGAAGGGAATTTCAGGGGGAAAAGGGGAGGGATGTAGAGGAACTAGTATAAAGGACACATGGACAACAACTAAGGGGGGTGAAAATGGGAGGGAGGTGGGGAGCACGGGGGAGTGGGCTGGGATGGGAGTAAAAGACAGAACACTGAACTTGAAAAATAATTAAACAAAAAATAGTAAAATTAAAAAAATAAAACTAAGGTCTAAATTACTGCTTCTGTGTGTATACATACTTTATACTATGTTAGAATATGAGAAGATGAAAGGACTTGCTTAATTTTTCTTAACCCAGAGAAAAGAATGACTAGAGTACATAGAGTTTGACAAATCATAGAATCTCTTGCAGCCCCTGTTACTGTCTGTGTCAGAAAGAGATAATGATACCTTTTTTGCATTCAGAAAAACAAACGATTGCCTGAGGCTCCTCTTATCAATCAAATCTAGGATCCCGTTATTTTTGTTGAACAGAATAAATTTTTTTCTGAATGTTATATTACCTTTAAGAAAGTAAACTATTATTACTTATAGGAAGCTACTGTGAGGGATTCTGGAAAACCTGGGGGCAGAATAATGTCCTTTTATGCAGTCCGTTTAAAAGGCAAGTCTTACACTTCTCCAGATCAGAGATGATCAAAAGAGTAGGATTCTGAAAACACAGTAAATTAGGCATAAGCAATAGGATGTGAAAATTCCCAGAAACAAAGGTACCTTGAGATAAAGATGAATATTGGAGGGCTAGTAGAATCAGAATAGGTGTAAGGTAATACTGCAGGTCGTTCAAGCAAAATAGATTAGCATGAACAAGATCAATAATAAGCATGGCATGCTTAAGGAAGATAAGCCTTTGAGAAAGAAAGAATAACTCACATCCATATGAAAAAAATTAACACCATTTTTTATGAAGGCTGGAGAACAGCTCTGACCAGCGTTTCACAAAGTTTGTCATTTCAAGGCATAAATGTACATTTTCCACTTGCCAAGGCACACACCTGGAGGATTAAGAGATCACTATATGGCAATTTTTAAAAAACAAAGTATTGTATGTACTGACAAGTTAAGATATCCATGATGTATTATCAAGTTGGGCAAAATTATAGCTATATATTTATATTTATATATGTGTATATATACATGTATGTATGCAAAAGGCTTGTAAACTCTCATCTAGACACTTTTAAAGATATGTGGACACATACACAGAACCACATCTATACATATATGCATATATTCTGCAGTTGATTATTGAATATATAATTTTGAAATGCATGGATCCACTTATACATGGATTTTGTCAATAAATAATGTACATTAATTTTCTTAATAACATTTTCTTTTCTCTAGCTTATTTCATTGTAAGAATACAGTATACAATACATATACCATACAAAATACATGTTCATTGACTGTTTATGTTATCAGTAAGACTCCTGGTCAATAGCAGGCTATTAGTAGTTAAGCTTTGGGGGAGTCAAAGGTTACATGTGAAATTTTTACTTCATGGATGTCAACGCCTCAACCCTGGCATTGTTCAAGGGTCAACTGTGTATTACTTTAAACATTTTTCATATACATGAATTACTCATAATTTTAAAAATTAAAAAAATAGAATGTGAAAATAAGAACTTAGAAAGCATTATCAACAAAACAAACAAGTAAGCAAAATGTGACCAAAGACACTGAAATACGGAACAGGCTGACAAGAGTCCAGAGGAGAGAGAGGAGAGAATCACAGGGGAAAAGGGGAAGGACTCACATGGACAAGTATAAAGGACACATGGACAATAACTAAGGTGGGGGTGGAAATGGGAGAGAGGTGGGGAGCACTGGGGCGGGGGGCATGGCTGGGAATATAAGACGGAAAACTGTGCTTGAACAAGAATTAAATAAAAAAATAAATAAATTTAAAAAAAAGAAAGCATTATCATTTCACTTCCCTTTCTAAATAAGGACAGAGACAGAGGAGGGTTAGTCTGGGACTGAAAGCCAAGACTCCATAGTCCTGAGCTAGTGTTTGTCCCATTACGTCAGATACCTCATTGTCTCTGTGAGGGGTTTTCCCACAGACTGATCTGCCAGAAGTATTCTAGATCAAGTGTCAGAAAGATATTTTTCTGTAAAAAAAAGTGAATATTTTTAGCTATCAGGATATGTCATGTCTTTTTTTTTACCTCCCAACTCTTTAAAAATGTAAAAAATGTTCTTAGCTCTCAGGACAGTGTAAAAACAGGCCACAGTCCAGATCTGGTCCACAGACTGACCTGGATGAAGTAGGGAAAAAAGGACCAAAGGTAAGGAGATCTGTTGGAAAGCTGTTACAGCAGTCCATAGCAAGGACACAGAGGCCTCAACTAGGATGTTCTGTGATTAACTGTAGGAGAAGTGACAAGACTGTATGTGGGAAAGAAACTTAAATAATAACTGCGCTCAAACCTCCCCAAGTACCTGTATCAACTCAGACTGTGTTTTAAATGGACAACAAGGTAAGTAACTAATATATAAAATTTTGAGGGGAAGCTGGATTTCTGTTTTGGTATACATTCATATTTGTGTTCTCAGGGCAATATGGCCAATATACCCATAAGATGGTACAATGTTCTACTTTGTTTTTAATACTAGTACATTATTTGAATATTTGTAAACTAAATTAAGAGCTCTTTCTGGTTCTTAACTGAAAAATATAAAAGTGGAAAAAGTGCATAGAGAAGTAAAGAAGTGGCTTCCAACCTTAAAAGATTTTCAAATGTGCTTCAGGTTTCTTTTGGGGAGTGCTTAATAACAGACACTGTAATTGCTCTGACACTTCTTGGCCAAAAAACTGCATATTATTCCATGTCAACATACCACAAGTGCGACAGAGAAAAGAGAATAAATAAGAGGCGTCATGGAACAGTAGCAAGACTTTAATGAGAGACAGATCTGGGTTTAAATTCTGAACCTACTATTTATTAGCATTTGTGATCACAGATTAATGACCAGGACCTCACTTTTCTTATCCAACCAATCTGGGTAATAATACCCGCTTTACAGAGTCCCAGGGTGATACATTAGATGTGGTATAAAAGCACAACACAATGTCTGACATACGGTAGGTGCTCAACAAACTATAATTTCCTTTCCCCCCTGCATTCTCAACAATCATTCACTGCTGTAGTTAAGCTTATTTAATAGAGGTTACCCTACTGTGTGAATCAAAATTACTTCAAAAGTGCTTAGAACACTCAATATCAAACACAGAACATGCAAAGACATGTCTAAGATGCCAAAATGAAGGCAAAAAACTAATGGTTGACTTGGCGATGTCAAGTCTCTTCATACAGTAAGTAATAATAGACAATATTTGCTGAGCACTTTATGATAAATACTACTTTAAGATCTACCTGCACTAAGTTGTTAAATATTCAAAACAACTATATAAGGTAGGTAGGTGAGGAAACCAAGGTCAAAAGAGGTTAAATAAGACTTTGGCTTCATGAAACAATAAAGAACCACACAAGTCACCTTAACACAGGGCTGGTGTCACATTTTTTAAAAACAATTTGTAGTTATGCATCAAGAACTTTAAAAATACTCAAAACTAGAATAACTAATAATTTTAAAATGTTCCTAAGATGTTAGGCAAGAAAAAATGGATATAAGATATATATGCAAAATAATTGCTACTTTATTTGATACTCAGTATATCTACATAAAATATAAAAAGGAAACATATCAGCTTAGTCTCTTAGTCCATTCAGGCTACTATTAAAAATACCATAAACCATGTGGCTTGTAAACAACAGAAATTTATTTCTCACCATTGTGGAGGCTAAAAGTCCAAGACAAGGTGTCAGCCTGGTTGGGTTCTGGTGAGTATCCTCTGCTAGGTTACAGACTGCTGGTTTCTCTTTGCACCCTCATGGGGAGGAAGCGGCAAGGCATCTCTCTAGATTCTCTTCTAAGGGCACTAATCCCATTCATCCCATACCTGCCCTCAGGACCTATAAGCCCCATGTCCAACCGCTTTCACATCGGGCATCAGGTTTTCTACCTATGAAACAGGGAGTGAGGGGCACAGTCAGAACATAGAACACACCAACACAGGTTACTTCCAGGAGACAGAACTGTGGTTAATATGCTAAAAATAATGCTGTATACTGTCCAAGCCATTTCATTTTCCTCCTGGCATCGAAAGAGAAGTATCCTGCCCTGAACACCCCTTCCCTTACAACCTTGTAGCTCCCCTGGCCAGGTAACTGAATTCAGGCAATGGAAGGTGGGTGAGAGTGAGATATTTCAACTCCAGGCCTGAATCTGTGTGTGATCTTCTACACTTCACTATTTCCTGTGAGTCAGCTGTGACACCCAAGTGACTCTGAAGCCACAAGAAGTATTCTAAGTCCCTGATGCTTGAAAGAGTCACACAGGAGAGACCTGATCCACATTCCTCTGAGAGAGGAGTAAAATACTAATGTGGTAAGCCACTGTCATTTCAGGGTTTATTTGTTACCTCAGTAACTGATATAGGCAACTTTTTAATCTTTATTATTTTCCTGTATTTTCCAAAATGCCAATAGGTAGCATGTAACAATTCTACAATTAGAAAAAAGCTAGATTTTGAAAAGGCTTTTAACTCAAAAAATTAAGTTTGAGGAATTTAGCCAAAGCCAATAAACTGAAATTCAGAGAAAATTGAATATACAAAGGTGTTTACTGACCTACTACTTACAAACATTAAAAAACAACAAAAACCACAAATGAAATAGCATACACAAAGGAATAGTCTAGTAAACTATAGCCATGTGATAGAATATCAGGCAACCATTAAGATAATTCTAATGAAGAATTTTAATGACATAAGCAAACACCTACAATATCACATTAAATAAACAAGCAGGATTAAAAATATTTTAAATATAGAAAAACAGTCAAGAGAAATACAAGCTAATTCTGCATGATTACTTAATACTCTTATCTATACTTTCTTCCAAGCTTTCCAAAAGATCATTATACTTTTATAAGAAGAAAAATTTACTCATAAAGACGTATCTAATTATGTTGGGGGAGAAAAAGGAACCAGCAAGATCTCTGACACAATGGACCAACCAGGAGGAGCAATGCAGGGCCATCTGCTCACCTTCCCATCACCTTCCATCACCTTCCATCAGAGGAAAGAAGCTGACAGTTTTGAGGGAGAGGTTTAGTAACCTGGTGCCCAGGGAGAAGCTGGGACAATGAGATGGAGCTGCTTTATTAGACAAAGCTTTCTTTCCCCTGTCAGAAGCCCACCACTGTCTTCAGTACAGCATCAGGCCCAAGAATAATTCTGAGTTACTGGGAAAGAAAAGTTTCCACTGAGGGGGATAAAGAGACCGTTGCAAAAAATTTGAAAAATCAACAAAGGACTCCTAAGATAGAGGAGGGGAGGGTCAGGGAGTGCCAGCAGTGATCTGTAACTTAATAGTTACATGAGGTTTCATATAAAACTATTTGTCAAACTCTACACATATGTCTTATGCACTTTTCAGTTTGAATGCTATCCTTAATAACAAAATGTAAAAGAAAAAATTCAGCAGCTGTATCTTCAACACAGGAGCCAGAAGAAGGCTTTAGAGGAAGGAGGGGACAGTGCTCCACACAGGCCTGAGGACAGGCCCAGAGGAACAATAGCCCCTCACTGTCATGTATTGCTTGACAGTTTTCAGGCTGCCTCTACAATATGTACCACATTTAAGACTCAGTATGACCCAGAACAGAGAATGTTGAGGCCAGGTCAGCTGATCACACCCATTAGTTTTTCCACTAGAGCATATTCAGTGCAAAATACACTTGTGGATTAAAAATTTTTCTAAAGATTTTCATGTCTAAAGACATGAGTTTTCAGTCTTCCTCTAAGACCTTGATTAACTAAAAATAATTGCTTTTTTGCCTCCTCAGCTTTACCCGGCCACCCTCCAGAATTAATGCCTGCCCTAAGTGGCAATAAAAAAATTATGTGGGTTTCATAAATTAATAGTGGTTTCTTTTGTTCTGCCTTTTATTCTTGTTGAAGAAATCAAACTAGATCTTTCTCATTTTTACCTACTAAAATTTCATTTCCCTCAATGATCATATGGGAAAGAGAAACACACACACACATTAGCTGTTTATTCCTCTCAATTATTTGTGGATTTGAGGTTCCACCAGTCATTCTGAAAAAACTTGTATCTTGACAAGAAAATGCAGAATATGAAGAATCATAAAAGGAAGGCAATCAAACCGGAAGAAAATCAAAAGTAGCTTAGCCAAGAAAGACAGGGAGAGAGGAGAAATTATCAGACAGCAGTAAGAAACAAGTCTAGTGTGTACAGAAGTGATATGGAGGGCAAAGAAGACTTTAACAACTCTTGCTCTCATCTTTGGATTGTATTTCTTTATGTCATATTTCTTTGACCACGACAAAATGTGGTTGCCGGTGTTCTAGGAGTAGCACATTAAGTGGTACCTATAGACAGACTATTGGCCAGGAGCTACAGGAGACAGCACAAAGACTAAGACTTGGCTCCAGCTCTAAAGGAGCTCACAGGCTTGCGAGGGGGAACGGGCACAAACAATTAAGGTGCCTTACATGTGTATTAGAAGTACAGAGGTCATAGTGACTAACTGCCTGACAAAGCTAGGAAAGGCCTCACAAGGGAAGTAACACTGGGGCTGGTCTAAGAAGATGAACAGAAGTTCACAAACTAAGATGAGTCCGGCAGAGTGTGTTCTAGGCAACTGAAATAGGCACAGAAATGTTAAAGAGTAGGAAACATTCAGATAATGCCAACAAATCTGAAGCATAAACAGCCGAAGCATAAGTAGCCAGGAGGTAGAAACACGGGGAATCAGTGGGAGAGCAGTCAGAGATGAGGGAGGGATCCAGCTAGGATCCATTTGAAACAAGCCTAGATGTTTAGACTTCATTGTTTAGGCAATTGAGTGCACATTGATGTTTGCATATTTTAATATTAACATAGTTTTACTGCAAAAAAAGGAAGAAGGGGGCTAGAAATCAGATGGAAGTAGTGGCAGAAAAATTAGAAGGCTGTTGCAAATAGAACAGAAAATGGATGAATTTGTTTTGGAGCCAGATGGATATGGGTTTAAAAAGTTGTACATTGTTTAACCTTGTGAAATTATATTGTCTCCCTCAACCTCTGTTTCCTTTTCTGTAAAATACAGACAATAATACCTACTTTTGCAGAATTTCTAATATGATATGTACCTAACTAAATATGATAATGTAGTATTTAGTTACAAAATAAGTAATAAATGTGACAAATACATGGATAGTGCAGCAGCATTGAGGATAAGGAGACATTACTGTGAATTCGGGCACTGATTGGGTATGGAATTTAAGGAAGATGTAAAAAGAGGGGAAAATCCTGTATTTAGCAACTGACTTTGTTCTCTGTAATAAACATCTCTAATATCAACCCAGAGAATTGCTAACATATGTCTCAGCTAGACACCATGCCCAGTAGAACATAATTCTCTAGCAATGCCATTTGGTATAAGTTTAAGTGTATTTTTTTCCTTATATTTCTAGCTACTTAATTAGCTAAAGTTAAGATCTTTGAATAGAGATATTCAACAAAAGAAATGTATTAAAGAATTATATTAAATAATGTATATCCAAAGTAGAGTTATAATATAATTAGCATTGTCAGTTGCAAAATGTTAAAAGAACCCCATCTCTTTATACTGAAACCTTGAGTGGCCTGTAGAGGTCCTGTAACCAAACTAAATGACTCAAGTCACCGGCCCTAAAGCTTGTGTAATTATACACATTGGAAGTCAATCAACATTTTAATTTATCTGCTTTAATTGTAAAACTGTTAAATGAGCTGTAGAACAGAAAGCATGTGTAATCTATCGTCATGTAATTAAGTAAATTATGCGTAAATCACCATAGCCTCTATGGTTTCTTTGGTTAGCACACAGTAGAGACAAAGCAGCGCCTAGAAATACTTGCAAAGAATTGGCCTCAGAGAAGACTGAAATATTGCTGGCTTTTATTTCCTTCTAAAATACAGAACATACCATCACAAAAACAGTTCATTTTCGCCCTGACTGGTGTAGCTCAGTGGACTGAGCGCAGGCCTGCGAACCACATGATCACGGTTCTATTCCCAGTCCGGCTACATGCCTGGGTTTCAGGCCAGTTCCCAGCAGAGGGGACCCATGAGAGGCAACCATACATTGACATTTCTCTCCCTCTCTCCTTCCCTTCCTCTCTAAAGATAAATAAATAAAATATTTTTAAAAAACAGTCCATTTGTAAGAAAAACTGCTCTAAAATTTTCCCAAATAAATGGCCCAAACTCCAAGAGCCCAGGGATATGAAACACTGAGTGCCCACCATGGCCTGGAAATGTCCGAATTGGAGCAAATAAAATGAAATTAAAGCTCTCGTTTGGGGCATGTAAGATGGATCTTCAAAAAAAAATTTTAAACCAATTTCTTGAAAGGGAATAATTTAAGAATTTAAAAAGAAGGGGATGATTCGTTAACAAAAAAGCAAGGAAAATACCATACTGAATGACTGCTGGGGCCTCAAATCTACATACATCTGATGAATATAAAGTAAGCAGTTCACTTTTTCCCCTTCTCATAAGATCAGTGAGGGAAATGAAATTTTAGTAGGTGAAAATGGAGGACTTAACCATTATGAGACCTAGTGCTACATGTTCAAGAAAAACAAGACGCAAAACAAAGCACAACAGAAAGCACAGTAATTTCTCAAATTCACACAATTTAGTATCAGTTGAAGCATTAATTTTCCTGGAAGGAACCATAAAATAAAAATTAAGATTGCTCCAATATGTTGCCTAAAGGCCAAACAGCAAACACTTCTTAATCCAGGGCAGCCACATTTAGTAACCTGCTGTAACATCAGATGTATGTCTGATGTAGTATTTTCTTACATGGAAAATAAATGTTTAATAAGAAAAGTTACACAGGTTCAATGAAAAAATCACCGTAACGGGAGCTGTGAAATCTGAACTATGGCAGCACTGAGATACCTGCTCTCTACATTCAAGGGCAAAGGGAGAACAACGTAAAGGATGGACATCCAACTACTACCAAACTGAAACCAATTTTATCACATTCCAGATGCCCTGCTAGCCAAACGTGCAAAGAATAATGGAAGGGAGCTACAAGGTAGACTTTACCCCAATGCCAGGCCCCTACATCAAGGATCGATTTAGGAAAAAAATAAAATTTTCCAAGATTAAAAAAATTCCAGCCCTGGCTAGTGTGCCTCAGTGGTTGAATGCCAGCCTGTGACCCAAAGGGTCACCAGTCCAATTCCCAGTCTAGGGCACATCCCTGGGTTGCAGGCCAGGTGCCCAGTAGGGGGCGTATGAAAGGCAACCACACATAGATGCTTCTCTCCCTCCCTTCCCTCCTCTAAAATATAAATAAATGAAATCTTAAAAAAAAATCCAAAAGTGTATACACAGTATAATCTCAACAATATAGAAAGTACTATGCACTAAAAATGATTGAAAGGAAATATGACATCATTCATTGTTTTTTATCTTTGATGGCAAGATTATTTTTTCTTCTACATACTTCTATGTACCTAACTAAGTTAGGTACAATTCATTTTGATACAATTTTATATGAATATTTTTCTTTATACTTTTCTACATTTTTCATATTTTCTATAGTGATAAATCAATAGTTTCACAGCAAGAAAGTAAATGTTAAAAAGTTTCTTAAATTACAGGCAGGGAAATGCTTATTTCTAAGGGGATAATTCCAGACTCCTTTTTAGAATGTCATCATTTACTCTGGAAGTTAGCATCACCAAAAGTCTGTGATCATGATTTAAAAACATAACCAGCAGACGAACACTTTGCATGCCCTAGTCTCTGGTCTTCCTGTGTTTGCTTGTCCTCTGTGCAAACTCAATAAAATGCTAATAATAATTGCATTCTATGAAAAGTGTGTCAGTGAGAAGAAAAAGAAAAAGAGCAATTTGCACTTTGGGAGAGGAAGAGTACTTGGAAAAGGTCACTAGAAGAAGGAGTGTCTGAAACGGTCAGAGAAATGTTGACAGGTAAAAATGCATATAAAACTCCAAATGGGATATAATGGAGGCTGGCCTTACCAACAAGAAAGAAATTATGAAGAGATTACAGTGGACAGGAGAGAGCAGAGTACAAAAAGAACAGCAGGAAACATACAAACTTTCTATGTCTTTTTTTTTTCACATAGGATTTGCAACATTCCTCAGAAAATTCAATTTAGTTGCCCTGTTCTAGCTTGCTAACCAGAACCAATTTAATTTTAAATCTACATGCAGAGCCAGGGGGACAAAATACTTTGCAATTACTTTTAGCTCCCTCTTGGAAGGCAGAATAAGATTTAACCAGTTCTGCTCTGGCTGCGATAACCATCCACGTTTGTCAGAGATATAAATGGTGTCCTTTGGTTGAAGACTAAAGAATAAAAAACTCTGTAACGCAATTACTTGCTTTGCTTAACAACTTAATGGGAGTGAATTTTTGAGAATGTGACAAATTGCTTTTGATTTATCTGCACAGGGCATGAAATACTGATGCAAGAGAACGATTTGTTATATAGACAATGTCTATCCCTTGCTATAAATCTGCCCACTGTCAGACTCTATTTGACACCCAGTTGGGTGATTTTTGAGGAACTAGTTTATTACTGCATTTAACAAAGAGCAGAAAACTGATATATGACTCTCTTGTTGCTTCTCAGCTACCAGGAACACGTCTCAGATATCAGTCAATGCAAACGTTTCTTGGTTTTATGCACTATTGTGACAGATAGGTAAACAAGCTGATAAAACCAAGTGCTTTCAAAAAGGAAAAGTTATCATATTTATGTATGCACCAGCTTGTCACAAAACTTCAAACAGTTTCTGGTTCTGCTTACCATCTGCACAGATTTATTCCAAATAACATAACCGAGTTTGTTTCTTGATTTCTTTCAACATAAATAGAACGATTAGGTTTTGGGAGTGTTTATATTCCGAGAGATAATCAGATCATCTATTCTGATTAGCCTTAACACATTGGCCTGGCCCCTGCCTTTACACAGAGTTCAGACCCTGCTCCCCTTCTCATTCAGCCTTTTCCGTGTTAGCATTGTTGTATCTCTACAGTATCCATCCTCACCATGCCTCCTACTGGGAGAAGAGGAGGCCGCTATAGGTCTGACTATAGTTCCCCTTGGGCCAAACTGTGGTCTATCTTTATTCAAAGCAAAATACAGGCATCAAATGGGGACATGGAAACTATGTCAGATTGTGCTAGGTTTTTGATTCTTGCTTTTTGGTGGGGGAAGTGGGAAAGGAAGAGGCCTTTTGTTGTTGTTGTTGCTGTTGTTGCTATTACAAAAGTTTATTTAACAAAAAAGTTCAATATAAAAATGTACATGACCCAATTTTTATTTGTAAAACAGGTGTTGTGGCGAGGGGACATGTGGAAGTAGTTGATTTCTCCGGTAAACTCAGCCATTCTTTATACTCATCTCAAGGCTTCTAACATGATGATAATATTTTCTCATATTACCACCATCCCAACACTGCTCTGTTACCTACTAGTTGCATCTCAACACATTCATCTGTCACAGATTCATAAAGGGATCAAATCCCTATAGTATTCCTTAGAATATCTGGTACCATTTAACTTATGGATAACTTCTTGTCCATAAATGTTTTCAACTTGGGAGAGTAAGGTTTGCTAAAAATGAAGAATAAGAATCACAAGGAAACTTGAGGCCCTCTGCAGAGAATCTCAAACCTAAACCACCTCCAGGAGACAGAAATGTAGTTGGTCCTCAGAATTTTCCAGATATTACATAATGGCGCAGTGTTTAACAGCCCTCACAGTTAGACATTTTATTCCTAATGACTTACTCACCTCCCTTGGATTGTATGTTTCTTTCTAACTTTCAGAACATCTTTTACTAACATTTCACATAATTGAATTAAATTATTAAATTAAACTTCCCATAAAAAACAGGATTGAACTAAAAATAGTGAAAACTCTATCCATAAGAATTTTGTCTTGAACCAAGTGAGTTCTCAACTTAAATAATCATAGTCTCTTCTTTGAGCCCCAGGGGTGCAAGCAATTCAGGCACACAACAGAGTCTTCTCTGGGGTACAACGTTCATCCACTTCTCAGGAGAATTTGCCTTTCCTGCTGCAAGCAGCTTCATCCGGCTGCCAGAATATTTGGATGATGCTGTTTCAAAGTCAACACATAAGAATTCTAGTGAAGGGAAGCAGTCTGCTTTGACAGTTAAGTGTACAGGCTCTGTACTCCTACATACTTGGTCTAAATCACAGGTGGAGAACACAAGGGCCGTGGGGCGGATCCAGCCCTCCACATTGTTTTACCCAGCCCTGCACCTTGTTTCTGCCCAGCGGCAACACCAAGCTCTCGCTCAACTGTTAAGGAATAGTTCCATTTATACAGTCCTAAAATTACATTAGGCCCTTCCAAGGCAACCACAAGACTGACGTGGCCCTCAGTGAAAATGAGTTTGACGTGCCTGGTCTAAATCCTGACTCCATGAGGTGCTCAAATTGGGTGACCTTAGGCAAGTTTTTTACCTCTCTGATCCTCAGTTAACTTCATTTGTAAACCGATTATTATAATAGTGCCTATTTGTGTGCTTGTTATGAGACTTAAATGAGCCAAGGCAGATAGAGCATTTAGCACAGTTCCTGGCACATACTGGGAACTCAGTAACTGAAAATTACTATCATTTATGTCATTTTCATCAGTTGGAACATCTGCTCTTCTGCTCTGGGAGTGGACAGAGTTGCTTTCCACATTGGAGAAGCCAGTGACCATATAAAGTGATCTGGCCTCTTTTTTGACTAGAAAGCTGAGAAGCTATGTAAGTGGCCCCACATTAAGGCTCAGCCTTCACTCACAGCAGCAAAGGGGAAGCTGGCCTCTCTCTGAGTAACGGGCAGACAGCTGGAGATTGCCAAAAAAGGGGGGCGGATTACCAAAAGATTATGATGGTCAGGGAAAAGCTGAAATAACTATTTTAACAGACAATTTGTGCTCCAATTACCATGTAAATGTTCATGGTAAATAAGGATCCATAAAAACACATCTGTAAAACCCCAACTTTAGTGACTGGGGCTTTGCATGGTTCATCAGCACATACTCTTTTACCCAATTGTAACATCACTCATCAGCACAGCCTTCTCTTTTCAAAGTCTCTTCTTCAGCAGTTGGAGCCAGTGTCCTGTAAGGAAATGCTCTGAAATCACTGCAGTCACAGACCTCCTCCCATGGGTGCAGGAGAGTCTTATTAAGGGAATATTCTCCATGATGTTCTGTTACCTACCTTCATGCTCCTCTTTTAAAGGTAAGGGTTAGTACCTATAAATGAGTAGGTGACAATTTGGGGAGAGAAACTTGTGTGCTAGATACAAGTGACCAGCTGTAAGGAAGGGGCTAAATCTAGGACCTCTCTGGCATTCTCAGCAATTCTGTGAGTTACCTAATATTCTTTCATTAATTCCCTTTATGCTTAAACTAGCTGGAGTGGATCATGTAGTTTCAACTATGAATCTATACTGATAAAAAATCTAGATAATGCCCTATGTAGATTTTTATATATACACAAGGGTTTGAGTTCCAGCTCTGCTATTTACTGGTCCTGTTACTCTGAAGAAGCCATCCAGTCTCTAGGTCTCATTTCCTCATCAGTATATGAGGGAACAATAATACTGTCTTCCTTATAGAGTAGCTGAAGAGTAACAGAGATAATGTATGTCATGTTCTTAGCCCAGGGCTTGATACATAGTTTGTGCTCATAAAATGTGATCAACTATATAATAATTATCAGGAATTAGAAAACAGGGTACTCTACCTACTTCTTTGTAACCCACCCTCAGTCCCTGGTAAAAATCAGGGTGTCTGAGAGCCTAATAAATTTTAGTTAAGCTATAAAACACCATCACGCTAAGTGAAAGAGGTGTCTTTGCCTTTGTCTGGGAAGCATTCCACACTGAAACACAGGATGAATGAACAAAAAGGCAGAGGATTCTCAAATCACTGAGCACAAACATGTCAACAACATAAAACTGACATACTACCAGAAGGGGACAGGGAAGAAGAAAGGCGGAAGGAGGGAGAACAAATGACTGATTGCCTATCTGAATCACAGTCTATGAAAGAAAAGGAAAACTAAAGGGAACAGAAATGGCTTGCCCACTCCTCAGGATTCTTAGTGTACCCACGACTGACAAGGAGTAAGATTATCTACTTCTGATGATGGAATATGTCTGTACAACAACAAAGGTACATTGTAATCCTAATTGTTATATTATAAAATTCTGGGAAGAAGAATGGGTAAGTTGGATCTGTATAATGAAAAACAAGCTTGAGTTTATTAACATAATTAGGAATTAACTCTATGTCAGTGTGCCTAAATGGGCACTGGAAATATAGATGCAAATTGCAAATAAAACATTGACTTCCTCTTCAGGAAACTCAGATTCTAGGAGCAGAAAATAAACAAGCAGTTAATTGCAAGTTCTACAATCAAGCTATTGATTACATTATTGATGGCTGTTCCTCTAGAAAAATGGTTTTTCTCCTCGATAGACACACTGTTAACTCCCCAGCCTCTTCACATCTTTGCTTAAATGTCACTGTTTCAATTAAACATGCTATGACCACTCTAAAATCATACATCCTCCGTGCAAATCTATACATTTCAATCTCCTTTACACTGCTCTATTTTGTTTTTCTATAACACTAATTTTAATTATTTTTTATTGAGATAATAGTAGATTCACATGCAATTTAGAGAAATAATACAGGGAGAACCCAGGTACCCTTTACCCAGTTTCCTCCAATGGTAACATCTTTCAAAACTATAGTACAAAATCACAACTAGGACATGGGCATTGACACAGTCAAGATACAGAACATTTCCATCACCACAAGGATCCTTCATACTCTCTTTTTACAGCTAGATCTTCTATGCCATCTCCCTTTCCAGTGTAATGACTGTGGCAACCACTAATCTGTTCTCTGTTTGTGTAATTTTGTAACTTCAAGAATGTTACATAAATGAAATCATTCAAATGTAAACTTTGAGAATGAGCTTTTTTCATTCAGGATAAATATCTTGAGATTTATCCAAGTAGCTGTGTGTATGAACAGTCTGTTCATTTTCATTGCCGAGTAGTGTTCGATGGTTTGGAGGCATCACTATTTGTCCAACCATTAACCCATTGAAGAACATCGAGGCTACTTCACATTTTGGGCTATTATAAATAAGGTACTATCAACAATCATGTACAGATTTTTGTGTGAACATGTTTTCATTTCTCTGGGATAATTTCTAGTAAGGCAATCACTAGGTCTCATGGTAATAGCATAGTATTTTTAAGAAACTGCCTAAGTGTTTTCCAGAGTGGCTGTGCCATTTTACATACGTTTCCTCACAACCTCACTAGCATTTGTTGTCGCTATCTTTTACTTTTGCCTATCTGACAGGTGTGTAGTGGTACCTTATTTTAGTGTCAATTTGTTTTCCCCCACTGGCTAATGGTATTGAACGTCTTTTCATGTACTTATTTGCCATCTGCATACCCTCTTCATGTGAAGTATCTGTCACGTTTTCTGTTAGTTTTCTGACTGGATTTGTTGGGAACTGCCCTGCTTGGTTTCAGAAGCTCTAACCCTCCCATGGCTAAGGCTGAGTAAAGAGACCTTGGGACCATAAGCCACTAAGGAGACAAAGTTTATCCACCTGGCAGGTATGCAGCCTCTTCCCCCTTTACCTCACTCTGCTTGGTCCCAGGCAGATGACTGGTTAGCCAATGATGGGTAAAATTCCTCAAAGGAGGGATGACCTAAGACAGGCAGAGTTTGGGGCCATCAGGGAAGGAATTTGGGGGGCTATAGTAAAAGGGGTGATGAACCCTCACCCCTCAGCTTTGACATAGCCTGAGTCCTCATTCAGTCTATAAGAAGTCTCCTAATCTCTTGGCTTCCTTATACCCCCTGCCTGATTTAAGCATGAAACAATGTGATGCAGCCCTGGGTTAGGAACAGGAGGTTCCCCAGGGCCATCAAGCCTAGGAAAGAATGCCTAAAATCCTGTGAAACCTGCTTTGCTAAGAATGTCCTCAATTTTCTGATAAGGGTCCAAGCATGGAATGAGTTTGTTTCCCAAAGTTTTATGGCCCTTTAGCTAACTTATCCTGACTCAGAATAAGCCCCCATAGTTCTCTGAATGTTATCTATTGTTTGATCATTACTGCCTGCCAATGATGAATGAGGACCTTCCTTGATATAATGCTCCCAGAAAGCAATAAAAGCTTGTCTAGGCAAAGGTCAGGGGGGTGCTCTCTCACTCAGAGAGTGAACTTGCTGTCCCTTTTCTCCACAGGACTTCTGCAGTCCATGTGAATTTGTTCGTTGCATCCACAACACTGAGGCATGCCTCAGTATCACAAGGGTATTGAGCAAGGATGCTTAGCTCCCTTATATAAGACAGTAATTGCATGTAAGCTATAGCAGGGAATGCTTACACATCATTTCCTTCATGGGGATTCAGCATACTGCTCAATGCATGGCAAATTCAAGTTATACTTTTTAGAACTTTCTGGGATTTTCTAGAAAATATTTTGGGTCCGCAGTCAGTTGAATCTCTAGATGAGCAACCCACATATACAGAGGGCTAACTGTATACTCTATTTTGACAGACATGTAATTTGCAAATATTTTCTCCCAGTCTGTAACTTATATTTTTATAATCTTAAGAGGGCCTTTCACAAAGCACGATTTTAATTTTGGCAAACCACAATGTATTGCATTTTCTTCTTATGGGTTGTGCTTTTGGTACTAATCTAAGAATTGTTGGCCTAGTTCTAGATCCTGAATATTTTGTGTGTTTTTTTTTCTATAAAATTTACAATTTTAAGTTTTATATTTTAAGTCTATAATCTACTTTGAGTTCATATTTGTATAAGGTATAAAATGTAGGATATCCAATAGCTTCAACACTATTTGGTGTAAAGGCTATCTTTCCTATCTTGAATTGCTTCCATACATTTGTCAAAAATTATCTGGGCATATTTTTATGGGGCTATTTATAGTTCTCTATTCTGTTCCATTGATCTGTGTATCTATGCTTCTGCCAATACTACACATCCTTGATGACTGTAACCACCTAGTAAGTCTTGAAATTAGTAAGCTGATTCTTCCCATTCTGTTATTCTTTTTCAAAATTAGCTGTTTCTAACTTTCTTTGCCTTTTCATTTAACTTTTAATCTTTCTGTATCTACAAAATACTGTTGTTGACATTTTGATAGGAATATGTTAATTCAGTATATTAATCTGGAGAAAATTAACACTTTACTATGTTGTCTTTCAATCAATAAACATAGTGTGTCCCTCCATTTGCTTAGGTTTTTTTTCATCTGCATCTTAAAGTTCTCAGCATGCAAATCCTGTACATATTTTGGTAGATTTACACCTAAGCATTTCATTTTTTGAGTGTTTACAAATGTTACTGTATTTTTCATTTAAATGTTCACTTGTCCATTGATAATACGCAGAAATATAACAGAATTTTTATATGTTGTTCTTGAATCTTGCAATCTTGCTGAACTCATTTTTCAGTTCTAGTTTTTGTTTTTTCTTTTTTGTAAACTCCTTAAGATTTTCTAAATAGGCAAGCATGTCATTTATAAATATGGACAGTTCTATTTCTTTCTTTCTGTTCTGTGTGGCTTTTATTTCCTTTACTTGCCTTGTTGCAGTGGCTAGACATTCAGCATTATCTTGACTAAGAGTGGTGAAAACAGATATCCTTGCCTTGCTGCCAGTCTTAGAAATAATTTACTTTTTCACCATTAAGTATAAAGCTAGCTATACATTTTATGTACATGCTCCTTACCAGTTAAAGAGGTGCCCCTGTATTCCTATTTTTCTGAATTTCTTTCAGGAACAAATAGTGAATTTTGTGAAATGTTTTTCTGCTTTTGATATAATGTATCTTAATATATCTTACTTTTCTGTATTAATATGATGGATTAGATTGATTGCTTTTGAATACTGATTTGAACCAATCTTACATTCCTGGAATAAACCAACTTGGTCATGGTGTGTAATTCTTTTTATATATTGCTGAATTCTATTAGTTAATATTTTGTTAAAAATTTTTGCATCTATACTAATGAGAAATGTTTGTCTGTAGTTTCCTTTATTTGTACTGTGTTTTTGAAGTTTTGCTATAGGGACAATATTGGCTTCATAAAATGAATTGAGAAATGTTCCCTTCTCTTTTATTTTCTGTAGAAGTTGCATAGAAGTGCTGTTCATTCAGTAGAATTCTCCAGTGAAACTTCCCAAGCCTGGAAATTTTCTTTTTAGGGTATTTTAAAATTATGAATTCAATAATGTTAATGGTTATAGATATTCAAATTAGCTATTTCATGTCAGACGAATTATGGTAGTTACTTTTTTATAGTTTGTTTTAATTAAATGCATTGAGATAACATTGATTTTTAACATCAATTATATAAATTGAAATTAAAAACAAGCTGACAGTAACCAGAGGGGAGGTGGGAGGGGACAATGGAGGGGAAAAGGGGAAGGGTTTTCAGGAACATCTTTAAAGGACATATGGATAAAACCAAAGGGGGGTAGGGTCGAGGGTGGGAAGTGGGGATGGCTGGTGTTGGGGGCAGTGAAAGGGGGAAAATGGAGACAACTGTACTTGAACCACCACAAGCACATGAGTAACTGTTATGTAAACCCTGACAGTAGGCCTTTCTTTTTGTAATTTGTAACTGAAAGTGCCTGATTTAACCTTTAGTTGCTCAGGCGTTCACTTCAAAGAGGTTTCCCTCCCAGAAAAGCTATCTCAAATAAACATAGGGCCAGCCCAGCCACCAGACTAGATAAAGATCTAGGCTACCTCCCCACCCCAACCCTACCCTGAGGACCCTTTTTTTTAGAGATTATTGTTGATTCAATAACTGACCATTTGGACCCCTTACTTCTTTTCTTTCTGCACTTTAAATGCCCTCTTTGTATGTTTTAAATTCACTTATAAAGAGTGAGCCCACAAAACCCTAGGCTCCCATCCTGGACCCATCCAAATAAAAGCAGAACCCCAGGCCCATGCTCACATGCCCCTCCACCCATATCTTGTACACTCCAGGGCCTATACATAACAAATTCTTTTCTTCAAAGTTCTAATAGTTATTGCTGAAGGGTGGTGTCTTGCAATTTTGAGAACCACAAGGACAGACCAACTCATAACACTGGTTAGAAAGGGGACATGTCTGTGGGCACCCCACCCGGGCCCAGGTGAGGGCCATCAGGCATTTCTAGTCAATAGGAATAGCATTACTAATGATATAATAAAACCAGTAAGATTTTAGGGCAGCTACAATACTAGGCAATAGGAATTTTTCAGCTCTATTATATTTAATCTTATGGGAGACCACTGTCACACATGCAGTCTGACACTAACCAAACCACAATTACGTAGTGCATGGCTGTACTTTGATTTTTAGACCACATAAATGTATACCCCATTAAAATAATTTTAAATAAAATTTAATTGTTTCTGGACCTCTTCGCTAAAGAGCACTTCTGTACCCTTGTGGTATCCAGTATCCAAGATGGACACCAATGATCCCCACCTCTTAGTATTCACACTCTTGTGTAGTCCTCTCTCTTGCTGTACCAAGAAGGTCTGTGTGACAAATAACATGTGGCAAATGGTGTGTCACTTCTAAAACTAGGCTATAAAACTCAGTGGCTTTTCTCTTTCTCTCCATTTCTCTTTCTCTGTCTCTTGGCTTGCTAGCTCTGAGTGAAGCCAGCTCCCATGTTGTGAGCACACTCAGGCAACGTATGAGAAGGTCCATGTGATAAGAAACTTAAGCCTCTGACCCAGAGCCAGTGAGGAACTGAGGCCTGTCAACACCATGTGAATGAGTCTATGAATGGATCCTCCCCACGCTGAGTCTTCGGATGAGACTGTAGCCCCAGCCACTTGCTTGACTGAAACCTCGTGAGGGAGCCTTTAATCTGAACCACCCAGTTAAGCAGTTCCCAGATTCCTTCCCCAGAGGAACTGCGATGATAAATGTTCATGGTTTTAGGAACTTAGGTTTGGGATGGGCTGCTACACAGCAACAGATAACTAATAAAACCATTACCTTTGGCTTTCTAAGAACAAATAAAAGAATTGGAGTGTTGAGGACCAAAATTCAAGACTAGGAGCAGTCAGGGGTGCGTGTCTCTCAACTGGCCTTTACCTAAAGGCCAAATAGGTATAAGAAGAAGAATGCAAGTCAGCTTGAAGAGCAAAGGGTGGAGGTAGGGAATGAGCTCAGGAGTGATTGGCAGAAGTCCATTTACATCAAGTACACAGGTGAAAATGTATTAAAGGACTTGTTTTGAAGCAGCTGAGGCAGAGAACAATAGCATAGGAAGGAGGCAAAAAATGCTTTGCTGGACTAGGATCCAAGAGACTAGTATTTCATAAATTAATTGTGCTTCTAACTAGCTGTGGGATCCTGGACAAGCCTTTTCATCTCTTTGGAGATTTGGTTTCTTGATCTAAAAAGGAGAGTTAGATAAGATGTCTATAAACTCTGTCATTGGAGTATTCTCTTTGCACAATGCTAGAGGCAGGAGCATTGCCTTGGGCAAATTATAATTTATGCTGTCTCAGTGGTCCTGGGCCACAGGTACTGACAAGGCAACTTCTCAGTTTGGAAAGCAACCCTGTTCATGTTTTCACATGTATTATTTACTCAATAACTGTTTACCGAGTACTTCCTCTGTTCTAAGCATAATGTGCTAGGATTTAGGAGTGAAAATGGATTAAAAAGGTCAGTAAGACACAATACATTCCTCAGGAAACCCGTAACAGTCATTCTGCCTGGTCCTGACACTACATAAGCCTGCCTTTTGGCTTAAATAGAAAAGTTCCTCTTTCCTTCATCCATTTCTGAAATCCTTAGTTAGTCTCAAATTTCTTCATCCTTGAGCCCTTTAAGCTCGAACATCTATTCTTTTATCTTCTCCACAGTACTGGCTTTGGAAGAAAGGGTACCTGGCGAGCCAAGACCCTTCTGAGCTCTGTTTATTTTAATAACTGGGGAGGACATTATTTCCTTTTTAATAAACATTACACATCTATTAATGGAGCCTAAGATTGTTTAGATTGCTGTCACACCACAATGGTTGCTCAATCAACTGCAAATTCACTTAGTACAAATTCATCATTTTAGCCAACAAGATTATGACATTGAGGCCTTTGTAAATTGATTTGCTGAAGTCAATATACCCTTTGTGTATGGAATTCCCCAATACACCAAGCCACTAACCCTACCCAGAAAGAAAGCAAATTTACTTTGGCAGTGTTTCTTAGAGAACATAGTTGGTTCTTATTGACTGTCACTTTTTCTTCTAAATGTTAACAAAACATAAGCTTTATAATTCTCTACATTGTTTTTACATTACTAGAAACATATAAATCACTTTCTTGTTTTCAAAATTCACACCTTTTCCCTTTAAAAATGACTTTTTTCACATGTGATCCTCTGATAGCTTTCCCTATTTATCAAATTTATACATGACACAGAAAGATTCTCACATTGCTTTCTTGCTTTACCCTCTTAGATGCAAAACTCTCAACCAAGGAAAGAATTAATAAGATATGCTATCTTCCAGCAGCCATCAAGATAGTTAAATTGCTCATAATTACTACAATTTGTTCTGTTCAGCTTTGTAATTCTGTATTAGGAAGCATCTATTATTCATATATTCTCTCTGGTCAGACTATATATACACAGTCGACAACACACAATCAAAAAAATTTTTTTATTTAAAAAGAACATTAGAAATCTTCTAGAAACCTAGGCTTTGGGGAGTAAAGGGGTTGTCCAAAGTCATAGAGCTGGGCAAATAAAGAAGTCAAAGTTCTTAATACCAAAAGCATCTTACACTGTAACACAAGATCTCTCCCTCATCACAATTTCAAGTGCACATAACTTTCTCCTTTTATCCTCAGCCAAATGCTCTTTCCATGTTAAAGTTTATTTACTTCCACGAAGCCCATTTTTGGGGCACATTTACTCATGCAAAAAGTATTTATTAAATATGTAACCAGTCTTGTGATCTATTTGTGAACAACTTTTTGACAGTACACCCTATTTTTAATCCAGTATACTATTAAGAATTTACAATACAACATTATCTGTAACAGCCAAAAATACATTATCTATCTTAAACTGTGAAATCCAAACAATAAAGGAGAAGTACAACATAATGGAATAGTATATAGCCATTATATTATTTTGATTATCACCTAGAAAAATGGGAAATATTTGTTACATAGTATTAAAAGCAGGATACAAAGTACAGGTAAATACAATTATTACTCTGTAGATGTTTTGGGCCCAGAAGAGAGTATGCAAAAATACATTAAGTAAATGAAATTGTGAGTAATTATTTCCCATCCTCAAAGTTTTTCTTTAATCTTATACTGATTGTTTCAATGTCAAAATCCTTTTTAGATAAAATTGAATGGTACCTTAAGAGAGACAAACAATTAGATAATACTAACCTCTTGTTTTACATTTATCATTCACATTTTAACATTTCATACTCACAGAAAAAAATAACAATATAAACCAAGTACTTTAGAAAAAATTTATTTCTAACTCTCATAATAATCCTTCAAAATAGGTGTGATGCTCCCCACAGCAGCCCCCAATATACACACATTCTAACCAGGTAGTTTTGTTGAGGGTTGCCAAGTATAGGCCTCTGCCTTGCTCCACATTCAACATATCCCAAAGTGAGCCCATCAGTCTTTCCTTGGCATTCATTAAATTAGACCTTGGGAAAGAAATTCAGTCCCTCTCTGCAGATAAAACTGTACCTGAGATGTAAGAATAGGAGCTTCTGGTGACCAAGTTTACAATCACGTGGAAGAAACCAGTCTGAGAAAATGAAGTGGCCCAGAAAGTAGTAGAGTTTAGAAATGGGAAGGAACAGTTCTTCCCTGTCTAGGGACATTGCAGTCCCTAGTGTCAGTAATCCCTGAGTCTCAATTGCACCCCTTTCTGGAGTTACCTCAAGCAAAAAAATTCTTCTTTTACTACTTACCTAAATTAGTCTAAGATGGGTTTCTGTCACTTGAAATAAAAAGATCGTGCCTAATATAGCAAATATTATTATTCCCAGTTTACACATAGGAAACCTAAAATTCAGAAAAAAATAAGTCAGATTACAAACAAAGCAGTAAGCTTTGGCTTTGAACCACTATCTTTTCTATAAAGACAAATTGCATTCCATGAAATAGAAAAAAGCATAAAGGTAACGGACAAAAAAAGGGAAAACATAAAACAGAAAGGCAGAAGTATGGCCAATGTAGAAAAATACCAGTTCTTAAAAAAAAAACTAACATACTAACTATAAACACACAAACAGGATTTATGCCTTGTTGAAACTGAGAAAAGATAGAGTGTTTCTAACATTAAGTTAGGAAAACAGAAACTCTTGAGAATTTTTAGTAACAGCTGACTACATGTTAGTTTTTCCTTTTTTATGTATATTGTATCTAGAAGCAGCTTAACTGGGTTTTCTGCCTAAGGTTCTCTTACATAGTTCTCTCTACAGAGCATATCACAACAATGTGCCTGCTTGTTTATGGGAATAAGCAAGCAAGGAAGCAAAAGAGAGTGCCAGAGAGAAAGTCTTAGCAAGAGTAAATTCATGATCTTTTGTAACCTAGACAAAATGACATCCATGTTTTCTCATATCCTATTCTTCAGAAGCAAGTCAGTAGTCAGCCCACATTCAACAACCCAAGAGCACCCTGGCTGGTGTGGCTCAGTGGATTGAGCACCAGCCTGAAAACCAAAGGGTCTCTGGTTCAGTTCCCAGTCAGGGCACATGCCTGGGTTGCAGGCCAAGTCCCCAGTAGAGGACATGCGAGAGGCAACCACACATTGATGATTCTCTCCCTCTCTTTCTCCCTCCCTTCCCCTCTCTCTAAAATTAAATAAATGTAAAAAATTTAAAAAAAAGAATTACCCAAGAGCATGAATATTAGGAAGTGGAGATCAATGGGAGCCATATCAGAAGCTGCCTGCCACTCTAGTGATACCTCAAATGATGATGCATCTTATAATGGACAAAACCTTAGTTACATTCACTGACATACAATAGAAGGAATTCAGTAAATATTTGTTGAATCATTAAAATGAACGAAAAAGATAACATGATAATAGATTCTTTTTCACAGAATCTATTATCATATTCCTACTATGTTATCAATATTTCCAAATGTTTCTGACCATCTCTGTGAGTATAACAACTTCCTTCAAATTGATTTTCTAAAAACCACACAACAGCAGAAACACTATAATTAACCTAGAGTGTCATATATGATGGCAGAATGTACCATAACCTTTTTTTTTTCAGTGCAATGTCGACATGTGCTCACTCAATAAACAAATAAACATTTCCATGTCAAATAACTCATTCAAGAGGATGAGCAATTCAAATGAGAAGTCATGAGCTAACAATATGTTCCCTTTCCCCAAAACTACAAAGTACCCTTATGATTTTTAGCCCATTGAGAAGTGGTAAGACTTTTTTCTCCCCTTTACTTGTTCTACTATGGGCATCAGTGTTTGCACATGCACTGACCTCTGTCTAGCTTTCTGTGCCACCTTGTATCAGGGGCTGTAATAAAGGAAAGCTCATGCAAAGGCTATCTAAGCTAGGCCTGTATATGTAAGTGACAAGAAGTAGTGGTTAGCCCCTTTGGCATAGTGCTAATTAACTGGAGGAGGAAGAGGGGTGAAAAATGAAGAAGGTGAGAGAGCAATTTTATAAGCACTAGGAGACAAATGCTAACTCCTTTTCTTTTTCAAACCAAAGTGCACTGCAAATACCCAGTCTGCACAATAACAGTGTGACTACAGAAATACCCTGGCTCTATTGAAGAAGAGAAGCAAAGTATTTTTATACTAATTGGTACCATTAAGACATGCTGTTCATTCCTACAGAACAATTTTATTTGTTTTTTCCCCAAGAAAACATACTGTATTTGTGAAGATATGACACAGTCGGCATGTGTGACACGTGGAGCCTTTGGACTAGATGTTCTTCCAAGGAAGTCTCCCTCCTTTGTATGCAAGAAAAGGGTCTACTTTGGAGAAGCACCAAGGAAGTGACAACAAAAATAATACATGAGGTATAATACTTGGCCACATTGTGCACAGGGCTAGGAGGAAAGATGCAAAAAAGCCAAATGTAGCTGACTTCAAAGGGCTTAAGAAGACAGATAAACTGACTGTGCAGAAAACCTGACAGTAGCTTTACTGGAAAACAGGGATTTTGAAGATGTTTTGAAACACTTGGTGTCTATGAGGGTCCCTTAATCTCATAGGAATTCTGCATGCTGTTTTTCATACTTGTAAGATCCCCAAGGGAAGAAACATAGCATTATTTCTCAGTGTATTTCCAAATACAGTATCTTTTACAGGAGGTGTTTAGTAAATTATATTATTGTTAAGTTATATTTATTATCTACTTAGATAAACATTCTCCACTATAAGCTAACACAGATTACCCAAATAAATCTCTACGTCCTTTTGAATAATTATTATCATAAGCCCCATCTTATAGATGAGGCAAAATAAAGGCCTAGAGGTAAAGTGACTCACCCAAGTTCACATAGTTATAATCTGCAGAGCCAAGGTTCAAGCACAGATAGCTGATTCCAAAGCCTTAGCTACTCTTAACCCTACATCAAATGATTGTTGACTTGAACTGCTGTTCTTAGCTACAGAAAAGAATGACTGATCTCGATTGTCTCACAGGGTTTTGTTTTTCAAAGTCACTGGCAGAAAAGAATAATCTATTGTCAAAAGTGAGCTCCCTTTTACAAGTGAGGTGCTAAGAATATCACTTCTTTGTCCCATAGTCCACCATCCCCACTTATGTGAAAATAAGGATGTCAACAAAGTCAAGGGCCATTAAGGAAAGATTCCTTGCTCAAAAGGATGTGCATGTACGTGGTTGTGTAACTGGGGAAAATAGGCCAGGATTGGGGGTAGAGAGTGGAGAAAGAATGAGAAATGTCACTTTTCACTGAAAAATCCCTCCTCCCTCAGGGTATACTTGTTAGTCATTCACAACTCAGTATGAATTACTTTTATCAGTTTGCTTTCTTTTTAGGGACTGAAAGAATTCCCACCACTGTTGCCAAAGAAAATGACCAGCCACTGAGGTCATAGCTCTGATGATAAAATAATTGCATTCATCAGCTCAGGAATAGCAAAATACCATAGACTAGGTAGCTTATACACAGAAACTTATTTCCTCACAGTTAAGGAGGCTGGAAGTCCAATATCAGAGTGCCAAGGATGGTGGGGTTCTTGTGAGAGCTCTCTGTCTGGCTTGCAGATAGCCTCCTTCTCTTTGTGTCCTCACACAGCCTTTCCTAGGTGTGTGTGCACAGAGAGAGAGAGAGAGAGAGAGATACATAGTATATCTCTTCTTATAAGGCCACCAAATCCATAGAATTAGGATCCCACCCTTATGATCTCATTTAACCTTAATTAACTCCTAAAAACTATCAAACACGTTTACATTGGGAGGTTAGAGCTTCAACATACAACTTTTGGGGAAACACAATTCAGTCCATAGCCCCAAAAAATAATGAACCATGACACCTAATCCAATATTTCTCTACCTTCTACTTCTGCCAGAGCCCCAAATAAGTCCAAGGCACTGTTATAATTGAAGAAGGTGTGAAAGGCTCCTAGTGGACCAGGGTAATATTTCTTTTTTTTTATTTCTTTTTTTATTTTTTAGCTCCTTTTGTCTAGTGGAATATTTTAATTTATCCTGTGAAATTTCCTCTTATCCAATATGAAGAATTATTATTATTTTTTATTTTTGTTCAAGTACAGTTTTCCGTCCCCCACTCCCATCCCAGCCCATCCCCACCCCGTGCTCCCCACCTCCCTCCCATTTCCACCCCCCTTAGTTGTTCTCCATGTGTCCTTTATACTAGTTTCTGTGAATCCTTCCCCTTTTCCCCTGAAATTCTCTCCCCTCTCTCCTCTGGTCCCTGTCAGCCTGTTCTGAATTTCAGTGTCTTTGGTCATATTTTGCTTGCTTGTTTGTTTTGTTGTTTAAGTTCCTGTTAAAGGTGAGATCATATGATATTTGTCTTTCACTGCCTGGCTTATTTCACTCAGCATAATGCTTTCCAGTTCCACCACTATGGAAAACAGTATGGAATTTTCTAAGAAAACTAAAAATGGACCTGCCTTTTGACCCAGCAATTCCACTACTGGGATTATATCCTAAAAACCCTAAAACACCAATCCAAAAGAACCTATGCACCCCAATGTTCATAGCAGCACAATTTACAATAGCCAAGAGTTGGAAGCAACCTAGATGCCCATCAGTAAATGAATGGATCAAAAAACTATGGTACATTTACACAATGAAATTCTATGCAGCAGAAAGAAAGAAGGGTAATATTTCTTAAGAGAGCTGGGCTTCCTTCTGGTGTAGCAGGGTTGACCTGGCAGCTCTGAGAGGCCCAATAAAAGGTGTCAGTTGGAAGATCTCAGTGGGAGCTAGAATTCATTTGTTGCTCTACTAGGGCCTTGGGATCAGAGTCTTTCCACATGATTGGAACTTTGCTGACTTGACCTTACCCCATATGGACATGTCTAATCCAGTGCTGCTGCTGTAACTGACTTTTGGCCTTATCAATGCCAGCTTACCTCTCCATAATTCTGCCCAACACAACAGGGACCTGGGCAGACTCAGTCATCTCACTGGACCAAACTGCTCACACTACCTGTATCTGGTCTCTTCTACACCCAACCCATGTCTGTTTATTGTAGTATACTGTATGATTCATCTAGTCCTGCTTGACACTGGTGGACCCACATGATTAAGAGCAAAAGGATACAGCTCCACATTGAGGAAGTGGAAAAGATAACCTATTTTGGAGCTTGAAGAATTGGGGGAGCAGGGTAAGACATCCAAATGATACTTATCTGGATCATAACTAGAGAGTGAAATAACAGGCATCAAGGAGGCAGTATAACATGCCATATGATAGAACAACTGGTTAAATAAGAACAGACTTTGGAATCCAACACACCTGGGTCCTCATCTCAGCTCTGCCAACTGGTGACCATACAACATTAAATACTTTACTTAATTCCTCTAAGCCTCAGCTTCTTCATTTCTAAACTGCAAATAAAATTCCTAAATCCACATGTTTTTTGCTAAGATTAAAAACATAATGTAAACAAAGTGCTAAGTATAGTAGCAAATCTATATTAAGCACTCAATAAATAGTAGTTATCATTAGTAAAGAGGAACATAGAGCTGGAAGAAAAGAGCACTAAGAGTTTGGAAAGGGAACCAGAGTATCACGGTTCGATTCCCAGTCAGGGCACATGTCTGGGTTGTAGGCCAGTTCCCAGCAGGGGACACACAAGAGGCAACCATACATTGATATTTCTCTCCCTCTCTCCTTCCCTTTCCCTCTAAAGATAAATAAATAAAATCCTTTAAAAAAGAGTTTGGAAAGGGATACAGGCAGTAAAGTGGGAATGCCTAAAATTTTTATTCCCTCTTCCATTCTACTGAGAGCCCTAGTGACATCAAATATGTTACTAAAAATCTCCTTGGTCAAATATTCATGATAGCTAGATACCAAGGTTTCCTAGAAAAGCAACAATATGGCAACATTAGGGGGAAAACAGTGACCTTTAAGCTTAGTGAACACCAATTGGTTGAAATTACTTCCTGACATGACTTTTTTTTAGCTTCTGTTTTTTTTATTGTTGTTCAAGTACAGTTGTCTCCATGGAAGCAACCTAAGTGCCCATCAGCAAATGAGTGGATCAAAAAACTATGGTACATTTACACAAAATGGAATACCATGCAACAGAAAGAAATAAGGAGCTACTACCCTTTGTGACAGCACGAATGGAACTGGAGAACATTATGCTAAGTGAAATAAGCCAGGTGGTGAAAGACAAATACTTCTGACATTTCTGAAGGTTTATTTACTAAGTTTTTACTTTTCTGTAATAGAAAAAATCTTCAGGCTGATTTTAATATAGATATTTCCCTATAGCTCTTGTAACTTTGGTTTAGAAAGCTATTGATTCATATTAAGGAATATAGTAAAAGAAACTGCTTCCATTTCAAAACATAAGATGAGTTGTACTGTGGATGGTACCCACACAGAGGGCACTTTTTTTCCTCAGTTCACTATTTGCTTAGCATCCTATGTGAGTGCTGAGGAGTCTTTTTGGGGAGAGCTATGCTCTCCAACTTTGTACTTGGGATTTACTGGGTTGACCAAAAAGTTCATTTGTTTTTTTCCATAAGATAGCTCTAATGATGCTTAGTTGTCTTTAACTTCACTTGGAATAATTTTGTTAGATTTTATTGTGACAGCTGTCATGTCAGTGTGCATTTGAAAATGTATCAAATTGGTGAATTTTTGTGTAGTCATCTTAATATTGAAGATGGAAGAAAATATGCAACATTTTGGCATATTATGCTTTATTATTTCAAGAAAGGTAAAAATGCAACTGAAACACAAAAAAAGATTTGTGCAGTGTATGGGAAAGGTGCTATGACTAATCAAACACGTCAAAAGTAGTTTGCTGGAGAAATGAAGTTTCTCCAGCAATGAAACTTCATGTCAAAATGAAGTTTCATGCTGGAGATTTCATGCTGGATGATCCTCCATAGTCAGGTAGGGCAGTTGAAGTTGACAGCAATCAAATCAAGACATTAACTGAGAACAATCAATGTTATGACATGCAGGAGGCAGTCAACATATTCAAAATACCCAAATCAATAAAGTTATTGGTGAAAATAAAAAATGCGTCTTTTATTTTACGGAAAAAATATATGGACTTTTTGGCCAATCCAATGTATCCTCTTGCATTCTCTCTAAATTTTCTTCTGGTGTCATAATCCTAATTGTTACCCCTTTCTCTCTAAAAAAAAAATGGTGAAAGTTCTTTATCTTTCAAAATCTACCCTCACCCTAATGGGTACAGAGGTCTTATTCTTGCTTCAATGAGCACAGGACATATTTTATTGCCTCTTCTCAGGGATGCTCTGTAGATACCAATACCATTTCATCCTGGGTATTTCCTCATTTCCCCACCTTAGAACAGTAGAAATATTTCAAAGTTAACAAGTGTCCCTTGGTTTCCCACTACTTCTAAATGTTAAGAACATTTTTTTATATCACCAGTGGTTGCTTTTTACTCACTTTTGGGGGAATTTAATATTTTTTTTGCATGAGGTCAAAGAGATGACAAGCTGAATACAAGTCAGCAATGGGTAGCTGCTGCAATCCTGGGAGCACAGCTCTACAAAGTACCAACCTTGTTTTATAAATGAAATAGAAAACCTTTCATTCTATCTGAGGTTAACAGTTATCAGGTGACTACAACATAAACCCAAGATTTTCTACCTTCTTTAGGATGAATATACAATTAGGTTACATCACAAGGAAACCAATAACTCAAATTTGATCTTTTTAAGTACTTAGAGGTGATAACAGATGCCCCCTACCCAAAACAAAATTAAAAATGAAGGTTAAATCAAGTATCTAATACTCGATGGATCAAAGCTAGAAAGATCTAATTAAAAACATTACTATATCCAAAGAAAAAAGGTGGGATTCACAAGAATACTGGTCAGCCATAGAAGCAGAATCACAGAGACAAATGTCGATATGAGTAGCAGGAATTTTAGTCTACAGATTTTACTCACTCAACAAATTGTTTATTGAGTATCTATTTAACCTAGTTTTGGCTCTGAGGACACCATAGTGAACAAAGAAGAAAAGGTTCCTCCCCCATAAACCTTACATTCTAGATGAGAAAAACAAACAATAAAGAAAGAAAAAAAATGAGAATTTCTGATTGTTAAAAAGTGCCATGAAGACAAACCAGAGAATAATGGTATGATAAAATATGGCATCTACTGACAGAAGATGGATACTTAATCTCATTTAAACCACTCAAATGAGATAAAGTTTATTTGTGTCATTTTTTTAAAAAGTCCAGAAGTAGACAACTCAGGGCTACTTTAGAGACTCAGAAATTCATGAGGGACTCAGGCTTTCGAGATCTCTGCTCCACCACACCCAGTGAATGACCCTTTCCCAATGATTCATTGTAGCTGCTAGAGCCCACTTACCACTTGGTATTCTAGAGAACAGGGCAGAAAGGGAGAGAAAGAAGGACATATTTCCTTCCTTATAGGAATTGTTTGAAAGCACCACATTACACTTTGGTTTATGTTTCATTGTCCAGAACTTAGTTATAGAGCAACATTCATCTGCAAGGGAGCCTGGGTAAAATGTTTGTTTGGCTGTGTGCCAATTTACCCAACAAGGTAAGAAAGGGAGAAATACTGGGAAGCAAACAGCATTTTTGTCAAAGGTAGTTAGGGGAAGCCTCTCTTGGTAGCTAACATTTGGCCTGAAGTCTCACTGATGAGAAGGAGGCAAATGTAAAAAAATCTGGAGGTAGAACATTTCAATCAGAGGAAAGGACAAGTGCAACTTTACTCTTTGGGAATGAATTCTGAATTCTGTGTGTCTTTGGAATAAAAAGAAAGCTAGGGCATTGGCAAAAATTAAATGGAAAAAAAGTGTTACATCATGAAGTCATGAGATTAGTATGTTAGACTTTATAACAGTCCACAGTAGTAAATTCAGATTGGAGTATTTTTCAGTCCTCTTGAAAGGGTCATCCTCACTATGATACAGATGAACAGGTCAACCTTTCTGAGACCATCAAACAGCTGATTTATCTAAGTTCCCTTGTCATGAATATGACTTTCTAATTCTACATGCTCCATCAATAATATAGCTTCTGATTCTTGAGTCTAACTCTTCTTCCCCCGGCTTCCTTAGCAGCTTTTCCCAATGGTTGCATTGGAGCACTTGGGCTTTAAGAAGACCATGTGGGCATGTCATGAACAGAGATATAACTCAAAGTAGTTAAATCTTAAATTGCCTCAAAATAAACATATTGGTCAAGTAATATAAGATTTCATTCTTGGCTTCCAGGAAAAATATTCAGAAAAAAAATATCTTAACCTTTGTTTGCAATGAAATAAACAGCTCAACAGTTTCCCTTCTGCTTCTCCCAGATTTCATACAAGGGTTTGTGGGAAGTGTTCACATCTGCAGAGAGAAGAAAGGGAACAGCTGGAGCAGCTGCCTCTTCCAACATGCACTCTCAATAAGCTTTGACAATCTGAGTCACAGATCTTCCAGAAGGTTTAGCTGTTTAAAGATTGATATGGATTCCCAAGAGGAGATCACTAAGATTGTTAACAAAACAATGCCCTTTAAAAGCTAGTGTGTCAGAGGTCTTTCATTATCTCTCTATATGTCACCCACTCACACACATACATACATACATATTCATATATACTTATATCCATATACAATATAGCTAAACCAGGCCAAAATATTTGCATATGACATATTTTTAATACATCTGTAGAACCTGGCTGGGCATTGTAAAGAACAAGTTAAAGTCAAGGATTAGTCAAACAGATAATGGAGTTTTAAAAAATATGCAAGGAACAAGAGGTCACACAGAGAACTATGGAACAAAAAAGAAGCTAATGCAATAAGAAAAGTCAAACTTTGATTAAAAAATAAATAACGATAATGATTATTAGTTGTGCCATCTATTGTTGAGCATTTATTACATGCTGGGCAATGTGCAAATTACCTTATCCCATTTAATAATAATAATCTCAAGAGACAGGCACTATTCTTACACCTGATTTATAGTTAAAGAAACTGAGTACTAGGGAGATTAAATCTCTTGCCAAATCTGAGAATTACTAAGTGATGGAACTGGACTCAAACCAAATCTGTCTCACTCTAAGCCCTGTGCTCTAACAACTTCTTAAACTAATGTGATGCTCACATGCCACAGGGGGTAAGAAGGAAAAGAAAGGAAAATGTAAAGTTAAACTCCATTAATATTAAAAGTCTATAACATTTCTACTAAATTATATTCCTATCACACTTCACCTGGGGTATCATGTCAAATTTGCAATCTGATTTAAAGATAAACACTTGCAGAATTAAGAGATACCAGTTCCTACCACTTCTAGCTATGTGACCTTGGTCAGTTCCATAAGAACCTCAGTTTTTCCATCTGGAAGTGGGAAAACTATCTTCTTTATGGAGTTGATGTCAAAATTAGAGATAATGTGTGTAAAGTGAAAAACAGTGTCTGACATATAGAAAGGCGAGAAAGCACAAAAAAAAGGCATTCAATATATTTGTTAGTATTCTAAGAGGAGGGTGACTAGGATATTAATCATGTTATTGTGAACGTCAGGATGAGATGTGAGTTCATACTTTCTAAAGGAGTGGTTCCATTGTTGCTTTGCATTCTGCTAAAAATTATAATTCTTAGCAAGGTTAAAGTTGGGCCTTTCTAAGGCAAACAGGCTAGATATTGTAAATCTGGTATTTTCACATTCCCCAGAGAACTGAGAGGGATTTTCTCCAGTTTCTTGTCAAAATTATCTTTGAAAAAAACGGCCAGTGAGAAAGGAGTCGCAGTGGCTGCTGATGTGCTGCCAAGTCCAACACCCGTATCTCTTCAAAGGTCTAGCTCATAAAGAAATAATCACTTTCTGTCTTGACTGACAGCATTTATCTTGGATTTCAAAGCATCAAAGAACTGTTGGTGCCCAAGATGTTTTGTGAAATGATACTAATGTGTTCAGTGATCTATATTTGAGAGACCGTATTTCTGAAGCTGACAAACTCCAGCAAACCCCACTAGTGAAGTCCATTTTCAGTATATAAATGTTGTCTTCCTTCAAAAAGGCATCCATTACTCACATCTGCAGAGGCATTTACAGTCTAAAGCAGACTCACAGATGACGGGGTGGAGGCCTTCATTTAGATGGAGACAACCAGAAAGAAGGCATCAGAAAAGAGGAAAGTCGGCATTCAGCTTTTAGCTCATCCTTATGTCTAAACGCAAAATGCGTTCTGGGGGCAGAAAAATAAGACTGTAAAATAGGAGTAAGTCTTCCTCCCTGTCTTTTTACCATAGAAACCAATATGCTTCTATGAACAGTTTTTCCATGTTAGTATCCTTCCCTCAGATTCTGCCAAGCAAAAGCCTCAGACACCACTTCTTCCGTGGAATCTGCCTCTTTTCTACTGAGATCATTTCCGCCAAACCCCAAATCTGGACTACTGATTCACCAAAGTACTTCCAAAGAAAGGAGGCCAGTACCATGAGTGGCAAGAGAAGTCATCATATAGCACTGAATCCATAGTGAGATAGTCATTCCATAGTCAATTGTTTCTGATTTTCTGATTTGTTAAGAAGCCAGTTTCAGTGTCACGCTAATGTGTCATTAGCATTTCTCCAACACTTGCTAAACTTTTTATAAGGACTCAGTCTCAGAGCCAAGGAACAGGCAACACTACCTAGATAGAATGTAATAACACTATTTTGTTTATACCATCTTTATTCTTAGTTACTGTCTTTTTATGGTAAGTGAACTGGTTTTCCATTTATAGTACTAAGAAAAGTTTACTTTCTTAATCATTTATTTGGTTTATTAAAGTTAAAAATGGATCAACTATAAAAATGGAATGCAGATAAGGGGGAGATTATGAAGGTGGGTTGAAAGTGAATAAATTTGGAAGATACTATAGTTCTTATACAATCTAAAAAGAGAACATTTGAAATGTACCCCTTCACTACCTGAAGGAAGAACTAATCTCTCCCTCATCTGTAGCCCTACAGCTGTTTGTTCCTCCAATATAGCATGAATTCATCCTCTTTGAATTGCAATTAGCTACGTATATTTCTCATTTTCACTAAATAAAGTGTTAGCTACTAGAAATCTTGCTCATCTTTGTAGATCACCTTCATATTAAATAGAGTACATTTTCTGTGAATGTTTGTTGAACTGGGAATCTGATTCACCTCCATTACACCTATAGAAAAATACTGGTAGTCACTTTAAGGATCCTCAAGACCCACACAATATCATTTCTCTACAGCACACACTTCTTATTCCCTTTATTAAATATCAGTCAACAAAAATCAAGATAGACTTTTTAAACACACATCATGTTAAAGCTCTTTGGAATATGCATAAAAACTAATAGACACTTCTATCACTGATTTTTTATGACTGTGAAAGGTAAAATATGATAATTGCAGAAAATATGAACAACACAAAAAGCAAAAGGAAAAAGGTATAGAAATATGAAAATAAATAAACCACAATTCCTACACCTGAAGATAACTACTATTAAGATTTTATAGTGTTTCCTCATCGCCTATCTTTGCTTGTTTGTTTTCAGCATTGAGATTGAATTTGTGTAATTAAATTGTGCTCCCAACTTTCATCTCACTCATCCTCACATTCACTCTTGTGCCACCTTTGTTCTATGCTTGGTTTTTATGTACAAACAAAGTGAAATGTAAAAACATCAAGAAGTACCAAAGTATGGCTATAAATGCCCCCTTATAGACTTTTTCCCAGTAGACCATTCCATGACCTAACAGGAAATATAAGGACTTTCAAAAAGGATATGTCAAAACATTTCTTTAGGTGAAGAACATCAATAGTGGCAGTTTCCAATTAAGGAAAAGTCGCCGAACCATATACTTTGTGGGCTGGAAAAAGGTTTCAGAAATTACTTTACAGTCCTGGCCAGGTAGCTAAGTCGGTTAGAGTGTTGTCTCCACATGCAAAGGTTGTGGGTTGGATCTCCAGTCAGAGCACACACAAGAAGCAACTAGTGAATGCAAAAATAAGTGGAACAACAAATCTCTCCTTCTCTCTCTCTCTCATCAATCATTTTTTTAGAAATGACTTCATAGAGTAGGAACCAAAGGTCAGGATGAAGTTAATGACTTAGCAAAGAACACTCATTATGAACTACAGGGTCTGTTATCTAATCTCAGGGCCATATGGAGATAAAATATTTCACATTAAAATGTAAGTCAATGGCACTTCTCCAAGGAGGACATACAGAGGATCCAGAGACACATGAAAAGATGCTTGATATCGTTAGCTATCAGAGAGATGCAAATTAAAACCACAATGAGATACCACTTTATACCAGTCAGAATGGCTATCATAAACAAAGAGATAAACAATAAGTGCTGGAGAGGTTGTGGGGAAAAGGGGACCCTAGTTCACTGTTGGTGGGACTGCAGACTGGTACAACCACTATGGAAAACAGTATGGAATTTTCTAAGAAAACTAAAAATGAATGTGCCTTTGACCCAGCAATTCCACTGTTAGGAGTATATCCTAAGAACCCTGAAGCACCAATCCAAAAGAACCTATGCACCCTGATGTTCATAGCAGCACAATTTACAATAGCCAAAGTTGGAAGCAACCTAGATGCCCATCGGTAAATGACTGTATCAAAAAACTATGGTACATTTACACAATGGAATTCTATGCTGCAGAAAGGAAGAAGGAGCTCCTACCTTTTGCAACATCATGGATGAAACTGGAAAGCATTATGCTGAGCGAAATTAGCCAGGCGGTGAAAGACAAATACCATATATCACCTTTAACAGGAATCTAAACAACAAAACAAACAAGCAAGCAAAATATGACCAAAGACACTCAAATATGGAACAGGCTGACAGGGCCCAGAGGGGAGAGGGGAGAGAATCACAGGGGAAAAGTGGATGGATTCACATGAACAAGTATAAAGGACACATGGACAATAATTAAGGTGGGGGTGGAAATGGGAGGGAGGTGGGGAGCAATGGGGGGGGCAGGGCTGGGAATATAAGATAGAAAACTGTACTTGAACAAGCATTAAATAAAAAAATAAACTTGAGAAGAGCATGTCTATTACTAAAGAACACCTGCATAACTCAATGAATCAACACAAGTGTTTCTCCAACCTAATGCCCGTCCAAGGACCATTACCTTCCTAGATTTTGATTTTGCTCTTCAAATGCCTACCCTTTCCTAATTTGTGATTTTATCTTCTTTCCAGTTATTCACTATTTTCCTTCCCATAAATGTGTATGTAAGAAATCCCTATTTAAAATTTTCTGTACAGAGACCTAAGCTCTCCGGAGAAAAATAACTCTTACACATTAAAAATAAATTAGTTTACTAAAAGTGTAATTAGATTGAGCTATTTGGTATTCTTCAGCATTACTTTCATTCTGTCTATTTGTCTAGCTAATAACTTGATTGTTTTAATAACTTAGAAACCATATTATCTACAAGTATCAAGAACCTGAAACTGCCACAATGTTTATTACACTTAATTTCTTAAAGTATCTTCCTTCCTTTCCATAGTTTTCCTCTTGTCTGGTTCTGCCTTGTAACACTCTACTACCTGTCTTACAGGTACCTATTCTCCTTCTTCCTCCTAAATGTTAATATTCCCCAAGGATCTGTTCCTAGTCCTCTACTCTTACCGCTATCAAAACCCTTTGCTCCTAGAGATGGCATCTGCATTCCTGACATTTGCTACCCCATTTATTAGTCAACTATTCATTAAATCTCAAGTTCTAACTTACATCCCAAGTTCTGGTCATAGCTCTTTAAGATGCCTGCAGAATATCTCCAATTTTGTATCTTTCTAGAATCATATCAATAACCCACTTTTATTATATTTTCCCCCAAATAGATAATGGTTTCTCTTTCTCTCTTAATAGAGGTAAGCCATTCTTCTAGATGACTCAAAACCTTGAAATCACTCTTGGCTTCTTGTTCTTCACTAATTACTGTTTATTCTTCCTTGATCCTCTTCCTTGTTTCCTATGTTTCCAGCTTCCAGACCGGGCCCCTTGTTACCTCGTGCCTGGAGTACTGCCAATACCTTCCTTACTACTCTCTGTCAACAGACACTCCCACTTCTTACCTATCCTGCACATGCTTACCAGAATAATCTTCTGAAAATATTTCTTTCATCATATAATTCCCTTGATCAAAATATTTTCATAGGTACTGGTGCCTAAAAAAAGAAAGCTCAATTTTTTTAGACTCCTCTACAGTTTGTTTCCACCCCAAGATTCTTATTTTGGGACTATTTTTAAGAAGAAGCATGGGAAAGTAGAAAGAGTACTGAATTTCAAGTAAGGAGATAAGGGTTAACACAAGTTTCTGCTACTTGCTAATTACATAATCTCAGGCAAGTCACTTAACCTCTATAAATCTTTTCTTCATCTAGATATAAAGAAAAGTAATAACATTTTCAGTTGCTGTGGTAAATATTAACTTTAAATTAATTAATATTGCTTGACACGTGGTAGGCATTCAGTTGAAGTCATCTGAATCTGAATATAAGGTCTCTTCCACCTCTAAAGTTCAATGATTCTCTTTCTAAGTCTGTTCACTCCAATCCAGTTCCCATATATATTTGTCCCAAACAAAAACATTCTTCCACTTCCTTGTGTTCCTGCTCTGCATCTACACAAATATTATCATCCATCAAGTTTTCTTCAAAACCTACCTTACTCTGTCCACTCGATAACAAAACCTCAGCTAAAAAAAAATACTGCCTCTTTTAAGCACTCAGGTCTCTTACATGTCTTAACAAGAACTTTTAATGTATTCAGAATGTATCATCCTAGCAGTATTACGTGTTTCTTCAGGGGGTTCCTCATTGTATCCCTCATTCATTCAATCATTTATAGGAAATTCTCTTTGATGGGGACTGAGTTCTAAGGGATTAGCAGAAGCTGGCTGGTCCAAATAAACAAAAACAAAAACAAAAAAGGAGGAAGTTTCCAGGCAGAAGGAACAGCTTATGTGAAGGTCCTGAAGCTACAAATAGCTTGGCAAATTAAAGTTACTGAAAAAAGAGATGAGGTTGAGAAAACAGAAAGGAATCAGACTAAAGCCAAGCAAGGTGGAAGAGAAAAGGAAGTAGTTCCCTTCCCTGAGCATATTCTACCTAAGTGCCACATTCTTTAAATAGGTGCCAGTAATATACTGTATTATATATATATATAATTATGCTATTATATAATTATATAATAAATATCATACATAATATTATATAATACATGGCATATGGTTATATTTAATAATATTATATATAACATTATGTGGTATATAATTACATTATATGTTGTGTGTCGTATATAATTATATTATATAACATATATCATTATATATTATATTATATATAATAAATAATCACATGTTATATATAATTATATGTAATATTATATTATGTGTGTTGTATAATATATAATATATATGAATTCAGAATAATTCTGTATAAATATATATAGTTATATATATATATATTTCAGTATATTATGAAAAGACTTCAGAGGCAGCAATAAGAAAGGTGCCAGGTGACAAAAAGAGAAGACAGTTAAACAGTGATTTTTTTTTATTGTAGTTTTTCTACCAGGCTTCCTTGGTCCGCTTCCTCTCTATCTTCCCCCTTCAACTAGGCTGACATTGAAATCCTTCTAGGGTTGGGTTCAGATCATGCAGGGCTCTCTCAGGCTATAGGGGAAAAAAATTAGGGTCTTATGCAAGGGAGTGTATGGTCTGGTTTGCATTCTAAGATCATCCTCTGTCTTGTGAACTATGCCTTAAAAGACAGAACAGTTAGAAGAAAGTGTTAGACTCCAAAATGTTTTCTTCCAAGCTTTTAGCTAGCAGTTTCTACGGAGGCTTAAGCTAAAAAAGATGATATGGATACTGAAGCTGGTCTAAGCTAAGAAGTAATAGAATATTCCAGAAACAGCTTAGCACATATTATTGGATTGGCCAAAAAGTATGTTATATTTTTTTCATAAAATAAAACACATTTTTCTTTTCACCAATAACTTCATTGATTTGTATATTCTGAGTATGTCACCTCATCTCCCACTATTGGCTTCTAGTGGGTAGAGGCCAGGGTTGCTGCTAAACATCTCCAATGGATGAGACAGCCCCACAGCAAAGATTTACTCGGCCAAAATGTGAATAGTACCAAGAAACTCTGCAAACCACTTTTGACACATTTGATCAGTCACACCACCTTCTTTATACACTGCATAAATCTTTTATTTTGCATTCCCATTCCATCTACCTTTCTTGAAAAATAAAGCATTATATGCCAAAAATGTTGCATATTTCTTCTATCTTTGATATTAAAATGATTACACAACAATTCACCAATTTTGCTAAGTTTTTTTAAGTATGTTGATATGGCGGCTGTCACAACGCAATATAATAAAATTGTTTTGAATGAAGTTAAAGACAAATAAACACTACTAGAGCTATAATATAGAAAACAATGGACTTTTTGGCCAACCCAATATTATTAGTCCCACCGCAGCCATGTCCCAAACATGGTTCTGTATTGAAATTTATGATTCTGTACACTGCTATAACACAGACACTAAGAAGTCATATTTTCTTTTCTCCACTTAAACTAGTGGAAGTCTTCCTCCCACAGGTTTCCCCTTGTCTCACCCTTTGACTATTACAATGTGAACTGTTTCCAAAGCATGTGAGGTTGCAACTTCCCTATGTTTTGTCTCAACACAAATACAGGCTCTTTCTGGGAAAATTTGAGGAAAGCTCATGAACTATTTGTATGTTTTATTTAGTTTTTCAAGTGGAAAAAAACAATAGACATTTCCCTGTTTAAAAAGAAAAACAAATCTGTTGACTCTTACATACAAATAACTCAAACCAGCTGACCTTTAAAATGTCAAACTTCACATGTGGTCAAGCCTCAGACAGACTTTAAGCTAAGTTTAGAAAAAAATAATTTAAATAATGAACTAGTAAAGCAAATAAAGTAAAATATTTGAATGATGATTCAGTTGAGTAACCACTAGCGACCCCAAACTGCCACTTGTTTCGGATAGATGCCTCGTAAGATTTTAACTTGGGAGAGTTCAGAAACAACCCAATTATGCTGGGTGTCTTTCCAAATTGACCGGTGGCTAAAAGCAGGAGGAGAGGGAGTTTGTGATCTACTCAAGATTAAATTCTGAGGCTTTAGAAAATACTGGAAACAAGTCTATCACACACATGACTCATTTACTCCTGGCTTGAATAATGGTTGTCGTTTTTTCAGAATAAAAACTAAGGCTTTTATAGGACTGAAAAATTAGGGACTTCCCCCCCCTACACATCTCCTATAATGTAATTCAAAGTAAAAATACTATTGATAAAAAATTTCTGCTGATTTTCTCCATGGTGGCCACCCTTATGCCTTAAAAAAAATGGTATTACCATTTCGTTATCATTTTACCATGTATAATGCACACCTTTGCCCAAATTTTTTAGGGAAAAATAAGGATTCACATTATACATGAGTAGTACTAATTCCATATCTATATAAAAATGCTTTTAATTCTGTTCTTTATGTATAAGGAACATGAATAAAGGGCCCATGAACAAAGGCAATGGGAGGGACTGAATGTGGGAGGTGGGGGGTGAGAAGGGCAGGGGAAAGTAATGGGGGGAAATGGGGACAACTGTAATTGAACAACAATAAAAAATTTAAATTTAAATTTAAAAAATCTTTAGCCAAAGAAAAGAAAGTATAACTCTAGAAAGCAGTAACGATATCTGTATGCAAAATAATACCCTGGAAATGATAATTGACTTTATTTCTAAATATAAATAAATTAAAAATTGAAATGAAAGATTTTCTTCCTGAAAGTTTGAACCAAAAACATGTGTGCACATTATACATGGCAGCACATTATACATGGCAAAATATGGTAAGTCTTTTCAAAAAACCTGGTGCACTTAATTTTGCTAGCACTCTGAACATATGCTCAGTTTGCTACTGTCTTTCCTTCTTCCTCTCTTCTTTTACCTAGCTCAAACCACTCCATCAACACCCATCCCCAAAGCTTAAGATTTCCAACAGAAGAAAGACAACCATGCTAGTTCTATTTTCCTTATATCAAGTCCTACCCCTAATCAGCAGTGCAGAAAACATTTTTGTTCCCATTAATGTAGTATCATTTGACACAGTTATCTCTCGCTGTATTTATACGTCTTTGCAGGGACACCCCCATGTGGGCATGTTTCTTGTTTAGAGGTCAAAAACGCTTTTGATACAGGTAATATTTTTAATTTTTTATTGATTTGAGAGAGAGAGAAAGGGGGAGAGAGAAAGAGCGAGAATTTGTTGTTCCACTGATTTATGGATTAATTGGTTAATTTTTAAAAAGATTTTATTTATTCATTTTTAGGGAGGGAAAGGGAGGGAGGAAGAGAGGGAAAGAAAACATCAAAGCGTAGTTGCCTCTTGTGCAAATGGTACTGGGGCCTGGCCTGCAACCCAGGCATGTGCCCTGACTGGGAATCAAACCAGTGACCCTATGGTTAGCAGACTGGCACTCAATCCACTGAGCCACACCACTCAGAGCTAATTGGTTGAATTTTGTATGTGCCCTGATTGGAGATCAAACCCTTACCTTGGTGTATCAGGATGATACCTTAACAAACAGAACTACCCAGCCAGGGCCCAGGTGATCCTTTTTAAAGATGATACATTGTATATATTAATTCCCTTTATATGTCATACAATAGTAATACCACTATGTTGAACTGTGTGTGTATTATTCTAGATTTACTACTCAACCAACAAAAAAAATCTGTGAGGTTTTTTTTTCTTATAATTACTGTAGTGGCTTCTACTGTACAATATAATTTTGCAATGATTTGTATAAATCAAGTGGGAACAATAATAAACTACACTAATGAACCATAACATTAAGGCTTATTGTATCTTCTTCCATCAAGCAGAGGCTATAGTAATCCTTGCCAAAAAAAAAAAAACCCTCAGCAAAGTAGTAACACAAAATTGACAGTGTTTGCAATTTTCTGTCTGAGCTATACAACTATGATTACAAGTATGTCAAAATTACCTGAATAAATAAGCAATCTCTGTCTAAAAGTCACAACTTTGACACAAAGAAAGAAACTTTTCAGAAAAGAGCTGTTACCCAAGTAAAAACACCAAGCTGATTCACTAATTTCAGAATATGTACCTACATTATATCGCAATCTGAAAATGCTCAGAGAATTTCCTGCCTACAAACAGATCTGTCTCTGAATATAAATTCTCATGTAAATGTGCTGCAGATGCTATTTCCAAAGTAAAACACACAGGCATACAAAAATTAAAATAGCATTTGCTATATAAAACAGTAATGCTAACTAAGTTAAATAGCCTTTATGATCACCTCTTAGTTACAACAAAAAGTAAATTTCAAAAAATTTATTACCAAATGTGAACTTCTTACAAGAATAGAGCTTTTTTTCCCCCACTTGATAAACATGCTCATGTTTTCCACTGGAATTTTCCAGAAGTATGGTTGGGTAATGTTCTCAACATTCCTTTCTACTTGTCTATATTGTGCAAATTGTCTATAATGAGTAAAATGGGCAAAAATGAACTAATTTCCTTTTTAAAAAAACTTCTATTAACCCTAATCATACCCTTCATCTCTACTACCAACACCACCACACACATACACAGTGACAAAGAGAGGTTCAAAATAGAGGGACGCCTGAGTGAGCAAAAAGAATGATTTGTAAAGCCAAATAAAATATATTTAATGTGGAGTTTTAAAAGACTGCAGCAACTTTATAGAGATGATAATTACCTGGTGATGATAGAAAGATTGTGCAAATTTGTGTTATATGCTAGGCACGGTAATTCAACTTTAGGCACCAATATATTCGTTATAAAGTAACTACAAACCTTATTGCCTTGTTACCTTTTACTGTTAATAAATATCTCTCCACCTATAACCACTAACTGAAGATTGACTGCAGATGTACTATTTTTGGAAGCAGGAAACTGATACTTAATAAAGTTAACTTCAAACCTTTATTAGTGGGGAAACTTCATGCTATTAGTTTTCTTATTGTGGTATTTAGTGCAGCAGTTTTGTTATTCCGGAGTTTAATACAGCAGGTGGAACGTTAGACCTACTTTCTTTAAATTAGTAACAATTATACGAAGGCTGGACTCTGAAAACAAGAATGTTCTTCTAATTTGGTTTTAATTTTATCTTCTTCAACTTAATCTCCTAAGCGAATGCCTTTTTCACTTTTGTTTGGGTAACTGCTTTTCATGAAACTTTATTAGATTTAACAGAGAAACTCCAACAGTTGCTGAGATTATAATGTTAACATTTCCGGTAGAATCAGGGTATACTCTGCTGCATACTTACACAGCAGAGGAACTACTGTGAGATCACATCACACTAACTGTTCAAGGAACAGAAACAAGAGCCACCTCTCTTTACAAGACTTTTGCTCTTCTTTTTTCTTGTCTATCTCCCTGTATTTTCATCAGAGGAATGAAGTGAAAAAATAAACATGTGTACTTTATTCAGAAGTGTTTCAAGAGCTATAAGAGTAGGAATGATGAGTGAAAGGGTAGATCATTCAGCAGAGAGTATTCAGGTGACAGTAGAGGTTGGAACTAGCACTCAGTTCACCTGAACGAATTGCTGGACCAAGGGGATTCACCCATTAATCCTACTTCTGAGAATATATCTGAAGGAACACAAAACACTAATTTGCAAGAACATAAGCACCCCTCTATGCATTGCAGTGTCATTAACAATTGCCAAGATATGTAGGCAGCCCATGTCCATCAGTAGATGAGTGGATAAAACAACCATGGGACATTTACAGAATGGAATACTAGTCAGCTGTAAAAAAAAAAGAAGAAGAAGAAGAAGAAAATTTTACCTTTTGCAATGGTATGGATGGGCCTGGAGAACTATGGATGGGCCTGGAGAACATTATGCTAAGTGAAGTAAGCCAATCAGAGAAAGACAAATACTATTTCACTCATGTGGAATCTAATGAACAAACTGAACTAACAAGGAAAATAGGGACAGACTCATAGATAGAGAGCAGGATGGCAGCTAGTAGGGGGCAGGGAGGAAGGCAGGGGTGGACGGATTAAGCTAAAAGAAAAAAGGACTCACGGACATGGACAACAATGTGGTGACTGCTTGGGGGAGGCAGTATAAGGGGACTAAAATGTAATAGAGAAAATACAATAAAAATTAAATAAAATACAAAAAATCAGAAGAGTTAATATTCAGAAAACTTGAGCTTTGCAAGGAATCTTATTAATTCAACTTAGAGAAAAAGTCCAATGAATGCTATTTTTAGAAATAAAATATAACTAAGAAAAAGAATGCTCACCTCAACAAGATAGAATAAAGTTTCCATGTCTTGGTCCACTTTTCTTTAAAACTCTTCATTTATCCAAACCTTCTACTCTCCTCTACAGGTCTGCTTCAGGACCCTCTCATGAGATTTGCCATAGCAACTTCTGAGACAGACTTCTTGACTTGGGTTTCTCACCCTACAACCAGAGCTCAGCTTGTTAGTCCTGTATTTGCCACAAGAGTTTCACTCAATACAATTTTCCGTATTTCCCTTAAGGAAAGGGACCATGTCTTATATTTCTCCTGTATCCTCAACAAAGACAAGTACAATAGCTAATAATAGTTCATATGCATTAATTAAGTCCTCACTATGTCCCAGGAACTGTTCTAAATGTTTTACATGTATTAACTCATTTACTCCTTACAGCAACCCAATGAGCTAAGTACTATTATAACTCCCATTTTACAAGCAAGACTTACCCAAGACCAACCACATGCCTACTAAATGATGGGGGTATGGTGAGAATTCATAGCCAAGTAATCTGGTTCCACAGCCTGTATTCCACTGTCTTCCCAGGGAAGAGGGAACTTCATATTAAATTTCTCAATAAGAACTTAGCTTGGATGTTTGGGAAGAGATTCAGAACTTAATATTCTTTAAAAAGACAATCCTTCAGCCTGACTGAGCTGAGTTTTGTAAATACTGCCATCTCCTTGTTTGTAGCTGTCAACATAATCATTTCTCACACCTGAAGTAAGAAAATGTTTGTAACCTCATAAAAACAGATTGACAGTGGCTGCTCTCTGTGATAGACTTAAAAATGACCCCTCAAAATATCCACGTCAAAACTGTGGAACCTGTGTTTGTTGCCTTATTTGAAAATATGGTCTTTGCAGATGTAATTAAGTTAAAGATTTGAAATGAGATCACCTTGGAGTATTTGGGTGGGCCCTAAATCCAATGACAAGTGTCCTCAGAAAAGGCACACAAAGAACAGAACAGGAAAAGACACTGACCACAGAGGCGGAGGTTAGATAATGTCTGGAGCCACTAGAAACTCAAAGTGGCAAAGAACAGACCTCCCTGAGAGCCTTCAAATGAAGCTGGCCCTCCAACCTAAATTCTGGACTTCTGGCTTCCATAACTGTAAGGGAATACATTTTTATTGTTTTATGCCACCATGGGTGGAAGTTTGTTACTGGAGCTACAGGAAACTGCTATACTATCCATCTGCCATCTGTAGCAGACTGTACATTCCTGGAAAAGGAACTGTACTTTGTATATCTTTGTAGTCTTTACTTTTTCAATTTAGAGTAGTATAAAAGCACAGGTATAATGGCAATAATATTCAGAAATAATAATGAAAATAGAAGAGGGCTGATTTACTACACAGAAATTATGACCTTGGCATTTAATCTATTCATTCATTAATCATACACTGGCAACCCACTATGTGCCAGGCAATGAGCTGGACAACCAAGAAATCAACCATAAAGAGAACAAACATGATTCTTGCCCACATTTCAAGTGATTTATTACATTATCTTGTAATTAATACTCTAACAGAACAGGATTCATTGTAAATTCATAGGAGGGGCCCACTTGAAGATGGTGAAGTCTGGCAAGCAGATCATTCTTATAAGACACAATAAATAACAGAAGTGAAATAAACTTTGCCTGCCTTAGAGAATTGTTGTGTTCTCATTTAAAATAGGTTCTTTGTAATGACAATATATACTTATAAATGCTTATACATACCTGGCTGGTGCTATGCATTTTATACAACTTACACATTTCACTTTTACATTAAACTAACAATTATTATATAAGAGCTATATAATAATTAGAGTATGTATAATATAGATTTCGTAAGTTTCATTTAAGTGAATATTTCATATATTTGTAGTATATATGAAATAAAATACTCCTATTATTTCACAAGTATTACAGAGAAACAGATTTAGAGACAGCAAACATCATGCCCAAATCTACACAGCTAATAAAAGGTTGAGCCAGACTTCTGGCCAAGATGGAGGTGTAGGTGGAAACACTACCTTCTCACGCAACCAAATTTAAGGACAACAAAGATTTAGAAACAAAAACACAATCAGAAGAGACAGAAAACTGAACTCTACTGAAGTCCGACAACAACGAACCATTCATCCAGACCAGTAAGAAGGATGGAGTCAGCAGCCGGTGGAAAGGATTCCTGGCAGAAAGGGGTGGTGGTTAGCAGAACCGGGTGCGGGGAAGAATCCAGCAAACCCAGTGAGACACGCAAGGTGCTTGGCTGACCACGGGCACACATTCGCACACAGATAAGCCAGGCAAAAAACAGGCAATGAGGCAGACCACGCAACCCAGGGCCCCAGTGACAGGAAATAAAGCCTAAAAGCACCCATTGAAAAGGTGCTGACTTGTGGGAAGCGGCAGAGGGGACTGAAATCTGAGAAAGTGCAGAACAAGTGACACTGAGCCCTCTCTGACCCTGCCCCCACACACAGCATCACAACCCAGAGACTGGGTTTCCCTGACCTGGTGAACACCTAAGGCTCCGCTACTCACACGTAACAGACATGACCTGACCAAAAAATTATGGCTCAAATGGAAGAACAAATCAAAGCCCCAGAGTCAATACTTTCAAGTGACCAAGAGACAGCCAACCTATCAGATGCACAGTTCAAAATACTGGTGATCAGGGTACTTACAGAACTTGTTGATTTGGGTCGCAAATTAGATGAAAAAATGAAGGCTACACTGAGGGAAAATGCACAGGGATCCAATAGTGATGGAAAGAAAACTGGAACTCAAATCAATGGAGTGGACCAGAAGAAAGAAAAAAATGACCAAACAGAAAAGAATGAAGAAACAAGAATTCAAAAAAATAAGGAGAGGCTTAGGAACCTCCAGGACATCTTTAAACGTTCCAACATCCGAATTATAGGAGTACCAGAAGGGGAAGAGGAAGAGCAACAAGTGGAAAACTTATCTGAACAAATAATAAAGGAGAACTTCCCCAATCTGGCAAAGGAAATAGACTTCCAGGAAATTCAAGAAGCACAGAGAGTCCCAAAGAAATTGGACCCAAGGAGGAACACACCAAGGCACATCATAACTACATTAAAATAAGTAACATTTGTTACACATATGTTAAAAATTGTATTAAAATATATTTGTTCAATAAATATGTACCTTTGACATATATAAAATAAAGGGGAAAAGGCTACAGTCTCATAGAAATCACCTTTCATCATCAAACCCTCAAATATAAAAAATTTTTAAAAAGTAGGAGGTGTAAGGTATACCAACAGAAGTGGCAAAAATAACCTGGCAATCTTGTCCTGTTTTGTCACAGGTGCATTTTGAATAACAAGTGACTTGTTTGGTGATTTGAAAATAATCACTCTACTTACTTCAGTTTCTGTTTGTATAATAGTAACCTGATAATAAATTCAAAGTTTTCCTTTATAAGGTTACTCTGAGAAATATACAGTACTAAAGTATATAGTAGCTTTTAAGATGCTACTTTGTTTTTCTAAATTCATTCCTAGTATCATGAAAGTCTTGAAAACTGCCATGCATTAAAAAATGGTTTGTAATAAATCCAATTATAGTTGATACTTTTTTTCACTGGTTCTGTATTTGCAAATCTGTCCCTTGCTAAAATTTACCTGTAACCTCTGAAGTCAATACTCATGGTGCTTTCATGGTCATTTACAGACATACCCAGAGTGGCAAAAAAAATTTTAACATCTGACTCAAATGCTCCCAACTGAGGTCAAAATAGGTGACTTTTTGTTTCAGCTTTCAAACTGTAAACAAGTGTGCTTGTTTCCTCCTTATTTCATGCTACTTTTTTTGGCATTTTGGTGTTTTGTTGGCGATTTTGCTACTTAAAATGGCCACCAAGCTCAGTGCTGACATGCTCTGTAGTGATCCTAAGTGTAAGAATGATGCATGTGCCTTACAGAGGATACACAGTTCTAACAGCTCTTTTCCCTCAAACTGCTCACTTGTTGACCTTGAGTTCAATGTTAATGAATCAATAATAAAGTTCCTCCATAAAAGGAAGGCCACTCTAAATAGTGTTAAAATAACATCTATAGCAAGTGGTGAAGTTATGGTAGATGAAAAAGCAGCTTAATTTTTTAATTCACAAGATAACCAATAAAAAAAAGCATAGAAGACAGCACTGTTGTAAGGAAAATTAACAAGCTTCTTAGGTAGTGTTTTATTGAAAAGAAATACTGCATGCAATTAATTGTTTATATGAAGTACATACAGTATTAAATAAAGTATCTTTAACAGAAACACATATAAAACAAGGCTATGTACTGCCTAGTCGATGAAAATGACCAGAAGCTCACAGGACCCTAATCTTATACTTACTCCGGAAGCAGTGACTCAGTATTCCCTAATGCAGTGTTTTTAGCAACTTTATAAAACATAATACTATAGTAGTTCATTAAAAAGGAAATAATGAATAGAAGAGAAATAAATCATTTCTAACTGATAGGCTCTTTCAAACATCCTCCCTGTGTCCCAAAAGGATATTCAAGCAACAAAAGCAGAAATGTCCAGAGGAGTTTGCAAGGCAAAGAAAAAAAGGAAAGCCACATTGGATTTACCTCAGAATAAAGTTATCATAAACCTGAAGCCACATTAGGAAGGTACCTGCAGCTAGAGAGGCAAGATATCCATTTTTGCATGGCTTAATTAAAATGTAAATAAAACACTGCATGTGAGATGAATGCCACAGATAACCATCATTACAAGAGTCTTCATTTTCATCGACCTCCATAAGGAATCAACCTATTATACCAAAAGGCAGGGCATTTACAGTAAGAGATAGTTCAAATGTGAGCTCTGCTACCTTCCAACCTGCCCACTGGTAGACAGTACTGAGCATTTCTTAGCCTCATCTCTAAAAGGAGAAAATAGTATCTATCACACAGTTTGCCTTGCAAATTAAATTAGATAATAATGGTAAGCATTTAGCACATCATAAAGATTTAGTAATGTCAATAAATTATTGTTCTTATTATTTTGTTACTCTTGTTAAAAATCGTAGAATACTGACAGTTCTACATGGCTAAACCTAATATTATTGCACAGCCCAACATTTAATGTTAAATATTATTGCACAGCCCAACATTTATGTTAAAATAGTTAAGACAGTATTTTCATCTAGTAGCTATATATTCTGGCTGACAAGTCAAATTATTTTTCTTCTAAGGCTCAATCTCTGCTGTGGTTTGACTGCTAATCTGGAGTATGACAGGATATTATAATTAGAAACTTCCCAAATTCTGGCAATTTCAATAGCTATCCCTCATGGAATCTTTAGCCAAAAATGAGAATATGTTTGTTTGGTGGCAATATTCCAATGTATTGAGTATATAAAATATTGAGAGAAAAACCTCAAGTATATAGTCACCAGACAATTTAAAATGGATCCAAACAGAATCACCTCCACATTTATATAACCTGGTTTTGGATAAAATACAATCAGATTTTCATGGTGCCTAAACTAGTCCTTGATGTCGTTCTTACACAGTTATCTCATGCTCTCTATCTGCCCTCTCATTCCCAAATTACTTGCATACTTCTTAATCCCTATCCCAAAGCTCCCTTCCCAGGTAGAAGAATCAGTGTGATACAAATGGGAAGAGCATGGACTTGGGAAACAAAACACTAGTTTAACCCTGGCTCTACTATGTGCTAGCAAGTCCCTTAATTTCCTCATCTGGAGCTGGGATGGGAGTAAAAGACAGAAAGCTGTATTTGAACAATAATTAATATTTTAAAAATTCCTCATCTGGAAAATGAGGCTCATACCTTCACAGGGTTAGTGTAAGAGACGTTGAAGTAACATGTATGAAAAATTAGCATAGTGTCCAATTTCTAACGATTTCAAAAAATGTTCGTTCCTCCTGTTCCCTCTTACTCTGGCTCTACCAGGATATCCAAACATTCTTTAGATGAAAGAACACTAAACTACTATCTGGCTGGTATGACCTAGTGGATTGAGTGTCAGACTGCAAACAGAGGGGTGGCCAGTTCAATTTTTAGTCCGGGCATATGCCTGGACTGAAGGCCAGGTCCCCAGGTGGGGGTATGGGAGAGGCAACCAACTGATGTATCTCTTACACAATAATGTTTCTCTCCCTCTCTTTCTCCCTCCCTTCCCCTCTCTCTAAAAATAAGTAAATAAAATCTAAAAAACCCCACTAAACTACTGAAAGTTTAAACCTCTATTTCTAACTTCTATTGATATCTCTTCTAATTTTTTGTTCAATATTGTCACCTGCCTGGTGGCTACTTTTACCTCTATGCCCTTCTCCCTTCCCCTACCCCAATATACCTAAGACCATTTTGCCTACTGTCTACAACTATTTTTATTTCTCACTTACTAATCTTCAAAAAAAGTCATTCTTATCCTTGCATTTATACATTCTTGCCTCTTTCCCTGATACCTTCTTAACACTAACTAATACTTGAGTCTTAGATAAACGATACCCTCCTTATTGGCCTTCTTCCCTCAGACTGTCTACTTAACTGGTCACTAACTTCACATTAATTTTATTTTAATTTTTCTTTTTTTAGTGTTTTTTTCTTTTTCATTAACTTTATTGAGGTGGCATTAATTAATAAAAGTACATTTTTCAGGTATTCAATCCTGTAATACATCATCTCTATGTTGTATTGTATGTTCACCACCCAAAGTAAAGTCTCCTTCTTCCATCACCACTCATACTAATTTTAAATCACTGCTTCCAAATTATCACTGTCAGAAAATACGGCCTTAATTTTTTTCTCAAAAATTATGTTTTGTTTCATTTTGATCAATATGTTTTAAAATATTTTTAAATATATTTTATTGGTTATGCCATTACAGTTGTCGTATTTCCCCCCCTTCATTCCCTGCCACCCTGCACACCCCTCCTCCACTGTCCCCCCCTTTTGTTTATGTCCATGTGTCACAAGTTCTTTAGATTCTATATTTCCTATACTGTTCTTGTCCTGCCCCCTGTCTATTTTCTGCCTATCATGTATGCTACTTATTCTCTCTACCTTCTCCCCCCTTCTCCTCCTCTCACTCCCCTGTTTTAAAGGAAAATGCTCAGCCCCCAACAGAAATTCAGGTAAAGAGCCCTAGCTGGTGTGACTCAGTGAACTGAGTGCCAGCCTGCAAATCAAAGGGTCGCTACTTCAATTCCCAGTCAGGGCATATACCTGGGTTGCAGGCCAGGTCCCCAGTATAGGGTGTGCAAGAGGCAACCACACATTGATGTTTCTGTCCCTCTCTTTTTCCCTTCCTCTTGCTCTCCAAAAATAAATAAATAAATAAGAAATTCAGGTTAAAGAGATAGGTCATCTCTCTTTCTTTAAAAAATGTCCATTGATCTGCAGTGTCATCTGAAGCTTTCTTAGAATGTTTTCTTGGAAGGAATCTAGAAAAGTGAGGAAAGAGACCGATATAAAGTTGCCAAATTATAAGATGTTTAAGTTAATGACAAAACAGCAATAAAAACAAGTGAAATGGCGTCGGGGGGGTGGAGGGCACCCTATGGAGAAAATTTTCTCTGTGAATTCAATAGATTCCCTCACACTGACAAGACTCTCATATAGACAAATTAATTCCTTCCTCAGTTTTTAGGGTAGAGTCATGAAATAAATAATATCTAAAAGGAAAGAAAATAAATTCAGTTTCTTCTTGATAAGAAAGAATAAAAGAAAATTAAGAATCAGGAGAAAAGAGCTATTAAGCACCTAACTACAGATGCGGCTTTCTAACATCAGAGTTGCCAGAAACCAACCAAGCAGAGGCCAAGATAAAGTTATGGAAAAGAAAATTCATTATGCATCTAGATAAGACTATAATCCTAATTAAACAATCAACTAGGGATAGTCCTACTTACAGTTTATTCAATTATACTTTATTATATTTTTTCTGGGCCACAATTATTTTTTATTATTATTGTTTATTCTATTACAGTTGTCCTAATTTTTCCCCCTTTGCACTTCACCACTCAGCCCACCCCCCACCTCCCACAGTCAATCCCCACACTATTGTCCATGTCCATGGGTCATTCACATATGATCTTTGACTAATCCCTTTCCCCTTCTTTCCACCATTCACTCCACTCCCTTCTAGCAGCTGTCAGCTTGTTCCATGGTTTCCATGTCTCTTGTTCTGTTTTGCTCATTAGTTTATTCTGTTCATCATTCCTCTCATATGTGAGATTATATGGTATTTAGCTTTCACCAAATGGTTTATTTCACTTAGCATAATAATCTCCTGTTCCAACCATGCTGTCACAAAAGGTAGGAATTCCTTCTTTCTGCTAAGTAATATTCCATTGTGTAAATGTGCCACATATTTTTAATCCATTCATCTACTGATGGGCACTTAGGCTGTTTTCAACACTTGGTTATTGTAAATAGCTCTGCTATGAACATAGGGGTGCATACATTCTTTTGAATTAGTTTCTCAGGGTTCTTAGGGTACATTACCAGCAATGGAATCACTGGGTCAAAAGGCAGTCCCATTTTTAATTTTTTGAGGAAATTTCATACAATTTTCCACAGTGGCTACACCAGCCTGCATTCCCACCAACAGTGTACTAGAGTTCCCTTTTCTCCACATCACTGCCAGCACCTGTTGTTTGTTAACTTATTTTTTCTACTTTATTTTATTTTTTATTGTTTATTCTATCACAGTTGTCCCAGTGATAGAATAAACTATCTTTTGCCCCCCTCCACCCAGCCTACCCTTCTCCTCCAGAGTCAATCCCCCTCTGTTGCCCATGTCCATGGGTCATTCATACATGTTCTTCCTATTGCATTTTAATCCAAAGTATATTTCATTGAGTTATTTACTTCTAATATAACAAATAATGTTATATTTTAATAGTTAATCATTTAAGGAGGAAAAAACCTAAGTCTAGAGTTCAGATTATATAGTTAATCTCTTGAATTACTTGCTGTAAAGGAACCATAAAGAACAGTTGTCAAAAGTCTAAACTTGGGAACTATGATGACCTTAAGGTAAGTCACTCAAATTCTTTGGGAATTGTTTCCACTCAACAAATAGTGTTCATAAAACCAATATTTACTGGCTCCTAAATGCCAGACAATTTGCTAAACAATGGTTTTTGCCATGAAAGTATTTATATCATCGTGGTAGTAGTTTAAACAATACATCAAATGTATCTTCTGCTAAGAAAAAAAAAGAAAATTAATTAAAATCTGTTCATACATTGCAAAATAAGGCAAGCTTCTGGAGCTCCAGCCACAGGGACACTGGAGAGGCTGTAATCTTTCACGAGATGTGCCTAAGGTATTCTGTCTTGATAACAAGAAAGACATTCCATTCTCCTAAGACCAGCAATCACTTCACATTATCTACATATAGAAATAAAACACCTTAGCTTGTTCTTTGGGACTTTTCACAATATACTCCAACATAACTTTACAAATTTGTCCTACCATTTTCAACTTCAACCCAATGCCCGAGTCATACTAGTCAATTCACTATCTCTATAATCGATCACATTCCCACCTTTCCATATTTCCTTACACAGTTTTCCTAACTTGAAATGACTTTTCTAGCCTTCATCTCTGAAATGTCTACCCATTTTTTCAAATGTCTACTTCATTCAAAATTTAGCAAGTGTCTACAACATGTAGGTTCTGAGAGGGTAACTCAGAGCAAAACAAAGCTTACATTCAAATGGGAAGTGGCAAACACTGAACAGATAAACAAACATATAATGCAGAGCAATAAAACTGAGTGAGGGGGCTAGAAAGTGCTGAGGTCGGACTGGAGATTCACAATCTATGTAAGTGGCCGGGAAAAGCCTCTCTGTCATTTGAGCAGAGACTTGAAGGAAGTCAATGACAAGCCACACAAGCATCTGAGGGAAATTTCCAAGCAGAATAGCTAATGCAAAAGCCCTTACTTAACAGCGCACTTTGTATTTTCAAGAAGAGCAAGGAAACCAGTGAAGGTAACAAATGGGATAGTAGGAGGAGAAAGATCAAAAAGTAGGCAGCCAGTTGTGGTGGGGTGGAGGGTGAATGACAAACCACAGGGCCTTGTAGGCCACTATAAGAACGGTGTCTTAGATCTGAGAAGCATGGGACACCAATGAAAGGTTTTGAGCAGAAGAGTCACATGGCCTGACATAGGTTTTAAAGGATTCATGTTTTTATACCACTGAAAGTAAAAGATAAAGGGGGAAAGATAATTGTAAGTTTTGAGGAGAGAAAGTGAGGAAAATAGGAGAGTAAATGGACAAGAAAAACAGCAAGATTGCTTAGCATCACCATTTCAGGTTACTGAAGCCTATTTTAGGTTATTGAAATTAATTAAGACTAGTTTGTTTTTCTACAGCCACATAAAACTACCTAGGAGCAGTTCAAAGCAGGCTGCACTCAGATAACTCCACTGTCTCCCTAACCCCAATCCTAACCATTCCAGGTTTCAACTACCTCTTCTGTTTCATCAGTTCCACAAATATTTTTCTGAAGTCATAAGGCACTGACTTCTTTCCAGTAACACAGAAAATAAACCAAATACATTTTTATCCATTGCATCTTTCAACCTTTTCTTTCTCAACTAGATTTTTAAATTTTTTTTAATTTATTTTGTCCATCACCATTTATCCCCCACACGCTCTTCCACCTTTGCCCACCTCCCTCCCTGTCTCCTCCAGCAACACCATTTCCTTAAAGACAGAGACAATCTGCTACTGCATATCCCTAAATACAGGATAGACTCATATGTAAGGAAAGGTTATTTTTTAAAAATAAATGTTCAACATGACAAAAATGTATTTCTTACCTTATAAAATACTTTATGGTTCCATTGGGCTTTAGCAAATTAGAATCACCCCTTTGCCCTTTAGCTTTCTACCTTCTTTAGAACTGATTCTATAATTTAAATTGTTGTCTTTTTCATAGTAAGTGGGTTTTTTAAAAAAAAGAAAGTCTTTAGTAATAACTCTTTAAAAGGGGCAAAATAAGACATTTAAAAATAGAAGATGTTAATATTCTTCAGAACATGGGCATGAGATCATGTTGCTGCCAATATTTACTGAAGTAATGAGGGTTTAATTCCCAAGCCACAGTCCAGCCTCTGTGCTGAATCATTGGAGCACAGTAAGATATAATTCAATTCAATAAATTTGCATTGAGCACCAATTATGTGCAAGACACTGTGTTTGATCTACAGTGTAATAAAGAATAAGAAAAGCCTCACAGTCGGTAAGTTTATTGTAAGAGGCTGGTGAGAAGGCCCGATGTACTTAAGGAGTAACATCCCTCTTCTCTACAGGTATTCTCAAAGGTAGCCAGGTGTAAAGTAAATTAAAATGTGATACAGGAGTCCAAAAGTTTTCATATTATACTGATTTAAATCATGGCCTTTGAAGTTAGAGAGCATTAGATTCCAATCTTGCCTATACTTCTTGGTGGCTCTTTGGCCTTGGACAAATTATTTAACACCTCTGAGCCTTAGTTCACAACAGGGACAATGGATATGGTGAGAATCACTAAAGTTTAACCAATATCAAGTTTATTAGTTCTAGGTATATAAGAAAATCTCATATCATTGATCTCTTTGATCTCTTTGACCTCAAGATCTGGCAATCAATCATTAACCAGTGAAAATTTAGCTTGTAAGATTGCTAAACATTGTAATTGGTCCTAAAATAGAAGAAATTACAAGGAGAACAGAGCAGGGAGTAACTAAATGCCTGGAAATTAGGTAAGGCTGCACAAAAGAGGTACATTTTGAGCTGAGTCTTGAAGGATGAAGAAGGCTAGGGAAAGCTGCATATACAACAACATAAAAATACAATGTCATATTCTGGAAAAGACAAGTTGTTCAGACATACGGAATGCCTTAAAGTTTTACAATGTCATCTGTTAAAAGTGAACATAGTTGTCCTCTTAGATATCAACTTCAAAACTTAGGAGTGTCTCTGTTCCCTCCCTGTCACAGCCTAGCTCCACTAAATAACTCATGAAACTGCCATTCATTAAACTTTTCAACCTTTCCTCTATGTTTCTATTTTTATACTTCATGACCTCTTCAGTTAATAGGTTCTATTAAGTTATGTAAAAGTCTTCCTTTTATTTTACTTAAGCTTCCATCAATTAAGGAAACTTCAACGATGGTTCTCTTATGTTACAGCAGTGTGATCCAGTGACTAAAACCATGCTTATTTTGTCCATGCTCACTTTTTCCATACTCTGGATATTTTTGTATTAGTTATATTCCCTCTCAGCTTGGTATATCAGTTCCAATCTCTATAACTTGTTCCTGAACATCTCCATCACTATGACTCCTCCTTTTTTCTCTATATATTATTTTAGTTGACCTTCTGATTTCATCACTTTGAAGTATAGTGACAAAAAAATTACACATGGTGCTATAGGTAGAGGGGCACCTGTTTTATCTAAGGAAAAATATAGTTTTCCAGAAAGTTATCAATAACTTTTGCTACAACAATGACATCAGGAAACAGTGTTCCATAGCTCTAGGGTCCCATGTCCATAGCCACACACACTGGAGTTCATTGATTTTCTTTCTATCAAAATGGTGCAGAAATTAAGACTACAGGCTCTGCAGTCCCACTGCCTGAATTTAAACCCTGAATTCACTATTTTCCAGCTGTAACTTGAACAAATTATTTAATTGCTTAAAGCCTTCATTTTCTTACCTTTAAATGTGGATAACAGTAATCCTACCTCATAGGATTGTTGTAAAAATAAAATTAAACAATGCTTATTAAGCAATAAGCAAAGGTTCTGTTACATACTGAACACCCAAGAAGTACTGGCAATTACTATTATTATTGTTATTATTATTACTAAGTCCATTCCTGACATATTCCCCTTCAAGTTTATATTTCAGAGTCCAGACAAATTTAGTTCAACTAGCCTTTCTGAAGAAGTCATACTATGTTCTTCTCTACAGATTAATTTCAAAAATATTAAATCTGAGTCCTCCTTATGATCACAAGAACTCTAACTTAATGCTCCTTGCACTCTTGGTAACATACTTGGATACTTTACAAAAGAAAATCTATAAATGGCCAATGAACACATGAAAAAATGATTATCATTAGTCACCAGAAGATTGCAAATGAAAACCATAATGAGATTAAATGCAATGTGTGCGATGTGGTATCCCGGATTTGATCCTGGAATAACAACCACCAAAAGGGACATTAATGGAAAAACTGAGGAAATGCAAATAAAAGTAGTAGATTAGTTAAAAGTATTATAACAATGTTAATGTCTTAGTTTTAATCAAAGTACCAAAATGATGTAAGATGTTAACATTAAAGGAAGCTAGGTAAAGCATTCATAGAAACTTACGAATCCAAATTTACAGAAGTTTTAAAACTTCTGTGAAGCCGAATGTGAAAACAAAAATTTAAGAATAATAAAGCACCATTCCATGTCCACTAGAATCGATAAAATGAAAAGAATTTATGTTGGAGAGGATGTGGCATAACCAGATTCTCTCACCACCATACCTTGCTGGTGGAAGTGTAAAACAGTAGAATCGCTGGAAAATAGTTTGGCAGATTCTCGAAACATTCAACATACATCTTTCCACCATATGATTCAGCAATTCCACTCCTAGGTATTTATATGAGAAAAAATCTATGTCTAAATAAAGCCCTGCACAAGAACTTATAGAAACTTTATTCATAATAGCCCAAAACTGGAAACAATCCAGACATCCATCAACAGAATAATAAATAAACAAACTGTGATATATTCATGTATGAGAATAGTACTCAGTAACAAAGAAAAAGACAAGTTACTGATATAAAGAAAAACATGGGTGAATCTCAAAAATGTTATGCTAAGTGAAAGCAGCCCAACACAAAACAATACATGCTACATAATTCTATTTCTATGAAGTTCTAGAATAGTTGAACTCAATCTATTATGATAGAAATTAGACCAGCGGTTGCTTAAGGATGGGACAGGGTAAGCACTGACTGGAGAAAGGCATAAGGAAACTTTCCGGGGGTGACAAAAATGTACTGCATGCTGATAGGGATCCAAGAGTATGCATTTGCGAAAACTAATCAAACTGTTAATACTTAATATCTTTTACTTCACTCTAGGTAAATTATATCCTAAGGAAACAATTTTAAAATAATGTAAGTATGCCTTATTTCTTCCTTTTACTTTCTATGACTACTTCAGCCAAAATTAAACCCTTCCCCCTACAAAATCAAGGCAATGACTACATTTTTAAAGATCTTTGATTAGAAATCTTGTTATAGATTTCTGAAAGTCTAATTAGATTATATCCACTTGTTCCCCTCAAAATAGATGGCACTGATCTTCACAACCAGGAGACTGAGGGACTACAGTATTTACACCTTTTGCATTGTATACTTTGGCACATTTTTCACACACAATTTAAGATATACAAAAGGCCCTCCTATCTGAAGGAATCCTAAGTGTTTTACAAACCTTCAAAACAGATTTTTAAACTATCTAATATTTTATAGGAGGAACATTTCATGCTCACTAAAGTGCAGTGACATCTGGCCTGCAACATGGCAGCTGTTTAACAGCCATGACACCTCACAAAAGTTTAGGACAGGAAGTGAAAAATTCTACAGCCAACCAAGGCGAAGAGGAGGAAGGGTGCAGAAGCAGAAGGCTGCAATGGCTTGGGCTGGAACACAGCCAGCACGATGTGGTTAACACCTCTGTTGTAATGAAAAGCACAAGTGTCATTAGTGGTCAGAGCCTCATCTCACAGAAGGCATGTCGCATAGCACAGGGACCTTTTCCTTCCATCAGGATCACTGGTTTATTTCTAATACAACAGGAAAAACACTCCCACTAGTCATGCCCAAACCATTCCTTTCTGAGGTCTCCTTTCCAGGTATTACACTACACACAAACTTAACTGTGCTGAAAGTTCACAAGGTCTTCAGCCTAGCAGGTCGAGCCAACCCTTAGTTTGATACATGGCATCACAGGCAAATAAAATAGAGAAACCTGTGACAGGGGTTGAGGGAGTACAGGCAAGCACATTGCCATCCAAAGACTCTACTTTTAGTTGTTTTTTGATAACTTTTGTTTTATTTGTTTAGTTTTGCCAAATTAAATAAGAATATTTTGAGTGCTTATCTCCCCCTTGTGATAGCCTTCAAGTACTTCCCTAATAGAAAGCTCAACTAGTTTTCCTTGAGCCTAGAGGAGAATTCTAGAATTGAAGAGATAAAAGAAGACCACAGATTTCTTAATGTGCTTTTGCCCAGTACTACCTGCCTATGAAAGCTTCTTGTAAGAACAGCATAAACACACCTGTAAATAATCATCACACCTTGGCCTCAGCTCCCTGGAAACATAGATTCTCCTTCGTTTAGCTCCAAACTGTTTTGGATGTTAGACTTCAAATCATTTTTTCCATACACAACAACTGAAGATCATTCAGCTCTCCAGCAACTCACCATCACTTCTCAGGATTACATAAGGATTTGTGCCCTGAATTTCAATGCTTCACCCTTGAGAGTAATGTGTGTACAATTTACAAGACCAGATGAGGAAAATTCAGTATCCAGAGTTTCATACTACAGTAAGAGATCCATTCCTGAAAAAGGTATGGTCTACTCTTTCACAATGCATACAAGGTTGTAGTGGCACCTCCTGGATACCAGAAAATATTAAAGAGACTCCAATCTTATATTCTCGCCCATCATTATCAAAGGACAAGTTCTTATTCCCCTTCCATTCTTCCCAAAGGGCAAGGCAGGTTAGAGACAGAATTCTAACTGAGGCTGGAATTAGATTTATCCATTATTGTTTGGATCCAAGTAAATGTGTATGTATGTATGGGGGTGAGCAGTGGTATCTGGGGATAACCAAGGCTGGGGTGGGGGGAGAAATAGTTACAGTTAAATTCTGTGCCATCAGGTGAAATAATATATGTCACTATTCACTGGCCCCATGCTGTACCCAAAGTACTCTGCTAGGTGTGTGTGTGTGTGTGAGAGAGAGAGAGAGAGAGAGAATGAGAAAGATGTGTATGAAGGGAAAAGATGGTGGGAGGGGAGGGAAAGGGGGAGAGAAAGAGAGGGAGGGAGAAGAGAAGGAGATTACAAAGAGATAACTAATTCAACATCATAGTAAGGCAGTAAACATATAGAGGAACGACATGAGTTGTGCAAATAATTCTGCTAAAATTTAGCTTTGGAGATTCAAATGCAACAAACATTTGTGGGCAATTCAATTACTAGGTGCCAGATACAATGCTTGAAGAGTTTACATATGTCTATTTATTTAATCCAACCAGCACCCTTGTAAAGGTAATGGTATAATCTAACATTTATAGACTAGGAAATGAAAGTTGGACAGGCAAAATGATTTGTCTAAAGCCACCCAAATAATGAAGTCCTCTCAGCTCAAATCTTTTGGTTTTCCTTCTATCTACCATACTACCTTTTCATGCAACCACCTTGCACTCCTATAATCTTATTAGAAGTGAGATGTGAACTGGGACTTGAAAGATGGGCAGATTTCTCTGTGGAATGGAATAGGGAAGACATTTTAAGTAAGCAGACTCTGGCTACCATGATTTTCCAAAGGAAGTCCCAAAGAAAAGGTGAGTTTAGTGGCTTATGAAGAAGCTTGCTTTGGAGAAAAGAGGACTATATAGAAAAGATGGAGCTGACACTTCAAAAACAAGCATGGACCAAGTTGTGGAAGGATTCTACCATTAAGCTTAGGAGTTTTACCTCATTCTCGTTATAGTGGGGAGCCACTCTAGTTCTTTGAATGACATTATAATATTCACTTTTACAAACTGTCATCTGGAATGGGGTATGATAGGTGGATTAACAGAGAAAGAAGAAGCCAGTCCAAGGTGGCCATTGTAATAGTGCAAATGTGTAGTGGTAAATCAGAATAAAATGGACGGGAAGAGAAAAATGAAAACAACACCTGTCACATACTGAACAGTAATGGGTAAACATTTACAAAAAAGCAAAGCAGAGGGGGAAAGGCAATGCAAGGAGAAAGTCATTAGCTAACTCAATGGCTACGGAGAACAACTGAACAGGTGTATTAAATGTCACTTTAATGTCAAGCCCAGGCAATTCTGAAAATGGTGAGATTATTAATACACACATTTAAGAGAAAGCAGCCAAATTTAAGGGGAAAATGATGTGTTAAAAGACACTACATTTGACATGATCCAAGACACCACATGAAAATGCCTCCTGGAGATAATTACCCAGGAGAGAGATCAGGCTAGAGATTTAGAGTTTACCATCAACTATGTAGAGATGGAGCCAAAGTAGGGAACAAAATCACCAAGAAAAATTGCACAGAGTGACAAAAACCAAGAGCCGAAAACTGAATTTTAAACACACACATATGCACAGAAGTGCATGCAAATCAAGGAAACTAAGGCTGGGGAAAGACAACTAGATTTGGCTCTTGAGTTCTGTGACTTTCAGGAGTTCTGGTCCAGGCAATCAGAGGAAAAGGCTGACTTCAGAGAACTAATTAGAGTGTGGATTCAAAGTGGAAGCTGTAGAACTACTACATATTTGAAAAGACTGGCAGTGAAAGAAGAAAGAAACAGAACTTGATATTACGTGCTGATTTTAATGTACCTGGGATAACTCTAATTTTCTCAGTCAATTATTTTAACTTTTTTTGTGGCTACTTTTTTGATATTTATTTATTTATTTTATTTTTTAAATAATTTTTAAATTTAATTCTTGTTCAAGTACAGCTTTCTGTTTTATATTCCCAACCGTGCCCGCCCCCCCCGCCCCATGTTCCCCGCCTCCCTCCCATTTCCGCCCCCCACCCTTAGTTATTGTCCATGTGTCCATTATACTTGTTCATGTGAGTCCATCCTCTTTTCCCCTATGATTCTCTCCCCTCTTCCCTCTCGACCCTGTCAGCCTGTTCCGTATTTGAGTGTCATTGGTCATACTTTGCTTGCTTGTTTGTTTTGTTTAGATACCTCAGACAAAGGTTTAATCTCCAAAATATACAAAGAACTCACTTGACTCCACTCAAAGAAGAAGAGCAACCCAATTAAAAAATGGGCAGAGGACTTGAACAGACATTTCTCCAAGGAGGACATACAGAGGATCCAGAGACACATGAAAAGATGCTCAATATCGCTAGCTATCAGAGAGATGCGAATTAAAACCACAACGAGATACCACTTAACACCAGTCAGAATGGCTGTCATAAACAAAGAAACAAACAACGAGTGCTGGAGAGGTTGTGGGGAAAGGGGGACCCTAGTTCACTGTTGGTGGGATTGCAGACTGGTACAACCCACTATGGAAAATAGTATGGAATTTTCTAAGAAAACTAAAAATGGACATGCCTTTTGACCCAGCAATTTAACTTTTATTTTTATAGTAAAATTCTATAGTAAAGTAGGGCACCACTAATTTGAATTAGGTCATACTACGAGTCAAATCCTGTCCCCTGTATATATGGTGTTATATAGGATACCAGCCTCAACACACCATGGAAAGCATAAGAGTATTATCCTGGTCCATTCTGTATTCCTTTCTGTGTTATTACAGGGTTGAAGTTTAATTGGAATTTATAACACTAATGGTGCTTCATTGTCACTTTAATATACTTATTATTTGAAGTAAATCACCCCATTTCTCTGATTACTCTCTGAAAACTTCACTCATTTGATGAGATGGTGATATTCAAGTGTGAAAGTAAGTAAGATTTATATCTAAATCCAGATGTTTAGGCATATTAAACCACTATGAAGTCTGATGATTTATTTTCTCTCAGTACTGGTCAGAACACATGGCTAAGAGAACACTTAAAAGAAGTGAGCTAATGCACTCATATTTCACTATTGGAAACTTTGGTTCTAATTTGATTAAATTCAGTAATGAAATAAGCTTGATGGGCTTGTACAAAAACTCTAATCAACATTCTTCATTTCACATCAAATTCTCTACCTATCTGCTTCTATGGGGCAGACCTACTGCTATAAGAAAATTCTCAAGTGTAGTCATTAAACTTCTCAGACCTTCATTATATGAATTATTTTAGTCCAATCCAGTAAAAGAAATAAAGACACAATAGACCTGATCTTTGAATTGTTCCTTCCATGAAAAAACTGCTAACAGACAAGGTACTTTACAGCTAGTCCAGCATCTGGGCAAAGAAGCAGTCATAGCCAAAGTAACATAGCCACCCAAACTTATATGTGTTTAACAAAGACTTGTTGTAAAATTGGTGACTAACCTTTAGAGTCAAGATCATATTCTGAGAAGGAAATATGGCAAAGTAAAATCTGAATTCCTAGAAATTACACTCCATCGAGTTATAGCTACTATAAAACATAGAGAATAGTCTAAATCAATAGTCAGCAAACTTTTTTCTGTAAAGGATCACAGAGTAAATATTTTAGGCTTTGCAGGCCATATGTTCTCTGTTATAATGACTTAACTCTGCCTTTGTAGTGCAAGAGCAGCCATAAAGAATATGTAAAAGAAAAAGTGTAGCTGTGTTACAATAAAACTTTATTTAAAAAACAGGTGGCAAAAAAAGTACTCAGAAACAAAAGCTCAGTGATAGAGTACATGGAAGGGATATGAAACCCAAGGTAAAAAACTCCCAATGGCTAAAGCTGGAACAATTTGAGTAATAAAATAATGGATTATAACCAAAAGAATAAAATACATATGAGTCCATACTGATATTAATAAATGAATAAATAAATAAGTGGAGAAGAGATAAATCCCTCATGCAGAAGAATACAACTAGTTTATGTTGACACTCCATCCTCAAAGAGACATATTGTACCTTCCTATTCCTTAAGTGCAGCCTGTGCAAAAGGACTTCCTTCCCAAAAGCACAGTACAGAAAGGGGAGGAAAAAGAGTAACTTTATGGTATAGAAATCTGAGAAACACTACCTCAGCCAGATGATCAAGGTCAACATCAATAGTTCTAAGTCATATTGACAATATGTACCCTTGATATGATGCAGTGAGAATGGCAATTAACCTCTGTAGCAAAGTTTTTACAGGTTTTTCTTCCTGCAACCATAGGTGCAGTCTAAACATGAGAAAAACATTAGTCAAATCCCCAAACAGAGACATTCTATAAAACACCTGACCAGTACTCCTCTAAGCCATCAAGTTCATCAAAAACAAGGGGAGAAGAGGAGGAAGATGGCAACAGGGTAGGAGGGAGCAGATTCCACTTCCCCCTACACGCTAGAAAAACCTAGCCAATCTACAGAGGAACAGAGCAAAGAGCCAACAGTACCCCAGCATATATGAAAATAAGAGACCAAAAATTGCAGCGGACACTGAAAAAACAGACAGTAAGGAAAGCGCTTCAGGACAATAAGGTACCAGGGACCAGCCCGGGGATCGGGATGGCTGTAGCCCCAGGCCCGGTGACCTCCACAGGGTCTGCCACAGAGTCCTTTGGAGAAAGCCGGGTCAACTGATCTCTCCCTCACTGGCCAAACAAGGTTTAAGTAGCACTGAAAGAGACCTAGTTGCTTGAAGTTGCACAGAGGGGAATAAGGACAAAGAGGCAAAAACACAGAGGCTGTGATCACCTGTGGAGTCTGCAGTCACATGCTTAAGTGAGTTGAGAGTCCCGTGGTGATGGGCATTGAGCCTGATAGTCACTAGTCTGGCTGGAGAATAGGGCTGTGGGAGAGGCTAGGCCACTGTATGGAATGGCAGGCTTCAGTAGGAGGAATTTCTCAAAAAGAAAAAGTGAAAAGAGAGACACTGGGGAACTCTCCTGCAGCAATCACTCCAGCCTCCCCACCACCCAGTCGGGCAGCAATCCCGAGGTTGCACAGAAGGTTGTGCAGAAGATGCTGAACTCCCCAATAGCACTGGAAAGGGTACAAACTCACAGGACCAAGGAAGCCTGGCTGAAAGAGCATGCACATGGGCACCCTCACCCCAGCCCTCAGCGGTAACCCCCAGGGGAAAGTGTGAGATCAGGAAGGCCTGGATCCCAAACCCAAGGCCATGGGGAGAGGCACCAGGCTAGCTCCTGCAGGCTGAGTGCAGATCAGGAAGGAAGAAAAGCCATACCAATAGCCCCTCAGCCTGCTGCAACCAGCAAGACCAGAAGAACCAGTTTGGCCACTTTGAAACCAAGAAGCTATTTTATTTTATTTTATTTTTAAAATATTTTTTAATTTTTTAATATTTTTTATCTTTCAATTCATTTTCCTCTCTACCCTTCCTTCTTGTTTTATTCTTTCTTCCTTTCTTTCCAATTCTATCTCTTCATCTCTTCTTTCTTCTTCTGCTTTTTTTTTTTTTTTTGGATACCTACTAGTGAGACAAAAAAAACCCTGGAACTGTGAAAAGACCAGAGTTGGACCCAAAGAAAGGGCATCACAACAGCTGAGACAGTGAGACAAATTTCACTTTACTATTACAGAGAACCTGCAAGTTACTGCATATTTGTATTATTGTTTCTTTTTCATTATTCTTACATCTTTTATTTTAATAATATTTTTGTATTCTTCTTTCTGTATAGTCTGCTTTGCTTGACTGGTTATGTTGTATCATTTGACAGGTTTCCCCTGATCTCTCTTTCATAATGTGTTGCCAATTTACTGTCCTTCACTTCACTTGTGCTCCATTAGCACACTACTCAAGGTCCTACACTCCCTATTCTTGTTATCCAGGTCGCATAGATTCTGTCATATGATTGTTGCTCTAATATTATTGTAAATAATAGCTGTTTCATACAATTGTAAATACTTCCCAACACCCCTCCCAGATATTAGCCCACTTCACAGTTTCCTGAATTCTATTACTGTAGTGGTAAACTCTATTCTCTCACTACACCTATTTACTATCCTTCACTCTCACCTTACCTCAGAATCTGACCTCCCACAACCTCACTGCTTTCTACATCCAACTCACAATCCTCTCCCCAACAAGAGTCTTATTTTCTTTCCATCCTTTCTAAAAAGTGGCTAGTTGGATGGAAGATCACGGTTAACACTATAGCCAAAGGACCTCTTATCTCTTCTCTAAATGCTGCTACTGTAAATATCATAGAATACTCTCCTGTTGTCATAAACCATTTTGTCTTCCCCTCCAATTGATCACAAAAAAGAGTAGGTGGAAGTGGTGAACACCAGGATACCCACTGAAAGAGGAAACCCAACAATAAAGGAGCCACCAACAGATAACAACAAAAGAAGGTGAAGAAGGGAGTGGAAACCACACAAACCTCAATCCAGGACCTATCTGGAAATACAACTAAATACTACAATCAACTGAACAAGAGCAAAAGAGAATCCTCAAAACCTTGTACACACGGAAGAACCAGCTTCAACACAACCTTCCCTCACCTGCACAACAAAATACAAGAGGTGGTGGACAGAGTGACCCTCAGTTTACCAGCTGGTGGGAAGGACCAACCAAAGAAAGACCCAACAATAATCAAAACCCAAAGACAAACACTGAGCCAACTTAAAAGACAGCCCAAGACCAGTGAGCTCAGGAGATCAAAAAGACTACATCACTGAATCTCACAGGTATTATACCACAAAAGTTCACACCGTAAATCCGTGAAGCCAGAACAAATCAATTTAAGAAGCTGAAGCTACCAAGAAGAGTCTAACAAACCATGGGAACACAAAGAAACAATCCCCAAATGAAAGGAAAGGAAGAAGTCTCAGAAAGAATGCTAAATGAAATAGAAGCACCTCAACTATCAGATATTGAGTTCAAAGCAATGGTTATCAGGAACTTCAATGAACTCACAATGAGCTACCAGAAACTACAGAGAAACTACAATGAACTCACTGCAAACTATAGCAACATGAAAAAGGAAATAGAAACTATCAATAAAGGCCAAAAGGAAATGAAGACTACAATTTCTAAACTAAAGAACACAGTTGAAAGAATCAAAAGCAGGACTGATGAAGCAGAAGATCACATCAGCGAGCTAGAGGACAACATAGATAAGAATACCCAAAAAGAGCAAGAAAAGGAAAAGAGGCTCAGAAAGAATGAAGACAGATTAAGAGAAATGCAAGATAATATGAAACGTAGTAATATCCCTATAATAGGGATACCAGAAGGAGAAGAAGAGCAAGGGATAGAAAATTGATTTCAAAAAATAATAATGGAAAACTTCCCTAATTTAATGAGAGAAAAAGTCACACAAATCCAGGAAACACAGAGAGTCCCAATCAAGAGGAACCCAAAGAGGCCCACTTCAAGACATATCATCGTTAAAATTATAAAATTCCAAGACAAAGAGAGAATCTTAAAGGCAGCAAGGGAGAAACAGGAAGTAATATACAAGGGAGCCCCAATAAGGTTAACAGTTCACTTCCCAAAGGACACACTCCAAGCCAGAAGAAAATGGCAAGAAATATTCCAAGTAATAAGAACCAGAGGCCTGCAACCAAGACTACTTTACCCATCAAGGCTCTCAATCAAGATAGAAGTCTAAATAAGGAGCTCCTAAGACAAAAGAAATCTAAAATAATACACCTCCACCAAATCAGCTCTGCAAGAGATGCTAAAGGCACTGCTCTAAGGAAAGGAAGGAAAAGAGAAAGAGACGAACACAGGTACAAAAATGGCAATGAATAAGTACCTATCAATAATAACCTTAAACGTAAATGAATTAAATGCTCCAATCCAAAGACACAGAATAGCTCAATGGATAAGAAAGCATGACCCACACATATGCTGCCTACAAGAGACCCACTTCAGGACAAAAGACCTACACAGACTGAAAGTGAGGGACTGAAAACAAACTTTCCAAGCAAACAAACAGGAAAAAAAAAGCTGGGGTAGCAATACTCACATCAGACAAAACAGACTTAAATAAAAGGGCCATAAAGAGAGACCCAGGTCACTTCAGAATACTCAAGTAAAGAATCCACCAAGAAGACACAAATATTGTAAATATATATGCACCCTACATAGGAGCACCCAAATACATAAAATCATAGAGGACTTCAACAAAGATATTGACAGAAACATAATCATAGTAGGGGATTTTAATACCCCACTGTCAAAAATGAATATATCCTCCAAACAAAATACCGACAAAGATATTGTGGCATTGAACAACACCCTAGATGAAATGATATATATAGAGCCCTGCATCCCAAAGAAGCTAAATACACATTCTTTTCAAATGCACATGGAACATTTTTCAAACATAGACCACATGATAGGACACAAAACAGGCCTCAACGAATTCAAGAAAATTGAAATCATACCAAGCATTTTCTCCAACCACAAGAAACGATAACTAGAAGCCAACCCCAAGGGAAAAAACCCAAAACACTCAAAATCATGGAGATTGAATAGCATGCTATCAAACAATGAGTGGGTCAACAATGAAATTAGGGAAGAAATCAGAAAGTTTCTGGAAACAAATGAAAATGAACGCACAACAACATAAAACTTATGAGACACAGCAAACACAGTCCTGAGAGCAAAGTTCATAGCAATATAGGCCTACCTAAAAAAGATAGAAACATTTTAAACAAACAACCTAACCCTATGTCTAGAACATATATCTATGTCTTGAGTTCTACAAGAACTCAAGGAACAGCAACAAAGACAGCCCAGAGCAAGTAGAAGAAAGGAAATAACCAAGATCAGAGCAGAATTAAATGGCATAGAGATTAAAAGCACAATTCTAAAGATCAATGAATCCAGGAGATGGTTTTTTTAAAAGATAAACAAAATAGACAAACCTCTAAGTAGGCTCATCAAGAAAAGAAGAGAGAGGACCCAAATAAACACAATCAGAAATGAAAAAGAGGAGAGATTACAACTGACACCACAGAAATACAAAGGATTGTAACAAATTACTATGAAGGACTGTATGCCAAGAAATCTAAAAACCTAGGTGAAATGGACAAATTTCTCAAAAAATATAATCTTCCAAAACTCAATGAAGAAGTAGAAAGCCTGAATAGACCAGTAACAGCAGATGAAATTGAAGTAGTAATCCAAAAACTCCCAACACAAAAAAGCCCTGGACCAGATGGTTTCACAGGAGAATTCTACAAAGTATTTAAGGAAGAGCTAACCCCTATCCTTCACAGACTATTCCAAAAATTCCAAAAGGATGAAAGACTCCCAAACTCTTTTTATGAAGTCAGCATCAACCTAATCCCAAAAACAGATAAAGACACATCAAAGAAAGAAAACTTCAGGCCAACATCGCTGATGAACACAGATGCTAAAATCATTGACAAAATATTGGCAAATCACATCCAACAATACATTTAAAAGATCATACACCACAAACAAGTGGGATTCATCCCAGGAATGCAAGGATGGTTCAATATTCACAAATCAGTAAATGTAATACATCACATAAACAAAAGGAAAGACAAAAATCACATGATCATATAGGTAGATGCGGAAAAAGCATTTGGTAAGATACAGCACCCGTTCATAATAAAAATACTCATCAAAGCTGGAATAGAAGGAGCATTCCTCACCATAATAAAGGCCATATATAAGAGACCTACAGCCAACATCATACTCAATGGACAAAAACTAAAATCTTTTCCACTAAGATCAGAAACAAGACAAGGTAGTCCACTTTCACCACTTCTATTCAATATAGTATTAGAAATTTTAGCCACAGAGATCAGACAAGAAAAGGAAATAAAAGGCATCCAAATCAGAAAGGAGGAAACACAACCATTGTTTTTGTTTGTCATCTGCCATTGTTTGCAAATGACATGATAGTGTACATAGAAAATTCTATACACTCCACCCCAAAACTGCTAGACCTAATAAATGAATTCAGCAAAACAACAGGATACAAAGTCAATATCCAGAAATCAAAGGCATTTTTGGATACCAACAAAGAAGCAGCAGAAGCAGCAATCAAGAAAAAAATCCCATTCGATATAGCAAAAAGAAAAATAAAATACCTAGGAATAAACCTAACCAAAAAGGTAAAAGACCTATATGCAGAAAACTACACAGCACTGAAGAAAGAAATTAAGGAAAACACAAACAAATGGAAATATATACTGTGTTCATGGATGGGAAGAACTGACATCATCAAAATGTCCATACTGCCCAAAGCAATTTATAGATTCAATGCAATATTTATTAAAGTACCAATGGAATATTTCATAGAAATAGAAGAAACACTTCAAAAATTTATACAAACCATAAATGACCCCGAATAGCTGCTGCAATTTTGAGAAAGAAGAACAAAGTAGGAGGGATCACAATACCTGATACCAAACTGTATTACAAGGCCACTGTAATCAAAAGAGCCTGGTACTGGCATAAAAAAAGGCACATACACCAATGGAACAGAACAGAGAGCCCAAAAATAAACCCAAGTCTCTACAGTCAATTAATATTCAACAAGGAGGCAGCAACATAGGAGTAAAAATAGCCTCTTCAACAAATGGTGTTGGGAGAACTGGACAGCTACATGCAAAAAAAATGAAACTCAAGCACCAACTTACACCATACACAAAAATAAATTCAAGGTGGATAAAAGATTTAAATATAAGCTGAGACACCATAAAAGTCCTAGAGGAGACCATAGGCAGGAAAATCTCAGATATTTCATGCAGCAACATTTTTACTGATATGTCCCGTAGAGCAAGGGACATAAAGGAAACAATAAACAAGTGGGATATCATCAAAATAAAAAGCTTCTGTACGGCTAAAGAAATCAGTATTAAAATAAAAAGAGAACCAACTATATGGGAAAACATGTTTGCCAATGATACCTCAGAGAAGGGTTTAATCTCCAAAATATATAAGGAACTTACACGACTCCACTCTAAGAAGACAAGCAACCCAATTAAACACTGGGAAAAGGACTTGAACAGATACTTCTCCAAGAAGGACATACAGAGGATTTGGAGACCCAGGAAAAGATGCTCAATATCGCTAGCTATCAGAGATATGCAAATTAAAACCACAATGAGATACCACTTCACATCAGTTGGAACTGCCATCATAAACAAAGCAACAAAGAAGTGTTAGAGAGGTTGTGGAGAAAAGGCAATCCTTATGCAATGTTGGGGAAACTGCAGATTGGTACAACCACTATGGAAAACAGTATGGGATTTTCTAAGAAAACTAAAATTGAATTTGCCTTTTGACCCAGCAATTCCACTGCTAGGATTATATCCTAAGAACCCTGAAACACCAATTCAAAAGAACCTATGCACCCCAATGTTCATAGCAGCACAATTTACAATAGCCAAGTGCTAGAAGCAACCTAAGTACCCATCATAAATGAATGGATCCAAAAACTATGGTGCATTTACACAATGGAATTCTATGCAGCAGAAAGAAAGAAGGAGCTCCTACCCTTTGCAACATCATGGATGGAAATGGAAAACATTATGCTGAGTGAAATAAGCCAGGCGGTAAAAGACAAATACCATATGATCTCACCTTTGACAGGAACCTAAACAACAAAACAAGCAAGCAAGCAAAACACTGAAATAGAACCAAAGACACTGAAATAGAGAACAGACTGACAGTGACCAGAGGGGAGAGGGGAGGGAATTTCAGGGAATAGGGGAAGGGTTTACAGGAACAAGTATAAAGGACACAGGAACAAAAACTGGGGGGGGGGAAGGGGGGGAGCACTGCTAGGGTGGACTGAGATGGGAGTAAAAAACAGAAAACTGTACTTGAACAACAATTAAAATAAATTTTTTTAAAAAGCAAGGGGAGCCTAAGAAACTGTCACAATCAACTGGAGCCTAAAATAATGTGTGGCAACCAAGTGTAATATGGTATCCTGAATGACAAACCCTGAACAGATTAGAGAACATGTAACGACTAGTATAAAGGACACATGGACAACAACTAAGGAAGGTGGAAATGGGAGAAAGGTGGAGAGCACTGGGAGGGTGGTCTGGGATGGGAGTAAAAGACAGAAAACTGTACTTAAACAATAATTAAATTTTTAAAAAGAATATTATAATAAAAAATAAGGAAATCTGAACAAAGTATGGACTTTTTAATTAATTTAAAAAATAATAATAGATGGAAGGCCAGATTTAGCCTGGGCCAGCCTGGGCTAATTGCTATATTCACTATAAGCCATGGTGGTCTCCCACAGCACTAAACAAAACACAGATACATATGACCGAATGAGATCTTGGTCTTTAGAGAGTATCCACTCTAGCTCCCTATTTTACAGCTGAGAAAACAGGAGCAGAAAGGTTGTCTTACCCAAGGCGAACTGTCTATAACTAGTAAATTTAAATCTGGGATTCAGGGGTCTAAACTTCCTGGTTAATGCTCTTTATGCTACATTATGCTGCTGCCCTCTCCCCTTTCCCTATGTACATAATTCCAAGTCAGTAGAGAAACAAAGGAACACTTTGGCAACTTGTCTGACATATCCTCTAAAAAACAAAATCCTACCATACCTTCCTGTTTTCTTTCCAGATAAGATTGCTCCCTAAGTCCCTGCAACTGAATGCTAGAACCCACAAAGCATCAGAGCCCAGAAAGACTGACTTTTACTGCTTTCCATCTCCTGATGTTATTTACATGTGTTTGTCTGCAAAGTTTTAATAGAGTAAGAGAAAATGAGTGCTTTAATTTCCCAATAAAATCTGTGCTTCAGTATGAGTCATTGTTTTCTTTTTTTTACACTAGCCAGGGTAAAGCCTTCTGGTTTTAATAACTAATACTGCTGAATTCAATAAAGAGCACTTAATTTAATTTAATCCAAAACTTGATCAATGCCAGCTTTCCCTGGAATTTTATCTTTGTTTTAATTTGAGTGTCCATGTTCAGAAAAATGAGAGGCCAAGAGGAAAGGAACAGAAGTCAATTAGCTTATAGGCTTGTCTCTAGGCAAAAGACATGAAAATACAAGATTGACAGGTAAGCGCCAATACTCTAAGATTTCTGCCCTGCTGGACAAACTTTTCCTGGCAGAATTAATGTTTTCTTTTGTCCTGAGTTAAAAAAAACTGAGCAATTCACAGTCCCATTTGAATATGTTTTCTAAATAAAATATCCCAAAGCCAATTAGTATCAGATTCCTAAGCTAGAAGTATATTGCCTTAATGTGTTAATAATCAAGAGATATGCTACTGTAAAATTAGAGACAGAAAGCCTCTTGGGTCAGTCTTCTTGAATACTAACACAGACTCAGTGCTTGGGGGTGGAATGGATATGGGGACTTCATTCAATAGAATGAAGCAATATCAAGAAGAGTTTGGTAAGCTTTTCTTAAATGGTCCCTTTATTATTGAAATAGAATTCAATCCTATATCTGAAAACATGCATCATTTTAGAAGAACTGCCATTTACTACTAATAAAACCACTCCCTTAACTTATACCCAAAGTTCCTATTGCCCTGTCAAGTATGAACCAAAAACTTTTTGAAGGTTGGAGGCAATTATGAAAATCTCCATTTTGGTTGAATTATGTAGTTATTTAGTGCAAAAGCTTTTAGAGCTGTTCTGAAGGATCTTGAATGAAGACCCAGCACAAGCTCCAGCTTTCAATCTCTCACTGGAGCAGGGTTGCTGGCAGCCAAATGGCCTTGCCACTACCCTGAAGTACTGATTCAGTAGTGGATCACAGGAACAAGACAACCAGTCTCAGGCAGAATTCCAAACTTCGGTTCCTTTACCACCTGGATTCTCCATAGGAGTTTCGTGTCCAAGCCTAATACAACTATATTTGACAGATTATAGAATGTTAATCCTGGTAGGAGAATTGGAGAGTATGTAAGCCAGTGATTCATATACATATGGATATCATGGAACATCAACAATTCCAAAAATATATATTGAGGGCACCAAAATGGGGTTACTCACTTTCTCATAGTGTTTTGCTTTAGCAAAACAGAGACATTTAAAAAATGAACTACTATTAATTATCAAAACTATTTCAGAATGTTATACAAGTTTCAATAACAAAAATATTGGAAGGACATAAACTTGGAACTTAAAAATTAGATGAATTTAGCACGATTAAAAACTCACCACATAGTGAGTGATGCCACTCCTGTCTGAGTGGCATCAGCCTAAGTGGAAGCAATAGCCTAACCCACAGGAATTACCCTGCCCCACCCATTTTGGAACTTATGCTGGGCTGATGAGGCTGGCCTTTTGCAACTTGAGGCCATATCAGCGTTTAGGTGATAACAACTAAGCTGGATCCCTAGGAGCTTTGAGATATTAGCTCACCACCACCACCACCACCAGCCTGGGCCCAGTGATAGTAAAGGCTGGCCTTGCACACACAGCCTGATTTTTCTGCATACAAGCAGACCCAGCAGAGGGAGCCACATGCTGTCACTCACTGATAGCTCCAAACAGGCTGCCCAGGGCCAGTCACATGCGGCATCTGACAAAGGGCGCACCAGAGTCTTTGTACACCTACCTAATACATAAAAACAAACACACAGAGTCAGCCGAATGAGAAGACAATGAAACAGTCCCCAAATAAAAAAAAACAACAAGAGACTTCTCTAGAAGAATTAATGATAATGAGAAAGAGGCAAGCAATTTATCAGATACAGAGTAGAATAATGATTATAAGGATACTCAACAAAATGAAAAAAAGACATAGAAACAATAAAGAAAAGGACCAGTGAGAAATAAAGAATGCAATATACAAAATAAATAATACACTGGAAGGAATAAATAGTAGGTTTGATAAAGCAGAGGCTTGAATCAGTGATTTGGAATATAAGGTAGGAAAAAACACCCAAGTAGAGAAGCAAAAAATAAATAAATAAAAAGAATTAAGAGAACTTAAGAAACTTTCGGAACAACATGAAGTGTAACAATACCTACAACATGGGACTACCAGAAGAGGAAGAGCAAGGGATTGAGAACCTATTGAAGAAATAATGACTGAAAACTTCCTTAGTCTGGTGAAAGAGAAACTACACAAGTCCCGGAAGCACAGAGTCCAAACAAAATGGACCCAAAGAGGACTGTATCAAGATACATCATAATTAAAATGGCAAAGCTTAAAGACAAGGAGGGAATCCTAAAAGCTGCAAGAGAAATGCATGTAGGCATCTACAAGGGAGCTCCAATTAGACTGTTATCTGATTTCTCAACAGAAACATTTGGGGCCAGAAGGGACTGGCATGAAAATTCAAGGTGATGAAAAGCAAAGACCTACAACCAAGGCTATGTTACCCAGCAAGGCTGTCATTTAAAATCAAAGGAGAAATAAAGAGCTTCCCAGGCAAGAAAAAAGCTAAAGGAGTTTGTTAATGCAATCCAGTAATCCAACAAATGTTAAAGGGCTTGCTTTAAAAAGAAAAAAAGAAAACCAGAGGAAAATAGTTAAAAAATAAAATGGCAATAAACATATATTATCAATAAGCACCTTAAATGTAAATGCCTTAAAAGCTACAATCAAAAGACATAGGGTAGGTAGTGGATAAGAAACCAAGACCTGTATATGAGGTCTGTCCAGAAGGTATCCAGCCATGTAATATAAAAAATAGAGACATTTATTGAAGAAAATACAAGATCCAAGAACACTGTATACAGGGTAACAACACCCCAGTCCTCTTCAAAGTAGGCACCTTGGAACCTCCCACAATTCTCCCAATCACCATCAGCTGCCATCTTGTATTTTCTGAATCTCATCAATGATCTGAAATATCTTTTCTTTCAAAGGTGATTTTAGTTTTCAGAAAAGTCAGAAGTCACAGGGCACCAAATCTGGGCTCAAAGGGTGCTGAGTCACCTGGGTGATTTGATGTTTCACAAAAAAACTCTGCAGGAAATGTGATGTATAAGCAGATGCATTGGGGTGCTAAAGCTGCCAATCATACAGTTGCCCATAGCTGCAGCCTTTTGAATCATCCAAAAAGTTTCTGCAGAGAAATGTTCAAGCTTAACTTAAAATGTGATATAGATTCATAGCTCTACTCAGTCAGTCATTTTTAATGCAATAGCCACACAGTACACATGCTCACTCAATGGCATCTAACACCCTCACTGACTGGTACAGTGAAGTTGTCATTGTTCACAAATGCACAGTCCAGTCCACTATCTGTGGCTACCAAGGTTATATCAATATTGTGCAAACAGTTCTCATTATATTAATAATGGTTGGACTTTTTCCAGGCAGACTGGGTATATACTATCTCTAAGAGACCCATGAAAGATCTAAAGATACACACAGAATAAAAATAAAAGGATAAAAAAAGACATTTCATGCAAGTGGAAAGGGGAAAAAAAGCTGAGGTAGCAATACTTGTATCCAAAAAATACACTTTAAAAACAAGGTTATAGTAAAAGACAAGGAGGAGACTACATATTGATAAAGGGAACAATCCAACAAGAGGATATAACCCTAATAAACATTTATGTACCCAATGCAGGAACACCTAACTATGTAAAGCAAATATTGATGGACGTCAAAAGAGAGATCAGCAGAAATACAGTCATAGCAGGGGATGTTAACACTCCATTTACTGCAATGAACAAATCTTCCAGACAGAAAAAATCAACAAGAAGACAGTGGCCTTAAATGACACACTATATCAAGTGGATTTAATTACTGTCTTATGGAAGAAGGATTAGACTTGACTCCTATGATTCCAGAGATCACAACCTACTATGACAAGTAGAAATTTTAAGAGATGCAGGGTATTCATAAAAATAAGAATTTATTTTTAAAGGCACAATTATCTAAGTATGTTCAAAGATGACAGCATTCCAGTTGGTTGGTTGGAGTATCATCCCATAAACCACAGGTTCCTGGGTTCAATTCCCAGTCAGGGCATATACACAGGTTGCCAGTTCAATCTCCAGTAAGGGCATGTGTGAAAAGCAACCAATCCATGTTTCTCTCCCACATCAATGTTTCTCTTCTGCTCTCTCTCCCTCCCTTCCCCGAAGAAGAAGGAAGAAGGAGGAAGAAGGAGGAAGAAGGAGGAGGAAGGAGGAGGAAGGAGGAAGGAGGAGGAAGGAAGAAGAAGAAGAAGGAAGAAGAAGGAAGAAAGAAGAAAGAAGAAAGAAGAAAGAAGAAGAAGAAGAAGACTGGACCACCTCATGATTTGAGGAGCTGCCCTATCCCAGGAGTGCTTTAAGCAAATCTGTTTAATAATTTGGCAGGTTTATTGAAAAGGGAAATCAAGCAAGGCTAAGGTACTATGCAGCCCTAGATGGCCTCCAAAAAGCCATCAAACTCTAAAATCTCGTATTCCTTTCTCATATCAACCCCTACCATCCAAGAATCAGCAAAATATTAGCCAAGTACTTCAGAATAGACAAAAAACCTTCATGACAATAAATGTTAATTGCAGAATTTCAAAATACTAATTACTAAGCAATCATCAGTCAGGTGTTCAAATAAAACTGAGACCTTCCATAAAAACTCTACTATTACTGTTGGGAATCTGAACTCTTAAATAATACGCTCTTCCTTCAACAGATGTTACTTTTAATTATATCAGAATCTTTAAATCCATTTTGATATTTGCTTTTGATACACATTTTTAAGTGCTTACTTCATGCCAGACACTATGCCTAGGTGTTGTCCTGAAAGAAACACATCCAGATATTACATGGAACAAGGCTTCTTTGATTTTAAAAATTCTAACTCCCTAGCAGAGTTAATAGTACCAAGGCGAAAATGCAGAATAGCCACATACTTGAAGAGCTTCCCTGTCCAGGAATAGCTCCCCACCATCTGGTAGTTCATAAAACTCCATCAGTAAGAATCCTTTCCCTTGATTCTTGAAGATTTTGCATTCCAAGACTTCTCCTAAAAAGCAAACTTACCTCCTGGTAAGAGAAATAACTGAAACCTCTAGCAGCTAAATCACTTCCAATCTTTGGACTTTGATTTCCCTACCTGTAAAATAAGTAGTTTTGACCAAATGATCTCCTTGGACTCCTCCAACTACGGAAATCTAGGACTTACTAGGCCTATAGACCAGAGAATGGGATCAGCTCATGACTGGGTTTTCAAGACTGCATAGAAAGGACCTTGGAATCGTAAGCAGTCCAAAGTACTTACAACGATCAAACAGTCTCCTAACCCTGAAGTTATAGGGAAAGATTTAAACATGCTTCCAAGCCTCATGGGCAATTCACTCCCTTTGAGCTGTTAGACAAGCTTTGGCTAATAAAGATTAAACAAATAAATATTAAAAGTGGTTCTATCCAGCATCCTGAGAGGCCAATTTGCTGTTAATGGTGGTGTTTAGGCCCTAAAAGGGTATTAACTTACAGAGTAGTTAAATCTCCAAACACAGACCAGAGCTTAAAAAGATGTTCAGGTGCCAAAACTAAGGGCCAAATTACCAATATGTTTTAAATGATGGTCTGGGAATGTTCAGTATGACAAGGAAAATGTATGACAAATAATATCTTCAATACAAAGAAAAAGTTGCTTGAATTTATTAGAGGAAATGTGATGCCTCTTGAGACTTCTTTTTGCCCACTCCCCAAAGAGGTGATTTTTCAAAATCGACTTAAAGACACAGCTAATGCAAGATGACCCTTTAAACATAAAGTAAGCTCATTTTAAACTAAAACAGTTTCTATGTCAGCATTTGCCAAAACCTTTGAGAACTTGGAAATCCTTTCCTTAATGCACATTCCATTAGTATCAGACTAGGTGCTTCCATGATATGCTAAATGCCTGATTACTCAACATGAGCAAAAGCTTTAGACCAGAGTAAAGCTGGCTGCCTCTCTAATCACCAACAAGTTTAAAGAACTGCATTGGCAACCCTGCTGGATGACAACAGAATGACTTCCTGTTAAGCAACCTCCATCCTCCAAGGTGACAGGAAATGGGTTTAAACACTAGTAATATCACTAATCAATTTGAGGGAGCACATGTTCCCAGCCTGCAGTTGCTAAGTTTGGTTACAATGTGTTAGCTGCTTACTGGGCCATGTGATTCAGCATAATGACAGATGAAAGGAAAGGTCAGATTTACTGAGTGTTGAAGAGGTGTCATCAAGAGTTGCATATTACTTCAAGATGCCCCCTGCATCAGAAGCATCTCACATACAGGAGGCAATTTCTCCTACAGAATTATGCAGTATCACAATAACTTTTATGGAAGCTCTCAATTTTATTAGAACACATGAAAAATTGGACTTTTCCTTATACCTGATTGAGACCAAATAGTCTAAGGTAATGGTCTTACCTTCATATGATCCTACCATGGCCTTTAAGGTAAGTGCATGCATGCATATCATACTTTCAAGCTTTGCCAAATCCAATCTTGCCCAGTTAAAATAGCCATGTTTTCCTCAAAAGTTCTTTTTAGTTCCCCATTATCTTGACACTTCAAAGATTGAGAGGGTTTCCCTCCTCAAATATTATGACATTTCTATTTTCTCTCAGAAAAGCACTATTTATTCAGTTTTACACTAAGGAGGACATAAGGATATCTTCCCTTTATTTATAGAAAAAGAAGAGACCTCTCCCAGAGCTTATTTATATTGTAGACTCATTTCTTCTGTTGTAATTATTTTTGAGCACTTATTCTAAGTCAGGAATTATGCTAACAGTTACCATAACCAGTAGAGACAGGCATGGTTACTGATCTTTTGGAGGCCCTCAGTTAAGTAATAAAACATTAACTAAATAATTATTCAAGTGAATGTATAAATCATACATTTTCATAATTACTAAAAAGATTAAAAATTGTTCCATGAATATATAGTTATGAACTGAGGATGAATAAATAGACATCAAAAGGTAAAGTGACTTCCTAAGATCCCGCAGTAAATCTGTGACAGAATACTGGTCTGGGGATTGGGCTGGGAGCCAGGGAGGCATTTCAGTGTGCTTCCCCTTGACTAAAAGATGATCTATTTCCAGGGCAGTCTTACAGCAGCTTCTCTAGAACAGAGTTTTCCAAAGTTTTTATCTCCTACCACAACTATAAAATGCTTTATTCTTTGCTGGGGCATATATGGAGGAAGGGGAAGATAGGGTATATTTATGGTTTGGGGGGGAAAGCAGGGGACCTAGAGGTAACACCATGGTGGAGGTCTCCTAAGCTTTTATGAAGAAAACACAAGACTACCATAGTGAAAGTAGACAGCAGCACCCTTGTGGCTTCTCCTTAGACAGCAGGGTTAACCTGCCCCTAAAGAAAAAATGATATATCTGGAGGAGGTATAGAGAGTCATTCTCAGTGATTTTCCAAAATAATCACCATCTTCTGTCTTAAAAACTGGCTGAAAAGGGCAACTCAGCTCAGTTTAAAGGGCCAGGGAACATAGAAGCCATGGACATGATTGAGCAAAGTAAAACAACCAGCTATGGCCCAGGATGATGCCTCTTGGCTAGGAGAATAGAGTCAGGGCCCTGGGAAGCATTTTCTTAAATTCAGAGTAGCAGGATCAGGTAGTCCTTTTCCCAAAATAATAACTCCTCTCACAGCTTAAATTCCTGTCTCCAGAGAGAGAAGTAAGCTATTCTCAACACTAAATCTACAATGTGCTTACTCAATATATTCTGAATGCATAAATGGTGTGGACAGTGGTATCATCTCAATTTGCAAACATTAATAAATAACAAGAATTTATTGAGCACTAGTTTGTGAAAGACACTGTGTTAAGGCTGTGAATTCATTATCTTACTTAATCCTAATAATTCTGAAAATAGCTAAGAGCATTATTCCCATTTTATAAAAGAGAAAACCTAGGAAACTTAGAAAGGTTAAATAACTTATCAAAGTTTACCAAGCTAACAGCTAGGATTTAAACACAGGTCTGGCCCTGGCTGGTGTAGCTCAGTGGATTGAATGTGGGCCTACGAACCAAAGGATCACAGTTTGATTCCCAGTCAGAGCACATACCTGGCTTGCAGGCCAGTTCCCAGCAAGGGATGCACGAGAGGCAACCATACATTGATATTTCTCTCCCTCTCTCCTTCCCTTCCCCTCTAAAGATAAATAAATAAATAAAATTTTAAAAAACTTCAAAAAAAAATAAATATAGGTCTGGTACACTTCAAAGTCCATGCTCCTGATTACCATAGTTATTGCCTCCTATTGCCTCCTTGCAGAACAACATGTAGATTATCTCACTACAGAGTCCTCCTTAAATTAGGGCACTTTTAGCAGCAGAGAACAAGGAAAAAAGTAGCAATACATAAATGTAATATCTCACATAAAAAGAGGAGTCTTGAAATAAGTTGTGTTTAGGGTTGATTAATTAATTCAGTGGCTCGATACCTTTAATGATGTAAATAATTCCTTTCCAATTTCTGTTCTTCTCTTCTTAGAGTATTGGCTTTTGTCCTCAAATATGTCCCTTAATAGTAGCAAGATGGCTGCAGCAGCTGCAGGCCTTACCTCCTCACACAACTGTTTTTTTCAGTGCATTTCTTTTAAAAGTGAAGAAATCTTTCTTAGTATCCTCCCAGTAGACTTCCATTTTTATTTTACTGATATTCCCAAACCAATAACTGGTAATACCATGACTGACTTAAAGAAATGAAGATCCATCTACCTAAGTCTGGGAAGGAATCATCTCCTCCTGCCTATTCCTGAAAAAAAGTGAGGCCCTTTTAAAAAGGCAGGAATGGCTGTTAGGTAAGAAACTAATATATCGATCACACACCCAAACCAAATCATAAGTGAAATGAGAGCTCTACCAACTGAGGCATTTTTCTAACCATTGCCAAATACTATTTGACAAATGCTTTCAAATCCAGTTATGTCTGAAAATGAAGTAGCAATCAATTCCAATCTTCTAGACTTTGAGAATGAGAGGAAACTGTAGAAGCAACCAAAAGAATCAGTTTTCCACCCATCTATTGTCAAAGAAGGAAATCTGTTGTTTTTCTCCGAGTCTAGAGTCCAGAATCAAGAAAAAGAGAAGGAAATATGTAGAAGCCATTCTTCCAACCTCCCTGCTCCTGAACAGAAGACAAGTACTACTTTCTGCATCAAAGACCCACAATGGCTCCTGAGCATTTACCTATGTTGCAGAATTTCTTTTGTATAAAATCAAGGGAAAACCATTCCCATTTATTCATCCCAGAGATTGTTAATCTAGGATCGCTATTTCATGTCTCTGACCCTTAATTTAGGGATGATAATTTCTTCTTATAGTATTAATAAACAGATCTAAAATAACATGTGAAAATTCTTTGTGAATTTTAATTTGCTGCACAATTAGAAAGGACTGTTCAAAGTTCCAGTGTTAGCCAGGTGCATGACTTACATGGTAGAAATCAAACTACGTAAATTTTTGAAGAGCCTTTGCCAGTGGCTCACTCTCCTACACCTCCATAAGTCAAGTGTACTTCCCTAGCCTTGACCCTCGGTTTGGTTGCTCAACTGACTTTCTGTGGCAAACAAAAAGAGACTGAAATGACAGTGCTCTATTTCTGAACCTAAGCCTTAAGAGGCCTTGCATATTTCCATCTGCTCTTGTGCATTCTACCATCACCATAAAAACATGCCAAATTAGTAAGCTCTTCTACTAGCCTGAAGAGCAGCAATACTTTAGCCAAACCCAATCTAGATAAATTAATTCCCAGATAGGTAAACCTCAGGCTACAAACAATAATAAATATTTGCTGCTTAAAGCCATTGAATTTTGTGAATTTTGGGGTCATTTCTTACATAACAATAGCAAACCAATTCAGTGTTCAAAGTGTAACCATATTCAGCAGGGAAAAAATATGAACAAACAAAAGTCCTCCAAAACAAGTCCCCAATCATTTTGTCCCAATTGCTTTCTATTACCAATAATACTCAAGAGTGATTTCAGTCATTCTGCTTCTTTGGACCATGCAGCTGGGAGAAGATATTCTTTCCCCATCAATTCTCTCAGCACCCTCATCCAAAACTGATCATCTGTGTTGCATACTCATTTGCTCATTTAAATAAGGTCCTAAAGAATATGGGGTTTTTTTAGGTGCTCAATAATGTTTGTTCAATTATATTTTGATTCCATTTCATTACAATGTCTGATGATCTAGACTAAATGATTTTCAAGTGCAAAATGTTACTATCTAAAGTCAGCCTCACAAAGATGAAAACATTGATAAGACTTATACAGACTGTCACTTCCTTTCCTAATTCTACCCTTGCTTCTACTCCCACCTCCCACTCAAGTCCAGAGAATACCAAATCTCACCATTCATGATTACTTAGGAGTAGGGATCTTTCTCTTATTCTTCCAAGACCCATCCTTTAGTTCAGATCAAGCTATACTGCTGGTAGTCCTAGTGTCCACCCATGAAAATTTCCCTGAGTGAATCTCTCTTTCCCCAAGTCATTTCTAAGTCTACCTAAAGATGTTGTCTATTTTGACCCTACTTCCAAGTGTGTTGTAATAGATTTGCTACCACTAGAGTATATAACCTTTGTCTTCATCCGTGACAATTTATTAATACTAATAGCTAATATGTATTGATTGCTTAGTTCCCATCAGGTATAATATTAACTAATTTATATGCATGACCTTTTTTCATCCTCAAGAGAATCCCTTTGAGGCAGATTACCTTCTCTATTTTATAGATGAGAAAACATCCACTTAGAACAATATACCCAAGGCTTATGCAGAGAATGAAGACTACTAACTAGTCATTCATATTAACAAGTTTGCATTTCCCAGCATCCCTTTTTTCTCCAAGTCTCTATACCTGACGCAGTACACATCACAACGGACATACAATGGCCTTCCAATAAGTTTACACATCATATCCTAAGCAGCTCACTCATGGAGCCCCAAGGCATCTGGTTCATTATTATTTTTCTCCTGCAATATCAGTAGTCTTCAAACCAATATTTAATTTTTCACTTCTTTCTTCATCCCAAAAGCATTTTGGGGTAGGAACAACTGTTTGCCTTGAATTGCAAAAGCTCCAGGAGACTTAGGAGAAACTGCACCCTTCAGAGAAGAATGAAGAAAACTCAGAAAGAAAAGGATCATCTCTTGTTGATATGGGTAGCATTAAATGATCTTTAACCCAGCAAAAAATTCATTAGGTTAGCATTAATTGACACATGTATCACTGAGATGTTACAAGAATCAATGAGAGTATATCTGGTAAATGCTTGTCAAATTTCAGAATATTCATATGGATGTTACTTATTAATATTCTATGAAATAACCTTAGTTATCATAATAACTAGTTACTCTTCCAGTTATTTATAACCTTCTTAAGGGAAGACTGTTTCCCTTTCTATGACTCTTCTGGAGACCTAGTACTTGACTGGGCCCTCTGTTTTATAATACCTCCAAATTTACAATGTTTTGAAGACTGACTTACAAAGCCCTTCTACAGTCATTTAATGAACACAAGTACAAATACACATAATATCAATCCAAACCACAGATCAGAACTGAGAGATATCACATTATACATTCAGACCATAAATATACAATGTACTAGCATTATATAATGATTCTAGTTCCTCCATATCCTTGCTAGCATTTACTGTTTTCCATTTAAAAGTTATTATTATGGCCATCCTAGTGAGTGTGATATAATATTTCACTGGGGTTTTTAATTATATTTCCTAATAAATAATGATATTGAGCACCTTTTCACATGCTTGTTCTTGGTTTTGGGGTTTGTTTGTTTTTGCTTTCTTACAGTAGACCAAGTTTGTAAATAACTGTTGGTTTTGTGACTTCAAGATCCAAAATATTAAAAGAAACTATTTTTTTAAATCTTTCCTTCCCATACCTTCTACCCTTAAATTAGGTCCTTTCTCAGCTAAAACAGTAAGATCAGACATTTCAGAACTTCCCTCACTCCCTTGACTTTAATTGATGTATGGCCAAAAAGAGGCTATCAAAGAGAAAAAAAGAGCTTAAAGTGCTCAAGCAGGCAGGGATCCAAAAAAAGGTAAACAGCATATGCAGTGGGGAAGAGTAGGAATAGAGAGAAATATGGAGCCTTTGAACTTAAACTGTTGTGGGAGATTAGATGTGTTCCAGCCTATCTCTTTTAACTTTCTGTATAGCTTTATTGAAGCAGAACCACTGTACAATAAATAACATATATTTAAAGTGTACAATTTAATAGACTTAGAAATATGTATATATACAGGAAAATACCACCACAATCAAAATAGTGTGTATATCACCCCTGAATGTTTCCTTGTGCCCCATGGGAATTCTACCTTCTGTATTCAGGTCACCATTGAGCAGATTTTTGTTGCTGTAAATCCATACACATTTTATATAATTTAAATAATTAATTCATCTTAGTAACTCTTTGCTCCATGTATTCTGAAGCTCTGTTGTTAGGTACATACAAATATATGATTGCTATGTTTTCTTAGTAAAATGATCCTTGTATAATTATGCAATGTCCTTCTTTGTTCATAGTTACACTCTTTTCTCCAAAGTCCACTTTCTCTGACATTAATGTAACATCTCCAACTTTCTCTTTATTAGTGTTTTCATAATATAACTTTTCTCATTGTTTTAATTTTTTATTGTGGTAAAATAGACATACCACAAAATTTACCATTTCTATTGCTCTTCCTTCATTTCTGATTTTCTAAGTTTCCTGCTGGCACCATTTCCCTTCTGTCTGAAAAATTTACTTGAGCAATTCTTTTAGAATAGATTTCCTAGAAATGAATTATTTTCTTTAGTCTGAGGAGACTTTATTAGACCTTCTTTCTGAAGGATATTTTTATGTACACAGAGTTTGCAGTTGACAGTTCTTTTCTTTCTGCACTTTAAAAAATGGTGTTCCACTTCTTTCTGGTTACCATGAGTTCTGATGAGAAATCTGCAACTATCTGAATTACAGTTACCCAATAAGTAATAAATCATTTTTGTCTGGCTGCTTTCAAGATTTCTTTTTCTTTGCTTTAAGTTTCAGCTGATTGATTATAATGTGTCTGGTATAGATTTCTTTCTATTCATACTATTTGGGATTCCATAGCTTCATGAATCTGCAGAATTATGTCTTTCATCAAATTTGTTAAGTTTCAGACATTATTTTACTTTCTGAAATGCAGTTCTTCTCCTCTTGAGACTCAGATGACATGAATGTTAGACACTCTAATTTTGAGCATCAGATCCCTGAGGATCTCCTAAATTATTTTTCAGTCTTTTTCCTCTCTTTTGTTCAGATTGGATAGTTTCTCCTGATCTATCTTCACATACACTGCCACTTTCATCTGTCATCTTTCTGCTGCTATTAAGGTTTTGCAGTGAGCTTATTTCAGTTACTATATTATTCAGTTCTTAAATTCCTTTTGCTTCTGCCTTATATTTTCTACTTATTTACTGAAACAGTGTTTATTTCCATTTGTTTTAAGAGTATGTACCTTTACTGTTAGACCATTACTATAATAGCTACCTTAGAATCTTTGCCAGATAATTTCAACATTTCTGTCATATTTTCATGTATGTCTCTTCATTATTTTTCCAATGTAAGCTGAAATTTTCCTGGTTATTTGTATGCCACATAATTTTGGATCTATACTGGACATTTGGAATAGTTAAGACTTTGAGTTTTGTTCAAGCCACAAGTATACCAGTCCTCCTTGGGTCATGATTTTAATGACAGTGGCCAGATGAGTTCAGACCAAAAGTCAAACCAGTCCTCACTGAGTTATGATTTCAATGAGTCCATTTTCAAAGACTTTACAGTGCTATTTTAATCTATTCTACATTTGTGTACCCACCAGTGACCAGTATGTAACTAGATTAATGGTCTAGCCCTTAGTTCATTCTCAGAGGTTTCTTTCTTTTTCTTTGTATGTATGTATGTATGTGTGTACATACATATATATGTATTTTTAAATATATAATCTTTTTATTGTTATTCAAGTACAGTTGTCTCTGTTTCCCCCCCTACCTCACCCATCTCCACGTCCAACTCTGAATCCCACCCCATTTCGGCTTTGTCCATGGGTTCTTTATACATGTTCCTTGACTACCCTTCCCCTTTTTTCCCTGTCATCCTCTTCCCTCTTCCCCTGGTTACTACCAGTATATTCTTTATTTCAATGTCTCCAGTTACATTTTGCTTCCTTATTTACTTTGTTGATTAGTTCCACTTAATCATATGGTATTTGTCTTTCACTGCCTGGCTTATTTCACTTAGCACAATGCTCTCCAGTTACATCCATGTTGTCATGAGAATTAGGAGTTCCTTCTTCCTTTCTGTTGTGTAGTATCCATTATACAAATGTATCACAGTTTTTTGATCTACTCATTTACTGATGAGAACCTAAGCTGCTTCTAGCACTTGGCTATTGGGAATTGTGCTGCTATGAACATTGAGGTACATAGGTTCTTTTGAATTAGTGTTTCAGGATTCTTAGGGTACAATCCCAGCAGTGGAATTGACGGGTCAAAGGGCAGTTCTGTTTTTAGTTTTCTGAGGAAATTCCATACCATTTTCCACAGTGGCTGCACCAGTCTACATTCCCACATTCCCACCAACAGTGCACTAGGGTTCTCTTTTCTTTATATCATCACCAAAACTTGTTGCTTGTTGATTTGTTCATGATGGCCATGCTGACCAGTGTTAAGTGGTATCTCATTGTGGTTTTAATTTGCATCTATCTGATGGCTAGTGATGCTGAGCATCCTTTCATATCTCTCAGGGCCCTCTGTTTGTCCTCCTTGTAGAAGTATCTCCTCGGGCCCTTTACCCATTTATTAATTGGGTTGTTTGTCTTCCTGGAGTGGACTCATCTCAGTTCTTTATACATTTTGCAGATCAAACCCTTGTCCAGGGTATCATTTGCAAATATATTTTCCCATACAGTTGATTTCTATTTTGTTGCTGTTTTATTTAGCCATTTAGAAAGTTTTTGTTTTGATTAAGTCCCTTTTGTTTATTCTTTATGTCCCTTGCTCTAGGGCATGGGTGTCAAACTCATTTTCACCAGGGCCCTCATTAGCCTTGCAATTGACTTCAAAGAGCCAAAATAGGACTTTTGGCCAAGATGGAGGCATAGGTGGAAACACTGTACCACCCGGCACAACCAAATTGAAGGACAACAAAGATTTAGAAACAAAAACACAATCAGAACAGACAGAAAATTGAACTGTACCTAAGTTCGATAACAACAAACCATTCATCCAGAATGGTAAGAGGGGCGGAGTTGGCCGCCAGCAGAGGAGTCTCGGCAGGAAAAGGTGGTGGTTGGCGACCCAGGCGTGGGGAGGAAACCAGCAAACCCAGTAAGGCATGCAAGGTGGTTGGCTGACTGTGAACACACATTCACACACAGATAAACCAGGCAAAAAATGAGCAGTGAGACAGACCGCTCAACCCAGAGCCCCAGCAACAGGAAATAAAGCTTAAAAACACCGATTAGAAAAACTTTCGAGGGTTGAGGTGCCAGGAGAGGCTCCTAGCCTCACAGGAAAGTTCCTTGGGGAGACCTACAGGGTCCTAGAATAAACACACCCACCCAGGAACCTACACCAGAAGAGCCCAATTTGCTTGTGGGAAGTGGCAGAGGGGACCAAAATCCAAGAGGGCACAGAACAGGCACCAATGCTCCCTCTCTGACCCCTCCGCCACACAAAGCGTCACAACCCAGCCACTTGGGTTGCCCCACCCTGGTGAATACCTAAGGCTCCACCATGTAACAGGCATGACCTGATCAAAAATGGCTCAATTGGAAGAACAAATCAAAACCCCAGAGGCAATACTTTTAAGTGACCAAGAGATAGCCAACCTGTCAGATGCAGAGTTCAAAACAGAGTGATCAGGAAGCTCACAGAACTGGTTGATTTGGGTCACAAATTACATGAAAAAATGAAGGCAAAACTAAGTGAAATGAAGGAAAATGAACAGGGATCCAATGGTGATGGAAAGAAAACTGGGACTCAAATCAATGGAGTGGAATAGAAGGAAGAAAGAAATAACCAAACAGAAAAGAATGAAGAAACAAGAATTCCAAAAAATGAGGAGAGGCTTAGGAACCTCCAGGACATCTTTAAATGTTCCAACATCCAAATTATAGGGGTACCAGAAGAAGAAGAGGAAGAGCAACAAGTGGAAAACTTATCTGAACAAATAATAAAGGAGAACTTCCCCAATCTGGCAAAGGAAATAGACTTCCAAGAAGTCCAGGAAGCTCAGAGAGTCCCAAAGAAGGTGGACCCAAAGAGGAACACACCAAGGCACATCATAATTACATTAGCCAAGATCAAAATGAAGGAGAGAATCCTAGAAGCAGCAAGAGATAAGGGGACAGTCACCTACAAAGGAGTTCCCATGAGACTGTCAGCTGATTTCTCAAAAGACACCTTACAGGCAAGAAGGGGCTAGAAAGAAGTATTCCAAGACATGAAAGACAAGGACCTACACCCAAGATTGCTCTATCCAGCAAAGCTTTCATTTAGAATGGAAGGGCAGATAAAGTGCTTCTCAGATAAGATCAAATTCAAGTTCATCATCACCAAGCCCTTACTATATGAAATGTTAAAGAGACTTATCTAAGAAAAAGGAGAGCCCTGGCTGGTGTAACTCAGTGGATTGAGCGTGGGCCTGCAAACCACACGATTGCAGTTCGATTCTCAGTCAGGGCACATATCTGGGTTGCAGGCCAGTTCCCAGCAGGGGACACACGAGAAGCAACCATACATTGATATTTCTCTCCCTCTCTCCTTCCCTTACCTTCTAAAGATAAATAAATAATAATCTTTAAAAAAAAGAAAAATGAGATAAAAAATGTGGACAGTGAATGGACAGCAAACTCATAGTTATTAACGACCACATCTAAAACAAAAGCAAACTAAGCAGACTCCTAAAACAGGAGTGAAGCCACAGAAATGGAGATCACATGAAAGGTAAGAAACAGGGGAGTGGGAGGAGGAGTTGGGGGGAGAAGGCATAGATGGTGGGGAGGAAATAGAGGGAGAGCAAGAGTAATGTGGAAAATATAGAAGCTAAAGAACTTATGACACATGGAGGGGAATGAAGGGGGGAAATGGGACAACTATAATGGCATAATCAATAAAATATATTTTAAAAAGAACCAAAATAATTTTAAGACTGTGTAAATGTAACTATTCCTTAACTGTTAAGGAGTTGAAATTATATTTGGCTCTTTGAAGGCAACTGCAAGGCTGATGTGGCCCCCCAGTGAAAATGAGTTTGATACCTCTATTCTAGGAGACACAGCAGTGAAAATATTGCTACATGGAATATCTGAGATTTCCCTGCCTATGTTCTTCTTTAGGACTTTTATGGTATCACATTTATATTTAAGCCTTTTATCTACCTTGACTTTATTTTTATGTATGGTGCAAGTTGGTGGTCAAGTTTCATTTTTTTATACGTAGCTGTCCAGATCACCCAATATCATTTGTTGAGGAGGCTACTTTTACTCATTTTATGCTTCTGCCCTCTTTGTCAAATATTAACTGACTGTGGAGATATGGCTTTATTTCTGGGCTTTGATCTATGTGTCTGTTCTTATGCCAGTACCAGACTGTTTTGATTACAGTGGCCTTGTAACATAGTTTGATATCAGGTATTGTGATCCCTCCTACTTTGTTCTTCTTTCTCAAATTTGCTGTGGCTAATAAGGGTCATTTATGATTCCATATAAATTTTTGAAATGTTTATTCTGTATCTGTGAAATTGGGGGGTAGGATTGAGTGTGGGAATTGGGGTTGGCTGCGGAGGAGTGATGGGGGTAAATGGGGACAACTGTAGTTGAACAACAATAAAAAATAATAAAAATACTGACATACTTTTAAAAAAGAGTAAAGTCACTTTCCCTTCTACTGTTTTACAAAAATTGCTTTGTCAAGTAAATAAATTATTTAATGATGTATAAAAAGAAACTTCAAATTTAACATGCTGCTCTACTTCCTTACATTGAAATGTAAATGGTATAGTTTCATCTCTATATAATTCTAGGAGTCCTCTGGCAAGAGGCTCTACTCAACCATCAGAATATTAAGCAACTGTAAGACACTGGAAACTCCAGTTCCTTGGCTATTCGGCTCTTCCTTTAAGTATTTTCACTCATTCCCAAAAGGCTAGTTAACCAGAATTCACTAGGTAATTAAGCTAGGCATAAGTGAGGCAGAGTCCTACAGTTGGTATTTGGAGGTACTATGCCCCGCACCTCTGTTTGACATATTCTATGTTCTCCTTACCATTTCCGATAAGAGCCCTCTAAAGTATCAAGCTTTTTAAGAGCTTGGTACTTGATCATTGCTCATCAACCAAGATTTAACAGTAACAAATTTTCTTCAAATCCTTGAAACAACTGGTTTGAAAATGCATAACATTTGTTCATAAATTTGGAATTCCATGGAAGTGATTCTTCTGAAAATGCCAACTGCTTTTTTATTTTTAAATGGTAACTTCATATATTTCTTGTTTGATGACACAAACATTTCTGTCAGGAATTAAGCTAATACGTTCCACAGCATGCTAAGTGAAAATTGGGAAGGGCTGCTTCCAAACACATGCAGCCAATTATCATGATGTAGTCTCTTCATTTAAAAACAAATAAACAGTTCCATCCTTGCTGTCATGATGGATAGGAGCTCCTCCATTCTTTCTGCTGTGTAGTATTTCATTGTGTAAATGTACCATAGTTTTTTGATCCATTCATTTACTGATGAGCACTTAGGTTGCTTCTAGCACTTGGCTATTGTAGATTGTGTTTCTATAAACATTGGGGTACACAGGTTCTTTTGAATTGGTGTTTCAGGGTTCTTAGGGTATAATCTCAGCAATAGTATTGCTGGGTCGAAAGGCCATACTGTTTTCCACAGTGGCTGAACCAGTCTGCATTCCCACTAAGAGTGCACTAGGGTTCCCTTTTCTCTACAACCTCACCAGCACTTGTTCTTTGTTGATTGGTTTACGATGACCATTCTGACTGATATAAAATGGTATCTCATTGTGGTTTTAATTATTAATACTATGTGATCTCACCTATAAATGGAACCTAATCAACAAAACAAACAAGCAGGCAAAATATAAGCAGAGACATTGAAATAAAGAACAAACTGACAGTAACCAGAAGTGAGGGGGGGAGGGGATAAAGAGGGAAAGAGGGGAAGGGTCATCACAGAACATGTCTAAAGGACTCATGAACAAAACCAAAGCGGGGTAGCACTGAGGGTGGGAGGTGGGTATAGGTGGGACAGGGGAAAGTGGTATGGAGGAAATGGAGACAACTGTTCTTGAACAAGAATTTAAAAAATGTACAACTGAAAAAATATTTCAAAACAAATAAACAAATAAAACTTTGATTTCTAACAAATTTCAAGACTTTGCACAAAGTTTCCAGAGCTCTCTAGGAAGAGTTTTCTTATGTTCTCTACCCGCTAAGATAGTCACTCCTTTGCAGCTATAGGTAGTTATGGATCTATTTGTAAATTTTCAAGTAAGATTTATCATTTTTGAGGAGAGGTAGAGGACATTTGTAGGCTTCTCAAATGTTGAATCTGTAAATTTCTAGTCTTTACATGTTGAATATTTCAAAAGATCAAGACACCAGCCAGTACTGGAATGCAGGGAACTACTGAACTTTCTACCAAACAACAGAAAGAACTTATATAAAATATGCTTTTTCTCGGCTTGATGATTATTTTAGTTTTGTCTATTTTGAAAATTAAATATAAAAGTGTATTTTAAAAATTGAATTAATAGCTTTTTTAAAATAATCATGCTTTAAAGATTCTTAAAAAGCACTAGTAAAGTCCAATGTGAGAAATGGATTTCAAATTTATCCTTAACACAATTTGTGAAGTAGAATTTGGGCATCCAACTCACGGCCCATGGGCTGCATACAGCCCAGGATGGCTATGAATACAGCCTAACACAAAAATCATAAATCTACTTAAAACTTTTTTTGCTCATCATTTTTCATTAATATTTATGTATTTAATGTGTAGCCCAAAACAATTCCCCTTCTTCCAGTATGGCCAGAGACATCAAAAGGTTGGACACCCCTAAATTATTTTAAAGTAAGATGGAAAACAAATTAGAGCTTTTTATTGCACTGAGAGCTGGCAAGCTATTTCCAAAAGAGAGGGCTCTGAGTCTTATTCAAAGACAAGAACATTAAATTAGTTTATGATATATCTTCCTAGAATCATTGAAATTTTGAGGATCAGTAGACAAGTTAAGTCATTTATTCTTCAGCTGGTATTTATTAAAAAGGCTTTAGGTATCTTCTAAGGGAGTAGCTTTCATGGTACTAATTTTTTGTTTATTTTTTTCTTTATTGTATTTTTTCCACTGCCATTTATTCCCCTTGTACTCTCCACCATCTCCACTCCTTTTTTTTCTTGGATATAAGATTTCTCTAGGTTAGTTTTTTAGTGTACTTCAAATTAGGTGATCCACAAGAAATAAGGGCAGTAGTTTGCTCTGTGACCTCACTTCTCTGATGAAATCTTAAAAATGTTGTTTTGCTCACTTTGTTCATCTTTTTATTTCTTGTTAGGATGAAGTGGAGATGTACAAGCTCTCTTTACATGCTGGACCAGACACCAGAAGTCTCAATGTTCATTTTCAATTCTAATTATTTGCCAATTCCTTGCTATAAAATAAGGAAGAATAATACCCCCATACAGGTTTTCATGATGATTATTCCATTATGATTATTTCATGATGATGATTATTACATGAAAGCCCTGCTGTAGTGGCTAATTTATATAGACACTTAATCATGTGTTGAGTCTAAATTTTCTGGCACTGAACTACTCCAACTTATAAGCAGGTTTTACAAATGTCCACATATAGGCTGGATGTTTATAATTTAATAATTCCACAATGAATCAATAATATGTACAGTAATTAAAGTTTCAGATTTTCAAAAAAGCCTATTCTTATTTAACCCATAGTATATAAATGATATTTCTCCAAAAATCCCTCCAAAGAGAGCTAAGACTTAAGATCACCAGAACTGAACACCTGAGAACAGCAGGAATAAGTAGAGAAAAATGGAAATGGCTTAAAAAGTAACAAATACATCTTAACAAAGTGCCATTATTCCCACTGGGTATGTGAGATTTCACAAAGCTACTTATCTGAGCAGCTCACCAGGAGAATTATCTTTCCCCATTCTACTATAACCCAATAGGAAGGGGAAATGCATATACTCTTTATGGTAATCCTGAAGGATCATCCTAAACTCAAAACTAAGTATAAATTCTAAGTATGCAATTATAATCTATGTGTAAAATCTAAGTAAAAACTGATCACTGACTGAACTGTGAGATTCCAAAACGTCTGTCAGAAAGCAACAGCTGGAAAGTTGAAAAGGCTGAGCAAAGATTTCAGTTGCTGCCCATTGCAGGAAGAGCATGTTTTGAATGTGAATTCTGCCAGTTAGAGAGGCTTGACAAATATCTGGACTCTCCAGTAAAACTGCAAAAAGGGTAATGCCATAGGAGTAAAGACTACATCTCACCCTAAGATTAAAAGAAAAACTAATACAGACCTGCTCTATCAAAATGTAAAATGAAGCCTACACACTAGTTTAAGGTGATCATCCAATAACTGATCTGTCTGCTTGAATTTTTTTAAACTCTCCAGAGAAAGAGAACACTATCCAGATTCTCTACACTGTATCAAATATAATATCCAGATATAATTTTAAAAATTACTAGACATGGGAATAGAAATATGTGAACCACAAACAAAAAAAAAGCAGTCAATAGAAAGAAACCCCAAAAGTATACAAATGTCAGAAGTAACAGACAAGGATTTTAAAGCTATTGTAAATATGATCAAAGACTAAAGTAAAAGTGAGCATAATGCATGAAAAAGTTGAACATCTAAGCAGGTAAATAAAAGCTATAAGAAAAAAACAAAAATGAAAACTCTAGAAATGAGATGTACGATATTTAAATTAAAATATTTGGGACTTCTGGTCAAGATGTTTACCCAGCATAAGTAAACGTGACTTGCCTCCTTACAAAACAACATCAAAATTACAAATGAAATCTAGAACAACCATCACTCAGAAAAATGAGAAATCAAGTTGAATGGAGGTCTGATAACTACAGAATTAAAGAAAGCACATCCATCCTAACTAATAGGAGAGGTAGAGACATTGAATGGGCTGGTCTCACATCCACTTGTGATGAATAAAAATTCAGGAGGGATATCTCAGGAGCCGGGAGCCCCAGCTCCTCCCAGACCCAAAAGCCTAGGGTTCTAATACCAGGAAGGTAAGTCCCCATAATTTCTGGCTGCAAAGACCAGCAGGGACTGAGTTAGTAGAAGAAACTTCTGAAGTCCCAAGCAGTTCCTCTTAAAGAACCTATACATGAATTTACTCAGACTCACTCACTCTGAGCTCCAGCACCAAGGTAGCAGCTTGAAATACATCAATGGCACACAGGGAGAAACTGAAGTATCTGGAATCCAAGTGAGAACTGGCATATACCTTTCGCCCACAGACAAAGCTGGGCAGAGGCCACTGTCCTTTTCTGAAACCTCCCCACACAGAGCCAGCAGGCTGGTGCCATATCCGAGACCCCATCAACCTGGCTAACATTGTTTGCCCCGCCTTGCAGATCCTCAAGGATCTGTCCCATCCAACTTACAGACCCACCTAAGCTGCTTTTTTTTAATCGTTTTTTAATTTAATTCTTCTTCAAGTACACTTTTGTCTTATATTCCCAGCCCTGCCCTCCCCCCACCCAGTGCTCCCCACCTCCCTCCCATTCCTGCCCCCGACCCTTAGTTATTGTCCATGTGTCCTTTATACTTATTCATATGAGTCCATCCCCTTTTCCCCTATGATTCTCTCCCCTCTCCCCTCTGAACCCTGTCAGCCTGTTCTGTATTTGAGTGTCATTGGTCATATTTTGCTTGCTTCTTTCTTTTGTTGTTTAGATTCCTGTTAACGGTGATATCATATGGTACTTCTCCTTCACTGCCTGGCTTATTTCGCTCAGCATAATGCTTTCCAGTTCCATCCATGAAGTTGCAAAGGGTAGTACTTCCTTCTTCCTTTCTGCAGCATAGAATTCCATTGTGTAAATGCACCATAGTTTTTTGATCCAGTCATTGACTGATGGGCGTCTAGGTTGCTTCCACCTCTTGGATATCATAAATTGCGCTGCTATGAGCATCGGGGTGCATAGGTTCTTTGGAATTGGTGCTTCAGGGTTCTTAGGATATACTCCTAACAGTGGAATTGCTGGGTCAAAAGGCACGTTCATTTTTAGTTTTCTTAGAAAATTCCATACTGTTTTCCATAGTGGTTGTACCAGTCTGCAATCCCACCAACAATGGATTAGGGTCCCCTCTTCTCCACAACCTCTCCAACACTTGTTGTTTGTTGCTTTGTTTATGACAGCCATTCTCACCGGTGTAAAGTGGTATCTCATTCTGGTTTTAATTTGCATCTCTCTGATAGCAAGTGATACTGAGCATCTCTTCATGTGTCTCTGGATCCTCTGTATGTCCTCCTTGGAGAAGTGTCTGTTCAAGTCGTTTCCCCATTTTTGAATTGGGTTAGTTGTCTTCTTAGAGTTAACTTGTGTGAGATCTTTGTATATTTTGGAGATTAAACCTTTGTCTGAGGTATCATTGGCAAATATGTTTTCCCATATAGTTGGTTCTCTTTTTATTTTAATACTGATTTCTTTAGCCATACAGAAGCTTTTAATTTTGATGAGATCCCACTTGTTTATTGTTTCCTTTATGTCCCTTGCTCTAGGGGACGTATCAGTAAAAATATTGCTGCGTGGAATATCTGAGATTTTCCTGCCAATGTTCTCCACTAGGACTTTAATGGTTTCACGGCTTATATTTAAGTCTTTTATCCACCTTGAATTTATTTTGGTGTATGGTATAAGTTGGTGCTCAAGTTTCATTTTTTTGCATGTAGCTGTCCAGTTCTCCCAACACCATTTGGTGAAAAGGCTGTCTTTACTTCATTTTATGTTATTGCCCCCTTTGTCGAATATTAATTGACTGTAGAGACTTGGGTTTATTTCTGGGCTCTTTGTTCTATTCCATTGGTCTATGTGCCTGTTTTTATGCCAGTACCAGGCTCTTTTGATTACAGTGGCCTTGTAATACAGTTTGATATCAGGTATTGTGATCTCTCCTAATTTGTTCTTCTTTCTCAAAATTGCAGCGGCTATTCAGGATCTTTTATGGGTCCATATAAATTCTTGAAATGTTTGTTCTATATCTGTGAAATATGTCATTGGTACTTTAATAGGCATTGCATTGAATCTGCAAATTGCTTTGGGTAGTACGGACATTTTGATGATGTTAATTCTTCAAATCCATGAACACGGTATATGTTTCCATTTGTTTGTGTCTTCCTTGATTTCTTTCTTCAGTGTTATGTAGTTTTCTCCATACAGGTCTTTTACCTCCTTGGTTAGGTTTATTCCCAGATATTTTATTTTTGTTTTTGCTATATCGAATGGGATTTTTTTCTTGATCGCTGCTTCTGTTGCTTCTTTGTTGGAATACAAAAGTGCCTTTGATTTCTGGATACTGACTTTGTATCCCGCTGTTTTGCCAAATTCATTTATTAGTTCAAGCAGTTTTTTGGTAGAGGCTATAGGATTTTCCATGTACACTATCATGTCATCTGCAAACAATGCCAGTTTTGTTTCCTCCTTTCCGATTTGGATGCCTTTTATTTCCTTTTGTTGTCTAATTGCTGTGGCTAGAACTTCTAATACTATATTGAATANGGTGGTCTCTTGTAGGCAGCATATGTGTGGGTCAGGCTTTCTTATCTATTCAGCTATTCTATGTCTTTTAATTGGTGCATTTAATCCATTTACATTTAAGGTTATTACTGAAAGGTACTTATTCATTGCCATTTGTGTACCTGTGTTCCTCTCCATCTCTCTCTTTTCCTTCCTTTCCTTAAAGCAGCCCTTTTAGTAATTCCTGCAGAGCTGGTTTGGTGGAGGCATATTCTTTTAGACTTCTTTTGTCTTGGAAGCTCTTTATTTGGCCTTCTATCTTAATTGAGACCCTTGCTGGGTAAAGTAGCCTTGGTTGTAGGCCTCTGTTTCTCATTACTTGGAATATTTCTTGACACTCTCCTCTTGCTTGGAATGTTTCCATTGAGAAGTCAGTAGCCAACCTTATTGGGACCCCCTTGTATGTTACTTCCTTTTTCTCCCTTGCTGCCTTTAGGATTCTCTCTGTCTTGGAATTTTGCCATTTTAATGATGATGTGTCTTGCAGTAGGCCTCTTTGGGTTCCACCTGATTGGGACTCCCTGTGATTCCTGGATTCGTGTGACTTTATCTCTCCTCAACTTAGGAAAATTTTCCATTATTACCCTTTCAACTAGGTTTTCTATCCCTTGTTCTTCTTCTTCTCCTTCTGGTATTCCTATTATTCAGATATTATTACGTTTCATATTGTCTTGCATTTCTCTTAAATTCTCCTCATTTTTTCTGATTCTCTTTTCCATTACTTGGCCCATCTGGGAGATTCTTTCTACCCTGTCTTCGATCTCGCTTATGCGCTCTTCCGCCTCATCAGTCCTGCTCTTCATACCTTCTACTGTGTTCTTCAGTTCAGAAATTGTATTCTTCATTTCCTCTTGGCCTTTGCTGATGGTTTCTATTTCCTTTTTCATGTTGGTGTATTTTGCGGAGAGTTCATTGTAGCTCCCCTGTAGTTTCTGGTAGCTCGTTGTAAGCTCTTTGAATTTCCTGATAACCAGTGCTTTGAATTCAATATCTGATAGTTGACTTGCCTCTATTTCATCTAACATTCTTTCTGAGACTTCCTCCTTTTCTTTCATTTGGGGATTGTTTCCTTGTCTTCCCATTGTTTGTGTTGCTCTTCTTGTTGGCCTCAGCTTCTTAGATTGATCTGTTCTGGTTCCCTGGGTTTATGGTGTGAACTTCTGTGGCAGGATGCCTGTGAAATTCAGTGGTGCAGTCTCCTGCAGGTACCTTGGTCTTCTCCGCTCCCACCTACTCCTCTTGTTGGTTTCCAGCTGGTCAAACCTTTTCTTCTGGTCTCACTAGCTGCAGCAGCCTGAGGGGCTATTAGTGTGGCCTTTATTGCATCTAGGTGAACTCCTCTTGTCTCGCCAGTGCCCTCCCAAGACCCAGACTGGCACCGCTCTCCCGTGCCCCACTGAGAGCAGATTTTTCCCCAGGTTTCCCAGCCCTGGCCTGGCGTGAGGGCGCAGGCTCCCAGCCGGGCTTTCCTGGTCTGGCAGGCTTGGGCTTGGACCGTTCCCAGTGCTGTGGCTGAACACACAGGGAAACTCACAATTCTCCCAAGCTGGCAACCACGGCCTGACTCCTGGGTTTTTCAGTCTGCGCCTGGCTTGGTAGGGAGGGAGCTGGTGACTGGCTCTCTTCCAGGAGCCTTGCTAGTAGCTGGAGGCTCCCAGGGTCTGTGGCAGACCTGGCTCTGACCCCGCACTACAGGGAACTCACGGGCAACTCTCAGTTCTCCCAAGCCAGCAGCCACAGCCTGATTCCTGGTGCTTCTCAGTCTGCGCTGGCTAGGTAGGGAGGGAGCTGGCGACTGACGCTCTTCCAGGGGCCCTGCCACTAACCCACTGCTCCCCAAGACTGTGAGAGCGCCAGCTCAGGTCCAGAGCTACTGGGATGTAGGAATGCACCAGCGACTCTCAGTTCCCCAAGCCGGCAACCACAGCCTGACTCCCAGTGATTCTCAGTCTGCACCCGGCTGGGTAGTGACGGAGCTGGAGACTGGCACTCTTCCAGGGGCCCTGCCAGTATCCCCAAGCTCCCCAAAACTGTGGGAGCGTCGGCTCAGGTCCTACCAGGAACGCAGGGGCAACCACAGCCTGACTCCACAGGTTATCAGAGCTCTCTAGTTTGCTTCCTAATGCCCACTCCTCTCTCTGCCACTACAGGCAAAGCGATCTCTCCTGGTGTTTTTCCAGTCTGTGCCCTGCTGGTTAGGGAGGGTGCCAGTGACTAGTTCTCTCTTATGGTTCTTGTTGTCCACCCTAGGCTCTCAGAGACCTGGGCGACCCGGCCAGGGCCCTGCCGTGGCCCAGCAGAGGGCCTGCAGCCTCTGCGCTGTTCCCTGGTGCCTTGTTGATCTACAGTCATCTCCTCTCCTCCACCTCCGGTCATTCAGTGTGTGCTACACTTTCTGGAGTCCTGCCTTCCTATATGCTGGGTCCCTGTTCAGTATGCGCTGCATTCCTCCACCAATCAGCCCGGTTTTTCTCTGGCGAGTGGAGGGGAGCAAAATGCTTTGTCCTACTCCGCCAACATCTTCCTGAAATCACTCCCAAGCTGCTTTTCCATATGAGTGGCTGATCGTGGTTCATGCTTCACATCTTCCTAAATCTTCCCAAACAAGCAATAGGCAGGCTTGGTAAACCCCCAGTCCGTATACCTCTCACTAAGTAGCCCCAAGACCATGACTAGCAGCAATGAGCCTAGATTCATAGCTTGGCTTGTGAATAAGAAGAATGGAGACAGAATCATGGTAATGGTCAATGTTTTAATGGTTGTCAGATTGGAGTGGGGTGTGGGGGAATGAGTGAATAGGTGAGGGCATTAAGTTGTACAAATTGGTAGTTAATGAATAGCCATGGAGCCCTGGCTGGTGTAGCTCAGTGGATTGAGTGCGGGCCTGCGAACCAAAGGATCGTGGTTCCATTCCAAGCTAGGGCACATGCCTGGGTTGCAGGCCAGTTCCCAGCAGGGGACCCATGAGAGGCAACCATACATTGATATTTCTCTCCTTCTGTCCTTCTCTCCTTCCCTTCCCCTCTAAAGATATAAAAATAAAATCTTAAAAAAAAAAGAATAGCCATGGGAATGTAAAGTACAGTATAGGAAATGGAGTAGCCAAGGAACTTATACAAATGACCAATGGACTTGAACAATGGTATGGGGGTTGCCTAAAGGAAAAGGAGAATGCATGGAGAGGGGCAAAGAGGGAAAAACTGAACAATTGTAATAGTATAAGCAATAAAATTTAACTTAAAAAATAAAAAAATGTAATAGATGTGCTTAGGAAAAGATCGGAACCATCTCAAGAAAAGAATATGCACTTGAAAACAGATCAACAGAAAGTATTAACTCTAAAGAACAAAAACAAAAAAGACTGAAGAAAATTAACAATGTCTCAGGAATCTATAGAACAATATCACATTTTTGAACATGTATAACAAGAATCTCAGAAGAAGCATAAAATTGTTTGGGGGAGGTGAAATTATGAAAATATAATGAATGAAAACTTCCAAAATTCAGTGAGAAACATTGACTTTTAGACCCAAGATGCTTGTCAACTCCAAATCAGAAAAATACATAAAGAGAAACACATTAGGCTCAGGTTAGTAAAAGAGCAGATCATAGAAACTTTTTTCAAGAAGAACTCTTTAGAGGAGAAGAAAATGGCGGCGGAGTAGGATGGAGCGACTCCAGTTCTCATACCCCTGGGAGAAAATCCTGGCAGATCTACTGAAGCACAGCGCAATCAATTCCCCAACCAACAATCCCCCAGCATTTATGAAAATAAGAGACCAGAGACAGTGATGAACCAGACAGCTATAGGTCGTTGGGGTCTCAGGGACGCAAGTAAGGATGGAGGCGGCCAGGCAGGCGGCAGCCCTTGGCTGGCGCACAATGGCCCTGGAGCCGCAGCTGCCGCAGAGGTCGGGGCCCAGAGGCTTCCTTCCGTATATGCCCAGCGACAGGGGCGGCTGCCACAGAGGACTCATCAGGAGCCTGGCACCTGTGAGTAAAGACAAAAGCGGCAGCAGCAGGGCCGGCTGCCCTCGGCAGGGCCAGCTGCCCTCGGGAACCAGGCACCCCAGAGTAAAGTCAAAAGCAGCAGCAGCAGGACCAGCAGCCATTGGCCTGCGCATAAAGACCTCAGAGCTGCTGCTGTCGCAGCTTTCAGGGCCCAGAGGCTTCTGTCTACAGCCAGTGACAGGGGCATCTGCCACAGAGGACTCATCGGGACCTGGCACCTGTGAGTAAAGACAGAAGTGGCAGCGGCAGGGCCGGCTGCCCTCAGCCATCCCTGTAACGCCTCGGAGCCGCCATTGCCTCTGCGTTAGGGGTGTAGAGGCTTCTGTCTGTGGCCAGTGCCACAGAGGACTCATAGGGAGCCCAGTACCCAGTGGAGCATTGGGCCCGCTGTGGGGGTCCTTAGAAGAGCTGGCTCCCTCCCTCACCATCTAGGCGGGGCTGGGTGGCAGAGATCTGTCTTCCTAGTTGTACAGGGAGGGGGGCAAGGACAGGGGGCCATGTTCAGTTGAGATCCCTGTGGTCGCCAGCCCACCAGCCTGCCAGCCCACGAAATTTGAGAGGAGCATCATCCTAACCAGTCAGGTTGGGGATTCGGCTAGGCTGAGAAGCACACTTTCTGGAGAAGGTTTTACTGGAAAGTGGACTGAGGTGTTCTCCTGTGAAGGCAGTGTGACTTGCTTCTCATCCAGCCACAGGAATGGGAAGGACCAGTACCAGATCCCCTGGGACCCAGGCAGCCTGTCGGATGGGCAGGCGCCCACACCCCAGTCTGGTAGCCTGGCTGGTGGCCAGGTGTGCGCCTGGGCCTACAACCCAGCCCACAGAGGGGTCCTGCCGAAACCAGAAAAACTAGATTGGACAGTTTGAAACCAACAAGGGAGGAGTTTTTTGGTGGTTTTTTTTTAACTTTTTTAAAAACTTTTTTTAAACTTTCTTTTTTAACTTTTTTTCAGAAATCATATATTTTTAAAATTTTATTGTTGCTGTACCTTTCAGTACTCTGTTCCTCTCCTTTCTTTTTTCCTGTTTTCTTCTTCCTTTCACCCCAAACTTATTACTTTTTCCTCACTTCTCTTGCCCTTTTTTTGTGTGTTTGTGTGTTTCTTTCTTTGTTGCTTTCTATACCACTGTAAACACTTCACAACACATCTCTTGGATCTTAGCCCACTTTACAGGTTCCTGAATTCTATTACTGTAGTGATTAACTCTACTTGCTCACACGCTACATCTATTTACTATTCTTTACTCTCACCTTACCTCAAAATCTGACCACCCTCAAACTCACTGCTTTCTAGATACAACTCACAAGCCTTCCGTCCCCAACAAGAGACTTATCTTTGGTCTATCCTTTCTTAAAAGTGGCAAATTGGGTTGAGGATTACAGTTAACACTATATATAGCCTAAAGATCTTCTATCTCTTCTCTACCGGCTGTGACTATAAATATCATAAAGTATTCTCTTGCTGTTGTAAACCATTTTGCCTCCCCCTCCAACTGATCACACACACACAAAGAAAGGAGTAGGTGGAAGCGGATAACATCAAGATACTTGCATGGGACTGCACCACTGAATTTCACAGGTATTCTACCACAGAAGTTCACACCATAAACCTAGGGAGTCACAACAAATCAATTTAAGAAGCTGAAGCTAACAAGAAGAGTCTCATAAACAATGGGAAGACAAACAAACAATGCCCAAGTGAAAGAAAAGGTGGAAGTCTCAGAAGTAATGTCAGATGAGGGAGAGGCAACTCAGCTATCAGATATTGAATTCAAAGCACTAGTTATCGGAAAATTCAAAGAGCTCACAATGAGCTACCAGAAACTAGAAGAGATACCAGAAACTAGAGGGGAGTTACAATGAGCTCTCCACAAACTATATAAACATGAAAAAGGAAATAGAAACTATCAGCAAAGGCCAAGAGGAAATAAAGAATACAATTTCTGAACTGAAGAACACAGTAGAAGGAATGAAAAGCAAGATCAATGAGGTAGAAGATTGGATGAGCAAGTTGGAGGACACAGTAGAAAGAATCTCCCAGAAAGAGTAAGAAAGGGAAAAGAGGCTCAAAAAGAATGAAAAGGGACTAAGAGAAATGCAAGATAATATGAAACGTAATAATATCCAAATAATAGGAATACCAGGAGGAGGAGGAGAAGAACAAGGGATAGAAAACCTATTTGAAAGAGTAATGATGGAATATTTTCCTAATTTCATGAAAGAAGAAGTTACACGAATCCAGAAATCACAGAGAGTCCCATTCAAGAGGAACCCAGAGAGGCCCACTTCTAGACACAACATCATTAAAATGGCAAAATTCCAAGACAAAGAAAGAATCTTAAAGGCAGCAAGGCAGAAAAAGGAAGTAACATACAAGGGAGTCCCAATAAGGTTAGCTACTGACTTCTCAATGGAAACACTCCAAGCAAGAAGAGAGTGGCAAGAAATATTTCAAGTAATGAGAAACAGAGGCCTACAACCAAGGTTACTTTACCCAGCAAGGGTCTCAATTAAGATAGAAGGCCAAATAAAGAGCTTCCAAGACAAAAGAAGTCTAAAAGAATATGCCTCCACCAAACCAGCTCTACAAGAAATAGTAAAAGGACTGCTTTAAGGAAAGGAAGGAAAAGAGAGAGACAGAGAGGAACTGTGGTACATAAATGGCAATGAATAACTACCTATCAATAATAACATTAAACACAAATGGATTAAATGTTCCAATCAAAAGACATAGAATAGCTGAATGGATAAGAAAGCATGACGAACACATATGCTGCCAACAGGAGACCCATTTCAGGACAAAAGACCACCACAGACTAAAAATGAAAGGATGGAAACAAATTTTCCAAGCAAACAGTCAAGAAAAAAGCCGGGGTAGCAATTCTAATATCAGACAAAATAGACTTCAAAAAAAGGCCCATGAAGAGAGACCCAGAAGGTCACTTCATAATACTCAAGGGAAGAATCCACCAAGAAGACATTAACATCATAAATATATATCCACCCAACATAGGAGCACCCAAATATATATGAAAAATCCTAGAAGACTTCAAGAAAGATATTGACAACAACACAATTATAGTAGGGGATTTTAATACCCCACTGTCAAAAACGGACAAATCTTCCAAAAAAAATATTGACAAAGATATAGCTGCACTAAACAACACCCTAGATGAAATGGACTTGACTGATATATATAGACCCTTCATTCCAAAGAAGCTAAATACACATTCTTTTGAAATGCACATGGAACATTTTCAAAGATAGACCACATGATAGGACACAAAATGAGCCTCAACAAATTCAGGAAAATTGAAATCATACCAAGCATTTTCTCTGATCACAAGGGACTGAAATTGGAAACCATCCCCACAGGAAATAACCCAAAACACCCAAAAGCATGGAGACTGAATGGTATGCTATTAAACAACAAATGGGTCAAGATTGAAATTAGGGAAGAAATCAAAAAGCTTCTGGAAACAAATGAAAATGAACTCACCACAACCCAAAACTTATGGGACACGGCCAAGGCAGTCCTGAGAGGGAAGTTCATAGCAATACAGGCTTACCTAAAGAAGATAGCAAGATTTCAAACAAACAACCTAACCTGACGCCTGCAAGAACTCGAGGAACAACAACAAAGACAGCCCAGAGCAAGTAGAAGGAAGGAAATAAATAACCAAGATCAGAGCAGAATTAAATGACATAGAGACTAAAAGCACAATTCTAAGGATCAATGAATCCAGGAGTTGGTTTTTTGAAAAGATAAACAAAATAGACAAACCTTTAAGTAGGCTCATCAAGAAAAGAAGAGAGAGGACCTAAGTAAACACACTCAGAAATGAAAGAGAAGAGATTACAACTGATACCACAGAAATAGAAGGGATTGTAAGAAATTACTATGCAGAACTGTGTGCCAAGAAATTTGAAAACCTAAGTGAAATGGACAAATTTCTAGAAAATTATAATCTCCCAATACTCAATTAAAAAGACGCAGAAAACCTGAACAGGCCAATAACATCAGATGAAATTGAAGAAGTAATCGAAAAACTCCCATCACACAAAAGCCCTGGACCAGATGGTTTCACAGGAGAATTCTACAAAGCATTTAAGGAAGAGCTAACCCCTATTCTTCACAGACTATTCCAAAAAATCCAAAAGGAGGGAAAACTCCCCAACTCTTTTTTATGAAGCCAGGATCATCCTAATTCCAAAACCAGATAGAGACACAACAAAGAAAGAAACCTTCAGGCCAATATCGCTGATGAACATAGATGCTAAAATCCTCGACAAAACATTGGCAAATCACATCCAGCAATACATCAAAAAGATCATACACCAGGACCAAGTGGGATTCATCCCAGGGATGCAAGGATGGTTCAATATCCGCAAATCAATAAATGTAATACCCACATAAACAAAAGCAAAGACAAAAACCACATGGTCATATCAATAGATGCAGGAAAAGCTTTTGATAAGGTACAACACCCATTTATGATAAAGGTACTCAGCAAAGTGGGAATAGAGGGAGCATTCCTCAATATAATAAAGGCCATATATGAAAGACCTACAGCCAACATCATACTCAATGGGCAAAAACTAAAAGCTTTTCCACTAAGATCAGGAACAAGACAAGGTTGTCCACTTTCACCACTTCTATTTAATATAGTATTGGAAGTTTTAGCCTCAGCAATTAGGCAAGAAAAGGAAATAAAAGGCATTCAAATTGGAAAGGAGGAAACAAAACTGTCATTGTTTGCAGATGACATGATAGTGTACATGGAAAATCCTATAGACTCTACCAAAAAACTGCTCGAACTAATAAATGAATTTGGCAAAACAGCGGGATACAAAGTCAATATCCAGAAATCAAAGGCATTTTTGTATACTAACAATGAATCAGCAGAAGCAGAAATCAAGAAAAAAATCCCATTCGATATAGCAAAAAGAAAAATAAAATATCTGGGAATAAATCTAACCAAGGAGGTTAAAGACCTGTATGCAGAAAATTACACAACACTGAAGACAGAAATCAAGGAAGACACAAACAAATGGAGACGTATACCGTGTTCATGGATTGGAAGAATTAACATCATCAAAATGTCCATACTACCCAAAGCAATTTACAGATTCAATGCAATACCTATTAAAGTACCAATGGCATATTTCACAGACATAGAACAAACACTTCAAAAATTTATATGGAACCATAAAAGACCCCGAATAGCAGCTGCAATGTTAAGAAAGAAGAACAAAGTAGGAGGGATCACAATACCTGATATCAAACTGTATTACAAGGCCACTGTAATCAAAACAGCCTGGTACTGGCATAAAAACAGGCACATAGACCAATGGAACAGAATAGAGAACCCAGAAATAAACCCAACTCTCTACAGTCAATTAATATTCGACAAAGGGGGCAGTATCATAAAATGGGGTAAAGATAGCCTCTTCAACAAATGGTGTTGGGAGAACTGGACAGCTACATGCAAAAAAATGAAACTCGAGCACCAACTTACATCATACACCAAAATAAATTCAAGGTGGATAAAAGACTTAAATATAAGCCATGACACCATTAAAGTCCTAGAGGAGAACATTGGCAGGAAAATCTCAGATATTTCACGCAGCAACATTTTTACTGATATGTCCCCTAGAGCAAGGACTATAAAGGAAAGAATAAACAAATGGGATCTCATCAAAATAAAAAGCTTCTGCGCAGCTAAAGAAAACAGCATTAAAATAAAAAGACAACCAACTGTATGGGAAAACATATTTGCCAATGATACCTCAGACAAAGGTTTAATCTCCAAAATATACAAAGAACTCACACGACTTCACTCTAAGAAGACAACTAACCCAATTAAAAAATGGGGAAAGGACTTGAACAGACACTTCTGCAAGGAGGACATACAGAGGATCCAGAGACACATGAAAAGATGCTCAATATCACTAGCTATCAGAGAGATGCAAATTAAAACTACAATGAGATACCACTTTACACCGGTGAGAATGGCTATCATAAACAAAGCAATAAACAACAAATGTTGGAGAGGGTGTGGGGAAAAGGGGACTCTGGTCCACTGTTGGTGGGATTGCAGACTGGTACAACCATTATGGAAAACAGTATGGAATCTTCTCAGAAAACCAAAATTGGACTTGCCTTTTGACCCAGCAATTCCACTGCTAGGATTATATCCTAAGAACCCTAAAACACCAATCCCAAAGAACATGTGCACCCCAATGTTCATAGCAGCACAATTTACAATAGCCAAGAGTTGGAAGCAACCTAGGTGCCCGTCAGTAAATGAATGGATCAAAAAACTATGGTACATCTACACAATGGAATTTTATGCTGCAGAAAGAAAGAAGGAGCTCCTACCTTTTGCAACATCATGGATGGAACTGGAAGGCATTATGCTGAGTGAAATAAGCCAGGTGTTGAAGGACAAATACCATATGATCTCACCTTTAACAGGAAGCTGAACAACAAAACAATGAAGCAAGCAAAATATAACCAAAGACACTGAAATAGAGAACAGGCTAACAGTGACCAGAGGGGAGAGGGGAGGGAATTTCAGGGGAAATAGGGGAGGGATTTAGAGGAACATATATAAAGGATACATGGACAATAACTGAGAAAGGTGGAAATGGGAGGGAGGGCGGAGCACGGGGGTGGAATGGGATGGGAGTAATAGAGAGAAAACTGTACTTGAAAAATAATTAAATAAAAAAATTGGGGAAAAAAAAGAACTCTTTAGAGCAGCCAAAGTAAAATGGCACATTACATGTAGAGGAAGAATAATACATATGACGCTGACTTCTCAACATGAAGAAAGAAGGCCAGAACAAAGTGAGACAACATTTTCTAAAACCAGAAAACAAACATACACAAAAAAATTGTAATTAAAAACTATTAACCCAGAATTCTATAGTTGAGTAAAATATCCTTCAAAAATTAGAGAAAATCAATTAGCCCTGGCTGGTGTAGCTGAGTGGACTGAGTACAGGCCTTCGAACCACATGATCACGGTTCGATTCCCAGTTAGGGCACATGCCTGGGTTGCAGGCCAGTTCCCAGCAGGGGACTCACGAGACACAACCATTCATTGATACTTCTCTCCTTGTCTCCTTCCCTTCCCCTCTAAAGATAAATAAATAAAATCTTTAAAAAAATTAGAGAGAATTAAAGACATTAATTCTTCACCCTGACTGGTGTAGTTCAGTGGGTTGTTGTCCTCCTGCAAACTGAAAGGTTATGGTTCAGTTCTGCACAGTAATTGAGCTGCCTGTTAAAGAAAGAATCAATGCTTCTCAGAAAAATATAACAGAATCCAGACATTCTATAATATTTTATGTGTAATTTCAGTATTCCATTAAAAAGTCCCTAGACACATAAAAAACAAAAATGTTATCCATACTGAAACCAATAAACAAAAAATTTAAAACAGTCAGTAGAAACCAAATCAGAAAAGGCCCGATGTTGGACTTAGCAGACAAAAACTCTAAAGCACTTATAATAAATGTAACAATAATTTAAAATATTTATATAGTTTTAATGAGTTAATTGGTAAGGAACATCAGTAGAGAAATAAACAAAGAAATAAACAAAGAAACAAACAAATGCACACACACCGGACAGAAATTCTAGAACTGAAATTTTAAAATTCACTACAGAAACTCAAAGGAAAAGAATCAATGGAGGCACAGAACTACCAAAAAACAAAAGATAAAATGGCTTTGGGAAATCCTCACACATCAATTATTACCTTAAAGGTAAATGAATGGAATTCACCAATAAAGAGGCATGGGGTTAACAGATTGAATCAAGAAACAAAATCCAATGATGTGCTACCACCAGAAGACACACCTAAGCTCCAAAGACAAAGGTAGATTCAAAGTGAAAGCATAGAAAATGATTCTCCAAGCAAATAACATCTCCAGAAAAGCAGGTGTATCTATACTTATTTTTGATAAATTGATTTCAAGATAACAAAGGTCACAAGAGACAAAGATGGACATTTTATAACAATAAAAGAAATACAACATCAAGAAGGGAGAAATAGACCAAAACACAATCTAGTTGGGGACCTTACTACTCTACTAACAGCTCTGGAAGGATCATTCAAACAGAAAATGAACAAAGAAATATTGGCCTTAAATGCTACATTATACCGAATGGAAATAATTGACATCTACAGAGTCTTTCATCCCAGAACACCATATTACACATTATTCTACAGTGCCCATGGAATATTGTCAAAACTAGACCATATGTTGGATCGTAAAACTAGTCTCACAAATTCACGAAGATTGAAATTATACCAAGCATATTCTCTGACCACAATGCTTTAAAATTAGAAATCAACTGCAATAAGGAAGAAACCCACAAACATGTGGACATTACACAACATACTACTAAAAATTATTAGGTCATGGAAGAAACAAATCTGGGATGCAGCAAAAGCAGTCATAAGTGGGAAGTTTATATCACTGCAGGGCTATCTCAAGAAATAAGAGAAATCCCAAGTTCACAACCTAAATTTACATCTTAAAGAACTACAAAAAGAAGAATGAAAGCAGCCCAAAGTCAACAGAAGAAAAGAAGTAATAAAAATTAGAGCGGAACTGAATGAAACTGAAAACAAAAAGACTATATAAAATATTAATAAAACAAAGAGCTAGTTCTATGAAAAGACTGATAAAATTGATGAACCCATGGCTAGACTCTCTAACAAAACAAGACATATCAACAAAATCAGAAATAAATGAGAAGTTACCACAAACATCACAGAAATATAAAGGATCATATTAGAACACTATGAAAGACTACATGTCACCAAATTACTTCAATAAACTAGAAGAAATGGGTAAGTTCCTAGAAATATATAACCTTTCTAGACTAAATCATGAAAATTCAAAAAATCTAAATAGACCAATCAAAACTTAGGAAATTTAAATAACCACCAACAACCTCCCAAAAATAAGTCCAGGGCCAGATAGTTTCACTAGTGAATTTTACAAAACATTCAAAGAAGATTTTATACCCATCCTTCTCAAGTTCTTTCAAAAAATTGTAAAAGAGGCACTATTTCCTAAACTTTTTATGAGGCCACCATAACCCTGATACAAAAATGTGCCAGAGATAACACCAAAAAACTACAGACCAATATCTCTGATGAATACAGATGCAAAAATTCTAAACAAAATACTAGAAAATCAAAAAGAGGACACATCGAAAAAATAATACAACATTATCAAGTGGGATTTATTCCAGGGGCACAAAAATGGTTCAACATATACAAATCAATCAATGTTATATACCACATTAAGAAAACATAGGATAAAAGTCATTATGATTGTATTAATAGGTACAGAAAAAAGCATTAAGGATACAATATACATTTATAACCAAAATACTCAATAAAATGGGTATAGAAGGAAATGGGTACAGAAGGAAATGGGTATAGAATGAGTACATCATCATAATAAAGGCCATATACGATAACCCTCAACCAATGTCATAATCAATGATGAAAAACTGAAAGCTTTTCCTCTAAAATCAGGAACAAGACAAGGATGCCCACTCTCACCACTCTTATTCAGCATTGTTCTGGAAGTCCTAGACAGAGCAATCAGGCAAGAAAAAGGAATAAAAGGCATCCAAATTGGGAAGGAAAAAGTAAAAGTGTCACTTTTTGCAGGTGACATGATTCTGTAATAGAAAACCCCAAAGACTCTACCAAAAAATTATTAGAAACAATAAATAAATGCAGTGAAGTTGCAGTATACAAAATCAATGTAAAAAATCCACTGCTTTCTATATAGTAATAATGAAACTTCAGGAAATAAATTTTAAAAAGACAATTCCCTTTGCAATTGCAACCAAAAAATAAAATACCTAGGAGTCAATTTAACAAAGGATATGAAGGGCCTATATACTGAAAACTACAATGCATTATTAAAAGAGACTGGAAAAGGCACAATGAAATGGGCAAATATTCCCTGTTCATGGATTGGAAGAATTGACATATTTAAAATGTCCATATTACCCAAAGCAATATACAGATCTAATGCAATCCCCCCATCAAAATCCCAATGACATTTTTTAAATAAATAGGACAAAAAAATCACTAAATTAGTATTGAACTACAAAAGACTCCTAATAGCCAAGGCAATCCTGGTGGGGGGAAGAAAAAAAGAAAGGAGGAGGAGGGGAAGGAAGAGAAGGTGGAGGAGGGAGGGGAAGGAGGGAGAGGGAGGAGGGAGAGGGAAGGGAGAAGAAGAAGAGGAAAGGAGGAAGAGGAAGAAAAGAAGAAGAAGGAAGAAGAAAATGAAGAAGAAAGAAAAGGAAGGAGGGAGAAGGAGGAAGAAAAGGAAGGAGGAGGAGAAAGAAGAAGAAGAAAGAAGAAGAAGAAAAAGAAGAAGAAGAAGAAAGCAGCAGCAGGCAGAGGTATTTCACTACCTAACTTCAAATGATCTAAAGAACAGCCATAATCCAAACAGCACGGTATTGGCAGAAAAACAGACACACAGAAAAATGAAACAGAATTGAGAGGCCAGCAATAAAATCACAGGTATACAGGCAAATAATATTTGACAAAGGAGCCAAAAACATACAATGGAGAAAAGAAAGGCTCTTCAACAAATGGTGCTGGAAAAATTGGAAAGCATATGCATGTGGGAGCCCGCCAGGTCACAGGGGACCAAGGACAGAGTCCTCCACTGTGAAAATGGTGGAGGAACTTGGTTTCTGGTCCCTGGAGCTGGCGGGTATCTTGACATTCTCCGGACCTTCTCGTTCTCAGCCTTGAAGGAAAGAACAAGATCTTGGCATATGCGTCATGTTCCAAGGAAATGATAGTAATGAGGACACCATTGTCCTCGGGCTAATGTTCCAAGGATATGAGAACATCCTGCCCTTTTGATAACTCTAGGGTATGTAACATTGTTTCTAGTTCCTTGCGGTCTTGCTTTAAGCCACAGCAGTTTGTATATAAGACAGTTGTTCCTTGAATAAAGTTGCCATTTGCCAGCAGAGCATTTGGTCCTCTCCATTCTTTCAGTCCCTCGCCTCACCTCACGACCACCCTTGCTGCAGCGGGCCACAGCATATGCAAAAGAATAAAACTAGATTACAGTTTATCCCCTTGTACAAAAATTAATACAAAATGAATCAAAGACCTACATGTAAGATATAAAACAATAAAGTACATAGAAGAAAACATAGGTACTAAACTTATGTGTCTTTGTCATAGAGAACATTTTATGAATTTGGCCACAAAGACAAGGGAAATAAAACAAAAATAAATGAATCAGACTATATCAAAATAAAAAGCTCCAACAAGGGGTTAATAATCAAAATATTTAAAGAACTCATACAACTCAACATCAAACAAACAATCCAATTAATACAGAGCACCTGAACAGATACCTCTCCCAAGAAGACATACAATTGGCCATCAAATATGTGAAGATATTCAATTTCACTTACACTATTAGGGAAATGCAAATCAAAACTACAATGACATACCACCTTACACCTGTTAGAATGGACAAGACAGGTAATAACAAGTGTTAGGTTAAGGATAAAGAGAAACCTTTATTCACTGCTGGTGGGAATGTTAAACTGGGACAGCCACTTTGGAAACAGTACAGTGGTTTCTAAAAAAACTGAAAATAGAGTTACCATATGACCCAGAACTCCCTCTTCTGGTTATCTATCTGAAAAATTCAAAAACATTTATTTGCAAATATATATACACCTCTATGTTCAATGCAGCATTATTCACGGTGACCAAGACATGGAAACAACCAAGATGTTTTTCAATAGAGGACTGGATAAAGAACATATGGTACATATATACCATGGAATACTACTCAGCCATATGAAAAGGTGAAACATTGCCATTTGTGGTAATATGGGTGAACCTTGAGAATATTATGCTAAGTAAAATAAGCCAGGCAAAACAAGCTAACAACCATATCATTTCACTCACATGTAGGATTTAAAACTGAACTCAGAGACAAAGATAGACAACAGTATGATGGTTACCAGAGGGAAGGGGGTGGAGGTAGTAAATGGGGCCAAATATGTGTGATGGAAACTTATTTGACTATGGGTAGTGGGTACACAGTGCAATCTAAAGATCATGTTTCATAGTAATGTACACTTGAAACCTATACGACTCTGTTAACCAATGTCACCCCAAAATATTTAATAAATAAAATATTCACTAGATGGCTTAAGAGTGAACTATTAAAGAAAGAGCAGTGAAGCTGAATAAAGATGAATAAAAATAACCCAATTTGAAGAAAAAAGGAAAGAAATTAATGAAAAATTTAATAGAGCCTCATGGATCTTTGGAATAATATGATATGACCTAATGTACATATAACAAGTCCTGAAGGAGACTGGGGTAGAAAAAATACCTGAAGAAATAATGACCAAAAAGAGTGATGAAGTACACCAACTACAAATCTAAAAACCAAAAGATTAAAAACTTTTACAATGTATTCTCCAACAGGACAATTAGACTAAATTAAAAATTAATAATAATGAGATATCTAGAAAACCTCCTGGTATGAATATCAAATTAGGTAACACATTTCTTTATAACCCATTGGTCTAGGAAGAAATCAGAAAGAAATTTAAAAATACCTCAAATTGTACTATAATAGCACATCAAAATTTGTGGAATGTGGCCAAAACAGTACTTAAAGGGGGAATCTATAGTATTAAATTACTATATCAGAAAAAAAAGAAAGATTTAAAATAAATTATGTAAGTTTTCACCTTAAAAAGCTAGAGGGAAAAACAGCAAATTAAATCCAAATTAAGTAGTGGGAAAGGAATGATAAAGACCAAAGTGGAAATCAACATACAACACAGAAAATTAACAATGCTGAAAGTTTTTTCTTTTAAATGACTAATAAATAATAAACAACTACCAAGAGTAATTAAGAAGAAGAGAAACACAAATTAACAACATCAGGAATAAAAGAGAAGCATCACTATAGATCCTACAGACTTTAAAAGGAAAATAAGGGAATATTAGGAACAACTTTATACCAATATATTTGGTAACTTAAATAAAATGGGCAAAATTCTTTTAAAAACAGTACTTAAAAATAACTCAAGAAGGAATAGAAAATCTGAATGCCTCTAGATATATTAAAGAAACTAAACACATATTTACAATGTCCTGCAAAGAAAACTCCAAGCCCACCTGACTTCACTGGTATATTCTGTCAACCTTCAAAGAAGACAGTATCAACATTACACACACCTTTTCAGAAGAAAAGAATGTTTCCACCTTATTTTATGAGCCAGCTTAAATTAACCCTGATACCAAACTCAGACAAGGATATTTCAAAAAAAGTTACAGATCAATAGCCCAAATCCTCAACTGTATAATTAAGTGGGGAAAGGATAGTGTTTTCATCAAATACTGCTGGAATAGCTAAACATATGGAAAAATAAATATTAATCTCCCTGATACAATCTATGTGAAATGGATCAAACACTTTAGTGTAAAACCTAAAGCTATAAAATTTCTAGAAGAAAACATGAAAACAAAATTTTTGCAGCTTTGGGAAAACACAAGGATTTTCTATGTGGGACAAAGAGAACGTTAAACATAAAAAAATATTTTTATTAATTGGACCTACCATAATTAAAACTTTCTGCTCTCTAAGTTAGAAGTTCATTAACAAGAGAAAGCATAAACAAATTGTAGGATACTCACACAATGAAAAACAACTCAGAAATTTTTTAAATGAACTACTGAAATACAACATGGATGAGTATTGGAAACATCATGTTAAGCCTGAAAAGCCAGACAGCCATAAAATAAATAATGAAATCTTGCCATTTGCAACAACACTGATGGACCTAGAGAGTATAATGTTGCATAAAATAAGACAGAGAAAGACAAATACCATATGATTTCACTTACATGTGGAATCTAAAAAACAAAACAAACGAACAAACAAAATGAACAAAACAAACTCAGAGATCCAGAGAACAAACTGATGGTTGCCAGAGAGAAAGAGGGTGGGAAGATGGGCGGAAAGGACAAAGAGATTAAAAAGTATAAATTTCTAGTTATAAAATAAGTCATGGGGATGTAATGCATGACATAGGAAATAATAATAATATAATTGTAACGATATAGAGTGACAGATGATGAGTAGACTTACTATGGTGATCACTCCATAGGTATATAAATGTTAAATCACTATGTTGTACACTTGAAACTAATACTGTATGTCTACTATAATTAAAAATAAATTTTAAAAAGGGCCAGACATAGAACAATACATATGAAGTTTAAGAACAGGCAAAATAACTTATGGTGGTAGAAATCAGAACAGTGGTTTCCTTTGGGAGATGGGGACTGGCTGTCAAGGGACAACAGGAGACTTTCTGAATGACAGAAATTGCTCGATCTTATCTGAGGTAGTAGTTACACAGGTATATACTTTTATTAAAACTAATCAAATTGTACACTTCAGATGCTTGCATTTTATGATAGCTAAGTTTTACTTCAATTCCTTAATATGACAACATGAGAAAAGAAATTTCAGTTCCTGCCAATTTATGTATTTTTTCATCTAGATTTCAGAGAAACCAAATACCAAGTAAAACTAAATTCAAGTAACCCACACAACTTACCTAAACTCAGTTATGAACTACAACATACCTAAAATGGAAGGTTAAAAAATTCATCCATTTAACATTCTACAAATTAGGAAAGGTACAGTCTCTACAGAAAGATATAACAAGGGCAGCAAGTTAGCCAGCAACAGGGGTTTTAATCTACCATTCTCTTCTTCCCTGTACTTCCTAGAGTTTTCAACTTTCAAGGAAAACCTACCAGAACCCTCTGGAAACCAAAACATGTCCATAAACTTCAAGGCTTTGCCACCAAAAGTTAGGCATAATTACTCCAGACAAAACATATCATCAAGACAATAGCCAGGACCAATTTGGAAGCAGTCGCTTCTTTGGTAGACCCCTCGAAGTCACTCTAGTCAGTAAGACTCACCCTACCCAACATTAACCCAGGATTCTAAGCAAACTGAGATGGAGATGAACTATTTGTCCAGCTGGCTACAAAAATACATGCATGAATTCTTTCTTGCTCATGCTAGCCTTTCCCTCTTCCTGTTTCTTTTCTTTTTCACACATGAACAAACAGTCACGTCATCATATGAGACAAGTGAACACTGAATCTTATGGGTAAAAAAAACAGATGTTCTGCAATTTTCCTTTGCAAAACCATGTTTCGTATTGGGTTATATGGATTTACAGCCAATGAAGAGATGTTAATACATTAGCTCATGAAGCGGGTTGATAAAAACTGGAAAGGAAGACACAGACAAGGCAAAGAGAAGCTATCCAGAAGGCTGCAACTGGAGAAGCATGACAAATGGGCAGCACAGTTTTAGAGGGTCCCGGCAGAAATGCAGATTGCCTGACTGGGAGACATTCTCCACAGCTGGAGCATCGCACACACCATCTGGAATTTTTTAAATCTGCTTTCCCCAGGTGATCAGATTCTCAGAGTGTCAGTGGAGATAAGAAAAGAAGTAATTGTATAGCTTAGAATAGCTCCAAATGCTCCCCAAATTAGTTAATAAAATCACATTTGAATCATTTTCAGCTTCTCCTCCAAATTGAGCCCCTACTTTTGTGTTGTTTCTCCACAAAGAATTGAATGGTAAGAGTTTAACTCCTAAAGGTTTTCGGTACAGTGGAACAAAACAGGATTCCCAGTGTGGTTGTCAAAAATGATGCTGAGACTGTCAGATCTGGTCCAAATTTCCCAAAACAGGCAAACAAAGCTTCATTTTTAGTCTCACTCTTCTTCACTAATTTTAGCACTGCTTTCAGTTATTGCCAAATGGAGAGACTGCATACTGAAGTCCCCAGTTTTCTTTCCCATGTTCCAAGCTCCAGATTTAAAATGATAAAAAATATATATAATTTTATTTTTTAATTATAATTGTTGTTCAAGTACAGTTTTTTGTCTTTTACTCCCATCATAGCCCACCCCCGAAGCCTTCCCCACCTTCCTCCCATTTCCACCCCTGTTAGTTTTTGTCCATGTGTCCTTTATACTTGTTCCTGTAAACCCTTCCCCTTTTCCCCTGAAATTCCCTCCCCTCTCCCCTCTGCTCACTGTCAGCCTGTTCTGTATTTCAGTATCTTTGGTTATATTTTGCTTGTTTCTTTGTTTTTTTTTTGTTTAGGTGCAAGGCTAGCACAATATTCACAAATCAGTAAATCTAATGCATCACATAAATAAAAGCAAAGACAAAAATCACATGATCATATAGGTAGATGTGGAAAAAGCATTTGATAAGGTACAGCACCCATTTATGATAAAAACACTCAGCAAAGTGGGAATAGAGAGAGCATTCCTCAACATAATAAAGGCCATATATGAGAGACCTACAGCCAACATCATAGTCAATGGACAAAAACTAAAATATTTTCCACTAAGATCAGGAACAAGTCAAGGTAGTCCACTTTCACCACTTCTATTCAATATAGTATTGGAAGTTTCAGCCACAGTGATCAGACAAGAAAAGGAAATAAAAGGCATCCAAATCGGAAAGGAGGAAACAAAACTGGCATTGTTTGCAGATGACATGATAGTGTACATGGAAAATCCTATAGCCTCTACCAAAAAACTGCTCAAACTAATAAATAAATTTGGCAAAACAGCGAGATACAAAGTCAATATCCAGAAATCAAAGGCATTTTTGTATACCAACAAAGAAGCAGCAGAAGCAGCAATCAAGAAAAAAATCCCATTCGATATAGCAAAAACAAAAATAAAATATCTGGGAATAAACCTAACCAAGGAGGTAAAAGACCTGTATGCAGAAAACTACATAACACTGAAGAAAGAAATCAAGGAAGACACAAACAAATGGAAACATATACCGTGTTCATGGATTTGAAGAATTAACATCATCAAAATGTCCATACTACCCAAAGCAATTTGCAGATTCAATGCAATGCCTATTAAAGTACCAATGGCATATTTCACAGACATAGAACAAACATTTCAAGAATTTACATGGAACCATAAAAGATCCCAAATAGCAGCTGCAATTTTGAGAAAGATGAACAAAGTAGGAGAGATCACAATACCTGATATCAAACTGTATTACAAGGCCACTGTAATCAAAAGAGCCTGGTACTGGCATAAAAAAAGGCACATACACCAATGGAACAGAACAGGGAGCCCAAAAATAAACCCAAGTCTCTACAGTCAATTAATATTCAACAAAAGGCAGCAACATAAAATGGAATAAAAATAGCCCCTTCAACAAATGGTGTTGGGAGAATTGGACAGCTACATGCAAAAAAATGAAACTCAAGTACCAACTTACACCATACACAAAAATAAATTCAAGGTGGATAAAAGATTTATATATAAGCTGAGACACCATAAAAGTCCTAGAGGAGACCATAGGCAGGAAAATCTCAGATATTTCATGCAGCAACATTTTTACTGATATGTCCTGTAGAGCAAGGGACATAAAGGAAACAATAAACAAGTGGGATATCATCAAAATAAAAAGCTTCTGTACGGCTAAAGAAATCAGTATTAAAATAAAAAGAGAACCAACTATATGGGAAAACATGTTTGCCAATGATACCTCAGAGAAGGGTTTAATCTCCAAAATATATAAGGAACTTACACGACTCCACTCTAAGAAGACAAGCAACCCAATTAAACACTGGGAAAAGGACTTGAACAGACACTTCTCCAAGAGGATTTGGAGACCCAGGAAAAGATGCTCAATATCGCTAGCTATCAGAGATATGCAAATTAAAACCACAATGAGATACCACTTCACATCAGTTGGAACTGCCATCATAAACAAAGCAACAAACAAGTGTTAGAGAGGTTGTGGAGAAAAGGGGATCCTTGTGCAATGTTGGAGAAACTGCAGATTGGTACATGGAAAACAATATGGAATTTTCTAAGAAAACTAAAAATGAATATGCCTTTTGACCCAGCAATTCCACTGCTGGGATTGAATCCTAAGAACCCTGAAACACCAATTCAAAAGAACCTATGCACCCCAATGTTCATAGCAGCACAATTTACAATAGCCAAAAGTTGGAAGCAACCTAGATGCCCATCAGTAAATGAATGGATCAAAAAACTATGGTATATTTACACGATAAAATTCCATGCAGCAGAAAGACAGAAGGATCTCCTACCCTTTGCAATAGCATGCATGGAACTGGAAAGCATTATGCTGAGTGAAATAAGCCAGGCAGTGAAGGAAAATATAATTTTAATAAGCACAACTATAAACCTTCATAATAATGAAAAGACTTGGTTTTCTTTTTTAGCAACATATATGTATCTGTAAATATAGAAGTAGGGTGCAGTGGGGGCTGGAGGTGTGAAAGAGAAAGAGAGAGCTTGCTGGGGAAGCAATAAAAGGTAGAAGAAAAAAAATTCTACCTTTATCTTCTGTCCCAACTCACTTTTTTTGAGGGAGCATCCTATCCTCTCTTGCTTTATATAAGAATTATAAAAGCAAACTTTGTAATAGGCCAGATCTATTATTGTAAGTGTTGTAAACCATGTGGGTTCTGTCCTAACTACCAAACTCTGCCATTGTAGCAAAAACCCATCATTAATATGGCTTTGTTCCAATTTGTGGAAGATGAAATGTGGATTTCATGTACTTTTCATATGTCGTGAAATATTCTTTTGATTTTTTTAGCATTTAAAAAATTTAAACCCATTCTTAGCTTACAAATCATACAAAAGCAGTCAACAGGCTATATTTAGCTCATAGGTCATACTTTGCCAATTCCTCTTTAATACCAATAAAGACCATTACTCATAGTGATAAGGACCAATACTCAAGATTCAGTTTCAGAACAGTACAATGGTTACAGAAAGAATCCCACATGATTCCTTACTCAGAGGAGATTTTTAATAATTGAAATGCTCCATCCTAACCTAAGGAACTATGGTAAACTTCTCATTCTCAGAGCAACAGATGCCAAAGATCTAAATAAATGTGCATCTAATATAAATGGCTTCTTCACTTTTAAACTTTCAAAATTTTTCTACTTTGCCTATTTAAATGGGCAAATATCTTGTTTCACTCTTTTTGGCATCAAGAAAGGGTAGTCTCTTGATGATAATAAACATTATCTACTAGTGCTTTACTCTGATGATGATAAAGGTTTATATAGGTACTGGTACATTTCTTTTTCTCTTTTCTTTCCTTCTTTCCTCCATTCTTCCTTTTTTTTCTCTTTCTTTTTCTCTTTCTTTCCCTTCTCTTCCTTTTTTCTATCTGCTAAGAAGTATTAGAAAAAATTTTGGCTTTTCCCCATGGTTGGATACAAGATACTGATTGTATATGAGAGGAGACCCCCTCCAAAAAAATTGAATTATCTTCTGGAGGGTGGGCCCCTTGTAATACAGGCTTCCTCTGCTAGGTGAGTGTTCTAGGAACCCATCTGTATCAGTGTGCCAGCTGGCATGGTTGTGAGAGGCTGTGTACAGCTTTAGTGAATTTTTTTGAAGACTTTTTCAAAATGCCTGCACATTTCATGATGGATGATTTGCAAGCACACCCACCCACACCACACTGTGTTTGGCAGTTTTTTACCAAAAACTGCATGACCCCTTTGCCCCACCCTCCCTAGTCACCCTACATTGCCCAGAGCAACTTTTTTCTTTCCCCAATGAAAAAAGTCCTCAAAGGGAAACATGTTGAAAGATGTAAAACAAAAAAAATGGCAGAAGCACTAAAAGGCATCAAAATTGATGAGTTCAAAAACTGTTTTGAGCAGTGGAAAAAATGTCTTGATAGGTATACTGTATCAAATGGAGACTACTTTGAAGGTGACTGAAGTTTAAACATGTAAGAATAAATACACAATTTCTTATAAATAAATTCTGGGTTTTGTGGGTTCCCCTCTTGTATGCTTGAACTATGAGATTTATCAGGATGACCATAGTAAGTTTTATAATGTATAATCACTGGATTATACACCTGAAACTTATATAATATTGTACATCAACTGTAACTGAAAAATAAAAACTGATTGAAAAACATTAATTTTTTTCCATTAGCTCTTTTTTAAAAAGTAAACTTATGGTAGTAGTAGGAGGTGATGAGAGAACTGGTAGAAACCACTCCAAGACTTCTAGCAGTTTACCACCAAAATCCTTATCAAGAGGTTTTCTGCATCAGTTAGAGACAGAGATGAATTTTATGAATTAGGAGTTGGAATCCTAACCACTATTGTAAGGGCATTGCTTTGTTCTATAATAGGATTACACTATGAGCAATGTTCTGTATCTTGCTTTTTCTATTTGATAATACTTTACTTTCTAGATTTCAGACTGGCTAGGAGGTGCATGCCAGTTACTACCAGTTTCCTGCTCCTCTCAAACCCCAGGTGACAGAGTGACTAGGGAGAATTTATATGACTTCAATCCATGCTGAAAAAAGTAAATTGCACACAACTAGTTCTTTCCAGTCAGAAAGAAGAGTAAAATGTACCATTCTTCCAACTTACCCTTACTTCCTCACAAATATTTGGTATCCAATAGCTGAATTTTCTTATTATTAAATGTTTTGAGGGCATTTTTAAATAATTTTTTCTGTTGCACTTCCCCCAGCTCTCCATCCCTCTGTCATCCACTAATACAAGGGCCTAAAGAGCCCTGTATCAGCATCATGGCTATCAAACAGGGCCAAAATCATAGATCTTGAACCAGGAGATCCACTGAGATTGCAGCCAGTAATCTGTCTATAGGCACAGTCAATGATCAGAGCCAGGAGTCATGAAGTAAGCAAAGTTAATATCCAAAATCTGAGCCAAGAACCATAAAACAAAGTTGGCAAGGAGAGGCAAGGAAGGGAAATAGGTGTCAAATGTAAGCCAAAGGAGTTACAAACACCTCATATCACCAAAACCACCAAGAGCCCATTGCAAAACTATTACTGCTGCTTTAGCTACAGCCTTATTAGACTGTCGACCAATGGCTGGGCCCTGAGGAGCAGTCAGTTTGGAAGGGAACATTCTTTGTTCTGTGGCTCTCTAGCCAATCCACCTATCTTTCTATAGTCTCCTTTGCTATGGTGTGCATTTCTGACAAGGCAGGCTTAGATATGAGTCCCTTCCTCCTTGGGCCAGTCGTTTAAGCTCTATGTACTTCAGCTGGCTCATCAGGACGATGATGATGATAGTAATTCTTACATTTATGGATTTAAGAATCGCATGTGAAAATCTTAAAGATTTCACAAAATAAAAATAAATTTTTGTAAGGCACACTATAAACAAAGTTAAAAAATAAATGTTAAACTTAGAGAAAATAAAAGTATTTAACAAAAAATGTTAATATCCCTAATAATTCAAAATTCTACAAATAAATATGCAAAATACAATTAACACACACAGAAAAAGTGGCAAGGCATTTACAGGCAATTCACTGAAGAAATACAAGATATTCAACTTCACTAGAAATCAAGACATTGCAAACTAAACAGAGGAATACTGCTTTTCAGTTTGACATAAAAGAGATGGATAAATACCATGTTGGCAAGGGTGTGGAGAAAAGGATACTCAAATATACAATTGGAGGGAGTATAAACCTTTTAGGAAACCAATTTGTAACCTTTATTTTTTTTTTAAGATTTTTATTTTATTTATCTTTAGAGGGGAAGGGAAGGAGAGAAGGAGAAATATCAATGTATGGTTGCCTCTTGTGAGTACCCTGCTGGGAACTGGCCTGCAACCCACGCATGTGCCCTGACTGGGAATCGAACCTCAATCGTGTGGTTCGCAGGCCCATGCTCAATCCACTGAGCTACACCAGCCAGGGCTTGTAACCTTTAAAATGCGAATAACCTTTAACTCTATTAATTTTGCTGCTAGTATACTATCAACCAGAAATACTATTCTAAATTTATAAAAATACATATGTAGGATGTAAAGTAAAATAACTAAATTGTGATAAACACGTACCCATACATAAATATGTTATACTTTTGCTATATATGTTATTTATACACACAAATATATGTTTATATATGAATAGAAAAAGGTCTGGAAGTTTCACAACTGTTACCATTATCAATTCCTAATAAGTAGGATTGGAGAACATAGGATTGGGGAACATATGTTAAATAAATATGGATGAATGGATGGATGGATGGATGAATAGATATATAGATAGACAGATACATAGCTAGATAGAATATCCTATAATTTTCTCTAATGAAATATACTTCTTTCATAATTTTTATTTTTTAATTTATTTTTCAATTGTACTTGATTAAAATATTAAATTAGTTTCAGATATACAGCATGGTTATTAGACATTTATATACCTTACAGAGTATTTGCCCCATGGAATAATTAGTCTCTCATAACTTTTAAAGAAAAACTGTTTTGCAGATTATAAAGCAAAATACAGTTGTTATTATTCTTAAGTTATACTTAAGTTATTCTTAAGTTATACTTTATCAACTAAAAGAAATTTAAGGTGATATACAAATATAAAGTATTATTATTTTTAGCAGCATTTTAAAAAATTATTTTAGTTTTTCAAGTACAGTTGTCTGCATTCACACCCCACCCCAGCCATTCCCACCTTTATAGTTGTTTCTGAAAACCCTTCCCACTTGTCCCCCCATTATCTCCTCCCACCTCCCCTCTGGTTACTGTCAGATTGTTCTTAATTTCAATGTCTCTGGTTATATTTTTCTTGCTTGTTTGTTTTATTGATTAGGTTCCACTTAAAAGTGAGATCATATTTTACTAGCATCTTACTAAAATTATTTTTGAGTCAAGAACAAAAAAGTTGTGTCAATCCTATCTGCATTAAAATGAAGTAATTCTAGGTTTAAAGTATAGAAAAATAGCTCTTTTTAGAAAAAAATATAATCAGAGAAAATTTCCTTGTAAATTTTAGAAAGCCTTACCTTTTTTACTATTATGCTTAGAGCTTGATACAGACATTAATATTATACCTAGAAAATGACTCCATCTCTGACCTACATGCCTTCTAAAGCAATTAGCCCAAATTGAAATTTTCTTCTTTTGTATCTTCCCTTTTTATCATTTCTTCAGATCATTCTAAATTTGAACATATTCCTGTCAGGTTCAAGATCACCCGCTCAATTTTGTGAGATTAGCAAATTAAACATATTTCTTTTCATTCATCACTGAAGTTAGTATAAAAATGATACAAAATTTATCAATAAAACAAGAATTTCAATAAATCATGTTAATCTCAGAGGTAAATGGAGCCTTTAGTGCGCCCTTTGCCCCTTGTGGTGCCCAGTTATCCTTTGGTGCTGCTCCCAAGGTAGCCTGAGCTCCCTCCCAACAGAGTCTACTTTCAGGAAAGGATCTAAAAAACAAATTTAAACTCATGAATAAATGTCATACAAAAGAATCAAGCTGTAACTGCTTAATTTCAGAAATCAATTTTTTAAATTCTACATGAATATCTAATATTGCCAGGTACTATATATCACATGAACCAAAATTTATGGGCCCTGTCCTCACAGAACATAGAGAACAGATAAATAAGCAAGAAGTTCCACTAAAGTGTGGTAATTGCTATGATAACAGTTAAGACTTGGTGTTATGAGAGAAGAGGTCTAACAAAGTGCAAACAATCAGAGAATTCTAGAAGAATGAATATTTAAGCCAAACACTAAAGAGTGAGTGAACATCAACCAGACAAAGGTAAAGCAGAAGGAGCAATGAAGTCATGAAAAATGCCATCTTGATACCTTTAAAATCACATTACCCCATTCATCCAAAATACTGTATATGTCCAACCCTGACAACCAGTGAAATTGGGAACAAAATGCAAGCCTTCTAACTTCCAGTTCCTTTTACCATTTGGAACACTATTTCCCTCACTTTCTCCCTTCTCTTCAACTTCAAGTGATTATGGAAAACAACTGAAGTAGCAAAATAAGAAGTCAACGAAATACAAATGCAAGGCAGAAAGTGAATAGGTACAGGCAGACAGCTGTGGAAATGGTTTTGTAAGACTTTCTCTGGAGAACAAATGTTTGGGACAAAACAGAATTCCCAGCAACAGTGTAGATGCCCCTAAAGATTGTAGCTTTGGCAGGGCAGTAAATATTCAACCCCAATGTCCAAACAGAACAAATATCTGGATAGTCTCTGCCAAACCAAGATTAAAAGCTACTATATCTCCTGAAGTAAAAAATAGCCAGCAATAAATTTATCCATTTTCAGCTCAGCAAAACTTAGAGGGGAATTTATAACTTTAAATGACTCTGCTAGAAAAAAAGATCTTAAACCAATAACCTAAGCTTTCACCTTAAAAACAAAGAAAGTGAAGACTAAACTCAATCCAAAGTAGAGAAGACAGAAAATAATAAAGACTAGACTGCAAATCAATTAAATAGAAAGTAAAAAGCAATAGAGAAAATAAATAAAAACAAATGCTTCTCAGAAAAGGTAAAAAAAAACCTATCAAATTTTTAGCAAGACTCACTAAGAAAAACAATGAGAACACAGATCACGAAACTCAAGTATGAAAAAGGACATGTCGCCATTGATTCTACAGAAATTTAAAAATTATAAAGGTATATTCTAAATAATTTTAAGTCAACAAATTAGACAACTTAGATAAAATGAACAAATTCCTAGAAAGACATAAATGACAAGCCCTAGCTGGTGTAGCTCAGTGGATTAAGCGCAGGCCTGCGAACCACACGATTGTGGTTCAATTCCCAGTCAGGGCACATGCCTGGGTTACAGGCCAGTCCCCAGCAGGGAATGCATGAAAGGCAACCATACATTGATATATTCCTCTCCCTCTCTCCTTTCCTTCCCCTCTGAAGATAAATAAATAAAATATTTTAAAAAAGACATAAATGTCCAAAATTGACTCAAGAATAAATAGAAAATTTAAATAGACTTATAATGAATAAAGATACTGAAGTAGTAATTAAAAAAAAAAACTTTATTCAAAGAAAAGACCATATCCAGATGGTTTTACTGGTGAATACTATGACACTTTTAGGAATAAATAATACCTATCCTTCATAAACTCTTCCAGAAAATGGAGGAGGAAGAAACACTTTCCAACTCATTCACGAGCCAGTGTTCCCCTGGGAATACTCTCTTAAACCAGGTCTGAACAAAACAGGATCACAGAACTCAGTTAGTTCTGAAGTCTCTTGGTTCTAAATAAATTCCTAAGACCAGCTAGGAAATTGGAAATGCTGTCCAAGTACAGGTTAAGAAAGCTCTAGAACCAACCTGGATCTCAAAAGACCTCCAAGTATTTAAGCCCATCTCATAGGGAAATTGAGACCAGTTACTTAAAAAGATCATAAGGAAACTTTTTGTTTTCCTATCTCTTCCCAGAAAAGTTAGTAATGGCTCTGGTTGGTGTAGCTCAGTGGATTGAACATGGGCTGTGAACCAAAGGGTTGTTGGTTTGATTCCCAACCAGGGCACATGCCTGGGTTGTAGGCCAGGTCCCCAGTAGCGGATGTGTAAGAGGCAACCACACATTGATATTTCCCTCTCTTTCTTTCTCCTTCCCTTCTCCTCTCCTTAAAAATAAATAAATAAAACCTGTTTTAAAAAGTTAGTAATGAACTATTATCACTGGTGGGGCAATACTGGAATCAAGTCATGAGAGCTAGGCCTCTCTGTTCTCAAATCTACAGGTTTGGGACATCTTTCTAGGTTTAACTGCTATCTACATGTGAGGTACTACATTTGGGGAAAACAAATAATTGTTATAGTTTGAAAAAACATTTGAAAGTATATTCTGGTATAAAGGACACATGGACAGAGCCAAAAGGGGGTAAGATCGAGGGGGGGGGATGGTGGGGAGAAGTGAGGGCAGTGGGAAATGGAGACAACTGTACTTGAACAACAATTTTTGTCTTCCTTTTTAGGATTTTTTGTTTATTTATCTTTAGAGGGGAAGGGAAGGAGAGAGGGAGAGAAATATCAATGTATGGTTGCCTCTCATGGGTCCCCTGCAGGGAACTGGCCTGCAATCCAGGCATGTGCCCTGAACTGGGAATCCAACCACAATCCTCTGGTTCACAGGTCCACACTCAATCCAGAGCTACACCAGCCAGGGCTTGAACAACAATTTTTAAAAAGAAGGAAAAAAGTATGTTGTAAAAAAGAAGTTCTTCCCCCTCTCTTTCCTTTTTCTTTGCTTACATGTATTATATGCACACTATAGTTGTATCTATATAATACTAATACCTAACTTGACAGTTGTGAATGATGCTGAAAAGTGTTCAGCTAAGGTGGCATAAAATGACAAAAATAATGAGAGCCACACTGAGTAGTTACTTATTACTCATAGCTGTAATTGATCATCTATCTCATCTACTGCTCACACTGTCCATGTCTGCTCTCATCTAAAGAGTGACCAGAGGGGAGAGGGGAGGGAATTTCAAGGGAAATAGGGGAGGGATTTAGAGGAACATATATAAAGGATACATGGACAACAACTGAGAAGGGTGGAAATGGGAGGGGGGGGAGCAGGGAGGTGGGATGGGAGTAATAGAAAACTGTACTTGAAAAATAATTAAATAAAAAAATTGGAAAAAATAAAAAAAATTCAAACAAGTTAATAAAGCAAAAAAATAAAATAAAATAAAATAAAGAGGGTCATGCAGACACTGCAACTGTTATAACTGCACCAGCTTCTTATTTGGTAAATTGAAAAAAAAAACTATGCTTATTTGGAGAAGTAATATTGGGACATTTTGTCCCCAATAAAGACAGGAAAAGTGAGATAGAGGCAGAAAAACAAAAGAATCTACATATCTAGGTATGGAGTAGATTTGGGGAGAGTATGGAGCCAATTTTTTCAGTGTTATTGTCCACATCAATTTAGATAGAGGTGTCTAGAGATTTTTTTTAAAGAACACTTTTCATGAATTAAGAATGTCACACCATAATGGAAAAAATATACTAAGGATTAAATCAAAAACAAATTATGTAACACCAAAAGCATGACCCATAAAAAAATGGTAATTGAAATTCATCAAAAGTAAGAATTTCCACTCTTTGAAAGACACTGTTCAGAGAATAAAAAGGCAAGCCACGGACCAGGAGAAAATATTTGCAAATCACATAGCTGGTAAAGCTAGAATATATAAAGGTAGAATATATATATATATATATATATATATATATATATATATATTTACTAGAATATATAAAGAACTCCCAAAACTCAATAATAAATAAGCAACCCAATTTTTTAAATGGGTAAAATATTTGAACCTGCACTTCTCCAAATATGATATACTGATGGCAACTGAGCTCACGAAATGATGTTCAACAGCATTTCCCATTAGGGCAATGCAAATTAAAACTACAAAGAGATACCACTATCTACTAGAACTCCTAAAATTACAAAGGTTGATCATACCAAGTATTGGTAAGAATGGGGAACAACAAGAACTTCCATATAGTACTAATAAAAAGTAAAATGATTACAACCTATATACAGAAAACAATTTCTTTAAAAGTTCAGCACATATTTGCCAGAGATTAGAACCACTACATATAGAAAATAGTTTATTTAAAAGTTTAACATATACTTGCCAGAGAAATAAAAGCATATATCCATATAAAGACTTGTACAAAAACATTCATAGCAGTTTTACTTGATTGTCAGAAACTAAAAACAAACAAACAAAAACATATCCACCAACAGGAAAATGAGTAACCTAATCATGGTTTACTGATACAACACATTATTACTCAGCAATAAAAAGAAATGCACTATTAGCATTATGCTGAGTGAAATAAGCCAGGCAGTGAAAGACAAATACCATATGATATCACCGTTAACAGGGATCTAAACAAAACAAAAAAGCAAGCAAAATATGACCAATGACACTCAATTACGGAACAGGCTGACAGGGTCCAGAGGGGAGAGGGGAGAGAATCACAGGGGAAAAGGGGATGGACTCACATGAACAAGTATAAAGGACACATGGACAATAACTAAGGGTGGGGGATGGAAATGGGAGGGAGGTGGGGAGCATGGGGCAGGGGGCGGGCAGGGTTGGGAATATAAGACAGAAAGCTGTACTTGAACAAGAATTAAATTAAAAAATTATTTAAAAAAATATGTGCAACACAGACAAATCTCTAAATAATTACACTTAAAGTAGCAAGCCAAAAATGTACATACTGTATTATTCCATTTATATAATTTTTAAAAATGCAGTCTGAAGTTTAATGACAGAAACACGTCAGTGGTTGCCTACAGATGGAGGAGCCAGGGTGAAGTGGAAAGAAGGTATTACAAATGGACCTGAGGGATATGGAAGTGTTCATTACCTTGACTGCGGTGAAGATTTCACGAATGTATATAAGTGTTAAAATTTATAAAATTTTATGCCTTAAGTATGTGCAGTTTATTGTATGTCAATAAAATAAAGTTTTTATTCTGTATTTTAATCTCTATCTTAATTCTTTCAGTTACCTTTTTCTAAGAAATTGCTGTTTCTTGTAATAAGATACTATACAGAAACTAGTCATGTGAAACCCAAGGTATATTTCAGTGTCAGCTGTCATCCTCATTTTACAGAGAAACAAACTGAAGACCAAAGTGGATAAACAACTTGACCAAACCCAAGATTATAATCCAGGTCTGTCTGGCTCCAAAGCACATGTTCTTCATATTGTTATAATCCATGGGAAAAGTGGAAAAACATGGTATGGACATGACACTGTAATTATCTAGAAAGAGCAAAAATGAGCTGTGGCCTGGTAGCTCAGTTACTTAGAGCATCATTCCAATATGGCAAGGATGAGGGGTCAATCCCTGGTCAGAGCACGTACAAAAATCAACCAATGGATGCATAAATAAGTAGAACAACAAATTGATGTTTCTCTCTCTCTTCCTCCCCACCTCCCCCACCGCCTCTCTAAAATCAATAAATTTTACAAAGAGTAAAAATAAAAATACTTGTTTTAAGATATTAAGAGATAATTTCTTATTGTAAAAGGTTTCATTTGGATTTTAAAAGTTATCAACCTAATGTTCTTCGTGTGACATCTACTTTGATGTACCCAGTTTAAACTATCTTGGCCAAAAAAACAATAATACCAATAGAAAATGCTCTTGTTGCTTCTTAATTATCTAGTTAACAGTATAAACCAGGCCTATGAAATGTGGGAAATAATGGCTCTGAGGACAAACACCATAATATCCTATCAGGGTGACGGTATCTTTGGCATTGACTCTGGAGAGCCTGGAACCACTTTTAGGAATGTGAGAAAATAATGTTTAGAGTTCATCACATTGTTTTACTTGGCATTATCCTGACACTACTCAATCATTTTATAAATCTGAGTGATGTTAAGTCTACATGTTTCTGGTTTAGTTCCACTTAGCAAATCAAAGTGCTATTTTATGAGTGCTACATGTCCTGTTTCCATTGTGATGAGACAAAAGGAACAGACTTCAATTATAGAAGAACATCCTAACATTGAAAATCAGAATTCACATCACAAGGGATGTGCAACACTGGTAAAGACTGCCAAAAATACGGATTCTTCCCTACTGAGTTTGATGAAAACAGTATCCATCTATCTTTTTTTAAAGTATATTTCCTTTACTATGCTATGACAGTTGTCCCATTTTTTTCTCCCTTTATTCCCCTCTGCCCTGCACCCCTGCTCCCACCAGCATTCCCACACCTTAGTTCACATCCATGGGTCATACATATAAGTTCTTTGACTTCTCCATTTCCTATACTATTCTTAACCTCCCCCTGTTTATTATGTACCTACCTTTTATGCTTCCCTGTTCTTTCTTTTTCCCGAATTCTCTTTGATCTTCTTCCCCTCTGATAACCCTCCAGGTGATCTCCATTTCTGTGATTCTGACCCTGTTCTAGTTGTTGCTTAGTTTGTTTTTCTTTGTTTTTTTTTTTAGGTTAAGTTGTTGATAGTTGTGAGTTTGTTATCATTTTATTGTTAATATTTTTGATCACCTTTTTCTTAGGTAAGTCCCTTTAACATTTCATATAATAAGGACTTGGTGATGATTAACTCCTTTAACTTAACCTTATCTTGGAAAAACGCTTTATCTGCCTTTTCATTCTAAGTGATAGTTTTGCTGGATAGAGTAATCTTGGATGTAGGTCCTTGCTTTTCATGACTTTGAGTATTTCTTTCTAGCCCCTGCTTGCCTGCAAGGTTTCTTTTCAGAAACCAGCTAAGAGTCTTATGGGAACTCCTTTGTAGGTAACTATCTCCCTTTCTCTTGCTGCTTTAAAGATTTCCTCCCTATCTTTAATTGTGGCCAATGTAATTATGATGCTTCCTTGGGTTCAACATTCAGGGGACTCCAAGCTTCCTGGACTTTCTAGAAGTCTATTTCCTTTGTCAGATTGGGGAATTTCTCCTTCACTAAGCCTCTCCTCATTTTTTTGAATTCTTGTTTCTTCATTCTGTTCTGGTTGAATATTTCTTCCTTCTGCTCCAAACCACTGATTTGAGCCCCAGTTTTCTTCCTATCACTGTTAGTTCCATGTACATTTTCCTTTATTTCTCTTTTCATAGCCTTCACATTTTCCCTCTATTTTTTGACCATAGTCAACCATTTCTGTGGGCAGCCTGACTACCAGTGTTTTGAACTCTGCATCCAATAGGTTGGCTATCTCTTCATTGCTTAGTTCTATTTTTAGAGTTTTAATCTGTTCTTTCATTTGGGCCACATTTCTTTGTCTTGGTGCACCTGTTATATTGTAAGGGGCAGAGCCTTAGGTATGCCAGGGTGGGGAAACCTGTCCCTGTATTATGGCGCTGTATGTGGAGGAGGTGTCAGAAAGGGAACAATGCTGCTTGCTCGGCTCTCAGCTGGCTTTCAGTCACTTCCTCCACGACCCACAAACAAACTGGGCTCTTCTGGTGCTGATTCCCAGGTGGGTGGGCTTCTGTATGTTCTAGGACCCTGTGGGTCTCCTACAGATCCAACCATCTCTCCTGTGAAACTGGGAGTTTTTCCCCCAGCTGCAGCCCTCACAGGTTTTTATAGCCAGAGGTTTTGTGGCTTTCTTTTCCTGTGCTGGTACCCTGGGTTGAGCAGCCTGTGTCACCCCCACAGTTGTTCCTCCTGGTTTATCTGCACACAAGTGCCTGACCACTCAGTCTTCCAGCAGCCACCTTTCTCACCAGGTCCTCCAGCCACCTTACTGCATGTCCTTCCCGCCCCAGCTTCCCATCACTGCCCTTCCTACCAGTCTGAATGAATGTTTCTTCTTTAACTCCTTGGTTGTCGGACTTTCTTACAGTTTGACCTTATGGAAGTTCTGAGTTTTTTGTTTGCTTGTTTGTTTTTAAATTTGTTGTTATCCTTCTTTTGGTTATGAGAGGAGGCAAAGTGTATCTACCTATGCCTCCATCTCGGCCAGAAGTCAGTATCCATCTTTCTAAGATTAAAGTAGTTTTCTGCCCCCCAAGAAATGGTGAACTAGATAACTTTAAGGTCACTATTCTAAAAAATTTTTAATTAAAGGCAACTGTGAAAAATGGGCATTTACAAGTAGCTAAAGTAAATCACAAAATAGGTCTAGAAGATTTTTTACACCCTCACTTTCCTTTTTTATAATGTCTTATGTTAAAACAGCATTTCACACTTTACAGTGAGTTTTCATATATTTCACCCCTTTATTTTTTTATTATGACATGGTATTCTAGATTTCCTACCTAAGTCTGAAGGGTAAAGGAGACAAGAAAACAGATCAGAAGTCTCAGTTTTAAATACAAATAATCTCAGATACTCACAAAGGCCTCATACATGATGAACATGTGGTTTCAGACAGTATGAAAAAAAAAAGGGAGAAGACAGCATAGATAGATAGGTTCAGGGCACACAGAACACTAACCAGCAGTAAATGTCTTTTCTTACTCAATCTAGACAGCACTATCACTGGGTACACTGTAGGTAATCTAGAAGATGGTGAGAAGTCCTCCATTCTTCTCAAGTAGCTTGCAATTTAATCTTCTTGAAAAGAGTTTCTTGAGAGAAACCCCAAGTTTCTTTTTCTCTAACAAATATGTTTCAGGGGCCAATAACAGAAAACAAAAATGTCTTGAGAAAAAAAACAAACATCAAAGAAGACAATGAGAATTTTGTAAAAGGTTGAAAAATCCTGAGCTACAAGACATTGTTCGTCTGCAAATCTGACCTAAAGATCTACAAAGCTGTATAGGAATCTGTGAAAGTTTTGTTTTAAGTAACTGCTCGAAGTCCTCTCCCAAGAAATGGTTACCCCATTTTCAATCTGAAATGAAAGTGACGACTATCAGAAAAAGGTCACAACCGGGTCAGAAGTCTAAGATTTGTTTGTCTTGTGCCCTTTTCACAGAAAACCATAAAACTCAATTCCTCTCCATCCTGAAATAAACGCTAGGCAGTGTAATGTTTCCATAATGTCAACAGAATGCCACAGAGAAGCATTTGCTTTTCTTGGTAACTAGCGTATTTAAGGGCCCTGAAGTCCATGTTTTCAATTCCAGAGAACTAAGGACAATGACAATAACTTCAAGCTTTTTCTCCCTCTAAGGAAAATGCTGGAGGACATTAAGACGTAAAGTGGCCTTCTTTTTTTAATCCTCATCTAAGGATATGTATATTATTTTAGAGAGAGAGAAATATCAATGTGAGAGAGAAACATGGATCAGCTGCCTCCCATACATGTCCCAACCAACTGGGAATCGAACCCACAACCTTTTGCTATACATGACAATGTTCCAACCAACTAAGCCACCTCACCAGGACCATGTTTTTTTTCTTTGCAAATATGTACTGGCTCCTTTCCCTAACAAACCACTTGATGCATATTAGTTCCCAGGTACATCAAAGGTCCTCACATAAGAAGGATCCAAATGTTCTCAGGGAATACGTTTTCCCTTATTCTCAGGGGGTTATTTTTAAAAGTTAGACATTTTTGCAAACAAGCCAACACTGAGCTTCCCTGGGGAACCACTTGATAGGCAGGTTGGCTCCACTGGTTAGACACTGATTTGAATGAGGCCAGTGATTTTAATTTTATCCCTCAATGAACAAAATTCTAAAAAAAGCAGAAACAAAAACAAAAGAACCTGGTAAGACTAGGGATAGCACTTCTTATAAATGCATGCTTCTGGTTCTCAGCAAACACAGTGACTGAATCTGAAGAAATTTAACAGAGTAGAATCTGCAAAAACAAGCCAATCAACTATCAGGCCAGTCAATACTGCCTAACACACAGAAGGTACATTAAAAAGTAACAAATTCAGTCCTGGTTGGTGTAGCTCAGTGGATTGAGCGTGGGCCTGCAAACCAAACAATCGTGGTTTAATTCCCAGTCAGGGCACATGCCTGGGTTGCAGGCCAGTTCCCAGCAGGGGACGCACGAGAAGCAACCATACATTGATACTTCTCTCCCTCTCTCCTTTCCCTTCCCCTCTAAAGATAAATAAATAAAATCTTAATAAGAAAAGTAACAAATTCAGCAGTGAGAAAGATCAGCTTTGATTATTTTGTAGTTCTGCCTCTCCTGGCCTATATCCTTCACATTTCCCACTCAAAGTATACTGTGACTGCTAACTTTCCTCTCTGCCTCTAGCACCTCTCCTTTCTACCTCCTCCATTGCCCTTCATTAGGCATGCAGGTTTAAGGCAAAGTGAGGGAGCAGAGCAAGACAGATGTAGGAATCTGTGAGTGCATCCACAGTGAGATGCTAGGTGCCTCAGCACTGGCCAGCCACAAAAAAGAAAATCCAAGAGGACTATTCTCTTGCTAGTTGCTATGACTGCTCAATATTGAATCATGGATGAGAAAGGGAATTTGGAGCATATTTAGACGAACTCATTTTCAAAATAAGTAATGTGAGGTCCGGAGAGGTAATTTGTCCCAGTCTGTGTATTGGGGCTAAAAGAGAGGCCCAAGATTATTTCCCAGCACCACAGTTCACCAGGCTGGGACTAGCTGCATGCCTGTGCTAATAACATACAGCAACTTTAAATACGGGAAAACTACAAGAGCTGAAGGCTTCGTGTGTCTCTTTCTCACCCAAAGATTTCATATCACCCTTTCACCTTGAATCCTTTCTATGATAACCATCATATTGGTTCATAAACATGTTTATTTAATATTAAAATGCCTGAATTGGGTAGAATCATATTTATTAAAAGTATTGAAAATGAAAAAATAAACACTACATGTGAGTAAAAGAGGCTTAAGAAAATATCTGTGAAACTATTTTATTAAGAGAAATGAATGGAATTTTATCCTCAGATGAACTGAAATTAGACAAAAACACTAAGAAATGCAAAGTGTTTTCAGAGCAGAATCCAAATTCCTCAGCTTGACATTCTAGGGCCAAAACTTAGTCCTAACTATTTTATCTCCACTATTACTACTCAATGTACCCTATGTTCTAACCACACCAGACACCGCACTGCTTCCCAATATCATTATCAAGCACTTGCCTCATTCTTTTCCCTGGCTTATCCCTTCACCTGGAATACTGTTCTCATTATTCTACCTACACTTCTGTCACCAGTCAAACCACACTCATTTTCAAAGTACATCACAGATGATCAGTCCACTTGGGCCCTTACCAAGATAGCAGGCAAATGTGAACATCTTCTTTCCCACTTTATTATCTCCCAGAGTTTATTTATATGTATATTATATAACTTTCCACACTCTGTCTTCTATGCATAGTATACTATGTCTACTCCTATCATAAGTAGCTGGATAGCCAAGACTGAGTATTCAGCTTAGAATACCAGCCCTGAGACTAGCTTTAAGGAGTCAAACAGTAAACGTTTCTTTAACTGAATTGAAGTTAGGTATAAAGGAAATACTATTATTATAATCAGCATTAAACAACCTAAATATGGTAATACACAAGAGTATTTCCATCTGAAGAGTTTAAATGATGACCTCTACATGTATTTAAATTGGATTTCTTATAGAAAATAACTTTTTCTAATCTCATCTTCCAAAGGGCAAATGTGTTCTTGTGACTGTGTCACAAAATGATGTCTCGCTTATATTTACTACTATGCATAAAGAGAACCAACTTCTCTCCTTCTGAGGACTGACAACTGCTCAATTTCCATCCAACCCTGAAACCAGAAGATCATGCAATAGACTGTTTTCCCATTTGTTGAGTTCAAAAGATTACTAACAATTCTCCAACTCTAGACACATTCATTGTGGAAAACGTATCCAACAGTAGGTGAAATGTAGCTAGTTTGGAAAGTGTTTGGTTTTCTCTGTATTATTTCACATCTAAAAGTATAAAATAAGAGTGCTTTTGGAACATTTGGGTTTAGAATTTTAATTCCACTGCATTTAAAAGTAAACAACAGGCAAGGGATTAAAACTTCACTACAGCCATCTCCTACAGGTTTGAAAAATCATGTGTACTCTTGAAAACACATTTGCAGATCACAAATGTTTGTAAATTTAGAGAGTAATGGGCAGAACCCATATTTTGCATCCCTAGGACATCTTAATCCATCAGTGTTGACATTACCACAGAAAAACTTCCCTTTCATGGTTAGTAGCTTGTGATACTTTCTGGCATCCCACACAGGGAATTATTTAATTTAATTTCTAAGGGCCAGATCCTGCCCTTGGATATGTGTAAGCAATAAGTATTGACGTCAATGGAAATTCTGGGTATATATCTCAGGGCAGACTATGGTCCTGTGCATATTCCTAACATGACTGCTGAAATTCTCTTTGTTAATACTGGTTTAATTTGTCTCCCTTTCTCTTAAATGTGCACACAATACCAGAAGTGATATATGAAGGCCTTGATCAAATGAAGAGCTTTACAGCTGGCTGGGATGCTGGGTGGCTTTTGGCCTGAAGAAAGAACTAGATTTTAAGTCCTTTATGTTCCCTAGTCTACTACTGCCCTGATGACCAGCCTAGTGCAATATTTTTCATTTCCAGTTCCATCTCCTAAAGAGAAAATAAAACTGAGATTTTGATTAATTTTAAAAAACAGGTGTTAAGAGTACTAAAATGAAAGCTGCACACAATTCCAAATCATCTAGACTGTCTTTGGCCACTAAATTGTTGTATTTTTTCTTGTTTTTTATTTGTTGTTTTTCACTGAATTGGAACTATAAAACTCAACTCCTAATAGTTTTCCCTGCCCTTGAAAAATATTTTATCTTGTGTGGCAATTCTTAACCAGATTATTAAAACCCAACTCAAAATCCTCTGATGCTTTTTGGTTATTTTAGGATCATTATTCCAACTTGAAAACTCTCCAAGACCATAAATCATCTGTCCCCTCCCATACCTTGGTTCCCAGACTTCCCTTCTCATAAATCCTCTGAATGCATATACCTATTACACTCCTCTTGCTCACCCTTCTCCAGCCACACTGTGCTCCTGGCAGTCACAAGAAGAGCAGACTTGCTCCTGACTCAGGGTCTTTGCATATGACACTCCAATAGCCTGGAACATTCTTCCCCTACTCCCCTATTACCTGTATGACTTGCTCCCCAACTACTCTAGGCTTTCCCTCAAGGCTTGCTTCCCAGTGAGTTCTTCCCTAAAAACCCTACTTAAAATTACATACCTATCCCAACACTCCTACCTTCCTTTTCCACTTTTACTTTTATCCATAACACTTACCACCATCTAGCAAAGTATGAATTTTATTTATATATTTTAAATTTTTAAATGACCATTGTTATATTGTACAGCAATTAAAATAGCACCTGGCACATACTGAATCCCCAATAAATATCTTCTGAACGAATGAGGGAACTTGCTCCAGAAGAACCTGGAGCATTCAGGAGTTCTACGGCAACAAGACTTCCTCAAAGCAGTAAGTCATTATCAGAATATTGTCCTTTCCCAAGTATAAATTTAAATATCTATAAGTGCTAAATTAAATCTAAGTATACATGTTTAAAATGAGAAATACATAAACCAATAGATGAGTAGAATAAACAAATTTCAAAGAATTTAACATGGTGATCAAATATGCAAAAATATTAATAAATTTTCTAAGTCACTCTTTTATCTTTATGTTATTATTCCTAATTTCAATACTATTATTGAAATTTATATATAGGTTACAGCTCAGTTTTTTCAAATTATGATCAAAGATTTACCTGCATCAAAAACATTGATGTGCTGATTGGTAAAAATGGAATTTCCAGTCTCCACTCAAGAGCTATGGGGCTCTGGCCTACAAACACGCAATTTTTTCTAACAAGTTCCCTGGAAAATTCTTGATTTACTTAAGTTTGAGAACTACTGCTTTAATCCATCAGTTCTCAAAATTCACTGCAGCCATATCTATATAAGTCTTCCTTCCATAGGGATGGATTTTCCATCCATAGGACTCTGCCTGAGTCCAGATCAACTTTTAATGCAACCACTTGGATTTTACCCCAAAGAGAGATTTTTTAAAAAACTGTATTTTCTGGATGGGGCAACAAGCCAGCTTCTATCCATCAGCCATGAATAAATTGCCAGTGGCCAAGGGCACACTTAGAGCCATCAGCCACATGGCATATGCTAGATGAGAAAGCGTGGGGGTCATTGTGTCCTGAAAATGATGTGGTTAGCTGACTCCACAACAGAAAGTGAGGCCATTAGCCCAAAGCTGGCATGGTGGCTGTCTGGAGAGTCTCCACCTCTGCCTAGCCCTTTCCTTCCTGAACCCAACACCAAGCAGCAAGACTGAGCCAATCCCCCCAAAAAGTGGGCAGTGGGAGCCTCAGTGGCACCAGCACACAAAGGGAATCCTGAAGAATAAGAGCTCTGTGACTTCCTCTATGGTGGCCTCTGCAGAACAGCACCCCAGAAAGATTGTCAACAAAGAACAGAGACATTGACTTCCAGTCAAGACAGAGGCATAGGTAAACATGGCTCCCTTCCTCTTACAACCACATCAAAATTATGAATAAACCATAATACAGCTAGAAAAGTCAGAAATCAAGCTGAATAGAAGTCCGACAACTACTGAATTTAAAAAAACCACATCCATCCAAACTGATAGGAGGGGCAGAGATGTGGAGATGTGGAATACGCTGGTTCCACATTCATACGTGGTAGATAAAAATTCAGAAGAGGACTTGGGAGCTAGGGTCACAGCCCCACCCAAGGTGCCCCCCAGCCCAGGGTTCCACTGCCAGGAAGATAAGTCCCCATAACTTCTGGCTGTAAAAACCAGTGGAGATTGAGTCAGTAAAAGAAACTGCTAGATTATCAATCAGTTCCTCTTAAAAGATCTGCACACAGACTTACTCAGCCTCACTCCCTCTGAGCTCTGGCACCAAGATAGCAGCTTGAAAGGTACCAGTGGCATACAAAGAGGAACTGAAGTGTCTGGCATCAGGGCAAGAGATGCAGGACAGCCTTCTCCCAGACAGAACAGAGGCCATTGTTCTCTTTCTAAAACTTCTCCCCTAAAGAGCCACACAGTCAGAGGCAGGAGCCATGTCTGAAACTCCATCAAACTGGCTAACACTGTTTGCCCTACCCTAGTGTTTCCCTGAGGTTCCACCCCACCCAACATATGGGCCCACACAAGCTGTTAACAATAGCTTATCCATATGAATGGCTGGTATTGGCTCATCTTTCACATCTTCCTAAATCATCTCAAAGAAGCAACAACAAGCCTTTGAGAACCCCCAGCCCTCATACTTTATGCTAAGTGACCCCAAGCCAGGCACTGGCAGCAGCAAGCCTATATTCACAGCTTGGCTTCACCTAGGAATCTCCGAGCCCAATACAAGTAACAGCCATCAGCAGATTACTTCGTAGCTCATACATGGAGGCTCCAGGCAAAACACAGGTGGTGGCTGACCTTGGCCTGCACCACCTGGGAAACACCAGAGCCTGCACACCCAGAGGACAACTAGAGACCATGATGGAGTACCACCACGCTGCCACTGCCAACTAATTCTCCACAGAGGATGGAGGGTGGTGGTCAGTGGTCATGGCCAATCCTTGCAGCTGACTGGCCTGGGCAAATCTCTCCCATTGACCTGCCAACAACATTCAAGGCTCAACTACAAGAGGAGGGTGTACTCAGCTCACACGGAGGGTGCACCTTGAGTACCCAGTTTGGGTTACAGGGGAGGCCGTGCCACTGGACCCTATAGGACACCTACTATATTAAGCCATGCTACCAAGACAGCTCTGTCTAATATATAGAATCAAACACAGGGAGGCTGCTAAACTGAGCAAAGAAATGTGGCCCAAATGAAAGAACAGATCAAAACTTCAGAAAAAGAGCTAAACAAAATGAAGATAAGCAATCTATCAGATGCAGAGTTCAAAACACTGTTTATAAGGATGCTCAATGAACTTAGGAAGGACCTGAATGGCATAAAAAGACTCCGTCAGAAATAAAGGATACACTAACTGAAAGAAAGAACAATTTACAGGGAAACAAGAGTAGATTGGATGAAGCTGAGAATCAAATCAATGATGTGGAACATAAAGAAGCAAAAAAACAGGGGACTTCTGGCCAAGATGGAGGCATAGGTAGACACATTGTGCCTCCTTGCAAAACCAAAAGAAGGACAACAATTTTTAAAAAACCTCACAGAAAATTGAACTATATGGAAATCCAACAACCAATGAGTTAGAGAAGATACACTCGTCCAGACCAGTAAGAGTGGCAGAGCCAGGCGTGCAGGGAGGACTCAGTAGTGGAGGACCGGGGCGGGCAAGGCAGCAGCTGGCAGACCCGGCGCCAGATTGTGGAGCGGGACACACAGGGCTGCAGTGGTGACTTGTAGAGCAGGCAGTCTCACATTCACGTGCAGACAGACAAACTGGGAAGAACAATTGGGGAACGAGATAGACCTCAGGATCCAGAGCTCCAGTGTGGGGAAATAAAGCCTCAAACCACTGATTAAAAACACCTGTGGGGATTAAGGCGCCAGCAGGAGAGACTCCCAGCTTCACAGGAGAGTTCATTGGAAAGACCCACAAGGTCCTAGAATGTACACAAGCCAACCCACCCAGGAATCAGCATCAGACGGGCCCAATTTGCTCGTGGGAAGTGGGGAAAGTGACTGAAAGCTGGCAAAGAGAGGACCAAGTGCCACTGTTCCTTCTCAGACCCCTTCCTCAAATACAGCATCACAACACAGCCCTGTGGGTTGCCCTGCCCTAGTGAATGCCTAAGGCTCCACCCCTCACTAAGTGACAGGCACATCAAGACAAAAAAAAAATGTTCCAAATGAAAGAACAGATCAAAGCTCCAGAAAAAATACAACTAAGCAACCAAGAGATAGCCAACCTATCAGATGCACAGTTCAAAATACAGGTAATCTGGATTCTCACAAAATTGGTTGAATTTGGTCACAAATTAGATGAAAAAAATGAAGGCTATGCTAAGTGAAATAAAGGAAAATGTACAGGGAACCAATAGTGATGGGAAGGAACCTGGGACTCAAATCAACAGTGTGGACCAGAAGGAAGAAAGAAACATCCAACCAGAAAAGAATGAAGAACAAGAATTCAAAACAATTTCACTCAGCATAATGCTTTCCAGTTCCATCCATGTTGTTGCAAAAGGTAGGAGCTCCTTCTTTCTTTCTGCAGCATAAAATTCCATTGTGTAGATGTACCATAGTTTTTTGATCCATTCATTTACTGACGGGCACCTAGGTTGCTTCCAACTCTTGGCTATTGTAAATTGTGCTGCTATGAACATTGGGGTGCATAGGTTCTTTGGGATTGGTGTTTTAGGGTTCTTAGGATACAATCCCAGCAGTGGAATTGCTGGGTCAAAAGGCAAGTCCAATTTTAGTTTTCTGAGAAAATTCCATACTGTTTTCCATAATGGTTGTACCAGTCTGCAATCCCACCAACAGTGGACCAGAGTCCCCTTTTCCCCACACCCTCTCCAACATTTGTTGTTTATTGCTTTGTTTATGATAGCCATTCTCACCGGTGTAAAGTGGTATCTCATTGTAGTTTTAATTTGCATCTCTCTGATAGCTAGTGATATTGAGCATCTTTTCATGTGTCTCTGGATCCTCTGTATGTCCTCCTTGCAGAAGTGTCTGTTCAAGTCCTTTCCCCATTTTTTAATTGGGTTAGTTGTCTTCTTAGAGTGAAGTCGTGTGAGTTCTTTGTATATTTTGGAGATTAAACCTTTGTCTGAGGTATCATTGGCAAATATGTTTTCCCATACAGTTGGTTGTCTTTTTATTTTAATGCTGTTTTCTTTAGCTGCGCAGAAGCTTTTTATTTTGATGAGATCCCATTTGTTTATTCTTTCCTTTATAGTCCTTGCTCTAGGGGACATATCAGTAAAAATGTTGCTGCGTGAAATATCTGAGATTTTCCTGCCAATGTTCTCCTCTAGGACTTTAATGGTGTCATGGCTTATATTTAAGTCTTTTATCCACCTTGAATTTATTTTGGTGTATGATGTAAGTTGGTGCTCGAGTTTCATTTTTTTGCATGTAGCTGTCCAGTTCTCCCAACACCATTTGTTGAAGAGGCTATCTTTACCCCATTTTATGATACTGCCCCCTTTGTCGAATATTAATTGACTGTAGAGATTTGGGTTTATTTCTGGGTTCTCTATTCTGTTCCATTGGTCTATGTGCCTGTTTTTATGCCAGTACCAGGCTGTTTTGATTACAGTGGCCTTGTAATACAGTTTGATATCAGGTATTGTGATCCCTCCTACTTTGTTCTTCTTTCTTAACATTGCAGCTGCTATTCGGGGTCTTTTATGGTTCCATATAAATTTTTGAAGTGTTTGTTCTATGTCTGTGAAATATGCCATTGGTACTTTAATAGGTATTGCATTGAATCTGTAAATTGCTTTGGGTAGTATGGACATTTTGATGGTGTTAATTCTTCCAATCCATGAACACGGTATATGTTTCCATTTGTTTGTGTCTTCCTTGATTTCTTTCTTCAGTGTTGTGTAATTTTCTTTAACCTCCTTGGTTAGATTTATTCCCAGATATTTTATTTTTCTTTTTGCTATATCGAATGGGATTTTTTTCTTGATTTCTGCTTCTGCTGCTTCATTGTTGGTATACAAAAATGCCTTTGATTTCTGGATATTGACTTTGTATCCCGCTGTTTTGCCAAATTCATTTATTAGTTCCAGCAGTTTTTTGGTAGAGGCTATAGGATTTTCCATGTACACTATCATGTCATCTGCAAACAATGCCAGTTTTGTTTCCTTCTTTCCAATTTGGATGCCTTTTATTTCCTTTTCTTGTCTAGGAGTATATCCTAAGAACCCTGAAACACCATCCAAAAGAACCTATGTACCCTGATGTTCATAGCAGCACAATTTACGATAGCCAAGAGTTGGAAGCAACCTAGATGCAGATCGGTAAATGACTGGATCAAAAAGCTATGGTACATTTACACAATGAAATACTATGCAGCAGAAAGACAGAAGGAGCTCCTACCTTCTGTGACAGTGTGGATGGAATTGGAAGGCATTGTACTAAGTGAAACAAGCCAGGTGGTGAAAGACAAATACCATATGATCTCACCTTTAAGTGGAACCTAATCAACAAAACAAACAAGTAAGCAACATATAACCAGACATTGCAATTAAAAATGAACTGACCAGAAGGGAAGTGAGAGAGGATAATGGGGGGAGAAAGGGGAAGAGTTTTTAAGAACATCTATAAAGGACACATGGACAAAACCAAGGGGGTGGTGGGATCAGGGATGGGAGGTGGGGATGGCTGGGGTGGAGGAGAGTGCTGGGGGGAAAATGGAGACAACTGTAACTGAACAATAAGAAAAAGCAGTTACAGAAAATCAGAACCAGCTCCCTTTTTATAATCATTTTACTGATATAGATTTAAGAGTTTGGAGGCAATTTACATACAGGTTAATAATACTGTAACAATAATATTTCACCAACCATTTTTTAAAACCTGCACCAGCTAACTAAAGTACTAGAGATCTCATGAACTTGTATAAGAAAAGCAGTTCTGATTTTAGTATTAAGAGAAAACCAGTGTGAAAAAATTTTAAATAATTTCATTATACTTTAAACCCTTGCAATGTTTATAAGCTTTGATTATACAATATTTATAATTGTTGCCACTCACTTGAAGCTTACCACATAAACTGTGCACTGTGCTAAGACCTAAACATACATATTACTTAATCCCCACATCAACCCTATGAAATAGATACATTATTGGCCACATTTCATAGATCAGGAAACTGAGGCTTAAGAAGTTATTTCTCAAAGTCCATTGTTGATACTGAAATGAGAATACTAGTCCTGCTAGCCTTTTTGATCTCTAAGTTTTATGAAACTACTCTTCACTATTTTTCCAGAACATATCTATGTCCTTTTCTCTGGCATTAACCTGATATTCTAGGCATCTTTTGAAAGAGAGTATCTAAACTTTCCCTTAAATAGATCTGTTAGTTTTTCAAGAATATCTACACCCTTATATACTAATCAGTTTCTATTCTGACACTGTGATCTTTTAGAAATATTCATGATTGGTTCCAGCCCTTTATTATTTCTAAGCTAATTTAGAAAATTAGTTAGTTTCCCAAAATAGCCATATCCTCCTCTACTTCAACCAACAATATGAATAAATTGTAACAATTTAATTTCACATTTGCTATTAACTTTGTAAATTTTTTGAACTCAGAAAAATTGTTTACTTAATATTACAGGACATTATACAGGATACAACTCAGAAACAGTCAAATAAAACAGATGTATAAAGCAAGGTATAAGTGTAGGGCTTGGTGCTTCCATGCCCTCTCCGAATGTGCCACCCTCCCAGCACTTAGATGTGCTCAAGAACTTAGAAGCTCTCCTTTGTAATTTTAAATGATACTTTTATATTGACATTTATCCTTAGATCAATATTTAAGGCTTAGATCTAGCCCTGGAAACCAAGAACATATATTCAACTTCTTTTTCTCCATGAATCCTGGCATTGTGCCTTATATATAACTGATTTTCAGTTAATAAGTGATTGATAGATAAAAGACTACTCAAAATCCCAACAACATATTGGAATTGCCATGGGGCTTCAGAAGAACACTCAACGTGTATCTCTCAGAGACTTGCACACTGGGCAATTTTGTTTTCTTAGAAGGAGGAAGAGGAACAAAATGAACACTAAGTATCTATCTCTTAGATTCATCTTTTTAAGAGGGCATTCCATTAGCTTCTGCAAATACTAACTCCATCAAGACAGGACTAACTGTAAGAAGACCTTATTAGCAGCTTAAATGGTTTTTACTTTTTCAAATAAGACATAAAAATATAGCTCTAACTTCTGTAAAGTTAAACAGGCCATATTCCTCTCTAGATTAAGGAATTATAAATAGCTGAGGCAAACATATCAGTGACAGGCAATGCAGTGATATTGCATATCTCCCTGCTAAGAGATAGTTCAGAGCTAATGGTGAGTTAAAAGAAGGTACCATTATTTTCAGCTACAAGACAGAAAAAAACTAGAATAAAGAAATAGAGAGACACAAAACTAGGCAGCTGGAACACAGACTTGTGCTGAAAGGATTTGAGAGTCTGTTAAAAGTTTATTGCCTTCAGAGAAATTAGCAGAAAAGTACTGAAAAGGTATTTCATAACTGCAGACTAATAGGCATAAACTAAAAAAAGAAGCCACACTGAAAGTGATCTTGGCAACCCACAGGTAAGAGAAAGAGGAGACACTGTTTAGAGATTTAAAAAAATCATAGTTTACTTAAGAAACAGTATTCCTTTCACATTTAGAAATCTGTTTATTCCAATTTCTTTATAGATAATATTTCATGGCAAATTTCTATTATTACCCAGGTAGACAATTATAATCCTTTTAAAAATACAATTATCAATATATAACAAAAGGATACCATTTTCCTCCATTACCTATGCCTAAAAGCTTATCATCACCCTGAAAAGAGACCATATTAGCTACTACAACCCAGCCACCAGTAATAAAAATAGGAAACCTACAGAGAATTAAAAAGTGCCTCTTAAATTTTCCTGTAGCCTTAATCTTGTTAGGCTGAAGTGGTTTCTTAAAATGGATGTTCTTCTAAGTGATGCCTTTACTACAAGAACATAGAAGTCTCCATAAGCCATAAAGGGTCAAATGTTATGTTCCATTTTCAAAACAAGTAAACTATATCCCCTCACACATTTTATAATTCATATTCTCCCTTTAAGATTCAGGTAAAATATTCTCTTCCTTATTCCCAAAGCAGAATTACTCTGGGTTCCCACGCCTGAGAGTAGATCACTTACCCTCCTTGTGGTGGTATGCATCTGTCTGTAAATCACACCAACAGACAGTAGGCTCGTCTCATGCTAAAACAATGGCATATCACCTCCATATTGTTGAGTGTCTACCTCTGCATGAAACAAGGCAGCCCCTCAACAGAATTTTGAGGAGTATGTATATGAATTATTTAATTTAACAATCATTTTTCAGTTGGACAGAAGTTATTTCATTTCCAGGAAAGAAAACATTTTACAGTGTAGTGGGAAGAGCAATAAACTCAAGAATCTGAAACCTAGATACGTGGAATTTAGTCCCACCTACCCAACTGTGTGACCTTGAACAAGTAGCCTATAGTGTGGCAGGGTTGGGCTTGATTCCTAATAACACTCCTAGCTATACATTTATATTTAATTTCAAAAACACTTTTGTCTAGTTGTAAGCTTCTTGGAATTCTTGCCTAGAGCACCAAATGCAGAGATGACTTCAGCCAGGCAAAACAAAGTTATTCCCAGGGGATTCCAAGATGGCTGCAGAGCAGGTGAAAGCTATATTCCCCTGCTCCCAGCCCCAAACCAGACTCTCAGCTAAATTATAGAGCAGTCAAACAGAAGATCCAATGAAAGGCTGGCTGAACTAACATACCATAACCAAGGATTTATAGAAAAAGCTACATAGAGATCAATAAGAAGGATGGAGACACAGGAAGGGCTAGCACCCACACCCATGTGAGACAACTGAGTAGCTAGAGCGATGCCACAGCTACAAAATTCCCTTCTCCCCAGGCACATGGAGCCTTACCCCATACAGAGATCTCCAACTCAGAGCAACAGAGAAGGGAAGACAGGCCCACATAGCATGTGGTGGTGAAAGTCAGAAGGGATTCACTCAGCCTGGGAGATAAATGACTCTGGTAGAGGCCCAGATGTCACCTTCCCAGAGAGGAACACTCTTATTGCAATAGCACTCCCCTGGGTAATGCATTGCCTGACCCACAACTGCTGCGGAGGCCACTCTGCCCTGCTCAGGTCCTGTGGAGGGGGTCTGTTGGCAGCAGCCAGCAGTGACCTTTGGAACCCTCTTCTTCTGGGGAGGCTCTCAGCATAGACTCAGACAGTGACTAAATGGTGTGGCTTTAGAAAGGGGGTCAGTCTCCCCCATGTCAAGCACACAGCCGGCACCCCCCTCCCTCTAACCTTTTGGATCACTTGGCAGGCCCCATTCTGCTTAGTTTTTCCAAGAGGGGGATCAGAGTGCCCCACTGAGCTGGGGCTTTTGGGAACATATCTCCTAGAGAAGTTTTTGTCCAGGAACCAGGTGGATGGTGCTGGGTTGTACGGCTATATCACTGGGGGTCACTCCTGTTTCCCCTATAAGCTCAGCCTGTACTACCCCAAGAGGGGAAACAAGTGCCTGACCCCTCCTATAGGTACTTAAACAGGAAATTGGATCTGCCATTCCAAGTCCTAGATACCCTGTCACTTAATTCTGCAGAGGAAAGGGAGAGCTGCTAGAAGCTGGGACATTCAGAGTGTGAATCCCTTGGAGGCTATCGTCTAGGACCAGGACAAAGTAATTAGCCCCATCCTGCAGGCTGGCTGGCATCACCCCCAATGGGAGACTCTTCTGATCTCTCCTGAGCCTGGTGGCTCTACCTACATGAACTTTCTCCTGCAGAGAGAATAGATGGTTGTATCCAATCTGAACCTACAGTGCACCCATCCTGAGAGACTTAGAGTTGAAGTTCTGGCTAAAAGGGTGTGGTCTGGCTGTGCAGTAGGGGTTACCTTCCCATCACTAAGTGCCTGGCCACATGGCCTTCAAGTATGGGACCCAGTAGCCCCATCCCCGTGACCCCATTTGCCCTACCCCACTGAGCTCCCAACCTGTGGAAGGGTCTGTAGGTTGTGGCCAGCCTGAGCCGGCCCTACAGTCTTTCTTCAAAAGGCTCCGGAGGAAAATCAGATAACCTTAGGAAGGCAGAGTATCTGACAGATAAAGGCAGACCTCAGGGAGCCTTGGCCCTTTTACAGATCTGCACCCAGCTCTAAGCTGGAGGAAGCCGACCCTTATACACAGATTGGCCTGCACACCCAGGCCCAGTAAACACAGTCACAAACAGTGAACAGCATGGTAGCTCTAGACAGGTGGCCTAAAACCAGTTACATACATCTGATACTGACCTGTACCTGAACCCTGCCCAAGTGGAACCAGAACCAACACAACTAGTAGTGGGCTTCAGATCACACCACACCTCAATCCAACTAGGCACATAAGCAGCATACCCAAAGGGGGATTCCAGACCCCGCTGGGAACAACTCCGCCTCAGTGGGTCAGCCCCTGCACAGTGTCTCATACACAGTGACTGAGGTTTATCCTCGTAGTCAGCCAGCCTGAAGAGTTAACTTTACCCCTGAAAGGACCAACAGCATTCAAGACTCAACTACAAGACGGGGGTGAATGTAACACACAAGAAACATTCCAGGACCACCAAGCTCAGCTGATCTGGAAGTCTGTGCCACTGAGCCCAATAAGACAAGTTCATCATAACAAATTTGGGAGTCGCACCAGATCTAACTACTATATAGAGGGAAAAATAGGAAGACAAAGAAGTATGCCTCAAATTAAGGAACAAGGAAAAATCCTCAGAAAGAAAATTAAATGAAATGGAAGTAACCAAATACCAGATACAGAGTTTAAAACAGTGGTTATAAGGATGCTCAAGGACCTTAAGGGAAGAATGGATATGCTCAGTGAAAATTGAAAGAGATAGTAAGCATCAAAAAGGACACAGAAACCATTTAAAAAGTCAGTAGTGAAGAATACAGTATCAGAAATGAAGAATACACTAGAAGGAATCAACAGCAGGCTAGATAAAGGAAAAGATCAGCAATTTAGAGGACAAGATAATAGCACCCAAGCAGAGTATCAAAAAGACAAGACAATTTTATAAAATAAGGAAATAAGGAAAGTCTAAGGGAAGTCTGGAACAGTATCAAGCAAAACAACATCCACATCACAGGTGTACCATAAGAAGAGAGTGAGCAAGGGACAGAGAATGTATTTGAAAAAATAATGGCTGAAAACATCCCTAACCTGGTGAAGAAAAAAGTCATGCAAGTTCAGGAAGCACAAAAAGTCCCAATCAAGACAAACCCAAAGAACCATCACAAAGTAACAACATAATTAAAATGCCAAAGGTTATTAAAAACAAAGAGTCTTAAAAATAGCAAGAGAAAAGCAATTAGCTACCTACAAAGGAGCTCCCATAAGGCTGTCATCTGATTTATCAACAGAAACATTTTAGGCCAGAAGGTACTGGCATGAAATATTCAAAGGGATGAAAAGCAAAGAGCTATAAGCAAGACTACTATATCCAGCAAAGTCATCATTTAAAATTGAAGGTGAAATAGAGAGGGTTAAGATGGCGACAGAGTAGCACCTAGGGAACCCAGCTCTCGTGCATCTGGTGGAAAATCCGGGCAGATCTACCAAAGAATAACATAATCAATCAACAGTTCCCCAACATTTATGAAAATAGGAGACCAGAGAGTGTAACGGAGGAACGAAACAGCGGCAGGTCAGGAACGAATCCAGAAGGCCAGTGAAGACAAAAGTGGCTACACGCCCGCGGGAGGCCGCGGGCTGCGCCCAGGCCCGGGCGCTCCCAGGGCAGGAGAACTCTGGTGGAGCGTGAGTACCAACGAGAATTGGCGCGCAAAGGGGGCTGGCACCATCGGGGGAAACAGGAGCCCCGTCTGAATCCAGGGCCGGGGCGCCGGTGACGGAGTGAACTCTGGAGGGCCGGAGTCCGGTGGACCGGCGGCGCACTCCTCAGGAGAGAACTGACTCTCCCCTCCCCATCTAGGCGGGCAGATTGGTGCCGGACAGAGACCCGTGGGCGTGGGTTAACGTAGAGGGTGGCAACTGCGGACACTGCGGTCGCCAGCCCACCGGCCCACCGGCCCGAGGGATTTAAGAAGGACACTGTCATTACTGGTCTTTTGGGATTGGGCTGGGCTGAGAGACAGGCTTTGAGGAGAAGTCTCTATTGGGAAAGCCTGGGTCCCGCGGAGAAGACGGTGCCGGATACCGCGGGACACAGGCAGCCTCACGGGGCTGTGTGCGACCACAGACCAATCAGCAGCCCGCTAGCACGCACCTGCAAACCTGCCCTCAGAGACGCGGCAACCAGAAAAACTGATTTGGACAGTTTGAAACCATCAAAGGAAGGGTGCTTCCTTTTTTTTTTCTTTTTGCCTCCTTCTCTAGTGTGTGTGTGTGTGTTTTCCATTCCTCCCCTTTTTTTCTTTCTTTTTTTTTATTTTTTATTTTTTATTTTATTTTTTCTTTTTCTCTCGCAACCTCTTTTGTAATTAATCTCATATATTGTAAACTGTATTGTTGCTCTATCTTTCAATACTCTGTCCCTCATTTCTTTTCCTTTTTGTCTGGTTTTAGTCCTTCTGTTCTTCCCAAATTTCCCGCTTATTCCCCTTTTCTCCTGACTTTTGCGTGTGTGTGTGTGTCAGATTGTTTGTGTGTTGCGTAGTTGTCTTTTGAGGTGTATTATTATTTTTTTGTATTATTCTTACTCCTTTTTTCATTTCAAGAATATCTTTGTATCCCACCTATTTCTGTACAGGTTTTTTAATCCTGGCTGGGTATACTGTACTACCTGACAGGTTCCCACTGCTCCTTCCTCCACAGTGTTTTGCTGATTTTCTATACTTCACGTGCTTTCCTTTGCTATACTACCCAAGCTCTATAACCCCCATTTAGACAGATCACATAGAATTTATCACTTGAGTGTTCCTCTAATATTAGGGTAAATAAGGGCTGTTCTGTACAACAGTAATACTTCATAACACATCTCTCGGACCTTAGACCACCTTACAGGTGCCTCACTTCTATTACTCTATTTACTGACGTGCTACACCCAGTTACTAACCTGTACTGTCACCTTACCTCAAATCTGACCACCCGCAATGACATTGCTTTCTAGATAAAACTCACAAGCCCCCCCTTCTTAACAAGACACTTAACTTATACCCGCCCTTTCCTAAGAGTGGTAAGCTGGGTTGAAGAGCACGGTTAACTCTATACATAGTCAAGAGATTGTCTATTTCTTCTCTGCCCACTGTGTCTGTAAATAACATAAAATAATCTTCTGCTTTCATAAACCATTTTGCCTCCCCCCTCAATTGATCACCCACGCACAATAAAGAAATGAGTAGGTGGAAGAGAGAACACCAAGATACCTGCAGGAGACTGCACCACTGAATTTCACAGGTATCCTACCACAGAAGTTCACACCATAAACCCAGGGAACCAGAACAGATCAATTTAAGAAGCTGAGGACAACAAGAAGAGTATCACAAACAATGGGAAGACAAAGAAACAATCCCCAAATGAAAGAAAAGGAGGAAGCCTCAGAAAGAATGTTAGATGAAATAGAGGCAAGTCAACTATCAGATGTGGAATTCAAAGCACTGGTTATCAGGAAATTCAAAGAGCTTACAACGAGCTACCAGAAACTACAGGGGAGCTACAATGAACTCTCTGCAAACTATACCAACATGAAAAAGGAAATAGAAACCATCAGTAAAGGCCAAGAGGAAATGAAGAATACAATTTCTGAACTGAAGAACACAGTAGAAGGTATGAAGAATAGAATCGATATGGCGGAAGATCGCATAAGTGAGATAGAAGACAGGATAGAAAGAATCTCCCAGACAGACCAAATAATGGAAAAGAGAATCAGAAAAAATGAGGAGAATTTAAGAGAAATGCAAGACAACATGAAACGTAATAATATCCGAATAATAGGAATACCAGAAGGAGAGGAAGAAGAACAAGGGATAGAAAACCTACTTGAAAGAGTAATAACGGAAAATTTTCCTAAGTTGAGGAGAGATAAAGTCACACGGATCCAGGAATCGCAGAGAGTCCCAAGCAGGTGGAACCCAAAGAGGCCTACTGCAAGACACATCATCATTAAAATGGCAAACCTCCAAGACAAAGAGAAAATCCTAAAGGCAGCAAGGGAGAAAAAGGAAGTAACATACAAGGGGGTCCCAATAAGGTTGGCTACTGACTTCTCAATGGAAACATTCCAAGCAAGAAGAGAATGGCAAGAAATATTCCAAGTAATGAGAAACAGAGGCCTACAACCAAGGCTACTGTACCCAGCAAGGCTCTCAATCAAGATAGAAGGCCAAATAAAGAGCTTCCAAGACAAAAGAAGTCTAAAAGAATACGCTTCCACCAAACCAGCTCTACAAGAATTACTAAAAGGGCTGCTTTAAGGAAAGGAAGGAAAAGAGAGAGACAGAGAGGAACACAGGTACATAAATGGCAATGAATAAGTACCTTTCAATAATAACCTTAAATGTAAATGGATTAAATGCACCAATTAAAAGACACAGAATAGCTGAATGGATAAGAAAGCATGACCCACACATATGCTGCCTACAAGAGACCCACCTCAGGTCAAAAGACCATCACAGACTAAAGGTGAAAGGATGGAAACAAATTTTCCAAGCAAATGGACAAGAAAAAAAAGCCGGGGTAGCAATTCTCATATCAGACAAAATAGACTTCAAAAACAGGGCCATAAAGAGAGACCCAGAAGGTCACTTCATATTGCTCAAGGGAAGAATCCAGCAAGAAGACATTAACATCGTAAATATATATGCACCCAACATAGGAGCACCAAAATATATAAAGAAAATCCTAGAGGACCTCAAAAATGATATTGACAGCAACACAATTATAGTAGGGGATTTTAACACCCCACTGTCAAAAATGGACAGATCTTCCAAACAAAATATCAACAAAGATATTGCAGCATTAAATGACACTCTAGATGAAATGGACCTCATTGATATATATAGAGCCCTTCACCCTAAAGAAGCTAAATACACATTCTTTTCAAATGCACATGGAACATTTTCCAAGATAGACCACATGATAGGACACAAAACGAGACTCAACAAATTTAGGAAAATAGAAATCATACCAAGCATTTTCTCTGATCACAAGGGACTGAAATTGGAAACTAACCCCACAGGAAGAAACCAAAAACACACAAAATCATGGAGATTGAATGGTATGCTATTAAACAACGAATGGGTCAAGATAGAAATCAGGGAAGAAATAAAAAAGTTTCTGGAAACAAATGAAAATGAACTCACCACAACCCAAAACTTATGGGACACGGCCAAGGCAGTCCTGAGAGGGAAGTTCATAGCAATACAGGCTTACCTAAAGAAAATAGAAACATTTCAAACAAACAACCTAACCCGACGCCTCCAAGAACTTGAGGAACAACAACAGAGACAGCCCAGAGCAAGTACAAGGAAGGAAATAACCAAGATCAGAGCAGAATTAAATGACATAGAGACTAAAAGCACAATTCTAAAGATCAATGAATCCAGGAGTTGGTTTTTTGAAAAGATAAACAAAATAGATAAACCTTTAAGTAGGCTCATCAAGAAAAAAAGAGAGAGGACCCAAATAAACACAATCAGAAATGAAAGCGGAGAGATTACAACTGATACCACAGAAATAGAAGAGATTGTAAGGAATTACTATGCAGAGCTGTATGCCAAGAAATTTGAAAACCTAGATGAAATGGACAAATTTCTAGAAAAATATAATCTTCCAAAACTCAATGAAAAAGAAGCAGAAAACCTGAACAGGTCAATAACAGCAGCGGAAATTGAAGAAGTAATCAAAAAACTCCCATCGCACAAAAGCCCTGGACCAGATGGTTTCACAGGAGAATTCTACAAAGCTTTTAAGGAAGAACTAACCCCGATTCTTCACAGACTATTTCAAAAAATCCAAAAGGAGGGAAAACTCCCCAACTCTTTTTATGAAGCCAGCATCATCCTAATTCCAAAACCAGACAGAGACACAACAAAGAAAGAAAACTTCAGGCCAATATCGCTGATGAACATAGATGCTAAAATCCTCAATAAAATATTGGCAAATCGCATCCAACAATACGTCAAAAAGATCATACACCATGACCAAGTGGGATTCATCCCAGGGATGCAAGGATGGTTCAATATTCGTAAATCAGTAAATGTAATACACCACATAAACAAAAGCAAACACAAAAACCACATGATCATATCAATAGATGCGGAAAAAGCTTTTGATAAGGTACAACACCCATTTATGATAAAGGTACTCAGCAAAGTGGGAATAGAGGGAGCATTCCTCAATATAATAAAGGCCATATATGAAAAACCTACAGCCAACATCATACTCAATGGACAAAAACTAAAAGCTTTTCCACTAAGATCGGGAACAAGACAAGGTTGTCCACTTTCACCACTTCTATTCAATATAGTATTGGAAGTTCTAGCCACAGCAATCAGACAAGAAAAGGAAATAAAAGGCATCCAAATCGGAAAGGAGGAAACAAAACTGTCATTGTTTGCAGATGACATGATAGTGTACATGGAAAATCCTATAGACTCTACCAAAAAACTGCTCGAACTAATAAATGAATTTGGCAAAACAGCGGGTTACAAAGTCAATATCCAGAAATCAAAGGCATTTTTGTATACTAACAATGAAACAGCAGAAGCAGAAATCAAGAAAAAAATCCCATTCGATATAGCAAAAAGAAAAATAAAATATCTGGGAATAAACCTAACCAAGGAGGTTAAAGACTTGTATGCAGAAAATTACACAACACTGAAGACAGAAATCAAGGAAGACACAAACAAATGGAAACATATACAGTGTTCATGGATTGGAAGAATTAACATCATCAAAATGTCCATACTACCCAAAGCAATTTACAGATTTAATGCAATACCTATTAAAGTGCCGATGGCATATTTCACAGACATAGAACAAACACTTCAAAAATTTATATGGAACTACAAAAGACCACGAATAGCAGCTGCAATTTTGAGAAAGAAGAGCAAAGTAGGAGGGATTACAATACCTGATATCAAACTGTACTACAAGGCCACTGTAATCAAAACAGCCTGGTACTGGCATAAAAACAGGCACATAGACCAATGGAATAGAACAGAGAGCCCAGAAATAAACCCAAACCTCTACAGTCAATTAATATTCGACAAAGGGGGCAGTAACATAAAATGGAGTAAAGATAGCCTCTTCAACAAATGGTGTTGGGAAAACTGGACAGCCACATGCAAAAAAATGAAACTCGAGCACCAACTTATACCATACACCCAAATAAATTCAAGGTGGATAAAAGACTTAAATATAAGCCGGGAAACCATTAAAGTCCTAGAGGAGAGCATTGGCAGGAAAATCTCAGACATTCCACGCAGCAATATTTTTACTGATACGTCCCCTAGAGCAAGGGATATAAAGGAAAGAATACACAAATGGGATCTCATCAAAATTAAAAGCTTCTGCATGGCTAAGGAAAACAGTATCAAGATACAAAGAGAAGCAACTGTTTGGGAAAACATATTTGCCAATGATACCTCAGACAAAGGTTTAATCTCCAAAATATACAAAGAACTCACTCGACTCCACTCAAAGAAGACAAGCAACCCGATTAAAAAATGGGCAGAGGACTTGAACAGACATTTCTCCAAGGAGGACATACAGAGGATCCAGAGACACATGAAAAGATGCTCGATATCGCTAGCTATCAGAGAGATGCAAATTAAAACCACAATGAGATACCACTTAACACCAGTCAGAATGGCTATCATAAACAAAGAAACAAACAACAAGTGCTGGAGAGGTTGTGGGGAAAAGGGGACCCTAGTCCACTGTTGGTGGGATTGCAGACTGGTACAACCACTATGGAAAGCAGTATGGAATTTTCTAAGAAAACTAAAAATGGACGTGCCTTTTGACCCAGCAATTCCACTGCTAGGAGTATATCCTAAGAACCCTGAAACACCAATCCAAAAGAACCTATGCACCCCGATGTTCATAGCAGCACAATTTACAATAGCCAAGAGTTGGAAGCAACCTAAATGCCCATCGGTCGATGACTGGATCAAAAAACTATGGTACATTTACACAATGGAATTCTATGCTGCAGAAAGGAAGAAGGAGCTCCTACCCTTTGCAACATCATGGATGGAGCTGGAAAGCATTATGCTGAGCGAAATAAGCCAGGCAGTGAAAGACAAATACCATATGATATCACCTTTAACAGGAATGTAAACAACAAAACAAACAAGCAAGCAAAATGTAACCAAAGACACTGAAATACAGAACGTGCTGACAGGGTCCAGAGGGTAGAGGGGAGAGAAGCACAGAGTAAAAGGGGATGGACTCACATGAATAAGTATGAAAGACACATGGACAATAACTAAGATGGGGGGCGGAGATGGGAGGGGGGTGGGGAGCACTGGGGGGGTGCAGGGCTGGGGATACAAGAAAGAAAACTGTACTTGAACAAAAGTTAAATAAATAAATAAATAAATAAATAAATAAATAAATAAAATTGAAGGTGAAATAAAAAGCTTCCCAGACAAAAAAGCTAAAGGGGTTCACTACCACCAAACCAGTATTGTTAAAAATGTTAAAGGGCCTAATTTAAGAAAAAGAAAACAAAAAGAAATTGAGAGAGGAACATAAGTATAAAGACTAAAATGGCAATAAATAAGTACCTATCAATAATAAAGTTAAATGTAAACAGATTAAATTCTCCAGCCAAGAGACATAAGGTGGCTGAATAGATAAGAAAACATGAGCTATATATATGGTGCTTACAATGACCCACCTCAGAACAAAAGATACACACACACTGAAAGTGAAAGAATAGGAAAAATATTTCACGCAAATTAAAACAACCAAAAAAGCTGAGGTAGCAATTACTAGAATCTGACAAAACAGACTTCAAAACAAAGGCCATAATAAGAGATCAAGGTAAAGGTCACCAGTTGATACTAAAATGATCGATCTAAGAAGAGGATATAACCCTTTTAAACATACATGTACCCGACATAGAAGCACCTAAATATTTAAAGAAAATCTTGATGTACATTAAAGGAGAGAAAAACAGCAATACAATCATAGTAGGGTGTTTTAACACTCCAGCTGTCATCAATGAATACATCTATCAGACAAAAAATTAACAAGACAACAGTGACCTTAGGCAATACACTGGATCAAATGGATTTAATTAATACTTACAGAACATTTCATCTCAAAGCATCAGGATATATAACCTTCTCAAGTGCATATGGAACATTCTCAAAGATAGACCACATGTTAGGACACAAAATAAGTCTTAACAAATTCAAAAGGATTGAAGTCATATTAAACATCTTCTCTGACCACAATGGTAGGAAACCAGAAATCAACTACAATAAAAAAAGCTGAAAAACACTCAAACACATGGAGACTAAATAGCATGTTATTAAACAATGAATGGGTTAAAATGAGAAAAAGGAAGAAATAACAAAAATTAGATGGAAACAAATAAAAATGAACACTCAACAACACAAAAATCTATGGGATAGAGCAAAGCATTCCTGAGAGGAAAGTTCATAGAATTATAGGCTTACCATAAGAAGAAAGAAAAATTCAAAATCATCTAACCCTATACCTAAAAGATCTAGAAAAAGAATAATAAGCAAAGCCCAGAGGAAGTAAAGGAAGGAAATAATAAAGATCAGAGTGGAAACAAATGATACAGAGACTAAAAAACAAAATCAATGAAACCAAAAGCTGGTTCTAAACAAGATTGATGAACTTTTAACCAACTCATCAATAAAGAGAGAGAGAACTCAACTAGATAAAATCAGAAATGAAAGAGAAGTAACAACTGACATCACAGAAATACAAAGGATTGTAAGAAACTACTATCAACAACTGTATGCCAACAAATTAGACAACCTAGGCAAAATGGGAAAAACTCCTAGAAACATACAATCTTCCAAAACTAAATCAGTAAGAATCAGAAAACAAAATAGACTTATTACAACTAAAAGAAATGATGAAGCAATCAAATAACTCCCAACAAACAAAAGTCCTGGGCCAGATGGCTTCATGGCCAAATTTTACCCAACATTCAAAGAAAAACTAACACCTATCCTTCTCAAAATTATTCCAACAAACTCAAGGGGAAGCAAGACTCCCAAGCTCATTTTTATTAAAAGATTTTATTTATTCATTTTTAGAGCGAGAGAAGGGGAGGGAGAAGGAGAGGGACAGAAACAATGATGTGAGTGAGAACCATCAATGCACTGCATCTCATACGTGCCCTGACCAGAACCCGCAAACCAGGCATGTGCCCTGATCCGGAATCGAACTGGTGACCTTTCACTTTGCAGCATGATGCTCGACCAACTGAGCCACACTGGTCAGGGCCCAAGCTCATTTTACAAGGCCAGCATTATCCTGATTCCAAACCAGATAAGGACACTACAAAGAAAAGAAAACTATATGCCAATTTCCCTGATGAAATACATGCTAAAATCCTCAACAAAATATTAACAAACTGGATCCGGCAATACATTAAAAAAGTCATACATCATGATCAAGTAGAATTTATTCTGGGGATCCAAGGTTGATAAAATATTCACAAATCAATAAACGTGATATATCACATAAAGAAAACGAATTAAAATAAAAAATGAATTAAAACCACATGATCATACCAATAGATGAAAAATAGCATTTGATAAAATCCAGCACCCATTTATGATAAAAAAAATATTCAGCAAAGTGGGAACAGAAAGATTAGGGACCATACCTAAACATAATAAAGGCCATATATGACAAACCCACATCCAACTCATATTCAATGGGCAAAAACTAAAAGCATTTCCTTTAAGAGCAGGAACAAGACAGGAATGTCTGCTTTCACCATTCTTATTCAACATAGTACAGGAACTCCTAGCCACAGCAATCAAACAAGAAAAAATAAAAGGCATCCAAACTGGAAAGGAGGAAGAAAAACTGTCATAATTCACAGATGACATGGTATTGTACGAAGAAAATCCTAAAGACACCATCAAAAAACTACTTGATTGGAAAAATGAATTTGACAAAATAGCAGGGTACAAAATTAACATTCAGAAATCAATAGCATTATTACATCCCAATCATGAACTATCATAAAGAGGTATTTTTTAATCCCATTTATTATCACAACAAAAAACATTAATAATGTAACTAGGAATAAATTTAACCAAGGTAAAAAACCTGTACTAGGAAAATTATAGGGTATTAACGAAAGAAACTGAGGAAGATACAAGTAATCTGAAGCATATACCATGTTCATGGATTGGAAGAATTAACATCATTAAAAGGTCCATACTACCCAAAGCAATCTATAGATTCAACACAATTCTTATTAAAATTCCAATGACCTCAAATAGCCTCAGCAATCTTGACAAAGAAGAACAAAGTCAGAGGTACCTTGCTACCTGATATCAAACTATACAAGGCCATTGTAATCAAAACAACCCAGTACTGGCATAAGAACAAGCACGTATTAATAGATCAATGGAACTGAACAGAGAGCCCAGAAATAAAGCCACATCTTTATGGTGAGTTAATATTTGACAAAGGAGTCAAGAGCATACAATAGAGACAAGTCTCTTCAATAAATGGTGCTGGGAAAATTGGATAGGTACATAAAAAAATGAAACTACAGCACCAACTTACACCATACACAAGAATAAATTCAAAATGGAGAAAACATTTAAATGTAAGTCTTGAAACAGTAAAAATCCTAGAAGAAAAAATAGGCAGTAAAATCTCAGACATCTCTTGTAAAAAAATTTTGCCAACATATTTCCTTAGGCAAGGGAAACAAGGGAAAAAATAAATGGGACTACATCAAACTAAAAACCTTTTGTACAGAAAAAGAAACAAAATTAAAAAGGGAACCCACTGAATGGGAGAGTATATTTGCCAATGGTACAATTGATAAGGGCTTAATTTTCAAAATATATAAAGAACTCATAAAACTTAACACCAGGAAGACAAACAACCCAATTTTAAAATGGGCACAGGAACTGAATAGACACTTCTTCAAAGAGGACATAAAGATAGCCAGTCGACATATGAAAAGATGTTCCACATCACTAATATTCAGACAGATGCAAATGAAAGCCAAAATGAACTATCACCTCATGCCTGTTAGAATGCCTATGGTCAATAAATCAACAAACAAATACTGGTGAGGATGTGAAGAAAACGGAACCCTCATGCACTGTGGGTGGGAATGCAAACTGATGCAGTCACTGTGGAAAATAATATGGAATTTCTGCAAAAAAATTAAAAATGGAACTGTTTTTTGACCCAGTGATTCCACTTCTGAGAATATATACAAAGGCACCTGAAACACTAGTTTGAGAGAATATATGCACCCTTATTTTCATTGCAGTTATTTACAATAGTCAAGATCTGATAACACCTCATGTTCCCATCAGTAGATGAGTGGATAAAAAGGCTGTGTACATTTACACAATGGAATACTACTCAGCTGTAACAAAGGAAAAAAATCTCACCTTTTGCAATAGCACAAAGTGACCTGGAAATTATTATGCTAAGTGAAATAAGCCAGTCAGTAAAGGACGAATACCATATGCTGGCACTTACATGTGGAATCTAAAGAACAAAAACATTAACAAAATAGAACAGAGGCATGGACACATGGGACAGACTGACAGCTGTCAGAGAGGAGGTGGGTTGGGATAATGGATGAAAGAAGATGAAGAGATTAACAAACACCAACACCAAAAGCATATGTATATATGAAATAAAAATATAAATATTTTTATATATGAATATAAAAAGCATATACATAACACACAGACACAGACAACAAAGTGGTGACAGTCAGAGGGAAACGGGGGGGGGGGGTGTGAGGCAGGTGAATGTGGGCAAAGGTGGGAAAAATGAGGGCACAAAGAGAGTCTCTTTGGGGCAGTGGGCACACAATGCAGTGTGCTGATGATGTTTTATTGACTTTTATACTTGTGAACTTATGTCACCCCAATAAATTCAGTAAAATTTTTTAATTAAAAAAGCATTGCTCACAACTGACACAGGGTGAAATGGATTATTTTTCTAGCCCAAAATTGGATGATTCCAAGAATGGAATGATAATGCTAAATAGAAAGCTCCTGTGCTTTACAGAGCTGGCTCTTTACTGTCTCTTCTTTTCAAAAGAAAAAAAAAAAAGGAACGGAAAGTGGCAGCACTCAATGCCCAAAATACTCCAGAATGTTTTCTGGCTGCTTAACAAATATGGGTTCTGTTCTTCTCTTCTATTTGCCTCTTCTACAAAGATGTTAAAGATGGCATGAAGAAAAATTTTCCATACACTGGGTTGAGTACTACCAGTGCATGAAAAAAAATAGTCATTACAGATACAACAATTAAGTTGGAAGAAATAAAAATAGTAAACATCATTGTTGACTACAATACTTTTGTGTGGGATCTCATAAAAGTCAGGTTCTGTGAATCTACAAATATAGGCCTGGAGAGAGTGATGTTATAGGGATGGAAAGAGTATAAAAAAGTTGTTAAAGAAGGCAGAATAATTTGTTTTCCAGACAACATTTGTTAGCAAATAAATTTGTGTCATAAGTGAACATCTCTTAAAAATCATAAACAGAATTATCTAATTCAAAGACAGAGGACATTAGTTTGGGGGTTCTCCTCCTGAAACAGTACAGTCTTGAAGTGATTTTAAAAGAAAAACTCATGCTCCTTAGCATTAGTTTCCTGTACCATTTCCTGTTTAGCACATACTGTTCTTTAGACTAGGCCCACTTGAAAAGGACATTGCATTCTCAGCTTCTGGTTAGCTCTTCAGCCTGAGTCCTCTCTGAAGAGAAAGGAGTAAAGGAGTCACAGCACAAATGTGGAAACTGCCCCAGGGGTGTGTGTAGAAGCCCTACCATTGACACATACAACACATGTCTTCCTTGCCTTAGAAGCATAGACAATTAGCATCTTCTTCCCTCCCAACATAAGGTATGACTTTAGTGCATTAGAAAGGGGAAGAAGTTATGGAGAAAACTCCGTATGAGAAAATACAGAGCCCCATTTTCACAAAATGTAATGAGAAAATAGTAATCCTAGAAAAATATGTTTAGAGTAAATGGAAATTGGAAACTGAAAACAGGGTTTTACTGGATAAAATATGCATTTTACTTAAATCCTGATGACAGAAGAAAAATATTTAATACCATTTCTTCTTTATTAATGGATATGGAAACCCAAAAAATTATATTGAAATTACCCCAAAATTCATAAAAACATTATTCAAACCTTCATTGTTAGTCACTTTTCCTTTCATAAAACAAATTTCTGATAAATGTGCAGAGGATCATAACTTCTCTTCTGAAACACATACAACAGTACATGTGGAGAGAAAGGGAAGATAATTTTTTGACAAGTCAAACATAAAAGATCATTTCATATTATTCCAAATTAAAAATTAAGAATTCTATGTGGGAGTGGGGGACTAGATGAAAGGAGGTGAGGGATTAGCCAAAGAACATATACCCATAACTCATAGACACAGACAACAGTGTGGGGATGGCCAGAGGGAAGAGAGGGAAGAGAGGGAAGGGGTTGGGGAGGAGATGGACAAAGGAGAGGGGAAATGGGGACATATGTAATAGTATCAACAATAAAAACATAGCGGGGGAAAAAGAATTCAAAGTATTTCTGGTCCTACTTAGTCATTCTCTTAAGAGTCTTTCAAAGACAAGTTTTTAAAAATATTTCTTTATTTTTCTTTCTTTTTTAATAATATATTTTATTGATTATACCATTACAGTTGTTCTATCCCCCCCTTCATTCCCCTCCACCCTGCACACCCCCTCCCCCACCATTCCCCTCCTTTAGTTTATGACCACGTATCTCAAGTTCTTTAGATTCTATATTTCCTCTATTATTCTTGTCTTCCCCCTATCAATTTTTTCCTACTGTCTATGCTACTTATTTTCTGTATCTTCTCCTCCTCCCACTCCCCTGTTGCTAACCCTCCATGTGTTCTTCATTTCTATGGTTCCCCGCTCCTGATCTAGCTGTCCTCTTGGTTTGCTTTTCTTTTAGGTGTGGTTGTTAATAACTGTGAGCTTGCTGTCCTTTCACTGTTCATAGTTTTTATCTTCTTTTTCTTAAATAAGTCCCTTTAACATTTCATATAATAAGGGCTTGGTGATGATGAACTCCTTGAATTTGATCTTATCTGAGAAGCACTTTATCTGCCCTTCCATTCTAAATGAAAGCTTTGCTGGATAGAGCAATCTTGAGTGTATGTCTTTGGATTTCATGACTTGGAGTATTTCCTTCCAGCTCCTTGCCTGTAAGGTCTCTTTTGAGAAATCTGCTTGACAGTCTGATGGGAACTCCTTTGTAGGTAACTGTCCTCTTATCTCTTGCTGCTTCTAGGATTCTCTCCTTCATTTTCATCTTGGCTAGGGTAATTATGATGTGCCTTGGTGTGTTCCTTCTTGGGTCCAACTTCTTTGGGACTCTCTGAGCTTCCTGGATTTTAATTTTCTGTTCTTTGGCTGTGTCTTTGTTCACCAAACCTTTCTTATATTCAAACTTGGTTGTGGGAGAAGGCACAGTGTTTCCACCTATGCCTCCATCTTGGCGGAAGTCCCAATATTTCTTTATTTTTTTATTACAGTTGACATACAACATTGTATTATTGGAGTTTCAGGGACACAACATAGTGATTACACACACACACACACACATATATACATAATTTACAAAATGATCACCCCAATAAATCTAGTACCCATCTGATACCACACATAATTATTATGATATTTAACTGTATTCCCTATGCTGTACTTTACATCCCCATTACTATTTTGTAACTACCAATTGGTACTCGTTAATCCCTTCACCTTTTCCACTCATCCTGCAACCCCCTTCTGAAGTCAGTCTGAAGTCAGGTGGTGTCAGTCCTCTGGCTTTGTTCTTCCTCAGTATTGTATTAACTATTCTGGATCTTTTGCCTTTCCATATAAGCTTTTGTGTGTAATTTTGAGTTCATCATTTTGTATCATTTATCCTAAAGAGAGAAAATAAAATTCTGTAAGCTAACATATTCCACCAAAATCAGGACCCACTGGTGTGTGACAGTTCAAGCCACTAAGTGTGGATTAAAACCTGGAGGGAGAAAACAGGGTGAAACCCTGAAGTATATCCTCACACAAGCAAAAGAGAGCAATGAGGAAAAAGAATAAGAAGAAAGAACAATTGAGATCTCCAAGGTGCTCAACAATTTTAGTTCCAAACCACATATCCAAGTACCTACATATAGTATCTCTAATCTTAGTGTACAAAAAAGGCTATGCTACTTACCTATAAATTAATTTTATTTGAAGACATCACAGGCTACCAACCAATTTGAACAGAACTGATCCTGAGCCCTTCTCTTTGCAAAACAATTTTTAATTTCTTAAGTGAGTGCTAACCAGAATTTTATTGTAAGAGTAGGAAATTTAGAGACCTTTAGCACCTCTTCATTCATAAAGACCTCTCTAATTCTCATAGGCCAACTCAGACTCCTGTTTCTCTAATACAGCCCTAATCACAGTGAGCTATAATTGTTTGCATGTTTATCTCCTTACTGGACTACATTTTCAGGGAAGGCATAAATTAGACCACATCTTATCACCTACATATCCCTAGTGGATAGTATAGTGCTAACACATGAGAGGTGCTCAGATCTGTTGACAAAAGGCAGATGCTATGATTCCAAATTTCTGAATTGAGGAAACTAAGTCTTGCCCCAGGATGTATGTGAAGTAAATAGCAAAGCTGGAATCTAGGTTTCTCAAGTCTGAAAAATTTTCCCTAATACCTTTACCATCAATCACTGTACCAATAATACATTTTACAACATAAGCCACAGGAGAATAAAATGGCTCTTCCAAATGAACAAAATGTTATTTTTCCTGCAGCATAGCACAATTTATCACTTCCTACTCGCACCATACTTCCTCACTCATCCAGATTATGTGTGAGATTACAGATCTTTATCCACAGAGCTGTAAATTTTCTTCATACTAAGAAAAGGAACTGGTAACCTATAACAGCTGAAGCCACTACATTCAAAGAAAAATAGATTAAAGACTAAAGAAATTGTAGGATAGTTTCATTTCTCCTCTTCAGAGCCCTAAGAGAGACTAGAGATCATGTTGCAAAGTATTGTAACAAGTATACTCATGGACCTGTGCCCCTGTAATCTCTATCATAAAATCTCTACTTACTCCAAAGCCTAGACCCTTAAAAACACACACACACACTCAAAACAGATGCAGGGAAAACTTTAGTGCTGACAATCATGAAACTTAAAAACCTGCTTCTTTTGAAATCTACTTAGCTCTTTTCCACTTTAATATTTCCACTGAAATGTGAGCTAATTTATGGAAGATTCTCTAAAGGACAATCAATCTCTTAATTGATAATATAATTACAACAACAATGGCTATCATTCATTGTGTATATGGCTTTGTGTTAAGCACTTCATAACATTGGTTAATCTAATCCTTACAAGCCATGTAAAGTTATTTTCCCTATTGCACAAATGGGAATGAGATTAAATAATTTGCCCAAGGTTCTCACAATTAGTACATATTAAGTACAGGTTCAAAACCTATGGGTGAACAGTGTGGTAAGAGCCAAAGGGAAGAGGGAGCTGGTGCTGGCAGGAGGGGGCACTGAGGGGTAAATGAGGACATCTGTAATTGTGTCAACAATAAAAATTTTTTAAAAACTCAGCAGCAAAAATAAAGTGTCTGTTTAACTTAAAGTTTCTGTTCCTACCTACTATCCTATATTTCTTTGAGGAACAAAGGTCTTCATAAGTTGTTGGTCTCCAATTTTTTATTGCATATCAGTAAAACACTTACCATAAATCATCCATATATAAATATATACATATATTAATATATAACTACACAGATGTAGTATATATTACACATGTACTTCCTACTGCAATAATAATTTAGTTACATTCTAAAACATGGTTTAAAATTTAAAATTTTTAATTTTTCAGCTAAAAATTAAATAAAAATATTTTTAAACTATGTCTTATTTTGATAATGACTCAAAAACTTTTTTGCTCCTATTTTTTAAATAGTATTAATAATGTCTGGGCTATATATTAATCTTCCATAAGACACATTATTAAAAATAACATATAAGCACTGACCAGTGTGGCTCAGTTGGTTGAAGCATCATCCCATAAACCAAAGGGTCACGGATTTGATTTTTAGTTAGGGACATGTCTGGGTTGTGGGTATGGTCCCTGTTAAGCGCAGGCAAGAGGCAATAAGTCAATGTTTCTCTCTCACACTGATGTTTCTCTCCCTTTCTCTCTTTCTCCCTTCTCCTCACTCTAAAATTGATAAGCATGTCCTTGGGTGAGGATAAAAATAAAGTAAAATAAATAAAATAACATGTAAATTTTCAAATAGTTTTGATAATTCAGACATTTTTTGGATAACTTCTTGTCAGATTATTTTTACCACTTTATGTGGCTAACAAAGATTTTATACCAAAAGACAAAGCACCAGTTTTGCAATTTTTATGTTGTTCCTTGTTGGCTTTAGAACTATGCTTAATCCAGTTTCTTTTCAAAAACTCTTATTTTTCGCCCTGGCTGGTGTAGCTCAGTGGATTGAGCATGGGCCTGCGAACCAGAGGATCGCAGTTCCATTCCCAGTCAGGGCACATGCCTGGGTTGCAGGCCAGTTCCCGGTAGGGGACATACAATACATTGTGTGTCCTCAGCAGAAGCAACCATACATTGATATTTCTCTCCCTCTCTCCTTCCCTTCCCCACTAAAGATAAATAAATAAAATATTTTTAAAACCCCTCTTATTTTTTAATTCCTTTTTATTGTTTATGCTGTTATGATTGTTCCCACTTTTTCTCCCTTTCCCCAAATCCTGCCAGCCCCATCCTCTCCCTTCCCCAAGCCAGTCCCCATATGTTGTCCATGTTTATGGGCTGTGCATAACTGTTCTTTGGTTAATCCCTTCACCATCTTTCATCCTATCCCCCTCACTTCCCACTGCTTTCTTTAAATCCACTTAATAGGGCACGTATAAAATGCAATAAGTGAAGGTACACTGAAAATAAACTAATGAATTATGGCACATTGTCAATTCCTCCCAACTATGAAAATTCTTATTCTATTCTGACAATAAATAAAAAATGTAAAAAATCTAATAGTCTTCTGACAAGATGACTGTATAATTAATCATTGCCAAAACTCCCCCACTCAATGAATTTCTTTCCATAGTTCTTAGAGTGCCTATCTAACCCTCTCCCGCACCCACAGGGATCTATAATAACCCTGACACAAATGCTCTAAAATCTACAATTGACTTCAACCAGACCTGCAGAGATGGCTGTCTGCATTTAATTAACTATCCAAAATATTGCTTTTATTTAATTACATTCTGATGTGATGTCACCCGCCTAGATGAAAAAACCTATGAAAAACTCCTGCTCATAGTGAGAAAACAGGGAAGAGCTAAAGTTAAAATGAATTCAGAAGATTCCTTACTACATCATCTTACAAAGCATGGATGAAAAACAAGAAGTAGTCATTTTTCCAAATCTCCTAACACAAAGACTCCTTAAACCAGAAAAGTTCATTTAGTGATTCACAAAAACAAAGCATCCATCAACTTAGTAATCAACCAATCAATACTCCCAATAATTTTGAGTGCAGCAGAACATGGGCACTTAAAAAAAAAAAAGCCATGCTTTGGTGATTCTTTATACTAATTGCCAATACAATGTCTTTAATGTACAAATGTATAGTTTTCATAATTATATCATTTTCTCCTATGTTATCTTTTTTCTGATCACATTTACTGAAATGTAATTTTATGTCTGTTGACTCTAAAATTGACTTTGTAAAAAAATTCATCTATATGATAGTTCATAAGAGGACTTACAAGTAACAAAATACATATTTCAACTTGAAACCATAAAGCAGTTGGAGAAAAAGGGAACCTCAAATCATGTGTTATTTAACCTCAAGACTGTACCCTTGTGTATGGCCACTGACTTATAAATAAACACTTCACTGTGTTGATAATGACATTTTAAACATATAAAACAGCATCTGATTTCTGCTCAGCCTCAGAGCTTCATTATAGGGTAATCAGGAAGAATTCTAATACTAAGTGACATTCCTCTAGTTAGTATCATGTCTTGCAGGAACTCAAAATTCTTGATCAAGGAAAAAATCCCATTTGATATACCAAAAGAAAAATAAAATACCTAAGAATAAACCTAACCAAAAAGGTAAAAGACCTATATGCAGAAAACTACACAACACTGAAGAAAGAAATCAAGGAAGAAACAAACAAATGGAAACATATACCGTGTTCATGGATGGGAAGAACTGACATCATCAAAATGTCCATACTACCCAAAGCAATTTACAGCTTCAATACAATATCTATTAGAGTACCAATGGCATATTTCACAGACATAGAACAAACACTTCAAAAGTTCATATGGAACCATAAATGACCCGGAATAGCTGCTGCAATTTTGAGAAAGAAGAGCAAAGTAGGAGGGATCACAATACCTGATACCAAACTGTATTACAAGGCCACTGTAATCAAAACAGCCTGGTACTGGCATAAAAAAAGGCACATACACCAATGGAATAGAACAGAGAGCCCAAAAATAAACCCAAGTCTCTACAGTCAATTAATATTCAACAAAGGGCAACAACATAAAATGGAGTGAAAATAGCCACTTCAATAAATGGTGTTGGGAGAACCAGATAGATACATGCAAAAAAAAATGAAACTCAAGCACCAAGTTACACCATACACAAAAATAAATTCAAGGTGGATAAAAGATTTAAATATAAGCTGAGACACCATAAAAGTCCTAGAGGAGACCATAGGCAGGAAAATCTCAGATATTCCACACAACAATATTTTCACTGGTATGTCCCCTAGAGCAAGGGACAAAAAGGAAAGAATAAACAAATGGATCTCATCAAAATAAAAAGCTTCTGCATGACTAATGAAAACAGCAGTAAAATGAAAAGAGAACCAACTGTATAGGAAGACATATTCACCGATGATACCTCAGACGAGGGTTTGATCTACAAAATATATAAAGAACTCACACGAGTCCACTCCAGGAAGACAAACAACCCAATTAAAAAATGAGCAAAAGACTTGAACAGACACCTCTCTAAGGAGGACATACAAAGAGTCCAGAGACATATGAAAAGATGCTCAGCATCACTAGCCATCAAAGAGATGAAAATTAAAACTACAATGATATACCACTTCACACCAGTGAGAATGGCCATCATAAACAAATCAACAAACAAGTGTTGGAGAGGTTGTGGAGAAAAGGGAACCCTCATTCACTGCTGGTAGGAATGCAGACTGGTGCAGCCACTGTGGAAAACACTATGGAATTGCCTCAGAAAACTAACTACCTTTTGACCTGGCAATTCCACTGCTGGGATTATATCCTAAGAACCCTGAAACACCAATCCAAAAGAACCTATGCACCCCAATGTTTATAGCAGCATAATTTACAATAGCTAAGTGCTGGAAGCAACCTAAGTGCCCGTCAGTAAATGAATGCATAAAAAACTGTCGTACATTTACACAATGGAATACTATGCAACAGAAAGAAAGAAGGTGCTCCTACCCTTTGTGACAGTGTAGATGGAATTGGAAGGCATTATGCTAAGTGAAATAAGCCAGGCAATGAAAGACAAATACCTTTAAGCGGTATCATCTCACCTTTAAGTGGAACCTAATCAACAAAACAAACAAGCAAGAAACATATAACCAGAGACACTGAAATTAAAACCAGAAGGGAAGTAGGAGAGGATAATGGGGGAAAATGATGAAGGGTTTTCAGGAACATCTATAAAGGACACATGGACAAAACCAAAGGTGGGTGGGATCAGGGGAGTGAGACAGGGATGGCTGCATGGGGGGCAATGGTAGGAGGAAAATGGAGACAACTGTACTTGAACAACAATAAAAAAATTGTTTCTGCTCTTCAACAGAAACTGGGAAAAAAATCACAAAGGAAAAAGTATTTGCAAATCACATACCTGATGGAGGACTTACAGCCCAAAATACATACAAAACTCTCAAAATTCAATAGTAAGAAACAAAACTCATTAATACTTTTTTAAAATGGGTAAAAGGTTTGAAGAGACACCTACCAAAGAAGAACTATAGGTGACAATTAAGCACATGAAGGAAGATGCTCAATATCATTAGTCTCAAGATAAACTAGCAGCCCATAACTTGACAAGAGACATCATAAAGGAATTCTGAAAAGCATCTTATGTAACATCATCCATTTATAATGGCTATGGTTCAGGCTGCCCAGTTATTTCTTGCCCTCCAGGAGTTTATGTCCTAAACAAAATCCACGAAAATGTATTGCCCCTTAACAGCTGACTTACAACTTCTATTTTCTGTTTTTCATTTGATTATAGTATAGGGATCTGCCACACAAGTTCAACTGATATCTCAAAAGGGGGAGGAGGTGAGGTGAGGGAAGACGTAACTGAATATAAACTTATGAAAGTTATTTAATAAATGTCAAAATTATTCCTTAAAAGAGTCTTTAAGTAAATTCACCCATTATGTACACAACAGGACATTTTCAACAAATTTATAGAATATAATTATATTAAGTATTATGAGGGCACAAACACATAAAAAAGAATCATGAGAGCACAAAGAAATGGAAGATGCAATCCCTGTTCTTTCTTAAAGGTTCCTACACAACTTTCCCTCTCATTTATCACTCCTTGAGTGGCATGCAGTGATATTAACACTCTCGGACTCAAAAAGCTACAGGACAAGAATGCAGTCAGATGTTGGTGAGTCAGTGTGATAAGTGCAGTATATGATTCATCAGCATTTAAAACAGTTCTATTGCTAATGTTCTACTATGACTCTTTCCCTTTCTGTAACCTTAGAGTTTAGTTCAAAACCCTCTCTGATAGGTGAAGCTAACACTATTTCCAACACAATGTAAATCATTCACATAGAAATATTAAGATATGACAGACTCATAGCAGAATGACAGCTACAGCGTGGGGGGTTAAGGGGTAGAGGGATAGAACAAAAAGGACTCATGGGCATAGACAACAGTGTGGTGATTGCAGAGGGGAGGGGCATATGATCAGGTTAAATGGTAATGGAAAATAACAATAAAAATAGTTTAAAAAGACATGGTTAGTACCATGCAAAAATATAATGTACTTTTTAAAATATATGTACTGAGAATACTTCAATAAGACATGAATTAAATAATTATTATTAGTTTCCATTAACTAGGCTGTCACTAGTACTACAGAGTTGTTTCCTTTAATAAATGGTCAGAAGACCCTCAAAGATAGAATATCATCTACCCTCATCTGAGGGATGTCTGTTTAAGAGAGGCAATGAGCTGAAATGCAGAATATGAAGACATGTCTCTCACCTCAACACGAGTAGTCACATCATATAAAGATGCAACCTCTAAGAATGAGGGCTTGTTTGTGATATGGAGGACAATAGCTAGTATTTTTAACATGTTTTTAACCATCTGACATTTCAATCACTTTATTAATTATAACACTGACATTTACTTTATTAATATTTTCCTATGCTGAGATCTTAGTTGTCCAATCTTAAAATAAAGGGAAAAATGGCAATGGGTAAGTATGTATCAATAATAACCTTAAATGTAAATGGATTAAATGCTGCAATCAAAAGACATAGCATAGCCAAATGGATAAGAAAACATGACCCATATACATGCTGTGTACAAGAGAACCACCTCAGAACAAAAGATGCATGCAGCCTGGAAGTGAAGGGATGGAAAAAAACTACTCTGTGCAAATAGAGACAAAAAAAAACCTAGAGTGGCAATACTTGTATCTGACAGTATAGACTTGAAAACAAAGGCCATAACAAGAGACAAAGAAGGTCACTACATAATACTAAAGGGATCAATCAAACAAGAGGACATTATCCTTGTGCACATATGTGTGCCCAATATAGGAGCATTCAAATATATAAAGAAAAATATTGGAGGATTTTTAAGGGAGAGATCAAAAGCAATACAGTCATTCTAAGGGATTTTAACACCCCCTGTCACCAGTGGATAGATCTTCCAGACAAAAAATCACTAAGGAAACAGCTGACACAATACACTGAATGGATTTAATTGATATTTACAAAACATTTCATCCCAAAGCAACATAATACATATTCTTCTCCAGTGCACATGGATCATTTTCAAATATAGACCACGTAGTAGGACACAAAATATGTCTTAACAAATTAAAGAAAACTGAAATCATATCAAGCATTTTCTCAGGTCACAATGGCTTAAAACTAGAAATCAACCTCAAGAAAAAATTCTAAAACATTCAAATACATGGAGGCTAAATAACATGTTGCTAAATAATGAATGGTTTTAACAATGAGATCAAGGAAGAAATCAAAAAGCACCTGGAAACAAATGAAAATGAACATATAACAACCCAAACCTATGGGACACAGCAAAAGCAGTCCTGAAAGAGAAATTCATAGCATTTTGTGCCTACCTAAAGAAGACAGAAAAATCTCACATAAACAATCTAACCCTACTTCTAAAAGAACTAGAAAACAAAAACAAAGCCCAGAATTAGTAGAATAAAATAATCAAGAGCAGAGCAGAAATAAATGACATAGAGACTAAAAAGAAAAAAATCTCAAGATCAATAAATCCAGGAGCTGGTTCTTTGAAAAGATAAACAAAATTGATGAACCTTTAACCAGACTCATCAAGAAAAAAAGAGGAAGGACCCAAATAAATAAAATCATAGATGAAGGAAGAGAAGGGATACCACAGAAATAGAAAGGATTATAAGGAAATACTATGAACAACTATATATATACCAAAAAATAGGGACAACCTGGGCTAAAGGAATAAATTTTGAGAAACATACAATCTTCCAAAACTAAATCAAGAAGAAGCAGAAAGCATGAATAGACTAATAACAACTAAGGAAATTAAAGGAGTAATCAAAAAACTCCAAAGGACAGATGGCCCATACTACAGATGGCCCATAGATTTATGAAAAAAAAAAAAGCTCAATATCATTAGCCATGAGAGAGATGCAAATTAAAACCACAATGATGGGCATGGGGGGAGGGTGGGGAGAAAATATAGACAACTGTAATTGAACAATAAAATAATTTAAATTAAAAAAGAAATAAAGAGATAAATAAAATCTTTTTTAAAAAGCAAAATAAATAAATAAATAATAAAACCACAATGAGATATCACCTCACCCCTGCCAAAATGGCTGTCATTAATAAATCAACACACAACAGGTGCTAGTGAGGGTGCAGAGAAAAGGGAACCCTAGTTGTGTACTATTGACCCAGCCATTCCACTGCTGGAAATACACCCTAAGAATCCTGAAATACCAATTCAAATGAATACACGTACCCCTATGTTCATACCAGCCCTATTTACAATAGCCAAGACTTGGTAACAGCCTAAATGCCCATCAGGAGATGAGTGGATAAAAAAAGCTATGGCACATTTACACAATGGAATACTACACAGCAGTAAAAAAGAACAAATTCTTACCTTCTTCAACAACATGGATGGAACTGGAGACCATTATACTAAGTGAAATAAGCCAGTGGGTGAAAGATAAATACCTATGATCTCACCCATAAGTAGAATTTAATAAACAAAATAAACTTATGAGCAAAATGGAACCAGAAGCATAAAATCATGGAACACGCTGACAGCTGCAAGAGGGGAGGGGAGAGGGGGCACTGGTTGAAAAAAGGTGAAGGGATTAGTCAAAGAACGTATATGCATGATTCATGGATAGGGACAATGATATGGCGATTGACCGTGAGAGTGGGAGGGACGGGCTGGATGGAGGTGAGCAAAAGGGAAAAAATTCAGACAACACTTACAGCATAAACAATAAAATATTTAAATGTAAAAAAATCAAAAAAAATAAATAAAGAAAGAATATACCATTAACTCATCAGGAAGCAATTATGATACTGCTACCAATATATGTGAAATCCTGAAAATAACTGGGAGAGGGGTTGAGGGGAGAGCAGAGGTGTGAAAAGTAATTTCTTTCTGAGATTTTGGAGGCCCAGCTTCTTCATCCTATTCCTACATCAATACTTTACTGCAGATACCTCAAATATTATGCCAGAGTTACACAAAATAAGTGGAACATCACCAAGTAGAGCTCCTAGAGTAGGTGTTCTGAACATGTTGGTAAAGAAAGTCACTTCATTTGAGAGGTCTCTGCCCCTTCAACCTCACCCTCCTTACCAATATACATTCATCACTGAAAAGGGAAATATTTACAAAAGTTAGTTTAGTTATGTTTAAATATTATGTTTAGCTGTCTGGAGACCATGTTCTCAAAATTTATACAAGAAATCAAGGATTAGACTTCATAACAATTAGAAAACCACACTGTATAAAATCAAAGACTTAGTTAAAGGACATTAAAATAGTTTTGCCATTGGTGCTAAATCGAAATGACTCCTTCTCTTCCCAACACCTGGAACCAAAACCTCTTGAACTTTCATGTAAACACACCAGGGCACACCAAATTCTCTGTCTGCAGAAAGGTACCACCTCTGCGAAGGCATTTGGGTGAAAAATGTGGAAAATGCCTGAGGACTCTTTGAAGCAGCTTGGGAGAAGTGAGAGCAGGAAAGAGGCTCTCCACTATGGTAAGTTTGTTTAGTGGAAAGTAAGCAAGTTGTCAGGGTAAAAGTTGACAATGTTGACTCCAACAGTTTGAACTGTGAATAGACATCCAAAGGGATTATGTTACTGAGAATCAGGAAAGATTCCATTGAACTCAATAGAACACTTCTGTTTTCGAAGATAATATGTCTTTAATCCACACTCTGGATCCACAGTTTAGGGTTAGAATTACCCTAAGCCCTTTCTATGCCACATTAAAGAAGATGAGGTCTGACCCCTCTAATATGTGCTTATAATATTAAAATAAGGATATAATAAAAATATTTCATTTCCAATAACTGACTTGGAAAACATTAAAAATATGTACATTTGTACATTTGAGGTACAGAAATCTGTTCTACCCAAACATCTAAACCTAAACACAGTTTCACTAACCAATTTAGAGAAATACATGCACTGGCTATAAATCACTTTTAAGTTTCCCCTCTTTAATGACCTATCAGAGAGTAAAAAATAGGGCGTATACTTATGAAATCCATAATCCTCTTTTCTGCTCACCAAAGCCACATTAAATCTAGCTTTCATCTTATGGTGTTGGGTTTTCTACCAGGTACAAGATGATAAGTTGAAAAAGACTCTTGCTTTTTCAAAAGCAAAACAATTTGGTTGCCACTCAGCAATTCCTGGTGAAATGCCAAGAAGCCTATAAAAAAACAAGTTAAAATTTTCCTAACTTGGACCTAATAAAAGTAAGTGTGAGATGTTCATAGCCTGTCAGACAGTCCATCTTTTTATTTCTTAAATATTCATAAACAAGAGAAAATATACACTTTTGATTTTTTAAAGTTTATTTGGATCAATATAATGCAGAGCTGCCTTGCATGCCCTCAAGAAAACAGAGGTAACTTGAACTGCCCTTGTTAGTTCATCTCAAGTCCTTCATGATTCTCACATTAGAGTTTGCTATTAGAATTGCTTTCAAAGCTTGACAAAGGCATGCAACTCACATGTTCTTTACCAGATAAGTTTGCAAGCAACCCTGAAAAAAGTTTTCTCCTTTGAGCTCTCACACATATTCACTTCCCTCCTAGAACCAAGGATATAAGGAAGAATGGCTCCATCTCATAGCCTCTTTTGCCCTTAGAAAGAAAATCCAATTCCCCAGATATTTCTCAGACTCTACCACAAACAGAACATTCTTAACTCTGCCTGTGGATCATTATCTCTTTTTCATTTCATCTTTATATTCACTGGGTTCATAGAAAGGACATACACAGAAAGAGGAAAATAGCTGCTTCTTAAACACCAAATTTAGTAATTCTCTCAAAATCTACTGGCACACATCTAAAAAGTCGTATTTTTATAAGGCTTCATTAGGTTTTCATTGGTTCTGTCTTTTAAGAACACACATGCTGAATCGCCCATAACCTCAAGCCAAGATACATCTGCAAACTACAAGAAATGTTTTTTATAGGACGACGAGTCATCACAATTTTTTTAAAAAGGGGGATATAGTAAGCAAAGACAGACAGATGTGAGCTCATCTGGCTTCCACTCTAGTGCCTCCAAAGCATCAAGTTGCTGGCTGATGGAGGCCATCAATCTATGGTGCTCTAAGATTCCAGCTGACTCTAACAGCCTTACCTGTTAATATGAGATTACTGTAAGTATTGGAGAATTGTTCCTTTAGAAGAACCAGATGCATCTGAGCTGCCTTCTCTCGTTGGAGCTCCAGCATAATATCAGGGTGCTGGGCAATCTTGCAACCTTTCTGTTTGTCCAAGGCAACATCACTTCGAACAATGTCTATAATAAGAAAGAAAAAAGGCAGGCAGCACAACTGAAACACAAAAAGAACATTTAAAAAAAGAAACAAACAAACAAAACCACACACACATCAAAATCCTGTTTCATTCCCAAACAAAAATTTATAAACTACCCATATTTTAATGAGAATGAAGAAATTCAAAAGTCATAAACCTAAGGGTCTCCAACATCGTGATACAACCTGCAAGTTTCTCTCATCATTTCCAAATTCTTCGAAGATGTTTTGTTTCTTATCCCTCTCTGACTTCATTTAAGATTCTTACTACACCATTCCCTTCTAAACTCACCTCTAGTACTTATCTACCTTCTGTGGCCTTTTCTTAACATCATTTTAGCATTCTCCATGGAAAAAATAATACAACTTTGTCTGAATACTAGTGACTATGAACGTCATTTCATCTACTTCGTGCCATAGGGCCAGGTGACAGCTCCAGCATGTGTATTCAGGATGTTTGGCCTGTTTTCAAATTTACCTCCCAGCCAGCCAACTCAGCTAAAACTAGGGCTGCTATTCTATGGGTTAGTTGCTCAGAATTTCTCCTAATATTTTTTCATATGTCTCTGGCTACATTCTGACTCAGTAACCACTCTAAATCTAGAAGTATTTTGTGAGTCATTAAAGAAGCAATATTAGAGCTAGAGTCACTTTTCAGATCTTCCTCTTTCCCAATTATTTTCCCCTTAGTGATAGGATGCTTTTTATAGTGTTCATACAGTATGATTTCCACTCAAAGAAGTCTCCAGAAAACAGCCTTCCTCAAAAATATTCACCTAGAATGCATCCCAATTACCAGTGAGATAATGTGCCCTAAAGTTGTTTGTTTTATTTTTACAAATTAAAATAGAATTCAGTTGATTATCATAGAAACAAATACTATCAACAGCAATTGGATGATAACTCTAGAAACTTTCAAGTTTTACAAAGCAAACTAAAGGATTTCAGGAGAAAATGGCAAAAAGTAACTGCTCTGCCATCGTTGACACCAATGGCCTTGGAAGGGGGAAAAATGAATATCCATGTTGATGATACCAGTAGAAAGATTTGGCCCTTCAAGCAATGCTCTATGACAATTAAGAAAAAATTGGGCATGTGGCCATAAACACTGGAACATTGTTGTGGACAAATAATCTTCAAATCCATGAAAAAAACCCTAAAAGAGAAGCCCAGATAGAAATAACAACCCATGATAATGAGGGTTACAATGTGTGGTACACAAATATTAGCCAGATGTAGGAATGGGCCTCACTCATTCTTATGTGGAAAAAAAGGGGAGCTGGTTGGAAATAATCCAATACTTATGCCTAAATATATTTGTACCAACTTCTGGAATGTGAGCAATAAATGTGAACTTATTGTTGACTTCTAGAATGTGAACTTATTCAACATTCAAGTAACTAATCTCATAGATTTTTTGAGGCTTGAATACAAAATTAGAATAAATTAATTCAAGGATACACTCTAGTTTTCAAGACCAACAATAGCAAGAGGAATAATATAGCTTACACTTATTTAAATTACACTCTATTAGCCCTAGCTGAAGTGGCTCAGTGAATTGAGTGCTGGCCTGCGGACCAAAGGGTCACTGGTTCAATTCCCAGTGTAGGGCACATGCCTGGATTATGGGCCAGGTCCCTGGTAGAGGGCGTGCAAGATGCAACCACACATTGATGTCTCTCTCACTTTCTTTTTCCCTCCCTTCCCCTCTCTAAAAATAAATAAATAAATAAAATCTTTTTAAAAATTATACTCTATTAATTTTTAAATTATATTGCATCACTGAATCCTTCAAACAATCCTATGAAATTATGTGGCAGATATTGTTGACTTGCTGATACAAACCTAAATATGTTCCCTTACCTTTTGCCTTCCATTACTGTAGATACTGAAAAGCTAAAATATAAAATTTCCCAGCTTTCCTCGAAGCAAGGAGTGGCCCTGTAACATAGTTCTGGCCAATAAATTGCAGGCAGACATCCATGGGGGGGGGGGGGGGGGGGGGCGGGTGNGGGGGGGCGGTTCCTTTGTCAAACTAAAAGATAAAACCTCACTAAGAGAAATCAGGCATGTCTTTTTTTTCCTTTCATCCTTTTAGTCCTTTCTATTCTTTATGTCTAAAACATAGACATGAGACCTGGAGTTACAGTAGCCATTTTGTTTCAGTGAGTCAAGAAGCAAGAGGGCAAATGACTGCACACGAAGGATAGTGAACAGAAAGATGGGACAAGCCTAAGTCCCCAGTGTCTTTATTGAGCTATCATACCTACCGTACTTGTTCTAAACTGCCCAATTCTCAATTTCTTGTTACGCAAGATAAAGGCACTATTTGTATAAACCATAAACAGTCAGTTACCTATTTTTAAAATTATATTTTTTAATCTTAAGTGATAAGGAATAATATGATTATCCCTACTGTATATATGAGGAAACTGAGGTCCACAAAGCTGAAGTGGACCTCAGGTTCACAAAGCATGGTCAGTTCCCAAATCCAGGAATTTTCAAAGCCAAATCCAATGATCTTTTCAGAATTTACTCCTATATGGAAACTCATGAACTTAGTAGTAAAGTACAATAGGCAATAAAAGTGAGGAACTAAAAAGGAAAATCTAACTACACTATTCCAGTAGCATGCTATAGTCTATCCAGAAAAGAAATATGAATATGTCCCCAGAAAATGTTACAAAATTTGTTTTTTTAAAAAAGTGGAACTTCAATTACTCCAGTATCTTCTGATAGAAGTCTAATACAAAGAGCAGAACACCTATGAAACTCTTTAATTGCTATCCAATAAATTTATTGCTCAGAAGGGAGAGAAAGCCTGATATTTTCAAGATCTTCAATGAGAACCTTGAAATACAGTGACCATATTATCTTAATATTAATAATACTAAGAAAAGAAAATCACATTCATGGCCAAACACATGACCTAGACTTTAAAAAGGTACATTTCAACAATGGGGAAAAAATAGATATGCTATATTTTTATTCATCCTTAAAATTTGTCTGGCATTGTATCAAAGACTAAACACAAAGCAAGAATACTAATCAAAGATGCACATGTCTCTGGCTGGTGTGGTTCAGTTGGTTGGAGGGTAATCCCATAACCAAAAGGTTGCGGGATTCGATTCCTAATCAAGACACGTATCTATGCTGAGGGTTCAATCTCCAGTCCAATATACAATCCCCCTTCCTGGCATATACCAAAGGCAACCAATCAATGCTTCTCTATTGCATCAATGTTTCTCTCTTCCCTTTCTTCTCTCCCTCCCTCTCTCTTTTCCTTTCTCCCTTCCTCTCTCTCTAAAAGCAATGAAAAAAGGCCTTCAGTGAGGGTAAACAAAATTAAAAGGTGCACATGGTCATATATCTGGAGGAAGAGTTAGCATCATACACGATAGGATCAAAATGCAAAATTATTTTGGCAGCTAGAAACTTAGGATGAAATCCCCAATATGTAGTTAAGATATGAACACAAAGTCCTGCATTTACACTGAAAATTAATTACATAAGGTAATATGGGAAGGCCAGACCAGATGGAAGCTCAAATATTAAAGATCTTATTAAGATTTGTAGATTTTAGTTAAATGCAAGCTTAATACAAGCCAAATATGACATTGTTACCAAAAACATTAATGAACCAGACTAAATTAATAGAACCAGAACATCCAGAATTCATGAAGTAACACAGCCACACTGCTTTCCATGCCAACCAAGGGCAGCAGAAGAGAGAAGAGTTGGAGTTAGGCAGACCTCAGTTCAAATTCTGATTTGCTGTTTACTAGTTGCAGAAGTGACCAACAAAACTACCTGTATAAGCCTTAATTTTTTCATCTATTGTTATTGTAAAGAGACTTATTGTATATAAGACTTAGCACTATGCATGCTACTTAATAAGATTTCTATAAAAGGTAACTATTATGGTTTTTGTTTTAGTATCCAACTTGTGGTATTATATTTATTTCCAGTTGTTAGTAGTCTCAGCAGAATACTAATCATCTAGATAGCATCCAAAGAAAAGCAACAAGATGAAAATTTTATTTTTTTAATGGCTGAAAAAATTAAGAGTGTTAAACCTGGTAAAGAAAATACAAAAGAAAAGTTGTTTTCATAGAGAAGACACAACTGACTTGTTCCATGTAAATCTCAAAAATCAAATGTTATGGGAATAACCAAAAAACATACCCTTCAGCTCCACATGAGAAAACTGTAACAACAGAAGCTGTCATATGAGGAAAAGAGCTACTTGATGATGGAGTGAGTTTCCTGTTCCTAGAAATAGTCAAGCTGACACTGGATGACACAGTCACAATAAAATGATTTCAGTATAGTCATCAAAGTCTGCCAACTACAAAGTTAAGTACTTTCTCTGATATTATGTGAAGCAATATAATATATAGTTGAAGGCATGGGCCTTGTATTCAAACAGATACACATTAAGAAAATGAAAAGAAACAAGGAAAATCCCAAGTAAACAACTTTACATTTTAAAGAACTAGAAAAAGAAGAACGAAAGCAGCCCAAAGTCAGTAGAAGAAAGGAACTAATAAAAATTAGAGCAGAATTGAATAAAATAGAGAACAAAAAGATTATACAAAACCTTAATACAACAAAGAGCTGGTTCTTTGAAAGATTAATAAAAGCAACAAATCCCTGGCTAGACTCACTAAGGAAAAAAGAGAAAAGATTCATATAAACAAGAAATGAAAGAGAAGTTACTACAGACATCACAGAAATATAAAAGATCATACTAGAACACTATGAAAAACTATATGCCACCAAATTACTTCAATAACCTAGAAGAAATGGTTAAGTTTCTAGAAATACATAACCTTCCTAAACTGAAGCATGAAGAAATGGAAAATCTAAATAAACTGACCAACACTTAGGCAATCTAAACCACTATCAAAAACCTCCCAAAAAACAAAAGTCCAGGACCAGATGGGTTCACTAGTGAATTCTACCAAACATTCAAAGAAGATTTGATATCTATCCTTCTCAAACTCTTCCCAAACAATGAAGATGCCCTGGCCATATAGCTCATATGGTTCGAGTAGAGTGTTGTCCCCCATACTCCAAGGATGCATATTTGATCCCTGGTCAGGGCACATACAAGAATCAACCAATGAATTCATCAATATGTAGAACAAGAAATCTCTCTCTCTCTCTCTCTCAAATCAACATATAAATAAAAAAACTGAAGAAGAGGCAATACTCCCTAATGCTTTTTATGAGACCAAAATAACACTAATACAAAAACCTGGCAAGGATAACACAGTCAAAGACAACCTCAGACCAATATCTCTGATGACTAAAGATGCAAAAACACTAGCAAACCAAATACAACAATACATTAAAAAATAATACAACAATCAACTGGGGTTCATTCCAGGGGCACAACAGTGGTTCAATATATACAAATCAATTAATGTGATACACCTACATTAACAAAACAAAGGATAAAAATCATATGATTTTATCCACAGATGCTTAAAAGCACTGAATAAGATACAACGTCCATTTTTTATTAAAACACTCAATAAAATAGGTATAGGCAGAAAGTACCTTAATATAATAAAGGCCATATATGACAACCTCTCAGCTAATACCATAATCAAAGGTGAAAAACTGAAAGTTTTTCCTCTAAAACTGGGAACAAGACAAGACAGTCCATTGTCACCACTCGTACTCAGCATAGTACTGGAAGACCTAGCCAGAGCAATCATGCAAGAAAAAGAAATAAAAGGCATACAAATTGGGAAGGAAGAAGTGAAAGTGTCACTTTTTGCAAGTGAAATGATTCTGTATATAAAAAACCCTAAAGACTACCAAAAAAACTATTAGAAGCAATAAATATAGTGAAGTTGCAGTACACGAAATCAACTTACAAAAATCCACTGTACCCCTATATAATAACAATGAAATTTCAGAAAAAGAAATGAAAAAAATCCTTTTGCAATTCCAACAAAAAGAAAAAAATACCTAAGAATAAATTTAACAAAGGATGTGAAGAACCTATATACTGAAAACTACAACGTATTATTAAGAGAGATTGAAAAAGACACAATGGCCTGGAAAGATATTCTCAGTTGATGGACTGGAAGAATCAACATAGTTAAAATGTCTATATTTTCCAAAGCAATATACAGATTTAATGCATTCCCCATCAAAATCCCAATGACATTTTTAAAAGAAATAAAACAAAAAAAAATCATCAGATTTGTAAGGACCCACAAAAGACCCCGAAGAGCCAAAGCAATCCTCAGAAAAAAAGAATGAAGCTAGAAGTATCACACTACCTGATTATACTACAGAGCAACCATAACCAAAACAGGATGGATGGTATTGGCAGAAAAACAGACACATAGTCCAATAGAACAGAATTGAGAGCCCAAAAATAAAACCACAGTTATACAGGCAACTAATTTTTGACAAAGAAGCCAAAAACATACAATGGAGAAAAGAAAGCCCCTTCAACAAATGGTGCTGGGAAAATGGGAAAGCTACATGCAAAGGAACAAAACTATACTACAGTCTGTCCCCATGTATAAAAATTACTTTAAAATGGATCAGACTTAAATATAAGATGTAAAACAATAATGTACATAGAAGAAAACATAGGCACTAAACTTAATGATCTTGATCTTAGAGAACATTTTATGAATTTGACCCAAAAGGCAAGGGAAGTAAAGGCAAAAATAAATGAATGAGACTCTATCAAATGAAAAAGCTCCTACACAGCAAAAGAAACTGACAACAAAACAAAAACAACCAAGTAGAAGATACTTGCAAACAGCAGCTCCAACAAAGGGTTAATATCCAAAATATATAAAGAACTCATACAACTCAACACCAAACAAACAAACAATCCAATTTAAAAACTGGGCAGAAGACCTGAACAGACATTTCTCCCAAGAAGACATCCAAATGGCCAACTGATATATGAAAAGATGCTCCATTTCACTTGCCATTAGGGAAATGCAACTCAAAACAACAATGAGATACCACTTCACACCTCTTAGAATAGCCATTATCAACTAGACAAATAATAAACTGGAGAGGTTGTAAAGAAAAAGGAACTGTCACTCACTGCAGATAGGAATGAAAACTGGTGCAGCCACTATGGAAAACAGGGCAGAATTTCCTCAAAAAAATTAAGAATAGAGTTACCATATAACCTAGCAATCCTTTCTCTGGGTAACCACCTGAAAATTTTGAAAACATTTATTTGCAAAGATATATGTACCCCTATGTTCATTGTAGCATTATTCATTGCTTGCCAATACATGGAAATAACTAATGTGTTCTTTGATACATGATTGGATAAAGAGGATGTGGTACAGCTCTGGCTGGTGTGGCTCAGTGGATTGAGTGCTGGCCTGTGAACCAAAGGGTCACCGATTTGATTTCCAGTCAGGGCACATGCCTGGGTTATGGGCCAGGTCCCCAGCAGGGAGCACGTGAGAGGTAACCACACATTGATGTTTCTCTCCCTCTCTTCCCTCCCTCCCCCCTCTCTAAAAATAAATAAACAAAATCTTTTTTAAAAAAGATGCGGTACATATACACTACTCAGCCAAGAGTAAAGACAAAATAATGTGATAACATAAACGTAACTTGAGATTATGCTAAGTGAACTGAGCCACTCAGAAAAAGCTAAGAACCATAAGATTTCACTCATATGTGAAATATAAAACTAAGGCTCATAGACACAGCCAACACTATGTTGGCTACCAGAAGGAGGGGGAGAGGAAATGTAGTAAAGAGTAAAGGGAACCAAATGTATGGTGACAGATCATTTACATTTGAGTGTTGGACACACAATGCAATGTACAGATCATGTATCATGAAATGTACACTTGAAACTTATATAATCATATTAACCAATGTTATCCCAATACATTTAATTCATTTGAAAACAATAATTTTTCAAAGTCGAAGAAAATGAAGAGATAAACAGAAAATATTTGAAAATAATATAGGCAATAAAATATAAAGAAAATGTTTACAACTTAATAAAATATAATAATCCTATATAAATAGAATTATTATAGACATTTCACCAAAGGAGTTACACAAATATGCTAAATGTGCTAATAAGCACATGAAAATGTGTATCATTAGTCATTAGAAAAATGCAAACTAAAACCACAAAGATATGCTAACCACTAGAATGACTGTAATACAAAAGGCTAAAATGCCAAGTACTAACAAGGATGTAGAGGATCAGGATATACAGAAATCAGGGGCCAAACAGGTAATCCTTTGAGAGAAATTCAGTTTATAGAAGAACCTCAGCAATGAGAGCCTAGACCCCTAAACCAAAGTACTCATGATCTACTCTATTCTCCCTCCAGTTGGCTCACCCTTTAATTTCCCTAATTCTCTAGTTTCTGACCCTTATCATCTGTTATTCCTCTCTCTCTTCCTTTCCCTTCAAGTCACCAAACTTACCCACTTTAGCTTCAAAATGTCTCTTAGAGTTGTCCCCTTCTTTTCAATTTCAGTTCATACTATGTACCTCTTATCTGGAAATTAAAATAGTGCAAGCCAGCAGCCACAACTCTAGATCCATGGATCTCCAAGGCATTCAGCATATCACTTTTAAAGGAAAAAAATTCTTCATTTTCATTTTAATTACATAATGTTCAGAGAAATGTAGAAAGACTACCCACTCACACCCATGTACCCTCACTCAGCTCTATCCTTTTATAATATTTTATCATGTTTGCTTCATATTTGTTTAAAGAAATAGAATTCAGAAACACTTGAAGCCCTTTGCTTGCCTCTCTGCAATGACACTCTCCTTCCTCTCTCTACCCCACAAAAAATAAGCATCATAAGCACCTAAATCCTGTAAGTAATTGGATGGATGGGCGGATGGATGGATGGATGGATATGTGTGCATGCATTTATTAAATGCATTAAAAACATACAATATTAGCTTACTTTTTATAACCAAGTTTGTAAAAAACGAAGTAATCAATATTGCTACAAATATAGTAACTACAGATTTTCCTAGATTTTACCACTTTCTCTATTAGAATTCTTTCTGTACTCCAGAATCTGATTCAGGATCCCACATTGCATTAGTTTCCACATCTCTAAACTCCTCTGAACTGTGACAGTCCCTCAGTCTCTCCCTGTCTTTCATGACTTTTGTAATTTTTGACAGTACTGGTCAGTCATTGTAGTAAAGTGTACAGACTGTCCCTTATTTGGGATTGGTTGAAGTTTTTTATAGTTTTTTTAATAAATTATGGATTTGGGGGAAGGATACCACAGGTGTTCTTAGGTGTTATTATTCTTAGGTGTTATTAATTATATTAACCTTGATCACTTAATTAAGGTGGTTGATAGGCTTTTCCACTGTAAAGTTACTATTTTGCCTTTGTAATTAATATTTTATGGAAGAAACTTTGAGGCTATACAACACCACACTTTTCTGGAAACTTCTACCCACTAATTTCAACATTCATTAGTGGATATTTCCTACAACAATTATTCCTCTAGTATTCTAAAGGTGATTCTATTTTTCTTATTCCTTCTACACTTATTAATTGGAATTCTTCTGTAAAAAATAAAAAAGCTGTCCCTTCTACACTTACTTACTCAACCATTATTTATATCAGTATGGACCTATGGGTATTTATTTTATTATTTAAATAATCATATTTATCTATTTTGTTGCACAAATTGTTCCAGCTTTGGCTATTTGGAACTTTCTCAGGCCAGCTTCTGTGTTCTTTTGAAGTACTTCCTTACTTTCTCATACCACAAATGTCCTAGAATCATCTTGTATTTTCCCTGCCCCAATGCTTTATCATACACTTTTTCAGAGTCCTGTTTCTTTTATTTAAGAATGGTATTTAAACACCAGAGTCCAGTGCAGAAGGAGTGGTATAGCAGTGCTTTTCCCATGGCAGTTTTTTTGTTTGGCGCTATAAAAGCCCAAATCTGGAAAGAGGCTGCCAGTCCTAGCCCTCTTTCCTCCAAATCTGTGACTTCCTGCTCCAAGATAAAGTCTTCAGGTTTGGGAAGCTCCAGGAGCACTGGCAGGGCCATGGCCCAGAAAGGCTGCCAACTGGCCATCATCACCAGAAATCTGCAAGTGGCCAAAGCTGCTGCTGGTGACCTTTAGCTGTGATGTTGCCAAAGAATACTTTGTTCAAAAACATATTTGAATAACTAGAGAAAAATTTAAGTCCCACTAACTCTTGACAAATGCAGCTGAAATCAATAAGGATACCCTAACAAGGAAGATATATATCTCAGCTCCATACTAACCTTTGGGGTTCCATGCTAACCTGTAAAGCTCCCATGAAAACTATGATTCAACAACAAAGAGGATCTATTGTTGATGTAGTATTATTGGTTTAAAAAGCAGTGCTGACAAGTCTGTGTACAGTGCCAGTAAGTTGAATTGGTTGGATTTTCACTTGTTTTTCCTAAAAAGTAGCAATAAAGAAAGTTAAAATGAATGTAGTTACACCAGGCTTTGTTCATACAGATATGATGAAAGACTTGAAAGAAGAGCCTTTAAAGAAAAATAGCCCTCTTTGGAGATTTAGAGAAACTATTGATGTGGCCTGTGAAGTTATGTTTCTTTTTAGAATCACCATGCATTACAGGGGATGGATGGGGGATTATAACTCATGATATACAGATTATTCAGTTATAATGGTAATTAGGACCAAGGGCATACTTTGTTGACTACATATTAATTTACAGACTATTGAGTTATAACATAATTAGGATCAAGGGCATACTTTGTTGATTATACAATATTAATTTACAGATTATTCACTTATAATGGTAATCAGAATCAAGGACATACTTTGTTGATCAGACAATATACCTACATGGGTGACATTTACTAATCAAACCTATTCATGCTAAAATTTTGATTTCCATCTTTATATGTACATATCTGAAAAGATCAATGCATGATCATGTTTTCTAAATGCTGTATGTATCTTACACACTGTAGCAGCTTCAGTATATACATATTTTTCAAGTGATATAAAAAGATACTGTCTTAATTTATATATTTTGCATTGTAAATGTTTAATTCCCTAAATGTTAACTTTGTGGGCCATTACCAAAATAAGTATTTACAGGACATTGGTTAGTTGTCACTACTTTATCAACCCTACTAAAGTTAAACTCTGTGTTCGTTTTTTATATTATGTTATGGATAATCAGTTTTTATAGGGATTGAAAAACAGCATCGGTTTGATACCGACATTTAAAAAAGAATGGTATTTAAAAACTAGTATCTGAGCACAACATGTGCTCTACTGGGCTGTCACTACCTCTAGGCCCTCTTATAGACAGAACTATGAAAAGTGTATGTATTTACTAACTGGTGTGTACATACCTATGTACATTTCTATATGTATTTACCTGTGTATCTATTAAAAGGAGAAAAGAACACATTGGTTCATATTCATGCCTCCCACTCTAATCCAGTACCAAAGAGTTCATTCTAGCATTCCCATTTATTTATTTGCAACTTCTTTCTCTGATAATGAGAATTGTGCTTATCAACAATATATTTACTTATTTGTTCAACAGTAGCTATACATGCAGAGAAACAAATTTATCATTTGCAGTTCAGCATTTTGCTTCAGTTCTTTTTTCATTAGCCTTACAGTGTCATCAAAATAAAGCTACTTAGATCAGCTCCTTTCTTCGGCAAGCCTTCAGTGGAATTGTGTCATTCATTGTAATACACTTACATTCATCTGTAAATCTACATTCCATGTTTGGTTTCCCCAAGATCCTGGTTGATTTTTTAAAATTTGAAGAGAGTGAAATTCACTCTTTGTTACATTACCAATTTCATGACTTATGAAAATTGCATAGAATCAAGTTTCCACTAGCTCATTACCACACAAAACACACTGATCAGCCAAGAAACTCCTTCACAGTACCCCATCATTATCAATTCCTCTTCCATTCTCACCAGGAAACACTGATCTGCTGTTTTCTGGTTTGAGGTTTCTGTCCATATAGGTAATTTTGTCATTTTCAAAATGTCTTATCAATGGAATCACAGAATATGCAGACTTTGGGATATGGCTTCATTCACTTTGCAAAATTTATTTAAGATTCACCCTGGCTAGTGTAGCTCAGTGGATTGAGCACGGGCCTGTGAAGCAAAGGGTCACCAGTTCGATTCCCAGTCAGGGCACATGCCTGGGTTGCAGGCCAGGACCCCAGTAACAGACACATGAGAGGCAACTGCACATAGATGTTTCTCTCCCACTTTCTCCTTCCCTTCCCCTCTCTCTAAAAATAAACAAATAAATAAAGTATTTTTTAAAAAAGAAGAAAACACTGTTAAAAAATTTATTTAAGATTTGTCCATGTTATTGTAAATCAATAATTAATTCTTTTTTATTAGTGAATAGTATTCCATTGACACAACATTCAGAAAAACACAAAGTTATTGTTAGGGACCCACTGAAGGAAATCTGGGTTGTTTCCAATTTGGGACAAAGAATAAAGCTTCTACAAACATGCATGTATAGGTTTTCCCATTAACATAAGTTTTCAATTGACTTGGGTAAATTTCTAGAAGCAAGACTGCAGGGCCATATAGGTGGCTGTTTAGCTTTATAGGAAACTGTCAAACTCTTTTCTAGTTATACTATACTTCTTTTCTTTTTTTATGCATAGTGAATATATTTTTTTATTTAATTCTTGTTCAAGTAGTTTTCTGTCTTATATTCCCAGCCCTGCCCCTCCGTGCTCCCCACCTCCCTCCCATTTCCGCCCCCACCCTTAGTTATTGTCCATGTGTCCTTTATACTTGTTCATGTGAGTACATCCCCCTTTCCCCTATGATTCTCTCCCCTCTCCCCTCTGGACCCTGTCACCCAGTTCCGTATTTGAGTGTCATTGGTAATATTTTGCTTGTTTGTTTGTTTTGTTGTTTAGGTTCCAGTTAACGGTGATATCATATGGTATTGCTGTTTCACCGCCTGGCTTATTTCACTCAGCATAATACTTTCCAGTTCCATCCATGATGTTGCAAAGGGTAGGAGCTCCTTCTTCCTTTCTGCAGCATAGAATTCCATTGTGTAAATGTACCATAGTTTTTTTATCCAGTCATTGACCGATGAGCATCCAGGTTGCTTCCAACTCTTGGCTATCATAAATTGTGCTGCTATGAACATCGGGGTGCATAGGTTCTTTTGGATTGGTGTTTCAGGGTTCTTAGGATATACTCCTAGAAGTGGAATTGCTGGGTCAAAGGTACATTCTTTTTTAGTTTTCTTAGAAAATTCCATACTGTTTTCCATAGTGGTTGTACCAGTCTGCAATCCCACCAACATTGAACTAAGGTACCCTGTTCCCCACAACCTCTCCAGCATTTGTTGTTTGTTCCTTTCTTTATGATAGCCATTCTGACTGGTGGAAAGTGGTATCTCATTGTGGTTTTAATTCGCATCTCTCTGATAGCTAGCAATATCGAGCATCTTTTCATGTGTCTCTGGATCCTCTGTATGTCCTCCTTGGAGAAATGTCTGTTCAAGTCCTCTGCCCATTTTATAATTGGGTTGCTCTTCTTCTTTGAGTGGAGTCAAGTGAGTTCTTTGTATATTTTGGAGATTAAACCTTTGTCTGAGGTATCATTGGCAAATATGTTTTCCCAAACTGTTGCTTCTCTTTTTATCTTGATACTGTTTTCCTAAGCAATACAGAAGCTTTTAATTTTGATGAGATCCCACTTGTGTATTCTTTCCTTTATGTCCCTTGCTCTAGGGGACATATCAGTAAAAATATTGCTGCGTGGAATATTCTCGGCTTATGAGAATTTTCTGCCAATGTTCTCCTCTAGGGTTTTAATGGTTTCATGGCTTATATTTAAGTCTTTTATCCACCTTGAATTTATTTTGGTGTATGGTATAAGTTGGTGCTCAAGTTTCATTTTTTTGCATGTAGCTGTCCAGTTCTCCCAACACCATTTGTTGAAAAGGCTATCTTTACTCCATTTTATGCTACTGCCCCCTTTGTCCAATATTAATTGACTGTAGAGACTTGGGTTTATTTCTGGGCTCTTTGTTCTATTCCATTGGTCTATGTGCCTGTTTTTATGTCAGTACCAGGCTGTTTTGATTACAGTGGCCTTGTAATACAGTTTGATATCAGGTATTGTGATCTCTCCTACTTTGTTCGTCTTTCTCAAAATTGCAGCTGCTATTTGGGATCTTTTATGGTTCCATGTAAATTCTTGAAATGTTTGTTCTATGTCTGTGAAATATGCCATTGGTACTTTAATAGGCATTGCATTGAATCTGCAAATTGCTTTGGGTAGTATGGACATTTTGATGATGTTAATTCTTCAAATCCATGAACACGGTATATGTTTCCATTTGTTTGTGTCTTCCTTGATTTCTTTCTTCAGTGTTATGTAGTTTTCTGCATACAGGTCTTTTACCTCCTTGGTTAGGCTTATTCCCAGATATTTTATTTTTGTTTTTGCTATATCGAATGGGATTTTTTTCTTGATTGCTGCTTCTGCTGCTTCTTTGTTGGTATACAAAAATGCCTTTGATTTCTGGATATTGACTTTGTATCTCGCTGTTTTGCCAAATTTATTTATTAGTTTGAGCAGTTTTTTGGTAGAGGCTATAGGATTTTCCATGTACACTATCATGTCATCTGCAAACAATGCCAGTTTTGTTTCCTCCTTTCCAATTTGGATGCCTTTTATTTCCTTTTCTTGTCTGATCGCTGTGGCTAGAACTTCTAATACTATATTGAATAGAAGTGGTGAAAGTGGGCAACCTTGTCTTGTTCCTGATCTTAGTGGAAAAGCTTTTAGTTTTTGCCCATTGAGTATGATGTTGGCTGTAGGTCTTTCATATATGGCCTTTATTATATTGAGGAATGCTCCCTCTATTCCCACTTTGCTGAGTACCTTTATCATAAATGGGTGTTGTACCTTATCAAAAGCTTTTTCCGCATCTATTGATATGACCATGTGGTTTTTGTCTTTGCTTTTGTTTATGTGGTGTATTACATTTACTGATTTGCGGATATTGAACCATCCTTGCATCCCTGGGATGAATCCCACTTGGTCGTGGTGTATGATCTTTTTGATGTATTGTTGGATGCGATTTGCCAATATTTTGTTGAGGATTTTAGCATCTATGTTCATCAGTGATATTGGCCTGTAATTTTCTTTCTTTGTTGTGTCTCTATCTGGCTTTGGGATTAGGGTGATGCTGGCTTCATAGAAAGAGTTGGGGAGTTTTCCCTCCTTTTGGATTTTTTGGAATAGTCTGTGAAGAATAGGGGTTAGCTCTTCCTTAAAAGCTTTGTAGAATTCTCCTGTGAAACCATCTGGTCCAGGGCTTTTGTGTGATGGGAGTTTTTTGATTACTTCTTCAATTTCATTTGCTGTTATTGGCCTGTTCAGGTTTTCTGCTTCTTTTTCATTGAGTTTTGGAAGATTATATTTTTCTAGAAATTTGTCCATTTCACCTAGGTTTTCAAATTTCTTGGCATACAGTTCCGCATAGTAATTTCTTACAATCCTTTCTATTTCTGTGGTATCAGTTGTAATCTCTCCTCTTTCATTTCTGATTGTGTTTATTTGTGTCCTCTCTCTTCTTTTCTTAATGAGCCTACTTAAAGGTTTGTCTATTTTGTTTATCTTTTCAAAAAACCAACTCCTGGATTCATTGATCTTTAGAATTGTGCTTTTAGTCTCTATGTCATTTAATTCTGCTTTGATCTTGGTTATTTCCTTCCTTCTACTTGCTCTGGGCTGTCTTTGTTGTTGTTCCTCGAGTTCTTGCAGGCGTTGGGTTAGGTTGTTTGTTTGAAATGTTTCTATCCTCTTTAGGTGAGCCTGTATCGCTATGAACTTCCCTCTCAGGACTGCCTTCACTGTGTCCCATAAATTTTGGGTTGTGGTGAGTTCATTTTCATTTGTTTCAAGGAGTTTTTTGATTTCCTCCCTAATTTCAATCTTGACCCATTCATTGTTCAATAGCCTACCATTCAGTCTCCATGATTTTGGGTGTTTTGGGTTTTTTCCTGTGGGGTTGGTTTCCAATTTCAGTCCCTTGTGATCAGAGAAGATGCTTGGTATGATTTCTATTTTCCTGAAGTTGTTGAGACTGGTTTTGTGTCCTATCATGTGATCTATCTTTGAAAATGTTCCATGTGCGTTTGAAAAGAAAGTGTATTTAGTTTCTTTGGGATGGATGGCTCTATATATATCAATTAGGTCCATTTCTTCTAGAGTGTCGTTTAATGCTGCTATATCTTTGTTGATATTTTGTTTGGAAGATCTGTCCATTTTTGACAGTGGGGTGTTAAAATCCCCTACTATAATTGTGTTGCTGTCAATATCTTTCTTGAGGTCCTCTAGGATTTTCTTTATATATTTGGGTGCTCCTGTGTTGGGTGCATATATATTTATGATGTTAATGTCTTCTTGGTGGATTCTTCCCTTGAGTATTATGAAGTGACCTTCTGGGTCTCTCTTTATAGCCTTTTTTTTGAAGTCTATTTTGTCTGATATGAGGATTGCTACCCCGGCTTTTTTTTCATGTCCATTTGCTTGGAAAATTTGTTTCCATCCTTTCACTTTCAGTCTGTGGTGGTCTTTTGTCCTCAGGTGAGTCTCTTGTAGGCAGCATATGTGTGGGTCATGCTTTCTTATCCATTCAGCTATTCTATGTCTCTTAATTGGTGCATTTAATCCATTTACGTTTAAAGTTATTATCGAAAGGTACTTATTCATTGCCATTTATGTACCTGTGTTCCTCTCTGTCTCTCTCTTTTCCTTCCTTTCCTTAAAGCAGCCCTTTTAGTAATTCTTGTAGAGCAGGTTTTGTGGAGGCGTATTCTTTTAGACTTCTTTTGTCTTGGAAGCTCTTTATTTGGCCTTCTATCTTGATTGAGAGCCTTGCTGGATAAAGCAGTCTCGGTTGTAGGCCTCTGTTTCTCATTACTTGGAATATTTCCTGCCATTCTTTTCTTGCTTGGAATGTTTCCGTTGAGAAGTCATTAGCCAACCTTATTGGGACCCCCTTGTATGTTACTTCCTTTTTCTCCCTTGCTGCCTTTAGGATTCTCTCTTTGTCCTGGAGTTTTGCCATTTTAATGATGATGTGTCTTGCAGTAGGCCTCTTTGGGTTCCACCTGCCTGGGACTCTCTGCGATTCCTGGATTCGTGTGACTTTCTCTCCCCTCATCTTAGGAAAATTTTCTGTTATTACTCTTTCAAGTAGGTTTTCTATCCCTTGTTCTTCTTCTTCCCCTTCTGGTATTCCTATTATTCGGATATTATTACGTTTCATATTGTCTTGTATTTCTCTTAGACTCTCCTCATTTTTTCTGATTCTCTTTTCCATTACCTCGTCTGTCTGGGAGATTCTTTCCACCTTGTCTTCGAGCTCGCTTATGCGGTCCTCCGCCTCATCAATCCTACTCTTCATACCTTCTACTGTGTTCTTCAATTCAGAAATTGTATTTTTCATTTCCTCTTGGCCTTTGCTGATGGCTTCTATTTCCTTTTTCATGCTGGTATAATTTGTGGAGAGTTCATTGTAGCTCCCCTGTAGTTTCTGGTAGTTCGTTGTAAGCTCTTTGAATTTCCTGATAACCAGTGCTTTGAATTCCACATCTGATAGTTGACTGGCCTCTATTTCATCTAACATTCTTTCTGTGGCTTCCTCCTTTTCTTTCATTTGGGGATTGTTTCTTTGTCTCCCCATTGTTTGTGCTGCTCTTCTCGTTGGCCTCAGCTTCTTAGATTGATCTGTTCTGGTACCCTGAGTTTATGGCGTGAACTCCTGTGGTAGGATACCTGTGAAATTCAGTGGTGCAGTCTCCTGCAGGTACCTTGGTCTTCTCCGCTCCCACCTACTCCTCTTGTTGGTTTCCAGCTGATCAAACCTTTTCTTCTGGTCTCACTAGCTGCAGCAGCCTGAGGGGCTATTAGTGTGGCCTTTATTGCATCTAGGTGAACTCCTCTTGTCTCGCCAGTGCCCTCCCAAGACCCAGACTGGCACCGCTCTCCCGTGCCCCACTGAGAGCAGATTTTTCCCCAGGCTTCCCAGCCCTGGCCTGGCGTGAGGGCGCAGGCTCCCAGCCGGGCTTTCCTGGTCTGGCAGGCTTGGGCTTGGACCGTTCCCAGTGCTGTGGCTGAACACACAGGGCAACTCACAATTCTCCCAAGCTGGCAATCACAGCATGACTCCTTGGTTTTTCAGTCTGTGCCCAGCTGGGTAGGGAGGGAGCTGGTGACTGGCTCTCTTCCCGGGGCCTTGCTAGTAGCTGGAGGCTCCCAGGTTCTGTGGCAGACCTGGCTCTAACCCCGCACTACAGGGAACTCACAGGCAACTCTCAGTTTTCCCAAGCCGGCAACCGCAGCCTGACTCCACGGGTTATCAGAGATCTCTGGTTTACTTCCCAATGCCCACTCCTCTCTCTTCCACCACAGGCAAACCAATCCCTCCTGGTGTTTTCCGATCTGTGCCTTGCCAGATAGTGAGGGTGCCGGTGACTAGTTCTCTCCCAGGGTTGTTGTTGCCCTACCTCGGCTCCCAGAGACCAAGACGGCCCAGCCAGGACCCTGGAGTGGCCCAGCAGAGAGCCTGCAGCCTCTGCGCTGTTCCCTCGTACCTTGTTGATCTACGATTGTGTTGTCTCCTCTCCTCAACCTCTGGTCATTCAGTGTCTGCTACACTTCCTAGAGTCCTGCCTTCTTATACGCTGGGTCCCTGTTGGCTATCCGCTGCACTCCTCCGCAGATCAGCCCAGTTTTTCTCTGGCGCGTGGAGGGAACAGAAATCCTTTGTCCTACTCCGCCGCCATCTTTTCACTGACCTAGTTGTACTAATTTTCATTCTCAGCAGCAATGTATTGAAGAGATCTAATTGCTCCACATTCACAGCAGCACTCAGTGTTGTCAATCTGTCAGATATTCTAATAGGCTGTAGTGATATCTCATTGTGGTTTTAATTTCCATTCCCTAACAACAATGATATTTAACGTATTTTCATATACTTATTTTTTATCTAAATATGTCCTTACATGAAGTGTCTGTTCATATTCTTTTGCTTGTGTTTAACTCAGTTTCATTTTTTTTATTTTTAGAGTTCTCTGTAAGTTCTGGATACAAGCCCTTTATCAGATTTGTGATTCTAAAAATATTTGCCCCCAAAATTAAATAGGTACATGCAAAAAAATGAAACTAGACTACCAACTTACACCATACACAAGCATAAGCTCAAAATAGAAGTCATGAAACATAAAAATCCTAGAAGAAAACATAGGCAGTAAAATCTCAGGCATATCTTGAAGCAATAATTCTGCTGATTTATCTCCTTGGGCAAAAGAAACAAAGGAAAAACAAACAAATGGGACCACATCAAACTAAAAAGCTTTTGCAGAGAAAAGGAAATCATCAACAAAATGAAAAGGGACCCCACTACATGGGATAACATTTGCCAATGATACATGAGATAAGGGGTCAATTTCCAAAATATACAAACAACTTACATGATTTAACACCAAGAAGACAAACAATCCAATTAAAAAATGGGCAAAGCATCTGAATAGACACTTTTCCAAAGAGAACATACAGATGGCCAGTAGATATATTAAAAAATGCTCAAAGCCCTGGCTGGTGTAGCTCAGTGGATTGAGCACGGGCCTGCGAAGCAGAGGATCATGGTTCGATTCCCAGTCAGGGCACATGCCTGGGTTGCAGGCCAGTTCCCAGCAGGGGACACACAATACATTGTGTGTCCTTGGCAGAGGCAACCATACATTGATATTCCTCTCCCTCTCTCCCTCCCTTCCCCTCTAAAGATAAATAAATAAAATATTTTAAAAAAAGAAAAAATAAATAAAAATAAAAAAAATTGTAAAATGCTCAACATCACTAATATTCAGAAAAATGAAAATTAAAGCCACAATGAGATACCACCTCATGCATTTCAGAATGGCTATCATCAATAATCAACAAACAACAAGTGTCTGGGAGGATGTGGATGGAAGTGAACCCTTGTGCACTGTTGGTAGGAATGCAGATTGGTGCAGCCACTGTGGAAAATATGAAGATATCCCCAAAAATTAAAAATGAAACTGCCTCATAACCCAGCAATTTTACTACTGGAACTATACCCAAAGAAACCTGAAACACTAATTCAAAAGAATACATGCACCCTTATATTTGTTGCAGCATTATTTACAATAGCCAAGATCTGGAAACAGCCCAAGTGCCATCAGTAGATGAATAGACAAAAAAGCTGTTGTACATTTACACAATGGAATACTATTTGGCTACTGTAAATAATGTAAATAAATTATTGTAAATATATAAAAAGAAAATCTTACCTTTTACAATAGCATGGCTGCACATGGAGATTATGCTAAGTGAAATAAGACAGTCAGAGAAAAACAAATATCATACGATCTCACTTACCTGTGGAATCTAATCAACAAAATAATGTAACAAATGAAATAAAACAGCAACATAGATACATAGAACAGACTAATAGCTATCAGAAGGGAGCAGAGGTGGGGGACTCGGTGAAAAAAGTGAAGGCTTTAAAGCAAAAAGAATATATATATGACACACATAGATACAGACAACAATATGGTGATAGCCAGAAGAAAGGGATGTGGGGGGAGATGGAAGTGGGCATAGGAAGATAAATGGTCATGGAAAGAGACTTGACTTTGGGTGATGAGCATACAATTCAATATGCAAATGATGTTTTATTAAGTTGAACACTTGAAACCTGTATGGTTTTATTAACCAGTGTCATCCCAATAAATTAAAATAAAAGAACTCACCTCTAACTCAGTGATTTTCAACCAGTGTGCCACAAGAATTTTGAAAACATGCAATACTGACTATTTAGTCAGAGACACTGACCTCTTTTCCCTCAGACTGCCAAATTAAAAACTGACAACAGCCAACACACATGCAAAAATTTACTCCCAGTCTGTTGCTCTATTTTTTCATTCTCTTTACTGAGACTTTCACCAAGCAAATGTTTTAATTTTGATAAAATATAGTTTATCAATTTTTTCTTTCATGTATCATACTTTTGATATTGTATCTTAAAATTTGCCAATTCCAAGGTCACACAGATTTCTCCTACCTTTTGTTCTAGAAGTTTTATAAGTTTTGTGTTTTATATTTAGGTATATGATCAACTTTGAAATAATGTTTATTAAAGTGTGAAGCATACATCAAGGTTTATGTTTTCACATAGGAACTTCAAATTATTCCAGTACCATTTGTTGAAAAGACTTCTTTTCTGCATTGAATTGCCTTTGCACCTTTGTCAAAAATCAGTTCACATTATATGTGTGCCTCTATTTCTAAGTCTCTCTATTCTATCCTACTGATCTATGCATTTTTCCTTTACCAACTCCATACTTCCTCAATTACTGTGGCTTTATAGTAAGCCTTGAAATCAGGAAATGTGATTCTGTTATCACAGAAGAACAACTTTGCTCTTCTCTTTCAAAATTATTTTACCTATTCTAGTTCCTTTGGGTGTATGTATATTTTCTGTGGTCTCCATTGGAATTGCACTGAATCTATACATTACATATTAGGAAGAATTTTTATCTTAAAAATATTGAGTCTTCTAATCCATCAGCATGTTATAGCTCCCTTCATCTGATTTCTTTCATCACAGTTTTATAGTCTTTAGCATAATATTCTGCATACATTTTGTTAGACTGAGACCTTTTGATGCTATCACAAATGTTAGTTTTTATAAATTTCAAATTCCAATGTTAATTTTAAGTACATATATAGAAATATAATTCAGTTTCCTTTATTAACATTGTATTCTTCAGCACTAACAACTAATTGTTCTAGGAATGTTTTTACAAATTCTTTAGGATATCTAAGGTAGATTATCATGTTATCAGCAAATAGACAATTTTATGTCTACCTTTCCAATCCATATGCCTTTTATTTGTCTTGCCTTATTGCACTGGCCAGAACTTCAAATATAATGTTGAATAAGAGTGGCGAGAGTGAACATCCTAACTTCTCAATCTTAGATAGTATTCAGTCATTTATCATTAAGAATGTTACTTGTTACCGTAACATTGTATGTTACATGAACATTAAGAATGTTACAGTAACATTAAGAATATTACTGTAACATTGTAACCTGGTAAGAAGTACCTTACCAGGTTAAAGAAGTTCCGTATTCTTCTTAGTTTGGTAATTTTTGCCATGAATGAATATTAAATTCTATTAAATGCTTTCTATGCTCTATTGAGATAATCAGCCTGCTAAATAAGTTAGACACACACACACATGCACACACACAGAGATTGTAGGAGTTTGTACTACACTGAAGTTACAAATTAATTTGGAGACAATTTCAAGATAGTCTTCCTGTTCATGACATTATGCATTTTTATGTAGGCCTTCTTTAATGTTTTTCAAAAAAGTTTTACAATGTTTTCTATTAAAATTTAGTACATTTCTTAGACTTATTCAAACATACTATGTTTTTTCTGGCATTATTTTTATACTAAAGTATAAAATGTGTATGATTTATACTAAGTTCTAAATTGTCTATAGTTTATTAAAATGCACCTGGTTTTGTTATATAGAGCTTGAATTTAGCAATCTTGGCTTTGTTATTATTTCTAACCATTTGTGACTAGATGTTCATGAATTCTTTATGTAACCAATTACACATTTGTTAATAAAAACAAGTTTGTTTCTTCCTTCTTAATTCTTATATTTTATTTAATTTTCTTATTTGTTGGAAGACATAGGACTCTTCCATTTCTGCTTACCTTACAATCAGAGACATTGGCTGCCTTTGTTCAAAGATGTTTGTGTACTGAACAGTTTTAAAAGAAAGAGATAGTGCCTCCTTCCAGATCAAAGGGCAGGAATGCTTAGTATCCAATATAATGAAGATAGTATTTCCATCTGGGGTAAAGGGCAGGACTGTTTACTTCTCGATATAAAAGATTCAGGTTCCAGCCCTGGCTGGTGTAGCTCAGTGGATTGAGCGCGGGCCTGTGAACCACACGATCGTGCTTCAATTCCCAGTCAGGGCACATGCCTGGGTTGCAGGCCAGTTCCTAGCAGGGAACTCACGAGAGGCAACCATACATTGATCCTTCTCTCCTTCCCTTCCCCTCTAAAGATAAATAAATAAAATCTTTTTAAAAAAAGATTCAGGTTCCCTAATCTCAGGGTTCCCTCCTGTTACACAACCCACTGCATGTGCAAGTATCACTTAGCATTTTTATTGTCCTATGAGAACTGAGACGCAGCAAAACAGTTAAAAGTGTGCTGTTACTCTGGCCACAGAAATTGCTATAAAAAATAAATTGTGTTGTGTCTGACACAGGAGTCTCATATCTTCTGCCAGCATCCATGTAACTCTGGAAGGCTACCTGGTTAGCTTGCATGTAGGGTAAAACCTCCGACTTTTCACTGTTCTTGATATTATTGTGCCAGCTAGAACTTCCAGTACAAAGGTGAACTGAGGGTTTAGTTGGCTTCTTCCTGACTTTCTCACCATTAAGCACAATAATTGATTTAGACTCTTGGTGGATATCTTAGTTGATATTCTTTTTCAGGTTATGTGGAATGGTTAAAAAGTTCCTAATTCATTTAACTTGGAAAATTGTTGCCCTAGTAGTCTAAAAGAATTTATATAGCTTTAAAAAATGGCTCCCCTTAAAATAAAAAATAGGGAAAGAATTTCCAGGAGAGAGCTACTGTAATTTAAAGGAAAAGTTATTTGTTATGTCCTGCAGGACATTTGACATTCTTCGCCCCCAGATACAAGTAGCATACCTAGTGTCAATGATGGAAAATCCCCAACCCATTAAAAAAAATGTTCTCCAGAGCATGGGTTGGCAGATTTTTTCTATGAGTCAGATAGTACATATTTTAGGTTTTGTGGGCCATACAGCTTCTGATGGTGTTACTTAATTCTACTGTTGTAATGCAAAAGCAGTGAGAGACAATGCATAAATAAATGGGCATGACTGTGTCCCAATAAAACTTTATAAAAATGGGTGGTGGCAAGATTTGCCCTGCAGGCCATATACTTTGATGACTCCTGCTCTATAAAGATGAATAAATGGTAGAATACTCTTAAGTCAGACATAAGAAAACTGGGGTCAGGGATGAAGTGATTGGCCCAGCACTTTTTTTGATCTTCACCCAAGGATATGTTTACTGATTTTAGAGAGAGGGGAAGGGGACAGAGAAAGAAACATCAATGTGAACAAGAAACACCAGTCAGCTGCCTCCTGTACGCACCCTGACTGGGGATAAAACTCACAACGTTTTTGGTGTAGGGGACAATGCTCCAACCAACTGAGCCACCTGACCAGGGCTTGCCCAGCATTTTGATTCCACAGTATTTTGTACTAAGCAAAGATTAGAACTTAGACCTCCTAACTGCTGGTGCTCTTCCCATTATGTCACCCAGCAAAATAAATGATACCCTGGCAGAAACCGCCTCTGCAAGTTTTTTTTATCTATTTCTACTAAATGTATGCAAATATATATGCTTACTCAGCAGATGTCCATGAATATTCAAGTCTCTGCTCTGACTTCATCTTCCGAGGTCTGCAGTATTTCTCTAGTCTTACATAATTCCCAGGTGAAGACACCATTGTTCCACCTCAAGAATGCTCATGAAAGCAAGCAATAAAATTGGGTGGCAGGCTGAACCCAGAAGCAGAGACTTCCCATAAAAACTCAGAATAAATCATTTAGCCCTGGCTGGTGTAGCTCAGTGGATTGAGCACGGGTCTGTGAAGCAAAGGGTCGCCAGTTCGATTCCCAGTCAGGGCACATGCCTGGGTTTCAGGCCAGGTCCCCAGTAGGGGACACATGAGAGGCAACCACACATTGATGTTTCTCTCCTACTCTGTCTCCTTCCTGTCCCCTATCTCTAAAAATAAATAAATAAATAAAAGATTTTAATAAAAAAGAATAAATCATTCATCTGCTAAACATTTCACTTAAGAGATATTTATTTATAGAGACAGTGAAAGGGAGGAAGAAAGAGAGGGAGAAGAATATCAATGTGTGGTTGCCTCTTGCATGCCCCCTACTGGGGACCTGGCCCATAACCCAGGCATGTGTCCCGACTGGAAATCAAACCAGTGACCCTTTGGTTCACAGGCTGGCCCTCAATCCACTGAGCCACAACAGCCATGGCTATCTGCTAAATATTTCTAAGGCTGTCCTTACAGTATTAAGCACAGCCCTTATTTTTCACATGTGCACCATAACTCATATTCATTCAACTTGGAGTCTGTTTTCAAGTGAGAGTTCCTGCAGAACTGCATCTAAACTAAACTATACAAAGCAGCAGAATGCACCACATCTATTTCTTTTCTTTCATCTGTAACTGCTGAAATACCACCCACAAAGATATTTTTATACCGATTAATTTTCATAACAGTGCTAAATAAATTGCCTCAAGGAAAGACTGTATAATCATAAATAGTTGTCAGTAGTGACACTCACAGCTCAACATAAACCATTAGTTCTTATAAGGGGACTGAGCTCAGACAAGAACAGTTACATAACCAGCCTTGGCCAAAACCAAGTTACTTGCTGGTTTACTCAGTGTATCTGGGGCCATTTTATCTACAGTTGGCAGAATTCACACACTGGGTAAAAGACTGGACTACACCAACTTAAGTTCTTCCAACTGCAATATTTAGTCTGAATTCATACAAAAAGAGAGAATGTTACATCCTAGAGAAATCCATACAGAAGATTAATTCAGCATGAAGTGCAGACAGAATTCAGATGTGGAAAGAGAAAACATAGATGTATAAAGAGATAAATGTAGCTCTGCACCACTGGGCTACTTTCTTCCTCCTCACATCCAAATAGCAAAAACCACTCAGAAGTTCTAGTTAATTCCATTAACAGGAGGTTGCTAAAGAGACAATCTTGTAAGAAATGGTTTAGAATTTACTTCACCAAAGCAGTAATCATGAATGCCAATTAGAGCTGGTGGCCTGGCACATTTGGTCATTGAGCAGCAATAATCTTGGATGGCAATGTCCCTTGGAATCAGACATCTTCAAATCTTTTGGAACTAAATAAATAACAGACAAGCACATGAGTCAACAATTACACTTAATACATGCTTTCTGATGAATAACAGGAAAAATACCTAACCACTGGATTAGGGTCAGTAGCACTTGACTTCATTCTGTGCCTGAAAAAACTAAGAGAGTTGACTTTGAGAGTTGACTTTCCCTCATTGTATGTGCAGACTGGCTAAGAATAGAATGTACATATGAAGTCTGTCCAGTAAGTATCCAGCCATGTAATGAAAAATAGAGACATTCATTGAAAAAGACACAAGATACAAGAAATATTGTACATAGGACAATGATATCACAGTCCCCTTCAAAGCAGGGGCTTTGGGACCTCACCAGTTCTCCCAATTTCCATCAGCTGCCCTGTCATATTTTCCTGAATCTAATCGATGGTCCGAAATCTTTTCCTTTTCAAAGGTGATTTTAGTTTCAGGGAAAGCCAGAAGTCAGGGCACCAAATCTAGGATGTAGGGGGGATGAGTCATCTGCGTGGTTTGATCTTTAGCCAAAATACTCAAAGTACCAGATGTGATGTATGAGAGGGCATGTTGCTGTGATGAAGCTGTCAGTCACCAGTTGCCCACAGCTGCAACCTTCTGAATCAGCTGAATAGTTTCCACAGAGAAATGCTCAAGCTTAACACAAATTATGATGCAGGTTTGTTGTTCTACTGCCATTTTGAATGCGACAGCCACACAGTATATGCATTCACTCAACACTGTCTATTGTTCCCACTGACCACTACAGTAAGGTCGTCATTGTTCACACATGCGCATTCCAGTCCATTCTCCTTGGCTACCAGGTTACATTAATGTTGTGCAAACCATTCTCATTATATTAACAATGGTTGGACTCACTCTAGACAGACCTTGGATCTTGGCTTAGCATCATTTAGGTATATTATAAGTTCTCCAATGGACAATGTGTAATCTACAGCTGCTAAATACCAAAAACAACCAGAAAACAAAACAATTCTAAAGAAAGTAAAACAAAAGTTTAGAGATGTGAACTCTTAATAAGGATTTGTCAAGCATCTTCATTTCCTTGCCTAACTTGGAAGCAAATCAAATTTCCTCATGTAGATGGCTTTGGAGCCTCCTAGTGGCAGCCTCAGGGGACCCACAGCACTAAGGAATCCTAGAAAGGACCAGACTTTCAAGAAAGTGTTAGTTATGTATGCTGATGATAAATTCACACAAACACATCAGCTCCTACAATGTATTCAACACACTATATTGGACATCAGGAATGCAAATATGAACAAATGTTGGTCTCTAACATCATGGAGCTCACAGCCTAATATATAACAAGAACAAAAATAACTGTAAAACAATGAAATAAGCATTTAAAATCTGTATTCATAGGGAAAGGGGATGAAGACAGAAGTGTGTAATAAAGAGGGTTGACTTCTTAGTCAAATCTTTATTAAAGGATAAGTAGAAGTCTACCTGGTAGAGAATCCAAGTACATGATATATTTTCATACCTTTGCTAATTCTGCTTCCTGTCTGAAATATTCCTTTTTCCATATACCATACTTAGAATAAAGACTAGAGTACAGTAAGATAGGAAAAAAACTGGAGAAAGAAGCTGGGAGCAAATGTTTGAGTGCCTTTATACTTTGAGATTTATCTTCCAGGCTATAAAGAGATGTCAGAGGCTCTGATGAAAAGAAGTGATCTACTAAAGACTATATACGAGAATAATCTAACAGCAATATGAGGAATATATTAGGAGAATTGGGAAGCAGAGGGACCCATTGATCTGTCATTACTAGTCCAGGGGAGAGGTAAGACAGGTTGGCAACTAGCAAGAAAGAGGATTCCTGAGTTAAAGATAACTGTACCTGACAGCCAAATGAATATGGGAGATTAGACTCAGAAAAGAATCAAAATAATACAATGTTTTCCTTATAGGAAGGTAGACAAGGTAGACAAGGTAGACAGTGATGCCATTAACCATGGTGGAGAACACAGGCAAAGTCTAGGGAATGAGTGATAACGAAAAACTTTAGTAAATTTTATTTGGGGTACATATTAGATCTGGGCTTTGTTTAAAAAAAAACTAGAAAGTATCTGCAAATTTCAAAAGTCTGAAAAAATTATAACCATATCAAAATAACTAGAAAAGTTATAACCTCTACTAAAATATTACTATATTATTTATAGTATTATTTATAGTAATATTTAATAATATTTATATATTATTGATATATATAAAAGAATAATTACTTCTAATTTGGCAGATAACACCCTGAAATTGATCCAATATCGGGGACTAAACTCTCATTAGACAATAAACATTTTCTAACAAAGGTGAACATCTTATTCCCTTGACTTTTGTCCTCGTTGGCTTATGAAAAAATACCAGTCCTTCAAGGAATTCCTTGATTTCCATCTTTGCACAAAGCTTTACCTTATCCCTTCAAGGCCTTGTAGTTAATTTATTTGGTTAACATATCTGAACTTTCAGAGCACTTAGCATCAATAATATTCTACTATACTGTCCTTTACAGTTTCCTAAACTTAGGAGTTTTAAGAAAATTTAGTTGTGTTTCTCCAACTATATTTAAGTTCCTTAAAGAGTAAGACATGGACCTAATGCCCTCAGCCAGAAGTCCAACTGATTACCTATGCCCCTGTCCTCACGTTTTACAAATGATAAAGTTGGGTCCACAAAGTCAAATAACTTGACCAGGGTTCACACGAACTTGTTGTAGACCTCAGACTGAAACCAGGTACCCAGAGTTCTAGTTCTGTATCTTTATGCTTTCAGATGTCCCATAAGTATTTAGTGAGCTACTTGTGCTGTCATGCTTCCTTTTGTATGAGGCACTTTTGCATCTTAATAGGATACATTCAAATACCTTTGACCCAAATTGCTGATTATTTAATGGTGGAATTGTAAGTACCTTGGAAGGCAGTAAGGAAGATATTTGGGAACAGGAAAACATTCTGGAAAACTTAAAATCCTATCACAAATTCTTGCATCCAATCATGATAAAATAACGTAAATCAGATTAACTCTCCTACCTTAAATAACTTAAAAGCAAACCAAGATATATGAAACAATGGTTTCAGACACTGGAAAACAGAAAGTGCAAGGCAGTGATCCCTGAGGAAGGAAAAACAAACAAGATGAATCCCGTGATGCCCTATCTCACTACCTGGGAAGAGCTTTCAGGCTGTAGTACTGAGAGGGGAAACCCAAACAGAACTCAGCAGTCTTGCTAAACTGAAGAAGAAGAGTTCAAGGTAACTAGAATTTACAGAAGATAGTACAGGAGAAATGGGAGATACACAAAGAGCAGGAGACCCAGAGATCTGAAGTGGAGCCACCTGGCATCTCTGGGTAATGACCTGCCATATGTAAGAAAACTACCAAGGCAAGAGAAAGAACCACCAGAAAGAAGTAAGTGAAGCAATCACCACAGCCTGTACAGGACCAGAACAGTTCATGTTCTGGACAGCCAGACTAAAAAGACCTCATAACACACAAGGCAGGGTATGGATGTCAAAAGGTACTGCTTCAGAAAGGTATTATCTCAATAGAGAAGCCAAATTAGCCATAGACCAAAAACTGTTTTTGATCACCATAACAAAGCTTAGAAAATCAAACATACTCTAAGGACTTTGATTAACTTCATCCTCCAAAAGACAAAAAAGATATTTAAAGAAATACCAAAATATGCAGCATCCAACAGTGTAAAATTCAAAATGCCTAATATCCCATTAAAAATTACCAGGCATACAAAGAGGCAAGAATATACGACCCATAAACAGGAGAGAAATTAATAAATATAAACAGACACAAAAATTACATAGATGACAAACAAAAAGCCCTTGCTGGTGTAACTCAGTGGATTGAGCACTGGCCTGTGAACCAAAGGGGTGCCAATTCAATTCCCAATCAGGGCACATGCCTGGGTTGCAGGTCAGGTCCACAGTATGAGGTGCACAAGAAGCAACCACACATTGATGTTCCTCTCCCTCTCTTTCTCCTTCCCTTCCCCTCTCTCTAAAAATAAATAAAATCTTTAAGAAAAAGAAATTACATAGATAATGGAAGTAGTAACCAAAAATTTGAAAAACAATTACAAATATATTCTATATGTTCAAGAAGATAAAAGAAAGCACAAAAGTGAAAATTAGAAATATAAAAAAGAAATTGAGTTTCTAGAAATAAAACACATAACTAAGCCCTGGTCAACTGGCTCAGTTGGTTGGAGCCTCAGCCCATACACCCAAAGGCTGTGGGTTCAATTCCTGGCTAGGGCATATACCTAGTTTGCAGATTTGATCCCCAGTCAAGTCCCATATAGGAGGCAACCAACTAATGTTTCTCTCTCACATAGATGTTTTTCTTTCTCTTTCTCCTTTCCTCTCTCTCTAAAATCAATAAACATATCCTTAGGTGAGGACTAAAATACATATATAACTGAAATGAAGGTATACTAGATTATATTAACAGTAACTTACACACTGCACAAAAAAGATTAATGGAATTAAAGACATAGCAACAGAAACTATCCAAAATGACAAATGTGGAGAGGAAAAAAGACTGAAAAATTTCAACAGACCATCACTGAGCTATCAGACAATATTAAGCAGCATAACATATGAGTAATTGATCCCAAAATGGATGGGAGAGGAAAAAAATGCTTGAAAAAATAATTGTCAAAACTTCTAAATTACAGTCATGTGACACATAACTATGTTTCAGTCAGCAACAGACTGCATGTAGAGCAGTGGTTCCATAAGATTATAATGGAGGAGCATGAGTGAAACATGGGTACTGTAATAAACCTGACAACTCCCCTGACTGCAAGTAACCTGACAGAGTGAGCTGATCATAAATTCCTAACTGGGAATGTCCAGGTAGGTAGTCATGCCCCAGGCATATAACCTCTTTAGTAAAAGGTTTATCTTTGCCTTAAGTAAGCCCTGCACACTGCTCTTGTGCATCTAAGTTAATACACCTTTGGAATGTCAGAGTAATCCCCTTTTTCAGACCCCCCAGAAGCATAGTCACTCCCCAAGAAAGCACAATCTTGTTAATTATCCTGTCTCCTATCTTCTGTACATTCCCTCCTTAATTCCAAATGCATAAGAGAAACTGCAAACTGTCATTCTCTGGAACATTTGAAATCTTGCTTCTCAGCAATTGTCATCAGTTTGGCTCAAATAAACTCATAAAAATTCCCTACAAGTTTGGATGTTTCTTACATCCACAGGAGGTATACATGTTGTTAAACTTTTGTTTTCCTTCTGCTAATCTGTCTTTCATCACAGAATGTCTCAGCCAAGAACCCAGAAAGGTAGAGGGAAAGTTATCTTTCCTCCCTTACAGAGCAATAGGCTATACCACTGTGGATGACATAAAGGGGTTCTACGAAAGTAACCTCATAGGGTGATCTACAATGAATTCCTAACTGGGAAGGTCATGGTGGGTAGTCATGTACCATATATAACTTTTTTTAAAGATTTTATTTATCATTAGAGTAGAAGGGAAGGAGAGAGGGAGAGAAATATCAATGTATGGTTGCCTCTGGTGTGTCCCCTGCTGGGAACTGGCCTGCAACCCAGGCATGTGCCCTGACTGGGAATTGAACCGCAATCCTTTAGTTCCCAGGCCCGTGCTCAATCCACTGAGCCACAACAGCCAGGGCTTATATATATAACTTTTTAGAGAAGGTTTATCTTTGCCTTAAGCAAGTCCTGTCTATTGTTTCTGTGCATCTAGGTTAACACATTTTTTAAATAACCACCTTCAGAGAGCACATACTTTGGGTAATGAATACGCGATACTGTGTACAGATGATGTGATGTGGAATTGTGCACATGAAACCTGTACAATTTTGCTAACCCCAATTTGTGTCACCCCAGTAACTTCAATTAAAAAGTGAGACAGCACATAATATTGTTGACTGTTATGCAATCCAATCTCTGCCTTGCTTTCTCCCAGCTCCATGTAATCTTTCTTAATTACAAATGAATAAAAGAAGCTGCAAACCTGTTATTCTCCAGAGAATTTGAGATATTTCTCCCTGGCACATGTTATCAGTTTAGCTCAAATAAACTCATAAAAACTCTTTACAGGTTTGGATGTTTCCTAAGTGGCATCATATAACCTAGGTGTACATCATCTAGGTTTTTGTAAGTGTACTCTATGATGTTTGCACAAAGACAAAATCACCTAATGATGCCTTTCTCAGAACACATTCCCACTGCTACATGGCATATGACTATACAGTAAAACTATAAACCCAGAGAACCCCAAGAAGAAGAAGCAGAAAGAGCCCCACGCCACAACACCAAAGCAAATCATAATCAAATTACTGAAAACCACAGCTGAAGAGAAAAATATTAAAAGTAGGCAGCAAAAAGACACATTAGGTATATGGAATGTGTATGGTGTGTGTATGACCACAAGACTTTTTGTCAGAAATAATGCAAGCAAGCAAGAGAGGACAGGTCAGATAGAGATTACCTAAATGAAATGCAAAAAGAAAAAAAGATTTAAAAAAACAAACAGAAGAGAGAAACAATATCAAAAGGTATATTATGGGCATAATTAGAATCCCAGAAGACAAAGAAAAAGCAAAGGGCTAAAGAAATACCATTGGCTAAGAATCTTCCAAAATTGGTGACAGAAAACAAACCATAGCTAGTGTTATCCAAATAAAGGTGGATAACACTAAACAAGATAAAAAACAATAACCAAACACACACATATCCACTTAAGCATATGAAAGTCAAAATGCTAAAAACTAAAGACAGAGAAAATCTTGACAGCAGTCAGTAAAAAAAAAGAAGATACACTGCCAACAGAGGAACAAGAATAGAAATTACAGCAAATGTCTTATCAGAAGCCACAGAAAAAAGTGGAATGACATACTTAAAATGTAAAAAAAAAAGTTCTGGTTAATCCAGAATTCTATACTATGCCAAATATTCTTAAAATATACAGAAAAAATACTTTTTCAAACAAACAAATTCATTGTCACCATACCTACTCTATAAAGGACACATGAACAAAGCCAAAGGGAGTAGGTTCAAGAGTGGGAGGTGGGGGAGGGTGAGGTAGGGGCCCGGGGTGGGGGGGATGGAGACAACTGTATTTGAACAACAATAAAAAAATTATAAAAAATAATGTTAAAGAAAGTCTTCAGGCAGAAGGAAAATGAAATAGTCAGAAATATGGATATAAAAAATACTAGAGTGTCACAAAAGAATAGATGTAGAAAAAACAAAATCTTTTTCTTATTTTAATTGCTGCAAAAGGTAGCTGAATGATTTAAGCAAAAATAGGAACAATGTATTTTGTGTATACCATATGTCAAAACAAAGTTATAATATGAATGGCATGAGGGATGGGAGGAAGAAATAGAGTAATTACACTACGCATAAAATTATATAGTATTAATTGAAAGTAGATTCTAATAATGTAAAAATGTGTTTTATAAACTGTAGAACACAAAAAGCACAAATTTTTCTTAATGATAAATCTGGCACCATCAAAATTAAAAACTTTTTTTAATGCTTAGGACGCTGTCTATCAAATAGTAACCTCTCAATCAAAAACTGTTACTATTATTACCAGGTGCAGTACATGCATGTTGAAAACATAAACACAATCCAGCCCCTGCCCTCACAAGGCAGATAAATCATACCAGAAGGTCAAGAAAAAGATAGCTTACTATGATTTAGCAGTGAATACAACAATGATACAACATTGAGCTTCCTTTTGCATCCAAGGCAAAAGTGGAACCCTGAGTCATGATGCATAGCTGAATGTGTCTAAACAAAGACACACAGCTTTTTATCTTCTTTTTTTTACTGTTCCTATTTTCTTTTTACCTTTTTACCCATTCACTTTTTGACTCTTAAAAAAAGACATTTTAAGAAAATAAAAAGGCAAACCAGATACAAGGGGAAAATAGTTACAAAAAACAACATCTGAAAAAGGATTTGTATCCAGAATATATGCAAAGTCTTACAACTTAACAATAAAACAACCCAATTCAAAGGTGAAGAATTTAAACATAAATTTCACCAAAGAAAATATACATGGCAAATAAGCTCACGCAACAATGCTCAAAATCATCAGGGGAATGCAAATGAAAACAAAGAGATACCACTACACATTCATTAAAAAGACTGAAAATAAACTTCAATGAGGACATAGAGCAACTGGAACTCTCATAAACCAGTGGTGGGAATGCAAAATGACCCAATCATTATGGGAGAAGTTTGACAATTTCTTTAAGAAGTTAAATATACACTTTCCACACAATCCAGTAATTCAACTCCCAGGTATTTATCTCAAAAAAAATTAAAACATGTCCTTGAAGATTTAAGAATTTTCCTAGCAATTTTATTCATAACAGACCAAAACTGGAAAGGTCTCAAATTTCCATCAGGTGGTAAAATGGATAAGCAAATTGTAGTACATACATCCATTCAATCAAAATCACTATTTAACAATAAAAGGGAACGAAATACTGATACATGCAACAACACTGGAGAATCTTCAGTGTTAAGTAAAAGAAGTCTTTCATAAATAGGTTATCTACTGTGTAATTTTATCTAAATAAAAGTCTAGAAAGTGTAAACTTATAGTGACAGAAAGCAGATTGGTAGTTTCTGGAGGGTTGGCGGGGGTGGTTGACTATAAAAGGGTAAGAAGAAACTTTTTAAAAAATGTTCTGTATCATGATTGTGATAATCATTTGACAGATGTATTTATCAAAATTCATCAAATTATACACTTAAAATGGCAAACTTTACCTGAAAAATGCCGGTAAGTTTTTTAAAAAAGGATGGGGAAGAGGTGAAGAATAAGGAAATTTTTTACAAATTCATTTGCAAAGGCAAATTACTTGTTCTATCCACTCACAAGGTAATCCCTCACCTAAATGTAGTTGATACCTACTGAATACACTTGAAACACCAGCAAAATAGTATACACTGGAAGAAAGCACAGTTATTATCTCCTGCTGCTTTAGAACTGTAGACCATAATAAAGCCATTGCAATAAAAGAAGGGTTGGAAGTAAAGTAGGACTCAAGCAGGACTTGGAACACAGGGTAAATGTGAGATTTTAAAAAAATATTTTGGACATGTAAAATTAGTTGTTTAAATATTTTTAGAATATCAAAATGGAAATTCATTTACAGAGCTGAGAAGCTACCCTTGGAAAAAGCCTCTGATTTCCATATGGATTCATATGAAATAGTCTCTGTGCTCATGGCTTCCTAATTCTGAGAACTGGAAATTCCACACTCCCTTCTCTCTGCAAGAATCCTGTTCCCCCGCGTGACTTTTCCCCCTTTTAATGCAAGAAACATCTAATTAACTTTTCTGCCACATGCAGCTGGCACCAAAGCAAACCAAGCTGTGGGGTGGCTGACCCAGAATCACTGATGAATGTTCAGAGTAAACATGTTTTCAGCCAATCTGGAATGGTATATTTCTAAGAGGACAAAGAGCTCTCAAAATTAATTAACTCATCTGGACAAACTGTCCATCCAATGGAAGTTTTTCAGTAATGAATATCAGACCACAGACCTTCCTGCAGCTGAACTTTATCATTCAAGGAGGCTGCTTCTGCATGTTTCATGGATAACTTCATGATTTTTATTTTCACTGGCTTCTGGTTTCTTATATTTATATAAACAGGCCAAGAAAGCAAAACACAGAAGTTTAAATGGAAGATCACGCAATTCCCCAAAAGACAGAGACACCTACATTTCTCTCCTTTTCTGCATGAACATGTCAGAGTAGACAATTGAGGAGAAAAAGATCCCATGTTTGAGAAGAAAAAGAGAGGGCCTCATTTAAAAGTATGATCTTAAATGGTTTTGTCATGTGTGGAAAGTCTGTAACAAAGTGCTGCTTTCTGATGCAAAGATTAATTGGAGGTCATACACAAAATAACCTCAGACCCACACAAGGACTGCAGCTTAGCCCTAAATTAAGATGTGCCAAAGTCAGTGTCCTGAAAGAGCTTACTTGATTGCATGGTCCATGTCAAGACTGGTTTTTTTCTGTGTTTTTTTTTGTTTGACTAATTGTTTATTTTTATTTACAAAGAACACAATCTTCTGAATGAGCTCTGATGGTAGCTCTGAATGGAGCAGCAGTGGGTCCTATTTGAGACAGAGGGAAGCCCTCACAATATCCTAGAATGTTTTGCTTTCCTCAGAATTAATCAACCACGCTGCCTGATGTGGTGGAGTTCTTGCTGTTCTCTTAGTTACAGGGGTCCCAAGAGACGTTCTGGCCAGCTTAGGAAGCAGATAGAGTGCCTTCAACCCTCTGTGAACTAGCCTAGGTAGATCCTTTGTTACCCATATGAATCTATCCCACTACCTGCCTCCCTATGGAGTTCTTCTAACTTCATTCAAAGTTCTTCCTGCCACAGAACACTTTATGGGGCAATTCATGTGATGACTCAACTAACACAAGAGAGTAACTACCATATATCGAGTAACTACTATGCACTGGCACTGTGCTATCCTATGTATCATGTCATTTACTGTCATGACATATACTATCATATCATTCTACAATAACAAATGTAACAGTACAGAGTAATAAGAGCACAGGTTCTAGAGTCAGACCACCTGAGATAAACTTTTTTACCTTACTACGTAGAAGCTGAGTAACCTTGGAGAAGATATATAACCTCTTTGTTCCTTAGTTTCCACATCCAAAATAGAGATGAATCTACTTCACAGAATTCCTGTGAAGATTATATGTGCTCAATAAATGTTATCCATTTATTATTTGTTTCATAGATGTAAAAACTAATACCTAACAAAAATTCTCAGCCTTCACCGGTGTGGCTCTGTTGGTTGGGCATTGTCCCACAAAGCAAAAGGCCACTGGTTCCATTCCCAGTCAGTATACATAACTAGGTTGCAAGTTTGGTCCCTAATCAAGCATGTTATGAGAGGCAATGAGCTCAAAATCAAAAGAAGAATAGTGAAAAACATGCAAAGACATGGATGCCAAATAACATGTTATTAAGCTATGAATGGGTCAACAATGAGGTCAAGGAAGGAATCAAAAGATACCTTGAAACAAATAAAAATGAGGACACAACAATCCAAAATCTGTGGGACACAAGGAAAGCAGTCCTAAGAGGAAAATTCATAGCATTACAGGCCTATCTCAAAAAAATAAGAAAAAGCTCAAATAATCTAATTTGACATTTAAAGGAACTTGAAAAAGAACAACAAAGTCCAAATGAGTAGAAGAAAGGAAATAATAAAGATCAGAGCAGAAATAAATTAAATAAAGTTTTAAGAAATGATAAAAAAGATCCAATGACTCTAAAGCTGGTTCTTTTAAAAAAATGAACAAGATTGGCAAACCTTTAACAAGACTCATCAAAAAAAAAAGGAGAGAGGACCCAAATAAATCAAATCAGAAATAAAGGAAGAGAAATAACAACTGACACCAAAGAAATACAAAGGATTATAAAAATATATTATAAAAAACTATATGCCAACAAACTGGACAACGTGGACAAAATGGATAAATTCCTAGAAATATACAATCTTCCAAACTCAGTCAGGAAGAATCAGAGAATCTCAATAGACAGATCACATCTAGTGAAATTTAAGGAGTAATCAAATAACTCCCAGCAAACAAAAACCCTGGACTAGATGGATTCACAGGTAAATTTTACCAAATATTCCAGGAAGAACTAACATCTCTCTTCAAAGAATTTCAAGTAATTCAAGAGAATGAAAGGCTCCCAAGCTCATTTATGAGGCCAGGATTATCCTAATTCTGAGCCAGAAAAAGATAATTCAAAAAAAGATTTTTACAGGCCTGTATCACTGATGATCACAGATGCTAAAATCTTCAACAACAAATTAGCAAACCAAACACAGCAATGCATCAAAAAGTTCATACACCATGATCAAATGGGATTTATTCTGGGAATGCAAGGTTGGTACATTTGTAAATCAAGTGTGATTCACCACATGAACAAAAAGAGTGATAAAACTACATAGGCATATCAATAGATGCAGAAAAAGCATTTGTTAAAATTCAGCACTCATTTATGATAAAAACTCTCAGTAAAATGAGACCAGAGGGAACATACATAAATATAATAAAGGCCATATATGACAAACCTACTGCCAGTATCATACTGAATGGGCAAAAACTACAAGCATTCTCCCTAAAATAAGAAAAAAGACAGAGATGTCCTCTTTTACTTCTCTTATTCAACCTAGTACTGGAAGTCATAGCCATAGCAATCAGACAAGAAAAATGAATAAAGGGCTTCCAAATTGGAAAGGAAAAATTAAAATTATTTATTTGCAGATGGCATGATACTGTACATGGAGAACACCAAAGATTCCAAGAAACTGCTAAAACTGATAAATGAGTTCAGCTAAGTAGCAGGATACAAAATTAATGTTCAGAAATCAGTTGTATTTTTACATGCCAATAATGGACAGAAAGGGAAATTAAGAAAACAATCCCATTCACAGCTGCTTCAAAAAGAATAAAATACCCCAAAATAGACCTAACCAAGGATGTAAAATACCTGTACTTGGAAAATTATAAAACACTTAAGAAAGAAATTGAAGAAGATACAAATATGTGGAAGCACATACTATACTCATGGATAGAAAGAACCAACATCATTTAAATGTCCATACTACCCTAAGCAATCTATAGATTCTATGCAATTTCTAGCAAGATTCCAAGAACTAGAACAAATACTTCAAAATTTTATATGGAACCACAAAGGGTACCACACAGCAACAGTTATCCTGAGAATGAAGGACAAAGTTGGAGGAATCATGTTACCCAATATCCAATTATGCTATAAGGCCATAGTAATAAAAACATCATAGTACTAACTTAAAAACAGACATGGATTAATGGAATGAAATAGACAGCCCAGAAATAAACCCACACCTTTATTGTCAATTAATATATGACAGAGGAAGCAAATACATACAATGGGCTAAGGACAGTTTATTCAATAAATGGTGTTGAGAAAATTGGACAGATACATACAGAAAAACTAAACTAGACCACCTTCTTATGCCACATGCAAGAATAAATTTAAAATAGATTAAAGACTTAAATATTAGACCTGAAACCAAAAATCCTAGAAGAATACATAAGCAGGAAAACGTCAGACACTGAAATGTCAGACATTACTTGTAGCAAATTTTGTTGAATGTATCTCCCCAGGGAAGAGAAACAAAAGGAAAAAAATAAACAAATGTGACTACATCAAGCTAAAAAGGTTTTGCAAAGCAAAGGAAAACATCAACAAGATAAAAAGCCAACCCAGGGAATGGGAGAATATATTTGCCCATACATCTGATAAGGGTCAATATCCAAGAACTTACAAAACTTGACACCAAGAAAAACAAAAAATATAATTGAAAAATTGGCAAAGGACCTAAATATTTCTCCAAAGAGGACATACAGATGGCCACATGAAAAGACACATGAAAAGATGCTCAATGTCACTAATCATTAAAGATGCAAATTAAAACCACAATAAGATATCATCTCACACCTTTGTCAGAAAAACTATCATCAAAAAAAATCAACAAACAACAACTACTTAAGAGGAGGTAGAGAAAGGGGAACACTTTTGCACTATCGGTGGGATGCAGATTGTTGTAACCACTGTGGAAAGCAGTATGGAGATACTTCAAAAAATTCAAAATGGATCTGCCTTTTAACCCAACAATCCCACTTCTGGGCATATATCTGAAGGAACCCCAAACAATAATTCAAAAGAACATAAGCACCCCTATGTTCACTGCAGCATTATTTATAATTGCCAAGAAATGGGATCAGCTCATGTGTCCATCTGAAGATGAATGGATAAAACAACTGTGGGACATTTACACAAAGGAACACTACTCGGCCATAGAAAAGATGAAAACTTTTCATCTTGCAATGGAAAAAATACAATAAAATGTTTTTAAAATAATATTAAAATTATTTAAAAATCCAAGGAGTTAACCCATCACAGATGAAATGTAGGTAATGCCAAGAATTATGTTCAAATGTCCTGATGCCTATAATTAGTATGTACAACAATCATTACCTACAATCCTAGATTAAATGTACTATTTTAAAAAGCAAAAGTATGACTTGCTTACGGGAAAAAAAGCCTAGATATTCGTTTTAGATATAAACAAAAGTTCAGAAATAATAAATTACTTGACCAAGTTAAAAGAGCCAGGAATAGAATCCAATTTTCTCATTTATTTATTTTTATTTTATTTATTTTTTTATTTATTATTTATTTATTTTATTTTATTTTATTTTTATTTTTTTTTATTTTTATTTTCTCATTTTATTTATTTTTAGACAAAGGGGAAGGGAGGAAGAGAAGAAGAGAAATACCACTGTGTGGGTTGCCTCTCATGCACACCCTACTGGGGACCTGGCCAGCAACCCAGGCCTGTGCCCTAGACTGGAAATCAAACCAGTGACCCTTTGATTCTCAGGCTGTCGCTCATTCCACTGAGCCACACCAGCCGAGTCAGCTTTCCCAATCTTACTGTAACACCATCTTCTATACCAGTGATCTCCAAAATAAGTTATATGTGCTTCAGGGGATGTGAGAAGAAAATAATGTAATATCTATTTATATATTTTAACCTATTATAATATCCATTTTTGTAGATATATAAACTATACTAGTATATGCTATATTAGTATAGCATAGAATACAATAAAACAAATATATAATTTATAAATAAATATACAAATAAAATTTGTAAGTGTGCTTAAAAGATTTTACTAATTGAAGTACACTGTCAAAAAATTTGGGCATCTACTATTTCAATCAATAGATCCAGAGAATGGCGTGCTGCTGTAATACAGGACAGAGCAGAATATTATGATGTTTCCTGGCAGTGTCTTTCAAATATAGCTCTCTCTTTAAAGACACAGAGAGAAAAGTAAATTCTCATGGACCACCCCCAAAAGTAAAATAGATTATTTTCATCATACTATTTTAATAATTAGAAGTAAAATTACCTATAGTTCTTAGGGAGCTACAAAAATGAAAAAATATAAGTAGAAAAAAACAAAAAATCCATAAAATTTAAACTACCATTATCAATTTAATGTGATAGATAACATCATTTTACTGAAATACTAAATTACCACTCAAAACCTGACTGTAGCTAAGACTTATGGCACAGTCATGGCTCAGTTTCCTCATATAGAAAATAAGAAAATAAAAGTGCTTAGCTCAAAGGGTTATTTTGATAAGTCAATACCTGCACAGCAGTGATCCCCAACCATATTAGCACCAGGGACCAGTTTGGCATGGGGGCTGGGGGGGTTTAGGAGGTGGAGCTCAAGTGCAGCCCTGTTCCCAATAGCCTGTGACCCAGGGGTTGAAGACCCTTCCTATAAAGTGCTTAGTGTGCACAGTATTTGGTACATATTAAGCACCATAAAACGTTAATTGTCAACACAATCACTATCATCATTCTTGTCACTGTCATCATCATCATTATCACCATTATCTTTTCTCTATTTGAACTACTAAAGTTTTGTTCCTGGAGCCCTCTCTGACAGGATTGTGTCTTCATTTGGGCTAATCACATCATTAATGTATTGTTTGTCCCTGCTCTTTCCCCACAAATCTGAGACAACTAAAGTAGTATGTCCTGGCACCAGTACAATCCTAAAGACCAAGAAATACAGATACTAAATCTTGTCATAGATGTATTCATTCAGATTAATTAGAATGCACCAAATCCACATATATATTTGATTATCATTAGGATGAAAAATAAAATTTTAAAATTCTAATGAAGAATTTGTGGACAACTGAAGACATTGATGAACACACACAATGCCTGGCCCTCAGGAGACCTCAGATTCTAGTTAGAGAAATACTGCACTACAGATATACAAGGAGACATGAAAATTTATACTCCAGTGGGGCAAGATTTAGTTATTCATGTCTGCTTGCTAACACCTGACACTGTACATGTCTCCAGATTAACATTAACATTCTATTTCATGTGCATTGTGCACGTATCTGCCTTTCTTACATGAGGCATTCCTTAAAAGAAAGCATGGTGTATTCATCTCTGAATAACTAGCAGTAGCAAATTGTCTTTCTTCCAACTCCTAGAATACCCTACTAACTCAATAGGTTAACAGTTGGACAAGTACCAAACACAGAGTTAGAAGTACCAAGTTCCACTTCCCACTTGGGCAAGCCACCTAATCTCCAAGTCTGTTTCTTCTTCACTGAACTAAGAATAAGAATACCCACCTGACAGGGTTGTTTAAAGATTAAATGACACCTACATGCCAAATGCATAGTAAACAATAATAAACCATGTAAATGTAATATAGAATTAATAATGTAAAACATAAATCTGAGAAAGGTGAAGAAGAGAGGGAAGATATCCTTTACATTGACTCAAAACTACCTGGGCATAATACTACTAAAATGTATATTTAAAAATGGTTAAGAGAGTAAATATTTTTCCAAATTCAAAATAATTTATTAGCTAAAGAAATGTTTCTGGACTAAAAAAAAAATACTCAGAAACACCAAAGATCTGGTTTCAAATCTTACTAACCATACTCTCACACACAACTCACTTATGTTTCTGAATCTCAGGTACCTTATCTCTAAAATATAAGTAGTAATAATTTTTTCACTGAGTTTTATAAATATTTAAATAAAACAAAATATTCTAAATATTTTGCAGTGTTTATTCAACAAAGTAAATGTTCAAAAATAATCTTTCCATTGGTTTGAATGTCCTTACTTCCCTCATAACAATAAATCTATCCATTAATGAAAGTTTTAACTGTTGGCTATTGTGTGGTTCTCCACCATTTTAAAAGTATGGGGTATGGAAGAAATAAAATGAACTCCACTCTCATAGATCTTACAGTTGAGTTAAGATGCCAAAAATAGTCACAGTGAACATTTTAAAACCCTATTATACTCATATAAGTAGCTTTAGAGTTTTATAATAGTTATGATAGAAATCTTTATTGTAGTAAAAACACTTAACACAAGATCAAGCCTCTTAAAATTTTAAGTACAATACAGTGTTGTTACAGCAGATGTTACACTATGCTGTACACCATGTATCTCTAAAACTTAGCATAATGTCTTCAAGGTTCATCCATGTTGTTGCATAGAGCAGAATTTCTTTCTTTTTTAAAGCTGAAAAATATTCCATTGTACGTATATCCCCCATTTTTCATCCACTCATCTGTTGATGGACATTTAGGTTGTTTCCATTTCTTGGCTACTGTAAATAATGTGGCAATGAACATGAGAGTACAAATATCTTTGAGATACTAATCTCAATTCTTTGTCTTTTTTTAATCCTCACCCTAAGACACTTTTTTTTTTCATTGCTTTTAGGGAGACAGTACAGGAGGAGAAACACTGATGCAAGAGAAGCATGGATCCCTTGCCTCCAGTACACACCCTGATTACTGGGGATCAAACCCACAATCTAGGTATGTGCCCTGATGGGGAATCAAACCTGCAACCTTTCAGTTTCAGGACACACTCCAAGCAACTGAGCCACATTCACCAAGGCTGATCTCAATTCTTTTGGATAAATATCCAGATGTGATATTGCTGGATTATATGGTATTTCAATTATTAATTTTAGGAGGAAAGCTCTACATTGTTTTCCACAGCATTTGCAGCATTTTACATTCCCATCAACACTGTACAATGTTCCAATTCCTCACCAAGGCTTATCTTTTGTTTCTTTGATAATAGCAATCTAACAGGTATGAGGTGATATCTCATTGTAGTTTTGATTTGCATTTCCCTGATGAATAATAACATTGCTCATCTTTTCACATACCTATTGGCCATATACATATCCTCTGTGAAAATCTGTCTGTTCAAATCCTTTGCCAAATTATTAATTATTTGGGGATTTTTCTACAATTGAGTTGAAGGATTTCCTTATATATTTTGGCTATTAACCCCTTATCAGATATATGATTTGCAAATATTTTCTCCCATTCCATAGGCTACCTCTTTACTATTATTTCCTTTGTTGTGTGGGAATTTTTAGTTTGATATAGTCCCACTTATCTCTTTTGCTTTTGTTTCTATGCTTTTGCTGTCATATCCAAGAAATAATTTCCAAGACCAATGTCATGAAGCTTTTCCCCTATATTTTCTTCTAGAAGATTTATATTTTCAAGTATTTTGTTTAACTCTAATTTATTTTTATTTAACATTTTGTATAAGGGTCCAATCTAATTTTTTTGCCTATGGATAATGAAGATACAGTTTTCTCAACACTATCTGTTGAAGAGGCTATCCTTTTCCCATTGTGTATTTTTAGCACCCTTGGTGAAAATCAGTTGACTGTACATGCATGAATTTATTTCTGGGCTCTTCTGTGCCATTGATCTGTATGTCTGTTTTATGCTAGTGCCATACTGTTTTATTACTATAGTTTTGTAATATATTTTGAAATCAGAAGTGTTATGTTTCCAGCTTTTTCTTTCTCGGAATGCTTTTGGCTATTCCAGGTCCTTTGCAGTTCCAAATTAATTTTAGGACTTTTTTTCTGTTTCTGTATAGAAATAGATGCCAAATACCACTGGGTTTTCAACAGGGACTGCATTTAATCTGTAGAATGCTTTGGGTATTAGGAATATTTTGATAACATTGTCTTCTAATTCATAAACACAGGATGTCTTTTCATTTATGTGTCTAATTTCTTTTATCAATGTTTTGTAATTTTCAGTGCACTCATCTTGCATTTCTTTAAAGTTTATTCCTAAGTATTTTACTCTTTTTGATGTCGTAATAAATGGGATTGTTTTCTTAATTCCCTTTTTAGATAGTTCACTGTTAGTGTACTGATTTTGTGACCTGCAACTTTATTGAATACTAGTTCTAAGATGGTAAATTGTTTTGTTGTGTTTTTGCCACAATTTTTTAAAAAATAACTACCAAGCCAGATAGTGACTAACTGCTATTAGTCACTGACTTATTGAGATGTTTTCAATATATAGCAAAATGATAGGCACCTAGAAACATGGCATTAAATATTTTATAAATAATCCCTATCCCCTATAACCAGATTTCTCTTTAAAAGGTACAATATTATGCTGCTGATTTTTACCTCTAAAACTGATGCTTCCTGCATGTCTGCTGTAGATGTACTTGAAAGTGTTTTACCAGATATAATAGAGCTTTTGGGTCAAAGTGATTTGAGTTCTGTCCTAGCTCTGCCAATTACTACCTGTAGGATCTTGAACAAGTTGTTTAACATCTCTAAGCCTGAGTTTCCTCCTCTGTACAATAACAAAAATGGTACCTATCTCACAAGATGGTTATGAGAACATAAAATAGTAGGCATAATTGGGTGCAATGTCTGGTTCCTATTGTTAGATAAAAGTCATTAACAATAAAAATAGCTATATGATGATGACAACAATGATGATGATTAACTGGGTGATCCATTCATTCACCTCGTCCCTATTCATAAGCCAGAACATACAACTGTAGGACAACAGGGCAGGTTTAAAGGTGCAGTATTAGCTATAGGAAAGATTTTTTCCCTCTATGTGCATATCCGTCACACTGATATATATTTGGTGAAGTATCAAATACAAATGTGTTTTCTTCCCATGTACTAATAATTTGAAAACATTTTTAACCCCATCTTCAACTACTAAATTGTCTGGCTTTATTCTGCCTTTTGGGAGAGGAGTCAGTAATAAAAAAAAAGTAGAAAAGGGGATTGTTTCTAATTGAATTGAAGGAGCCAAAAACCTGTTCTGCACAGATTAAATTTTTTTATTTAAGTTTAACTCATGCCAATGCTATTAATCCCTCAGTTTACAAGCATTTTTGGTCACAATGAATTATCTTTTTTAAAAAATTCTCCTTTTCATGTTACAACTGGAGCACAAATTAATTGCAAAGGATACTATCCATATCAAATTAATTACCATACCCTGTCAATTTTTCCTTTGTAATGACTCTCTAACTATCTTTTCCTTCCCACTACTGATTCAATAATGTTAATCTGCCTTCATCTCACTCCTGGATATCTTCACTAGCCTCTCTTTGGTCCCTCTACAGCAAGGAATCTACCATTTTTCTATCCTATGAACCATAAGAAAAGTCTTTCTTAGTTACAATCCTTTCTTGATTCTCTGTTATCTAAAGAATAAAATCCAAATCCCTTAACTTAACTCTCAAGTTAACTCTCAGATTGTCTTTCACAAAACCCAAACCCAAACCCAATCTACTGGGTTTTTCTGAATCCAAACCCAATTCATTTTCTTCTCTCAAGGAAAGCCTTTCACAATTGTTTTCCAAATGGCCTTGGTATACTGGAAATGGGATTGACCCAATGGCACATAATCATTATCTTTTGCTCACCAATTTCCAAACATTAAGCAGTGTGTGAAAAAGAAAAGAGTACTCCTTCATTTCCAAATATTCCTGACCACGACTAAAAACCCCAGAAAAAAGAGCAAAGACTAATATGCATAAAACAAAACCCACCCTATATTCCTTAATTCCCAAGAAAAGTTTATTTCTCTGCCTAGGCTCCCAATTACTTTCAGAGGCCTCCCAACTTTTAAGAAGCCAGACTGCCAGAAGATGAGAATATTGGTCTCCATGGTAGTAACTCATCAGCCTAACAATGTCATCAAGTTTTCACAATGCTCACTTCCATATCATCATCACAGCCCTCTCCTATACTAGTAGTAAAGCAAATGAGGCTACTGCGGGGGAGGGGCAGCAAAGCAGGAGCTGGAAGTGGTGAACTTCAGCTGCCAAGATGGGAACAAAATTCAGAATTCTACTCCCTCCTCATACCCAATCACTAAGAGTTATCCATTTAGTTTTTGGTTTTTGTTTTTCCCTACATTTTTTTCCTTCTGAATAAATAAACTAGCTCAAAGGCAGCAAAACTCTGAAGATGTTAGAATTCCTTCTTGGCATGCAAACCACTGTTACTCAAGACCTCTATTTTCCGTAAGATAGTATTTCACATTAGACTCATAGGTTCTCTATAGACACTGGGGCTCTTTTGGTTAATGGTGACTGCAAACAAAGATCCCAAAACAACCACTGGAAAAACAACTACCCCCAAGAAAATTAAAGACCTTTGTTTTCAGTTTGGGTAGATTCCAGGCCACCACAACTTAACCCACCATTTATTATTTCAATAAATATTTATAGTGTACCTACTATGTGCCAGAAGTTGTGCATGGCACAGAATATATAGTGATTTTTAAAAAGAGTCCCACAGTCCCTGGCCAGTGGCTCAGTTGGTTGGAGCAACATCCCATACACCAAAAACTTATGAGTTCTATTTCTAGTCAGGGCACATACCTAGGGTGTAAATTTAACCTGGTTGGGGCACATTAGGATGGCAACTGATCAGTGTTTCTCTCTCATACTGATGTTTCTCTATCTCTGTCTCTGTCTGTCTCTGTCTCTCCTTCACTCTCAAGTCAATAAACATATCCTTGGGTGACAATTTAAAAAATAAAAATACTACCATACATTAAAGTGTGTGATACCAAGAGGTATCAAGAGATACCAGGGACAGAGGTCTACTTGAAGAGGAAGTGTGCAGTGAGTCCTTGAGCATCGTTATTTTATAGTAAGAGGATCAATAGTTCTCTCTGAATTTTAAATATTATAACTGTGTGCTAAAACAGGAATTCAGTATAAGTGAACAAGCAGTTTTGGCCACCACTATGCATTCTAGAAATGATGAGATTCTAAAATAGACTGGAAGCAACCATATATTGTTGATAAAACAGATTTTAGAATCATCAGCTCTGACTCTGCTAAGTCCTAGTTGTAAAGCTGGGACAAATTACTTAACCTCCTTGAACTTCAGTTTCCACATCTTTAAATGGTGATATTTGTAAAACTTGCCTGGTAGGACTGTTGTGAGGATAAGATGAGATATTCTACAAAATGCCTTTCAAAGGGTAGGTGTTCAAGAACCACTTATTTCCTTTTTTGAAGAAATTAGGGCTACTGACACAAATTAAGAAGTTACTGATGTAGTATAAAGCTTGAATAGAACAGTAACAGTAAGACCAAAGAGAAAATGAAAAAATACCAAAGGCAGTTAAGCAGGCAAAAAAGAGAGTTGGCATTGCATCAAAAAATATTTCATTATACTTATGAACTAAAAGAAATGTTCTTTTAGAGAAAAGGCTAGGTCTCAAAATAAGGTTGAACGCATTCTATCTTAAGAAAAATTAGACTTCTGGGCAAAATCCAAAATGCACAGAAGAAAAAAATATACCCTTGGGATAAAATATTTCAGGTTATTACATTTCAGTAAGAAGAAGAAAAAAATTACCTAAAGGAAAAAGGGGTCAAATATATGTGACAGAAGATTTGACTTTGGGTGATAAACACACCATGCAATGTACAGAAGATGTATTATAGAACTGCACACTTGAAACCTATGATTTTATTAACCAATATCACCCCAACAAACTTAACAAAAAATGTAAATGAAAAAAGATTTAAATAAAAAGGTCAACAATAATGAATTCCTTTGTAAACAATCTGATAAAAAATCATACAATGATTAAATACATCACTTTAGCCATTGTCTCCATCCCTTTATGACCTAAGATGATGGTGTCCATGATCAAAGGAAAGCATCCTATTTCAATGAGGGTTTTTGAAATATATTTCATTGATTATTCTATTACAGTTGTCCCATTTTTCCCCCTTTATTCCCCTCTGCCCTACACACTCCCTCCCACCCACATTCCCCTGCTTTAGTTCATGTCTATGGGCCATACATATAAGTTTTTGGGTTGTACACTTCCCATACTATTCTTAACCTCCCTCTATCTATTTTCTACTGTATTTTTGCTACTTATTCTCTGTACCTTTTTCCCCCTCTCTTCTCCTCCTACTCCCCTACTGATAACCCTCCAGGTGATCTCCATTTTGGTGATTCTGTTCCTATTCTAGTTATTTGCTTAGTTTGTTTTTGCTTCTCTTTTAGGCATGGTTGTTAAATAACTATGAGTTCATTGTCATTTTACTGCTTATATTTTTTATCTTTCTCTTAGATAAATCCCTTTAACATTTCATATAAAGGGGCTTGGTGATGATGAACTCCTTTAACTTGACCTTATCTGAGAAGCACTTTATCTGCCCTTCCATTCTAAATGAGAGCTTTGCTGGATAGAGTAATCCTGGATGTAAGTCCTTGCCTTTTTTGACTTGGAATACTTCTTTCCAGCCTGTTTTTGTCTGTAAGGTTTCTTTTGAGAAATCAGTTGACAGTCTTGTGGGAACTCCTTTGTAGGTAACTGTTTCCTTATCTCTTACTGTTTCTAGGACTCTCTTCTTCATTTGAATCTTGGCTAATGTAATTATGATGTGCCTTGGTGTGTTCCACCTTGGGCCCAACTTCTTTGAGATTCTCTGAGCTTCCTGGACTTCCTGGAAGTCTATGTCCTTTGCCAGACTGGGGAAGTTCTCCTTCATCATGTTTTCAAATAGGTTTTCAATTTGTTGCTCTTCCTCTTCTTTTTTTGGTACCCCTATGATTGGGATGCTGGAACATTTAATGATGTCCTGGAGGTTTCTAAGCCTCTCCTTGTTTTTTTGAATTCTTGTTTCTTCATCCTGTTCTGGGTGAATGTTTCTTTCTTCCTTCTGGTTAACACTGTTGATTTGAGTCCCAGTTTCCTTCCTTTCACTGTTGGCTTCCCATACATTTTCCTTTATCTCACCTAGCACAGCCTTCATTTTTTCATCTAATTTGCAACCATATTCAACCAATTCTGTGAGCATCCTAATTACAAGTGTTTTGAACTGTGCATCTGATAGGTTGGCTATCTTTTTGTTACTTAGTTGTATTTTTTCTGGAGCTTTGATCTGTTCTTTCATTCACGCCATTTTTTTTCATCTCAGTGCACCTGGTAGGTAGTAAGGAGCAGAGCCTTAGGCATTCACCAGGGCAGGGCAACCGTTGTTGCTGCATTATGATGCCATATGTGGGGAGGGGTCTGAGAAGGAACAATGACACTTCTTCTGCTCTCTGCTGGTTTTCAGTCACTTCCCCCACTATCCATAATCAAATCGGGCCCTTCTGGTGTTGCTTCCCAGGTGGGTGGGTTTGTATACATTCTAGGACCCTGTGGGTCTCTCCAAAAAACTCTCCTGTGAGGCTAGGAGTTTCTCCCACTGCTGCCTCAACCCCCACAGGTGTTCTTAATCAGAGGTTTGAGACTCTATTTCCCTACTCTGGAACTCTGGGTTGCATGGTCTGTCTCACTTCCCAGTTGTTCCTCCCAGTTGACCTGCATGAGAATGTGGGACCACCCGCTCTACCGGCCACCCCCTCACTGGGTCCACCAGCTGCTACCTTGCCAGCCAGCTGCAGCCTTGCCTACCCAACTCCACAATCCGCCACCTTATGGAGTCTGCCAGCTACTGCCTTGCCTGCCCCTGTCCTCCAGCTGCAGCCTTGCCACCAGTTTTCTCCACCCAGCTGCCTATCTCCTACCAATCTGGATGAAAGTTTCTTCCTTAACTCCTTGGTTGCCAGACTTCTATACAGTTTGATTTTCTGTCAGTTCTGGTTGTTTTTTGTTTTTAAATTGTCTTTGGCCTTCTTTTGGTTGTGTGGCACAGTGTGTCTACCTACACCTCCATCTTAGCCGAAGTCCCTATTTCACTGAGTTTTAACAAAGGAAAAAAGACTGTTCACTTTGAGGCACCACCCTCATACACAAATTTGGTTTAAGGAAATACCTTACACAATGTCACTGTTAATAGCCAGAGCCAATAAAAGAGGCTTAGAAGGCAAGTTGGCTATGAGATGCACAGTTCAAAACACTTGTAATTAGGATGCTCACAGAATTGGTTGAACATGGTTGCAAATTAGATGAAAAAAATGAAGGCTATGCTAGTGAGATAAAGGAAAATGTACGGGAAACCGACAGTGAAAGGAAGGAAACTGGGACTCAAATCAACAGTGTTAACCAGAAGGAAGAAAGAAACATTCACCCAGAACAGGATGAAGAAACAAGAATTCAAAAAAACAAGGAGAGGCTTAGAAACCTCCAGGACATCATTAAATGTTCCAGCATCCCAATCATAGGGGTACCAAAAAAAGAAGAGGAAGAGCAACAAATTGAAAACCTATTTGAAAACATGATGAAGGAGAACTTCCCCAGTCTGGCAAAGGACATAGACTTCCAGGAAGTCCAGGAAGCTCAGAGAATCTCAAAGAAGTTGGGCCCAAGGTGGAACACACCAAGGCACATCATAATTACATTAGCCAAGATTCAAATGAAGAAGAGAGTCCTAGAAACAGTAAGAGATAAGGAAACAGTCACCTACAAAGGAGTTCCCACAAGACTGTCAACTGATTTCTCAAAAGAAACCTTACAGATAAAAACAGGCTGGAAAGAAGTATTCCAAATCAAAAAAGGCAAGGACTTACATCCAGGATTACTCTATCCAGCAAAGCTTTCATTTACAATGGAAGGGCAGATAAAGTGCTTCTCAGATAAGGTGGAGTTAAATTCATCATCACCAAGCCCTTATTACATGAAATGTTAAAGAAACTAATATAAGAAAAAATTAAAACTATGAATATTAAAATGGCAACAAATTCACACTACAGTTTATTCCGAAAAAAACCTAAGCAAACAATCAGAACAGGAACAAAATCATAGATATGAAGATCATTTGGAGGGTAATAAACTGGGAGAGGGGAAGAAGGAGAACGGGGGAAAAGGTGCAGGGATTAAGAAGCAAAATTGCTAGGTACAACAAATAGATAGGGGGATGTTAAGAATAGCACAGGAAATGAAGAAAGCAAAGAACGAATATTTACAACCCATGGACATAAACTAAGGGTGGGGCTAGTATTGCTGGAGGGAAGGGGTATACTGGGCAGAGGAGGACAAATAAGGAAAAATTGGGACAACTGTAATAGCATAATAAAGTATACTTTAAAAATGACTAAATGAGACAATGCTTGTAACACCTTGGAAATGTTCAGTAAATGTAGACTGATGATGTTACTGATATTGTTGTTTCCTGAAGAAAATACACTTCATCTCAATTTTCTTCATGCATATAATTGATAAGAATCACCTGAAGCCTTCATATCAAATTATAAAACCATTCTGTGAAACAGAGGAAACTTTAAGACTCTCAACAATCAGAAATAATGAGTACATTTGGTGACACCTATAGTCTTTAGATAAAGCTTATTGCTTCTTTCTCTGTAATCTGTCTATTCATGTTTCTACCATCTCATTATCTATTTGACATTTTCCCCACTAAAGTATGAGTTTTATCAGAGCAAGGAATACATACCATTCATTCTGATACACTATAGAGAGACAATACTGCAATGTTAACAAAATACTATGTTATATAGCAGGTGCTTAATAAATGTTTACTAAAATATTTCACTGAAAATCCATGGATTTCTCATAATTTCTCATCTACCTGAATTTCTGTTTCTGCCTCCTTGAAAAAAAAGAAAAGGGTTTTTGTAAATTTAATTTTTATTATATTTTTCCATTAAGGAAAGGGTTTTGAAAGCTGATCAATTTAGCAATTACAACCCACATTTATACCTAACAGATGAAAACACCTAAACAAGGGAAATTTTACTAGCTTTGCTCATCTTAAAGTTCCAAGGGTTCTCAGGAACAAGGAAATACTCTGAAAGAGTTTATTTAGCCCTAGGAAAACACTGAGAGTTTATATAACCAACCCATGATCCCTGCCATCATCATTAAACTAAAATGGATCAGAAGTCCCTCCCGCTCCCCATCTAGCTGCTTGCTGCCTTTCAGTGAACATTTTCCTCTTTTGGCTATCATAGGTACTAATATTAATATCAAGTAATGCCCTGGCTGATGTGGCTCAGTGGATTGAGTGCGGGCCTGAGAACTACACAATCACGGTTCGATCCCAGTCAGGGAACATGCCTGGGTTGCAGGCCAGTTCCCAGCGGGCGACTCACGGGAGGCATTGATGTTTTTCTCCTTGTCTCCTTCCCTTCCCCTCTAAAGATAAATAAATAATATTTAAAAAAATATCAAGTAGCAAAGCCTGTTACTCTAAGTATGGTCCCCAGACCAGCAGTATGGGCAAGACCTAGGAGTTTGTCAGAAACGTGGAATCTCAATTTTAACTAAATTCCCTGTGATTCACATACACATTAAAGTTTAGGTGGCACTACAGTAGAGTTGGCTATGCCTGGTGTCTAGATTTAACTCCACAACAGACCACTAAGGGTCCCTTACACAAATCACTTTACCCAGAGGTTCTTACCCTTTAGAAACACCTGGGGAGACTTTTCTTAATCTAAATGCTTCAGCTATATCCCAGAGATTTATTTAATTGGAATAGCACCTAATATTTTTTAAAGTTCCCCCACTGACTAACCCCTTCTATCAAATGGGACAATTAATAGTACTGGCCTCAGGGGTTGTGAGGAGAATGAATAACTGATCACCTCTGAAAAGCTTATGGCTCAGTACTTGGGATGTATAATAAGTGCCCAGTGTTTGGGAGTTATCATACCTGGAAACCTAGAAATAAATTATCCTACAGTAGGGATAAAATACAACAGATTAACATGTAGTGGTCTGGCCCATCTTACAGGTTGATAACTGCCAAACTCATGAGACACAAAAGAAAGGCCACAATCAAAACACATTATCCACAGGATGAGTTTTTCCTAGCAGCAAACTGTTGATTGAAGCTTCAAGGTAACTACAGTGTGTCGGGCAAGGGCAACCCATCTCGGCAAGGTGTCAGCAAAGGCCAGCACCTTCATTTGGAATGTGTTGATGGGGGGTGGGGGAGCACTATTTCAGCAGTTCTCTAACACAGGAAATCCCCCTTACCACACCTTCCTGATTTACACTGATTCTTGATATACACCACATGTGTCCTCAACTCTCTTTTCCCCTCCCCCAAAGTTTCAATGGTTCTGTTCCACATTTAGGTGATGAAAACTTAAAACTTGTGGTTATAACTTCTATGAGAAATTTCATTTTGGAAGCTTGCTAAATTTCAACTTTATTGCCATAAGGAAACAGAAAAAACAAAAGACCTTAGTCATCCACTAACACAAAAACCCCTAGTGAAGACATTTAATAAGTGTAAGTTTTCTGCTACAAGTTGTTGAAAATCCTGACCTTTGGACTGCAGTGTCATTCGTTTGCTTCTACAAATGTTCTATGAAACAATAGCACTTATTTTTCTAATGGTTTTAGGTTACGTGTTTAGTTTCACCTATGGATTTTTGGCTAAGCCTGGCTAACTTTTTGGCTAACTTGGCTAAGCCTGGCCTATAAGCAGTTCCTTTCGAATCTATACCTCACTGGATTTAACCTGAGTCTACTCTTCCACGGGGATTCTGAATGGCCAGGCAAGTAAGTCCACAACCTGGTCTTTTTTTTTAAAGATTTATTTATTTATTTATCTTTAGAGGGGAAGGGAAGGAGAGAAGGAGAGAAACATCAATGTACGGTTGCCTCTCGTGAGTCCCCTGCTGGGAACTGGCCTGCAACCCAGGCATGTGCCCTAACTGGGAATCGAACCTCGATCATGTGGTTCGCAGGCCCGCGCTCAATCCACTGAGCTACACCAGCCAGGGCCACGACCTGGTTTTTCAACAACTGCAAGGGAATAAACACCCAGATGGAAATAGCGAGCCTATTAGGGCACTGACTGATATGCAAAAATTTATCTCAGTGATTACATTTTTTAAGTATGCGTAGTTCTGTGACTATGTCACCAAAAAGCTCACATTCCATTTCCAGCTCTTCTGATTACACACTGTGGGCCTCTTCCCTGGTAGATGAAACAGACTCCTCCTCCCTCTCACTGGATGCACTGACAGCTAATGAATGTCTGCATTTAAAAGAATTTGAAATTCTTTGTTGGAAGTCTCTTCAGTGTTAGTGGCCTCCCAACCAGTGCTCTCAAAGTCCTTTCCATCCCATTCTCTGAGCTGGGTCTAACCCCACCCTGCAAATGGAGCCCAGTCTCAAGAGAGTTTGGAATTCAGGTGCTACATCTTCAAGAATGACATTCTATTAAAGAGTTTGTCAGTGAAGAACAGTTCAGAAAGATACAAGAATCTGGGACTAAACTGGACCCCAGCACATTTACAAAGAAAATGGCCTCTCAGAAAACCCATTCTAGCTTCCCAAAGAACCTGTTTCAAATTGGCCCAACTACCAAAGGGCAACAGTACCCACCAGGTTCATTGCAGCAGAGTGAAAGGATTATTAGCTGTGATACCTCATTTAAAAGTGTTAAGCTTGAAGGCAGAAGTATTAAGTTCTAATTCCAGCTATGCCACTTAAAAGCCATGTTACTCTGAACAACTTCTTTGAATTTGTCTTCTCATTTATAAAATGGAAATGCCAAAACTTAAAATAAGACTAACTCTACACAGTTTCTGTGGTGATCAGAACATTTTAAATAACATTACAAATATAAAGTGTAATTATTTTTCTCCCGCAAACAACTGATCAAGGAGCTATTTAAAAATGACTACCTTCATGGGGGGTGGGATGGGATGGGAGTAATAGACAGAAAACTGTACTTGAAAAATAATTAAATAAAGAAATTGAAAAAAAAATGACTACCTTCTGCCTTCTTTAGTCTGTTTCTAACAAAACAAAGGCCAGATCTTTTTTTAAAGATTTTATTTATTTATCTTTAGAGGGTAAGGGAAGGAGAGAGGGAGAGAAATATCAATGTATGGCTGCCTCTTGTATGTGCCCTGCTAGGAACTGGCCCGCAACCCAGGCATGTACCCTGACTGGGAATCGAACCATGATCTTTTGGTTCACAGGCCTGCGCTCAATCCACTGAGCCACACCAGCCAGGTCCCAGATCTTTTTTATAAATCTCTTCTTCAGCTGAATAGTATTCAAGTTCACAAAGCAATTTTAAAAAGATGAGTGAAATTCAGAGAGAATCGAGAAATCCTCAGTGAGGATGTCTTTCAAATCATACAGTGATACACTATTTGAACAAAAAGGCAAAATACGTTTAGTGTCACTTTCTCTCTGTATCCAAAACTTTAAAAACCATTTGTTTTATTTTTTCACATTTTTTAATTGTTGTTCAAGTACAGTTAAACCACCTGTTTCACTAAAGGAAACCATACTATGTATGATATACAGCATTAGTTTTGCTGTGGCTCTTTTCTTGTCATTTGTTCAAAGAAAATATTACAGCTAAAAGGATTAAAATGGTTGAGGATATTTAAAAAGATGTTAGGGGAAAATAAATAATTTAGATCAAGTACCAATTTGAAAAGAAGAAATATGACATTACAGTACTGCTTTGTTAGAAACTACAGACAAATAGCAGAGAGGTGCTTGTGGAAAAGTACTGATGAAAGGAGTTAGAATGGTTAAATTACAGCTCACTCACACATGGATTATTCTGTAGCCACTGAGAAACAGACTGTAATTACTGAGGATAAACAAGATTATCTAGATATGCAAGTTGTACAACAATATAATCCCACTTATACATTTAAAAATTTACATACATTTATATGCACAGGAAAAAGTCTGAAAAGAAACATGCCTGTTATAAGTGGTATGGAATGGGATTGGGGATTATTAATATATGTATTACTAAATTTATATTCATGAACATGCATTAACCAGAAATATCCCATGAATTGTTAAAAAGCAGAAACAATAAGTGGAAAGAGGTCATTCATTTTAGTATATTAAGCTACCAAATAAATGGCAAATAATCAGTCAATAAGTACTTACTGAACAGCCACTATGCAAAAGGCACAATACCAGATGTTGGAGGAAAAAAAGAAATATTATCACTACCCTCATAGTTACCTAGGAGTACAGCTAAGTCTACATCAACATACACAAAAAGATACCTGAAAACATAAGGCTGAATATAAGCCATAAGAAAACATAAGCCAAAGAAGTGAGTTTTAAATAAATACCTTAGAAACTCAGGCTGAATAAATGTTGAATGAATGAATGAATGAATGAATGAATGAATGAATAAAAGAAATCACTTTGAGCTGAGATGTGAAAAATTCATAGAGGAAGACAATTTTGAATGGGACTTTGAAAGAGAAAGAATTCAGAAATGGTTAGGAAGTAGGCAGAAGGATGTGAGGGATTTCAAAGTATTAGAAATTAAGAGAATAGCAGAGGTAGAAGCTTTGTGACGAGAAGTTATACCATTTGTGAATAGACCCAGGTTCCTGTTGGTAGGAGGAGAGAAGAAGCTGGCCAAGAACACTGGGCTGACTCTAGAGAGCCTTGGAAAGCTGAAGAAGAGTGAAAAGGACTTGAGTTAGCAAACAAGGATGTCACTGAAGGGTTCTAGCTGGGCAGTCACAGGAGGACAAAGAGCTTCAGAACGATTAATCAAGCAGCAGGATGGAGAAAGGCTGGGGACAAGGAACCCAGTTCCCTGAGAGAGATGACAGAATAGGTGTGAGGTGATGAGTGCCCAAACCAGCTGGAAACAGCCACAGTGAAAAAATAGTAATAATTTTCCTTCAGCCCCATTCTCAAACTTTCAAATCAGACTCAACCTAATATAAACCCCTAGAGGGAAGAGCTTTGAAACTGCTGTGATGTTATTATGGGTGTGGTGACAATCAACTTTGGAGTGAGACTGTCCTAGATCTAACCACAGCTCTGCCACTTACTAGTAGTTACTTAACCCGAGACTTTGCGTAAAACATACTACCTCTCTGCCTCTTTGTTTCTTCAGTTTAAGTGGCTATAAGTGTTCTCTACTTGAATTTAACAAATTCTCAGTTCAAAGAGAAAGATGAGAGAGGGAGGAATGAAGGAAGGGTTTTCTTAAAACCTCATCTTTATCAGTTCTCTTTACCCTTCAGAAGATTTCACTGGGCTTAACCTGAAGAAAGAAGGTGAAATATGGTTCCAGTTTATAATTTTTTTGAAAAAGTAATTCTAAAAATATCCAACAATTTGATAACTTTCTAACAGTTTTTTCAAATAGTCTTGTTTTTATGTTTTTTTCCTGCCATATCCCTTACCCCAATAACACAGTGGATTCATTTCTATTATTCTCTTCAATGCATATGCTACCAAAATATACCTCCTTTCCAGAGAAACTAGTAAGTTCTATTTCACACTAGATCAGTTAGTGTTCTATTCCTTCACTGTCATGAAGTGTGACAACCATCTCTTTCAAGTGTTCATATGTCTCTCTGTGATTATTATTTCATTGTTTTTACATAACAAACTGTTTTGTGTCCTGACCCACAAGACCTTTAAATATCCTCATAGGAAGACCTGTGGCACATATTTTTTCAATGCTCCATAATGCATAGTATAGGGCTTTAAGTTCCTAGGGCTTTAAGTAAATGGATGAATGAATGAAATAATGAATGAATCAATGACTGGACCCCTCTCTTATTGAAGCACGTTGAAGAGAGGATAAGACAGGGTTCTAATCCTGGTTCTACCAACTATTCATCTGTATGAACTTGAGCAAGTCACATGTCTTTTCCAAGTCTCAGTTTCTACAAACACACACACACACACATACACACACACACATTTCCCTTCTGATTAAGAATTAAGAGGTTAAAAAAAAGAATTAAAGGAGGTAACATATGTCAAACACAGTAATTGCTCAACAAACAGGAGCTGTTCATAGTAGTAGTAGTAGTAGTAGTACTCACCCTGAAGACCAGGTCAAGAACCCTCCTCCTAGGCACCTGTCCTAACCACTCCAGCTCTCACTTAACCCCCCTACTCTGAACTCCTATGGCTCTTACAACTTGTACAGCCTTAATCTTTTGAAAATACCTTATCTTGTGCTCATTGCTATTATTTCCTGCATGTCCTTGTGTGTCTGAGGAAATATTTAACTCATAGAATTTTACAATTAGACACTACATGTAGACAATATAGTCAATTCTCTTTATTTCACATGTAAGGAAGGCTTCAGACGCCTGAACAATTTCCCCAATGGCATATGGTTAGTTAGTAAGAGAACTGAAACTAATATCAAAGTCTCCTTGTGAAGCTCACAGCAGAGGCTCCACTTAAGCCTGCAGGTTTAATGAAAGCCATCACTGAGTCCCTGTTTCATGCTGCATTAGCAGGGTTGTCTTGGGCAAGCTACTTAACCATTCTGTCTCCATTTCCCCACTTGTCAAATGAGGAAAACTACTTTCCTCACAGGGTTGCTAAAAGGATTAAATGTTAATTCATGTAAATTGCTTAAAATAGTACTTGGCACACAAGAAGCACTCAATAATGTTAGGTATATTATATTATTACTAAGTTTCAAGAAAAAACATCCATTCTTTTATAGCATTTCCAAATAATGCCCCAAATCTGGACAATTTTCCTTTTCCTGGCCTTCCAATATCACCATCCATCCTTCAAGGTGTTCTTGCTTTCCCACAGTAAGTGAAAATAAGGTACTGATTTAATCTGCAACTCCTTCAATGCAAACATATATCCCCATCTTTTCTAAATATGCAGCTTGTATTTTTCATTCTTCATTCTTTGCCACATGAAGAGCAAAACATGTGCCTTAAGGCTTGTAAATAGCATATTTTGTTTGCCTTAATGTGTCTTTTCTATGCAATGTGATGATAATTATCTCTATATGGATTTTATGTGCATGTCAATGCCAGTGTGTTTTGATTGTAAATTCCTAGAGACAAAAATTGTCTGCTTACGTCAATCAAACATAAATTCTGGGGCACTTGGGCCAAATTGATTCAAGTATTCAGAAAAGAATTTCAGAAAAATTCAGAAAATGAGGGGGGATTAATGGAGACTGGCTTAGCAGAAGGCTTACTGAAAGAGGAAACTTGGATAGAGGTTGAAGGACAAGCAAAATTTTTAATTCAAGAGGGAAAGTGAGTGTTCAAGGTGGAGAGTATAGTATTAACAAAGCCGTGGGACTGGGCAAAGATTAGTCTAACTAAAGTAGAACAGTGCTACTAAAGACCAGTGTGAAATTCTGTTGAATATGTAAGACCAGAGCACTTCAATAGTTCAGTTCATGCTTTATGCCTCTTGGTAGCCCCAATATCTAGCACTAACTTTGGGTACAGTTGATAATCAAAAAAATGTTTTAAAAATTAAGCAAAATTGTACTGTTTTTCACTCTCCTAAAGTAAACTAAACAGTTGACTCCAACTCAATCAGATCATGAAATCAAAGAATAAAAGAGTTAAACAAGTACCTTGACCTTCCACAGCACGAGCCACTAGTCTCGAAATGTTTTTATTTTGCCTATATCACCATCTATGGACCAGAGCAAGAAATAAAACACACCAAATTCTCTCACACTTATATATTCATATTCTCTCTCTACCTCTACCTTCCTCCTTCCTTTCTCCCCCTCTACCCTCCTTTCCCTCACCACCCCCCCACACACATACAAACACTGTGTCATGGACTGAGACAGCTGAAAACTTGATTAAGGCATAAGAAGCACTTAGGTTAACATTCTTAACATCTAATCCATTTTGATGAAGAATTCTTAAAAGAGGCTCCTGACTCCACGAGCCCAGATCATGTAACTGGCAGACTGAACAGAGAGGCCAGAGGAATTTTGAAAGAAATGTCTTTTCTTTATGAAGTACCATCCCAAAAGGAGTACTTGGGAGAATAGGAGAGAATTTAAACAAATTTGGCAAGATAAATAACAGTATTTGGTATTGGCAACAGTAGCACAATTTGTATTGTTACAGAAATACACAGTTTGTGAATTACCAATGATCAAGTGGTAAATATACAAATGAAGCTAGGACTGAACGGTTTATTTACTGGACTTTTTGATTCATTGAAATTAATTATGCTACCTTAACAAGCAATAGATCAGAGTATCCTAATCTCTACTATACAGATGGCCACAGTGACTAAATTTTGACTAAATGATATGATGATTGTATTTTTGTGAGATACCACGTTCAAATTCACAAGAGTATAGTGAGCTGCAGCTAGCACTCAGGACCTGGTTATAATACTCCAAACATTACAGAAAATGTATCCTTTAATACAATATTAAATTGTACCAAATCTTAAAGTTGCTGACAGACAAATCATAAATGCCAGATGATGAAGCTGAAATGGAGGCTATTCGTGGGCCTAAAAATCTCCAGAAAATGCTTTTGGTTGATACTGCGTAAGTGACAAGAGGTTAGCCACGTGTGATGTGACAGTAGTATCTGGGCCTCATTCATCTTCCCAGCTTCAGTGACAAACGGGAGCCTGGAACTAGATGCCTGTTCAATAAGCAAATTCATGAGTGAATAAATATAATTAAATACTAGGCTATTTTTATACTATAAAAGAATAACAACACAAAAATTACCAAGCAAATTCTAAAACTTTTTTCTCAAAGATGTTATTTATTTATTTTTAGAACAAGGGGAAGGGAGGAAGAGAGCAAAAGAAACATCAATGTGTGGTTGCCTCTCATGTCCCCACTACTGGGGGCCTGGCCTACAACCCAGGCATGTGCCCTGACTTGGAATCCAACCATCAACCCTTTGGTTCACAGTTCAGCAAACTTACTTATTTTTTAAATACCCTGAAATAATCAGAATAATAACTTTATTTTACTTTTAATTACATTTTATTATGTTTTTACAGTGATCTCAATTTTTCCACTGTTGCCCCCCTCCACTTAGCACTGCCTACTCCCTCGGGCAATCTCTGCACCACTGTTTCTGTCCAAGAGTCATGGTGTAAGTTCTTTGGCTACTCCATTCCCTATACTGTACTTTACATCCCCATGGCTATTCAACAACTACATATTTGCACTTCTTAATCCCTTCACCTCTTCACCCATTCCACCACACTTCCCTCCCATCTGACATATATCAAAACACTCTGTATCCATGATTCTGCTCTTCATGTTTGCTTAGTTTTTTAGATTCAGTTGTTGACAAACATGTATTTATTGCCACTTTATTGTTCATAGTTTTGATCCTTATCTTTTTCTTAAATAGGCCCTTTAACATTTCATATAATGATTGTTTGGTGATGATTAACTCCTGTAGTATTTCTTGCCTGGGAAGCTCTTTATCTGCCCTTCAATTCTAAATATCATCTCTGCTAGGTAGACCAACCTTGGCTACAGGTCCCTGCTCTTCATGACTTTGAATATTTCTTGCCAATCCCTTCTAGCCTGCAAAGATTTTTTTTTGAGAAATCACCTGACAGTCTTATGGGAACTTTCCTGTAGGTAAGTAACTTTATTCTCTTGCTGCTTTTAAGATTCTCTCTTTCACTTTAACCTTTGACATTTTAATTAGAGTGGGCTGCTTTGCATCCATCTTGCTTGGGACTCTCTGTGCTTCCTGGTCTTGCATGTCTATTTCCTTTACCAAATTAGGTAAGTTTTCTTTATTTTTTCAAACAGATTTCTGATTTCTTGCTCTTTCTCTTCTCCTGGCACCCCTATGACGTGACTATTGGAACACTTAAAGTTGTCACAGAGGCTGCTTACACTATCATCATTTTATGGGGGGGTTCTTTTTTTCTTTTTGTTGTTCTGATTGGTTGCATCCTTACGTTCCAAAGCATTGATTTGATTCTCAGCTTTATCTATTCTACTGTTGTTTCCCTGTAAATTCTTCTTTATTTCAATTAGTGTATCCTTCATCTCTGACTGGGTGTTTTTTATGCTGTTGAGGTCCTCACTAAGTTCCTTGAGCATATTTATAAACAGTGTTTTGAACTCTGCATCTGATAGATTGCTTATCTCCAGTTTGTTTAACTTTTTCTGGAGTTTTGGTCTGTTCTCTCATTTGTGCCATGTTTCTTTGTATGCTCATTTTGGCAGCCTCCCTATATTTGTTTCTATGTATTAGGTAGATCTATAACTCCCTGTCTTGATAATGTGGCCTAATGTAGTAAGTATCCTATATGTAAGGGTCCTGTGGCACAGCCTCCCCTATCACCCAAGCACTGCCATGGCTATTCAACAACTACCTATTTGCACTTCTTAATCCCTTCACCTCTTCACCCATGGGTAACTCAAGGGATGCCCTTTGTATAGGCTGAGTACACCTTCCTCTCATAGTTGAGCCTTGGTTGCTATTGGCAGATTAATGGGAGGGATTTACCCAAGCCAATCAACTATAAGGACTGGCTGTGACCACTCACTGATTACCAATCTCCACCTCTGTGGAGGTTCCACTGTGCATAATCAGGATGGTGGGTCTGCCAGCTCTCACCCTGATGCTAGACATTTCAGTTCCTCCCTGTATGCCACTGGTACCTTTCAAGCTGCTACCACAGTGCTGGAGCTCAAAGGGAGTAAGTCTGGGTAAGTCCGTGTGTGGAACTCTTGGGACTCTAGAAGTTTCTTCCATCAACTCAATCTCCACTATTTTTACAACCAAAAGTTATGGGAACTTATCTTCCTGGCCCTAGAATGGTGGCCTGAGAGGCCTGGTGTGGGTCTGGGACTCCTCATTGTCAAGATATCCCTCCCGAATTTTTATCCATCACATATGGATGTCCAGCCCATTCTGCATCTCCACCTCTCCTACCAGTCTGGAGGGATGTGGTGTCTTTAATTCCATAGCTGTCAGACTTCCATTCAACTCAATTTCTAACAGTTCTGAGTGATAGTTGTTCTATATTTTAGGTGTAATTTTGCTGTAGTTGTGCAAGGAGACAAGTCATGTTTACCCATGCTGCCATCTTAATCCGAAGTCCTCATAATTCAATTTTAAATTATCTTTTAAACATACTTCACAATTCAAACCTCACCAAGTGCAATTATTACACAGCAGTTCAAGTACGTAAATGTGTGCAGTGATTTGAAAAGAACAATAGGAAGGGTAAGGGTCACTAATCAAGCTGAGAATGTTCTCCCTTTCTCCAATGGAGTAAAAGAACTTATAATGGACTCTATTTTCCTAGAGGGCCAATTCCATTTTACTATGCCTAAAATGCAAGATTCTCATAATCTGTTTTGGACTTACCCAACTAACATTTATTCTCATGTGTGTACTTTCTTCTTTTTTAATTACATATTTTAGAGCTAATGAAAATATATTAGAACTTTTTAAAACCCAATTTAGGCATAATTCTAACAATATGAGCTTTTTTAGTATAATTTCTAACATGCACTTTATTTTTATATATTTTTAAGATGATAAATATTTCTGCATTAACAAAAATGTGTAAATGGGCTTCTATAAAAAATTGACATGGTTCTAGCAACATGAACTAAGATCATTTCTAACATGTACCTGCTATGAAGCCAAGGTGCTCTCTTTAATGCCCAAACACATACTTAAGCTTTGGTTCATGCTCTTTGCTTTTAATTTAAATGTCCTCTTTTCTCATCTCTTCCTCCAATATCCATACATCTTTGATAAGGCCTACATCTAAGTCTGTCCAGTATTCATCTCTACGTTTACTGTTACACCTTGGCAAACTATTATGTTCTACTTAGCACTCTATTACATGTTCTCTTTGGGTTACTCCTCAATTTTATCTGTAATATTATCTCACTAAGCTATTTGTTCATTGACAACAGGAATAGTGTATTTTGATGGGTAAGGTCAGATATTTTGTAGTGCCCTTCAGTTTGGGTTTTACTAGCATTTTCTCAGATTTACAGAGAGTTATGGATTTGAGGAAAGAATATCACGAAGGTGAAGTGCCTTTCTCATCACATCATATCAGGAAATACATGATGACAACATGACTTATCTGCTGGTGTTAACCTTGATCACTTTGGTAAAATAATGTCTGCCAGTTTCTCTACCATGAAGTTAACAATTCCCCCTGTACAGACTCTCTTCTTTAAGAAGCAAGTCATTAAAGTCAGTCTATACTCAAGAGGAGAGAAGTCAATCACCTTATCCTATAGCAAGAAGTATCAAAGAATTTAAGGACATACGCTAAAACCACCACAATAATTGATTAATAAATATTCTAGAGGCTATGCAAATATTCTGTTTTACTTTAAAGTTTCCTCTACTTATTTTAACACCAATTAGAAGATCTTGCCTTTAGCAGTTTTCACTATTGTTTTTCATATTGTGTTCTAATGGTGATTTAGGACAGTATCTTTTACTTACTTGATATTTTGCCGTTCTTTGTCCAGCATGAAACTAAACACCAAGTAGATAATCAATAAATACTTGTTAAGTATAATTTAATTTCAAGAAACATTTATGTACAATGAGACAATGAAAGGTGGATAAGTACAAGGCAAATATGTATTTTGGTAGATATGCCATTCATATGTCGTATTTTTGATTAGTGCAATGGGGATAGAAATAAAAAGAATTAGTTACCTCACCTCTAATTAAAACTGGGAAAAGTTCCTGGAGAAAGGAGAAAAATAATAATAGTTGTATAGGATCTTAGAGTTTACATAGTATACTCACATTCATCATTTAGGATTTCAGAAGCTCTCTGAAGAGAAAATCTTCAGGAGATGGAGATACAAAAAAAAATTTTTAACAGATACAATTAAAAAAAAATAGTGTGGATCCAGTGCAAGGCTTTAAACCAGGTGGAAAAGTTGATTTAATCCAGAGCATGAAACCAAGATAACTTAGACAGCCAAAGATAAAGAGTACATGGTTAAAATGAAGAATATTATAAAACTAAGCATTAAGAACAGACTTCATGGGAACATGCATTGAAAGTGAAAAAAGAACAAAATATTCATTCATTTTTCCATTGGTCACCTACATGTTCCCAGTGCCTTTAACAGTGTTCCTAACCTATTATGTTTCCAAAAATATTTGCTTAAGTTCTATGTATCTTACATAATACTAGATATTTTGAAATGCACAATAATTAGTTAAGATCTCTTCCTATAAAGAATGTGCATTCTAGTTGGAAAGGTAAAAGAAACAAATATACGTGTGTAAAGTTAAAGAGCAAAACAAGGATGAAGGGGCCAAAAGAACAGCATAAAGAGTTAAAAGCTTGAACAGTCGAGAAAAAGAAGAGATCACTGTGGAATGCCCTGTTCAGGAAAGGCTTTGTGAAAATAAGGGGCATTTGCAATAGACCTTCAGGAATTGGGCAGAGTAGGAGTGAGATTTGAACAAAGCCAAAAGAAAGGCATTCAAAGCAGAGATATACCAGCTGAACAAAGGTATGGGGTTGAGACCATGCTTTAAAAAGACAGTGAAATCAAGTAGGGTTGTAAAGATATATAAAAACATAAGGTACAGAAGGTAAGCTGAGACTGAAATGTAAAAGGCTTTGAATGCCAAGTTGAGAAGTTTGAACATTGTCTGTAAGCAATCCAAAAATAATCAAAGTTTTTTAGCAAAAGAGTGACATGATATACCTCAAACTAATATGATATTCTTATGTCAACTGTAATTGAAAAACAAAAAAAGTTTTTAAAGAATGACATAATGAATGTGACATTTTAGAAATACTTAAGCTACCTTTTGATGTGCATAATGAATGGTATACATCTTAATTAAAGACATGGTTATGGCAGTAAAGAGACAGGTATATAAAGAAAGCACACTGAATATGTATGTAACAAAGAAGGGCAGAGTGGAGCAAAATAAACTTACGAACAAAAGATTAATCCAAGATTTCTTTGTTGGGAGCAAGTAAAGCATAACATCACAGAACAGAGAGGAAGTTAGGCAAAGGGTAAGATTCCAAGGTATGAAGAACAATCCAATTTTTATTTCCTCCATCATCGCTATGTATGAAATTTAAGTTTCCTAAGCATAGAGTGTATTAAAGGAGTAACAAAAAAGTTCCTGAAGTGATAAACAGTAGCTTTAGAAAGAAAAAACACAGTAGCATTAAAGTGCTTAAAAAGTACTTGGAAAATAGAAGCCACATGACTTTCTGTTATTATACAATATTATGTTTAAGTCAGAAGATCTTTTTTTAAAATAAGGTACTTACGCCTAAATACCATTTACTAAGAACACTTAATTATTTTAAGATGTTCATGATGATGACAATTATCACTGAATGAAAAAGATAACAACTGAAGTATAATTTTTCAAAACTGCTGAGACTATAGCAAAGACAATTTTGCCTTGAATTCTGCAATGCAACATGCAACAACAAAGACAGCATGGGTGATTTAAGGGTATGTGAGCATCAAAGGGCAGAAATAGGGCATCCCCACTCTAACTCTGCTAAGGCCTCCAATACTGACATAGTTCAGAGCATCTTATTACCACAGAGACATAAATCAAAAGGAGTTCAGCTAGGAGCAATAAAACAGATTAGTGTCTGGAAGGACTGACTTTAAAGAAAGTTTTAAAAGAATTAAATCCAGGTAGTCTAGATAAAAATCAGCTATGAGGAAGCCTTTTTCTGAAGCTGACACGCCAAGGTTAGAAATTATTTTGAAGGTAGAAGTCTACAAAATACAAAAATAATCATAAATATTTAGGGAATATTTATAAAGGGAAATCTCAGGATAAGCTTGCTGGCAAAAACCTATGGGACAGAAGAACTCACTCCCACAGAAGTGGTGAAAACTACATTCCTAGAGATATTTAATGCCAGGTTGGACAAAACAAGAAAAGGAATCCATATGGAATAATCCTGTACTGGCCCCTGAAGTGGTGGGAGGATTAAAGATGATCTCTTAGATCTTTCCCAATTCTGATTTTTTTTAATTCTGTGAAGTTTTATGGGGCAAAGTCTTTTGCCAATTTCCTTTCTCCCCACGATATGCCCACTTTCTCCTTTTATAAAGGGGAACAAATTGCATCCTTCATTTGAAGATGATCTCATGTTCTCAATGAATCATAAATATAATCCCAGGTACAACTTTGGGAGAAAAAGGCCAATTTCTATAACTTATAATGGTCATTTTCCCCCCAGTGGTTCCTGGGGCTCTTACAAGTTCTCCTACAAACTAAAGAGGAAGTATTCCAAATGGATTCAAAGAAGAGCTGTTTCATCAGGAAAACATTAATATTTTCCGTTCCTGTGTCTGATCTCAGAGCTGACAGTGACCCTAGGAGCTACAAGGCCCTGGGTCAAATTACCAACAGAGATGCTGTTCAGGATTATCTTTTACCTTTCAGCATTTTATGCTGAGTGACAGCAAAACCTACTTGCAATCTACTCTTTATGGTAATGACATTTCTTTACCTTTGAAAAGATGCAGCCTTAAATACCTACACATTTTGGCAAATGTTTTAAAAGAGGAAGTCCTATTCACACTTTAAACTCAAGAAGCCTCACCCTTGCTCTCTTTCTCCATTCTGGCACTTAAGAAAAAAAGCTTCTCAGCCACCCTTGAAATAAATCCCAATACCTCTCTAGAATTCCCATTCAGTGAAAGCCCCAGAAAATACAACAGCATTTCCTCATTTTGCTGATTTATAAGGGCGAGATGTAACAAAATCCCGGGAGTGCTGAGAAACTGTCCCTGAGCCCTTTGAAAATAAAACTGTAGCTCATTTATGGGAAGGAACAGCAGGACAGAGATAGCCCTCCAAGAACGGACACCAATGCCTCTTCTATCCAATTTAAACAGCTTCAGTGGCTGAGGAGCCACCAACTCCCATGTTGCCTGTATGAAGAAAGTGTGTACTTTTGCCCACACAGAAAGTTCATACATATTAACACCAAACCCTCTAATTTTTTTTAAAATACCATTTTCATTTTTTCCCTAGTAAAAATACTTAAAAAGATTGGCCTCTTAAACTGGAATAGGATTTGGAGTTTTCAAAGCCTGATGCTTAATTCATCTGATCCTAACAGGGAAAAAAGCTGGTATTTATAATCCCATTTTTAAATGAAAAAATTCGACTCTGAGATTAGGGGATCTGAAGGAGACCCCACTGTGGAGATTTTCAAACCCTCTCTAACAAGGGACCAATCTAAAAGGGATTATTCCAGAAAACTTTAGAGCGGGTTTCAAAAAAAAAAAAAAAAGCTGGATCTTGTCATAGGAAAGCAAAGAATAAGAAAAATAGCTATTTTTTCCCAGAATTTCAATAATGAAACATAAGCCTGGCCCTTTAGTAACCTATGAACCTGCCTGTATTAATTCAAGAAACCCACTACCTCTTCTCCCCACAGGACTAGCCTAACAGACGTTTCGACTATCAGTTAATGGCCTCGGGACTCAGCAGCCCAGTGTAAGACCAGCAGCGGCGACCCCAGCTGCTTTACCTGGGAGCCCCCTTTGCGTAATCAAGTCACAAGCCCCACACACCCGTGTGCCCTTGCCCGCAGCTACCAGCTTTTCAGGGGAGCTTCTAGCAGGCTCTCCTCCAAATCTACCCCACTACACACACACTCACTGCTCGCTCCCACTCCTCAAACTTCCCCCACCCTGCAAGAATGGGAAGCAAGTTTCTCACCATCCTCGTAGTTTTTAAGATAGTAATCCGGGCCGGGCCCCCCGCGGCTTTTCGCCGGGTTCCTCAGGTTCTGGAACTGCAGGAAGTCAGTCCGTTTACCCCCAAAGCGCAGAAAGGCTGGCGAAAGTCCCCGGGCCAAAGTCACCAGACGCTTGGAGCTGCAGGGACAGAGAAAAAGAAAGGATCCCGAGGGAAGGCGAGAGGCCATGGGGCATCCTGCAAGCTCTCTTCCCACTCTCGGCGGGAGACCTAGTAGAAGCTAGGTGTCTGCCCCAGGCCGCCGACTGCGGGCCCCTGGCCCCGGCCTCTCACGTGCGCCCAGCACCCCTGCCTGCCCAGCACTTGGCCACCCAGCTCCTGGAGGCTATTCCTTCTGCGCCCAGCTGGCCTTGGCCTCCTCCCACAGACACCCCGACGTTGTTTGCCAAATGTACTTATTTCCAAAGGGTTAGACAGTGTTAACAGTGTGGGGGGAGGGCGGAGGAGGGGGACTTCTGAGAATAAGAGGCTAAAGCGCAATTGACCTGTTCTGCCACTGCGGGGAAAGCGCCCCTGAAAGAACGCGAAGCGCTGACCGCAAGACTTCGACTTGAAACTGGAGATCTGCTTCCTCGGCCCCACGGGCACCACCACCTCAGTAGAGAAGGTGAAATCTTTTTTTTCTCTCTCAGACCAGGCGCCTGATGTCACGTTAATGCCAAAGTTGATTCTCCTTTTCCACTACTTTATAGCAACCGCATCGATCTCCCAAATCCCTAGACGAGAGATTCCCGAGGTAAACCTTCGCCTTTCTGTGAATACTCCTCATCGCTGCCTTGCACAACATAGACAATGTCTCGTTGACCCCTGCAGTTATTCAGACCGATTCAGAAAGGTATCCTTCTTCTCTCCACCCACCCCACCCCCAGCTGAATTCCATCTTTTCTCCTTCATACTTGGGGTCATTCGGAAATGATGGGGAGAGTGAAGTTTGCCGAAATGTGGAACCTACGCGTCGGAGGAAACTCGGGGAACACCAGAACAATAGCATTTACCTCTATTTAGGTTCAGGACTTCCATAAGTAGGGGTTTTTTTTTTTCTTTTTAAGCCAATTGCTATTTCGGAAAGGGGTGGAAAAAAGAACAATGCAGATGCTCAGTGCTAAGGGAATCAGCTGTTGAGTTCCGGATCTGTATTTTTAATGCTTTGCTGGTTCAGGTTCTTAAAATCCACACCCGAATGGAGAAACTAAAGAGCATGGCAAAGGCAGTGGATAAGAGAGGGGAAAACCACCAGAGATTCCGCTTAGGGACTCTAAGGAGCCTGGCCGCCCGGGGCTGTCCGGTAGCGGACGACTCCAGGACTGCGTTCGGGGCGGCGCGTGGGCCCTCGGCAAACACGGAAGACATCCACGCGAGTCCTGCCCCGCGGAAACGGCGTTTCCAGCAACCGTCAGTCCAGAAGCCTCCACAGCCAATGCAAATGCGCCCCGCCACGGCTTCTTCCCCCAGTGCTGCCTTCCAGAATCTTTTCTGTGGCAAGCATTTGTCGTGAACAGGACAGTTTTCAAAAAAGAATCCTTAACGCGCAGCTGGAGAAGTGCAATGCAAATGGGGCTCGCATTTCGGCAAACCCGCCGCCCCCCACCTGGGGACGGGCAGGAGATGGGTTCTGCTTCCCCGAGGAGTTTGCAGAGAGGCGCGGAGCTGTTCCCGCCCTCCCACCGAGGGCTCGGGCAGCAGCCGAAAAGGTCTCGGCGGAGGCGGCAGCACTCAGGTCCTCACACAACCCCTGCTTCACGTGGAAGGAGCGCCCCACGTTGCGCTGCCTGCTACCTGCCGCGTCCGCTGAACCGGCAGAGGCCCGAGGAGACTCAGAGGGCTGAGGGGCGGGCGCACGCGAGAGGCAAAACTCGATTTCTCAAGGAGTGAAAGATACTCACGGAAGACGCCCGGTGGACGCGGCCTCGGGGCGGAGAAACGGGACTGAGAGCACTCAGGACTCTTCGGGAGAACCCACAACCGAGGCTCCAATTTGGAGGGAATTTTTAAAAACTCAACACTTGGATTCGACATTGCAGAAAATTTTTTTTAAATACTGCGACTCTGCCCCTGATGAGAAGGGATAGTCACTGCCTAACTGCTACCACTTGACGATGAGGTGGAAGAGAGTGAACCCTGTTAGAGTCCAAGCCCTAGAGTAAGGGAGTCCTTGAGCCCAAACCTCCGGGTTTGCTAGTCCACCAGTGCCGGGGTCAGACTTCCAAAACATCCCCGGAATATTTCTAGAACCCTTTCCACTCTCCTTATATACGCCATGACCCGAGGATTTTTTTTTCTTTAAAGAAAAACTATGCAGTTACCGCAGGAGATTTGAGGAGGAGGGATTGGGGGGCCATTCAGTCTATTTAAAAAGCGTCTTACAAAGTCTTTAAGTCTGGAGACAACAGTTGAGGATATATATAAAATAAAAGTTTAAAAATCCAACCCAACTTGCCAACTGCTCAAGCCTCTACTTAAACTCGTTTTCTGCCTGGGAGTGGGAGAGAACTGACAATACTATCTTTCCGTGGAAAATTCCACTTTCATGCGATTCCCCACTTGAACACTCACAGACACACACAGATATGCACTCTCTCACACGCATACACGCATTCTTCTAGGGTCTTTGTTGCTCCAGACCTTTTCTTCATTTTTATAACTACTCTGAACCTCTTGTTTCTTTTTCAGAAGATGAGGAGGCTAATTGTGGGTATATGTAAGCACAACATTTTTTCAGTCATAACTGATAAGTTTCTGAAATGCCTTCTGCATTGCAAACATGTGCATCTTAATAGAAAACATTGCTTTTCTCAATCACCAGTTACAGCCTCACAGCAAATATTCCAGGAGGAGGAAAACCTCGTTTCTTCTCTTTGAGAGATCCGCTTGGTGTATTTTCTTCTTCTTCTTCTTCCCCCTTTGGAATGGGAGATAGGAAGGGGTGGGGGTTGTTACTTTTTTAAAAAAATCCATTGAAGCCCCTGCCTTACCTTAAGAAATCGAGCCAGCCATCATGAATGATGGACGGATCCAGCTGCAGAGAGAGGAAGTTCTCATTGACTGTCCTGATTGGGTTCTTGGTGCTCACATCAAGTAGAATCAGAGTCTTTTCCTTCAAACCTGGAGCTCTGTCTACAGGCAAGGGTCTCCTGTCTCCAGCTTGGGAGGAAAGGAAGAGATGGAGCAAGAGAGCCAAGAAGAGAGCCACTGGGGCTAGGCACGAGGGGGGGCAGGAGTTGCTGGAGGGCATGGCTTCAGGGAAGGCACAGAGCACCCTCATTAAATCCCTCTGATTTAAACCTGTCTTCCCACAGGGTCTGGCTGGTGACTAATTGTCCTTATCTAAAGTGTGTGTCTGTCTGCTATTCCCCCCCTTTTTTTCCCTTCCTTTCCCCCCCTCTCTTGCTCTTTCTCTCTTTTTTTTTCTTTTTTTTTTCCTTCTTCTCTGTTTTGGTGCTTGGTGGAGCAAACTCACGCCCCTAGCCAGCCTTCTCTGTGACTCGTGCCAAGAGTACTCGTTCACCAGCACCGCCCCTTTAAGAGATTTCGACTGCAGACATTTTTTAACTTTTTAAAGGTAAGGGAATGGGTGGGGGGAGAGGCGGGAAGTAGGAGGAAGGGGTGGCGTTGTACCCTCCTGATTTAACCCTCTAGGGTCAGGAAGCAGATGGAGGGATAGAAGCAGTACTATTATTTTAAGTTTTAGAGCTAGGGGTGGGATGTCTTGTTTTCACTTCCTTCCCGGCAAGGCTCTGGGGAAGGCCATTCTACCTCCAATCCCGATAGAAAAGCCTAGCACCAGCCCTGGGCATGCTGGAGTAAAGTGTCTGCAACCAGCACGCGCCTGTTTGTCCTGAGAGCTTCAGGCATTTCGCCAGCTCCAGGCCTTTCCCTTTGGATCGAAGCAGCGGAGTAGGGTAGTTAAGTTGCAGATGGGGTCCTGTTTCCTGTGGTGACTGATTCCTGCCAAAGCATAGAGTGTAGAGGGAGATTCCATAGACATAAATTGGAACCTCTGTGATGGTTCCACAGCCACCCAGAAGCAGCCTCTCACCTAGACAGGGCAAAGAGTGGCCAGAAGGAATGCACAGAGTGACCAGGTCAAAAGAGCTTATTCCTCCAAAGGGGCATAAGGGTCCAGGCCATGCATCGCTCCGTTATGCCTGCAACTGAAGTTAAAGTGTCTCAGGAGCTTCAATTTACACTGACCCCTCAGCCAAATTAAAGCAACCTGGTCTGTGTTGGGTCTGGGCAGCGCTGCGCCCATCTTGGCTATTCTAGTACACAAATACAGCACAGCCTTAAAGAGAGCCTTTGTGGTGCTGGAGTGGAACAGAATGACAGGTTTTCAAATTCAACCTATAGTCAGCCAGAGACCGCCCACAGGCAGTCCCCCTGGATGAGCAAGAACAACAGCTCAGAACCAACTTCACCTTGCACCACCTGCCCCTGCTCATGAACCAGGGACCCACAGCACTTCTCAGCTCCAACCCTGGGTCTCAAACCAAAGCACTGGGCAAAAACCAAACCTAATTTATGCAGTCAGACCGATGGACCCCCTTTTTGACTTCTTAGAAGGAAAAAAACCAACAAAATGGGCCTTTTACTTGGCAGATGAAGAGAACTACTTTATGTTGTGTGGGAATACATAGCGTCACAGGGCCTCCAGATATCAAACCTGCAAAACTCTAAAATACAGAGCAAAGGTTTTCCCCAAGGGTAGTCTCAGAGCCCACAAACACTGAATGGCAACCTGTCTCCCTTTCCCTACCCCACAGGATTAAGGAATCTGCAAGGGGCTGGAGCAGATGACTTTCAACTGAAGTTCCCTGAGGAGCTTCTATCAAACTAAGCAACCAGGAAATCCAGAGGTTAGGCTGTCCTAGAATAGAAAGTTTCATGAAGACCTCTTTCTAGAAGTAGGACTGTATAAAATGAGGCCAAAGGAGAAAGAAAACCCACGACATATTATTTAAAGATGATTTTAAAAACCAAGAAGTTAAATACTGAAATATTAGATGTGAGTCTAATAGGTGTGGGTCCCGAAGGCCTGCTTCCTTTAGTTCCTGAAAATTTCTTCCACATCTAGATTCTTTAAATATGTGTGTGTTTCTGTGTGCAGATGTGTGGTATGGTGTAAGTTCCAGCAGAAATGACTGTATTTTTAAAATGTGCACTGAGCACCTCCTAGAGATAGTGACAACCCTATGAGCAAAGATTTTAATTTGTATCTTTATATCTTCACACCCAGGCTCTCACTTAGTAGGTACTCATTAAATGTCTCTGAAATAAATAAATCATAACTCAAATCATGCTCAATACACTAAAATCATATACTGCTCTCAAGAAGAATATGAAGAATAAATTGTCACAGTAAATTTTGTTTTAGGTTTCTGTTATTTGTTTTTCCTGTTATGAGGATTTTCCTGATCATCTCACAAATTCAGAGATAATTAATACATTTTCTATATTCACAATTAAAACCAAGGAGACAGATTTCCCCAAGGGCCTAGAAAACAATCCCTGGTTCACAAGTGAATGTGCTTTTAGAAGTCACATTAACTGAGACCAGAAGAAGACCACTTGAATGAAATAAAGAAATCACTTCACTCACTAGATACTGTATCTATAAGTAATGTACCTAACTTTTGTGACTAAGGGTGAACGTGGGTATAATGAAAAATCTTCTTAATCATGAATTTTAACCACAATGTTTACTTAGTGACCCAATTGTTCTATCATTGTTTGGTGGTCTATTACTTTAACCAGTATTTAATATTTTCATCAAAATCTGTATGTAGTATAAAAATAAAACCCAACAAAACAAGTGTTTTCTTCATTTTTTTTAATTAAAACTATCTGTCTAGTGCAACCTCTGAAATTCTATAGTCATGTCCAGCCTCAGGACATCAAGGCAAAGAAAGCAATTCAATAACATTTAAGGAGTTCCAGATAATCCTGGTTGACTCAGAGATGAAAACCTGACTGTTTGGTTCTTTGGTTTAGTTTGGGTATAAATCTGCAAAGGGCTACTCATTCCAAATAGTACCCATTCCCCATATTATGGTTTTTGTCTTGCCTCCTATCTCACCCTAAATTATATGCTGTAAATAACTCATTATTAGTCTGTATATTAAGATTGATATTTCTATTCTACCCTCTTTAGTGCTAGTGGGGGACAACAATCTGCATCTCTGTTCTTAGTTTGTAATTCCCTAAGGGACAACAATTGGGCCTCTGTATAAAATATTAATTACTAGGCATGAGATACATTGAAGTCTCCTTGAAAATGCTGTGCTAAATGGTGTTACTGAATGGTCCTTATGGATAAATTCCTTTGGTATCTAGGAGTCTAGGTTCCCAGACCTGTAAGAAATCTTGAAGGTTAACTGGTTCAGTGATTTCTAGACTATGAGATTTCAAAATAAATATTAGTTAGTGGGGAGAGCTGACATATATTTGCCAACTTTTTATTTTGTCTAGGAAAGACCTTAAAAAAATCAACTACTTATCACTACTACTTCCCAAAAGAACATTTTAACAGCCAAAAAAAGCTAAATTATATGTGAAAATAAAGAGCAAGTATTTATATTGAACACATTTAGCTCATGAAAAATCACTATAAGATTCTATCATTTCATTTCAGACCAGTGAAAAAATGCATGCCAGTGACCAACATGAGTACTAGGACTGGTGCCTGGACTAATGATATATCCTGTGTGTATGGCCAAATTCTACTTTGCATCCTACAGTGTTGTTGAAATATGTGCATACTTTTTACTGATGGTCATCATGACTATATGACTAAAATCATGACATCATGACTAGCACTAAAGTGGTAATTTCCAATTTACCTATGCTATTTTTCTCACTTTTAGCCTGTCACAAACTCATTAACTCTATATAAACCACCTTTGTTTCTACTAAACATGCAAAGCCATAGCTATTTTTGTGCCTATTTACCTCTTCTGAGAAAACTATACCTACATATCTAATAGGAAGACAAAAGTTCTTTCCACCAAAACTGGGACTACAAAGCATGAAGATTTAGCAGCCAGTCCACTATCTGTTCACTGCCTGTGTACTTGCCCATGATGACTACTATTTACTGAAGTCTTATGGTCCATGCATGATGCTCTGGGCTATACCTATGTTATCCTACTAGTTTTGTTGAATAACTCTGAGACGTAGATATAATTTATTCTTATAATACCTACTTTACATTTAAGAAAACTGAGACTGACAGATGTTAAGCAACTTTTTCATGGTACACAGCTAAAGAGTGCAGCAATGGATGGAAACCCCGGGATGCCTGACTCCAAAGCCTATGTCTGTGTTCTTAACTGCCACACTCCACTGTAAGTGACTGAAATAATGCATACCCTCAAACAACTTGTCAATGTATAATGGGGAAAAAATAACTGTGACAAGCAGTTGAAAGACCTGAGTTTGCCAGATCCCAGCTTTGTGACCTCAGGTAAATTTTTAAAATGTTCTAAGCCTCAGCTGCTTACTCTGTAAAATTAATATAATATCCTAGGGTAGACTAGAATAAGGTTGTGTATAGAGAAAGTACTTTATAAATTCTAAGATATTATGCTAATTGTGCTAATTATTTCATATTATTTCTTATTCCCTCTCTTCCACAATTGCCACAAATACATCCTGTCAATTGGCAATTGGGGCAAGAATTAAATTATATACAAATAATTTTGTGATAACCTTGAAACAAAAAAGTCAACCTATCTAATATAATGTCAATAAATGCAGTAATAAAATATAATAGAAATACATACCACATATTTTAACCATGCAGGCTCTTCTGCCTAAAATTAGCATCTGAAAAAAAGAAAAGTTAAGTAGGTTCTACATGCTTTCTTCAATTTTCCACTAAAAGAGGGAAGACGGGAGTTGGTAAAGGACAGTGCTGTGGAATAAGACAAACTGTGTCTCTGTCCCGATAAGAGGAACAAGGAATGCTTCAACACTTTCTCTGTGTGAGAGGTTGAAGGAGAAAGAAATTTATAACTCTATGATTGTTCTACCTCATGTAAGAAAATTCTAGCTAGATGGTTTTTGTTCCCATTGTTGCCATAAAGCAGTAAACGAAGATCATAACCGTAATAAATATAGTTGACTCTCTTCAATTCAGTTTGAAATCCCTTAGCATGTTTGGGGATAGGTATGACAGTTGTTTAAGGAACTGCTATAGGTGGAAAACCAAGTAACAGTAAAATAAAAGTACTCATACGACCTTAGTTACCTTCATTGATGAGTCACTTTACCATCCTAGCTCCTTTTGCCTTTTTGTACATTCAGGTAAGCCCTAAAAAACATCATCATAGTGCAAATTGCATGGGTTTTGGAATTCAACAGACTTTTACTAAAACCCACTTCATAATCCAGTATCGGCTCATGTAATCTTTATCGAACAAGTCATTTATTCTTGCTGAGCCCCAATGTTCCCATCTATAAACTAGGCATAAATATGCTTCCCTCCACATGTGTTCTGAGGATTAAATGAGGTAATGTCCTTAGTTCTTGGCATATAGTTACTACTGAACTATCAGTTTCACTGTTGGATGTCATGGTGGAAATAAATGTAATCTGCATAGATAAGGTAGGAAGAAATTTATACACCTGAAACCTAAGGTTTTGAAATAGTATAATAATAACCTACATGTATGTATATGATTCCATTTTATGCTCATAGCACAGATAAAGCAAACTTTATCCTCTAATTCAGACAAGGAAATCAAGAGTCAAAAAGTTCAAAATGCTATTTCTTGAAGAATCTGAGACTAAAGCCAGCTCTGCTAACTGATCCAGATTGCTTTTGGTATGTTTGTTATTGAAAATATCTGAGAACTTTACAGATATAAGTTATATGTATGTATGTTATATGTCCTAGGAAAAAATTCAAATTGCCTTTCACATGTTCTACAGCATAACTATAAATTATTTTTATATATCTTCAAAGAACTATAAGTTCTTTATAGTTGCCACTATACTACTTTATCCTAGTAAGTTGATTTTTAAGCCTTAATTAATTATAAAGATAACTTCTAAGAAAGTAAAATATATAAATCATATATACTTATTTCAATATATCTATATTAGTCTCAACATTAAGAAATTGGACTTAAAACATTTGCCTAGAACACAAGTGTATGTCCACCCCCCCAAAAATGAGTACCAGGCTAATGGCACACTTTGACCTCCTTCAATACCCTAATGTTCTTAGTCATAATAATGGGAGTTGAACAAATAATGACAATAGAAGGCCTGCCACAGGTTCAGTACATTCTTCAATAATCACAATCAGCTGATAGACTCTACTTGTACATACTTACTCAAATGAATATTTTACCTTCGCCTGAATTAACACCTAGATCACTAATTCTTTAGTGTTAGCCCCACAAGAGCAGATCCAAGTCCTTCCTTAGCTGAATGCCCACTGTGCTAAACTTTACTGGCCCTAACTTTTATCAGATTTTTCCATTTTCTTTTGGTAACCTAGAAATATTGATGTGCTGTGACTTTTAGAAAGTATGTTTCATTTTCATGAGACACTTAAATTTCAAATTTCTCTTTTGATTTTCTGAAGCTTAGCTAGTACAATACTGTATTTAAATACTTTAAAATGTTTCTTCCTTTCAGGAAAAGATAAAAATAGTTTGAGAGTTTAAGTCAGTGGTTCTCAGCCCTGGGAAGACATTAAAATCACCTAAGGAGCTTTTTAAAAAATAATCGGGGCCACCCCCACTCCAGATATTCTGATAATTGATTTGGAGTGGGGACTCAGCATATGCTGGATCCCATGCCATATACTCTATTGGGTTTCAGAGACCAATTTTAGATGACAAAACATATATATTATTTGAATCTATCTGATCCCTAGGTTTCAGATAATTAGGAGCCAGAGTTCAAACACTAAGGGATATCTCAGAAAAATTATTAGAATCTATTCTGTTCCTAAGTTTAGACAATAAAAGTTCAGATAGTGAGGGACCATCCTAAAAGAGAAAAAATTATGCAACTAAATACCATATAACCTATTAGCTTTAGTGGATTTTCAACTGGGTATTCTTTCATTCAAGAAATCTTGACTTCTGGCCAAGATGGAGGTGTAGGTAGATACACTTTGCCTCCTCACACAACCAAAAGAAGGACAACGACAAATTTAAAACAAAAAAATAACCAAAACTGCCAGAAAATTGAACTGTATAGAAGTCCAACAACCAGAGAGTTAAAGAAGAAACATTCATTCAGACTGGTAGGAGGGATGGAGACGAGCAGCCAGGCAAGAGGACGTGTGGCAAGGCAGCATCTAGAGGACCCTTCAGCCCCACATTCCTGTGCGGATAAACTGGGAGGAACAACTGGGAAGTGAGACAGACCATGTAACCCAGGGTTCTAGCATGGGGAAATAAAGCCTCAAACCTCTGACTGAAAACACCTGTGGGTGTTGCAGCAGCAGGAGAAACTCCCAGCCTCACAGGAGAGTTCATTGGAGAGACCCACAGGTCCCTGGAACATACACAAGCCCACGCACCTGGGAATCAATATCAGAAGGGCCCAATTCACTTCTGGGTAGCAGGGGTAATGAACGAAAGTGGAGTGAGAGCAGAGTAAGCAGCATTGTTCCCTCTTGGACCCCTTCCCCAAAGGCAGTGTCACAATGCAGGGTAGTGGTTACCCCTCCCTGGCAAATACCTAAAGTTCCACCCCTTACTACAAAATAGGTGGGTGGAGACAAAAAAAATATGGTCCAAATGAAAGCACAGATCAAATCTCCAAAAATAGAACTAAGTGATGAAGAGACAGCCAACCTAACAGATAGAGTTCAAAACACTGGTAAATCAGGAAGCTCATAGAAATGGTTGACTATGGTTGCAAAATAGAATAGTGAAGGCTATGAAAAGTGAAATAAAGAAAAATGTACAGGGAACCAACAGAGAAGGGAAGGAAACCAGGACCCAAATCACTGGTTTGGAGAAGAAGGAAGAAATAAACAAGTACAGAATGAAGAAACAAGAATTCAAAAAAATGAGGAGAGACTCAGGAACCTCCAGGACAACTTTAAACATTCCAACATCTGAATGACAAGGGTGCCAGAAGCAGAAGAGGAAGAGTAAGAAATGGAAAACTTACTTGAACAAATAATGAAGGAGAACTTCCCCAATCTGGCAAAGGAAACGGACTTCTAGGAAGTCCAGGAAGCTCAGAGAGTCCCCAGAATGCTGGACCCAAGGAGGAACACACCAAGGTACATCATAATTACATTAGCCACGATTAAAGAGAGGGGGAAATCTTAAAAGCAGCAAGAGAAAGGGAGACAGTTACCTACAAAGGAGTTCCCATAAGACTCTTAACTGATTTCTGAAAAGAAACTTTGCGGGCAAGCAGGGGTTAGAAAGAAGTATTCAAAATCATGAAAAGCAAGGACCTACATCCAAGATTATTCTATCTAGCAAAATTATCATTTAAAATGGAAGGGCAGATAAAGCATTTTTCCAAGATAAGGTCAAGTTAAAGGAGTTCATCATAACCAAGCCCTTATTATATGAAATGTTAAAGGGACTTATCTAAGAAAAAGATGATAAAAAATATGAACAGTAAGATGACAACAAACACAACTATCAACAATTAAATCTAAAAAAAATCAAACTAAGTAAACAACTAGAACAGGAACAGAATCGCAAAAATGGAGATCACGTGGAAGTTACCAGTGGGGAGGGGGAGACAGGAGAATGGGGGAAAGGTACAGGGAATAAGAAGCATAAATGGTAGGTACAAAATAGATGGGGGGAGGTCAAGAATAGTATAGGAAATGGAAAGCCAAAGAATTTATATGTATGACCCATAGACATGAACTAAGGTGGGGGAATGCTGGTAGTAGGGGTGCAGGGTGGAGAAGAATAAAAGGGAGGAAAAAACGGGACAACTGTCATAGCATAATCAATAAAATACATTTTAAAAAGAAATGTTTTGACTTTACACTGGCAAAATTTGAATATAAGATAACAATAATTGTGGATACGGAGAGATAGTAACCTTCCTACATGCTGATGGAGTGTAAACTAGTTGGGCCATTCTGAAAAGTGATCTGGCAATATTGAATGAAATTACGTATGTGTATTCCCTAAGACCCAGAAATCCCACAATGGGCATAAACTCCCATGCAACTCACAAAAAAGGCTCATAAAAGAACTTGAATGAGGACAGTCAGAAAGCACTGATTTTAAGACTGAGGAATTGGAGGCACCTAGCTGCCCATCACAAGGGAAATGGACTGGTAAAATGAGAAGGGGAGCAGTTAGAAGTAATGAATTAAATGTATATTCAACAATATGGATGGGCTTTTACATATGTGAGAATTATGAAAAACAAAATGAGAGATATAGCATAACAGTAAAAACAAAGTACACAACAATATATTCTATAAGAATATAAAAATATCAAAGGATATATATGAAACATATCAAAGTCTATGCCTATAAAGTAATTGTTGAAAGGGAAAAAACAAAACAAGAGACCTTGAAAAGACCAATATTCATAAACTTTCTCCTGAACTCAAAAATAATTAACCAATTTGGGGAGAGGGCTATGAAAGGGAGAAATATTTACTGAGTTCCAACTATGGTCTATAGTATATCTGCCTACCCAACCACTTACACTGGGACCCAAAGAATAATCTTGCCCTTGGACTCACAATCTAGCTGGGAAAACAAACAGGTTAATAAATACAAATCCATTTAGTAAACGCTACAATAGGTGAAAAGTGCTGCAGAGCACTGTAAAGGTTGATAATAGTGTTAATTTGTATATGTAGGGATCTATTACTTGTTACACATGGAACTTCCATCAGAATTAGGCTGAAATATTTCATACTTTAATGAATTAGGGTTTTCTTTTGTTTGTTTTGCTTTTTGTCTCAAGCTTTGCCTAGACTCTACTTGGGAATAGCTAAGGGTTGCCTGCTAAGAAATGTTGGAGTGCCATCTGCTGGTGGAAATGTTTTAAGTCCCCCTCCTTTATCTTAATTCATTTTCAAAAATAAAAATATCACATATATTATAGGATTTTTGAGCTTGACAAAATCTACTTCAGGCCTCTAGTTTTAGAGGGAGGAAGTATCTTTTTACAGGATGGCATCTCATTTAAGGAAAATGTACACATACATACACACACCCTCCTTCCATCACCACTATAAACATCACAGAATTCTAAAGACTCACAAAGTTAAACTATCTAAAGTTTCCCAGGTAGCTAAACATATAAATTCTTTTAAAAGGTTCCATGGACATTTTTAAACACTTATATAAAGTCAGTTTCCCAGAAAAAAATCTTAGAAAGGCAGCTTACTGCAGTGCCAAATGAGCAAGCTCTGAAGTCAGACCTAAGGTCATCCCAACTTTACTATTTACTAAGAAACCTTTAGGAAGTTAACTTCCCTGAATCTCAATGTCTTTATATGTAAAATAAGAGCACTAACATAATTTACAAGGCTGTTGTAATAATTCATGGGGGTACATCTAAAAAAGACAGCAACGTCAGAATAAATGTACTGGCTAAACTAAACCACTAACACTAATTTAAATATGCTTCGTAATCCACCCTCAATTAAGCTAAAAAAACTGTAAATAGATCTTCCTCTTATTTATCTCTGATATTAATATTTAATATAAATAATTTGCCATCTTCTAAGATATTTCACGCAATTAATTCCCATAAAATTGTAAACAGAAGGTAAAACGTGTGTTTATAGTACATATATCTGGTGACATCATACTTCTGCTCTAAGGCCTTGCTTTTCAAAGTGTGGTCCACAGATCTAGCAGCATCAGCATAACCTAGGAGCTGGTTAGAAAAGGCACAATTTCAAGCTCCAACACAAACCTACCAAATTAGAATCTACATTTTAACAAATTTCCCCAAGTGATTAAAATTCAGACTTAAAATCTGAGAAGCATTACTTTAGGGAACAGCAAATCAAGCCTTATCTCAATTTTTTAGAAGAGGTTTCCAGCACTAGCTTTATTCAGTTCCTCTTGACTAAATTTATCCCAAGTTTTAGCATTAAGTACTGAAACTTTATCAGTTCTCTAAACTTTTAGTGAAACTCATCTTTGCATTCCACATAACACTTAACACACAGCCCATGGAAAGAAGAGAGGAAGGAAAACACTACTTTCATTGATAAAATGATGTTACAAAGCAAAAGAAGATAGAAATTGAGCAAACACTACAAGGAATACACAGTTACAGGGTTTCTGTTACTGATGGTGAATAAGCAATTATAAAATACAGGATAGATCAGTCAGAAACATCATGAAAATTAATGCCCACCAATGTGTCTATGTATCTTTGTGACTTTAATGATAGATGAAGCAGCAATCACAAACCTAGCAACAGCCAGCAACAGCTAGAGAAACCACCCCCAGTTGCTGGGAAGTCTGAAAGTCCAGGAGGTAAAAAAGCATGAATTCCATGAAGACAAAATTGGGCATGGCCCACCTGAACTCTACACATTCTAAAAATAAGTAATGTGCTACTTGTATTCTGTGAAAATAAAACCAATTATCAATTATTTACTTAATACACAGTGGGTGCAAGGCATGATGGGATCAAAACAAAGTCACTATAACACAAAGCATAGATACACAATACCAAACAGGCAGACAAACAGACAAAATCTGTTTTTTTGCCAGGGAGGGACACAATATGAAAATAAAGCTAATGTCACTATAAACCCTTCTTTTATGATCTCAGGTATGAAATCCATCTTTCCACCCAGGTTAACAAAGAATAATACTTAACTAATTTATTGAGCACTTATTAAGTATCGGGCACTGTTTAAAGCATTTTAATTGCATTATCTTCTTAAATTATATTTTTATTGATTATGCTATTACAGTTGACCTGATTTTTCCCACTTTGCCCCACTCCACTCAGCACCCCCAACTCTCTCAAACAATCCCTATACTATTGTTCATGTCCACGGGTCACAGGTGTAAGTTCTGTGGGTACTCTATTTCCTATACTGTACTCTACATCCCCATGGGTATTCTGTAACTGCCTATTTGTACTTCTTAACCCCTCACCTCTTCACCCATTCTCCCCCACCCCACTCCCATCTGGCAACCTTCCAGTAACCAACTACTTTTCTCATGCTTCTAAGACTCTTTCTTTATCTTTAACCTTTGGCCTTCTAACAGTGATGAGTCTTGGAGCAGGCCTCTTTGCATCCATCATAATGGGGACTCTCTGTGTTTCCTGAGCTTGCATATCTATGTACTGCACCCAATTAGGGAAGTTTTCTTTCACTATTTTTTCAGATAGAGTTCCAATTTCTTGCTCTTTCCCTTCTCCTTCTGGCACTCCTATGATGCAAACGTTAGAACACTTGAAGTTGACCCACAGGCTGCTTACACTACCTTCATTTTTTTGGATTCTTTTTTCTTTTTGTTGTTCTGATTGGTTATTTTTTTATTCCTTATGTTCCAAAGCATTGATTTGATTCTTAGCTTCATCCATTCTACTATTGTTTCCCCATAAATTGTTTTTTATTTCCATTAGTGTGTCCTTTATTTCTGACTGGGTCTTTTTTAAGCTGTTGAGGTTCTTAATAAGTTCCTTGAGCATCCTTGTAAACAGTGTTTCTGAGGGGTAGGGGGATGTACCAGGAACAAGAATTTATTTTATTATCTATATTTTAAATCCTTCAGTTAGAGTTCCAGACATTTTTTACAAGACTGTACACACTGGCTTTATTTTTTTTATTGTTGTTCAAGACAATTGTCTCCATATTCCTCCCACCACTCCTCCCAATCTCAGCCATCCCTACCTCCCACCCTTGATCCTACCACGCTTAGGCTCTGTCCATGTGTCCTTTATACATGTTCCTTGATGACCCTCCTCCCTTTCCCCCCCATTATCCTCTCCCACCTCCCCTCTCATTACTATCAGTTTGTTCTTCATTTCAATATCTCTGGTTACATTGTCTTGAACTCTGCATCTGATAGATTGCTTATCTCCATTTTGTTTAACTTTTTCTGAAGTTTTGATCTGTTCTCTCATTTGGGACATATTTCTTTGCTCATTTTGGCAGCCTCCCTGTATTTGTTTCTATGTATTAGGGTAAAGCTGCTCTGACTCCATGTCTTGGCAGTGTGGCTTAACATAGGTGTCCTGTAGGGTCCCATGGCACAGACTCCCCTATCACCAAAGCTGGGTATTGGAGGTGAACCCTTTGTGTGGGCTGAGTACACCTTCTCTTGTAGTTGAGCCTTGGTTGCTGTTGGCAGATCAATGGGAGGGATTTACCCAGGCTGTTAGCTGCAATGATTGCCTATGACCACTGAGCACATATCTCCAACCTCTGTAGAGGATCTGCTGTGCAGGGGCAGGGTGGTGGTGGCTCAATGTGATATGTAGCTGTTCACTGGGTAGACTGGCCCTGGAGTTTCCTGGATGGTGCAGGCCAAGGGCAGCCCCCACCTGTGTTCTACCCTGGGCCACCCTGACTGTGCTATAAAGCAATCTGAGATGGCTGTTACTTGTGCTGGGCTTGGAGATTCCCAGGGGAAACCAGCTGTGAATCTAAGTTGCCTGCAGCTAGTGCCAGGCCTGGGCCTCACTGAAGCCAACTGTTGCTTATTTGATAGGATTTAGGAAGTTGTCCAGCATGAGCAAAGACCAGCCATTCATGTGCATATATAGCCTGAGTGGCTGGTAAGATGGATGGGCAGAGTCTCTGGGGAATCTCCAAAGTAGGTCAAACAGTGTTATCCAGATTGATGGATTATCAAATATGGTACCAGCTTGCCAGCTCTGTGGGGAGAGGGTTTCGAAAAGAGACAATGGCCAATGCTCTCCTTGATACCAGACACTTCAGCTTCTCCCTATATACCACTGGTGTAACAGCCTTTCAAGCTGTTACCCCAGTGCTGGAGCTCAGAGCAAGTCTGAGTAGGTGAGTTGTTTAATAAGAACTGCTTGGGACTCCAGAAGTTTATTCTAGCAACTCAATCCCCACGGTTTTTGTAGCCCAATTTGTGGGAACTTATCTTTTTTTTTAAGATTTTATTTCTTTTTGGAGAAAAGAGAAAGGGAGGGAGGGAGAGAGGGAGAGAAACATCAATGTGTGGTTCCCTCTTGCACACCCCTTACTGGGGCCCTAGCCCTCAATCCAGGCATGTGCCCTGACTGGGAATCAAACCAATGACCCTTTGGCTTGCACCCCAGCACTCAATCCACTGAGCCACACCAGCCAGCTGTGGGGACTTATCTTTCTGGCACTGGAACCCTGGGCTGAGGGCCCTGGTGTAGGGCTGGGACTCCTCACTCCCAAGATATCTCTTCTTAATTTTTATCCACCTCATGTGGGTGTGGGACCACCCTGTTCTGTGTCTATACCCCTCCTACCAGTCTAGATGGATGTGGTTTCTTTAATTCCATAGTTATACTTCCATTCAACTCAATTTCTGATGGATCTGCGTGACAGTGGTTCTAAATTTTACTTGTAATTCTGATATGGCTGTTTTAAGAGGTGAGCCATGTCTGTCTACACCACCATCTTGACAGGAAGTCTAAAATAATGTATATATTTTACATTATTTATATATTTTATTATTTATATATTTTAATGCATTATCTCACTGAATCTTTACAATAACTCTAATACTGTTTATTAAACAGGTTATCATAACTTAAAGAAGAAAAAACTGAAGGGGGTTGGGGGAGGAGGAGGAGGAGAACCTGAATCTCTTAACTATCAATTTACAAGAAAATCTAGACTTAGGAAAATTCTACAGGACAAATGATCTAGTTTCTCTTGTTTCTTTCACAAAAAACTGCAGGGCATGGGGGAGGTGCGTCAGTTTAAAAGAGGCTTTAAAACAATATCAACCAAATACAACATGATTAAAATAAAACTAAAATAAATTCAAAGTATTTATGGGGAATTGGAAATTTTGTTATTTGATGATATTAATGATTTACTGTTAATTCTTGTATGTGATGTGGTTCTATAGGTGATATAATTATCCGGGTATAGTTGTTTTTTAAAAAGCCCTTTCTTTTAGAGGTAAAATACATAATGGAATATCTATGAAAATGTTCTCAAGCTATGAACCTGTGTTGGGAAGCCCTAGAAAAGCATCTGCTTGTAAGTGAGATTTAATAATAACTGTAACATGGCAATATCAGGGATAACCAGATAGGGTCTGAATCATCTGCTCATCTGTACGTGATTTAAAAAGAGTGATTATAATTCTCTTTAACAACTCTGACCCCTACAACTGTATGTAGGGGTCCCCTACCCCTATGTACACACCCTAATTTCCCCTTCACTCCTTTCTTATACTCCCATCAAAGTTCTCTTTAAGCAAAAACTACATCAAAGATGGAAAAAAGGCTGTCATGGTACTTTTTTAAAAGTCTTCAGATTTAAGTATTTATAAGTGAATTTACATGTTATAATTTGCTTTAAAATGCTCTAGGGAAAAAAGAAAGATAGCTGAAATTTTTTTCAAAATGTTGTAACTATTGAATCTAGGTGATAGATACATATGGGCTCATTATAATTCTATTTGGGGGATCTTTTGGAAATTTTCCATAATAAAAGGTTGTTTTAATTTAAAAAAACAAACAAAATTTTGGCCTCAAAATTTCCCTTCTCCCTTTGCCTTTGCCCAACAGTAATGACTCTAAAGTAAGTTCAAGATAAATGCTTAACAAATTACAGGCAAGAAATGCAGAATCTAAGAAAATAGGGTTCCTAAATATAGGCACTAAACTCGGAGAATCAGACCTGAGACACAAAGGCCCATTACAAGAATGGGACTAGTTCCCAAAAGAAACAAAAGGTACAAGTCTTCCCTTCTGGAGTTACTTGATACAGGCTGGGCACATATAAAATGGGCTGATAGAGAAGTGGGCAGATGGATGGATGGATTGATAGATAAATGACCCAGTAACTGACAGACATTCTAAAAGAAATGAATGCTACAGAGAGAGGGAGTGGCCATTAACAATGTCAGGGACAAAAAGGAAGCCATGATGCTCTGCTCAGTGAGGATATGTGCACTGTCTCTGATGCCAGGGACATGACTTCTAAGATCCAATCTAAAGTAAGTCCCTACAGAAAATAGTGGCAAACAGATCAGTAACCAATCTGGAGTCATGTAACTTCTCTGATGCCATTTGTATAAATGAAGAATAACTAAATGCCTGTCAACAGCATGAGGCAAGAAGTCCAAGACGACAGGAACAGAAACTAACAACTAAGCTTGCAGCTCTTGAACTGTAATCTATCAATCAATGGACACAGAAACACAAAGAGGGCTTTCAACTACTGCTTCCAAACTGCCTTGGAAAGAGATGACATCTTTGAGGGCAGCTGAGTGTTTTCAGAGCTTCCTATTCTGTCTGAGGTCACTTCTTAGGAGGCTAAGTGTAGGAAATGAAATTCTCAAACAAGGAGAACACTGCACCTGTCTGAAAAATAACTTTTCTCAATTTCCAGAGAAAGCTGGTGCAAGTCTTCATGTAGTATGAAATAACCACATAACACTCAGCTGGAAAATATACATCACCAACACACTTGGGGATTTCACTTACATAGATGTGACTTTTTAAACTAGAACAAAACTATGCACGGAGACTCTTTCAGTTCACTTCTCATGAAAACAATTATTTAAATATCAGAACTGCAGGGGACCTAAGAAATAATTTAACTCAGTCCTCAATTTTACAGGTGTGGGAATTTAGGCTCCTGCAGGGCCAACCAGTAAAAGTCATATAGCAAATTATTTGACTGACTTAGAGCTAAAATCCAGTTCCTCAAAAACCCAGTACTTCGGAGAACTGGCGTACTTTTGCATTCAGCTTCTAATTTTTTCTACTGAGATGAAAACAAGCTGAAGTGAAATCTTTCAAGTTTATCTTACTGTTTGCACTTAACTTTTTGTTATCATTTCCCCTCAGTGTATTCCTGTTCTCTCTGGAGGTAGTCATGTAGATGGCATAAGCAAGGGAAACTTTTTTACTGAATTTATTAAGGTGACATTGGTTAATAAAACCATACAGGTTTCAAGTGCACAACTCTATGACACATCAACTGCATACTGCATTGTGTACTCATCACGCAAAGTCAAGTCTCTTTCTGCCACCATTTATTCCCCCTTTGCGCTCTTCCACCTTCCCTCAACCCTACCTTCCCTCTGGCAATCATGATACTGTTGTCTATGTGTTTGTTTGTTTTTGCTTAATCCCTTCACATTTTTCACACAATGTCCCTCTTTCCTCCCCTCTGACAACCGTCAGTCTGTTCTCTGTATCTATGAGTCTGTTTCTATTTTCTTTGTTACTTCATTTTTTATTAGATTCTACACATAAGTGAAATCATGTGGTAATTGTCTTTCTCTGACTGGCTTGTTTCACTTAGCATAATACTCTCCACATCAATCCATGCTGTCACCAAAAGTAAGATTTCCTACACTTTTACAGCCGAGCATTATTCCAATGTACCACAGCTTTTTTATGCACTCATCTACCAATGGGCACTTGAGATGCTTCCAAATCTTGGCTACTGTAAATAATGCTGCAATGAATGTACAGGTGCATATATTCTTTCAAGTCAGTGTTTTGGGTTTCCTCAGATATATTGCTAGAACTGGGATTGTTCGGTCAAGAGGCAATTCCATTTTTAATTTTTTCATGAAACTCCATACTGTTTTTCACAATGGCTGCACCAATCTGCATTCCCATCAACAGTGCATGAGAGTTCCCTTTTCTCCACATCCTCACCAGCACTTGTTGATTTATTGAAGATAGCCATCATAATGGATGTGAGGCGAGACTTCATTGTGGCTTTAATTTGCATTTCTCTGATGGTTAGTGATGTTAAGCATCTCTTGATATGTCGATCAGCCATCTGTATGTCCTCTTTGGAGGATACACAAATGGCCAAGCAAATGGTCTCTGGACATATAAATGGCCTCTGTATGTCTACTCAGGTCCTTTGCCCCCCCTTTTTTTAAAATATATTTTATTGATTATACCATTACAGTTGTTCTATTCCCCCCCTTCATTCCCCTCCACCTGCACCCTCCCTCCCCCACCATTCTCCCCCCCCTTAGTTTATAACCACGTGTCTCAAGTTCTTTAGATTCTATATTTCCCCCACTATTCTCGCCCTCCCCCCTATCTATTTTCTACCTACCATCTATGCTGTTTTCTGTGCCTTCTCCCCCCTTCTCCCCCTCCCACCCCCATTTCTAACCCTCCATGTGTTCTTCATTTCTATGGTTCCACTCCTGATCTAGCTGTCCTCTTGGTTTGCTTTTGTTTTAGGTGTGGTTGTTAATAACTCTGTGTTTGCTGTCCTTTCACTGTTCATATTTTTCATCTTCTTTTTCTTATATAAGTCCCTTTAGCATTTCATATAATAAGGGCTTGGTGATGATGAACTCCTTGAACTTGACCTTATCTGAGAAGCACTTTATCTGTCCTTCCATTCTAAATGAAAGTTTTGCTGGATAAAGCAATCTTGGCTGTAGGTCTTTGGATTTCATGACTTGGAATACTTCTTTCCAGCCCCTTCTTGCCTGTAAGGTCTCTTTTGAGAAATCCGCTGACAGTCTGATGGGTACTCCTTTGTAGGTGACTGTCCCCTTATCCCTTGCTGCTTCTAGGATTCTCTCCTTCATTTTAGTCTTGGCTAATGTAATTATGATGTGCCTTGGTGTGTTCCTTCTTGGGTCCAACTTCTTTGGCACTCTCTGAGCTTCCTGGATTTCCTGGAAGTCTATTTCCTTTGCCAGACTGGGGAAGTTCTCCTTTATTATTTGTTCAAATACATTTTCCACTCATGGCTGTTTCTTTCCCCCTTCTGGTACCCCTATATTTTGAAAATCAACCCCTTATCAGATGTATCATTGGTGAATATGTTCTCCCATTCACCAGTTTATTTTCTCATTTTGTTGATGGTTGCCTTTACTGTCCAAGAGCTTTTTAGTCTGATGGAGTCCCATTTGTTCTTGTTTCCCTTGCCCAAAGAGAAATATCAGAAAGAAAAAAAAGTATTCCTATGAAAAATGTCGAGATTTTACTACCTATGTTTTCTTCTAAGAGTGTTATTATGCTTTTGAGGCTAACATTTAAGTCTTTAATCCATTTTGAGTTTATTCTTTTTACATGGTGCAAAAACAGGCGGTCTACTTTCCCTTTTTTGCATGTTCCTTCCAACTTTCCCAACACCACTTATAAAATACACTGTCTTTACCCCTATTGTATGTTCATGCCTCCTCTGTCAAATATTGACTAACTATATAAGCATGGGTTTATTTCAAGGCTCTCTATTCTGTTCCATTTACCTATATGTCTGTTTTAATGCTAGTACCATGCTGTTTTAATTAGTAGAGCCATGTTGCATAGTTTGATATCAGGTAGCATGATACTTCCAACTTCGTTCTTCCCAAGATTGCTGAGGCTATTCGGGGTCTTCTCTGGTTCCATATAATTTTTTTATTATTTCTTCTAGTTCTGTGCAATACCTCATTGGTATTTTGACAGGAATCTGTCATTGCATTGATTCTGTAGATTGCTTAAAGTAGTATGGACATTTTAAAGATGTTAATTCTTCCTATCCATGAACACTATATGTGTTTCTACTTACTTGTATCTTCCTCAATTTCCTTCTTCAATATCTTATAATTTTCCAAGTACAGGTCTTGGACCTCTTTGGTGAAATTTATTTCTAGGTACCTCATTTTTTCTTGCAAATGTAAATAGCATGGTTTTCTTAATTTCTCTGATACTTCATTATTGGTATATAAAAATGGTAATGACTTCTGAATATTAATTTTGTGTACTGCTACTTTACTGAATTCATTTATCAGTTCTAGTAGTGTCTTGGTGGAGTATTTAGGGTTTTCTATACACAATATGTCACCTGCAAATGATAGTTTTATTTCTTCCTTTCCAATTTGGATGCCTTTTATTTCTTCATCTTGTCCGACTATTATGGCTAGAATTTCCAGTACTACATTGAACAAGAGTGGTGAAAGTGGACATCTCTCTCTTGTTCCTGATCAAAAGGAAAATGCGTTTAGTTTTCACCCATTGATTATGGTGTTGGCTGTGGGTTTGTCATATATGCCCTTTATTATGTCAAGGTGTGTTTCCTCTACTTATACCTTATTGAGAATTTTTATCATAAATGGGTGCTGGATTTCATAAAATGTTTTTTCTGCATCAACTGATATGATCATATGATTTTTAACCATTTTGTTAATGTGATGTATCATATTTATTGATCTGCAAATACTGTACCAAATTTGCATCCCCAGAATAAAAACTACGTGATCATGGTGTATGATCTTTTTTAATGTATTGCTGGATCCAGTTTGCTAATATTTTGCGGAAGATTTTATAATCTGTGTTCATCAGGGATATTGGCCTATTAATTTTCTTTCTTTGTATTATCTTTACCTAGTTTTGAAATGAAGTTAATGCTGGCCTCATAAAATGAGCTCGGGAGTCTTCCTTCCTCTTGAATTTTCTGGAATAGTTTGAGAAGAACTGGTGTTGGTTCTTCTTTGAATGCTTGGTAAAATTCACCTGTGAATTTTAATAATTTAATAATTTAATTTAATGGACTTTAATAAAGTTCGTCTGATCCAGGACTTTTGTTTGCTGAGAGTTTTTTTATTACCGCTTCTATTTCATTAGTTTCAACTTGTCTATTCGAGTTTTCTTTTTTTTTTGTATCCTCACCTGAGGATGTGTTTGTTGATTTTACAAACAGAAAGAGGAAGAGGGGGAGTGAAAGAAATAGAACATAAATGTGAGAGAAAAACACTGATCGACTGCTTCCTATATGCACCCTAGCTGGGGATTGAACCTGCAAACTTTTGGTGTATGGGACAATGCTCCAACCAACAGAACCACCTGGCCAAGGCTATTCAGATTTTCCTGATTCTTCCTGATTCCATTTTGAAGGATTGTATGTTTCTAGGATTTATCCATTCTGCCCAGGTTATCCATTTGGCATAGAATTGTTTGTAATATTTTCTTACAATTCTTTGTATTTCTGTGGTGTCAGTTGTTACTTCTCCTTTTTTATTTCTGGTTTTATTTATTTGGGTCCTCACTCTTTTTTTTATTGAGTCTGGTTGAAGGTTTGTTAATCTTTCTTACCTTTTCAAAGAAACAACTCTTGGTTTCGTTGATATTTTGTATTTTTATAGTCTCTATATCATTTATTTTTAGATTTAATCTTTATTATTTCCTTCTGGGGGAACTTTCTTGACTCCTACACTTTAGTATCCTAAAGGTAAGGTGACCATACAATTTATCATCCAACAACCCACTTCTGAGAGCTATGAGTAAATATACAAGAATCAAGGTATGAACTGGACTCTTCTAGACAAACTAACATATTATGGTCACACTACTAAGTATTACCTGCTTCAACTATCTGGACCAGAAAGGATCCTAAAGACAGCATTCTTTCTGTTTTCCTTCCTTTTTAGTGTATGTGCTGCCGAACACTTTACCTTCCTTTTTAACTTAGTCATGACTCACCCTCCTCCCTACTCTTATCCACACCCCACCCCCTACTCCCTGGATTCACCCCAGGGATATGTAAATCCCATTCACTTTGAATCCTCCCTTTTTCCAGATATAGTATCCTTTTTTTAATATTAAAGATATTTTATTTTTAGAGAGAGAAGGGAGAGAGAAAAAGAGGGAGAGAAATATCAATGTGTGAGAGATCAATAGGTTGCCTCTCTCAAACCCCCAATTGAGACCCTCAACCCAGGCTTGTGCCCTGACTGGGAATCAAATCTTTTGGTTTCCTCAGGAAACCTTTTGGTTTCCTCAGGCCAGCACTCAATCCACTGAGCTACACCAGCCAGGGCAGATACAGCACCCTTTCAGGGTCTTCTCCATTCCCTCTCCTCCAACAAGATGACTGTAGTGTTGCCCTTAAAACAGCCAACATCATCCCAGCTACCAACTCAGACCAGGCTCCTTCAGGCTAGAATGTCTCTCAGGACATGAGACCATAAGAGAATCTTTCTACTGGGAGTGACAAGAAGAGATTGCACAGGAAGAGGTGTGTGTGTGTGTTAGGGGGTGGTGGGAATCCTGGTAACATGAATCACTGAATAACAATAACATGGCACCATAAATATGGGTATATAAAAAGCAAGCAATATTAAAAATTGTATTTTATTAGTAATCTTAGGAGTGATGTTTATATGTTCAAAATAATAGATTATTATTTATCTTATCATACATAATACTTTGCCTACAGTAAATTCCTAATAAGTGTCTGTTGAAAAATGAATAAAACTAATTTTCAAACTATTTTATCACATATACATAACAATACTGCTACTTAGAACAATCATCATAATAGTTCAATTTACTAACACCTACAGTGAGCCAGACTCAACTAAGTGCTTCACAGACATTTTCTTTACTAATTCCTATTTACTTAAAACCCAAGTCACTATATGTCTTATTTCATTAGCATATAAAACCCTACAGAAACATTTTTAAAATTTTATAGTTGGGTACTTATGCTGTATGGTTATCTAGTGATAATATTTAAAAGGAATTTTGCTTCCAGCCCAGGGTTTCTCACTACAACACTAATTCCTTTAATATATGTATGTCTTATATAACCCATTGGCCCCTTCTCTTCTCTGCCCTTACCTGAGCATTCATGACCTCATCCAAATTATATTTTTAATGTTCTTTTATGCAATCTAAAGTTTTTTAAATCTGTGTTATTTTTGTCATCTGTACTTAAGAGTTTTGCAAGTCCCATAACTGCTGTAAATAGGATAACTGCTATTAGTAACAGCAGACAAGAAACCACTGAGTTCTAATCTCTGTAGGTGTTGTTAAATCAGTGACAGTGACACATGTACTGATACTTGCAAAAGCTGACTACAACCATTTACAATGACTATTGTAAGATTACGTGCTGAGAATAGAGATATTAAATCATGGTACTATGCTATCCAAGAATCATAATCTTTAAGTTACCAGGTTAATTTGAAAGAGTAAGACAGAGGAAAAAATTGATAATAACTGCCATCTGGTAGGTTTTAATTCAATTATAGAGACAAGGTTGGAAACTGCTAGGAGTTCATTTATCCCTCATTCAAACCAAGATATCTCCAAATGGGTGGGAGGAGAATAGCATAAAAACAATCATCTCTATCATTTTATGGCATTTTAAAGACCGAACACAAACACACATATACTTGCACGCACCCGAAGCTTACAGATAACATGAGTAATTTTTTAAAAGAATGTATTGTGACGAAGGGAAAAACAATTCTTTTAGGATTCTAGAAGAATGTAAAACTTGACTTTACATCAGTAAAATGTTTCTGTACTTCTCTTCAGATAATCTGCTGGTCTGCATTTTGAAATTGTGAGTACATCAATCTAGCCCTGGCTGCATTCCTCAGTTAGTTATAGCATCATTCTTCCCAACACACCAAGGTTGCAGGTTTGATTCCCTGGTTAAGGCACATATAAGAACCAAGTAATGAATACATAAATAAAGTTGAACAACAAAACAATGTTTTTTCTCTTTCTCCCTCCTCTCTCTCTAAAATCAATTAAAATATGTAAAATTAAATTAGATTAAAATAGTATTAATAAGCTAAAGAGCTTCTGGTGAGAGAAACCAGGTGACAGAAGGCAAAAATATAAAGGTCAGCTAGAGAAAGGACCCAGGAGACTTTTCAGCTGAAAAGTGGACTATGAAAGAGAAGCTTCAGCTATTGGAAGGATAAAAGAAAGGTCTCCAAACTTTTTGATAATATTTTAAAAGATCAAATATACATCATTAACTTAATACATTAACACATTAGTACATTAACAATTCACAAAAATATAAATCGAGAAGGTAAATCATCATATTCATTCTGCTGGGAAGCTGGCAGCCCACTTTGAGAAAAATCAGAAAAAAGCTGAAGTACTTTGTTCTGTTTTGCTGTGGAGAGCAGAGCAAGCACCAATAGGTAGAAACCAAAGGAAAATAAGGTTCAGGCTCAGTTTAAGGAAAATCTACCAAGTAAAACTGATCAAGGAAAATGAAATGGATGCCTCTGTGTTAGTGAGTTCAGCCTTCCTGGCTCGATGAAGCCATGAAAAGGCAGGGAAACTGGATGGGATTGGTTCTTTACCAAGTGAGATCTCTAGGAGCCATTTCACCTCCGATAGTACTTTAGATACCACCCCATCCTCCATGTTAGAAAGCATTTAGTTAATAGAAATACTAAGCATTTATGCACCCTAGTGGTTTGGGGAATAATGGCTTATGCTCTTGATAGGATAAATGCCATATGCATAATATAATAAAATTATATTCATTTTCTAAGAAGAGGATGAAAACTTTAAGATGTCTATCATATAATACAGTTTAACATGTGTGCACCGCACATTAAGAAGAGATATGTAAAACTCAAAAATTAATAAATTGGGGGCAGCAGGACTATTTGTAATACTTTGACAATGAATATGTATAAAGTGATATGTTCATCAGGAAAAAAGTTTGAAGGTAGATATGGCTATTCTGGGTTTAAAAGTGATTTTATGTTATTCTTTAAACTTTTCTATGTTTCCAAAACATAGATAAATACATATACAATACAGCTACAATAAATACATATTACTTATATAATCAGAAAAATAAGAAAAATTTTAAGAAATAAAATTTAAACTATAAGGTCAAAGATGGATAATTAGGAACTTCAAAATTTCTATTCTGTATATTATTTTTATTACTTTATGAAAGTTCAATTAAGGAATTCTGGAAGGAATAATGCTATTTATGCGAATAATAATAACTGATATGTAATAGATAATTCAACATTATTATATTCTTACATTTATTACATAATTTATTTCAGTATATAAAACTTATAAGAAAAAAGATCAGAGGGCACTTCATTTAAAAAGAGAGAGATCTTACCAAAGACTATACCATGAGATTACCTTAAATGTTTAAGTATGCAGACTCTGGAATCTCAGAAATGGGACTTCAAGTCCCAGTTTTGCCATATACTACCAGTTTGAGAGTGTGTGAGTTACTTAAATACTCTGACCTATGGTTTCCTCACTTGCAAATGTCAATGATAATTATAATTATTATACCTATATCCATTAGATCAATTCAAGAAATACTGAAATAATGCAAGTAAAATGCTTAACACAATGAGTAGCACAAAGATGTGATTTAAAAAAATAGATTGCCCCTCTGTCCCGGTGTATTTAATACAATTTAATTTTCAAAACTTTGGTCTACTGTTTGTCATAAACACACCTGCTGCATAAATTAAGTCATACCTATAAGTATACTTCATGGAACTCATTTTCAGGTAAGAACTTCTTGTAACCATAAGGCAACCAGTGTTTCTCAAAATTTAATAGGCGTACGAATCACCTGGGGATCTTGTTACACCATAGAATCTGATTCAATAGGTCTATGACAGTACCTGAATGCTGCAGTTCTTACAACTCCCAGGCAATGTTGACACTGTTGGTCCACCCACTTATACTCTGAATAGTATGAGACTGAATTATACTGAACTTAAAAAGATAGTGACTCAACTATTCAAAATATGACAGGCATGACATGTCCAGGTAGCTCAGGTAGTTGCAGTACGTCCCGTATACCAAAAGGTTGCAGGTTCAATTCCGGGTCAGAGCCCATATAGGAGTCAACCAATTGATGTTTCTCTCTCTCTCCCTTCCTCTCCGAAATTAGAAAAAAACATATCCTCGGGTAAAAAATTTTTTAAAACGCCCGTTCACATTCAAGACTTCAAAATACCAAACATAACTGATTAAGTCATCAAAGTCACAACTTAGAAAAACCATTATTTCTCTCCTACTCATTGAGCTTATATATATTCCAGGGATCTTCATTTATCATCAGAAAAGAAAGAAATCTCATTTCAGAACAAGAGTTACAATTGTTCTTTTTGATAGTGACAGAAACAATTAGGAAGAATGAAGAAATGGTTTCTTTTCATGAAAAGAGTGCCTTGTTCTTTACTGATACCATGGAAAAGTGATAGCACATAAATAAGCTATCTTGAGAAATGCTACAAGCAAATTAACACATAGAAAGGCAGGATGATGCTGGATTTGGGGGCCAAGAACATCTATCTGGTAAAGAACATGTTACCACAGAGGTGGAAGAATTTATAATTCTCAATAAGAATCAAGGCTTTTATTCTCTACCAAAGGGAATACACTTAGTGAAGAGAGAGATTCTTAAACTGTAAATAAAATTTAGGTTCCAATTTTTTACACTATAAGACTAGCTTTCCTTTGTCAAATACTGTAGTTCATCAGAATAACTAAAAAAACAATTTCTGAGTGGTACATTTTGGCAAGTTTGAAATTCAATGCATAGAGGATCTTCATAAGTAAATTATGAATACCCAATGTACGTAAGTCAGACATTTAATAATCTCCAGCTTTGTCCCATATGAAGCTACCCAGGGCTGTTTTCATTATGAGAAATCAAGCTATGATAAACAAAACCCATGGGAAACAAAATGTTTTCCTCCCCCCTCGGAGACTGGCAAGTCATCAGGGAAGGCAGACTAAATAAATTCTGTATTTGCATATTGCTGTCAGGGACCACACTGAGTAAATAAAACAGACGTGACTTTCTTGAAAAATCCCATACTCTATATATGAAAATTCACACTGGCACATATTTTGATGTTGATGTCAGAGGAGACCCAGAGACCCTCTCAACATATCCTTTAGATACTACTCTTAGCAATCCAAAAGTGAGGCAGAGTGAGGCTGTGCATAGAGCCTGTGACTACAAGTTTACGAGAGCTGGGTTCTCGACTAGCTTTGCCATTAATTGTTATGTTACCTTGAACAAGTCTCTTAAGCTTTCTGGATCAGAAGTTCTTTTAAAGTCCAGCTCCAAAATACTAAGTTTGTGACTATCCCAGATTTATCACGAGAGGTTATAAGCCTCATGAGGCAAAACCTCAGGGAGGGGAAAGTGAAAGATCTATCAGATGGGCACTAAGTGAACCAGATCAGCTAAGGAAGGATTCCTTAGGTATAAGGAATCCTATACCTAAGGATTCGGTATAGGTAGTAGTAGGAAAAAAAGTCAAAGGCAAGTTTAGCCACATTGCAAAGCGCTTTGAATGCCACTACATCTTTTAAAACACCTGTATTTATTTAACATCAGAAGTATATTAAAGACTCAAATGTCCCAGTTATAGAGAAAAGAAACAAAATGAACATTTGAATTTCATAAGCATTCCCCAAATTTCAACTGTCTAACAATTACTTCAACCTCTTCTTTCATACCTTTCATCAGAGCAGTTAAACAATGACAAAAATCTCTTCTTCCTTTCCCCAGACTCTGGGAAACAGTGAAGTAGTCACAATTTGAAGCATAAAAGCAAAGAACTTCTGGCCAATTTTGGGAACAATTCCCTATCATCATTACCTAACCTGTAGCACAACCACTTTCTGCCACCCTGTGTTACTGTTAACTATGGGCATGCCCATCTCATATTGCAATCTAGGCAGTTGTTAAAATTCCAGCTCGGGATTCCAATCCAAAGTCCTATACTTAATAGCTCTATGCCTTTGAAGAAAACACTTAAATTCCCTGAGCCTGTTTATCTATCAAATAAGATTTTTTTCATTCACTCAACAAGTACTAATTAAATGCCTACACATGTGAGGTACAGTTCCAGATGCCAAGGGCATCCACAAGAGTAGAACAGTGAAAAACGCAGGGTCCTTACACTCATGGAGTTTATACTATAATGGAGAGAGAGGCAATAAAAAAGTAAACATATAATCCAGGGCTATAAAGAAAACAAATCAGGGCAAAATGATATAAACTAAGGGAAAGACGGAAACATTAGATGGGATGGTGACAGAAGGTATCTCTTAAAGAGGTGACATTTGAACGAAGACCTAAATGTAAACAAGTCAGCAATTCAAAAAATAAGGAGAACTACAACTCAGGCAGAAATCAGAGAAAGGACAGTTACAAGCTTAGAGTGCTGGGAAGAACCAAAAGAAGGTCACTGTTAATATTCTCAGTCTACTCTTTTCTCTCTGTTCCAATGGAACTCCTATGCTTAACTTTGAAGCGATGGTCCCTCAAAATTACTTGGGAAGAAAATCTCAAAAAGATGGTATTAAAATATTCTCTCTTACCATATAGCTACAATAGGGGAAAGCTATATTCCAGTGATTTTCAACCAGTGTGCTGCAAGAATTTTTAAAACATGCAATACCTGACTATAAATGAACACACCCAACACGATAGTCATTCAATGTGAACAAATCTAAACGAACAATTTTTTGTCAGATTGGCAACAAATATATTTTTGGTGTGTCACAGAATTTTAGTAATTGGCTTAGGTGTGCCATTGAGATGAAAAAGGATGAAGATCACTGCTGTACTCTATAACAAAAAGCTATACAGTATACCGTTTGAGTTCCAATACAATATACTCTTAAAAGTGTGGACTCTGGAGCCAAAATGCCTTAGTTCAAATCCTAACCCTACCACTTACTAGAGGTAACTGAGGCAGATTATTTAGCCTTTCTGCACCTCAATTCAACATCTTGAAAATGATGAGACTAATAGTACCTACCTCATGAGTTAGGAAGGATTAAAATTCAACAAACATAAATAAATGAAAATACTGCCTGGCACACAGTATAAGTAATATATGTTACTTAGTGTTGTTATTTGTATAATTACAACAAATATTTACGTAATATAAACATTTGTATAATTACTATATTTAATAAGATGTTAAGAACTTACATAAAACATCCTACTTACTCTGCTATCTACTTTGAGGACACTTGAGAAAACACAAAATATTGTTCTATTTTCTGTTATAAAAGGGGCATTCATAAAAACGCAAGAAATCAGTTTGTTGTTGCTTTGTTCTGTGAAAGTAATCTATAAGGTCTAAAAGTCTCTATTTCTGATCATTTCTTTTAATAATTTATTGTTCTTGTAAGAATATCTGAATTGTAAAGTATAATACTTGAGAAGTTCTTTGTTAAATAGGAAGAAAACCTTGGAATTTCCTCTTTCTTCACTTTTCATTAAAGATTGTAGTAAATCTTGTGACTCTGTTGGATTCCCTATTCAAAGAGCTTATCTCGTCTAATTTAAGATTGATAATCAAGGAAGAGATTGTGTGAGACCCTGTAAATCATGGTAAAGAGTTTGGACTTTTTTCTTCATGTACCACAAAGTCCTTGAAGGGTTTGAAGAATAAAACTGACATAGTCTTACAGACATTTTTTGTTAGTTCATGATGGCTGCTGTATGGAGACAGATGGTGTAAGTAGGGAGACCAGCAGGTCCCATAAGAAATTATTGGACTTAGATTACAGTAGTAGCAGTAAAGACCAAAAAGTGGACAGAAATGAGAAATATTTTGGAAGTAAAGCCAAGAAGACTGGTTGATGGAGTTGGGGAACAAGAGAAAAAATAACACTACTTAACCTTGGGGTTGTTGTAAGAATTAAATAAACTTACATTTTAAATAATTTAACAGTGTATTTGCCTTTGCTGAACAAATGGTAGCTACCATTATTATTTATTTTCTCTATAGAGCTAAGCACTGTATTTTATAAATATTAAGTACCTAATAAATAGTTGTTTAAAAATAAAACCTTAAATAACTTCTTTTTAAGAATGTTCTACTTCCCTTGAACAATTTAATATTTGATAACTTATCATTCTCATCTTGGTACTGAGTCATATAACGTACATACAATCAAAAAGTACTTTAAGCCCTGGCTGAAGTGCCTCAGTGGATTGAGTGTCAGCTTGTGAACCAAAGGGTCATGGGATCGATCCCCAGTCAGGACACATGCCTGGACTGTAGGCCAGGACCCCAGTAGGGGGCACATGAGAGGCAACTACACATTGATGTTTCTCTCCTTTTTCTCCCTCCCTTCTCCTCTCTCTAAAAATAAATAAGTAAAATCTTTTTTAAAAAAGTACTCTAAAACCATGATTCTTTCACTTCCTCCACAATTTGAGGCCTACCAAGAAACTGAGAAATAATGGCCCTGGCTGAAGTGCCTCAGTGGATTGAGTGTCAGCTTGTGAACCAAAGGGTCATGGGATCGATTCCCAGTCAGGGCACATGCCTGGGTTGCAGGCCAGTTCCCAGCAGGGGACTCATGAGAGGCAATCATACATTGATGTTTCTCTCCCTCTCTCCTACCCTTTCCCTCTAAAGATAAATAAATAAAATCTTTAAAAAAAAAAGAAAGAAGGTAAAGAATAAAAAGCATATGAGACACTCAGAAAACAGCTAAATGGCAGAAGTAGGCCCTTCCTTATCAATAATAACTTTAAATATAAAGAAATTAAGCTCTTTAATTGAAAGGCAGAGATTGGCAGAATGGATTTTTAAAAATGTGATCCATCTATTAATACATATTGTCTATTACAGATTCACTTTAAATATAGACACAAACAATTGAAAGTAAAAGGATGAAAAACTATATTCCATGCAAATGGTAACCAAAAGAAGAGTAGGAGTGGCTGGCTATACTAATAAACAAAATAGACTTTAAATTTAAAAAACTGATTACAAGAGACAAAGAAGGACATTGTATATTAATGAAAGGTGTGATACAAGAGATAACAATTTTAATGACAGACCATCAAAATATATCAAGCAAAAAATGGCAGTACCAAAGGGAAAAATAGTTCTATAATAATATAGTTGACCCTTGAATACCACAGGTTTCAACTACATGGTCCCCTTATACTTCGATCTTTTTTTCAATAAATTCCTATACTGTTTTTGATCAGCAGCTGGAAATCTGCAGATGTAGAGGGCCAACTGTATGCACTGATCTATGCTATTTTGTGTAGGAGATTTGCGAGTCCATGGTTTTGCTATCTGTGGGGCATCCTGGAACCAACCCCCATGGATACCAAGAATTCAGTTTTGTGGGAGTCAGGTTTTCAACTTCAGAGAGTCAGAACCCCTATCCCCTATCTTGTTCGAGGATCAACTACAGTTCAACACTTTAATATCCTATTAACAATAATGTATAGATAACCAAATAGAAGATAAAGAAACAGAGGCCTGAAATAACACAATAATCCAACTAAATCTAAAAGACATATACAACTGTCATCATATACATTATTCTCGAGTGCACATGGGACATTTTCCAGGACAGATCATATGTTGTGCCTCAAATTAAGTCGCAATAGATTTAAAAATATAAATGTTATTCAAAGTTTCTTCTCTGACCACAACAGGGTCAAGTTAGACATCAAAACATAAAGGAAACTGGAAAATTTTGAAAATTTTGGAAATTAAACATCACACTTTTAAACAATCAATAGATAAAAAATCACAACAGAAGATGGATAATACTTAAGATACAAATAAAAATGAAAACAGCATACAACAGAAAAATCTGTGCTAAGAGGGAAATTTATAGCTATAAATGCTTACATTTTAAAAAGTAAGAAAGATCTCAAATCAACACCCTAACTTCACAACTTAAGGAACTAGAAAAAGAACAAACTAACCCACAGTTGATCAAAGGAAGAAAATTATAATAATTAAAGGAAAGATAAATGAAATAGAGAAGAGAAAAACAATAGAGAAAAATCAATTAAACAAAATTGATTCTTTGAAAAGATCACCAAAATTGACTAATCTTTAGCTAGATGGACTAGGGGAAAAAACTCTAATTACTAAAATCAGAAATGAAAGTGGGGACATTACTACCAACTCTATAGAAATAAAAAAGATTATAAGAGAGTATTATGAACAATTGTATGCCAAAAAACTAGATAACCTAGATAAAATGGACAAATTCCTACAAACACAAAACCTACCAGTCATACAGAGAAATAGGCCATCTGTATAGACCTATAACTAATAAGGGAATTAAATCAATAATCAAAAATTTCCCCAAAAATATATGGCCTGAACCTGATGGCTTCACTGGTGAATTCTACAAAACATTTAAAGAAGAACTAATACCAATCATTCTCAAACTAATTTTTCCAAAAAAATTAAAGAGAAGGAATACTTCCTAACTCATTCTATGAGAACAAAGTCAGAAGAATGCACCGCAGGAAAACTATAGACCAATATCCCTTATGAACATCACTGTATAACACATCTTCAACAAAATACTACTAAACAGAATTCAGCAGCATATTAAAAGGACTATATATACACCATTACCAAGTGGGATTCATTCCTGGAATCAAAGATGGTTCAACATACAAAAATCAATCAATATAAGATGTTACATCAACAAAATGAAGGGAGAAAACCACATGATCATTTCAACAAATACAGAAAAGACATCTGACAATATTCAACACACTCTCATGATTCAACACACTTTTCAAAAAAATACTCAACAAAATAGGAATAGAAGAAAACTTCATTCACGTTACAAAAGCCATATATGAAAAATGTACAACAAATATAATACATAATAGTCAATAGTGAAAGACTGAAAAGGAAAAGTTTTTCATCCAAGACCAGGAACAAGGCAAGGATGCCTGCTTTCCCCACTTCTATTCAAAACAGTACTGAAAATTCAAACCAAAGCAATTAGGCAACAAAAGGAAATAAAAGCCATCCAACTTAGAAAGGAAGAAGTAAAATTTTCTCTGCTTTCAGATGCTATGCTTTTACATGTAGAAAATCCTAAAGACTCCACAAAATAAACTGTCAGAACTAATAAATGAATCAGAAAACCAGCAGACTACAAAGTCAACACACAAAAATCATCCGCCCCTCATTACCCAAACAATGAACAACCTGGAAAGGAAATTACAAAAACAATTCCATTTACACTAGCATCAGGAAGAATAAAATACTTAGGAGTTAACTTAACCAAGGAGGTTATAAAGACATGTTAAATGAAAACTACAAAACAATGCTGAAAGAAATTAAAGATGTAAATAAATAGAAAACACAACTCATATTCATGGATTGAAAGTTATTAAAATGTCAATATTATCCAAAGCAATATACAGATTCAAAGTAATCCCTATCTAATCCCAATAACATTTTTGTAGAAATAGAAAATCTCATCCTGCCCTGGCTGGTGTGGCTGAGTGGATTGAGCACCATCCTGCAAACCAAAGGGTTGCAGGTTCGATTCCCAATCAGGGCACATGCCTGGGTTGCAGACCAGGTTCCCACTAGGGGGTACATGAGAGGCAAACACACATTGATGTTTCTCCCTTTCTCCCTCCCTTCCCCATCTCTAAAATAAATAAAATCTTTTTTTAATTTAAAAAAAAAGTAAATGGATTTAGAAAATCCCATTCTAAATTCATATGGAATTTCAAGGGACCTGAATAGCCAAAACAACCTTGATAAAGAAAAACAAACTTAGAAGATTCCCATTTCATGATTTCAAATCCCACTACAGAACTACAGAATCAAAACAGTGTTGCATTGGCATAAAGACAAACATATAGACCAGTGGAAACGAATACAAAGCCCAGAAAAAAAGCCTCAAATATATGATCAAATGATTTTTGACACAGGTTTCAAGACCTTTTAATGGTGAGAAGACAGTCTTTTCAACAAATGGTCTTTAGAAAACTGAATATCCACATGCACAAGAATGAAGTTGAACCCTAATCTCTAACACCATCTACAAAAATTAACTCAAGATGAATCAAGGACCCTGGCTGGGTGGCTCCGTTGGTTGGAGCCTCCTCCCATACACCAAAAAGGTTGTGGGTTCCACCCCCAGTTGGGGCACACAGGAAGCAACCAATTGATTTTTCTTGATGTCTATCTGCCTCTCTCTCTTTAGAAAAATTCAACTATATCCTTAAAAAAATTCAAACATATCCTTGGTGAGGATTTTTAAAAAATTCTTCCAAATTAATTTGTCATTACAATTAGTATTAGTACTGAATTGAGCAAAACAGCATAAAAATAATAAAATGTATATAGGTAATAAGAAAATTTTTCTTGGAATCATAGTAAGATGAATGCAACTTTTATTTTAAGAATCTATGTATTTATTGAAAGTTATTAGGCAATGTACATGATCAATTCTTTTCCTTTTTTATTTTTAAATATAAACTGAGAAAGTTTGTCTTACATAAATATGTAGATAGGAATAGCAAACATTTTGTTTTGGCAAAATCATGTTTTTTCCTCCTCCAGTGTTATATGCCAAAAATCCCACAGTGATTCATTATTAAAAATTACTTTTAATTATCAATTAACAACTACATTAGGCCCTCCTTCAATTCTGTTGGAAGAAGAACTGGAAACCACCTACATTGAAATATTATTTGGAGCCCACTGATTTGGGTCATTCACTTTCTAAACATCAGGACCAATTTTCCCCTCATGTAACACAGTAAAATTAGGAATGGATAAGAAACAGGTAAAGGGCCCTGGCTGGTGTAGCTCAGTGGATTGAGCGCGGGCCTTCGAACCACACGATCTCGGTTCGATTCCCAGTCAGGGCACATGCCTAGGTTGCACGCCAGTTCCCAGCAGGGGACGCATGAGAGGCAACCATGCATTGATGTTTCTCTCCTTCCCCTCCTCTCTAGAGATAAATAAATAAAAAATTTTTTAAATATATTTTATTGATTATACTATTACAGTTGTTCTATTCCCCCCCTTCATTCCCCTCCACCTGCACCCTCCCTCCCCCACCATTCTCCCCCCCTTAGTTTATAACCACGTGTCTCAAGTTCTTTAGATTCTGTATTTCCCCCACTATTCTCGCCCTCCCCCCTATTTTCTACCTACCATCTATGCTATTTTCTGTGCCTTCTCCCCCCTTCTCCCCCTCCCACCCCCCTGTTTCTAACCCTCTGTGTGTTCTTCATTTCTATGGTTCCACTCCTGATCTAGCTGTCCTCTTGGTTTGCTTTTGTTTTAGGTGTGGTTGTTAATAACTGTGTGTTTGCTGTCCTTCCACTGTTCATATTTTTCATCTTCTTTTTCTTAGATAACTCCCTTTAACATTTCATATAATAAGGGCTTGGTGCTGATGAACTCCTTGAACTTGACCTTATCTGAGAAGCACTTTATCTGTCCTTCCATTCTAAATGAAAGTTTTGCTGGATAAAGCAATCTTGGCTGTAGGTCTTTGGATTTCATGACTTGGAATACTTCTTTCCAGCCCCTTCTTGCCTGTAAGGTCTCTTTTGAGAAATCCGCTGACAGTCTGATGGGTACTCCTTTGTAGGTGACTGTCCCCTTATCCCTTGCTGCTTCTAGGATTCTCTCCTTCATTTTAGTCTTGGCTAATGTAATTATGATGTGCCTTGGTGTGTTCCTTCTTGGGTCCAACTTCTTTGGGACTCTCTGAGCTTCCTGGATTTCCTGGAAGTCTATTTCCTTTGCCAGACTGGGGAAGTTCTCCTTTATTATTTGTTCAAATACGTTTTCCACTCGTGGCTGTTTCTTTCCCCCTTCTGGTACCCCTATAATCCGGACATTGGAACGTTTAAAGATGTCCTGGAGGTTCCTAAGCCTCTCTTCATTTTTTTGAATTCTCGTTTCTTCATTCCTTTCTGGTTGGATGTTTTGTTCTTCCTTCTGGTCCATTCCATTGATTTGAGTCCCAGTTTCCTTTCCATCACTATTGGTTTCCTGTGCATCTCCCTTCATTTCAATTAGTTTAGCCTTCATATGTTCCTCTAATTTGTGACTTTGTTCCTCTAATTTGTGACTATAATCTACCAGTTCTGTGAGCATCCTGATAAACAGTGTTTTGAATTGTGCTTCTGAGAGGCTGGCAATTTCTTGGTCGCTGAGAGTTATCGGCTCTGGGACTTTGAGTTCTTCTTGCGCCATCTTTCTGGCTGTTCGTGCCTGTTCCGTAGCAGGATCGGAGCCCTAAGGTTTTCACCAGAGCAGAGCAACTCAGTCACTGGGTTGTGGCGTTGTATGTGGGGGTGGGGTCAAAGAGGGACAATGGCTTCCCATCTGCCGGCCCACCGCCGCGGCCCCGGGCCGCAGCCACCACCGTCACCAGGCCCACACGTTTCATTCCACTGCACGAGAATGTGCCACCGCCGTCAGCCCTCCACCACTGGGTTCGCCCCCTGGGGCCTGCGTGGTCCGTCTCACTGTGCGCGAATGTGGGACCGAGGTCAGTCTGCCCCACACCCCGACCGGTTCCAGGCTGCCTGCGCACCCAGGTCGGGGGACCTGTTCTGCCTGACCCAGCTCCGCTGCTGGCTCCGCCTCTCCTACCGTCCCCACTGAAAGGTTCGTAGTTGTCAGACTTCCATGTAATTCCGTTTTCTGGTCTTTGGGTGTGTCCTAGTTCTCCAAACCTTTGTTGTGTTCAAACTTGGTTGTGGGAGAAGGCACAGTGTCTCCACCTATGCCTCCATCTTGGCCAAAGTCCAAATAAATAAAATTTAAAAAAAAAAGAAACAAGTAAAGGAAACAATTCTACTGAACCATAATTATCCAAATATTTTTAAATTAGTGATATAGTAGTAACTGTTTCAATGTTAGTGCATTGAATAAAAGATCAGGTGGTGAGTTAACACATAATTTCATAGTCCTGAGCAAAAATATTTCTAAATGCCACAATGTAAATGTCGACATCATGATTTCTACGTTCACAAGGGTGAATTCCACTGATGACATAGTGACACGACTATGGTTTACTGCTAATATTTCTCTGGTTTACGATTACTTTCATAATTGACGAAGATGCAAAAACTTGACTTAGATGTTAAACAAAATAAAAAATGTGATATTCTTTCCATCCTAGCTCTCGGGCCACAGGAATTCTAGGGTTAAGAACTCCTGGTTCAAGGGCAGGAAAGGGGACGTTGATGGAGACCACTAAGTGGACGAGGGAAAAAGTGAGGAGTGAAGAAAGCAAGGAAGTTGGTAGGAGGAATGGAATGAAGGCAAGCAAGAAATAAATGTATCTAGACCTCTGGACTAAGGCTAAGCAATAAGCTCGGAGGTCCACAGCCAGCTATTTCTAAGGGGCTTTACATGAATATTTTATTACGAGGTTCTTCAGCGCAGCCCTACGCACTAACCTCTTCCTCAGTTCCTCACGGGTCGCCCACTAGCAGCCACTAAAAAGACCAAATACGAGCGGCATTTCCCGAGCTCTTCCAGGACAGTATAAATCCGACCCCTGCCGGGCCATACTGCAAACCTCGGGTTCTCACCCCCTTAGCTGGCAGGGACTCGCCCACCCCCCCACTCCATTAGTCCCCCCAGAAGTCGTCAAAAGGGGGCGGCGCTCACCTGCCGTCCGAGCCGCGGCTGCTGTTCTCGGTCGCTGGCCCGCGATTGCCTCAGGCTGTCGGGCCCCCTCTGTCCACCGACCCCGGGGCTCTCCCCCACTGCGGGCCGGAGAAAAGCAAACCCCTCCTGAGGCCTCCTTTCCTCCACAAGTCGAGCCCTCCTGTGCTTCCGGACGCCGGTTTTTCCCCCTCTGAGGCCCGCCCTCGCCGTCCGGACGGGGTCACCCCTCCCAGGAGTGCCCACCCAGCCGGCTCGGGCCCGCTCCTCTCGGCCCGCGGAGATTCGTCCTCTCAGAACTAGTCGGGAGAACAACCTTGTTCTTCCGCGGGTTGCGTCGCTGGGACCCACGTGAAAACAAGTGCAGCGGTGTCGGAACACGTGCCGAAAGGTCCCCGAACCTTCGACAGCCAAAGCAAAGTTCCTGAATTTTCGAGGACCTCCTGGAAGTTCTCCCGCGGGAACGTTCTGCGCTGCGCGGAGGCCCCGCGATACTTGGGTGGCTGGGAAGCATCGCGATGTTACCAGCCGTGCGAAGGCTTCTGGCCGAGAGGCCTTACCGAGGCCTGCAGACGCCCTTCCCCGGAGCGGAGGTGTGGCCAAAACCAGCCGAAAGAACGTCGATGCACCAGCGAAGATGTGTGGGTCGGGGAAATCCCAGAGAGCAAAGGGGCACCAGCTTCCACCTGTCCCAGACCGCTCTTTCCCTCTGTCTCTCCTGAGCGTATCCGCTGCCTTTGAGTTCTCTCTAGCTTGTGCTTTTGTCTCCCCCACAACAGATCCAAACAATAAAATTATGCAACTATTAAATATTGAAACTATTAAAAATAGTTGTATCAAAATTACAATTATTCCCCTCCCAACCCCCACTATAAAGTTTCTACAAACTTACAGAATAGAAGAATACCCTAATTAAGGAATTTTGAACCTTCCATTCGTCAATGCAGCAAATATTTTCCCGGTGCCTAGTTAACTAGTAGGCACTGGGGATTAATGATGGGAAAGATAATCACAGCCTATAAAATCAGAGTCCAGATTTTTTTCAAGGAGATAAACTGGCAGTTATAATGAATAAGTTACATGTCAGGGGAAGGAAACGAATTTATGGGAGTGTAGTCTAGGGGCCTCTGAGCTAGGCTTGGGAAATTTCTAAAACTCAGAGAAACTTCCCAGCTGAGCTCTGTAGGGAGGGGTTTTCCAAGCCAAGAGAGTGGTCACAGAAAATTCCAGGCAGACACAATAGCATGTAGCAAAACCTAAAGACAAGGCAAAGCATAGTTCATGGGAGATAATGAAAGAAATTCAGTATAGCTGACTGCCGAACAATGGGAGAAGGCAATTAAGAATATTGGCTCTGAAAGTTGGTTATCTATCTGGGTTGAAATCCCAGTTCTGCCACTTATCACCATTGAGAAACAAAGTGATAGAATACCGAGAGAAGGCAGCTCCTTAAGGACTTTGATGAGCCATGTTAAGGGTTCGATACTTTCCTCTAAAAGCAACAGAGACCACACTGGAAGCAAGTGATCGATGTAACCAGATTTGTTTTATAAATACTGATCTCTTCCCAAACAAAAGCTGAAGGAATTCACCACTAGACCTTTCTTACAAGAATTGCTAAAGGGAGTTCTTCAAGTTGAAACAAAAGGACACTAATTGGTGACCAGAAAACATATGAAAATTTAAAACTCACTGGTAAAGGTATATGCATTCAAACTATAATCCTGTTATAATCATATATGAATCACTTTGAGGTCTAGCAGCATAAAGGCCAAAAGACAAAATAGTTAATAATAGCTATAGCTAAATATTCTTTTAATGGATACCCAATATAAAAATATGTAAATTATGACATCAGCAACATCAGAGTAACTAAATATATTATGCAATTAATTATTAACAGATTTAAAAGCAGAAACAGGCAACAATACAATAGTAGCCAAAACCTATAGAATATTCAGCACCAAGAGTGAACCCAAATATAACTATGGACTTTGGGTGATTATGTTGTGTCAATATAGGTTCATCCAGGTAACAAATGTAATGATCTGGTGGGGACGTAGATAATGGAGAAGTCTATGCATGTGACTCAGGGGTAAGATGAGAACTCTCTATACCTTTATCTCAGTTTTGCTGTGAACCTAAAACTGCTCTAAAAAAATAGAGTCAATTTTAAAAAATGAAATTCTAACCAAGATTAATCTCTGCTGTAAAGCACAGAGAAACAAAATAAGACTGGGGTCAGGGGAAATACAGTTGAAGAAGCCAAGGCCATCATGAATGAATCCATGAAATCTCTTATGGATATGTCTTCATTCCTACTAATAAAATAGTTAATTTCAACATGTCATCTCATGCTTGCTCAAAACATTTTAGTTTTGACAAGATACTCAGAAATTTGTCTTGCTTGGTTTCCACATAATCTGCAAACTAAGAAAATGTTGTCACTGTTTGTTCCTCCATCCAAATACATCTTTCTGACTTTATATCACTGGGTTGTCACTGACTCCTACCACAGGTCCACAGAGACTGAGTCACTTGGCTGCCCAATACAAAAAGGCATTAGACACACTTTGTTTAGTCTGTTGGCCTAGCCGAACAGGCATTTCTCAATCTTCTCTGCAAATTATAGGGTTATATAGATGCTGTTTCTGTCCATGATAAATAAGTTGATGCCAAGGCATATGCCCCCGATTCCTCTTATACCAACCCAATACTCTGCTTCCTTAGTGTTCCAAGAAACAAGTCCTTGCTTTACTTCCCCTTAGCTTCCTTTGCCTTTCTCAAGACTATTTTATGAAAAGCTCAAATCTTGTTCCACTATGTGTTACCTCCTGTTTTTGTTCCTGTTCCCCTTTCCAAATTGTGTATTTTCTTTTTTTTTTAATATTTATTTATTTATCTTTAGAGGGGAAGGGAAGGAGAGAGGAAGAGAAACATCAATGTATGGTTGCTTCTCGTGCATCCCCTGCTGGGAAATGACCCCTGCCGGGAACTGGCCTACAACCCAGGAATGTGCCCTGACTGGGAATCGAACCATGATCGTCTGGTTCACAGGTCTGCGCTCAATCCACTGAGCTACACTAGCCAGGGCTCAAATTGTGTATTTTCATCATTATTACTGAAAGAATGACTCAAGATCACACATTTTCAAATACAGAGGCAAGTCTCCAACTAGACTTTCTCATAACAGCACATTACCATCCAAGTAATTCATCCACTGCCCATTCTTCAGGCAGATGAACACCAGGCAGCTAGAAAGCCCTGGATGCTAACTTTAGCTCTTTTTTTAACTTCTCAGATCCTGGGCAAGTCACACTGGTGAGATTTAAATCCTGGCACCACCACCTACTTGCTGTTTAATGTTGAGCAAGTTAACTTAGCCTATTTGTATTTTACTTTCCCCATTTGTAAGGTGTATATATTCAGAGTCCTATCTAATAAGGTTGCTGTGATGATTAAATGAATCAGTACTTGTAAAACACTGAACAGATGATGTTAATTCTTCCAATCCATGAACACGGTATATGTTTCCATTTGTTTGTGTCTTCCTTGATTTCTTTCTTCAGTGTTGTGTAGTTTTCTGCATACAGGTCTTTAACCTCCTTGGTTAGGTTTATTCCCAGATATTTTATTTTTGTTTTTGCTATATTGAATGGGATTTTTTTCTTGATTTCTGCTTCTGCTGTTTCATTGTTGGTATACAAAAATGCCTTTGATTTCCGGATATTGACTTTGCATCCCACTGTTTTGCCAAATTCATTTATTAGTTCAAGCAGTTTTTTGGTAGAGGCTATAGGATTTTCCATGTGCACTATCATGTCATCTGCAAACAATGCCAGTTTTGTTTCCTTCTTTCCAATTTGGATGCCTTTTATTTCCTTTTCTTGTCTAGGAGTATATCCTAAGAACCCTGAAACACCAATCCAAAAGAACCTATGCACCCCGATGTTCATAGCAGCACAATTTACGATAGCCAAGAGTTGGAAGCAACCTAGATGCAGATCGGTAAATGACTGGATCAAAAAGCTATGGTACATTTACACAATGGAATCCTATGCTGCAGAAAGGAAGAAGGAACTCCTACCCTTTGCAACATCATAGATGGAACTGGAAAGCATTATGCTGAGCAAAATAAGCCAGGCGGTGAAAGACAAATACCATATGATATCACCGTTAACAGAAATCTAAACAACAAAACAAACAAGCAAGCAAAATATGACCAATGACACTCAAATACGGAACTGGGTGACAGGGTCCAGAGGGGAGAGGGGAGAGAATCATAGGAGAAAAGGGGATGGACTCACATGAATAAGTATAAAGGACACATGGATAATAACTAAGGTGGGGGCAGAAATGGGAGGGAGGTGGGGAGCACTGGTGGGGGGCAGGGCTGGGAATATAAGACAGAAAACTGTACTTGAACAAGAATTAAATAAAGTTAAAAATTTAAATTAAAAATAAAATAAACCACTGAACAGAATCAAGAATATGGTAAGAACTCAATTTGTGTTAGCTATTACTTCGTGAAAGGCAACAATGGAAGTGAGTGAGATAGAAAACATCCTTGTTCTCCTGGATTTTACATTCTAAAAGGGGGGAAAGATAATACACAAATAACAAAGTTAATTACAGATTGTGATAATACTATAAACAAGCTGATGGAGTGGGGATGGAAACTCTAGATAACACATTTGTGTGAGGAAGAAAGATAAGAAGGAATCAATAATGCAAGGAGCTAGAGAAATAAACAGCAAATGCTCAGACTATGAGACTGGAAGAGTTTGGAAGAGTTCTAGAAATAGGGAGAAGGCCGGTGTGGCTGAAGATTGGTAAACTCAAGGGATAGTGCTGGAAGCCAAGATTTAGGCAAAGGCCTAACAACATGGGCCCTGTTAAAAGACTAAATTTATTCTAAACACCATGGGAATTCATTGGAGGATTTTAATCAGGAGAATAATATCAGATCTATGTTTTAAGAGGACCCTTGCTAGATATCTGTGAAATGTATAGCCCAAGGGCAACCTGCCCAGCTAACAAAATTTTAACACTGCCCAGGAACTTAAAGGTCATCAAAATTCATGTACACAGTCCCCTCCATCTCCCAAAATCAGTGGTTCTATGCTGAAATTGTATTTGTTTGATTTCTCAGTAACACAATCAAAGCACGTAGTTTCATAATTCCTCGTTCCATCTGTGCCTTTGGTGTTGAATAGTTGAGCTGTGTCAAATAAATGCTTTTAATTGTTCTTGCTTCTTGCCTCCAAATTCCCAACTGCTAATCAATAATTTTCCACTAATGAAGTGTCCAAAACTAAAAACAACATCCCAGGTGCTATCTCACTAGAGCCAAACAGAAAGAGCCATTATCTTCTTGATTTGTGACAAGAGGCCAGTGTCATACTTTTCTAATATATATTATGCAACAGACATATATCTAATTTGCCATTTAGCATCACCTCGAGCCTCTTATAGCCATTACTATTTTCTGGATGTTGTCCACCCCATGAAAAAATTTCTTTTCAATTACTTTTCTCCAGATGCCTCTACTTGAATTTTTTCCAAGTTGAGTGTCATTCTCTTTGCCATATTGCTTATATAATTTCTTTGGCTTTCCTGATGTTTGCTGAATATCTACTTTTGAGGTCATCTGCAAATTTCATTAACATGTTTGTGGACAGGATGTAACTGGAAGGAAATTGTTGAGCGATCCATCTTCTGTTCCTTTATTAGTTAGGAGCTGGTTCTAGAAGTGGAGAAGGAACTCCTTCATTAAAAGTAAAAATCAGGCCCTGGCTGGTGTAGCTCAGTGGATTGAGCACGGGCCTGGGAACCAAAGGATCGCGGTTTGATTCCCAGTCAGGGCACATGCCTGTGTTGCAGGCCAGGTCCCAGCAGGGGACACACAAAAGGCAACCATACATTGATATTTCTCTCCCTCTCTCCTTCCTAAAGATAAATAAACAAAATCTTTTTAAAAAAAGAATATCTCAGAAGGAAAAATGAAAAAATAAAAGTAGAAATCAGCCCTGGCTGGTGTGGTTCAGTGGACTGAGTGCCTACCTGTGAACTGAAAGATTACCAGTTCGATTCCCAGTCAGAGCACATACCTGGGTTGCAGGCCAGGTCCCCAGTTGAGGGCATGCAACAGGCAACTGATCAATGTATCTCTCACACATTGATATTTCACTCCCTCTCTTTCTCCCTCCCCTCTCCTCTCTCTAAAAATAAATAAATAAAATCTTTTTAAAAAATTAGAAATCACCTCTGCTCTTATACACACACATGCACACACATGTACACATATGCATATATACATACTTTTAAATGTTCTCAATTCTCTGAACTTCTCTTTAAAAAAAACTCCTTGCTCCAACATAGGAAAAAATCTGTATCAGAGGTCTCTACCATTAGGGTCACAAATGCGATGTCACTGGGGTTCCCACGAACCCCTTTAATTGTATTCACAACATCATGTCCTTGAGTACATGTGCATTTTTCTAGGGAAAAAGCCCATAGCTTTTATTAGAAATTTTCAGGAGTGGGTAAATCCAAAAGAACTCATTGGACATGGACAAGTGTGTTGACTGCAGTAAGAGAGGGGGATATAAGGGGACTAAATGGTAATGGAAAAAAATACAATAAAAAAAGGAGAAAAGAAGCACTCTTTGACATCATTGTTTCTTAAAAAGTGAGTCAATAGTCAATTGTATTGGAATCACAGGAGCTGCTTTTTTAAATGCAGATTCTTGGATCCTATTCCAGACACACAGAATCAAAATAGAGCTAGAAATGTGCATTTTTTAATTAAGTGTAAATTATTTTTGAATAGGAAATGTATGTTAATTGCATACCATTTAAATTTTTTATAGATTGATTTTAGAGAGAGGGAGGGAGAGAGGAAAAAAACATTGATTTGTTGTTCCACTTATTTACACATTTATTGGTTGATTCTTGTATGTGCCCTGATCAGGAATCGACCCCGCAACTTTAGGGTAACAAGACTATGCTCTAACCAACTGAGCTACCCAGGTAGGCCAACTGTATAAAATTAAAAAGATCAAAAGGGGAAAGTTTTTATCCTATCCTTGTTTCCCAGCTACCAGTTTCTCCTCAGAGAAGCAATCACTGTTACTAGTTTTCTGTGTATTCTTTTGGAATCTGTTAAACAAAAATCAAATCTCTCAGGTGATTTTATGCATAATAAAATTTGAAAGTCATTGCTTTATAAAGAAAAAATGAGTATTTGCCTGCATTAATGACTATCTTAACCAAACTGACTTTCCCTTGCCCTTCTGAGAACCAATTATCCTGACAAACAACACTCAAGTCAATCGTATATGAATAAATTTAAAAGTTTTCCATCTCCTCTTGGTAAAGAAAACATCTTCAATAATTTTAATCACTTGGCTGGAAGTTACCACCTATGCTTCCAGCACTTTGTGGCCCAGTCTGGTACTTCACACTGGATTCAGATGTTTAATAAACCGATTAGCTGGTGATCAAAGTGGGATTGAACTTCTGACTGCCTAGGCGCTGGGGATTAATCATTACCAAAGAAAATTCTTGACCTTTTTTGGGGGCAGTGGAGAGGAAAACCACCCTGCTGTAGGCAGGAGCTTCACTTATTAGCTGATAGAAATGCCTGTATCTCAGAAATGTTGTGCACACAATCAATGGTTTGTTGCAGACACTAACAAGTCCAGACTGCCTTACTCCTGCATTACTGGGAAGCTTCACTTCCATGCTTCTGTCTGAGTAGGGTCCAAGGCTTCAAGCACAGTAAAGTGTGGGTTAGTGTTTTCAGATATGAAGCATGTTTGAATACATGTCACATAAAAGAGCAGATGTGTTTTAGATGCCAACCCAAAACTTTAGCCCCATTCCACTGAATTTCATACCTGAAAGGCTAACAAATAATGAATGAAGAGATGTTCAAAATTGTTAGGAAATAGAGACATTCAAATTTTTAAAATGAGAGAGCATATCATGCTCATCAGCTTGGCCAAATTTGGAAAGGGAAAAATACTAATTGCAGGCTAGAATATGGGAAAACAGAAACCTTCAGGCACTACTGGTGGAGAGTATTCTGGCTGTACCAAGTGAAACTAAGTATATGTATACACTGTGACCAGTGGGCACATCCCAGAGGACTCCTCCATAGGTCCAGGGGGGAGTGGTGAATTTCACTGTGGTTTGGGGATACTGGGAAGTTGATGGCAATCTAAGTGTCCAGCTCTAAGGGAATTAAGTGAAAATAAATTTTCACTGCGGAAAACCATCCAGCACTTATAATAGAAACATCAACCTAGGCATACATTCAGCAACATGGACAGATTTTTAATAAACATAATGTTGAGTGAAAATGTACAAGTTCATTAGAACAAGTTCTAATGTGAAACAGAACGAGTTCTATAGCACATTTCATGAAAGTTAAAAGCACATGCATAGGCAGAAATTACATCAGTGGTTGCTAAAGGCTGGGGCAGGCAACAAAACGAGCTTTCTTTGGGGGCTGATAAACATATTGTGGAAGTAGATAGTAATGATGGCTGCACAAATTTTTTATACAATAAAGACCACTAAATTATATAGCTCAAAGGGTGACTTTTAAGGTGTGTGAATCGTATCTCAACAAAAGAACAACACACACATACCGATACTGTTTATTTTACAAGGATACTTAGATATAAAAGAACATATAAAAATATTAGAGTGGCTGACTGAATGGAGAGAGGATGGGATTAGGGATTAGGGATTAGGATGGGGATGAAGGCTTTTCACAGCCCAGGAGCTGAGGAAGATGGTTAACTCAATCCTCTGTGCCTGTGGTAAAAACAACAACAATACAAGGGAAGGAGAGGAACGAGATGTTTATAGTTTTAATAAGGGGAAATAATTACACTATAATGAGGAATGAAAGGAAACGGAATGCTACAACTTTAAAAATGTTAGAAGCGCAACTATGTAGAACCACGTACATAAATGGGAAAAAGCGTAACAGATGCTGCAGTGCTGTGTAGTGCAATGTAGTGGCAGTGTTTCTGCCACTGGTTGTGTTATCTTGACCACCACGGCACTTCATCTCCCTGTAGCTCAGCTTCCTCAATTAAAATGGAAATGATAATAATAGCACCTACTTCCAAAGGTGCTTACGAGAATTAAAATGAGTTAATTTATGCCTGATTATAGCAAACCTTATATAAGGGTTACCCAGTATCGGTATTTTTCTAACTCTTTAAATTATAGGCTCTGGACTCAGACTGTCTATCCAATCAGGGTCCACTGTCCATTAATGGTGTGACTTTCACAAAACTACCCAGTTAGAGACTCAGTTTTCTCATCTATTGTGAGGATTAAAAGAGATAATGTATTTGGCACATAATAAGCACTATACTTAATGTAGTATAGTATTAGGAATATTATTAATACATTGTCATTGTTTTAAAATTAGTGCAAAAAGTGTAGAAAGTACAAAGTATGACATTTATCATGTTCTTCCTAGTGTATATATTCTTCTATATTCATTAAACTTCATTTTGTGCTATAAGCCTCTCAGACCTTCTTCTTTAGATACATTGCACTTTGAACATCTCCTCCCTAAGTGTAATTAATTACTCAGGTAGGTAGCAATTTCTAGTTCATCTCTGTCATCCTCAGTAGAATCTGGGCTCCATGAAGGCAAGGATGGTATCTGTCTATGCCCAATATCTAGCATAAGGCCTGGTACTTTGTTGACTAACAAATATTTGTTTAATCAATGAACAAGTAATGAGGAAAACACTTCAACATATACATTCTAAAAGAGCATAGTCACGAGATTAGAGGCAAGTATCTCATTTCCTCCATTTGTCTGAGAAACGAGGAGTTGCCCATTTTGTAAGATAGGAAGACAGTCACCATTCAGATTCTGGGAGCTATTTTGGCAGCCCTTCCTTACCACCCGAACCTGTTGGGGGAATCCTTTCTGCTGTAGTAGAATGTGGGAAACCCAGTACTTTTCCAGAACTTCCTGTTCAGTAAAGGAAAAGTACTCAGTCTCTTTAGGTTATCTTCACCCAGCGCACACAGCCCATACCCACTGACTCATGAAAGGGCAGAGGCCTTAAAACGGTGCTTCATGTCATAGATGAGCAAATGAGCTCAGATAAGTGGATTGACTTTCCAAAACCCAACGCGTGCTGATAAAAGAGCTGGCGCAACTAGCAACAGAATGATTCTTGTAGTTCTCTCCTTCTCTCTCTCAATATTATGCATATATATATGTATATATAAAATAGTATCATTCATTAAAAACTATCTACATGAAAGAATCTTTATTACCTTAAGGAAAACACTCTTGATATGTTAAGTGACAAAAGCAGACTAGAATTATAGGTATAATATGTATGAAAAATAAATAAATAATAAATATAAAATATCCAAATATAGGTATGTTGATATTTCTCAGTTATCTATGTAGAAAATTAAAAACTGTGCCATAATATTATCAGTGTTTATTTCAGGTTGGTGGGGTTATAGTCTCTTTTTCCTTATGCTAATCTACATCAGAAGTTTATCTTCAATAAGCATATAACTCTTTACATTTAGAAATTTGGGCTTTAAATTCCTGATCTAATATTTTTGAATGGTTTTATTTTGATAATGGTTAGCATTGTGTGGTGAGGTACCATCAACCTCATATCCAAAGATGTTTTACTGGTCATTGTATCTAATCTGTAAAATGGGGATAATTGTATCTATTTCACATGGGCTATTGTGTGAATGAAATGATAAATATGAAATTCCTTTGTAACTCTCAAGCTTGATGCAGCTGTCAGATGGTATTATAATGATGATAAAGTCCTGTGGCCTAAAAGAGGAGGGAGAACCCTTAGGATGATGTAGCCTTCTGCTGAGAAGCTTTAGGTGAGAAAGGAGAGAGATCTAAGTGTCAAGAAAAAAGTGAGAGCTTTTTTCCCCCAACACTTATGGGAAACAGTCACCCGCCTGACCCCACTTCTCCCTTTCCCCTATACAGCCAATAAATGCTTCAATGTTCCTTCTTCAAATTAAATAATCCATCTACCTCTTAAGCAGCCCATGCCAGAGGCAGCTTGTAGTGTATTTTGAGGCAATGGCAAGTTTGTTTCGCATTCCCTGTAGAGTGAAAAGGAAGCCTGTGTAGGAATGTGCCCAGCAGCCTACTAAGGCCTATCTAGTCCCAAACCAGAAAGGGGCTATTTCCACTCTGGGTGATTAGAGTTTGTTATGGGGGGGAAAAGATAACTTTTAATTGAGACCATTTGTACTGAGCTTTATCCTCTACAAGGCTTTTTAAATCAACAGCTTTGAGGTCTCAAATATTCTATGGAAAATGAGATTTTACACAACACAAGAATTTTTTAATTAGTAAAAGGGACCAAAGGTAATGTGCCAAACTAATGTTACTTTTATATTTTTTAAAAAGTAATACAGACCTATAGTGAATTTACCCAAGAGAAATGAAAATGTATGTCCTCACAAAAACATGCACACGAACATTTATAACTGCTTTACTCATGATTGCCCCAAACTGGAAATAACTCAAATGTTCTTTAACTGGCAAATAGATAAACTGTGTTACATCCATACAATGGGAATACTACCCAACCATAAAAGGCATGAACTCTTGATAAACACAACAACACGGATAACTCTCAAATGCATTATGCTGAGGAAGCCAGGTCCAAAAAGCTACATATTGTATTAATCCAAGCTATGACGTTCTGGGAAAGGAAAACTACAGGAAAGAGCCACTCGGTAGTTGCCAGAGGACGGAATGCTGAGAGGGCTGACTGCGAGGAGACAACGAAAGGCAACATTGGGGGATGATGGCACTATTTTTTTTATTATGATGGTTACATGAATATGCACCTGTCAAAACTTACAGAATTTTAAGCCGAAAAGTGAATTTTACTACATAAAATGTAAAAATAAATGCATAAATTAAAGATAAAGTAAAAGGCCCATGATAAATTCAAATACAGGAATTTAGTATAAAGTCTCCCTTCCAGATCTTTGTGGTGATAGAATATTGAAACTTCCGTATTTTGATTGCAGTGATGGTTATATAAATCCACACGTGTGATAAAGTGAAATGGCACTATACACACATTATGTCAATATCAATTTCCTGCTTTTGTTATTATGCTATAGTTAAGATATAACCATTGGGAGAAATTGGGTAACGGGTAACGGATCTTCGTACCATCTTTACAACTTCATCCTGTGCACTCGCACACGTGTACTTTAAATGTCTCTCAAGCTCCCAAACTCTAGTCCTCCCCAGTCCCCAAAGGTAAATACTATTACAAAATTCTTTCATATGCTCTGCCTATTAATCCTAATAGCTTATATATGTAGATATGTACCTATAAATTTATACATACTTCTAACACAAACAGTAGAACATCAAACTCATTATTCTGCACCTTGCCATTTCTCAACTAATTTACTTTAGAGATTTTTTCCCCTGCCACCAACACAAAGATCAATGTCTTTCTTTTTTCCTGCTGCATAGTATTCCACCATACAGTGGTACCATGCATTACTTCAACAGTTTCTTATATGGTCATTCAATTCTTAACAAGGAATTGAATTTAAGTAATTTAGAAAAATTTAAACATGAAAGATCAGTTGGTGTTGAGACCAAACACAAAGTTTTCAGATTCAAGACTTGCCTCCAGAATATCTTTTGACCAGAAGGGGGAACCGCTAGCAGCTAGAGAAGCAAAACGATTGGAAATTTCCCCAGCCAATCGGGAAGAAGAGGGACTGGCAGAGAATTACTGCCGGGTAGGAGTTCGCTGCGGGGCGCCCTACGGCTTAAGTAGGGGACTATGCTCCAAGCCAAGCTTTCTCCAGGCTGTAACTCAGATGTACCGAAGTGCGAAAGGGTTATTCACAGTGTATTGTTGGGTGGCCATCTCCAGCCTCCTGCGGGGAACCCTCTGCCCAGGCAGGCTATAAACCCCCACCGCCTCCGGCCCACGCGCGCAGGGGGTATACACGTGGTGACCTGCCTGGGGCCAGTTCCCAGCTCTGGCTCCTCCTCCCTCCAGTTCTCGCTCCGCTTTCTGCAGTATCACGTGCAGCCGCGCCGGGTGCAGGATGGCGGCAGCGGCAGCTGTGGTGGGTGTTAGACTACGGGACTGCTGCAGCCGGGGCGCTGTGCTCCTGCTCTTCTTCTCCCTTTCCCCTCGGCCCCCCGCTGCCGCCGCCTGGCTATTGGGCCTAAGGCCCGAGGACACCGCTGGAGGCCGCGTGTCCCTGGAGGGGGGCACCCTACGCGCGGCAGAAGGCACCAGTTTCCTCCTGCGCGTCTATTTCCAACCCGGGCCCTCCGCGCCTGCAGCGCGGGTGCCCGCACCCACCCTTTCCCCGGGGGAAAATGACACCAGAGACTGGGCTCCGCGACTCGTGTTTATCGAGGAGCCCCCGGGCGGGAGCGGCTTGGCGCCCACCGCTGTGCCCACGCGTCCGCCGGGACCTCAGCGTTGCCGCGAGCAGAGCGACTGGGCGTCGGACGTAGAGGTCCTGGGGCCCCTGCGCCCCGGAGGTGTGGCCGGCTCGGCTCTAGTCCAGGTGCGGGTGCGGGAGCTGCGCAAGGGCGAGGCTGAGCGGGGAGGTGCGGGCGGTGGCGGGAAGCTCTTCTCGCTGTGCGCCTGGGACGGGCGCGCCTGGCACCACCACGGCGCCGCCGGCGGCTTCCTGCTGCGCGTCCGCCCGCGGATGTACGGCCTGGGCGCCGGCCTGCTGCCCCCCGCGTGGCTGCGGGCGCTCGGGGCGCTCCTGCTGCTCGCCCTGTCTGCTCTGTTCAGCGGCTTGCGCCTGAGCCTGCTCTCGCTGGACCCGGTGGAGTTACGGGTGCTGCGGAACAGCGGCTCGGCCGCCGAGCAGGAGCAGGCGCGCCGCGTGCAGGCGGTGCGCGGCAGGGGAACCCATCTGCTCTGCACGCTGCTCCTGGGCCAAGCCGGAGCCAACGCGGCCCTGGCCGGCTGGCTGTATACCTCGCTGCCGCCGGGCGTCGGGGATCAGGGGGAAGACTACGGCGAGGCGGGGATTCACTTTCCGTGGCTGCCGGCGCTCGTGTGCACCGGTGCCGTGTTCCTGGGCGCGGAGATCTGCCCCTATTCGGTGTGTTCGCGGCACGGGCTGGCCATCGCCTCACACAGCGTGTGCCTGACCCGACTCCTGATGGCGGCCGCTTTCCCCGTGTGTTACCCGCTGGGCCGCCTGCTAGACTGGGCGCTGCGCCAGGAGATCAGCACTTTCTACACAAGGGAAAAGCTGCTGGAAACTCTGCGGGCCGCGGACCCCTACAATGACCTGGTGAAGGAGGAGCTCAATATCATCCAGGGCGCCCTGGAGCTTCGCACCAAAGTGGTGGAGGAGGTGCTAACCCCCCTCGGGGATTGCTTCATGCTACGCTCCGATGCCGTGTTGGACTTTGCCACTGTCTCTGAGATCCTGCGCAGTGGCTACACTCGCATCCCCGTGTACGAGGGCGACCAGCGGCACAACATTGTGGACATTCTGTTTGTCAAGGACTTGGCCTTCGTGGACCCTGATGACTGCACTCCACTCCTCACTGTCACCCGCTTCTACAACCGGCCCTTGCACTGCGTCTTCAATGATACTCGGCTGGACACCGTGCTGGAGGAGTTTAAGAAGGGTGAGCAGTGGTCTATCTCCTTCCTCAACTCCTACCCCCTGCAAAAGTATTACCCTTTCATAAACTTGTGAGGCTTCAGGTACCCAAAGCAATTCTCCTTTGGTACCAAAAACTCAAGATAGACCCTATCTCATGACTCCCTGGCTCTTTTTATTTCACTTTTCCCTACGTTCCTTTCAGTTGACTGAGCTTCAAGCTTCTTCCCCTTGACTTGGCTCACAAGATTCCCTGTACTTCTTATTCATTTCATTCCATTATCTTTTCTGGGCCTACCAATTGCCAGTATTGTGCGGGATGGACTTTGGAGATAGTCCTTGGAGGTCATGGCATATAGCTCCTCAACCATTATAGGAGGAACCTCTACAGATTTCCATAACAAGCAGCCTTTGTTTTAAACTCCTCGCAGGGCTGGAAGCTCACTATTTCCAGTGCAAACTCACTCCACTGCTGGACAGCTCCAGCTGCTGACAATGGCTTTCTTACATGGAGTAGGAATTTATTTCTCCCAGGCTTCTCTCTGGGTCCTAGTTATGCCTTTTGAATGACACAGAGTAAGCCCCAAACACCTTAGACATTCTTCCTCCGCCTGTTTAATTTTTCATCAGCTATTCACTCCACACATCAAATACCTAGGTTGGAGAGTAAAAGTTGACCTAAGGCAGTGAGGTCCTGGTATTTCTGGGAACTGTAGTCCTATGAGGTAGGCTAGATCTGTGCCTAAGAAAATGGTCTGGTAAAGAGGACCACTAGACAACTTGCTTATCCACTGGAAAAGAAAACTTGTGTGATTCCCTCAAGAGCAGTCGTCATGCCCCCTTGATGTCATGCTTATAACATTACGTGCTATAATGCTCATTACATGTCTGGGGTTTCTCTTCGGAAACTGACTTCTGGGGTTAAGTACAATTCACTCAAGAAACATCAGCCTGGGCACTTTGGTTAGTCCTCTTGGCATTCCACAGTTTGGCCCCCCTATTAACCAGAGTTGACCCAGAAGGAAACTTGGTTGTCTTTGAACAATAAATCCACCTTCCAGGGTCACCATGGAGAGCGTTCAGAAGACTATCTCACAGACTCTGAAAGCAGTTCCAGAAATGATTCGTGAATGGTGACATGGTTAGAAAACGGGAAGGGCCTTCCAGAATGACTGTTTTGAAGGGGGCACTCATCTATACATATGAGCTGGCTTGTTTATTACAAACTAAACAAAAAATAATAATTCCCTGACTTTACAGTCAGGCTTCTAATGTAGCTTCCTGTTACTGGCAGAAATCTCATTTGACTGCATGTTTTTTATTTATCAAAAATTAAATCCCATTGCCTTATCATCTTAGGTAACCTTTAGTTTTTTGCATGCAGAGAAATATCTGGGGTTTTCCTTCGGCTACCAAGGGGAAAAAGTCAAAAAGCTTCTTTCAGTCTCAGATTTGGAGAGAGAATAGCCCTAGACCGTGTTGGTATTATGAGAAGGGGAGGAAATGTGTCTACATATTGCAGCTGTTTTAGCTCCGTTTGGCTGCTGTCTCACCTTCTGTCTGTCTCCCCTGGTTTTTATATAACTCGTTCCCACAGCATTCTGAGGTTCATCTATCCACTCTTCAAATTATTCTTCCATTTTGTGTACCTCACAGAAGAGAGTCTTGGATCTGGGCATGAAAGCTGTGAAAATCTGTATAGCTTGTTAAGAGTGCTATAACAAAATAACACACACTGGGTAGCTTAAACAACAGAAATTTATTTTCTCACAGTTCTGGAAGCTGGTAGTCTTATGATCAAGGTGTCAGCAGGATTGGTTTCCTCTGAGGCCTCTTTGCTTGGCTTGCAGGTGGCCTTCTCACTGTGTTCTTATCCCTGGAGTCTCTCTGTATGTTCTAATCTCATCTTTTCATAAGGGCGTAAGGCAGATTGTATAGGACCCATCTTATCAGCCTCATTTTAATTTGACCACCTCTTATATGTGATATTTAAGATGTTTAAGATAGTGCTGTGAGAAGACATTTTTAATGAAACTCCTGTGAAGTCATTGACTCATTCATTTAGTATTTACTGAGCATCTACAAAGTGTGAGGCAACAGGGGAGACAGTAAGACTGCCCTCAGCAAGTTACCAGTCTACAAAGGCATACAGCGTTAGAATGAGGCAGTCTTTGGAAGCAGGAATTCTGTCTTACAAACCTGGGTATCCCCAGTGCCTAGAATAGTGCCTTGCACAGAGCAGGCTACTAAAAAATGTCAGTAGTGATCTGAAATGAGTCCCGTTGCAGAATTTCTAAATCTGGTCTGAAAGGGGCTTGTTAGGGTTCTAGTAATTAGTTTGCAATTAAGTAGATCATGAAGGAGAAGCAGGCTGTTACGGTGAACACCATGCCAAAGAAGATTATGTCCACGTCCCTTCAGAGTCTTGCTCGTTCCTCAGAGTGTGGTTTGTCAACCAGCAGCATGGGCCGCACCTGGGAGGTTTTAGAAGGGCAGCATTTCATGCCCCACTCGAAATCCACAGAATAAAAGTCTGCATGTTACTAAGCCTCCAGGTGACTCACCTGTACATTAACGTCTGAAAAGCATTGCCTTCGGAGAACCCTTATTCACAGTGGCTGGTAGACTTACTTAGGACAGAATAAATACAAGGAATAATTATCACGGTGGGTGTTCTGTGGCTCTAAGCTATATAACAGAGTGGTCATTTCAGACAGTTATGTTTGCACCATAGTTAGGAGAGAAAAGCTGAGTTGGACTACTTTTTCTTCACCTTTAAAAATAACCTTTTAAGTAAGTCATAAAGGCCCTTCCATTTCCCTCACTTCTTGGCATCTCTAGTTAGTTCACTACCTACACAAACCCCTTAGGAGGTAGGAGAGGCAAGTGATAATATTTTAGTAGGAGCAACAGTTACCATTAATTGAGGGACCACTCGGCCAAGCCCTTTAGATACTTAGAACAACCCTCCAGGGTAGAGACTATTAACTCCATTTTACAGATGAAGAAACTAAAGTACAGATCAATTACATGACTTCCTCATTTTTGCATAGCTAATAACTGACTTCATCGTAATTTGAAGTAGGTCCATAAGACCCCAAGGTCTCTTCTGTCACATTACCCTAGTCTTACTCCCCCTCCCATCTCAGAACCCCTGCCACCTACACGTTGGCCTTTCACCTCTGACTTGCTGCCCGTGGCTGTTTCACCTCTAGTTTCTGCAGGTTAGAAATGTCAGTTTTATAATGATAATAATGGCTAACATGCGTATTGCACTTTACAAAACATTTCTACCTACCTTTGTCCTCTGATCTTAATTCTGAGGTTACAAGTGAGAACCCTGAAACTGCCAATGATCATCACTCAGCTGGTATGTTCCAAGGCCCATATTCAAGTACAGTTTGTGTAACTCCAAAGCTCTTGCCCATGTGGGATTTTACCTCTGTACTTGTAATCATTCCCAGGCCTTTAGGAGAAAAGGAAACCTGTCAAAGGAAACCCGTCTTTCTAGCTGGCATGTAGCTTTGCAAAAGGAAACAATATTTCTCCCCAATGGACTATGAACTTCTTGACAGCAGAGAATGAATCTTATTTATTTTGTATTCTCAGGATAAGCACAGTGGCCACCTTGGCTGGAGGATGAATAAACATTTATTGAATAAATGATTTTAAATAGCTAACTTCCATATTTCTGTGTTGAGTGAGGTAATTTTTCTGAACCCTCAGTTCAGAAAAATTGATGTTGTTTGTTCCATTGACCATAACCAATCTTCCTCTTCTTGCTGGGTGCTTTGACCCAATTACTGGACCCACTGGCCCTCTAGTCTTCCAGGCTAAAAACCTTTCCTTCACCACCACCTTCATCTTAATCTGCTCAATCGGCCATAATGAATTGCCATACACTGGGGGGCTTAACAACAGAAATTTATTTTTTCACAATTCTGTAGGCTAGAAGTCCAAGATCAAGGTTCCAGCTGATTTGCTTTCTGGCGTAAGGCTCCTCCTGGCTTGCAGAAGGCCACCTTCTCACTAGTCCTCACGTCCTCACGTGACTTTTCCTGGGTGTGTGCCTAGAGAGAGAAAAAGACAGGGGGGGGGCGAGGAGGGAAGGAGGGAGAGAGAAAGAGACAGACAGACAGACACTCTGATTTCTCCTCTTATAAGGACGTCTAACTCTTGATTAGGGCCCCACACTTAGGATCTCATTTAACCTTAGTTACTTCCTTAGAGGTTGCAGTGGGGTTTAGGACTTGAACATACAAATTTGAAGAGGGGCAACATATGACTTATAGACAGTTAGTCCATAACAATCACCAAAGTTTGCAAAAAATTTGCTAATACTGCATCCAAAATATTTGTTGTATCTGTACTCAATTCAGTTCACTATTTCTTTCACTTAGGTTAGGCACAGTGGAAAACACCACCAGTATGGTGCCTATCTGCGTGGAGCTTTAATTCTTATGCAAGAGACAGAAATTAAACAAGTGGGATAGTGATTTAAGAGTATAAGCTTTGGTACCAGATTGTCCACATTGCATCCTAGTCTTGGACAGTTATTTAAATGTTTCTCTGTTGTGTTAATGAGGATAACAATAGTATTTACTTTTAGGGTTATTTGAAATAGATAATATTGCATTATAATGCTTACTTAGTAACTTTTATTTAATTAATGCTAAATAAGTGTTAGCTATGATTATTGAATATTAACAAATCTATTATTCAATTGTGCAGATGCCTCCCAAGAAATTTTGCTTCTTCCAAATTTTGTCTCCCTCAAATTTGCCCTCCACCACCACTAAAATAATCTCTGGTGATGTCATCCCCTGCTTTAAACGCTTCTGCACACTCCACCGCCTACAATGAAGTCTAAGCTGTGCTCCCCTGGTCTGCTCCCGGCCCACCCTCTGGCCTAATCGCTCACCACTTCCTGTCTTGGCGCAGAGTGTGCTCCAGCAACATTCAGCCTATGACCACACTGTGCTGTTTCTTGCCTTCGTCCCTTTACTCGTGCCGTACTCTGTATCATGCGTGTGTATTGCTTGACTGACCCCTACTCCAGTTACTCCTTTAAGACTTGGGATGTGGGCTGCCTCCTCTGTGAAGCTCCTCATGTGAACCCCAGTTTGGGCCAACTTAATTGTTTTTTATCTCCATTATTAAACTAACTGGCTCTATTATCCGTATTTGTTTATTTGTGTTGCCAATACATATAATGGCAGAAGACAGCTGGATGGCGATGGCCATCTTATCTGCCTCTGTAGCATACTAACAATGAATATGGCACATAGCGTATTTTCCATACATTTTTGTTGAATGAATGATGAAGGACTTAAACTTTAATACAACAGAGCTCCAGAGCTCTAGTAAATGAATCATTAATGATCTCCAGCCCCATCATATGGGACCATGCAGCAGGACAAAGTCACATTTTAAATGGTAGAAGACAAGTGTCATATATATTGTTTCCTTGCCTCTTTTGCCACATCTATTTATTATGACAATTATCTAGCTCTTTTCACGTTTAAAGCAGTGTACTAAGAGTTGGGTGTATGGGATACAATCCCTGCTCCCAAAGAGTCTACAGCCTAATGAGAGAATAGTAATCCACTTTGTAAAGCTAGAAGGCAGGCTGGACTCACCTTCCACCCCCGACCTTGAACCCCAGTGCAATTCACAAGCCACATCTTAGCATATAAGTGTATGGTTAAGACAGGCCTGTATATATATTACTAAAACAAAAATGCTATAATAGAAATATTAAAATGCACTAAGAACATGAAGAGAGTAACCATGGTTAGGTTGTTTTCTTTTATAAAAATTTTTACTGAAGTTTATGTTTCTACACTGCATATTTATTATAAAAATGAAAAATATAGGATAGTGGAAAAAGTATGAAAACAACCTGAAGATAATCATCCCACTATCCTGGAATAATAACTCAATATTTTTGTCATGCTAAAAATATATTGCATCCTGATTGGTGTGGCTCAGGTGATTGGTTGGCGTCATCGCGCCAAATTGAAAGGTTGCTGGTTCAATTCCTAGTCAGTGCACATGCCTGGGCTGTGGGTTCATCCCCCATTGGGGTGTGTGCTGGAGGCAACCAATCGATGTTTCTCTCTCACATCAATATTTTTCGTTTTTCCCCTTCTTTATCCTCTCTCTAAAAAATAAAAAATTAAGTCTTTAAAAAAATGTATTGTACATAATAGCAGCCTTGATCAAGTTCTTTAAAAAAAGATAAAGAGAAAACGGTCTTACCTCCTTCCACAAATCAAATATCTCATTCTAATTCCAAGAATGATTTTTTATGTGACGTTATTACTTTTATGGCAGTCTCCTTGGGGTTGAGTTCTATAATTTAGGGAGACTAATTTACAAAGTAGAGCCCTAGAGATTTATTGAACTTAATTTCTAAAGTGTACTACTCTTTCGTTGGAATGTTTTTAGAAAAAGCCATTGTGGTATAGACAACAGGGAGAAGACATAAAGCTTTGTTTTGAAGTCTTAAGACCTCCAGGCACACCAGCGCTGGTGTTTAACCCAGCGAAACAACTCAGGTCTGCTGGGTTAGTAGCACCATCTTCCTAAACAAAAAGCAGCATAAGCCACATACTCTTGGGTCACTCTGTCTGTAGAGTAGCATAGCCATGTAAAACTATGTAAGGTGGCCTGTTGCCATTTCACACTCAGTCTTTGCTCATTCACTTGTTTAGTAAATATGTATCGAATTCCTGCCTTGGGCCAGACACCGGGGTAGGCCCTGGGGATGCATCTGTGAACCAGCGAGACATCGAGCAGCCATCGTGGAGCTGAAAGGTAGCCACTTCAGTCTTTGGTCCTGCTGCACGTGCTCTGTTGCCAAAAGTCCATCCAGACAGCCAGTAAGTGCTCAGTAACATTTTCACCAAGGAATAATCCGGTGGAAAGTCGGTGTTTTGTTTTATCACTCCAAATTCTTGTATGGGCTATCTTACCAGGAAGAGTAATTGTCTCTTGCTTAATTCTTTGAAAAGCTGCCAAAACTTGAGTGCCGCATTTGTTGTCTTTCATGAAAGAAAGTAAAATGTTATTTTCACACAAAGTTATAGTTTACTGGTATAACTACAGGTAATGTGCTTTAAAATGTGTTAAATGTTGCTAAGTAATAATTAATAATATTTAGAATTAAATGCTTACCTTCTGAAGGTAAGTAATTAGAGCAAACAATAAACAAAGCCTAGTCCATCATGTACAGGGAGGAAGAAGAAAGGAAACAAGAAAAAGTAAAAATAATTAATTACCCAAGGTGCTAAAATTGTTTTTTTTTGTATGTATCTCTTTTTTTTATTTAATTATTTTTCAAGTACAGTTGTCTGTCTATTACTCCCATCCCATCACACCCCCGTGCTCCCCCCTCCCTCCCATTTCCACCCTTCTCAGTTGTTGACCATGTATCCTTTATATATGTTCCTCTAAATCCCTCCCCTATTTCCCCTGAAATTTCCTCATCTCTCCCCTCTGGTCACTGTCAGCCTGTTCTCTGTTTCAGTGTCTTTGGTTATATTTTGCTTGCTTGTTTGTTTTGTTGTTTAGCTTCCTGTTAAAGGTGAGATCATATGGTATTTGTCCTTCAACACCTGGCTTATTTCACTCAGCATAATGCTTTCCAGTTCCATCCATGTTGTTGCAAAAGGTAGGAGCTCCTTTCTTTCTGCAGCATAGAATTCCATTGTGTAAATGTACCATAGTTTTTTGATCCATTCATTTACTGACAGGCACCTAGGTTGCTTCCAACTCTTGGCTATTGTAAATTGTGCTGTTATGAACATTGGGGTGCATATATTCTTTGGGATATAAAAATTGTTAGTTTATATTTCTTTAAATCTTTCATTACAATTTTTAAAAAGATTTTGTTCATTTATTTTTAGAGAGATGGGAAGGGAGGAAGAGAGGGAGAGAAACATCAATGTGTGGTTGCCTCTCACATGCTCCCTACCAGAGACCTGGCCGCAACCCATGCATGTGCTCTGACTGGGAATCGAACTAGCGACCCTTTGGTTCACAGGCCACCAGCCAGGGCTCATTATGATTGTTGTAATATTGATCTGCAATCGTTTCTTTTCTCATCCTGGCAAAAGAAATATCTGGTAACAATAGAATCTAAACAGAAAGGAACATTGAGAAACTTGACAGAAAATCTAATTAACACTTTTTTTTTATATTTCTTTATCTTTTCCAGGGTATAACAGCCTTTATTATCAGACTAGCTTTTTATCTAATCTAAATCCCACAGGCTGTAGTTAAATTCCATTTTCTCTTTTTATCATCTTTTGTGAGTCCTCTTTTATTTGAAAAATAGAGTACCTCACCTCAATTCCATTTTTTAACAGCCATACATGTTTGGTTATATTTCTGGCTTACTTAAAGCATTTGGGTGTCTCAGAGGAGGGGGGCGTCTCTGGATTTGCCTAATGCTCTCTTAAACTGGTTTACCTCTGGGCCCACATTTGGGGCCTCTGGACCTCCAATAACAACTCAGTTCTCTTTTTATTTCCTACTGTCCGTTACTTTCCAAATTAAGATTTTTCTCAATTCATTTTTCCCTCCCTCCCTGCTTCTTTCCCCCCTCTCTCCTTTCTTCCTTCCCTTCCTCCCTCCTCCCCTCCCTTCCCTCTCCCTTTCCCCCTCCCTCCCTCCCTTCCTTCCTTCCCCATATGACATTATTGTATGTCAAGCCCGCTGCTTTCTTGGTCCTTGCAGTCAAGTAGGGAGAAACACACTGGCCAATAAATAATTAATTACACAGGGTGACAAGTGATTTGAAGAAAAAGTGTAGGGATCTATGAGAGCACATAATTGGGGCCCTGACCTGGCCCTGTAGGTAAGGACAGGCTCCCCCTCCTCAAGTGATATCTAAGCTGAGTCCTGCAGGGTGGTGATGAGGGGACCAGAGGAAGAGCTCTCCAGGGGAAGGGAGCAGACCCGCAGAGGCTTCAGGGAAGAGGGCCAGTGTGGGTGTCATGCGGGGTTCCTGGGCCTTTTAACATCCCTGAGGGAAAATGCCACCTCCGCCAATCAGCCCTCCCTCAACCTCTATTGACTGCCAAGGTCATCTGGGCAACTGAATGCAGTAACATTCACAAGGTGCCAGGCTACCAGGGCTCTGGCAGATGGATGTGGATATAAATATGGGAAGGACCCTGCCCTCCAAGAGCATGAAAAGAGGAAGGGCGCTGATGGAAATGCTGCAAAGGCATCCAGACAACATCTGTCGGGGAAGGGCGAAGGGAGGGATAATTCCCTGGAAGGATCTGGGAAAACTTCTCTGAGGAAGTGAAAAGAGAGGGACTCCAATAAGCAGTTATGCTGGGGAAGGGCATGCCAGCTGATGCAGGAGCTTGTGATAGAAAAAGGCGAGAGGGAGCCAGTGCTACACTCGAGTGCTGGCAAAGCCATGATCACAATGCTGCTTTTCTTCCAGCAAAACAGAGAACTAGGCAGAGTGAGGTATTGGTTGAATGTAATTTGTTTCCTCACAATGCTGAAAGTGTATCTTTTAAGCGTTTTGGGTGGTGATATTTCTAAAATGTTTTATACCCATCTCTGCCTTCCTGAACAAAGGATCCCAAATATAACTTAATCTTTTCTTGAGGACACAGGAGCATGGCCATGAGAATGGAGATTATGTTATGCAGTATTTAGTTTTTTATTTTTCTCTATCCACAGGCTACTGGCTGCTGGTTCTATTTGAGCTGGCTGCAAGCAAATCCCTGCCCCACTCATCACAAAACCACTCTTTCTGAACCTCTTTGAGAGGTTTTATTTCACCGAGAAACCAAATAAATACACATGTTGGGAATCGTGTGCCTGATAGACAATAAGCTTCAATAAATATTTGTTGAACAAGTGATTAATTAGGCCTTGACTAGGAGTTTGGGGTGTGGGGTTGGTATACAAATCTGAGAGAGTTCCTTCTGGGACCAGAGTCAAAGCCGTGCAAAGTCAGACCTCCAGATAATGGGTCGCCACGCTGCTATTTTTATAGTGTTGCTTAGCAAGCCAAACTGCCAATCGGCTTAGATTCTAGTGACTAAACAACTACTTTTTCATGCCCTGGTGATGCTGGTTGCCATGGCGCTCTGGGTGACACAGTTGGCTTTTTTATAATTGCCTTTCAGTGGCTCAGGAAATTTTGTGATAAATGTGTTGATTACTCTATTTCTGATGAATTGGAGCAGGATAATTACTACAAAGGACAGCCTCTCTCTAGTAACTAGAGAAAGGGGCTTTTGTTACTGCTAGGATAACATTTTTTCCTTTTTCTTTCTGATTGGACAGAAGTGATTTGATTTGATTGTATAGATTTTAAAAAGACTTAGCATGTGGTAAGGCAGCTTTTTCTCATCTTATTCCAGTGGAATTCTTCAGTATTAAAATATAGGCATTAGGAGTTCACAGCCCTTTGTAAACACAAGAGGCTGTAACTTTTGGCACTGGTAAAACTCGGGCATATCATACGCCATCACAAAGAAGCCTTCTGTAGAGCCGGACTGTTTTTGTCATCCAGGACTGTTTCAGCTCATGAAAGTATGGAATTTTAGAGCCAGACAGGGCACCTTGGAGATCACTTGGTCCTATCCATTCATTTTAAGGTGGAGAAAACTGAGGCCCAGAAAAGATAAATAGTGAAAATAGCAATGATAAGCTCTTATAGTTGTAAAGCCTTTACACTAGCAAAACTCTTCCCAACAACTAACTCATGTGCTCACTGTGTATGTGGGGTCACTAGAATTTACCCCCATTTTGTAGCTGTGGTGCCTGGGGTCTGGAGACATGAGTGGCATGCTCAATGTTAGTGACTGAGGCAGAACCCGAAGCCACATCTGTCCCTTGCTGCCTTAGACCACCTGGGCCCAGATCTCAGCTCCTCTGTTTGCTGGTTGTATGACTGGGTGGGACAAGTCCCTCTACCACTTAGAGTGAGGCTTCTCTTCCTTCTTTAAATGGGAATAATGATACTGCATTGTAAGTGTATTGCCTGGATAGCACTCAGGACACTCTACCATTGGCTTCTTACCTCACTGATGTAGTTAAAGGAATAGTATCTAGTTAGACATTTTGTATAACAAGTGCTGATCCACCCCACTTAAAAGTCACTGTATATAGTAAACAAAACTGAGAGCTGCTTATTTTGGATAGGCCCCAGGGAACCAATACTGACTTCTGGCAATTTCCTTACGTTAGGTTTCTTGACTCATCACTCTGCCCTTCCTCAGGCATCCCAAGCAAATAAAAAAATAAACATCAGGCCTAAGGTTCATTTTTTCTCTTGCCCCACATTCAGCCCCTCACGTAGGCTCTGCTTTCAGCATATCTAGAGAATGTGACTACATCTCACCACCTCACTACCACCACCCCGGTCCAAGCCACTACCTGTCTGTCACCTGGATGTGTGCCAGAGCTTCCTGTGAGATCGCCCTGCTTCCACCTTTGCCCAACTTTGTGTCCATTCTTAACATACTAGCTAGAGGGATCCTTTTAAACTATATGTCAGATCATGTCACCTTTTTGCCAAAGAGCCAATACACATAGAAAACCCACAAAATTCTGTAAAGGCTTTATCTCACTCAGAGTAGTAGCTGAAGTTCTTACAAAGCCCAGACAGGCTTGCTCATAGCTGCACCTACCCCACCCTCTACCTTCCTGACCTTGGCTTTTACTACCATCCTCTCCCACACTCTGCAGTCGCCCCACTGGCCTCCTTGCCATTCCTTAAGCACATGAGTTACAATTCCAACTCAGGGCCTTTTCATCTTCTCCTACTGCAAAGATATCCCCCAGCTATCCATGAGGCTTCCTACCTCACCGCCCTCAGATCTTTATTCAACTGTCCCCTTCTCGGGGAATTCATCCCTGGCCTCCCCTACCCTGATTGTAAGACCAACTGACTCACTCCCACACACTCCCTCCTTGCCCTTCCCTGCTTTGCTTTTCCGCTTAGCACTGTGCTATCGACTCTACTTATTTGTCTGGCGTGTTATCTCTCACCCTCATTGATTAGAATGTGATCTTCAGGAGGAAAGTAACCCTGTCCATTGTATTCATGGCTGCAATTCTAGTGCCTAAAACTGCCTGACACATAGCAGGCATTCAATAAATACTGTTGAAAGAATGAAGAAAAGACAAATTATAAGAATGTTGGGATTTCTAATACATAGGAGCAAAGGAAAAGGCGGTTAAAAATAACTCCTGGGTTATGACTCCGGGTGCCTAGAAAGTTGGTGGCGCCATGTGCTGTAGCAGAGAGGGAGGAAGAGCAGGGATGGTGGGTGTGGAAGATCAGGTGTTCCTGGATAAGTGATTTGGACAAGACAAGGGGACAGCTCAGGCAAAATGTCTGAAACAGGATGAGAGTTAAAATAGACACTGATGTTAAGATACAAATTTAGTTCTCAGGAAAGAGGTAATGGTGATATTTAAAGTGATGGGCTCTGCTGGGATCTTTAACTGAGGAGCGAGAAGAGCAGAGGATCAAGGACTGGAGCCACTGCCCATTAGAGTCTCCTGAAGAAGTGTTAAACATCCCAGGGCCTGGACCACAGCCCAGATCAGTTAGATCAGAGCTGCCGTGGGTGGGACACAGATAGCAGTCGGTTTTAAAGCTCCCCAGTGAGTCCCACATGCAGCCAGAGTTGAGAATCACTGAGAATCTTTGAGATATATTTATCTTTAGGTGCAGATAAGGTAAAAGCAGCCGCAATAGAAACAGAAAAGTAGGAAGAAAACTAAGTTATCTTGACCAGTCGTCATACTCAAATGTGCATGAGAGTTACTTGGCTACCTTGAGGACATGCAGTCTGACCTGGACTGCTGGGGTGGAGGCCAAACTTCTGCATCTGTCACAAGCTCCCAGGCAATACCAGTTCTGGTAGCAAGTATCAAGAGCAGTGCTTCTCAAATTTTATCATGCATAAGAATCACCTGGGATGTCATTAAAACAGCTGTCTGGGCCCAATCTTACCACCCAAGATCCTGATTCTGTAGATCAGGGGTGGACCCAAGAATCTGCATTTTGAACAGGTGCCCAGGTGATGCTCAATGCTGCTCTTCCCAAGGAACACACTGTGAGTGGTAGAGGGTCGCCAAGACCAAGGGAAGAAAGAAGAGGCACTCAGCACTGTCAAGCAAATGAATAAGAGATGCTGCAGGGGCAGGGAGGAATAAAAAGGCACTGTATTTTACAAGGTGAAGGTCATAAGTGAAGCAGAAACCATAAAACGATTTCTGCTTTCCTTAATTCTCTATTTCTAAGCAGTATGCTTTCCTCCGAGCTTCTGTGTTTTATCTTGGGAACACCTTACCTTACCAAAGTGATGTAGCTATTTTTGAAAGAGAAAGGAAGCAAATCAATTACTTGCTTTTTTCCCCAAGGCACAGTGCTAACTGGGTCCTCAGGAGCTCTTCTCTGCGGACGTGCCTAAACCATTTACAGGCTATATTTATTAAAGACTCCTCAGAAGATATTTCAGTTCCTTTAAATACCAAAATGCAATTGTGATTCTCTCTCTCCTTAAAGCAAGATTTCCAACCACAGCACAATTGACGTTTCTTGTGGTGAGGGCGCCCTGGGCACTGAAGGATGTTTAGCTGCATCCCTGGCCTCTGCTCACTAGATATCAGTAGCATCCCCCCACCCCACGTTTTGACAACCCAGACTGTCTCCAGACAAAGCCAGATATCCCTGGGGGGCAAAGTCAGCCCCAGCTAGGAACCACTGCTTTAAAAGCAGCATCTGAAAACCTAATTGTCCTTCTAAGACATCTGACTCATAGTTTGGGTGTGTATGTCGATGCCAGGTGGTGGTGGGATCGAACACCCTGTGGGTTCATGGGGCAACAGAAAAGACTAGTAGTCTGGCTTTCAGTTGTGGGGAATTTTATTGACCTCAGACACACAGAGTGCCTGTAGAACCTCAGACTTATCTCAGAGGTACAAGAAACTCAGTGTTAAACATGAACATCCACTCTCTTCCCCATGTCAACAAAATACCTTCACCACCACATCGTATGAGGGAGAGCGTTCATCGGCTTGACACTGCAACTAGTTTTCATTACTGGAGGGTCTTCTTGTCTTTTCTTGAGTACTTAGCATCTTGTGACTTAAACCAAGTTTACCAGAGGGAGCAGGATTTAACTAGACATCTCAGTGCTTATTTCTCTTCCTTGTTAATAGGTAGGTCATTGGACAAATAACCAGAGTGCTACAGAGCCTACTTGTAAACCAGTGATTTTCAAACTTTAGCCTGCATTGCAGCCAGTTGTAAAGCTTATTAAACTGCAGCTCACTGGGCAGAACTCCCTGAGATTCTCATTTACTAGACATGAATAGGGCCTGAGAATTTGCATTTCTAACTTAGTCCTGGAGATGCTTGACAAATTGTGAAGTTCTGTATAAATGTTAACAATTGTCACCATTCATTAGCCTACATTAATTCATAGGCATCCTGCTTTTCTAGTAAGTTGGAAGGAAATTGAAATTAACGGACTAGTAACTGTGAGAAGGCACTTGAAAAACCCTGCTAGTCTGTAGAGGGCACATTCAGCAAGAAAGACCACAGCCCCCATTCCCAGGACCTCCCGGAAGGGCCAAAGAGGGGAATGGCCAGAATTTAAGCCATATCCCCATCAACATTTACTGCTTATCAGCCAGTGGTGTATCTTGGATAAATGTCCATTTATTTCTTTACCCACTTGGTGATTGAGTTGTGTTTTTATGAGTTGTAAATTTTCTTTATTCTGGACACAAGCTCTTTATCAGATATATGATTGCAAATATTCAGCTGTCTTTCGCTTTCTTTTGATGGTGTCCCTTCTCAATTTTGATGAAACCTTATTTTATATGTATATGGGTTTTTTTCCCTTTTGGTTGCTTGTGCTTTTAATGTCTTATCTAAAAAATCATTTGCTACTCCAAGATCACAAACACTTATTCTCGTATTTTTCTCTCACAGTTTTATAGTTTCCACTCTTACATTTAGGCATGTGGTCTATTCCAAATTAATGTTTGTATACAGTGTGAAGTAGACACCAGCCTTACCCTTTTCATGTAGATAGCCAGTTTTCACCCATTATTCATGAAGTTCTCACTCTATGCCAGGTGCTATTCTAGATTCTGGAGAAACAGAGGTAAGTAGAATATAGCTGGTGCCTCTCAGGGAACTTACCGTCCTTGTGGGGGATCACATACAAACAGAGAACAACAACGTGGTGAAATAATGTGTGTATGGTGCTTAGCACTGTGCCTGGCCCTTGGAGTGTGTATAGCAAATGGTGGCTGCCACAATAACCACACCGTCTACCAGTGTGCGTATTAGAAATGCCAGTGGAGAGGTGTGTTCAAAGTGCTGTGGCATCAGGGAGTGACTAACTTCTCTGTGTCTCAAGATGGTCACCCCTGGCTGGTGTGGCTCAGTGGATTGAACGCAGGCCTGCGAACCAGAGGATCGCGGTTCGATTCTCAGTCAGGGCACATGCCTGGGTTGCAGGCCGGTTCCTGGCCAGGGACGCACAAGAGGCAACCATACATTGATACTTCTCTCCTTCTCTCCTTCCCTTCCCCTCTAAAGATAAATAAGTTTTTAAAAATCTAAAAGAAAAAGATGGGTCTTCACCTGGGGCCACCCCAATCCCTTCTGGGGCCCAGGAAGAGGTGGGATACAGGGAAATAGGTCTCTCAAAGGCCAACCTTTCTGAGAGAGGAAGGACCTCAGGTATGTGTGTCATGGGAAAATCCGGTTTTCTTGTCCCTGTGAGTGTCAGCTCCCAACAGGGCTATGCGTTTGCTGATTCCTGTTCCAGTCTGTGCCTCAGAGAGAATGACTTCTTCATTGGTTTGTAGATCTCTACAGGCACTTGAAGGAATCATGAAGGCTGACCATGGATTATAGAATGTTTGTAAATAGATTATATGGGTATACTGTCTTAATGTTATATAATTAGGACTTAAAATCTCTATTTCTTGGTGATCGCTTAGTATGTCCTCAAATTGACCTTGTAAAGTACAGACCAATGGTAGACTTTCACATGGATGATATGGTATTTTGTGTGAAACATCATAAAATGTTAATTCGTATGAACTAATCTCTTAATGGCAGGAAGTACGCTGTATTACTTATATTCTGGGCTCCACATTACAAAAATTATCCAATTATAGGAAATGATTTTAAGGAATCACTTTTTCAAGTTTTTTTTTCATCATAGTAGCATTTGTTTTGCCATCTGCTAGCACATGTTAGCACAAAAGTGTGCACAGGTACCGTCAGTGTTAGAATGCTGTGTTGGGGGGAAAACTTTAAATTGAGCACATTCTAATAATCAACATAATCTATATTAATTTACAAACCCCTCCAATTCAGTTAGATAGGATGCAGTTGTTTCAGAGAAGGAATTTCAGAATCACTGAGACAGAGCTTAAACTTTAACTAATTGAAACACATTGTACTTTATTAAAAAGTAAAGATTTTAGTGCCTGGTTTTAATGTCATATATCACATCTAGTATGGATTTTATTCTGTTTTAGTTCAGTTCATCAGGCACTTGATGGCTGCCTGGTATATGGAAGGTGCCCTGTCCAAGTCTGTGTCTGGAAGGACCTTAGGATCTGAGGGAAAATCCTGGTCCAGTAGAGGACACACACATTGCCAGTTACGAGAAACAGCAAACTATGTGGTAACGACTCTAATGGAGTTAGCAAGGGCTTAGCAACCCCGGTCAGGAGAGGTTGGTTCGGATTCAGAACAGGGAAGATCTAGGAGAGCTTTCTCGAGGAACTGGCACGTGAGCTGGAACTTGAAGGGCCAGTGGAGATGCGATCAATGAGAGAATGAAACTGTGTGAGTGAAGACTTAGAAAGTGGACATGCAGGAAGTCGAGGAAGTGGAGGTAACCTGGAATATGGAATAATTACAGAATGTAGCCGGGCATGCAATTAGAAGGATAGTAAAGAGCCACATTTTGCAGTCTTTATAATACATAACTCATGAGTTTGGCTTTGATTCTGTGCACACTAGGGAGCCATAGAGGGTTGCTGAGTAGGGCAGTGGCGTGATCAGATCAGTTTGGGAGTAAGTCAGAAAATAGGTTGAAGGTGAAGAGGAAATTACAGACCATTATTGAATGATAAAAATACCTTATTTTCAATAGAAACCCCAATAGGTAGCTTTCTTGTGATTAGAAGCTTTTGAAGTTAATGTATTTAAATTGCAATGACCAAGCAAAAGCTTATAAAAAAATAACACTGATAAAGCACAAACTTTTTTTTTCCTTGCAAAAATAACATCCTAGATTTTTTCCTTTAGTGTTTCTCAGCCAAGGGAAAAAAACACCCAGATTTTCATTTTAGAAACAGGACCAAGAAATGTGTTTATCAGAAGATGAAAACAAACCAAGATGAAGCAGGACTGTTACATAAGACTGGGGGCCTTGGTTAGGACTGAACCCAGTTACCTGGGTTTACAGTTCAGCTCTGCCATTTCCAAGTGGCTGTGTAACTCCAGGCATTTTACTTAACCATTCTGTGCCTCAGTTCTTTCATCTGTAAAATGGGGGTTACAATTGTACTCAACTTGGGGTTGTTCATGAGGATTAAATGAATCAATACATGTGAAGTGCTTTGAATAGTGCCTGGCACATAGTTAGAGCTCAATAAGTGTTAATTATTATTATTCAGTTGTGGGGCAATAATAATGAACTGCCTATGACACATAACAAAGTGCGTTCACACATCCCCGAGGCCATTTGAGCTCCAGCATCACCTTTTAAGTACGATTTTATTATGCTCACAGATTCTGTGAATCCGGAATTTGGACAAGGTACAGTAGGAATTGCTTATCTCTGCCTTGCAATGTCTATGCCAGCAGCAGGAGATGACGTGAATGGGTTTGGAGGATCGATCTGTATCAACTGAGATTACAGATTCACTGCCAAGGTGGCTTCTTTGCTAACCTGGCTGGCACTTGGATAGGATGGCTGGAAGGCTGGGCTCAGCTGGGACTGTTATGTAGCACCTGCATGTGGCTTCTCCATCATGGTGGCCTAGCCTTCGAAGTCTCACAGCAGACACTTCCCTGTTTTCTGTTGTTAGAGTTGTCACAATTCACCCTGACTCAAGGGAAGGAGATAGGAGCCACACCTGTCTGTGGGGAAGCCTATCAAAGAATTGTGGGGAATGTTTTAAAGTCACCATACTGGTATTTTTCCCTGATTCTAGATGAGAAGATTGAGACTAATAGAGGTCCAATGATTTAACAAGGGCTGGTTGAACGGATAATTGAGATGGTTTAAGGCGGGAGGGGTGGTGAAAGTTTGAAGGAGAAAAGGGCTTCTAACCTAACCCTTCTGACTGCAAGTTTTTGATCTTTAATTAGACTATTCATCCTCCTTCAGCTTGACCACTGAACAGCACTGGTTTGAACTTCATGGGTCCACTTACATGCGGATTTTTTTCAATAAGTACAGTTTGCCCTTCGTATCCATGGTTTTTGTATCTGCAGATTCAACCACCTACAGCTCAGAACCAGTATTTTTGCAATCCCAGTACTATTTCAATCCACAGTTGGTTTGAATCCATAGTTTCAAAGGGCTGACTGTAGAGAAGTTAGTTATACACAGATTTTATACACAGATTATACACAGAAGTTATACACAGATTTTCAGCTGCGCAGGGGTCAGTGCCCCTAACCCCTACATTGTCCAGGGTTCAACTGTACTTACTAATATGTGAAAGTTAAAAGAAAAAAATGTAACTGACTTTGTATACAGAGTAATCAAAAGGAGGTTTACAGTTGTGAGTGTGTGAAACACAGAATTAATAAAGCAATTGTAATAATCACAATTCCATCTCTCTTTCCATACAGACAACTGTAACATGACTTTTGCCAACCTTGTGTATTAGGTAACTTTCCAGGAAAGAAACAGAGATGTAAAAATATAAGGTTTGCATTTATATAAGCTTGCACACAGCCTTCGTGTTTTAAGGAGGTCCAGGCATGGGTTCAGTCCTGAGATTAGTGAGAAAGCAACTTCGTATAATTTTCTCCTAGGGAAGGGTCTTTGAAAACATCCCAGATGCTTAACTATGACTTCATTTGTTCTCTAGGAAAATCTCACTTGGCCATTGTGCAGCGGGTGAATAATGAGGGAGAAGGGGACCCCTTCTATGAGGTGATGGGCATTGTTACACTGGAGGACATCATAGAGGAGATCATCAAGTCAGAGATCCTGGATGAAACGGACCTCTATAGTAAGTGCATGGCCTTGGCTATTGTCCAAGGTCATCTTGTTTTCCTCTGCGATGCTCAGAGCTGGCTTAGCTTGATACACAGTGAGAAAGAGGGTCATGCCAAGCCCATGCATTGCCATGTGTCAACCCCCTCATGCCAGGTGGTGGCATGGCCAGGTGCCCTGGCTTGAATTAAGTGAGTCCCTGAGAAAATGCTAGGTCAGTGATTTTCAACCTTCTTCATCTCATGGCACACTCATTACTAAAGTAATTACTAAAATTCTGTAGCACACCAAAAATATATTTTGTTGCTGATCTGACAAAAAAATAGCTATAATTTTGATTCATTTATATCTGACAACTATTGTTGTGTTGGCTCTTGTCACTTTTCTATTTAGCAGTCTAAGGGGAAAGAAGTCAGTGCCTCTGACTAAATAGTGAAGTATTGCATGTTTTAAAAATTCTTGGGGCACACCGCTTGAAAATCACTATGCTAGCTATGATATTTTGCCATATGTAATGCTCACTCTTTTGCCCAAATTTTTGAGGGAAAAATAAGGATATGCATTGTATGTGGGTATAATTATTACATACCATGGATAGAATAGTGGATATTATCCTGTGTATAATGTGCACAAAACCACAGGTGCACATTATAGACGGGAGTGCATTATACCAGGCAAAATATGGTAAATGTTTATCAGGAGGGAACCTCCAGGAACCAAGACTATGACAAGGAGACCTCCTGGCCTTTGACTGAAAAAAGAACTAAAGGAAACACAGTACACCTTGGATGGCTGCTCTGCCCTTGTTTCTGTCCCCGTGTTGTTCCTGTTTTGTCTCTGTCCACCTCTGCAGACCCCAGCATGCCCTAGGGTTCCACGGGACAACCTGCTCACACCAAAACACCCCATGCAGTGCAGACTGTCCTGAGATTGTGCACCGCCACCTAAGCCAAACCTTGAACATCCCTTCTTATACACTGCTCTTCTCCCTTATGCTTCTTCAGCCCCAACACCTGGTTTCCCCTCTCCTCCCTTCCCACCCCTGGTTCCTGTCCCTGCTTCTGTCCCTTCTCCCTTCTTTCTGGTCTCCTCTCTCTCTTACCCACTACTCCTCAGGAACAGTACGGACTCCTCCATGAAGATAATGGGTGCTTTTAGTTACTGAGCCTTATCAAAGCTTTGGTTGCAAATGTTACAGACAATAGACAGTGCTTTGTCTGTAGGACGGGAGTGTTATCTAAATCCCTGGGAGTCCTGCCCTGGCTGGTGTAGCTCAATGGATTGAATGCGGGCTGCAAACCACAGGGTAACCTGTATGATTCCTAGTCAGGACCTATGCCTGGGTTGCAGGCCAGGTCCCCGGGTGGGAGCCATGTGAGTCAACCACACATTGATGTTTTCTATCTCTCTTTCTCCCTCTCTTCTTCTCTCTCTAAAAATAAATAAATAGAATCCTAAATAAATAAATAAATACAGGGAGTCCTTAGGACCAGGAAACTTCCTCTGAATTTTACCTCATGGTCCAGCAATCCTTCTCCCCACAGGTAACCCATCCCAGACCCCTATCCTTAGTTTGTAGAAGCAGCCATTCAAAAACTAGCTCCCAGTAGGAAAAGCTTTGATACTTTAAGGCAGTGAGCAGAAAGAATGCTTCCCCTTTGGACTAAGAAGAACTGTAACCTAAAAGATGGCCCAGTCTTGACAGAACATACCAGGTGTGTCACAGTGTCTGCTGTTGCTATGATGCCAGGCCTGTCTTCCTCAAAAAGAGATTGACCTTGTCCTCCCCCATTCCCTTCTCCCTTCTCCACCTCTGCCCCTCACTCGATTGAGAATCGCAAGTGTCTCCATAGTTATATTAGTGAAGACATTCACACTAAAGTGTTAGTGGCTGATAGTAGGGATAGGAGTATAAATGAGTAACCTCCTTGTAAGGCATTTGTTTTAGCAACCTTAGTTTTCTAAATACTATTCAAATAAAAGGAATGAAGAAGGAGGTCAGAGAAATGATTCTCTGTGATGAAATGTTTAGTGGCATCCTGATGGAGGAGGGAGAGGACTGATTAGGCAAAAATATCGTGCAAATCAGAAGGTTGCTCACTAATGAGAGGAAAAGAACTGGCCTAGCCCTTGGCCAGGTAGCTCAGTTGTTTGAGGCATCATCCCATACAACAAAAGGTTGTGGGTTCAATCCCCAGTCAGGGCGTGTATGGGAGGCAGCCAATCAATGTTTCTGTCTCACATCAATGTTTCTTGCTCTCTCTCTCTCTCTCTGTCTTTTCCTATCTCTCCCCCTCCCCCCAACTTCCTCTCTACAATCAATAAACATATCCTCAGGAGATTTTTTTAAAAGACTGCCCTACACAAATACTTGCTACTCTCTTGCTGAGCAATTGATTCTCTTTCTAAAAGAGAAGGTTAGGATTTTCCTGCCTTTGTAAATAAGCTTCTGGCACGCTTCCTAAGAGCTCTGAGAAGTCCAAGGAGCCAAGAGTACAGTGTTGCTTCTCACTTGACCCTGACCCACAGGAAAGCTAGGTCTGGATCTCGCCACTGTTGCAACCTGGGAAAAAGGAGTGTTAAAGCAGGACCCAGAGTCCAAGACAGAGAGCAGCACAGTGGAAGGGCATGTCTCCTTCTAAAAGGAGACCCAGCCGATGTGGCTGAGATGAACACCACAAGGAAGGGGAGAGTCCAGGACAGCCAGATTCTGAGCCCTGGTTCCCTGTTTCTGGGCTTCATTCCCTTTACTCTCCATGGGGTCCGCTCAGCTGCACTGAAGGTTCCCCGCAGTCCTGCTTTCCTCTAGGACAAGCTTGGAGAAAACCTGAACTTCTTTTCCTCTTCCCCTTAGCACAGATGAGACTAACTGGAAGTTTCCAAATTTTACTCAAAACTAAGAGAAAGCAAAAGACAAATGACTAAATAAAGCATTTTGTTTCTCCCTCGAAAGTATGTTTTAAATAAAACTTCAAAAAAAAACAGAAGAGAGAAAAGAATTGGATACAGCAAATTTCTTAAACAATGACCACAGGCTCTCCGAAGTTCCTCCAGGTCCTGCCCAGAGAACATGCCTCTGTAGGTTATAGGGCTGTTCCCATTTCCTCTCCTTTCTTCTTCCCTTTATTTCCCTCAATTCTGTCCCCTTGGAGGTGAGGGGCCAAGGTTAAACCAGGAGAATTGTGAATGGGAAGAGGAGGTGACCACCCACCTCCCTTGGGTGGCATGCTTGAGTTCTGCTCAGAGCGTGGTCAGAATCAGCAGGAAGTGACCAGGTGAGTCCAGCTCTCGGGACAGAAACAGGCGGAGGCAGGACCCCCTTGGCAGTGCCAAACCCTTTGGTGCTGAGAACGCAAGTCCCTGAGGTTTGAATGCCTTTTTGTGAGTACTTCACAGATCATTTCTGGTTGGAGGCTCACAATATCAATAACTGCATGAGATGGACAGAAGAGTTATAAATTATTAACCTTTTTATATAGGTTAAAAGACACGAACATTCTGATGCTTAGAGAGTAGCACAGCTTGTAAATAGGGGAGCCCGCTCCAGAACCCTGACCTTGGGAGTCACCGGCCAGCCTCTCCCCCTTTCCACCACACACCACCTAAGTGTAAATAACACTGAGCAGATTACAGCACCTTCTACCTTCTGTCCCTTATCAACCTCCTTCCGCTCCCTGTGAGGTATTGTAATGTCAGCTACAGTTGACACTTTGCAGAAATTCAGGTGGTCTCAGAGGATCTGGCTGCCTTATATAACTCTGGGAAAGCCTCCAGAAACCAACAGTGATTCTGAGATAGTTGCAATCTGTCCCCTGTGATCCGCAGCCGACAATCGGAAAAAGCAGAGGGTGCCACACCGGGAGAGGAAACGGCATGACTTCTCTTTGTTTAAGCTTTCCGACTCGGAGATGAGGGTGAAGATCTCCCCACAGCTTCTGCTGGCCACGCACCGCTTCATGGCCACAGGTATGACTGCCCACCCATGTCTCTGCCCCGGGCAGGTAAGCCGACTCTGAAGGCACCAGTCATTTGTAATACTTTGTGACCGAATTCCAGTGTGAGACTGAGAACCACTGTTCCAGGAGAGGCGATTGCCTTAGGCAGGGTGACAGGGTGCCACATACTGTCAGTTCCAGCCTGGCCTGGTCTTCTAGGGAGGGAGGGAGTATAATTCGACTCTGCCTGTCTCTCGAGGAAAAAGCTCAAGAAACCGCTGCTGCCCTTTTTCCTTCCTCCACTCACTTGCTAGTGGGAGACAGAGGCCGGCCCCCATCCCCTCAGAGTTGGGGTGCCCAGAGGATTTGCGGGGGAGGAAAAGGCAGTGGCCTACACATCAAGGCCCTGGAGTCCAGTACCCTCCAGAGGCTGTATAGGCCTGTGAGATACGACTTCTAAAATAGAGAGGTGGACTGTGAATCTTGGGCTCTGTAGAAAAAAACAAAGTGAGAGAACCAAAAACCAAACTTGTGAACAAGGTAAAGTTTGTCCTTGAGCCCTCTGACCTTCTCACCCATGCCTAAATTAATATGCTGACCTACAAGGATCACACCCATTACGAAGTTCAGTACTTAATTAATCCAGTGTATGCTTATTGAGTATGTAATGGGTACTAGTACTGTTCCAGGTGTGAAAAAGTAGAGAAGTTTATGTTGCAGTTCTTTAGAGTTTTCAACATGTCTGGTTCTGAATACAGATTTTTTTAGCTACTTACTGATTTGCTAGAGCAAAGCAGCTATATCTTTTAATACAATAATATTATAATTGATGTAATATAATATCTGTTAATATATAAATTTGATGCAAGGATGCTCCACACTATTGAGCATACATCACTTAAATAATTAATATTTCTGCTAACTTGAAATTTCATTTCATTCAGGTGTACACCTGTGAAACCATCACCACAATCTGTGCTATAAATATATCCATCACCTCCAAAAGCTTCCTCCTGCCCTCTTTATTTATTATTATTTTTGTGTGTTAACAGAGGATCTCCCCTCTGAGCAAATTTTTAAGTATACAGCACAGTATCGTTCACCGCAGGCACCCTGCTGTGCAGGAGAGCTCTAGGGCCATGCATCTGGCAACGCTGAAGTGTTGTATCCTTTGACTCACTGCTCCGCTGGTCCCCCCCACCCCAGTACCCAGCAGCCACCCTTCTACCCTCTGCTTCTTTGAGCGCGATTATTTTAGATTCATCATGTAAGCGGTATCACACAATATCTGTCCTTCTGTGTCTGGCCTATTTCACTTAGCACAGTGTCCTCCAGGTTCATCCATGTCATCACACTTGGCAAGATTGCCTTCTTAAATCTTGCAACTTTAAAACTAAAATATGCAACTTTAAATAAAATCAAGTAGAAGATTAATTACAAAGAGATCATGTCCAGAATGGTGACCTGTTTTTCCTGAGGTGCCAGTGCAGGGACACTCATCCCCAGGGGGAATGGGGGGTACACACTTGGGTTTACGAACCCCCCACCCCGGGGAGTCACAGGAGGAGCCCTTCCAGCTGGGCCCCTGGAGCATATATGGAGGTCGGCTCCAGACACGTGCCCTGGTTGTGCGCACTCTGACCTTTCCCAGCTGCCAATTCCTCCTGACTCCTACTCTCCTCTAGAAGTGGAGCCCTTTAAGTCTCTGTACCTTTCGGAGAAAATCCTGCTCCGGCTCCTGAAACATCCCAACGTGATCCAGGAGCTGAAGTTTGATGAGAAGAACAAGAAAGCCCCGGAACACTACCTCTACCAGCGCAACCGCCCCGTGGACTATTTTGTGCTGCTTCTCCAGGTGAGTAGGAAAGGTAGAGGCCCTCTGAGGGCAAGACGAGGGCATCACTAGGCTAGAGAGGAGTGGCCTTGCCCCCCCAGTTCCAGATTCCAAGGTTCGGCTGGCTGCCTTGGGAGCAAGGCCAGGTGGGGTGGGTGATTGTCAGTGACCCGCAGAAGGAGCCCAGTATGACTGGTCAGTGTCCTGGCGGGGGAGGGGGTTCCTGATGACAGTCTGACCTCTCAGGGAGGTCTGTGGTGGGGTGCAGCGGGTACCTCTCCAGCAGAGGGATTTTGTGACTGAACTGCCAAAGCCGCCGTCCTACAGAACTCTCAACACCTTCTTGTCTCTGCTTGGACGTGCCCAGAAGTGGAATTGTCCTGCGCCTTCTCCCAGACTTTAGGCACTTATTTCAAGTTGTTCCCTCTGTCTCTCTGAAATCTCGTCTCTGACTTCCACCCACTGGTCCTTGCTCTCCTCCCTGGAGGTGCACAGAACACATCCATTCTCTCTGAAATACCTCAGCCCTTGCAGCTCCTTGACTCCCCTCCTCAAGAGAACCAGGAAGGAAGTTAATAACTGAGAGAAAGAGGTGCAGCAGCTTCCCAGCACTCCCACAAGTGCAGCCACTTTCTGCCCTGCATGCCCGGGTAGGCCTGGAAGTAGATAGCAGGCCTGGTTCCCGCACTGGGCACTGCTGGCTCCACCGTCATCTCCATCACCGTTCTGCCTCTTCCCAGTAGAACCTTGTGAACCCTAAATACAGTGATTGTCTTAAAATCTTAAACTCACAGTAACTTACAAGTGGCCTCTGTTTTATCACTGTCCACCTGCGGACAGTCTGCTCTGACACGGTAGTGTGCCTCACGCCCATCCTTCCAAATAGCTTCAAAGTGACCTCCCTTGTCCAAAAATGGAGTCACATTCTTCACTGTTGGAAATCAAGAAGTGTTCTGTCGCAGTTTTTGAATAACATAATGAACCTCTACATGCTACTGCCTTATGCTTAATATAAAACTTAACCACTTTCAAATCAAAGTTGGAAGAAGCAAAATGTAGCGGCAAGAATGTAAATCCAGAAATTAGAAAGATCTGGCTTTAAAATTCCAATATTGCCACTTCCTAACTAATCTTGACCAAGCTGGGTAACCTCTCTGAGACTCCAAACTGATTCATCCGTAAACTGAGAGCGAAAGCAGCATGGGCCTCATAGGTTTTTATGTGCCGTGCACGGAATGCAGTGTCAGGCCCATAGACACACTATATGCTGCACGTAAGCCGTCCTTGGTGGTGACGAATTTAAACAAGCTTCACAAAGAGTCAGATTTTATCTCAACCAGATTTAGGGATGGTCTAAATGTCAGCCAGACCAGTGAGATAGTTCACAGGGCCCGGGGCCGGCTGGTGCCTGGGCCTGCATCGTGGAAGGGCCATTCCATTATGCAGGGAGAGCTTGCTTGGGGTTATTCATGACTGGATGCAGCTTTATGAACTGAGCAATTAATTTACTGCAAAGGGCTACTGAAGTTACAGATACTGTTTCCAAAATGTAAATCTGGACAGAACTCACATTTTCCTCTGATAAGCTCTTAAGTCCAGTTGTCACCCAGACAGAAGTTTAGAGTTGTTGTTAATAATAGAACTGGAAGTGTGTGCACACACCGTTAGTGCGCTTCCTTCTTTCTCCAGGGTAAAGTGGAGGTGGAAGTCGGTAAGGAAGGCCTGCGCTTCGAGAATGGAGCCTTCACCTACTATGGTGTCCCAGCCATCATGACCACTTCTAGCTCAGGTATTCCCGTTCCCAAGCCACAGCTCGCTGGGGAAGCAATGGGCTACTATAGAAAAAAGCCGTTGGGTTCAGTCAAGTCTTGACTCCTGTTAGGGACCATGGACAAGCCCTTAACTTCCTGGGCTTTCAGTGTCCTCCGGCGTAAAATGGAAATTAGACTCAATTTTTATTCAGAGAGTTTGTGAAAATACATGGTAGCTGATAATGTTACCAAGTGTTGGGGATGAATAGTTGTATTTTTTAGTATGAAAAAACAATTTTATTTTTCTTCTTACACTTCTGTTACACTCTCTGGGTTTTGGGTTTTTGTTTTTTTAATCAATTTTAGAGATAGAGAGGAAGGGGGAGAGAGGAAAATATCAGTTTGTTGTTCCACTTATTTATGCATTCACTGGTTGATTTTTGTATGTGCCCTGACTGGGAATCAAACCTGGGTCATGGGCATATCAGGACAACACTGCAACCAACTGAGCTACCTGGCCAGGGCCTAAATTGTCTGGTTTGGTTTTTTCTTTTCCTGGAGTTCATTGGTGCTGGGGGTGGGGTGGAAGAGGAAGAATTCCTATAATGAGGTGTATTTTCTGAATTGCCTCTGAAACACACTGCATCCTTCTGTCCTTAGATAACGATGTGCGGAAGGTGGGGAGTCTGGCTGGATCGTCTGTCTTTCGTATGTATCTTTCACACCCCTCTCTCGTCCTCCCCATCCTAGCCCCGCCTCAGCCCTCGCTGGGGACCTGGACCCAGCACTCTGAGCCTGGGCTGGGGCTAACACTAGTGCTGGCAGCCTCTCTGTAATGCCCTGCCAAGAACACTGCTTCCTGCCAGGTACCCACAGGCCACAGGGGCTTAGTTTCTGTGTCTGGAATGTTTTCTGCCACTTCTCTGCTCGCGTACAAGTGAGAGTGGCAGGGAGGGAGGTTGTGAGGGGAGGCGCCATTTATTGTCACCTGCCAGGGAACGCAGGCGATTTGTGTGCTCTGGTGAAGGCTGAGCCTTTCTTTCTCTGCTGTGATAATTCACCCTCTGGCCTTTACTTGAAAACCTAATATGCTGTTACTGTTTCAGTGAGGCTAGTAGGAAGTGACTTCGAGATCTTGGGATCTCCAAGTGGAAGCCCCAGGCTGGTGCAATATGTTGCTTATCTGCTCCTCTCCCCTCCTCTGCCACATCTCAGCTGGCGGAGCGGTGTCTGCCAGCTGGCCGTGCATGCTGCTGGTGGGGCTGGCGCGGGGCTGCTGGCGGGTTTGCTCTGCCCCTTCTGCACTTTACCTACTTGCTGTTTCCTGCATCCAATTATTGCACTTGGGTTTAGAAGGCATGGCATTCATTGTGATGTAAGTGTGATCCAGGAAGAATTATTTCTGTAGAATTTTTTTTGACTCACTGGTCTGACATTTGCATTGCTTTCAGCTATTATTGTTTGCAGTGGCTATTTTAATGCCAGATGGGGTGTTTTCTCTTATCAGAAAAAGATTTACATAGCATTTTGTATTGGACTTCTCAGAAGGTCCCACCTTGATCAATCCCTGGCACATGAGAGATAGGTACTGTTTAACATGGAGAAGCTAAGAAGTGACTTGCTCCAAAGCACCCAGCGAGTTGGGTGCATTTCCATAGATGCATTCTGCTGTTCTGACTCGCACACCCAGCACAGTGAAGTACAGACTTGAGATCCCTCATGCTCCAGAATGCCATCTCTGTGTGGGACTATTGGAACAATTTATAGTGTAATTTTACGTCCTATCCCAGCATAGGGCTGAAATGAAATTGGAGTAGCTGCCCACACCCAAGGGGTGGCCTAGCATGAGTTGAAGGAGATCTGAAAAATAAAAACCCTGGTATTGATACATTACTATACATACATAAACCAACAAATCTCCAGAAAGGCTGATGGAGGAAGCATCAGTACGCAGAACGAGAACTCCGGATGGGTGAGGGGTGTGCTGCAGGACCAGGCAAACCTTGGTTCTCCAGAGGAGATTTCCGTTCGTCACAGGGGTCAAGGTAGAGTAACTTCCGAGATTCTGAATCTTACCTCGGTATGTTGGCCCTGTTCTGGCTTTTCCAGAAGACCGAAAGAGGTGGGAACTCTGGGGGAAAAGGGTTTCATAAGGCTCCCAGCTCACCTAATTCAGATGACCTTCTTTTAAAAGAAAATATTTTAAAAGTAGTAGGAAGATGTGATCTGGTTTCCTCCTTTCCTTCCTGTCTCTAGTGTTTTCTATCAAAATCCTTCCATTGTATCAGTGAAACAAGAGTAAACTTGTAACACTTATCTTCAAAACTGGTTAACCAAAAGGAAGCATTACACTCTCTCCACCCCCAACCCCCGCCACTTCTGGGCATATTTAGAAATCTTCAGGAGGAAAAAAATCAAATTAGTCTGTAGGGGTATAGAGACATTTACCATCCTCCCCCCAAGCCCTTCCCACTTAGTGGAGTGAAGTGTGAAACAACTACAAAGAATGCCACACACTCCTGTTGTCCCTGGTGAACATTAAGACCAGGGTCCAGCCAGCCAGCATCTTTCACTGGCCAAGAACCTTGGCCTTAGCCACAGGCAGTAAACTCTTAGAGTCTCACTCTAGCAAACTGCCCTTGTCCTCGAAGCCAGCCTGCTGTTCTATCAGCCTTTGAGGGTGATAAATGGTCTGATGAGTTTGCCAGAATACTAGCCCTGTGACCAATGCTTCAGAGTTGAACTTGAGGTTACAGGTAAGTCACTCTGACTTTCCTGTGTGGAGCAAAGAGAACACAGCCAGCACTGTCTCCTTTATCTGGGTTCTGATTGCCAGGGAATTGGGAGGACCGTAGTGAGCCTGGCACTGGAGGAACTGGGCCTGACCTCACAGTAACCAGAAAAGCAGCCCACAGGGCTGAGCAGGTGGAGAGAACAAGCTCCTATTGCTTGGCAGGGTATACATTTAATTTGCAGCCCAGAAGTGCCAAGATTCTTCTTAAGACTATGGGGTTTCTTATTCCAGTGTATCTCACAACATGAAGGGCCTGGCCTGTTCAAGTATTTGATATTTCTGTCAGAGCAAATGATTATCAGGTATAAAGCTCCCGACATACACACTTCCCTGCATGACATGGGTCCTTTCAATAAAGTCGTCTGGTATGGCAAATAAGCCCGCAGAAGCTGCCTACTTCAGTGTGCCATCACCTGCAGACAGGTTTCACTTAGCTCCTTGGAAGGGACTGGGAGTGATCGTATAAGAGAGAGGAAGACAGATTCCCATGCAGAAACACTGCTTGATCAGGGTCAAGATTAGGGGAGGACTGGAGTATTACTATGTCCTCTACCCAGGTCCCAAGAGATGTCCAGTGTCATTTTGGACCCTGTGAGGAAAGAGAGAAGGAAAAGAGAGAAGGAAAAGGGGGCAGGAGAAGAGGTGTCCTGGAGCACTCGTTCTTGCTAAGAAGTGACTACGAGCTAATTCACCAAGTTGATTCACATTAAAGATTGCTGGAAATGCTGCCTGCTCCTGTTTCCCAAGCCTCTAGCAACACGTAATGCCTCCACAGCACTGTGACCACAGAGGGACCCCCTAGGAGTCCCAGGCAGGATACAGCTTCCTCAAGGATGCCCCTAGCAGGGGCATGCACTTTGCTCTCAGCGCTCTGGTTGGGAAGCAGATACATGTGGCAGCCGGGAGAGCCTGGTGGGAATGCAGTGCCAGGCCCCCAGCAGATTTGCCGGCTCAGAAAGAAGGCTGCTTCGGATGCCTGTTCTTGTCCTTGGCAGGTCTGACCGCCTCTAAAATTACTATGCATCTTTTTGGAAGACCTTCAGAAAAGTCTATTTTCTGTGCCTCTTCCTGGAGAGTGACTTTGTAAGAGAGAGCATTTTCCAGGTTTTCAGAGGCACGATTCCCTTTTGCAGATAAATGTGATGCTATGAAGATCCCGGAACAGACTGTCTCACCACACTCTTTGTCTCTCTCCTTTTGTGTTTATCTTCCCCTTCGCAACTCACAAATCCTTGGCCCCTGACTCTTTAGTGCCCGTCTCTGTGTCTCATACCTTCGCCTTCAGCAGAGGGGACTCTCTGGCAGGCTCCCCAGGTAAACATGCATGGGTGTCTTGGGTCCCCATAGATCCAGTGGGGTTTGCCAGAGGCCTTTAGTCTCTCACTCTCCTGCATAAGAACAGTCTGTCCCAGAAGGCATGCCCTCGCCTAAGGGCCTAAGGCATAGCACAAAGCACAGGTGACACTCATTTGCACGTAGGGCCCAGGCATTGCTGGTTCAGTGTTGTCGTTTGTGAATTTAGCTCTCAGCCCCGGGTCAGTGTATGGAAATAGAGAATAAAGGGGTGCGAGGTGGTGTGAGCTCTTCCTCATCACTTGTCTGACTCTAGAATGGAGGGAAGGGGTATTCGGCAGGAGAAAAATAGGAAGAAACAATGGAGTATTAATGCTTTATTCCTATTTTTCTCCACCTTTCTTTCTGTGTGGTCTCTGCCTTTAGCTAACCACTAACCCATCCTCATTATCTCCCAGTAATATCACCATATGGTGACCATATTCCCTCTGGCTCTGTTCACACAAAGGATGCTCCATGTAGAATTTCAGAACAACTTTTCATTAGATTTAACCTCTCGTTAATTAAATAGAAGTTACCAGTTTCTTTTTAATTGGGTAAAGCAGCTCCCCATAGAGTTACACAGTAACTCAAGGATTGAGTAGAATGCAATAAATCTTAACAATCAACCAAGTGTTTGTCTTGTTTTCATCTCTAGAGGTTGATCTCTTAGGCTCAGGGGATAAGTAGTGACCAAACCAAGAATTTATTTGTTGAATGGCTTTGGAGTTGGAACACAATTTCCCACACCCTTATGTCTGTCTCCCTTATCCCAGGGCTGCGGTAATGATTCTGAGGCCCCACCATATTCTCAGTCATCAGAAATCCAGTTACATTTTGTTATCTGTAAACAAACCCTCAACATTCAAAAAGGCCATGTGAGACCTCGGACCCCCACGTCTGCAACTTCAGAAGTATTTATGTTGACTTCTACTTCTCCCAAGTCACATTTTCCCATCAGAAACCATCTGGTTCCCATGTTTGTCTGTACAAGTCAACCACATTCTCCAATTTCACCAAATTTTCTCTGTCACTGGATGGTGATTTTCCCCCAAGAAGTAACATCTTTCTCACTTTGCTTTCATGATGACCACAGGACAGTAGGGTCAGTGTGAGATACCGAGCTGGTGCCCTCACCAGCTACTCCTGCATGCTGGCAAAATTAGAAATGACCACATCATGGTCCTGCAAAATCCCTTACACGTGGGGAATCCTGATGAAGGCAGAGTTTCAGCAAAAGGGATGATGCCCATTTCTTAAAGATTTTCAACCAAAAAGATCAAAGCATTAAAAAAAAAAACAATGATAGCATGGGGTTATTTTCCTTTCTGATTAACCCTCAGTTAACCAGACAGCCTAGTTAATTGTAACTTTCCAGTAAAACTAAAGATTAATTCCAGTTCATTGGTGTTGATTACAAACACCTTCGCAGTAACCCAGTGTGAGAGACTAAGGTGACGTATTCCTGCCAGGCAGGCTTCCCATCCAGCTGGCTGGTGCCATGTGCTCCTGAAAGCTCTTTTAACTATCTTGCCATTTTCTTCTCTGTGGGTGGTCAACCTAACAGGAAACAGGTGAGTGACAAAGAGGCGAGAGCAAGGCCAGCATACTCCAGCTCTTGGTTTAAGACTGCAGAGTAGAGCCTGACGAACACAAGGGGAGAAAATGAGAGGCAGGGATGCCTTGCTTCTCCTTCGGCTCTTTCCTCCCTACCTTCTTTTGTCTGGGGTCTATCTATAGCTGACCGCCAAGCCTCCCCAGTGGTTGGGTGACATCCCCAGGACCTATATATGTTATTTCCACTGTCGCTCTTGCTTCTGTTCCATATCAGCAGCAGAAGAAGCCTCACTCATAAGAGTATTGTGGAGAGCAGTCCTGGGCACCTTCTGGCCCATACTTGTAATCCAGGTACATAGTATGTAAATTATGTCTCACCCCCATCTTACACTGGGAAGAATATAAATCCTGGAAATTAATAGGGCCTTAAAGTGTAAAAGGACCCCTGTCATTTTATTTGGTCTACACAACCACCTTAGGAGATGGGCAGGAATTACTGTTGGGAGACAGTAGGTAAGGAAGCAGGCTCTGAGAAACTGAGCCCGTGGGTCAGTGTCACCGGTAGAGTAAGAAGGTGGAGGGACCTTGCTGCACGCCTGAAACTAGGCATTTTGTGCCCTCTAGAGGGCTGAGATTTATTTGCATTTTGAAAGCAGTTCTGCTGATGAATATGGTGCTCATGTTGGATTGAGGCCCACGGTTCCTGTGCCAAATGTTGCCACCATTATCCACAGGGAGTTTCCTGCTCTCTGAGCCTCAATTTGAAATAAGGAGAGTAGAGTGGTGTGCGGGTGACCTCCAGCGTGCGGTGTAATCAGCCAGCTTTGCAGGTGCCTTCCGTTAAAAGTGAAACTTCTGATCAACCCACTGAGAGAATCCAGCCCGCTGCAGTTGTTACTCCTTCTCCTCAGATTCATTCCTTCTTTCTTCTCCCAGCAGCGGAGATGATTTCACAATCCCTCTGAATGCACAAAAGCAGAGGCGGGAGAGTTCGGGAGCAAGGGTTCTGTGTTAGTGCTCAGTTGTCTGTCTGTGATGTGCTTTGAGATCAAGGAGGATAGAGTTTTCTCCCAGAATGTATGAGGAGCCCCTAAAAATAATCTTATTACTTTGTGAAATGTGGTCAGTGGAAATATTCCTTTGGGTTGGCTCTTGCGTTGTAAACATTTGGGAACCATTAGAACTCCATGTAACATGAGCAAGTTCATCTGGGCTTCTAACTTGGGCTGATTTGCAGAGTTCACGTTGTAGCTTTGATGGAGAGCTTTTGACATTTGGCTGTCTGATGTTGACTATTAACCCAGAATGATGCATTTTTATAACCCTAGTTTGTACTCTTCTAAGCCTATGTAATTAAACTCCCCCCATGAAGTTCAGAGAACACCGACGGCCTGTGGCACAGTGACCAGGACCAAAGAGAGCCTCTCCCCCCGTCCCTCACTGAATGCTCCAAAAGATGTATTCAGTGGCGCTGTATTCAGTGGCGCAGGCAGCCACAGAACCCCTCTTTCCCCTCAAATCCCCAGACTGAACTGGAGAGTAGGGATTCTTCTGAATTGTGGGTCCTTCTCCTGGGATACAGTTGCGACCACTCTCCTGGTACAGGTGTCAAGAGTGAAGCAAGAGTACCAGAGCTGTACATAGGTCTTCGGGGCCTCTGCCTATTAGTGCAAAGGGTATTCCATATAGCCCCATTGCAGTGGAACATCTTCTTCCATGCCACCCCCAATTACACCCCTGTGTCTCCCTCCCCCAACCTCAGTCACTCTGATTTGTCATCTAGGACACACGTGTCTTGCAGACTGACCAGGCAGAGGCTGAGGGAATGAGGTCTACCCACTTCTCCACAGCACTCGGAGGTGTAGAGTAGAAATCCCTGCCCCCACCACCATCCTGTCTCTCTAGGGCCAGTTTGAGGGCTTGATAAGCAGGAGTTGACAAGGGCCGTGTTGGCTGCTCAGCCTCCCTCCTGTAGAGGGGTCCTATGGTCACGGTCATGCATCGCTGTTTGGTCTGTCCTTCCTTAGACCTCTTTGCACTGCAGCCAGGATTTCCCTCTTCTCTTCACTCCCCAAGCTGTGCCTCTGTGTGCTTAGGAAATGCCAAGGGGAATTATACAACTTGAACTAGTTTGCCATGCTGCTGGGACACTCGTCTGTTACTGATTTCTTCTCCTTTTTTATTAAAAGCATTTCCATGTCCCTCGCTCAGAAACCTCTGCGTGCATGGGCACAATTACCAAAAAGCCAAGTCATCAGCATCCCACCTACTGAGGAATGTCAGGCTCTGGGACATGAAAACACTGATCATGCTTGCACAACACTTGGATGAGCTGGGGACTTTGTTTGTCATGAAACGAGGATTTCTTTTCCTTTTAAAAATTATCTTTATAGACCTGACCTTTGTGAGACAGCTCTATCTTTTGGTGTAGGGAATCCTCTGGGGTTTTACAGATAAACCTTCAATAGCATTGTTGTGTCTCCTCCCAGCACAACAGCGGTGTTGTTTGTGTTTGACATGCAGGTCCCCGTGAGTGACAACAGGGTGACATGTTTGCGCTGGGTGTCAGTGAGGAGGAGCGCTCGGGGGGAACCGGGACGCTGTATGTTGCCTGTGTCCAGTAGGGAATAGAAGTGATTCAGGCAGAACCTTCTATGGATGGAAGTTGTTTAGTAGATAGGACAGGGCTGTATTTCCCTGTCATTTTCCTTGAATGCACCTTGAATTGTGACAGAAGGGACGAGGATAAGGACAGCAGATGTGGGGCATGTGAAGCACATGTCTGGCCAGACAGAGGGTTATCAAGGAGTGATAGTTATTTCTCAGGGTAACTGAAGCCATGGGGCCTGCTTATGCTCCCTCCTCTTCTTTCAAACTGAACTGAGGACCAGACCCAGCAGGTCAAGGTATGGTTTTCCAGATTCCACTCACAGGCCAAAGAAGCCTCTCTCCTGCAGAGCTCCCTGCCTTTGCCCAAGAACTCACCCCAGTGAGGCACCATTGATGGACTTAGCCAGCCACCACCTTAGAACGGCACAAATGGATCTAGCAGAACCAAAAACCATCAGCTTGTTTTCAAGGGACCAGGACCAGAAATTAAATACGATTTTTTTCTGCCCAATACTACTGCCATTTACAATCACCTTGGTGCTTCACTCTGTTCTCTGCACAGTCACTGTCCCTTTCAGTCCTTGGTCACTCTAGGGGAGGGTCCAGCCATCTAAAGCCCAGTAGATAAGTAGACCTGACTCCATGACCCCCCGTTACAAAAGCTCTTACTAGACAGACAAACAGAAAATCTTAATGCTCCCTGTGCCCTCTTCCTCAAGCTACCAGGCCAGCGCCTGCAGCTTCCTGGTACCCTTGACTCTCGCTGCACGTGACCTCACTCCCCAGCTGTGTTTCTGAGGTGTCCTCCTACCCACTGCAAGCTTCTCGGAGATGTGTCAGCTTTCTCAGAAGGACTTTAGGATGCAGAGGAAAGGTTTTCTGATTCCTGGATGATTTGAGAGCTCTGAAACATCTTTAAAAAACAAAATTTAGATTTTCAATTTAAAAAAACTCCTTAGGAGGCTGTTACGTGGTGATTCATTTATTCTACACATTTTTATTGGGCACCTACTCTAGGCCGGGCACCATGCTAGGTACTGGGTGTACAATGGTGACCAGAGAGACAAGGTCAATGCCTTCATGGAATTTAGAATTAAATTGAGTAGCTATAACAAAGAAGTACAACTGTGCAATTAAAACTTGTGAAACTGCTTTGAAGAAATGCACAGAGGGCAGTGATAGAGGAAAACAGGGAACGCATGTTGGGGTGGCCAGACCAGGTCTTCGGAGGACGTGGTGTTTCAGCTGAGACCTAACGGCTGAGAAGTGAGAGTGGTTGGGGGAGGGGGTGAGTGTGGGAGAGTGGGAAGGGGGATCAGAGGCATGGGTAGGGGTGGGGAAGAGGAGAAGAGAGAGCAGGGGAAATGGTATCTACGGTGGGAGATGCTGGCATGATTGAGGACCCCCCAGGCCCCCAGTAGAGCAGAGCCAGCAGGAGCGGGGAAGGGAGTCCCCACCATGCGATCAGAGGGGACAGCAGAGATCAGGTCGTGGCAGGGCGTTGGGGTCACAGCAAAGAGTGTGGGTTTCATTCAGATTCAATAAGAAACTGATTTGTGTTTTTAAAATGTGCTTCCGGCAACTGAGGTGAGAACTGATTATAAATACGATTGCAAGTGGGGAGACGAGACTGTGGGCCAGATGGGAGGGATGAAAACCCTGACCTGAGACAGAGGCAGAGGCAGATGGGCTTATCCTGTCAGTGGTGGAGATGAGAGGACTTGACTTGGGGCTGCGGAGGGGCAGGGGTCAGGGTGGCTCCAGGTCTCCCGCGTGAATGACAGTCTACGAGAATGACGTGTACTGAGAAGGGGAGGATGAAGTGGAATCCTTAATTCGGTAATCTTATCAAAGCAGTGATTCTTACGGTTCTAAAGAAAAAATGATTTACCCTGTTGTTACTTTAATCTTTCTGAAACACAGTTTGCTGGATGACAATAATTGCTTGGCAGTTGAACAGATAATCAGCCCCCAAGGACTCACCCCAAATAGATGCTAATCGGGTATTTTGATTGACGGCAACATTATCTCAAGAGAGAGAGAATTAAATTCCTGAGGTTCTACCCTGAAAGAACAAGAAGCAGAATCTCTGAATTATTGGAGTCCTCATTGGAAACCCTGCACTAAACCTGTGTTATGAGAAGCTGACAGCCTGCTGTTTCTCCTGTTTAAAGAGAAATGCAGAGTAGTGTCACTTGGGAAGCAGAGGGCTGGGAGGGGCTTATTCCCAAATTGAGATAAAGTTAGGGTCATCTTCAAAACTTTGCTTCTGTTGATCCTGGGGAGGGTAATTCACATAGTTTACTTTGAAACCTAGTAACAGGGTCCTAACCAAACTTTCCCAAGAAGTGCTTCTTGGAAAATGGAAGACAAAGTGACTGAATATTTAAGAGGCCTTATTCTCTCCTCCCCACTAGGCATAGAGGGTGCCCTGCCCTAGTCCCACACTTCAGAGGGCCGCACTCCTAAATCCTGGCCCTCTCTGTGGGGTGAGGAGTTTTCTGGGCCACAAGGATATACCCACACAACCTGTGTTTTTCCTTCCAGACTACATTTCAAGATACCAAAATCTCAGAACTCCCCATTCAATAAGGGGGGGCTGGGGCTCGGTTCTCCTCATACAGCCCTGTTTTCTGGCACAAAACTCTAAGGAGTTGGACTTGGCCTTCCAGGTTGTCAAGGACAAGGCTAGAACCTCTTTTAACCGTTCACAGGTGTGGCTTGAACGTGTACCCACAGAGTCTGTGGGCCTCCACGTGCCCCGGGCCCAGCCCATGTGGGGCAGACCCGGGTTACCGTACTACAGCACGTCAGTGCAGGGAGGATTGGTTACCTGGGCTGTGATGGATTTGAGGGCAGATCCCGGCCTTTCTAAAATAAGGTTTGTGAGTGGAGTCCATACAAAATAACGCGCCCTGCTAGAAGGTCTCATGGTCGGAGTCACTAACCACACCTACAGCCTGGGCCTCATCTGCACTGTCAGTGTGAGACACCCACACTGTAGAGAAGTTTTATGAGTTTATTTGAACCAAACTGACGACAGCAAGATCTCACAACGCCCCAGAGAATGACAATTTTGCCTTTGTTATATACATTGGAAATTAAGGAAGGCTGTAAGGGTGATTGCATGAAGAAGGGAGAAATGAAGATGGGGGAAAGCAAGGTACAGGATAGTTAAGATTATGAGCTTCCTTGAGAGCAGTCACACTCCAGAGGGGTCTGACAAAGAGGACCATGCTGACATTTCAAAGGTGTATTAACCTAGATGCGCGAGAGCCATGGACAGGGCTTGCTTGAACCTTGTTGTAAGCCTGGAGTATGACTGCCCAGTGAGAAATTTGGGGTCAGATCACCCTGTGGGGTTACTTTCTGTCACATGTATTAGAGAGCCCCTTTTCATCCACAGCACTTAACCCCAAAACCAGAACCAAATAAGGCAGTGATACCCTCAGCCCGGGTCCTCCCTGGCTGTCTTGGGAGCAGGAAGAACCTGAGCAGAGGGGAGTCATGAGTTCCTGTCCTAGGTGTTTGCCCCCCCGAAGGAATAAACATCAGTGGGGCAGCTGGGCATTTCCCTGGGCTCTGATAGGAGGGGTGATGGCCTGGTTCTACCACCCAGGGTAACCATGCCTTAAAGTCCTGCAGAACCTCAGTAAACAACACTCCCCTCTCTCCCCGCCCCACTCTGTTTCTGGTCCCCTCTCCTTTCTCTACACCCACCTCTCCTCGCCTTTTCTCCCCGCCCCCCTCCCTCATTGTCTGCAGTGAACCGCTCCCCTTCTCGCTGCAGCGGGTTGAACCGCTCAGAGTCTCCCAACCGAGAGCGCAGCGACTTCGGAGGGAGCAACACCCAGCTGTGCAGTAGCAACAACAACCTCTACACTCCTGACTACTCAGTTCACATCCTTAGCGACGTGCAGTTTGTGAAGGTAACTCCCCACGTGGACCGTCCCTCGATCCTGCTGGCAGAGTTGGCTGGGGAAGAGGGACAGGATGTGCATCCCATTCCTCCACGATCCAGGATAATGTGATGATGAGGTTAAACCTCAGAAAGCCAGGCCCACGATTCTTCTCCTGGCTTCACTTCCACCCCTGCAGCCCTCTCGTTGCAGACCTTCCCCAGAAGCCGAGGCAGGATGAAATGGGAGATGGAAATTCTGCTGTGCTAACTCTTACTGGTTTGTAGTACTGGCCACATGATTTGTAGGGAGAGAAATGCAAAGTCACAGGAGGAGTTAGTGGTTCGAATATTTACTGAATACCTGCTGTGTGCGCCACCCTGCCCAGGCACTGGTGAGTTACTGGGGCGAACAAGGCAGCAGGCTCCCGCCTTTCTGCACCTTCCATGCCAATAAGTCATCACAGATAAAGCCTAGGTAATTGCAGGTAGTGATAACAGCTATGAAGGAAGTAAACAGGGTGGTGGGATGAACAGTGAGGCTGCTTTAGAAATGGTCATCAGAGCTGGTGAGAAAGGGACATTTTTGCTGAGACCTGAAGTGGGAGGTTGGGAGAATGTTCAAGACAGAAACGACAGACAGGAAGAGCTTGGTGGCCCTGGGGTCTGGGCGCAAAGGCAGTGGCTGGTGTGAGACGAGACCGGAGCGTCAGCAGCAAAGTCCCCTGGCATCTTTTTGGCCAGAGTAAGGCATTTGGATTCTGTTTGAAGTGGAAGTTTTTGTTAGGTTTGTTTCTCAGGTCTTTCTATTTGTCTTAGTCTATTTGGGCCGCTACAAATTACCGTAGACTGGGTGGCTTGAACAGCAAACACTTCTCACAGTTCTGACGGGCTTGAAGTCCAAGTTCTAGGTACCAGCAGAGCTGGTGTCTGGTGAGAGCCTCTTCCTGTTTTGCAAATGGAGAACTCTGGAATGAGTGGTTCGATAGAAGGGAATTTGACTGTTCAAGCCCTTGTTTTAACACAGGGCTTTATGTTGGTGTTATTTTTCTCTTGTTTTGTTTTTTTAATGTAAGTTAAGGTGGTGCCACCAGGGGTGTCCAACCTTTTGGTGTCTCTGGGCCACACTGGAAGAAGAAGAGTTATCTTGGGCCACACATTAGATACATTGAGACACATAATCACACAAAAATCTCAAAATATTTTAAATAAATTCGCTTAATTTTGTGTTGGGCCACATTCACAGCCATCCTGGGAATTGTGTGGCCCAGGGGCCGCAGGCTGGGCACCCCTGCCTTAAACTAAAGTTAAAAATGCCCTCCTCCTGACTGAATGGACATCTGAGGACCATTATGTAGGCTGCTCTCTTACTGACCTCTCCCACCCACCCCCCTTCTTTTTTTATAACAAGAAGAGAGTTTTTGAGGAAGCTTTAGGGAAGTCTATACAAAAAGGGTGTTTTCACTGGCTGAAGCCCCTGTGACTGGCTGAGTGAAGTTCCAGAACTGTTTATTAAGTCCAGGAGTAAACTGACTTCACAATAAGTTACAAAATGAGGTAGAAAGGTGTACCTTGTGATTATGTGGGAAAGATATGTCAGCTGTGATTAGCACCAGTTAATAAGTTGCAAAGGCACCAAAGAGTCCTTATGCCTTTTTAAAAAATATGTTCTGTAAATATCATTATTATACTAAGAATATTTGGCATAATCTGGCTGTGTCACTGTGACCGAGATGCCTCATCACCATCTGGTGGCAGAATCCCTAAATTGCAGGATCGTGTTTTCAGGGACGCACGTCATGAAATGATAGCAGACATCACGATGTTAAAGGTGAATTTCTGGGTATGTTGGCTACTAAGTCAGCATATGCCTAAGTAATACCAGGTGCTTTGCTGGGCTTATCAAGCGTCACTTAGGAGATTTTCCTGTCCTTTAAGCCAGGAGAACCCGCAAGACTCCGAAGAAAGCTTCACCTTCAGAAAACCTGTGAGCACATTTAAAACACTAGGTTTTGATAATGACCTTGGTTCGGCTTTTTGTCAGTCCTCCAGATTCTTATGTAGCCCAAAACGACAAAGTAGCTATTGGGGCATTTTCTCCTGGAGGACTGTGAAAGGCCACCTAAGTGGACGGGAGAAAGACAGGCTAATGTACGCAGGTGCATTTGCAGCATACAGAGCAAGAAAGAATGAAGACCCTTTAAACTAAAGTATCCAGATTACAGGGGGCCATCATTAGACTCTGGAGTTTCCCCTTTGAGAGCTTGGAGTTGCACATTCTCTGTTCACCCTGGCTCCAAAGAGTGAATAGCGTCCCCCGGGCAAAATCCATACCACAGGAGCTGGTGCGCTGGCTACGAGCTGAAGGCCTGCCTCTCCCAAACCTTAGGCAAGTTCCTCAAACTCCTGGACCCCATTTCCTTACTCGTAATATGGGGAATACAAGACCTTGACTGCCCACCCCATACAGTCATGACCAGCAGAGGCGATTACATGCGCCTGTGTGCTCTGTAAGCCATAATGCACTGTGTGAATGGAAGGTCCCATCCTCATCTACCAACCTCTACCTGCAAAAACAAGCCCTTCTGGGTCACACGAGCATGAGAGCTTTCACCGGCGTCTGAAAACCTAATTTCTAGTTCCATCTCTTTAGGGTATTTATAGTACTTCCAGTAAGATAGTACATGAATTCCAAAAATAAATAAACAGTCCAATTGTGTTTTAAGTTAAAAATTGAAAAGAGGTTGTAAACCAAGTTGGTGAAAAAGCTATCAGGAATGAGTTTGCTACTAAAAGGAAATAGTAAATTTATCTTTGAGCTTCCTGGTCAAAAAACGGGAGCCCTGGCTGGTGTAGCTCAGTGGGTTGAGCACAGGCCTACGAACCAAAAGACGGGGGGAGGGGGAAACAGTGGATCTTTGGGTTCTCATCCAATATAAGGGAGTGAATAATCACCTAGAGAAAGGAGTTTCTTTCTGACAGTAATTTCTTTAAGAATGTATCAAACGCACCCCTATATTAACTATGGAAGGCATCAAAAAATACATACTGACTTCATCTGTGGTTTTGCCAGAGTTTATGGCAGTTTCCTATTTCAGCCTTTTACGCAAACTGAGAGTCCCATTCTTGCTGAGTCCCCACTGACTGATCCTTGGGAAGAGGGCCCTTGGCAACTAAGCCTTTTAAATGTCTCCCCGGGCAACCGCTCTGCTAACTGAAGCTGCCCTCTATCCTCTGCAGGGTCTCAGGGGAAGAGACCAGGGTCTCAGGGTCTCAGGGTCTCTTAGCTCCTCCAGGTGCAGTTTAAGAGTCCAGAGCCGATAAAAATGACACTGGTAGCAAACAAGCAAAGGGTCCCTTCATTGCCTTCGCTCCCTGGCCTGGTAGAGCTTGGGTGAGACCCCCAGTTCATGGGCCCAGGCCAGAGTCCTGGGTTCCAAAGCACCCTGGTGGGGCTGCGTCTGAGCTTGGGCGGGCAGGCCACTCCTGGGGAGGGCTCGGCCTAGCTCCTCCTGAGCTTCTGCCCGCTCTGCCTCTTCCGTCCAGATCACACGGCAGCAGTACCAGAATGCACTCACCGCCTGCCACATGGACAGCTCACCCCAGTCCCCGGACATGGAGGCCTTCGCTGATGGAGACTCCACCAAGGCGCCCACGATCCGGGGCACGCCCCAAAGCCCCAAGGATGATCGTGCTGTCACCCTCCTGAACAACAGGAACAGCCTGCCGTGTAAGTCAGTCGAGCAGATGGGCTGGGCTGCCTTGGGGTGAAGGCAACCCTGCCTTCCTCCTCGAAGCTGTCCAGAGCTACCATCTTGTTCTCACGGAGCCCCAGGCCTTCTCCAAAGCAGAGGGCTGACGCTCGCTGTGCTCCTCAGGCAGCCACTCAGATGGGCTGAGAAGCCCCGGCGAGGTCGTGTACCTGAGGATGGAGGAGATGACCTTCACCCAGGAGGATGTGACAGACTTCGAGGAGCACAGCACACAGCAGCTCTCTCTGTCTCCCACGGTGGTTCCCGCAAGAGCAGGTCAGGGAGGGAAACAGGACTCGGAGGAGCATGGAGGTCATTGCCATCGGGCACTGGGTGAGGGGAGCCTGGGACCCTGGCCCCTGTGTCTTAGGTCCTGGCTCTTTACACCACCAGGGAAAGACACTGTTGTCTGCTAAGCAACTACTATGCATCAGGCCCATCCTAATTCATTCTCCTGGAAAGTCAGTGTGTAGGACAGTTAAGAGTGAGGCTTCCACCTGGGTTCAGAGCCTGGCTCCTTCACTTCGGAGCTATGCAATTTTAAGCAAGTTACTATAACTGAAAGTTCAGTTTCTTTGTCTAAATACGTAAGTTTCTTTACTTAAAAAAAATACAAACCATGGTAACTAGCTCATAAAGTAGCTTTGAGCATAGTCGAGATAACATAGAGAGGGCACATCCCAGCGCTTGGCACCATGCTCTCTAAACATTACACAGCTATTGTCAGAACTGCTTTACAGATCAAGACATGGGAGTCAGCCACCACTCATTGCCAGGGCCCTTCCCTTCCTCTGAGGCCCAGAGACCAGAAGTAACCTTTGGACTTGTCCTGAAGTCTGAAATCATGTCACCTCCATCCAAGACACTGGATGCCTCTGACTTGACATGGTGTTGCTCCAGGCTCCCAGTCTCCCAACAGTCCTGAGATCCCTCTGTTCTTGCCCAAAATATGCTCCCCCAAGCTTTCAGCAGCCTTTGGTACTCACTCCCCAGGTTTGCAGTTACCCCATCTGACCTTTGTTTGAGATCTGCCTTGGGCCATAGTCTGAGACCCCTCAAGTTCAGAGCGATGACCTGAGGAGTGCTCATAGATTTTCAAAGTCAGGGAGACAACGTGTGTCAGATTGTAGCTAATGCAGCAAATCTGGGACATATGTAATCACTGGCCTAGGACCCAAATTTAGAACAACTGATGTTCTTTTTCTCCCACACACACTGAGTTTAGTAGCTAAAATATGTAGCAAGAAATTGTATCAAAGGAATGAGAATGGAAGAGATGGGATAGTCTTCGGAGATTATCTAATCCATCCTCCTCTGTGACACAGAAGGACACTGAGACCTGGAGAAGGGAAATGGTCCGACCGTATACTGCATTAGAGGAGGCTCAGCCCCCTGGCTCAGGTTGCAGTGCAGTGTCCACCACACCACCTTGTCTCCCGGTTTAGGCTCTTCCCACATTGGCAGTAGGAGCCTGGGCCCCTTCCTGGCTGAGATTTCTGCTTCTCAGTGGGTTCAGTGGGAGAAATCCTGACATGCACTTTATTATTGTTGAGCCCTGTGATTTTCCAGGGTCTGTTCAAACAGGAAGGAAACATCCCCACTTGTCCTCATATGTGCTTTTTGTCTGGCAAAGATGCTGAGTAGAGAACATCTTGTTCTCTTCTTTGCTCTGCCAGTGTTTGAATACTTAATTCTGATTCCTGTTCTGTCTCTCCGTTCCTTTTGTGGCACTAAAGTGCCCCTTCGTCCTGGGCATCCCTTCCTTGTTAGGGCCCCTGCTGACTTAACTCTGGTTTTGAACTTTCCTTTCACCTGCTAAGAAACATCAACCAGAATCATTCCACTTAGATCCCTGGATGTGTAGGTTGGAAAAACCTGTGTCCTTTCTTCTAACCTCTCAGCATCAGATAGTGAATGTTGCAATATCATCCTGGATACAGAGACCAGCCCCTGCAGTAGCGACTTTGAGGAAACCGTGGGCAAGAAGCTGCTGAGAACCTTGAGTGAGTAGTTCTTCACCAAGACGAAAGCCACCCACCAGCTGGTTAGTAGAGGAAGCATGTTAGGATCTTACTCATGGAGGGGGAACCATCGGCTCCTTTTGGGAACCCTAACAAGGTTCAGTCACGGAAATCCATCGTAGGGCTTCCACTGGTACCTCACCCTTGATAATTTGGGGATCTGTCCTATTCAAATGATGGTTATCTAAGACAGATCTGCAAACCGTGTCCCCAGGCCCACCCCGATCACCACCACCCCCACCTGTTCTTGTAAATAAAGACTTAATTGGGTCATAGACAGACCCATTCGTCATTTATGGCCACAGTGGCAGAGTTCAGTTATTGCAAAATGGAACATAAGGCCTTTGAAACCTGTCTGGTTTTTGCAGATAGTAAAAAACCAGTATTTACTATCTGGTCCTTTAAAGACATGTGTGTCCAGGAGACTAATTAGAAAGGACAGCAGTATCTACCCAGGAAGGAAGTCGATGGCAGAAGAAAGGTAAAAAAAAATGCTCTTTCTAAAAACAACAGAGCTGGGAACAGAATGCCCTTTCACCCTACCCGCACAATGCAGGCAGAGCTTCAGAGCTAGAGAAGGTAGGTCCCCGGGGTGGTGCCCAGCTCCCCCCCCCCACCACGGCTCATGCATGAGACAGCAAAGGGGGGAGGCCAATCCTTTGTCGGATGCTAGGCAGTCAGTCGGGCTGAGGATGGGAAAGGCATGCTCCCAGGCATTACATGGGCCTTCCTCAGTTCTCTCCAGGAAAGCTCCATGCCATTGGCACTAGCCTGGGGTTGTGGCCTTTTAGAGCCGTCATCTCTGGTGGAAGGTGCATCCTCATCCTTCAGGATGTAAATATGCTGATATGGGCACCAGGCAGCACACAGTGCAGATTCCTTCCTGCCAGACTGTCTCCATTCCTGCTCCTGTTTTGAAGAGAGTACAAATGTCTTCCCAGTCTTACAGATCGATCCTCACAAACTGTGTTTTTCAGGTGGTCGAAAAGGGAAGAGGTCACCTGATGGAGAGAGAGCCTCTGAGGAGAACTCCAATTTAACACCTCTGATCACATGACAGGGGCAGACCTCGTTTGCTGAGTGCGTGAGATTCCGGAGCTTTGGGGGAGAACCCCCCCTCCCATCATCTGCTTCTCCCAAGGCCTCCCACAGGTGACAGAGCACACTGCTTCCCTTACCACCTCTTCACCCCTACACGTCAGTTTGGCAGACTTTCCCTCGTTGCCTCCAGTTTGACTCAGAGGCCTGCTGTGGCCAGAATGGAAGGAGGTGGCTCCCGTGGAACATGTTAGAAATGGTCTTGTTCACAGCACACTTTGGGACTGGAGAAGACATGACCCCAAGCTGACATTGCCCCTCGGGGACCTTTGATGCCCTTTTTGTTCTTTGAGATCCCCTGATGTCATATTTCATTCCTAGCTTAGCTCACAGGTGCCACTGACAGACAGGCACAGAGGAGACTGGAGTAGCAGGTATGCGAGTTAGTTCAGGAAAACTAATGCACCAAGAATTCCTCCAGAACTTGAAGGCAGTGGGATCAGCCATGTTGGCGTGTAAGGTAACAGTACAGAAAACTGTTGGTGGCCGGTTTCCTGTTAGATAAGGGTTCCAGCAGCCCTGGGGAGTATGTCTCGGCTGGAATGGAAAGAATGTAAGGTGGAACCTCAAGTCACTAATCTTCCCAGGGACACATCTGCTTTGGCTTCCCCTCACTAGTTATCAATCCATCAATAAATCTGCTTTGGGAGAGGAGGAACAGGGAGCAGAGACACCCAGTTGGGAGCCAGAGATGGAACTTCAGGTTTTAAAAATAGAAGTAGAATATATATGGAAAAATTCTAAGCTATTGAAGCAAGTTCAGCCATGACAAACCAAAGAGTGCCCAGGTCAGCCAAGAAGGATGCAAGCTCTCATGGGGCTTGAGTGTGCATTACACAGGAACAGTGAAGGGTCTCTCCTCTTTCCATCCATTCCCCCCACCCCTACCCCTTAATACCCCCCAGCGGGTCAGCCATGTGTGCTTTAATCCAAGAACAGATTCGTTCTCTGGTTTTCCTCCTGGATGTGGGGCAGATGCAGTTCAAAGCATAACCATCAGATGGCAGGATGACCACACGTACCTACTTGAGTGAAAAAGTCCTACTCAGGACTCAAAGCCAACCTTAGGGAAAATGTGGACATGAAGCTTGTCTTTGAGACATCTGTGTCCCTTTCTGATCTAACTCCCTGATCCAGGGCTGCCTGTTGAATCTCCAGAACATTCCCTAACTTTTCCTTGGGGTAGACCACCAGGCTCACCTCCCCTTCCTCCATGATCAGGACATTCCCATGTCCTCACCCATTCCATCAATAATCACATGGGTTGAGTAATCATATAATAATTCCTCTGGGTTATTTGCAGCTCAAAAGAAAATGCTTACCCACAGGAACCTTTAACTCAGGGGTTCTTAACTTGGGGTCCATCACCCCAAGGGGTCCATCGTTGGACTTCAGAGGGTCCATGGAATTTTTAACACTAGGAGTTTGATGTATGTGTTCTTATGCGTGTTTTCAGGAGGGCTAAAGCTTTCATAAGTTTCTCAAAGCCCACAAAAGGTTAAAAACCACTATTTTAACTGAAAGTGGAACTTTCAGCCCAGGGTTTCTGCAATGCAGAGTGACGTGAACACTGGCAGTTTGAAACAGATTTTTAGTCATAAGTGGTCTTCGCAAGTGTCCTTGAAATCAGCGGGGAAAGCTGGCACCCACCAAGAAGTGGTCCTCGGAAATCCTTGGCACACCCTAGGCTGTGCACAACCTACACCCCACACAGCCTCGCCCCCCCCTTCCCCGCCGAACCCGAGCAGCTCTTGCAGCCAGGAGCCTGTGGAAGTAGACTGTCCAGCTGGGGATACCTTCTCCAGCGGTGCATTATTGACTTCACATCCCTTGCCTGGCCCTACCTGAGGCTCAGCAGTGCATGACTTCTCGTAGACAGTTCCACAGCTACCAGCCACCTCCAACACCTAATCTCGCCTGGTAGGAACAGACTGTGTCAAGCCCCACCCCCGTGGTGACCGCCCCTCCCCCCACCCCCGTGCTGACCGCCTCAGGCCCAAACCAGCAAACTGTAAATTTCAAGCAAGAAATGTCATCATGCATTCTTGTTGCCCAGATGGTCACTGGCCCCAGGGGGCCTGTCTGGCTAGTCTTCCCTACATTACCACTCAGGCCACTGCTGTTGCATTACCTCCAGCCCTTTGCAAACCCCTAAGGAGCTGCCACCACTCCCTTCCCTGTTCCCCAACTGCACCACCCCACATCTTCTTCAGGTTAAAAATGTTTGAAAAAAGAGAGGATTGTAATTTTAAAATAAAGCATCTATGAAGGCTTCATGAATTGTAAATAATTTTTAAATAAAATGAAAATGCTTTTCCTGAAATGTGACTGTGTGCCTTGCCCCACAATCTCAGAGTTCTGGAGTGGTTTCATTTGAGATGCAGGCTGGATGGAGCTCACAGGTGAGGATCTCACCTGGGGTCCACCTGCCTGAAGAGGCTTGTTTTGAAGACCAGGTGTGAGACTGTGGTTAAGGTTACAGCAAAGCGCTGGTGCTCTGCTTTGGGAAGCCAGACGGGTAAGATTTTGCAGGAGCAAATGCCAGAAATGGAAAGTAAAACCCAAATGAGAAGAAAGCAGAGTGTGAAGGAGGGCAAGAAAGAAGCACTGAGACAATTATTTGTTGAACCCATGTGATGCATGACACACTGGTAGGCACCTTTCAAGTTCAAGGTCTTGGGGGCCAGACCCAGCCAAACCCTTGAGACCACATGCTAGTCACAATGGCTTGCTTCTGCAGACTATTTGGAGAAAAGCCACAGTGGTGTGACTCCAGCAGTTTTCCACCAAAGGCTGGAGAAAGGAACAGGGGAGTGAGCCAGGCCAATTGGTCAGTTTTAAACCAATGCGGCAGGTAGGGAACAGCCAGGCCCGTGAGAAGGTGTGGGAAGGTGCGTTAGGTAACATTTAACACCTTTGTTGTGGAAGAAAGGCTGGAATTCGACACCTGCAGCCAGTCTCAAACCAGCACCCAGGACAATTAGCAGCCTGTGCCAGGTCAATTTAAGATTCTTCCCAGGAGCTTCCATAGAAGCTCTTAACTTCATTAACAGTAAAAAACAAGCATCAGTAACAACTATTTTGCTGAGGGCTTTAGGTGCCAAGTCTTGTGCTGAGTATGCATTCACTCATCTCTCTCAAAAACTACCCTGTGAAGGCCTTAGTCTGTTTTGTTTTCGTTGCAAAGTGGGCTCTGAGCATTTAGGTGACTTGCTCAAGGTCACACAGCCAGGAAGCGGGAGGGCCTGGAGGTGTGCCCTCCTCAAGTGCAGGCAACATTTGTGAAACCATCCTCTCTCTGAAGTGCACAGTACACAGCTGCACGTGGAAGGCCCTGAAAAATCCTGCAGCAGAGAGACCTACCATAACTTAACATGCCCAGTGGTTCCCAAACTTACCAAGAGCACTTTTTTCATGGGAACACACTGACCAAAATGTGTGTAAGAATAGAATGAAGGCCGAACTCCCACTGAGATTAAGGCTTTTTCTTAAGCACTAAAAACATTTTGGCATGTTGGTAGAGGCACTTTGGTTTAAAGATATATTTCTTAACCATTTTTTTATTTAGCTACTCCCCCTCCACAAAGAGAAACTAAATACCAATAAATAAGATTTTGTCCAATAGGACGGAGGGCCACAAAGCATTTTGATAGCATTTTGATAGCTTAGACTTTTTTACCCCCTGCCAGGTAGTATCATCCTTGCTGACAGCTTTAAACCCTGGTTTAAAACTGCTTTGGGAGATGAAGATTGACAGGTGAAATCATTTTACTCCCATTCTGCCTGTCCTCCCTTATTAATGACAAGCATCATTCATAGGAAGGAGAACAAAAACCGACAGAAAGGAAATGGAAGATAACAAGGAGTTAAGTGTGAGGTCAAGTCATCACTTTTTTAAGTGATGCACTTTTTTAAGTCACTTTTTTGCACTTTTTTTGCACTTTTTTTTTTTAAGTGATGCACTTTCAAGTCATCACTTTTTTAACTTTTAAAAATTGTTATTGGGATGACATTGGTTAATAAAACTATATAGGTTTCAGATGTACAATTCTATATTATCTGTATGTTGTATTGTATGTTCACCAAAGTCTCCTTCCATCACCATTTACATTTCATCACTTTAAATCCGTTCTCATCACCAGCCCAGTCACACACTTGCAGTGTTCTCGGAAGTACCCAGCGGGATGGTGGGGGATTTGGAAACCATATCCTGTGTAGGAACACTGAAAAATGGGGGGAGGGAGGAGNAAGTGTGAGGTCAAGTCATCGCTTTTTTAAAAACTTTTAAAATTTTTTATTGGGATGACATTGGTTAATAAAACTATATAGGTTTCAGATGTACAATTCTATATTATCTGTATGTTGTATTGTATGTTCACCAAAGTCTCCTTCCATCACCATTTACATTTCATCACTTTAAATCCGTTCTCATCACCAGCCCAGTCACACACTTGCAGTGTTCTCGGAAGTACCCAGCGGGATGGTGGGGGATTTGGAAACCATATCCTGTGTAGGAACACTGAAAAATGGGGGGAGGGAGGAGCTTCACATAGGCAGAAACTAGGAATACCAACTGCTACTTCAAATATTTAAAAGGTCATTGACTAGAAGTGCCAGTGGACTTAATGTCTGTGGTTCAAAGGAATGGAGGAAGGAGACCAGGGAAGTAGAACAAACAGATCAAATTCTGGACCAAGGTAAACTTCTTTAATTAAGGTGCTCCATCCATAGAAACGGGATGCTTCACCAAGTGTTAAAAGAATTCTCCACCATCACCAGCCCCGTCCCAGCTTGAAAATGTCAGGGACAGCCTGGAAGAGACTATAGCACTTGGGGAGAGAAGCTGTAGTTGACTTTGAAGACCCCAATTATCCCTAAAAACTGTATGATTTTCTAACCACCCAAAGCATCCTAGAAAGGGGCAGATCCTGTTAAAATAACAAGGATTATCGTTCACTATTTTCACACTCAAGACTCCAATTCTACAGAACCATCAGGGGTGAGTCCCTTGGACTCTGGAAAATGTGACCTGTGCTGAAGGGGTTCTAACAGACCAGGAGGTACGGGACTGCATGGACGGGACTGCGACCCAGAATCACCCTGAGGGATGTCAACCCTTCTATGCATTAGGGTTTTAAGTAATACAGGAAGACAGCTGGCCTCTGTAGGACAAGCCAGGTAACTGGCTGGAGCTGTGGAGCGGTGCGTTCACATAAGAGGAGCCTGCTGCAAGCACGTGTTAGTTTTTTCTTTAGCGAAAATACACACATCCTTCTATAGCATTCATTTTAATCCATGCGTTATAATCCATGAGTGGGTCACAAAACCAATTCCACAGGTTCTCAATCAGCACTTTTATTTCTTTAGTGAAATGGTACACAACAGAATAGAATGGACTAGAAAATAACCAGAACATTGCACGCAGAAGGGCAAATACCGGTTTGTGAAACTTTTCAGTTAAATGTGTGCACATGTGTGTGATGTAAATTAATTTATTTCTTACTTCGGCTGCCCTAAAGGACTAAAGCTTGGGGCCATGGGGACACAACCATGCGGAAAAAGCAGGGAGACAGACACTCTGGGGAGTGATGATTTTTAATGACAGACAACACCCACAATCGCACGCGGCTCTTCAGACGACCTGAACTTTGGGACTAGACTTTGTAGAGTCAGGCAACACACAGAAGCACACAAGCGACACAGGCAAGACTCCTGTTTCTAGCGAGGGGGCAAGATATCTACATCTCATGATCAAAATACCGTTTTATTCTTAAATAGAAAGCTTTGTTTGCTCTGGCCTCCAAAAGGGCTCTCATCCCAGGCCCATGTTTCTTTTCAGAGGCTCTCTCCACGTGGGGCCAGTTAGGCAGAGGCCACCCCTCCAGAGCAGACTTTCAGTCCCCCCAAAATCTAATTAATCCATGATATATACAACTAGGTTTGTGCAGGCAGGGAACACTCATGACAGGACCGCTTTGGTGGGGCTGGTTTCCCAGTTGCTTCTTCACTGGATTTTGGTGACTGCTTCATGGATGGAGGTGGCCACGTAATCTATATTTTTGGTGGTTACGCCGCACATGTTGATCCGGCCACTTGGCAGCAGATAGATGTGCTTTTCACTGATCAGATACTCAACCTGCTTGGCTGTTGAAAACCGAAAGAGATATGTAATCACAGTAGGAATGCTTTAAGCCAAGAAGGTTCAGTGATTCCATGACAAATAGTTTTCCTTCTTTCCCCCATAGCATAGAGAAGCAAAACAGAAGGAATTATTTTGTCCAGTTGGTACACAGGGAAATATCCTCAATCAATTCTGGAAACTAGGCTGGCTAGCCAACTTTTTAATCCCCAGAAAGTTTAACATTGCTCCTCCTCAGGGGAATTTTAATCTGGGACTACCTCCCAACCCAATCTTGCACCAGGGTGTCATTCACCAGGACACCCTATCGACTGAAACAACCCTCAGACTTAGGAGCGTAGCACTGAGAGGAAGAACTGGTTACGTCGTGCTTCCTTCACCGTTCTTTCCCTTACCTGTATTTGCTCACCCCTCACCACCTGGCAGCAACCTCCCTTTGACACCCCCCTTTCACAGTCCATTGTACAGGCCTGTGCTTGAAAGGAGCTGGATAAACGCTGTGGGCATGAACCCACGGGCTGAAACACTGCAGGCGCCTCTCCGACCTGGCACTGCTCCGCTCTCTCATTCAAACCCAAGCAGGAGCGCTCTCCCACGCGTCTGCAGAAATTCTCGTGGATAAAGTAGGAAGGGACTGACTGTGCTTCCTTTGTGTCACAACCTCTAGAGCTTTTCTGCTTTATTGCAAAGCCATGAGAGAATTTCAGCTGATTTTTGTCTTATTTGTACCCTTAAGACACCATCACCTTAAGGGAATGGGATAATAATAATTGTCATGGACTGAATGTTTGTATCCCTCCAACATTCATGTTGAAAGCTGAACCCCCAATGTGACAGTATCGGGAGGTGGGGCCTTGGGCAGGCAATTAGTTTGGGATGAGGTCATGAGGGTGGAGCCCGATGATGGGAGTAGGGCCCTTATAAGAGACCGAAGGCAGCGTGCTCTCTTACCATCAGCGTGCTCTCTTATTCTCTTACCATGTGAGAATAAAGCTAGAACACAGCCACCTCCAGGTTAGGAAGAGAACCCCCACCAGATCCTGACTGAGCTGGCACCCTGATCTCAGACTTCCCAGCCTCCAAAACTATGAGAAATAAATTTTTGTTGTTTAAGTCACCTAATCTATATTTTGTTATAGCAGCCCGAGTAAGATGGTAGTAAAATCATAATAATCAGAGGAGCAAACACTACGTGCCACACAGTGTTCTGAGCACTTTATATTTAACTCAGTTCATCTTGATTGTAACCTTCTCATCCCCATTTTACAGATGTTGCAGAGGGGAGTCGAGTGACCTTCCCAAGGTCACACAGCTAGCCAGTGTTGCATCTGGGATTTTAAGGCAGGCAGTGTCACCCTTGATCCTGAGTTCTTAGCCATGACACTTTGCTACCTCCGTGTGGAAGTAGAAAATCTGGACCCTATACTCTGGGCTGCCCATGGGTCCCTCCAAACAAAGGGACCTTCAGAAGTGGCTGGCATGGCTTTGGCTGTGTAAATTAGAGTCATCCAAGAAAATAAAGTCTAACCTCACACAGCAATGCAGCCACAGACAAACCACTATTTGTAAATACTATGCCCCAAAAGCAGATGTGGTTACAGGTCTCTCATCCTGACTCTTAAAATGAAAATGAAACTACTCTACTGTTTCCTGACTTTTAAAACATTACGGTGGAGAAGCCAGTAAGAGTTATGGACTCTTACCCTAGAAAAAGGCCAATATATACATACCCAATTTTTGAAATATCATTTCAGGGGCGCCACAGGTCTCCTAAAGCACACCCGTGGACTGCAGGAGGAAAGCCCCTGTTCTGATGAATAGATGTAATAAAGGAATGTCATACCATGAGAGCTGTAGATGCCAGGGGATGGGCATCTGGGGCTCACTGCACAACTCCTCCAACTTTTCAATACGTTTTAAATTTTCCCTAAAAAGGTATTGGGAGGGGAAAATACCTCCCTATTTTTATAAAGGGTAAATGGTGCCAGATACTAAAAACATAACTTTTGTGTTACAAGCACAGATCTATTCTCACCATTCTTCAATCCATAATATAACTAATTTCCTACTCTGGAGGGTGGGATGACATAGGAGGTATGTGAAGCTGATGTTTTAGGGGGAGATATCCCCATCTTGTGAGCTTTTACAATATTACCATTAAAACCATTTCCATTACACTTAGTATTTTTAAAATTGGAGGAGGACTATTTTACTCATTCAGGTGAACTAACACCCATTCCAGGGCCATGAGGACAACTGTGGCTGACCAAGCTGTCCCTTTACTTTCCTGGGTAGCCTCTCACTTTGCCCCGCAGTACTTCAAGGGGTCTTTAGCACACTATCTCTACTGCCTTTCTTGTTTTTATATTTATTTCCTTTGGCTTTTTCTGAGCTCCTTTCAAACAGGCATTCTGATGGCCCTGGTTTATAATACCTCCCAGCACCTCTGTCACCCCAAGTTAGGCACACCGCACCGTGCGACCAGAGCTTGGCCAGGAGGTGCTTGGGAATGACTTATTAAGTGAATGAGCCCTCTAGCTTTGGAAAGGACAACCAATTGCAATAGGCCTTACTGACAGCTGACCAAGATCATACATGGCTGCCCACTGGACATTCAATCGTCATTTAATTCCAACTACCAATTTCTTGTTTATGAAATGGAAAGAACTTTGAAACCTCTTTTTGAGGGCAATGCCTATAAAGACCAACCAGCAAAGACCTGTTTAGAAATTAGGTCCCTGAAAAATCATATATAATATTTATACTTAGGATTATGGAAGAGCTGAAAGGTATCCAAGGATTTATGAGAGAACTTTCATAAATCAAGGCTCCAAGGTACAAACCCTGTCACTGGCCAGCTGGCTCTGAGCCACCTCCCTGCCCACAAAAATGAAAATGTGAATTATGGGAGGTGGGACAGACCACAGCAATGCTCTCCTGTGACCCAAGAAGTTCAGGAGGTGGATGGGGCACACCGAGAAACCTGTACTGGGCCAAGCCAATTCGGCGACAACTGATGGAGCCGAGCCCAAGGACACTAAGAAGAAGGAGCGCTGTGTCTAATAGCTGATAGTGAGCACTCGTGGGGGTGGGGGCCACTTACGGTTCAACCCCGTGAAGCTGAACATTCCAATTTGATCAGTGATGTGGTTCCAGGTTCCAGGGGTCTTGAGGGCTTCCAATCGTGCCTTGAGTTCAGATCTCATGGTCAGAATCCGGTCAGCCATTGTCTTTACATTACCGGTCCTGAGTGGACAGTGACATAAATACCAATACAGATAGGAGAGACTGTACAGGAAAATGTGGAGGTTTAAAATCCACAATTTAATCTATAATCTGAAAATGGGATCAGGCCTGCCTGCTATGGTACACGGATGCCTGGATGGGTGGATAAGCGGGCCAGAGAGAGAGCATTACCAGGCCGCAGGAAAGGACTATATTTACTGGTGGAGGTCAGTGCTTGCCTTGGCGTACTAGATGTAATACCTCCTATGTTTTAACTTAGACTTCATCTAGGTGCTGATCTAGACAGAATGATGTATTTTATCATGCCTAATTAAGTAAAGATTTCAGATAGAGCTACTATGTAAAAACTACTCTATTTCAAAATAAGATAAAATATATGTAAAGTTGTTAAGAAGTAAAAGCCCCCAGCCCTGGCTGGTGTGGCTCAATGGATTGAGCACTGGCCTATGAACCAAGGGTCACAGGTTCAATTCCCAGTCAGGGCACATGTCTGGATTGTGCGCTGGGTCCCCAGTTGGGGACACAAAGACGCAACCACACATTGATGTTTCTCTCCCTCTTTCTCCCTCCCTTCCCCTCTCTCTAAAAATAAATAAATAAATAAAACCTTTTTTTAAAATCTAAAAAAAAAAGAAGGAGAATGAGGAGCCCCAAATTGTCACAGTAACTTGAAGCTGGAAATCCTACCTGTTTCCCAACTTTAAGGCGATGAAGCCTTGGTGGGAGAATGGGGGAAACCAGCATTTCTTCCTAGATCCCCAGTGCTTGTTAGGCACAGGTGTTGTATTACACATGTGAGGGTAGGCAACACCCCTATATTATAGAAATACCTGAGACTCAAAAATAACAAAGTAATTATGTCCTGCCTCTGCCAAGATAAAAGGAACAGATGGTTGAATGTAATGGGACAACTATTGTTCTGCTTCCCCACCCCTTGCCCACCAGGCTGTGAGCCCCTTACCATTCCTTAAAGAGCTCAGGGTCAGAGAGGGTAGCGGCCACGATCCGCGCTCCCTGAGCAGGGGGATTGGACCAAGTAATTCGCACAATCTTCTCCATCTGGGAAAGGACCCGCAGGACGCTATCCCGTTCTTTTGCAACCACGGTCAGATTCCCCACACGTTCATCTAGAAACAGGGATAAGAATCAGCCGGGGGGGCCCGATGAGGGTAGGGTGGGCTGGGCAGGTCTGTAACTCAGGAGAACACTCACTGTAGAGCCCAAAGTTCTTGGAGAAGGACTGGGCACAGAAGAGCTCGAATCCTTCAGACACGAAATATCGAATGGCCCAGGCGTCTTTCTCTAGGTCTCCAGACGCAAAGCCCTGATAGGCTGAGTCAAAGAAGGGAAACAGAAACCGGCGCTGCAAGGAAGGAAAGTGAGTCAGAGCAGGAAATCCTTCTGGAATCAGCCTCGGACACTGGCTTTCCTTCCCCAACTGGTGCCCAGAGAGAATTTCTAACACTGTCCACTTCACCTATTTCTCTTTTTTCTGCATCTAACCACCACTTTAAATCTGTTTCTCTGTTCTACTAATTACGGATCCCCAAATCTAACAATTTCTTTACTGAAATCTAACAATTTCAGTAAAGCCTGTATTTTTGAAGTATTAATATATTGTCCCAGGGCCTATTTTTGAGGCACAGAAGTAGTGGCTGTCCTACTACGTTGGTGGATCTTTCCCACGGATTCCTGGTGTGATAGGCTTAGTCAAATGTCAGCTTGGTATCCCAAGGCCTCGTCACAACCTCAGGCTATTCTACTGAATACTGAAAGACCGAGAAGACTGCTTGCTTTCTATTCTAACTACTCCAGTCTCCTCAAATGGCGCCCCCACCCCACCCCACCCCCCCGCACCGAACTTGCTCCTGCTACTTGGCTCCCTCTCCATGTGGACACCGCCCCTCGGCCCCGAACCACTGAAGCCAGAGGCCAGGGTGCATCCTCCACTCCAGCCTCTGCAGCTCATCCCTCACGTCCACTCATCCTCCAAGTCCTGCCACTCCTGTCTCCTGAGAGCTCTAGAATCTTTTCACGTCTGTCACTGCCACCTACTTAGCTCAGGTCCCTATCAGCTCCTACCTGGGTTACAGCAACAGCCTCCTAACGGATCTCCCCGCCTGTCTAACCTTGACTCCCTCTGATCCATTCCCTATCATGCAGCCAAGGTGACCTGAAGACAACGTACATCCAACCACGTCACTCCATGATATCAAAGATTCCCAGCGGCTCATCAGTGCCCTCAGAATGAAGGCCAGTACCTCAGCCCAGGCTCTGGTTTCCATTCACTTCTCTAGCTTCATGACTCACACTCCCCCAACCGTCTAGGAATCTAAGCCAGGAATTACTTTCCTTTCCTTAAGTGCACCATGACCTCTGTATCTTGGGTTTTGGCCATGCTCTTCCCCTTGTAGGGAACACTCCTGCCCCTTCGGCCCCAGCCTGTCCTCATCCTTGAAGTCTCAACATGGAAACCACTTCTTCTAGGAAGACTTCTGCCACTACCACCCGCCCGACACACTCCGCCCCCACCCTCCGACCACACACACTCCTCCTACAGTCAAGGCTGTGTGTCTTCCTGCACCCAACCAATACAGCTGTCTCACAGTACTCTGCTGTCTCCCCAGACAGGCTGAGTGTGTTCTTTGCGGGCAGGGACCACCCCTGCTTCGTTCCCTCGTGCATCCCCATGCTGCCGGTCACAGAAATGCTGCTCAGTAAGCACCCTTTAAGCACATTAATAAAGAACATACATACACTTTAAGCTAGAAATTCCAGGCTAGGAAGTTCTTCGAAAGATATAATACAATGGAGTTTAAATAACTGTTCATAAGAGCAAGAAACCTGAGATCTGAATGTCCATCAACTGATTTAGTCAATCCCTAACGTGACACAACCGTGCACAGAAAACAACACTCCAAAAACAGTTAATGACACATAAAGGAGGTCAAGTGAAGGACGGGGTGTGTTATAAAACAGTGCAGACAAAATGATCCCATCGCTGTAAAACAGATTCTTGTCTAACGACACTTAAAAAAAAACCATTTACACCCTGCACCAAAATATTAACAGTGGCTTTCTTTGGATAATAGGATTTACAGTTAATACTTATTTTCTTTTTCAGGACTTTCTTCATTTACGAGTTCTTCAGTAAACAGGTATGACTCCGGAATACACTAAAGGTCAGAACATAGTACTTTTTAAGGGATGCTCTGAAGAGGCAGTTACCTTCATGACGGAGGCGATCTGCTTCCACTGCTCGGGGGTTGGGTCCGTCCCGGTCGGGTTGTGCGCACAGGCGTGGAGGACGAAGATGGAAAACTCAGGAGCGCTCTGAGGAGAAGGAGGCCATGTCAGCTCTGACACTAGCAGGAGTGGGGAGAAATAGAGGCAGTGGCACACTGGTCAAGGGCGACGTGTTCCATCTCTATGTGCCATTTCAGAAATCATCGTCTGGTTTGGGTAGGATCTCTCAGCCTCTCTCACTTATTAACAGACCCCAAAAGTTTTCCCCACTCCTCCTGACACAATCGGATTCTGTTTACTTTTTCAGCTCATGACCCACCTCCAGATCACTGAGGAAACCCTGGAGGTCAAGTCCTCTCTTCTGTGCATCCCAATAGTGATAGGACCGAATATCTTTAAATCCAGCAGCAGAAAACACAGCATTATGATTCTCTGCAAGCAAAGGGGTAAAACATGAAACGCTTTTACAAACACAAGGAGGTATAACTGGAAAGGACGTAAATCAGCGTCCAGGGCCCTGGAATATCCACTGCGCAACAGCGAGGTGAGGGGTTAAGATTTGGAAGAATGATTGTAACCAAAACCAGTTCCTATATCTGCAGTGGGATATAAGTTTATATGAAGTTTATAAGTTTATATGGGATATAAGTTTAATTATTCATATTCTTATATGAATAAGACTGATTCATATAAACTTATATCCCAATGTAGATACAGGAACTGCCTGTACCTACATTTTATGCCTCCTCTGGGAAGTTTCAACATACATGAAAACACAAGTCTACCAAGATTTGCAGGGGGAAGTACTCCTAATGTGAATTTGAGCACCCGCTTACTCATTTCCTGCCACAATCCACTGCTCAAGCCATTCCCAAATGTCAGTTGATCACCAGCTGGGTTACATTTCTAGATTAGCAGTGAGAGGCATGAGCATACTTGCCTCTGGCCTCTGTTTCTCCTCCTGATACACCTAAAGTATGATACACCTAAAGAACTCACCCCAGGTTGGTGAGGAAACGTAGACAGGTGTGTCCTTGTTGTTTGTTCCATTGTACCATCGTGCTAAGAAATCAGCTCCAATTCGAAGTGCACCTGTTCCCCCCAAACACTGCACACCTCCCACCTGAAATAAAAGAAGCAGGGTCACTGGTTGCTAACAGTGAGGTCAGAAAATACTGTAAAAACTATGGTGATGATAAGCACTTACTGTGTGTCTTCTCTGTGCTAAGCTCTTTAAACGTGCTATCTCATCCAACCTCACAGCTACATGGAGAAGATACTGTTGTTTGCCCCTGTTTGCAAATGAGGAAACTGAGGCCGAGGAGTGCAGCACCCTGCTCAAAGTTACCAGCTAACCGACAGCAGGGCACTTCAACCCAGGAATTGTGAAGTCTGACTCTTAGGGGAGCTTCCCTTGTGAACACAGAGGCAGAGGACATACCTAGGCACATTAGAGTGTGCCCTTGAAGGCGCTAAACCCAAGATCAAAACTGCCTTCCTGCAGAAGCCTAGAAAATGATGCGTGCAGCTTGCTATCGACATCAATCGGAACACTCCTTTCTCCTTCTATAATGCAAGTTTATTAATCCTTAGAAATGGGCTCTAACAAAACAAAGGGGACATATGAAAACTACTTCTCCTTGAGCTTCATCTCATCTTAATATGACCTCACATGGACAATAATAACAATCCTAAATGTTACCATTCACAAAATACCTTCACACACATTCCTATTTGGCCCTCAGACAGTCCCATAAAGTAGTTTCTACAGCCGCAGTTTCCCTGAGGAAACTGATTCAGAGACGCTGCCAGACAGCGGTGAGCAGCAGAGCCGGACACCCACCCAGGCCTCTTCCCTGTGGTCACTGTGCCTTGCTCGTGTTGTTCTGCCTGTGTCTTTGATTTTGCCCTTCCAAATTATAACAAGGTTTCAGCATAACTCTGGCAGTAGAGAAAGAGTGTAAATGACATGCTGCTGACTATGCTTACACGGTTAAGGAGAAAGGAAGAAATCACACGAGAAAGCCTGTCTAAAGAAAGGGAAGGGCACACCAATCTAGTAACAGTGGCAACCTCTGGGAGGGGCCTGGGCTATGGCAATAGGGGTCAAAGGGACTGTGGCCTAACCTGTGAACTGTCTTTTAAAAATAAGGAGTGTGTATTTATGCATTAGTTGTACAATTTTTAAATAATTTAAAAAATATATTATGATGTCTGGGATCTGCTGTAAAATAATTCAGCCTTGGCGGGGGGGTGGGAGGTATACAAGACTGACCAAATACAGATCATCATTGAGGCTAGACGGTGGACACGTGGAGGTTTGCTCATTGCACTGTTTTGTTTATTTTGTATATATTTGAAATTTTCCACAATAAAAAGGTAAAAATAAAATCCTAGGTAAAGAAGAAAAGCCCCCAAAATCTTTTTTAAAAAACTAACATAACACTGGTGTTTAAAGGTGACTGAAAACAAAAACAGAAAAAAGGGAGAGGCTTACCTCTTCCATGAATACTAACTTTCCAAATAAACATGAATGAACAGTATGAATTCAAAAGTACACTTAAAACTAGCCCTCTGATCAAGTGAGAACCATCCCATGAATGCACGATTATTAAGAAACACATTATAAAATTTTTCATGCTGCTAAACAGAGAAAGTCCAAATGATCACCATAAACAGATGAGAAAGACAACATAGATATTTCTGATATAAATGCTCAGGAAGACATAAGAAAATGCATACATCCTGAAAAATAACTGGAAAAAACATCCACTCAGCCACAATGAATAAGTAAGCCTCACGATGAACAATGAATCATTCGCAGAAAGCTCCTCTAAGCCATAAACAAGGCAATGATAACTATCACCACTATCATGCCTCACTGTCCTATTTACATTCGGCGATGTTCACATCTGTGAAGGAGTACTGTCTGAAAGAAGAAAGAAGCAGAGTTGAGATTCAAGGAAATGCGACACTGAGCACAGCTGCACGCTGCAGAGAGACACAGGAGCGTGGACGTGGTGAAACTGGGTGCCTGCCGGCTCTGGCAGACTAACTTCCCTGTTCTTCAGGGATCCCGACCCAGCCTTCCCATTACATAGAAGGCTTCGCGTCCACAATTGTGAGCTATCTGAATTCTTTAATGCAAATCTCTATCAAGGTAATGTAACCTACATGCGTGTTTATTTTTCATGGATTTGTCCCCAAGTTGAATGTCAACTTTATTCATTATTTCACATTTCACACATTAAGTAATTCCGGAATGTTGACCATTCCTATACAAATAAGCAAGGTCTCCCTAAAACAAGGTTTTAAGTTATCATTGACATGTAACAAGTGGGTGTGGCTGTCTGAGAAAATGTTTCCAGGGAAGATTTTTTCTTTCCTATGCTCAGCTTTTAATTCCACCCTTCCTCTCCCAGTCCAGAAAGCAAATTCGTGAACTAAAATAAGTCAGAAAGTCAACAGATGATTGAAAATGTGTTTGGAGAAGATACACCCACTTCACTAACATGAGCTGATCCTTGATATTCATGATGTATATAATGCTTAATAAATCAAATTTTCAAGAAACTAGCACTCCCTAAAATAAACATATATATGGGATGGATGGCTTCAGTGATGTACACATTGCTCTAAACTACATCTGCATTAACAGAAATGAATTTACAATGGATCAATAATGTAGCAATTTGGTCACTCTGTCAACTGATTTTTAGCAAACTGCTCTAGAGCCCAAGAAAGTTCTGTATTTGGGATGAAGGAAAATCATAATATCAAAGGAAATAAATACACACTTCTCAAGAGGCCAGGCAACTAGACCTGAGTGGCCAAACAGTGATATCCAGAACAAGAGAAATCCAGTAAGCCTCGTTGTGAGGCTACGTCAGTAGATCATCCATACTTTGGACTTGGCCAAAATCCCTGCTAGACTCTAGAACATCTGTCTGGATCACAAACTACTAGTGTGGTAACTTCACTGTGAGGGGCAGGACGGCCAAGTAGATGCTGCTTGCAGTCAAGGTCATACTGCACCGATCTGGGTGCCCACAGCAATTCACACAATATCTGGCTCCTGGGACTAAACAAATATGGGCGCAACCAGATGGAGAGAGTGACAGTGATGAGACAATGAGCACCACAGCCAAAGCCCCACAGCTGCCAGTCACCTGGGGGGTCACCATGTGACCCACATGCCCTCCTACCTACAGGGGCTCAGTAACTTCAGAAGCTGAAACAGTACCACGCAGGAGATGAAAACTGGACATTTTTGTCTGGATCCTCTGGTCTGAAGATGGAAAAGCAGTAAAAGGCAGTGAGGAGTCTAAAAAATAGGTCTTTTCAAATGGCTACCAGACCTGCTCATGTTAAATCCTGAGAAGAAAAATCTAAGGGAAGATGACCTGCTTTCTGGTTCATTCGTGGTTCCTCTCCTCAAGTCTTTGCCCAAATGGCATTTCTATTCTACTGTGACCATCCTAGTTAAAACTTGTATCCACCCTCTCTCCTACCCACAGACTCTAAATATGCTTTCCCCCACTCTATTCTTATGGCATTTATCATCTTTTAATGCACTACATCATGTTCTTATTTATTACGTTTATTGTCGGTTGCACTCCACAAAACCGTAAGCCAGGACAGGGGGCCTGGGGTGATCGGGTCACTGCTGCAGTCCAGGGCCTGGCACAGGGCCTACCCCCGGCGGCAAGCACTCATCTGCTGACTGCGTCAGTGAGTAAACTCAAACATCTGAGAATCTCTGAGGGGCCAGCCTAGGAGATAAATGGTGAAGATTTGCAAGATAAATAAGCAAGCCATCATCCCTGCCCTGGGGAAGTTATGGCCTAGTGGGAGAGACAGACTTATAAAATTATACACCTAATTATACTTCTGGGCTTTCAAGAGGTGAGGGAGGCATTCACAGCAGAGAAACACCTGAGGCAAAGGCTCTTGGAATGACAGGACCTGGAGGGGAGGCGGGGAGAAAGGTGTGAATAACTGGAAAAACAGGATGAACAAACAGCTATAAATATGCTGCTCGCCCAGTTCAACATCTGGATTCTACCTTGTAAATAATGGGGGAGCTATAGTGTACGAGGGGGGAGCAGCTGGCATGATTACCTTTTTGGGTTTTTGTTTGTTTGGGTTTTTTTGCTACAGAAGATAATTCTAGCTGCACTATGCAGAATATACTAGAATAGAGAAGAGACTAAAGGCAGGAGACTAGTAAAAGAATCCAAATGAGGCGGTGGTAGGCTGAACTGATACAGGAGCCTGGGGGTGCTGCAGACATCGGGGGACAAAGCAAAGGCTCAGAGCTCACTATCAACTGGTACCTAGGGTAATAAAAGTGCCGTTCCCCCCAAAAAATCTTCAAATATTTACAGACTGACATTTAAATTTGTTCTATGACCAAAAACAACAAAGGATGAACTAGAAAGACTACGAGGGAGGACTCCATTCCACAAGCAACAGCCCCAAGTCTTACAGTAAGTGGTCAAAAATGGGGGGCACTGGGCAAAGGAACAAGAATCGGCCAACACAGTTAATAAGGGTATAAGAACACAAACTTACAGGAAGAAATTCCCCGACACAGAATCGCTGTTTTCATTTGTCAACAGAATGCCAACTATAGAAAATAACCCCCAGTTGCCAAAGTTCCCCAATTTCAAACTTCATCAGGACACTCCTCTCCCCCTGTGGAAAGTGGATCATCAGAGCAACTTTCCAGTGCCACGCCCTTAATCTCCAAACTCTACCATTTCTACCGTATTCCCTTTCAGTTCCTTCCATAATTCTTTAAAATCAATACGCATGTCCTTGGGTGAAGATAAAAAAAAATTCCTGTGAAGGAAAGGGGATTGACAGAGAAAGGTCTTGGAAAGAGAGGATGGTGGTACCCTCCAAGATTCTGATTTAACTGGTCTGGTATGGGATCCCGCCATCAGTATGTTTTTTTAAATTCCCCAGGTGATACTAATGTGCAGCCAGCACTGAAAACCTGTGTTCTGGCCTCTTTCCCCAAGGTTTAGCTGAAGTCTCATCTTTGGCCATTACCAGCCTCCCTCTCTCCTGAATCCCTACAACACTAAAAATCTCCACAATACCACTTCCTGCGACATAGAGCCTCTGTCACTGGCTGCTTCCAAGTGTGCCTTCCATGTGTCATCAGTTATACACAGACTGTACGCCAGGAAGCACCCGAATGAGAAGCTGAGATCAAGGCTAAAAGAATGAAGGGTTATTAGAACTGACAGGAACTTCAGAGAACATCTAGACTAGTGGTTCTTGAATTGGGGGGTCACAGACTCCTTTAGAAAATCTGATAAAAGTTATGACTCTTCTCCTCAAAAATACACAAACACACAGAACTCTGCATAAAATTTCAGGGGAATTTGGAGGCCCCTTAAGTGACCCCTTATGCAAGTTATCCTTATGAAACCATGAACCACAAACTAGTCCTTCAGTAGCATGTGGATGAGACACAAGGGCTGGAAGGATAACTGATTTCCTATGGTCAAAAACAGTGGCAGAGCTGAATCCAGACCCTGGGCTCCTGATCATTCCATTAAGTTCCCATGTCTTGGCATTTCCTCTGGCTGCGTCACACTCAGCAGCTGAAATCTGATCATCAGCTGGGCAAAAGTGAACAACTGAAGAGGCTGTGCTTTATGCAGAAGCACGTTACTGCACTCCCAGGTTCCTGAGGTCACACTACTTAAACTCTTATTCACAGACAGTTCAACAGACATAGCACCTAACATTTTACAACAACTTGAATTCTCACCCTTTTATTATCTTCATTGTTCCTAAAGAGAAAATATACCACCTCATCCAAAACTCACCCGCTTCTCCTGGAGAGCTGGGCTGTCGTCCCCAAGGGCAAGGCGGGAAGCGTGAGTCCGGAACTCCACTAGGCCCAGGATCGGCAGATACTCGTGGTTGAGGGTACTGTCGTTAGCTATCTTCTGCTCCACCTTCCTCACGACAGGCAAAACCCAGGGCTGGGAGTCATCTGTGCGGTAAGCTGCGACAGGGGAAAGAGTTGTATAAGGGAATTGTCTGAGGCTTCGACAAATAAGAGTTTGGAACTGTGAACAGGAAAAGTTCTACGACCATCTGATAAAAACAGACCTGAGGGAAACGACCTGCTTTGTGCCAAGCACTAGACCTGGTGCTGGGCAAGCAGGACAGACATGGTTCCCATCCTTATGAAACTTACAGTTCTAAAATACACGACCACCAAAAACTAGAATGCTGAAACAAAACTGGGACATCCAAGCCCGATAGAGGGAGAGAATGCATGAGACAGCACTCAGCAACTAAAACGGTGCATCTAACAAATGCTGTGTCAGTACTGCTGGTGCGCTGAGGTCTCTACGGCCACGGACTCAGCAACCTGCTTCCTTCTGCACCTTTCCAAGCGATCTCCAGAAAAGGGCTATGATACTGCAGATGAATGTGGTACCTTCAAACATAAACATGGAGAAGGGGTGGGAGGATGGGAGGAGTCCCGCCCTTCTTCTTGTCCTATGAGAACAGAAATGGGACAAGTGACAAACACTCTGTGACTAGATTCCAACAACTGGTTACACAATCGCCAACAACCCACTGAAACACACCTGCGTCCTGTGTTCTGACATCATTTAATGTTTACCATCTTAACAGTTCCTCCCACTTCATGTGCTTCACACTTTTATTGGTCTAAATGCATCTATTTCATCTATTTCACCTTGCTTACAAGCAAATTTCTGAGCACTTCTACACTAAACGTATTTTTTGTCCACTCTGGGTTATCCTATCACAGTTCTCTTTTCCCTGTACCACCCTATGATTATTTTGGGATTACAGCTTTAGCGGGCAGCTGCTCTGGCTTGCACCCAAGCCAGTGATCTCTCCAGACAGAAGTCCTGACTGAGGCCACTTGCCTCTGCGTGAATGTTTAGGTATCCAAAAGCCTGTATTTTTGCAAGTGACTTTGACATTGGAAATTTTCGAGTAGTTCAGATTGAGGTTTTTTTGGGGGGGTTCCTATGTTTTATTCAAGAACTTGCACAAAATGTTATCAGATAAATGAGTTTTAATCCTCATCTTCCTCCTCTTCTTCATCCTGGTTTATCTGGAAGTAGCAGCAATTCATAACTCTCTTTGCTGTTAGCAACTACACGCAACAAATCATGGAGATTACTCTTCTTCAAATATTCTTTTGGTGAGATGTTTCAAATACCTTTTGGAAAAAGGCACCTCAGAAGTCACAGGGATCTTGCTCTTGCTTCTTTCGATGGTTACAACCCCTCCACCAAGGTTTCCAGCTTTTCCATTCACTTTGATTCTCTCCTGAAGGACAGTTCAAAATTGGCAGGATCTACGATTCCATCTTCTACTGGGTGGGTGCAGTCGAGGGTGAACTGCAGAACCTGCTTCTTTTTTTTGCCCCTCTTTGCCACAAGCTTTTTCATGGGAGCTTAGGCAGCCGCAGACCTGATTAAGTTTTATCCAGTTGATTTCTGCCCAATATTATCCCCTTTTTTTAAAAAGTCACTTCGTAGGGTGGTTGGTATTATTTACTGAAAAACACATGTTGATTGTAGAAAACTTAGAAAAGCCCAGAAATGGTAAACATGATTAACATGTAATCCCAGCACCTAGAGATAAGGAGTACGAAAATTCTGGGGTACAACCTTCTTAGGCTTAATTTTTAAATATATTTTATTGATTATGCCATTACAGTTGTTCTATTTCCCCCTTCATTCCCCTCCACCCTGCACACCCCTCCTCCACTCTTCCCCCCCTTTAGTTTATGTCCACGTGTCTCAAGTTCTTTAGATTCTATATTTCCCCTACTATTCTTGCCCTCCCCCCATCTATTTTTTACCTACCATCTATGCTACTTATTTTCTGTATCTTCTCCCCCCTTCTCCTCCTCCCATTTCCCTGTTGCTAACCCTCCATGTGTTCTTCATTTCTATGGTTCCACTCCTGATCTAGCTGTCCTCTTGGTTTGCTTTTGTTTTAGGTGTGGTTGTTAGTAACTGTGAGTTTGCTGTCCTTTCACTGTTCATATTTTTTATCTTCTTTTTCTTAGATAAGTTCCTTTAACAATTCATATAATAAGGGCTTGGTGATGATGAACTCCTTGAACTTGACCTTATCTGAGAAGCACTTTATCTGTCCTTCCATTCTAAATGAAAGTTTTGCTGGATAAAGCAATCTTGGCTGTAGGTCTTTGGATTTCATGACTTGGAATACTTCTTTCCAGCCCCTTCTTGCCTGTAAGGTCTCTTTTGAGAAATCCGCTGACAGTCTGATGGGTACTCCTTTGTAGGTGACTGTCCCCTTATCTCTTGCTGCTTCTAGGATTCTCTCCTTCATTTTAGTCTTGGCTAATGTAATTATGATGTGCCTTGGTGTGTTCCTTCTTGGGTCCAACTTCTTTGGCACTCTCTGAGCTTCCTGGATTTTCTGGAAGTCTATTTCCTTTGCCAGACTGGGGAAGTTCTCCTTTATTATTTGTTCAAATAAATTTTCCACTCGTGGCTGATTCTTTTCCCCTTCTGGTACCCCTATAATTCGGATGTTGGAACGTTTAAAGATGTCCTGGAGGTTCCTAATCCTCTCTTCATTTTTTTGAATTCTTGTAACTTCACTTTTTCCTGTTTGGGCATTTTTTTCTTCCTTCTGGTCCACCCCCTTGATTTGAGTCCCTGTTTCCTTTCCATCACTATTGATTTCCTGTGCATTTCCCTTCATTTCAATTAGTTTAGCCTTCATATGTTCCTCTAATTTGTGGCTAAAATCAACCAGTTCTGTGAGCATCCTGATTACCAGTGTCTTGAATTGTGCATCTGAGAGGTTCGTTATTTCCTGGTCACTTAGAGTTATCGGCTCTGGGGCTTTGAGTTCTTCTTGAGCCATATTTTGGATTGTTTGTGCCTGTTACGTATGAGGAGCAGAGCCCTAGGTGTTCACCAGGGCCCGGCGAACCAGTCGCTGGGTTGTGACGCTGTATGTGGGGGCGGGGCCAAAGGAAAGCAATGGCGGGCGCCCTGTGCTTTCTTCCGCCGCCACCGCAGGCCGGACAAATCATCCCTCTGCGCGTGAATGGGCCTCGTGATCCATCCCACTGCTCACAAATGTGCAACCGTGGTCAGCCGCTGCTGGGTTCGTTGCTGGGGGTTGCGAGGTCCATCTCACTTCTCACTCCCGCCGTCTCAAGCCCTCACTGGGTCCGCCCGACGCTACCCTGGATGCCTGGGCACCTGGGGTCGAGGGATCTTTCCTGCCCAACCCTGCTCCACTGCTGGCTCCGCCCCTCTTACCCGTCCGGTAGAACGGTTCGTTGTTGTTGTTTTTGTTGTTGTTGTTGTTGGACTTCCGTATAGTTCAATTTTCTGATCTTTGGCTGCGTCTTTGTTCTCCAAACCTTTGTTGTATTCAAACTTGGTTGTGGGAGAAGGCACAGTGTTTCCACCTACGCCTCCATCTTGGCGAAAGTCCCTAGGCTTTATTTTACATGAGTATATTCTTTTATAAAATATGGATCAGACTGTATAAAGAATTTTCAAAATGCTTTTTTTCACTTATTAAATATATGAGCATCTTTAATCACCATTAACTGTTCTTCCAATAGGTGATACATTCACACGTCCTCATCCCATCTTTATCATCCATCTACCTAGTTCCAGGTACTCTCCCTCCATAAATAACAAGTGTTCCTAATTTCTTTTTGTAGCCTTCCAGAAGTTCCCTTTGCACACACAAGCAAATACAGCTATGGTCCCCCACCTTTTACACAAAAGGTAACATAGAGCATAGTACACACTCTTTGGTTCCTTGCTTTTTCCACTTGAAGATCTTTTTCTATCTGTGCATACAATGTCTGTTCTTTCTTACAGCTGCAAAAGTGCTAAATGTAGCATAATTTGTTTTGCCAATTTCTGGTTGATGAACATTTGTTTCCAATTTGGGACTATTATAAAACTTCAGTGAACAACCTTGTACACACGTCATCTTACATGCATGCAAATATATCTGTCAGATGCATGGCTGAAAATGGAAGAGTGATCTGAGAAGTATGTGTATTTGTGGGTTTTGACAGAAATCCAAACTGGCCGCCATGGGGATTTTATCAGTTTATATTCCTATCATCAATGTATAAGACTGTCTGCTTCCCCATAGCCTCACTGAGTGATTTTCTGCCAATATGAAGTTGCAAATAGAATCTCAGAGTAGTTTTAATTTGCATTTCTCCTATTATAGATGAAACTGAGCATTTTTCATATATATATATAAGCTATTTATAACACAATTGTAGTGGCTAGACTCTCCATGTTAATTTAGGTTATTTACTGTTATAAACATTGTGGTGAATGTTCTTACAGCTTTACACATATTCATGAGTGTTTCTTTAGAAAAAATTTCTAGATGCAAAATTACCAAATCATATTATATAACTAATGAGACTTTTTATAAGATCATTTTGGTTTTGCATCTGTTTTCTATCAACTAACTCTACCCTACAGGAATGTGTCATCCGTAAATATGATAAGCACATCAAGCTAGTAACAGAAATGTGGCCAGTGCTGCGGACTGACATAGCCATCAAACAACCAACAGTCTCTGGGCAGATAGACCTAACTCCAATGTTGTCATACCCCAGCTCACCGGACTAACTCCCTCTCAACAAGTTCAAAAAGCCCATGTTATCAGGGGAGATCTGGTCTGTTTTTTTAAAGAGATATAATAATAACTACTTACTTCCAAGTAAGAGTTGTCACTTTTGCAATTGTTTTTGGAGGTGACATCTCAATGTTTTGAATATTCTCAATGGTGCCAAATCTTCACTTCACTGGAGGTAAATTTAATTTTTGGAAATGGTACTTCTATCATGTCTAGCAAAGCAGGTGGGTGATTAAACTGGATAATATTAATGCAGAATTATAAAGATAATCCTATGTGAATCTAGGCCATAGCAAGAGAGTTTTCAGGAATCTTTGAGCAATAGCAGTATATATGGACTGCACTACACAGAAAGAATATTATTTAGATATACAAGAGCTTGGGAATTAATAGAAAAAAAACAGTTCTGTTATGCCTTACATCTGTTTGGAGGTTATATATGTAATCATGCTACCTATATTATATTTATGAGACTATCATTTGTAAATCATGTATTCTAAATAAATGAAATATGAAGGATAAAGAAAAGGCCATAGTACTACTGCTCTTACCAGTAGTGTATACTCTATGCAACTCTAAGAAATACTTATGTCAAGGAGGCAGTGTGTCTACACTGTGGCAAAAGATAAATTGGCCAATTTATACCTCCCCTTTCTGCTGCACTTCCCAGTTTCAGTTCCAGATGTATTCCCAATGCCTTGCTTAACTGGCCTAATGAGGTAGAGGCAGATTCCTCTTGGGTGATTGGAGCAATGAGGTCAAGCATTATCAATAACATTATTCCTGCTCTCCAGAGGGATTTGATTTGTTTCTAGACCCATGAGCTTCTCATTCATTTTTTTCATCCACTCATTCATTTCACAAGACTTACTAAATCTTCCACGTATCAGGCACTGGCTAGAAGTAGCGACAGAGAGATGGGCAAGATAAAATAAGACAATGCTCTCCAGAAAACACAGAGCATAGACCCCTTAATTCTTCTGTGAGGGATGAGGGAAGATTTTAGAGACAATGAAGTGTGAGAGGATTTAAAAGAAAAAAGGGCCCTGGCTGGTGGACTGGGTCCCTCAGTGGACTGCGCCCTGGCCTGCAAACCAAAGGGTTTCTGGTTCAGTTCTCAGCCAGGGCCATGCCTGGGTTGCAGGCTAGTTCTCTGGCTGAGGGTGTGCAAGAGGCAGCCACACACTGATGCTTCTCTTCCTTTCTTTCTCCCTCCCTTCCTCTCTCTCTAAAAATAAGTAAATAAAGTCTTTTATAAAAGGGAGTGAAAAAAAGAAACAAGGAAAGAAGAGCATTCCAGGCAGAGGGAACACCTGTGCAAGGTCCTGAAGGCTTGAAGAGATGAGGTTTTGGAGGCTCTGCATGATCACGGCTGGCATGTAAGATCCACACACGGAGAAATAGAAAGGAGTGGCTCAAAGAGTCTTGGAGTCTCTCCTAGAAGGAACTTCATTTCACTGGGCAAGCCAGTGAAAGCATTTAAGCAAAGGAGTGACATGGACAGCTGTACATTTTAATAGGATCACTTGAGTGACAGGATAGAAAATAAACTAGAGAGGAGGACAGAGGCAGATAGTTAAGTCAGGACATTACTGCAATAAACCCGAAGGAAAATAATGAGGTCTTTAATTAAGACAGCAGCAGCAAAGAGAAAGAAACGGAGAGATAATTTTTTAAAAAAGATTTATGAGGCAGAAGAGACATAAGCTAGTGACCAAGTAATCAGACCTGGGACCCAGGAAAGGGTACCTGATGACTCCAAAGTCTCTCTCTCATTTGGATAATGACTGGTGGTGGTGGGGTCAACCAAAACATAGACCATAAAGGGGAAGAAAATAGAAAAGATTGAGGGGAAGGTGAAGATGATTAGTTGTGTTTTAATTATTTGAATAACGTTGAATTTCAGGTGGTTTTAGGATAGGTCCAGCAAACTGTAGCAAGTATGGGCTTGGTGTTCAGAGAAGAAATCCAGGACGGAAAGAAAGACTTCATAACTATAGACATCGACAGTAGCCAAAGCCACTGTATAACAAGGACTTACTGAATACTTAGTACAATACATACAAGGCACTGTACTAAATGCTTTACATTTTTTTTACTCTCAATTCTCATACTAACTCACAAAATAGATATTGTGATCCCTATTTCAGGGATCTAGAAACTGAGACCAGAGAAGTTAAATAATTTTCCCAAGATCCTAACGACTGTAAGAGTCCTATTATTAAGTCAAACTATTAAGTTCATGGATCCATGTGACTTTTTTAAGAGAAAGAGATGTCTAGAAAAAGCCCAAAGCAAGCAGATCCCAGAGGACTGTGTGAGAGACCTCCTTATCAGCATGCTCCCACACCAGTGCCCTTGGGTATAGGCCTTTTTTAAAAAGTCACCCAGGTTTCAGGTGAGTCCAGCAGTCTTGCTTTCCAGAAGAAAAGGAACAAGATAGAAATTTAAATGGTGAAACCACCACCCTCTCCAACTCCTAAGATTTCCTCTCCCCTCACCCTTCCCCACCTAAAAGCCCATGCAGGGATGCCTCTAATGTCCTTCTCCAACTCGGGTCCTGGGGGAAGGCCAGAGGCACTCGAAAACCTGACGCAGCACATCTCCCCAGCGATTTTATCTGAAGATGCCAGAACCCAGATTAAAAACAAATATTAAAGTAAGCACAGTTTGGAGCAAGAGAAAGCTGTTTATGTGATAAATGAACTGGGTCTATGAAGAAAAGTCTTGCTTCAGACTGCACAAAGCTAGGCCCACGGCTCCCTGGCCTTTAAAGCCATTTGTCTGAACCTTTGAGAAGGACCAGAACAGTCAAATCAGACAGCATCATCCGTAACAGTGGGAAATGTGATGCTCTGCTCTCACTACAAGGAAGTTATGCAAACAGTTACGGCAATAAGAAACTCTCTGAGGAAAGATCTGCAAGTAGCAACTAGCTAATAAGGTTATGATTGCAATTTATTTTAAACGTGCCCAGCATCACTAGAACCTGAGTTGGATAACCTCCATTGGGCTCTATCTTAACTTGGAGGGAAAAAGAGTATCTTCCCCTAGGTCAGTGATTAATTACATTTCCTTCACAAAGAACTGACTGTGAGATGCGTATAGAGTTAGGACATACACACACACAAGTTGGAAAGAGACCTCTTCCACTCTACTTTATTTAGACCCTTATCGAAGCACCTGCCATCCACAAAAAAGACGGGTCACAGTGATCATCAAAAACAATATTTATATAACACTTTTCATTTACATATCACATTTTACAAATAATTGTTCATTTAATCCTCAGTCAACTGAAGAGGCCAGTCAGTAACATTATTATCCTATCCTACATTCCAGTAATGTGCTAGTGAATCTTAGAGTAGAATTTTAGAGAAAGGGCATACACATCCTGGCTCCTCATTTAATCAACTGAATCTGTTAAATAACCCATCCTAGGGCACATCACTGGACCTGTATCCAGGTCTATGGCTCTTCCCACTATAGTGCACTGGCTCCCCCAAACAGAGGAGGTGGCAGAGACCCAGGAGCGGGAGAGACCCGGCCTGGAATCCCAGCTCCACACCACCCACGGCCATATAACCTGAGGCAAATTGCTTCATCAGTCTGGGCTTTAGTTTCCTTACCTCTAAAACAGTAACAACCGTACACTCATCGTAACCATTAATGAGATTAAAATGAATAAATCACTTGCTCAGAGTAAGGAGGTGGAGTTCCTGGAAAACATGACAAAGGAACTGTCATAGTTGAAGTGAACTTCTGAGGTACAGAATATGTGCCTGAGCTAATCACTTCTGGCATGAGCACTTTATTCTTGAACCAATGTCAGAAACGTTTTCACTTCGCAGCTCTTGAGCTGATAACTTTTGGTCAACATCTTCTATGTGACCCACCCCCCAAAAATGTCAAAACAATAATAGTAATGGCTAATTCTTACATAACTCCTACATATGTGCCAGAAACTGTTCTGAGCACTTTAAATGTAATTAATCCTCAGAAAAACTCTGTAAGACAGTCCAAAAGTAACTGAGCCAATGAAATCTGAGGTTTTAAAAAGATACATTTAGATCAACATCAGTATTAGTTCTTCACTATATATCTGGCCCTAAGGTAATACTTGGGAGTTTTGGATTGGTACTTGAATGGTACTCACTCCAATTTAATTCCAGGTAATTTTTCAATATTCTCCCAATCTGCTGCCTGCTAAAAATATCACTTTCCCTCTGTGGGTGAAAAATGCTTTATTACGGGAAATTTCAAAAATATACAAGATTGCAAGAATAAGTTAATAAGGTACCCATTACATGTACCCATTTCCCAGCTTCAACAAATTGTCAGCTTCAAAAAACCATCATTTTTAATGGCCTTTTCCTCATTCTTCCCCCATAATCTTGGCAGACTTTTTAACAGGTCCTATGGGCAGGCAGAGACAGCCGCAGTGGGAAGACTGATTCTGAACCTCCTCCTTCTTGCTGCCCTCTGCTACAAAACATGAACTTTCTTTCAAAATTTTTAGTCCTTTTACTCTAAGGCACTTCTCTAGCATAACACATCACCCTACTCATGCTCTTCCAGGTTGCTCTCTGTACGTGGTCAAGAAAGTGTCTGTGGAGTTTCAAACATCCACATGACGGTGACAGAAATAATAAATTCACCAGAGAAAATTAGAGCTAAAGGAATTTCAGAAGCACTTCAGTACAAATCTTTTTCTTGGCAGAGGAGGAAAACAGGCCCAAGCTCTGAACTGTCCAAGGTCCAATACAAGCAAGAAAGAAAGACAAGGTTGAGTGGAAAATGACCTTCTAATGTCCACTCTTTCTCACTATCTCTACGAATTCCATCCACATTTCAGAGCCAGAACATTTTTCCCAGGTTCCCCCAGGAAGGATTAACCTGTCGCAGAAGCATTTTCCACCTCTATTATCTCACTTCACATCTACTAATTTTAAATTGCTTAAGACCAAAACCAAAGCTCAGCCTTCCCCCACAAGCCTTGGGAAAGTACCTGATTGATATTTAGTAGTCATTCAAATATGTACGGACTCAGAACAGAGCTCCCTAGGGCTGAGTTCTTTAATCCACTTCCCATCAACCAGGACTGCAAGCCTGTTAGTATTCCTATCTTCCACCCTCCCCTTAAAATCTCAGGCCGCCCCATTTCTTATTAAGTTAAAAGATGCAGTATGAAGAACACAGAATAGCGGACTGGAAAAACTGAGTTTGTGTCCTGGCGGCCACACCTGGTTTGTGTGACCTTGGATACACCTCCCTTTTCCAAGGATTCTTATACCCTGTAAAAATGACAGGTTGAATGAAACCTCGACGATCTCGAACCCTTTCCGGGCCACCCTAGCACCAAGCTAGGCCTCGGCATCTCCCACAGCCCCCACGGCCGGAATTCTGTCCGCTCCGCTCCCCAGGTTGCACACTTCTGGGCACTGCATCTTTACCTCCAACTCCCAGGTTGACCTTGCGGGGATCTGGATCCTCTCGGAAGTCGGCAGTGAGCTTAAAGACAAGGACAGGCGGAGCCTGAGGAATCTCTACAAACACTGACGGAGGCGCCATAGCGAGAGAGTTGGAGTCGGCCAGGGGCTCCCACCGTAAATCTTAAGCCACTCGGTTCAGTCTAGCGGCGCGGGCTGGAGGAGACTCTCACCTTCACCTAGCCGGCGGGGCGGGCCCGCAGCCTCCAATCGTCGAGCCGCGTCCGGAGCTTGGCAACGCAATTAACCAATTGTGAGCTTCTGACGCACAAGGGACAAGGGGAGGAGAGGTTATCAGCCAATCCAAGAAGAAATGATACGACCAATGAAATGCACTCCGGCGAAGATGAGGGCGGGGGCTGTGGTTGATTGGCGGACCGTGCTCCCCGCCGCTGAGGCTATTGTTCCTTAGCGCCCCAGGAACAATAGGGGAGGAGCAGAGCGGCGAGTGAGTTCCGGAGGCTGCTTCCTCAACTTTTTAGGGTCACCAGGCTACGGAGAGGTGGCCGGCAGGAATTGCCGAGGACCAGCCCTCCGGTACTTGTGGAGCAGGTGCTCTCGCTGCCAGGCCCGGCAGTGCACACGTTTCTGGCCCGTAGTGGGCTGGCAGCCAAGTTCCTGGGTCTGCGCTCGGTACCCTAATCGTCCGCCTGGACTTGCAGCTCCAGAAACGGTGCCGGCGACCTTGACCACGGCCCTCAGCTCCTCAGGGAAATGTGGGTGGGCTGCCTTCCTTGGCCTCAGGGGACATCTTACTAAAAGTGAGAGAGAGAGATCAGGAATTCCCTTCTGCCGCTTTTACAGTTTGAGATGGTTGCTCACCTTTCCTTACGGAGAATGTCTGGTCCTCAAGGACTTTCTGGCCTGACCTGTCCAGCTTTCCTCTCACGCACGTACTCAATCAGATCTTGCTGCCCTCAGCTGGCTGGTACCCAGACCGCCTGTTTTTCAGCCTGGCTGTTACTTCCTCCTGAACATTCCTTCCTCCCCAGTCTCTCCCCACCCCCTACCCTCGTGACCTTCAAGACCCAGAGTGAAATGTTCCCTTAACCCTCACTCTGGTCAAAATCTCTCTCTTTCCTTCGTTTCTGTACCTTGTTAGAAACATTGCCATTTTAGAAAATGCCCTAATGAAGAATCTATACTCTAGTTTACATTCTTGCTCTGCCATTTACTAATCTGGGTAGGTTTAGGCAAATTGCTTGATCTCTCTCTTCCTGCTCTGTAAAGTACATAATGTATTTTCCTCAGGGGTTGTGGGGATTATGTGAGTTAATACATATAAAGTGTTTTGTTGCATCTGGTAAGCACTCCCTAAATGTTAGTTCTTGTTATCATTGCTCATCTACCCCACCTCTTGTAGATGGTAAGCTGCTGTTGGCTGGAGATCTCACCCTGCAAAAGTCTTCCTCAGTTTCTTGCACTTACTGAGCATTCAGTAAATGGTGGGAGGAGGAGCCAGTTCTGCCGTGTCAGAAGAAAACAATACCTCAGCCTCTAATCCTTGGGTAAAATGAGTTTTCCCTTCAAAGTAATGAACACAAGCCAAGAGAATTTTGGGCAACACCTGCCAACCTTTGCCTGTCTCTGTTTGGATATGTTGCCTCTGGCTTTAAAGGTAACTAACCACAGTGTTTCATTAACAACACTTTCGTCTGAGATTGCAAGTTTAAAGGTGAAATGACAATGAACTTGTGGTGCTTTCAAAAGCACAGGCAGAGGGCAACCGCTGAGAGGGGTGTTCTATAGTCCAGCCTCCCTAGAGTTTGATTTAGTGGTAGCATCATCACAGCGTTGGCCAGCAATGTCATGGTCACGCCCTATGTCATTCCCTGGGGTAAAAACAACCCTGGGTTAGCTAAACATGATCAACCTAGCTAAATCCAAATACTTACAGAGAACCGAAGCAGCTCCATAACCAAGTAAGGGCTGATAGGGAAAAGAAAGTGCCATAGGCAGGCAGTTTTCCTCGAGTCTCCATGATATCTATTCTGAATTTTAGGCAAGGGCAAATAGTTACTGGGTATGGGGAGGGGGCGGGGTGCAGAGAGGGACAACATGTGGGATCCAAGTCTCAAACTTTATTCCTTGGGAATATGAGGTTCTTAGAGATTACTTCTTTCCCTGTCTCAATACACCTTTATTTTTCTCTTTTCTTTTTAATTTATTGGGGTAGAGGTTTCAAAAGTACAACTCAGCCAAGCATCACGTGCACACCGCATCACGTGCCTACCGCCCCAAGCAAAGTCTTCTGTCCCCATTTCTGTCCCCACCCACCTCCACTTACCGCTCACCCTCCTCTCTCTGTGCTATCACCACACTGTTGTACACACACACACACACACACACACACACATAATGTTTTTGCTTAATCCTTTCACCTTCTTTCATCCAGTGCCCCAAACCCTCTCCCCTCTGACAGCTGTCAGTCTGTCCATGTGTCCATGCCTGTGTTTCTATTTTGTTAGTTTATTTTGTTCATTAGCTTCCAGGTATAAGTGAGATCATATGGTATTTGTCCTTCTCTGACTGGCTTATTTCACTTAGCATAATGATCTCTAGGTCCATCCATGCTCTTGCCAAAGATAAGATTTCCTCTTTTTTTTAAAACAGCTGAATAGTTTGCCATTGTGTAAATGTACCATAGATGCTTTATCCACTCATCTGCTGATGGGCACTTAGGCTGTTTCCCTGGAGATTACTTTAAGTTCAGTACTGTTCCACTTTGAGCCCTGTAAATTATCTCTCCAAGCAAAATGCCAGTCTTGAAATAAACAAAATGCTTCCCAGGCCATTGCTAATTTTAACACTTTGACTTAGAATTGATGCAATACTGGCTCTCCGCTGAATGGATAAAGACTCCTGAGAGGCCAATACTGCCCAGATAAGTGGGCAGCTGGGTAAAATGAGTGTCCAGGGGAAGGGCAGTAAGGGTCAAAAGAAAGATAGGCTGATATTCTCCTTGCCTCCTGACTTTGCTGCTACTATCTGTTTAAGAGTAACTAAGAGTCCTCCCTACTGTCACCTTTCTGCCCCTTTTTCCCCCTCATTCCTTCAAAAGATTTGAAAGGGAGAACTGGGAACACCTAAATCTCTTCAGAATATAACTCTTGGAAATCTGAAGCCTTCAGGACCAAGCAGCTCTGCTCTATCGCATGAGAGGCAGGCCAGGCCAGGGCAGCAGCAGGCACTGCACTCTGAGCAAACCCACACCTGCTTATTGTTTTCAGTCTTGCCCCTGCTACCCAGACTGTCTAAATTTAGGAACAAGTCAGGGGAGGGAGGAGTTTTTCACACTTTGCATTCAATTACAAAGTGGTTTGAAATGATTAGATTCGGGTGTATGCTGTTACTAAAGAGAGTATTATTTAGCAGCTGAGCTGTGTGCGGTACAAATGTTTCTTTAAAAACCAAAGCTGTAGCTTCGAGCCCCAGGTGCCTCAAGAGCCGCAGGCTTTGGTGCAAATATGGCCAAGTCCAGGAACCACACCACGCATAGCTAGTCTCCAAAATGGCCCAGAAACAGTATCAAGAAACCCAATGACAAAGATACGAGTCTCTTAAGGGGGTAGACCCCGATTTCCTGAAGAACATGTGCTTCAGCAAGAGGTAGAACAAGAAGGGCTTAAAGAAGACACAGGCCAACAACACAAAGACCATGTAGGCATGTGCTAAGGCTGTCAAGACCCTTGTCAAGCCTAAGGAGGTCAAGCCCAAGATCCCAGAGGGTGACAGCCACAAGCTCAATTCACTTGCCTACATTGCTCACCCCAAGCTTGGAAAAGGTGCGTATGCCTGCATTGCCAAGGGTCTCAGGCTGTGCAGACCAAAATCCAAGACCAAGGCTCAAGTCAAGACCCAGGCTGTGGCTGCAGCTTGGGCTCAGGCTCTAGCAGAGGCTCCCAAAGGTGTCCAGGCCCACGAAGGCTCCAGAATAGAGGCCTCTGTCTGCTGATGTGAGGATGGAAGAACTGGTGTGACCCCTGGGCTGCTGTCTGTGTGGGGCTGACATTGTCCTGTACTATTGTAACAATAAACCTAGGCAGGATCTGGGAAAAAACAACAACAACCTTGTAAGAAGAGATCTGTTTCAGAGTCACTGTGTGGCTAAACAGTGATAAGATAAGCATAGAGCCCCTAAGTTGATGCGGTTCTCTTAGTGAATTGAGGGACTCTTGCTAAGGAAAGAGATTGCTTATCAATCCAATTAACTGGCTTGTTTCCTAGGTGTTTTCTTGTGTTTCCTGGGTGTGTTTTGGTGGAACTATATCCTCTTGCTTCTCTTCCACTGCTTCCTTCCTCCCTGGCTTAAGTCTGACTCCTTGCCCAACCTGTTCATGCAGATTGGACCAAGTGAGGGTCTCTTGCTGCTTCTTATCTCATACAAGAGCATGTCCCTTAAAGCCTGGGGTGGTAGGGTGTAATGTTAATTCCTGAACTGGGCACCCACATCAGAACATTTTTTAAAAGCTCCTGACACTTTTATATAACAGAGATATCAACAGGATGACAACTATTAATATCTTTATTTATTTGTTGAATGTTACTAAGTTCCAGGGTACCATTTAGAAATTGTTGTTCTATATAGTTACTTAAAAAGCATTATAGCACAATGGTTAAAAACATGGCCTCTGAAATTAGATTTCCTCTGTATGCCTCAGTTTCTTCATCTGTAACATGGAGATAATAATAGTTCTACCTCATGGGGTTGCTGTGAGGATTAAATGCAAAGTGTGAGGATTAAGTAATTCAATGCAGAATACTTTGAATTGTATTGACTACTTAGTAAACACTCAGTGTATCAGCTGTCATCACCACCACCACCATCATCATCACAGATGTTGTTTGCCAGCACTTGCCTTTGAGATGTATTGACTTTGTTTATTAAATGATGAGGTGCATAGCAGAACAATACATGTACTTTGTCCCTCCAACCAAACTCTACTTTTGCCTCTTACTGGTTTTTGAAACTGTATGTTTGTGTCTGAATTTTGGTATTCTTACCTGTAAATTGGGACAAAAGATATTTTAAAGATTTTATTTATTGATTTATTTTTAGGGAGAGGGCAAGGGAGGGTGAAAGAGAGGGAGAGAAACATCAATGTGTGGTTACCTCTTGTGTGCCCCCTGCTGGGAACCTGGCCTGCAACCCAGGCATGTGCCCTGACTAGGAATTGAACTGGTGACCCTCTACATTGCAGGCCAGCGCTCAATCCACTGAGCCACACCAGCCAGGGCAGGACAAAAGATTTTTGCTTAGTGTTGAATACACACAGGCTTTTTAACACAGTTGTAGAAATTGTTATTGCCATAGAGATACACTTTTGTCCCTGGGTAGTTGTAGAGTAATGATAAGGCTAATTCTCTTGGCAATCTTTCTGCTCTGGCCTCTTGCAGAGATATACCCTGAATTTTTTTAAATGGAAAAGAAATCAGAAAACACAATTTTTAAAAAGTATTCAGAGTTCTCCAAGAACTGATCTGTAAAAATTTCAAAGCAATTTAAAGGTAACACAACAATATATTTCATAATTAAGTTAAATAAAGCAATGCCAGTAATAGCTCTTGGTATTTCTTTATTATCTTTTTTAAAGAGTGGAACGTGTTTTAGAAACACTATTCCTCTACTTTCTCAACATCCCCAAGTGACTGTCCTTATGTCCAATGGAAATACAAAGGAACTGGATTCACTTAACAAAAAGCAAATGAAGATATTCGAATGACAGAACAACTGCAGGTCTACAGACCTTAATTAATTAGGTCAGAAGCAATTTTCCTCTCCTTGCTCTGTTTCTCCCTAAATGTGTCACAAATACAGCCTCTCACTTCTAGAACAATGTGTTAAGCATTTCCCCCAAGTTGTGGTGTCCTTTTTTTTCATTGAGTCATGTTCTAAAATCCTGCACTTTGGTACAGGATGAGAGTAGATGAGAAGATAATGAAGTAAATAAATTCAATGTGTTTCCCAAGAACACATTTATTGGAGACTAAAGCTGTGTAATGGATTATCTTAATCTATTCCACATAGCAGGGAAATAGAAGTATTGTTAACATTTCAATATCTAACAGTAGAGGGCAGCACTGCCCTTCTTTTGCAAAATACAGGGTAGGGCAAAAGGAGGTTTACAGTTGTTCGTATGAGAAATAATACAATATTAATAAATAATACAAGAATAAACTGTGTTTTATGTACTCACAACGTAAACCTACTTTTTAATTTTTTTAAAGATTTTATTCATTTATCTTTAGAGGGGAAGGGAAGGAGAGAGGGAGAGAAATATCAATATATGGTTGCCTCTTGTGTGTCCCCTCCTGGGAACTGGCCTGCAACCCAGGCATGTGCCCTGACTGGGAATCGAACCGCGATGATCTGGTTTGCAGGCTGGTGCTCAGTCCACTGAGCCACACCAGCCAGGGTTGTAAACCTACTTTTGCCTCACCCTGAATTGAGTGCTTATGAGAAGTAAAATAAAAACAAAGTTCTTGACTGCTGTGTCGATGAGTTTACCTTTACCCGATACCTTAAAAAAATGTATATCTTCTGTTTCGATGATTACATAGAAAAAACTTTAGAGACTGTATACCCTTGAAGTAACTGGTGGAAAACAGGGAAGGTTTTAGGTCCTCTGCTCAGGATATGGGTTCTGTCTGGCAAAGATAAACAGTAGCTTGACCCTGAACAATCAGATAGGGTTATTGTATGAACAGACCTAGTGCTCCTGTGCTTTCTGGATAGAAGTCAATCTACTGAACTAGCAGGATGTGGTTTTAAAATGTGTGTAACTCATATGGTCTGAGCACCGATAACTACTTGTAAATTATAATTCACTGACTTGATTGTGCTGTCTGTTAGTTTTCCTGTCTGTCACACCTGAATGGAATTCAGACCTATCTTTACAATACCACATGCACTGTGACCTTAAAGAATGGTGTCCCACATGAGGGTAGGAATGTCTCATGAGATTGCAGTTGGCTGAATGGCTGTGTATATGTAGAGGGGAGAGTGAAGCCTTGTGTGCTAGTCATCATTCTATTGGAGTATTATTTCTCTATCCAGTAAGTAGCAAGGACAAATCTGTTATTTTTTACTAAAAGTTACATGATGCTCTTGGGCAGGATGACAGAGAGGAGAGAATAATCCTAATTCTAGAAAATACATAACCATAGTATCCTGGTACATTTGGATTCTGCTCTAACCCTCAAAACGTTTTTTGGCAGCAAATCTTCAGTGCCAATTTAAATAAATCCCACCAGGAATAAGAGCTGAAAGATGCTGAGCCTAGTTTCCAGCTTTGCCTTGTGAACCTGGAAAAATTACAACCTCTAAGCCTTCGTGTTCTCATCTGTTAAACACAAATAATGAGTCCTAGATCTAGGAAGAGGGTCAATTTGGAAAATATATATTAAAATGCTTTAAAAGTTATTCAAGTACCTATCACATTTCTATCACTGTAGTTCAAAGAGATGCCTGCCTTCTCTACACTGCAAAACTTTGTGTCTCTTCTCTCCATTCGGTGTCATTATATTGCCTGAGATTGTTCATTTCTATGTGTACTTAACTTTTCCCTCCAGCTTGATTGTTCCTGGAGAACTGAAAGCATCAATTATACTTCCTGATATCCTCCACTGCGACAAGATTTTTCATACAGAATAAGTACCCAAATATTTGTTGATTGATGAAATCATAAACTCCCATGCAGAATTAACTTTTTAAAATTCATTAGAATAAAAAAACATAAAATTTGCCATTATAACCATTGTAAAGTGTATAGCACAGTAGTGTTAACTTTATGAACGTTGTTGTTCACCAGCTCTCTCTAACATTTTCATCCAGAATTAATTCTTTTTTAATAGTTTCTTTTTATTGCATTTTATTTCCATTACCATTTTTCCCCATTATACCCTCTTCCACCTCCCCCCACAACAACCTTTCCACCCACAATTACCACATTGTTGTCCATGTTCATGAGTTCCTTTTTTTTTTTTTTTCTCAATCCCTCCACCCCTTCAATATACCCCCCAGAGCTATCAGCCTGCTCTCCGTCTATGAGTCCGTCTCTATTTTGCTTGTTAGTTCAGTGTGTTCATTAGATTCCACATGCAAGTGAAATCATATGGCATTTGCTTTCTCTGACTGGTTTATTTCACTAAGCATAAGGTTCTCAGGTGACAAAGGGCAAAATTTTCTTCTTTCTTACAGCCATGTAGTAGTATTCCATTGTGTAAATGTACCATAGCTGTTTTATTTACTCATCTACTGATGGACACTTGGGCTGCTTCCAAATCTTGGTGATTGTAAATAACACTGCAATGAACCCAGGGGTACATATGTTCTTTCGAATTATTATTTCCAGTTTCTTTGGATAAATTACCAGACGTGGAACTGCTGGGTCATAAGGCAGTTCCATTTTTAATTTTTTGAGGTAACTCCATACTTCTTTCCACAGTGGTTGCACCAGTCTGCATTCCCACCAGCAGCGCTGAAGGGTCCCCTTTCTCCACATCCTCACCAGCACATCAGTGAGATACCACCTCGCACCTGTCAGAGTGGCTATCATCAGAATTAATTCTTAATAACTATCTTCCACACCATTGTTTCCAAACCACTTCTTTAGTGGTTGGGCACAGACAGGAAAAAAGATACAGAACTTTCACTCTGTAACTAGGGATGTGTTAGAACAAGGTAATCAAAGATTTCTACTCTGGTTTGAATTCTTTCTCCTCTCATAGAGGTTCTGCCCTAGTCTCTCTAACCTGTAAATTGGCCATTTTCTATAAACCTGGGAATACATGCCAGAAGATAAGGTCCTTCTATAAAGAGCTTTCAATGAGTCATTTATGTCTAGCATATAATGAAACATTTATACGAAGGACACTATCACATTAAAATATAAACTCACTTGCCAATTATTTTATTTTCAGAGTGTCTGACTTCTGTTAATTACTGAAGATATGGACTTTTTAATCATTATTGCTGTAACAGTAGTATTTTTATTTGGCTGGTGTGTGTGAGGACTGGAGCTGGTATGTGGAAGGAAACCGCCCCAGAGGACCATATTCAACGCCCACCACGTGCTTGTAGAAACACTGTACCTTCTCAAGCACAGATCTTTATCTAATATTGTCATTGCCAATTATGTCAAATCTGGGATTAAAAAATGTGTTTTTCTCTTTTGCATCAAGCACAAAAATAAACTCTAGATGAATTTCAGATTTAAATATTTTAAACTACGAACAAAATAGATAAAGGGGATTTTTGAAACAGTGTTAGGGTAGAATAGACTTTCCCAGTCATGACACGATCTCAACAGCCATAAAGAAAAAAACTGACTTTGTATGGTGATAGTCACCATAAATAAAAGTATGATGACTTAGGAGAATATTTACAGCATGCTTACCAGATACATCTATTACATATTCAGGGCTTCATTGCATTGATAGAGAAACGATCTAAGGCTATGAAGAAATCAGGAAAGAAATACAAATGGCCAATAAACATACTAAAAGTCATCCTCATTCGAAACCATACCAATTTATCCACTTTTGCACATCAGACTGACAAAAACTTAAAATGTTGATAAAATAGTGCTGAGCGTACAGGGGAAAGGGCACTTTCATACACTGTTGGTGTGAGTGTCAATAGAGAAAACCTTTTCAGAGTGCATTTTGGTGATATCAGTCAAAATGAAAATGCAGGTACCATTTTGCCCATCTGTTTCTCCTCCAGTGACTTACTTTAAAGAAATTTATACAAGCTTTCAGGGATAGGTATAGAGATATACAGTTATGTATTGTAGTATTGCTTTAATAGAGAAATATTAAACAATGACATGCTTTTCAATAAATGTGTTACTTATAACCTAAAAAAAATCAACTCTTTATTAAAAAATAACAGATTTGAAAGAGACTTCACAAGAATACAGAATTAAGATAGTCTATAACAATAGTAAGTAGAATAGAAGGGGAAACCAGTTCTTCAAAGTACTACGGAAAACTTTAGAAGTTATGAGAAACTATTATTTTGATAAAATGATGTGCTACAGGTTAGAGCAGATCTGGAAACTGGGAGCTTTTGAAAATTGTTTGATAATAAAATAGTGATTTTGTAAAATATAAATTGCAAGATGCTGTATCCCAGGACCTAAAACAGCTCCTGACATCTACTAGACAATAAATATTGTCTGAAGGAATGAATGAGGATGACGTTTCCACCGGGATTGTCATAAAAGTAGATGTAAAACTGCCTAAATACCGCCACTCGATGCACAGTGAGTGTTAAGTAGTTCACTGCTTTCCCGGAAGCCTGCTGGTACTTAGTGCCTGCTTACCTCATTATCCAAGTTTATTTGTTTGAAACCACACATATAGTGCTTATTATATGCCAGGAGCCATTCCAAGTGCTCTACAAACACTAAATCGTTCAAATTGTAATAACAACTGAGGTGTGTGGCTTTATTATCCCACTAAACAGAGGAGGCCGTTGAGGCAAAAGTAGCTGAGCAACTTGCCTGAGACGGCACATCCAGACTGCTCCATGTAACAAAAAATCATTGTAGGAAAGAACCAATGAGATTTTACTGTTTTTATATTCTGCTTTTATTCCAGACAGCTCAGAATATTTCCTATTAAATCACACCTGGAAATCAACACCACAACTTCCCTTTTGAGGTACAGCATATTTTTAAAACATTATTACCAGCTCATTAATTGTGTTTAAAAAGACCACAGGAGGTCCTTGTTCCTGTGATAAAGTCATGGTATCTGCCTTCTGACATCACATTAATTTCCATACAGCAGATCCAAGTTTTGAACAGAAGGACATCCTGCTCTAGAAGTGGAAGAAACATAAGGCCTTACAGGGAATTACAGAACAATGTCAAAAATATTGAAAGGGGCCCTGCCTGGTGTAGCTCAATGGATAGCGTGCGGGCCTGTGAACCAAACAACCGTGGTTCGATTCCCAGTCAGGGCACATGCTTGGGTTGCAAGCCAGTTCCCAGCAGGGGATGCAAAAGAGGCAACCATACATTGCTATTTCTCTCCTTCCCTTCCCCTCTAAAGATAAATAAATAAAATTTTTAAAAAATATTGAAAGGGGTAAAATATTGTGTATTAGTTTTAATCTTCCGCATGACTAATGCAGTGGATCTCCAACTTTTTCAACCAGGAATATTTCTTCTGTAAGCTAAACTTTGTAGACTTCTTGAGAGTTAGTGTTAGGTTTTTAAATTAATTAATTTATTTTTAAGATTTTATTTATATATATTTTAGAGAGAGGAAGGGAGGGAGAAAGGCAGGGAAAGGGAAGGAGAAAGAAAGGAAGAGAAAAATCAATGTGCGGTTGCCTCTCATGTGTCCCCTACTGGGGACCTGGCCTGCAACCCAGGCGTGTGCCCTAGACTAGAAATTAAAACTAGTAACTTTTTGATTCACAGTCTGTCTGGCACTCAAGCACTGACCCACCCAAGCCAGTGCCTAGTTTTAGGGGGTTTTTTAATATTTTATTTATTTTTAGAGAGAGGGGATGGGAAGGACAAAGAGTGGGAGAGAAACATCAATGTGTGGTTGCCTCTCATGTGTCCCCCACTGGGGACCTGGCCCACAACCCAGGCATGTGCCTGGACTGGGAATTGAACCTGCAACCCTTTGCTTCACAGGCCAGTGCTCAATCTACTGAGCTACACCAGCCAGGGCCCTAGTTTTAGTTTTAATTTTAGTTTTAACCTTAGTTTAAGTTCATCTCACAACATAATAGCAGTGTTTCTTTTTCTTCATGCTTTATTTATTCATTTGATTAATATTTATCGACAATCTATAAATAATGGGCCAGGCATTGCACTGGATATTCAGGATAACATGGTGAACAAAAAGACAAAGTCCTTATCCTCATGATTTCTCTAACTTAATGGGGAAGATGGTAAGAGCATTGAATAAACAAAATTACTAAAATTATAGCCATGGTAAGTGCTACATACCTGTATGGAAAAGACATGTGAAAGCACATAATAGGGGGAATTAGCTTAGTCAGGCCAGTTCACTTCACCTCAGGACGTGCCCTCCAGCGTGGATAGCATCTCACCTCTAATTCCTATCTCAGCCGTACCTCTTGGTTCCTATCGCTCACATATATTAATCTTCAATTTCTGGGATCCATTTAGCAGCCAATGTTTTCAAGAGCAAATGGCCCATTAAACATAATTCCTTTATTATTTTATTATTGCTTCTAGCTCTTCTGTTCCAAAAGATAGAAATGCAAAGACATTCTTTTTTAAACTCTGATTTCCATCAGTAAGATGCAGATCTTTTTATCTTTGTGATTCAGTTGAGAAACATAATGCAAGTAAGAAATTAAGAGTAACAGAATTTTATTAAGTAAAGAAACAAGTATCAAGAGAAGGTAAAATCAGAAACATTTATGTTTATCATTCTTATCCTACATAAGGACAAGAATTTCTAAAGGTGGAGAGGAAAACTGAGGATAGACACTGTCCAAAGAGGACAGCCCTGTTTCAGAAGTTGAGTAGGTACCACCAAGAGGCTTGCAGTGTCTCCTTCATGTCTGATGGGCATGAAAGTCAGTACTGGGCTGCAAAGTCCCCTCTGGAAGAGAGTAAATAATGGGCAGAGACAAGCCACATTCAGAGTTGGGTCCTCTGGTTCCCCGTGGGAGGATTGGTCTATAACTTAGGCATTGTCTATCATTGAGGCATGAAAGGCAATAGAATGAGCACTAAAGGCCCCATGAACCCTATTAGGTTTCCTCAACAGGCAAGGGTATAATCTGAGACAAGAAACAGTACCAGGCAAGCCCCAGAATTATAGATGGTATGACAGCCAATAGGCTGAGAATCCTTTTAGCCCCATATGCAGAATGCACTCCTATGACACCCAGTTTCTTCCACTGGATTGGGTTCCTCCTTGCATCTGCCTCACTACCTTTCATACAGGTGCTTACTAATCAAAGCATGGTCCTCAGACCAGCAGCAATGACATCACCTACATGCTTGTTAGAAGTAGAACATCTCAGGCGCCACCCCCCCGGCCTACTAAGTTGGCTTCCACATTTTAAGAAGATCCCAGACATTTCCTAGGCACATTGAAATTAAGAAGCATCATTTTTACCCCCATCAGCTTCTGAGACTGTAAAATAGATAAGGTCCAGCTTGCTCACAGCTTTGAATTGAAGACAACCTGAGATTAAAAATAAAAAAGTAAAGAGGAAATCATTTTCAAAAGATGAAAGTGCTATACAACTATTAAACACCATATTTTTTCACCTGTACAACTTGATTTACTCAAGCTGTTTTCAGAGTAGACAATCAGTGACTGACTGACCCAGCTTTTATAATTGTTGTACTGTCCTAAAATGCTGTGGAGTTCTGGTCCGTTTTGTTTAATGTATAGATTAGTGATTCTGGATCTTTGCTGCATATTAGAATTTTCAGATTTCTCTCTGACAATCCAGGGCCTGAGCCTTTTCTCAAAAAATTCTGGTTTAGGGGGTATGGGGTGCAGCTTGGGCATATGTAACTTTTTTAAGTTCCTCAGGTGAATCTAACGCACTGCTGGGGTTGAGAACCATTCATAGAGCTGAATCGAGAGATGAAAAGAGTTAGACATACGGTCCAATAAACAAATGTAAAAATGTAGAAAAGGGTTATCAGTGGGGCAGTGGGGAGGGAGGGGGGAAGGTACAGAGAATAAGTAGCATAAATTGTAGGTAAAAAATAGACAGGAGGAGGTTTAGAATAGTATAGGAAACCTAGAAGCCAAAGAACTTATATGTACAACCCATGGACATGAACTAAGGTAGGGGAATGAAGGTGGGAAGGGGTGTGCAGGGCAGAGGGGAATAAAACAGGGGAGTAGGACAACTGCAATAGCATAATCAATAAAGTATATTAAAAATAATTGAAAAAGAAAAGAAAAAATGCTGTGCCAATGTTGAAATGAATGAGGAAGACATTTCTGCTGCCATGAAACGATCACCAAGGTATACGTACACTACTCAGTTTTTTAAAGTTACAAAACAATGTGTGATATATAAACTCATTTATGCGAAAAGATAAATATATATGTTTATGTTTACTTTTATTTTTTGTCCTCACCTGAGGACATTGTTGTTTTCATTGCTTTTAGAGGGAGAAGAAGGGAGACAAGAAGGAAGAGAGGGAAGCAAGCATTGATTGGTTGCCTCCCGTATATGCCAAGACCAAGAATCAAACCTGTAGCCTAGGTATGTGCTCTGACCAAGAATTGAACCCACAACCTTTTGGTTATGGGACAATGCTCCAACCAACTACACCACACAGGCCAGGGCAATTTATGTATTAGATGACTAAAAGGTACTCACCAAATTATTGACAATGGTTACCTCTGGGAAAAGAAATGGGAGGGAAAGGGACTTTTTTGCTATGTAAACTTCTAAATATTTTACAGCAAGAATGTACCCACACACTACTTGGGTAACTATCCAAAGCACATTCCAGGATTGTTGACTGCCATACCATCTGTAACCCTGGATTACAGATTATTTAAACTAATTATCATTTTAATATTATAATCTTAAATGCATAATTAAAATAGTATAGTGGCTGACAAAAATAAAACAAATCTATACACAAAACAAAAACTGCCAGGGCGCCCAGGGTTTTCATTAGTAAGCCCGTCACTTCTCAATTCTGGGATCACTGGAACCATGTTGCCCCGACGTCTCCAGATACCCTTCCATCTGCTGTTATTTTGGCATCAACTCTAACAACCTCCCTGGTTCCTCTGACAACTCACCGACGCAGGCAGACCCCACGTCTAGAAGGATCTCCACAGCAGCACTTTGTAAATTCTCCCGTGTTCCACCCCTAAAAATCACCTGGGACAGAGGGCCACCTACCACTCAGCCTTGCTGCGAGCGAGGTCTTCCCCACTTTAAGCAGTTAAGACAAGCATACTGACTAAGCTGTAGTATGAGGGATGTGAGTCCTTTCAGGGCAGAATTCTCAAAGTCTGCTATGATGGCTCTTCGTCTTTGAAATGGCGATTGAGCCGTGAAGTGTATAATGAGAGAAATTACTTATGAATCTGTGCCTCTCAGCCGCAGGCCACTTCTTTCTCTGAGAGAAACTCCAGGATTTTACCCTAATAGCACGGGAACAGAGCTGGGACTGAGGCAGACCGACAGAGAGGGCGGTTTCCAGCTGGTGGGGGGGCCCTGCTGACAGCTCGTTAGAAACTGTCCCTCTCCGGCTCCTCCCTTCATTTCTTCAAGTTACAAAGCCTGACACTTGATGGGAGAATCAAGGTGGTAACATCCCCCACGGCAACCAAGTCCCTGCTCATCTCTCTTTGTTTGACAGATAAGAAGAGTAGATGTCACCTACAAAACGCTTCACTCAACTGAGCCAAGTGTGCCAAGACAGCCTTGTCGCCTGCAGGACCCTACAGGAGGGACCCAGGCAGGGCCCACCAACCACAATGAAGATTTCTCTCAGAAGAAAATAATTTCAGCCAGATAACCTGAAAACCAAATGCCCCCTCCAGTTGTCCTCAGAAAAGGGCATAACACCTCATAACTCAAAGAAAATTATGCTTTGATTTGCAGAAGTCCTTTTCAGGTTCTGCCCTCCGCCTGGTCTTTCTGATGACCATCTAAGGTCTGAGAAATCAGTGTGAGGTTCCGTGCAGAACGCCTGGGCCTCCAGCTTGGCCAGGTTGCCAGAAAGGGGGGTGTGGCAAAACAAAACAAAACACCTCCCCACCCCTGATGGCAAATGGGACACACTGGTGCCTCAACCTTCTGTCAGCGTTAGCCCTACACAGAAAAATCTGTGAGGCTTATTTAAAATGCAGGCCCTTTTTTAAATCGTATTTTATTGACTATGCTATGATAGTTACCCCGTTTTTTTCTCCTTTATTTCCCTCTGCCCTGCACCCCCTCCCTCCAGCATTCTGCCCACTTAGTTTATGCCCATAGATCATACACGTAAGTTTGTTGGCTTCTCCATTTCCTATACAGTTATTAACCTCTCGTTGTCTATTTCATACCTACCATTTGTGCTTCTTATTCCCTGTACCTTTTCCCCCATTTTCCCCTCTCCCCCTCCCCGCTGCTAACCTTCCGGGTGATCTCCATGTAAAATGCAGATCCTGGTTCAGCAGGTCTGGAGCAGGAGAACTGCTCCTTGGGCCAACGCCTCCAGCAATGACTCTTAATGGCATTTACTGCACATCCCTTAACAAGAGTTCCCTCAAGGAACTCAGGACCAGTTTGGGGGCAGCTGTTCCTGTTAGAGGTGGAGTCAGTTGTCTCTAGGATTCTCCTGGAGGTAACAATAGTCTCAGAAGCCACTTCCAGCCGCAGGATCATCTCCCAGAGACCAATCTCTCAGAGTACTTTCTAGAAGGCAACTCCTAGCATAGCCCTGCTGAGCCCAATGCTGCTGCATGGTCATAGTAGCTGTTGGTTTTGACTAATTTCTTTTCACTACATCACAGGTTTTTAAACTTTGGTATGCATCAGAATCACCAGGAGAGCTTGATGGAGTCCACGGACCCAGGTCCCATCCCAGAACCACCCAGGGATAGAGATGGTTGATCGGGAGTTTAAAAGCTGCCAGATGAGGCGAATGCATGCCAAAGTTTGAGAACTACCACCTAGAACAAAAGCAATGAACATAGAAACACTTTCTAAAGTCCAACTACTGTATTACAAAAACTTAAATATAAAACAATGTTACCGCGATACTATTGGTTCTCCTTGCTCTCCTACTGTCCCTAATAAGGCTCCACCCAAGTGTTCAGATACTTTCCTGGAGAGAAGGGCTACTAAACTAGCTGACTTACTAAGGACAGATATTCTGTAGTTTAGGAAAATCTATACTCTGAAGTCTAAACTTTTTAAATTAATTAGAGATTTTTTTATCAGTACAAAAAAATTAAAGTGATAATAAGTATTTACTATTTTCTTTTTATGTGCCAGGTACTGCTCTAAGCATTTGCATCTTAAAATACTTGATATTTATTGAGCACTTGCTTTGTAATGAAAAAGGTTATTTCAATTAGTAGAGTCCTTCATTTCCTCTAAGCATTTTAGATGGGATAACAGAAGAAACTGAGCACAAATAAGTTAATGTACTTGCCGAAAGTCATGCGACTGTTATGCAGTAGAGTCCAATCCTTAACCATTATGTCTCCTCCTTCATATTAATAACAAACAATAGTTCTTTATTCAACAAACATCTAAGACGATTAAATGCCAACATTGAGGACTATGTTCTAAGTATTGGGGGTTGTGTCCTAAGTATACAGTGAGGAACAGAACACATATGCTCCCCACTTTCATGGGGCTCGTGAGCTGCTAAGAGATCCAAATCATGCAATGTAGTGTGGAGAGCAATACCAGACCAGGTGGAGAAAGGACAGTTTCTCAGAAAAACCGAGATGTAAGATGAGATCTAAAGGATGAGTGTGAATTAACCATGAGAAAAGAAGGAGACAGGAGGCTCAAGGCTGTGGAGACAGTAGCTGTAAAGGCCCAGAGTTCAGAGAAAACATAAAACAATTAGTCAAAGAAATGAAAAATGGTTTGGGGTAGCCTGGAGCAGAAAGAGAAGAGGAAATGTGTGAGTAATGAGATTGGAAAGATAAACTTGCTGCCAGTTTTTGAAGGACCATGGAAAGCATGTTAAAGGATTTTAGCATGTGGGAAACAGGGATCCCTTAAAAGGCAGTAGGCAGAGCATGTAGCTGAGGAGAGAGATTGGCCTGATCCACTGACCTGTATGTCAGGGGCATGTGGTGGTAACTGAAGCCACGAGAAGATAATATTACCCGAGGAAGGGAGAGGAGGGTCCCCAGACAGCAGCTTTGGGAACATTTCAGGGTTGGAAAGGGAAAGGGGAGCCCCCAGTAGAGACTCAGAAGAGGTAGGAGGAAAATAATGAGAGGTGACACACAGTAAGTCCTTACTTAAGGTCATCAATAGGTTCCAAAACTCTGAGTGAAATAAGTAATAAAACCAGTTTTACTATAGGCTAATTGACATAAACAAGAGTTAAGTTCCTAGGCATCCCATCAACATTATAACGAAATGATGTTGAAAAGGCCACATTATTCCAGGACCTGCTGTAATTTGCTCAAGATTGCAAAGCTAGTTAAGTGGCAAATTTCAAATTCAAATGTCTCTATCATCACACAACCATGTTCTTAACTTCAACATTTCTTAAATATTATCTTCTCTTAGTGCCTAAAATTATGGTTCACATAAAATTGTATTTATACATATTTTTCCAGGAGTTCATTTATACAACAAAAAAATTGTCAAGGAATTTGTTCAGTGCATCCTTGGGTTGCATTAGGAAGCGAACTCATGAAACGTGCTTCTAGCTGCCTCCTCATCTCTCTCCTTGTACATCTCTCTCCTGCCTTCTTTCCGATTTAGATATGCTTTTCTTCTACAAGAGTGTCCCTCAGGCAGCGCTGTCTCCCTTCAGAGTCCGTTGGCAAATCCTTAGAGTTTCTCTTCAGAAGCCCTCCCACGTGGACTTCTCCAAGAAGCAAACCAAACTTTAGTAATGATCTTTCTTCCCTACACCATGTGTTTCTTCTCCAAAAGACAGATTAATAAAAACTATGGCTGCTTTTGTTAACTACTTATTGTCTTATTAAATCAATAAATGCTCATTCTAAATATATATATATAATTAAGTGCAGGATATACAATAGTTCAGAAGTTACAAAGAAAAAATAAATTATTAAATTCCCCTGTCTCCCTCACCTCATTGCCTATAACCCCAAATGGTATTTCCCAGAAATACTGTTATTAACAATTTGGTATGTATCCTTACATGCATTTTTCTATACATATATAAATACAGATTTTTAATGAGAAGGATCATATTATTTTTGATACTATGTATAGATTTTTAATTAAAAGGATCCTAATGAGAAGGATTGTATTATTATGAGACTTCTTCAATTAGGTAGAGGCCATCTCTTTACATCAGTGTATAAGTTTTACCTGTGTTATTCTTTCCACATACCAGTCCACCACAGGAAGGTACCACTATTTCTTTAACCATTCCTCTAACCAGTCCATTGGTTTTGTTTTGGAGGGCGGAGGGGAGGGGCACTCTTATTCTACAGAGTGTGAAGGGTCCAAAGGAATGTTTGCGCTCAGTTTTGGTCTGAGCATTTTTCTGAATATGCCATTGTCTGTCCTTACCTGGCCTCCCTTTTTGAGCTTGTTGGATATTTCTGCCTGCTGTTCTCTCTCATCTCGCCACTACTAAGTCTGAGGTATGTCTGTTGCTTTAAAGATCTCTTTACAGAGTCTAGGACTCTTGGAGGAGGTAAATTCAGCAGGTAAACAAACTATTGTTCTAACTTTACATTCTTATTCTAGAGGATTTCAGAGGCACTGTTATCTGGAAATCAGCTTAAAAACCTTACCATGTTTGCACTGTGTTTTTCATCTCCTTTTAAAGAGCATCCCAGATAGAGATTGACTGAATATATTAAATAGAAGGCATATCCCACAACTTCAAAGAATCTGCTGTCTCCTACAGTCTGTTGAGAGGCAAACTTAGCCTCAGGGAAACAATTAGAGAGCAGCTGAGTGCTAAGCTATGTGTTACAGGCCCCTGGGCACCAGGAGCTCAGGGAAGAGAGATCTTGGAGGCAGTCTGTCCCTCGAAGGGGAAGGTGGACCTTGAACTGAGTTAGGAAGCAGGAGGTAACATTTGAAAAGTCTAGGCAGAATGTAGAAGGCTTTTCAAGTACCAGGTAACTTTTCATGCGTTTTTATTATCTGATATTTTTAGTGTTTGTTTAGGGTCTGCCTACCCCCATGAGAATATCAGCTTGATGAGGGTAGGGATCATGCCTTGTTCACTAGTGACTCCCCAGTTCCTGGTACATGGTGGATGGTCAATGATATATGAATGAATCAATCAATCGATCGATCAATCAATGAAGGAAGGAAGGGCCACGGGGTGTGTGAGGAACAATGAGAATGCTGGCCTGTTTGAAAAGAGGAGTCTCCCCAACAGACGGCCAGAGGGACAGCTAAGTGGGCTGGTGTGATTCAAAACACAGGGGCAGGTGCAACCGGCTGAACAGGGAATGGGAGCCCCTGATAATTACCAGGGTGGGCCCTGTACAAGTGCAGTCGGGGTCTTGAATCTGAAAGTAAAGCACAAACAAGTAAGACAAATTTGTTACGGACAGCCTCCTGGACTCTGTGCTTGGCCAGCCAACAGTTACATTAAAGTAGAACAGATCTGTTTGGTCATACCTTTCATTTGTTAAGAACATAGTAAAATGTTAATGTTAGTACAACAGTTTTAGTAATACCTACTGTGATTGTAGTCACTATTTAAGCAGATAAGGTTCATTGTTGTCTCACATCAAACCAGCTATTGACCAAAAAATGTTTCGTCTGGCTTGTTTTGTTTTTGTTTTTCACATAAGCTTTTGTTTTGCAGATCTTTCCGTCCTATACTTGTGCAATTGATTACTGGACCTAAACGCAGGGCTTCACATTCCTGGCTCACCCTCTCTATCGTATTGATTTTAGACTGTCTTTCACCTCACGGAATTCATGTAAAGCTCCATCCTATCATCAATCAGTAGTTACTCCTCTTAGCTGGGTGTCATCCATACATAGGACCCTCCGTGCTCCAGGGATTTGGATGCCCAGAGACACTTTGGAGAGTTCAAGGGGGCAAGGCAGTTTATCGGCCGATGCACCACAGTCCATACATAAAAAAATAAGTGCCGTTTGGCACCAGGACTTGGGTATGTAGTGCAAAAACCTAAGGGTGGAGCTGAGAAAGAAGAAACTGTGGGAATTCCAGGATGGAGCAAGCCAAGGTCAGAATCTCCAGTTTAAGCAATCCAGAAAGATTTCTTCTAGGAAGCAGCGTTTTAGAACTGGAGGTGAACACAGCTTGACAGGTTTTCAGGCAGACGGAGGGGGAAGGGGCATGTTGTTCAGTTCAGAAGCAAAACTGGGTGTGCGAAGAGGATGACCAGCCAACCTAGACTGTGAACCTCACTCCCTGGCAGGCAGATACAAATGTACTCAGAACCACGGACTTCTTTGAATATCCTTCTACTGTAGCGCTGGGGAGTAAATCCCACTTTGGTGACCCAAGATGTTCCTCCTCGTTTAGCCACCCCCAAGGCTTTTCTCGGGAACTGTGCGTCATTGAGTCTCAGTAACTTATGCACCTTGCCTCTCACTCTGCGTCTGTTGTAAAGTCAGTTACCATTGGCTTACATCTCCCGCGATGGGTACGTTTTCCATCTGCTCCAAACACGCACACCCTTCGGCTGCACCATTCCCCGCTCCTCCCACCTCCCCCACCGCGTCCTTCTCCCCATTAACTTTATCTTCTTAAGCAGCCCAGGAACACAGATGTTTTCACCCCGTCGCTCCAGCACCAGGGTATTTTCCCAGTGTCTCTCTGTGTGTATGCTCCAGGCACCGACTCTCCGACTCTCCGGGGAGGGAGAGAGTAAATGTTTTCATTCCAAACCCTCAGGGTCAGGTCTTGTTTTTCTAAACTGTGTTTGTTGCCATAATTATCAGATTAGCTGATCTCTGGCAGCAAGTTGGGGGACAGGAGTGGGGGGGAGGAGTATTAACCCTTTGAAGGATGGTTGCTGCGCTTTGTCGTGGGAATACTAGGGGAGGAGCTGTCCTTTCTCCCCTAACCTGGAAGATTTGGCTAGAATTCTTTTCGCCAACCCTAACAGGCCTCAGTTAACAGTTTGCTCTGAGTCAGTCCAACCATCCAATGGGCTCTACTGCTGGGACCTGAGAGGCATTTAGCAGAGATGGAGGGTTGAAAGGGCATCTCTCCAGGGATCTGCTGGAAAAAAGGAAGAAAAGGAGCTTAAGAAGGCTTGGGATAAGTAACCCAATAAAGGGTATGGGTGTCTCCCCGGCCAAATAAGGAAACCAGGAGTGTGTGCTGGAGGTCTTTGGTGTGTCCATCAACCCCTCCCCCTTAGGGTAACTGCTGTGAGACTGGCAGGCCCCATTTAGGCTTGTTCTGAGGATTTTTCTGATGCACCTAAGAATATTAAGAACACTTTTCACCGCTGCTGTTTAAACAAACAAATAAACAAACAGCAGTTTCTCCCCTTGTTAAGCCATTCCCAATTCTTTGTCAACACACCCAAATGGAGGGTCATTTCAAGATTTTTCTCATCAGTCCTTGCCTCCAACCCATAGCACCACTGAACTTGTGTCTTGGTCTCTAAAGAACCATCAACGCAGAGAAAGATCTCTCCTTACAACTCCAAGAGCAACAACTCCTCAACTCCTCTGCTTTTTAATTATCTCTCTTCCAAGTGAATAAATCTTGCCTCACTAAAATCACTGTAGGCCCTCTGAGGATAAGCACCATGCTTGAGTCCCGTACATTGGTTACCTGGTGGAGAACAGAGACATTTAAACAGGAGGTGCTTAGTAAATACTTGTTGATAGCATTTTTCTAAGCTTCTTGTTTTCCATTTCTCATCTCTGTTCCTTTCTGTTTTGTGTTTTTTGTTAGTTTTATTGTTTACAGATCCTTTATCTCTGGAATGGTCCTCCAGTGCACACTCATCAACTCATGCCCTTCTCTTCACTCCAAACACACAAAGAGAGAAACAGGCAGGCAGACAGACAGACAGACAGACAGACACTAACATCTACCGAGGGGCTATATACCTAGCATTATGCAAACATATTTCACGTGCTTTTCAAATATCTCATTTGAAACCCACAGTGGCTTAGGAGATAAATGCTATCACATGGAAGGAAGCAGAGACCCAGGGAGTTGGATCACGTACACAAGCTCCCATGATTCTAAGTGGTAGAATGCAGACTGAACTCCAGGCGTGTGTGGTGTGACCCTAAAATCTATACACATTCCATTGTTCCAGTTAATGAAGAAGAAAAAGTTCTGACTATTAGGGAAAATGCCCTTTTGCGTGAGACCTAACCCGTCTCTCGTCAGTATTTTTTCCAACCAATCCAACTATAATATCTGTACTTTTATTTTAAAAAGTCGCTCAAACCCAATAAACAAATTTTGAACAGTATTTTATATAATAAAATAGTTTGGGAATTGCCTTAGCATTAGTTATAAATTGAACTGGACAATTTCATGCCCATGCCCATACTATTTACAAATGTCATTGCTTGAAGGCAAGTATGACTTTAAAATATCCTATAGCCTCACACTGATGCATCAAAATTATATTTTAAAAAAATTTTCCTGACCTAGAATATTCCCATGTTCTGAAAGGACAATTGGCTTTTCTCCCTACTGATGTTCCAAATGTGGATAGGGCACAGACACAGGTCCTTGGGAAGAATCGAACAGAAGTTTCCATGTCGAGTTCCTAGGCTGTCCCAGGAGCAAAATTCAGGTTGATTTCCATGGAAGCAAAGAGCCAGACAGCCAGCTCCCTTCTCTCGTGCCAGAGACGTGCTCTGTTCAACACGCAGCCAGCCCCTCGTTCTGCCCAGAGTCCACCTTGGCCTGATACCTGCTCTCCCACGGCCTCTTACATCCCGCCCCATTAGCATGCAAGAGGAGGATCCCGTGGGTCTTGACTAGGTCAACTGCACTGTGTTTGTCAGTTGTTCTGATAAGAGAGTCAGTGGCAGAGAAGTTAAATGATTGTTTTGTTCCCAATCCAGAAATCTCACTCTAACTTGGAGAGAGATGCATTTGGCTGCGTTAGAAACACTTTAAAATAGACCGGGAAATGGAAGTGCCTGAAGAGAAACATAGAGAAAGGCTTATGTTAAGGGGGTTAAAAAAGACAGGAAAGTAGGTGATTTTGGCACCTCATGGCAGAGTATCAGCCACATGTAGAGCAAAACAAAGCAGATTCTTACAAAGAAAGGTTTCCCGTTCCTGAAATACTTTTTTACTTGATCCTGGCTAGGAATGATGAGCCTGTTGTCATTCAGACATTTGAGACCCCACTCTGCCACTAATAACTGTGTGACCCACAGGGAGGCATATACCCTCTCTGGGACCTATCTGCAATGTTGGGCGTTGGACTAGATGACTAGGTTCCGTCTTTTGCTGATGTGCCATCATATTCTGGGCCCCTGTACAGAAGCAAATAGTGGAAGTTGTTCAGAGAAATTATGTTTTCTTGATTTAATATATGCAAAATGCTGGAACAATACCTGGCACATAGTAATTCATTAAAGTGTTAGCTATTATTATGACACATGATAATGAGGGTGATGAGGAAGGATCCATGCACTACACATACTTACCTCCACACCTATGCATTTTAAAGAGACAAATAACCCAATATTCTGACAACTTGAAAGCCCTTTCTCTTGCAAAGACCTTAATAGAGGGGGAACAATCTGTGGCTACTGAAAATTAAGAATTGCTATCATTCATTGAAAGATAGTTTGCTGAGCAAACAACCACCGTGACCAAACATAGAAATGTTTTCTTTGAAAATTCTGCTTTTTTATTTGACTATGGAATGAATTGGGCTGTTTGGGAAGTGGCGAGTTTCCCTTCCCTGGATTCAAGGGTATCCAGTGGCTGGATAGACCACGTTGACTTCGATGGATCTTTCTGCCAAAGTCTGTACAGTTCCAAAGCAAAGCCCCCTCAGAATGACCAAGTGCCCTGATGCCTGTGGGCAGCAGCGTGGCAGAGGCTGGGCTGCAGTCAGAATATCTAGCCCTTTAAAAGCATAATATCAGCTTGGAACATCTTGCACCTCAAATGGTAAAGCTGGGTCTTCTAACCCTTTAGTGGAAAGGTGATTCATGGAGCCTATTGCTGAGCAGCATCCTAGTCCATTCCCTCTTTTCCACGCTGATACTAGGAATACAAGTACTAAGGGGGAAACGGAGCTATATAACAAGAGAAGGGCCAGAACCCAGAGCTTTAGGGTTTTTTCTAGCTTTTTCTCCTTACAAAGAGATAGAGTTATCTTGGGCTGAAGATGTAAACCTGAATATGAGTATAAACTCATACAACATTAGAGCAATAAGAATAGCAAGTAAGACAGAAAAGGAAATGAATAATAAAAAAGAACAAAGGTCCAAAGGGCAGGAGATAGAGAATTGGAAAGGCAGAGGAAGAGAACGTGTGGAAATGAAGGGACTTTTTTTAAAAAAAGTTTATACTCTAAATGAAAGATATAAAGAGATATTTAAAAAGGATAGGGATTGCAAAGGAAGAAAGATAGTAACCTGCATCAAGTACTAAGAAAGCTAAGTGAAGACGGTAATTAGCATTCAAAAGAGGAGGAGGAGAAAGGTGGGGGGGGGGGGGAAGCAGCAGTCTAGCCCTGCCCACTGTGGCCCGGTTGGCTGGGCGCCCTCCCACGAAGCCAAAGGTCCTGGTTCCGTTCCCATCAGGGCACATACTTGTGTTGTGTGGTTCAGTCCCCAGTCAGGGCATAAGTAAGAGGCAATAGATCACTGCTTCTTTCTCACATTGATGTTTCTCTCCCTCTCTTTCTCTTTCCCTTCCCCTCTCTCTAAGAAAAGATAAATAAAATCTTTTTTTTAAAGAAGTCTATTGCAATTTAGGTTAGATGATCTATAAGAGATGATAGCTGCCTCTGGTAAAGAGATTCGCAGCCAGAGATCTCAGAACCTAGAGGAGAAACCTCCTGCCTACTTCCCAGGATCTCAGCCTATCCGATATAACATTGATCAGTTTTTAACATCGTCACTAGAAGCAAAGCTTCTATTGAACCACCCTAGCCACACTGCCTGGTCTTGAGCACCTAGGTGCTGGATACAGGCTGCGCAGGTGACATTCAACCAGTTACTAAATCCTCATATCATTACAATGAGGCAGGTACTGTTGCTGCCATCCCCACTTTACAGATGAAGTGGAAGCTAAAAGAATAAATGGTTTACCAAGAGTGCTCAACCTGTGACAGATTGAGATTGAGATATGTTTGGAGGCACCTTACTAGACTGCCTTCAAGAGTCCACTTTCTGCATGAGCCAGAACCCATTTGATGGCTCAAGTCTGACTGCATGAGGAGTGAGGTCCCCACATTCATCTCACTCTTATTTCAACACTCATTTTGAGGATTCGTGCTTGGGAGCCACTCCCATGGGCCCTTTCTCACTGTGTCACCTGTGATCCAACCTGCTTTAACCTGTCTGTTCTCTTACCTGTCTGAACCTGCAGATGCCCACACGGAGGGATCCTTGGCCCTGGGTTTCTCCCTCTCTCCCCTCCTCTCCACCAATCCATCCACAACCCTAACTGCACCAAGCCTTCTCTGCAATGATGGTGTTATTCCCAACTACCTGTGCGTGCCTCTGCTGTGTGGGGTTCCTACCTGTGCTGCTCATCCCCTTTGTAAACCAGATGAATGCCCGAGTCAAGCAACATAAACCTCCTTCAAGACACGAAATCCTGATCTTTGGAATCTTGTCCTCCAATCCAAGGCATGGTGTCTTCTTTTCAAGTGTTTTCTGCCCATAGCAACAGTCCAATAAAAACTTTCACTTGGACTCTAAGCTATTTTGGAATTTAAAGTCACTGGTTTGGGAGATTATGCTAAGTATTCATGTAACCAGGATTCAGGGTAGAAGAGGACAGAATGTTGTCACATAACAACTACTAATATGGTTATTATAAATTATATTATAGTATCAGTTTTTACTTTCTCTAGCAATACTTTTTTAGCCTAGTTTGAGGCTTATAATTATCTGAAAATAATAAAATAGTATTAAAAACTATAATTCTGAATTTTTATTTCATCGAACCAACCTTTTTATTCCTCTAAGTGCCCCCACCCTGCCTTCCCCACTCCCTCCAGGCATCCAAAATGGTACAGTGTATATGAATAGGGCCAGGTATCCAATGAATACTCAGTAAATATTAACCAACTGCCTACATGAATTAATCTATTATCCTCTGGTATAGGTGCTTTCTCTGTTTCTCAAGTTCAGATCACTTCCTCTCTTTTTACTAACATAGGCATTCATGCATCCAATTCAAACAGTGGTTTACCTAGGGCTGTTCTGGCCTCCACAAATGCACAGTCTGATAAACGGCACAAGGTAGAATGAGAACAAGGGCCCACATGAGGGCTGCAGCCATGAGCAAATGAAAGGAACACGAGCCTTGGCCACAGCAGACCTGGGTTCAAAGGCTGCCTCCTCTGTAAAATTGGAGTATTGACACCTGGCTCATAGGGTCATTGGTAACAGTGAACATTTGGGGAGGATGCTGAGTGCTGTGTTCATTTACCTCTACAGTTGGAATTTAAAGTCAGCAGTTCAGAAGCTTATGCTAAGTATTCATATAATTAGGATTTGGAGTAGAAGACAGGATGCTTTCACATAACAACTACTAATATGGTTATTACAAATCATCTCCTTGGTGCCCTCCGTAAGAAGGACATGGCACTTGGAGGGCATGACTCTGCCCAGCCTGGGGCCTCAGAGCTAGTGGGGGCACTGCTGGAATTTGAACACTCTCTTAGCTCTTCTTTATAATACCTGGTTTGTGGGAGTGGCCTGGAGAATTAAACTCCTGTCAGTTCCTTTCACCCTACGTGTTCAATGTGTCGGTTTCCCCTACCCCTTGTAAGGAGAGAAGGACACTGGGTTCCAGGTATGGAAATCAGTCTTGTTACTTTAATGCTGCAGAGACGTGAAGGTTCTTTCTTTCAGGGCAATGGTCTATTCGGTGCCCAGGCCCATAGTTGGCCCTGAAAGGACGAAGGAACCAGGATTCTGTGTCCTTCCCCCCAAGGGGCTTGGAGATGAAGATGGGGAATGGAACTTCAGGCAGGTGAACCAACAGCCACTCTGGAAAGACAGCAGTTAAATTATGAAGAGGATTCTCCCTGTCAGTACATCTGCTCTGATACTTTTGTTTTTCCTGGTTGCAGTTTGCTTTGATTTCATCTTACATTCACAGTAAATGTTCCTTTGCTTTTGAAAAGTACTCTTCTTGTTTCTATTCAAAAAAGAGAAGGGGAGGATTTGTCTCCATGCAGGTCAGCTCAAGGAGAAGATTGAAGTGTCCTTTGGGTCAGATGAGGTGATGGTACCAGGAGAAGTGAGGGAACTGAGAGGAACTAGGCAGATGGAAAGGGGAGAAGGTGGGAAGTGAGTCGTCTCTTATTGTGTGGGATTCCACCACCAGCTCTTCCCGGCAGGATTTTTTCAGTCCCCCACAAAAGGCAGTCAGTGCTCCAGGAGGTCAGCAATGGAGCTCTCCCAATGCCCTCGAGTAAAAGGAAAAGACTGGGTGGAGGCAGCAAAGCACAGAAAGTCATTACAAAGCTTTGGAGCCAGGAACATCAACTTTAGGATTTGAACAAGTTATTTAACCTTTCTGAATGTCCCTGTGTGTACTACACAGACCTTTGAGACAACCCAATGAAATCATGATCACAAAGGGCCTGGCAGAAAAGGTGACTGCTGAGTGCCTGCGGAAAGATGCAACACTCAGACCACAGCCCTACTAAGTGGCAGAGTTCGGCTCTAGCTGCATCCTACCCAAAATGTGGTTGGGTTATTCTGACCCTCCCAAGAAAATGTGTAATGGTGGTAACTGTAACAGCCACTGAAGGTAACAAAAGTTAGGCCATTGGAAAAGAAAAGGAAACTGCAAAAACAAAACAAAAACTCCATTATCAAGGAGGGTAAAAATGAAAAAGAAAATTTTAGAAGAAAAAATATATACTGTAATTCTAGAAAAGAAATCTAGAGTACCTCAATAGAAGACCTAAATTTAACCTTAAAAATAAAGTCCAAGTGCCTGAGGTGGGAAAAAATTTTTGCTGACTGTTCAAGTAACATATTTATAATAGAAATAGAAAAGAGCATTTTGAAAAACATGATGGTAAAAGTAAAGTTTAAAAAGGAAATTCCACATATGAGTCCCACCTTTTTTTTCAGTTGTGGCAAAATACACATAACATAAAATTTACCATCAACCATTTTTAAGTGTACAGTTCAGTGGTATTAAATACATTCACATTGTTGTGCAACCATCGGACTATTTATCTCCATAACTCTTTCCATCCTGTAAAGCTGAAACTCTGCCCATTGAACAGTAGCTCCCCATTTGCTCCTCCCTCCAGCCCCACCACCGTTCTCCTTTCTGTGTCTACGAAGCTGACTGCTCCAGTTACCTCTAATAAGTGGAATCGTACAGTACCTGTCCTTTAGTGACTGGCTTATTTCACTTAGCATAATGGACTCCCAACTCTTAAAGTAGGTATATTCCAAAGCTATTTACAAAGTGATTATGGGTGTAAATTGCAGTAAATGTTTTCAATAAAACTAATTCAGATCCTACCAGGTTGGCACAATACAATGCCAATATCTATATGGAAGGTGAGTGAGGATGGCTCTTGCCAGACCTGGGGGAGGGGGGGGATGCAGATGAAATGTGGTCTCAAGAAACCCCAAATACAGCTTTTGGGGCCAGAGACTTCTTTCCCTTTCTTGAATTCTTTTGTGTTGACACACCTAAGAGTTCAGAGAGGTGCTGGCCTTAGGATTCACAGCATTTCCCTTTATGTTACCCCCTCCCCAGATATAGACAGGCACATGGTCAGTTGGACAATTCATAGTTATTCAAAACTTGCCACATGCCAGACAGAACAGTGTGAAGTGAATTGTTTTAAAAGAGGAAGTTATAGTGGATAACAAAATTACCTCCCATCATCTCTACTCTTTTCTTTCCCAGATTATGAAGGAGCTGTGGAATTCGGATGGCTTGAACCTGCCTTCAGCTCTCCAAATGAACTCTGAGTGGTTTAGGTGAATCAGTAAAGCCCATCACATTGCCACAGTAATTGTTCTGGGAATGGGTCCGTGATACAATTCCAGCTAATGAGACATGTTCCCTGGAAGTGAACTGGGAAGCACCAAGTCTCAGACACCCTACAGTGAGGGAATAAGCAATCTCCGTGCGAAGACAACGCTATGGACTTCAGAGTCCTTGGTGATATGGTGCAGGCTGGCTCACCCTCGTTCGCCTCTAGTTATCTGGACCAACAAATCCCTTTATCATTTTAGTCTCAAAGGGTCTTCTGTTACTTAAAACTGAAACATCCAAAATGATACTGAACTGTGTCCCCCTCCAAATGCATTTGTTGAAGCCCTACCCCTCAATGCAATGATATTTAAAGATGGGTCCTTTGGAAGGTTTAGATGAGGTATGGGCATTCCCTCAGTACCTTTATAAGAAGGAACACCAAAGAGTGAATCTCTCTCTCTCTCTCTCTCCTTGCATTGGACATGGTGAGAAGTAGGCTGTGTCAGAAGCCAGAAAAAGAGTCCTCACCAGAACCTGACCGTGGCATCCCCATGCCTCTGAAATGACCTCACAAGTAAGCTGCCTTGGGGGTGGGGGGTGGTTCTGGAAGTGGCAGCATTAGCTAAACAAATACAGATGAGGAAGAAATCCAAGGAGGAGGAAAAAAGAAGAGGCGAGAGGCAGTGTGATAGAGAAGCAGTACCTCTCCACCAGAACCGCAGAGAACAATGAAGCACACCATCAGAAAGTTTGGGGGCATGGCCGGAAGGGCTCCACATTAGTGGCAAGGGATATTTTTGAAATCTTGTATTTTATCATAAAAAGTTATGCAAATTCTGCATCTTACATTATAATGTGCCTTCATACTTTTTATATCAAAATATTTCCTAAGAAACCTTTGAGAAGTGCCATTTTATCCCAAATCTTGAAACGATCTCTTGGCCCCACCTGCCTACTTGGTATGCTTTACCCCAGTCCGAGTAGAACAAGTGCACCAGAAAGAACACTGGACTCAGGGTTTTGAAGTCCAGGTTGTTTTTCGGATTCCATTTTTCCTAGCCACATGACCTCCACAAGATCACTTGCCTTCTGTAAGCTTCTCTTTCCTCATGAGTTGGAGGGAAGATGACATCTTTTCTACTGACCAATCTTAGAGGAGTATCCATCGCCAAGGAGCGAATATGAGAGAAAAGATTTGGAGACCAGGAAACTCTGACTCCTTGGCCCTGTAAGGTGGCATCAGTATTATTCCAAGACCATGTTGGAAGTTTCCCTAGCCCAGATTAATCAGTTTTAGGACTAGCCTTCTCTATTCATTCCAGTGCCTTTTCGCCCAATCCTTGTACCTGTGCTAAAAAGAGGAGTACCGGAAACCGAAAGAACGAGGAGGGTTGTTTATGATCAGTTGTCAGTGGGAATGCAGAGAAGTCAGATCTTGTTCTCCGGTGATTCTACATCTCTTAGTTCCCCTCATTTCCACATCTTCCATCTTTATTAAAAAGTCTCAAGCTTCCCTACACAGAGGAATTTCAAGCCCATATCTTTTGTACTTGACTTATGATCGCTTAAGATAGAGGGTGGAGCAGGAAAGACAAGTTGGTTTCATCTTCAGCACCAGCTGTGATTTGTTCCTTGCTCAGAAACACTGTATTAGGAAGTAAAAATTACTCAATGGGAAAGCTTGTAGGGGCTGATTCGAGATGTCTGCCACAAGCGCGGGGAGGGAGAACTGGCTACTTCTTGCTCAGAGGCTCAAGATGAGTCAACTCTCAAAAATGCAGCAAATATTGAAAGCTGGAAAGTTTTCAGAAGAATTCAAATGTGGGAGTTTTCATCCTGGTATCTTAGACTCCTGGGACATTTATGAAGTTGGAATTAATGGTTATGTCTAGTTTTATTAATATGAAGGGCCAACTCCTTATCTGTGATAGGGTTGACAAGGTTAACTAAATGTCAAGTTTCTTTCCCTTTGAATAGAATACTATCAACTTTCTTCACTAACCTTGGGTGTATCATGTTAGTCACTATGATTTACATTTATTGAAATCACAGAATTGGAGGGCATGTTATTTGGTCAACCTGACAGTCTAGCATTAAACCCATGAGCGACTGTGGACCTGAGTGGAGTGAAGACCCAAGATAAGGGACTGATCACCGGGAACGATTGCTGATTAAAAGGTCGGAAATCACTGTTCTATGGAAATCTGCTGTCAACCTTAATGTAAGTGCTTCAGGTCCTATGCCGCATTTCAGAGAACTCTAGGGTTTTCAGGTTTGGAGGAATGCTCTGCAAGTTTATTTTACAATGCCTATTTCTATTTTAGCATGTGTTCCTTGAGACTTTTAAAAAATAACAAACAGCTTTCATTAAATAATTAAATGTCTTTTTGTTGTGGAATTCTAAAGAGTTTCGCACTGTGTACATGCACCAAGTTTAAGCTTTTAGGAATTCATTTTACCGCTTTAGTGCTTTCAGTTTGCTTGAAAGCAGCCCTGCTTGGGTGAAAGGTCCAGTTGGTGTTTAAAAGCTGTCAGTTTGCCTTCATCTGCTCCTTAGGCCACGAGACTTCCTGGCTGTGTTGAGTGTGTTTATTTAGTTTCAGTCACGTCCTATTGTGCTGCAAGAAGCCACATAACAACAACAAAAGGCATACTAATGAAATAATTTTGGAATTTCTTATTTTATGTTTTATTTGGGTTTTGGGGGCCTACTTTTATCTCTATCTTCTGAGCTTCCCTTGCAAATGAATTCTTGCATTTAGGTGATAGCCATTGAGGGCAGGGCTGTGAGAAGGGGAACATTTTATAGAAAACTCCCTTGCGGAGTGACGTGGGGGGTTGGGAGGTCTGTAGTGGGAGATGAGCAGGAAGGAGATTCCGGGCAGCTGGGTCTCTCCTACGAGCAAGGGGGAGGTGGTCCTACAAATAAGGAAAGTCTTTACTGGTACTTTCTGCTCCCACTTTCTTAAAATTTTCCTCCCTTTCTTTGCATCCCTTTCCCATTTCCCTTTTGTGTTTCTCTCCTTTCCCTTTATTTTTAAGAGTTAATTTTTAAACAAAGGAGCAGGGAGGGAGAAAGAGAGGGAGAGAAACACTGATGTGTGGTTTCCTCCAGCACCCCCCCCCCCCAGCTGGGGACCTGGCCTGCAACCCAGGCCTGTGCTCCGACTGGGAATCCACCAGACACCCGTTTGTTCGAAGGCTGGCACTCAATCCTCTTAGCCACACCAACCAGTGTCCTTTTCCTTACTCCTAATTTCCCTTGCATTCTCCTGCTTTTCTTTGTCCCCTTCTTTCTCTCTCCCCCATCCTGTCTTTTCTGTCCTACCTCCCATTCTCTTCCCTTGCTGTGAAAACCATTTTCCACTTATGGCACCAGGCTGTTTCCTAAGGTGTGTTCCACCAAGTGCTAGATCCCTGAGATGCACTGTGGGAAATTTTTATAAAATGAGGTGAGGGGGCTGAGCTGGATCTGTGGTTAAATGAGCTGAGAAAACATTGCTTAACCATATTTCCTGCTTTGGAGTGCCCTACATTAGCGTGATAGGTTCTGAGAAATCCTGCTGTGAAGAGACTGATCTAACCTGTCTTATCCCACTCTTCCCCAAACCTCCTTGACCTCAGGGTCTTTTTCCTCCAAATACATGAATCTCATTGAGAATACAAAACCCACCATGGTAGAGCCTCTTGTCTTGGCTCACCTTGGGGCTACAGAGCACAGACTGCGTGGTGTCAAGGTGACTTCTCACTTGTCTGAGGTTTTCTCAAGGCCATCGCAGCCAGTGTCACTGCCCAGTGTTGCAGCCACCTACCTACCTCTCCTCCTGCGACTGGCAAAAGTTCCACATGGCTCAACTCTTGTATCAAATGTTTATGGTTACTTGCTCTTTTTTTTTTTCCTAACAAATTGTTGAAGAACAATTTTGAAGAATAGACATCGTGACAGAGATACAAGCAGGGGACTGTTTTGATTCCCTGCTGGTGGCAATATAAGTTGGTATAGTTATTCTGGGCACAATTAGGCAATCTGTAGCCAAAGTCTTAAAATTAGGATTTTATCCTAAGAAAATAATGACGAACATAAGCAAAGATTTAGCTACAAATTTTTTTTTACTGGAGTGCTGTTCGTAACAGCACAACTTTGGAAACAGCTTGAATATCCAGCAGTGGGAGACTGTTTGGGACATACTGCGGCATATTCATATGATGCAGTGTGACGCAGCCCTTACAAGTAGAGTCAGGAGGATATAAAATAGATGTTCAAAATGAAGTCTGTGTCAAAAAAGATACATGTGTACAGTGTGAACCATTTTTGCAAAACTGACCTTTAGGGAGTATGATAAGTATGTAAATATGAAAAGCTGGAAAGAATATTTACCAAAAATTTGTAGTAATTATCTCTTACTGGGTAGTACAATTTCAGTGGATTGACCTGTGCTTTGTGATTTTTACATAAAGAGCATATGGTTTTTGTATATTGAAAGGAAACAATAAGTTAGAAAAATTAACAAAAATCATGGGAGAGCCTATACAAGCTTTGTCACCGGTTGAACTTCCAGATCACTCCAGATAGGGTCCTGTCAACACCAACTGGGATTTTTCTGTCTCCTGGGGGGCGAGTACTTCATAAGGAAGGTCAAAGAGAGTGTCAACCTTCCTTCTACTATCTGAGGAAGTCTGGATACAAAAACTGGCCTCTATGTTGTGATGCAGCAATTTACTGGGGGGGAAAAAGATCAACACACCCACCATCTATTTATTTAATATTAAAAATAATATTTCACTGAGTATGGCTGGCGTCAGCTGGAGCAGTTACTCATACAGGAATTCAAACAAAAGCAACATTGGCGCCAGGCCAGTGGGCTGGTGCTGGGTGGTCCATGTCTGTCCTTAGCCCAGAGAAGCTCCTAGGCTGCTTTCAGACCTGCTTCGGGTCGGAAAGATGATGTATTCATTTATTTATTAGAAATGTTTTAACAGGAAATGCTAATAGTTTGCATTTATGGAGAATTGCCCTGGAGACAGCTGGAGGAACCCAGCAGACGTTGCTGGAGAGGAGCTTGTTGCTCTTGGCCTTGGAGCCAGATCAGGGCCTGTTGAAGGACTCTGCAATGCAGCCCATCACACCAAGTTCGCCCAAAAGATCCTGGTTGCTTTATGCCAGGAGCAGAGCCATTCTTTCGACTGCCTTCTTTCCCTTCTCCATTGCCATCTGTTTCTTAATAGATCTAAAGGTATGTTTCAGATGTGGCTGTGAGCACAGATGTCAGCTCTGCTAAGAATGAACAGGCCTTGTGTACACAAACCTCCAGGTGGGAGCGCGGGAGCCGAGGTGTAAGCAAGCACATGTGTAACTCGAACCCACTTTTAGTGTGACTGTGGGCTGGTGGAATCATGTATGAGTTCAGGGGTTATATGTGCATATCCTTTCTGTGTATGAGGATGAATGAAAGACAAGTGTTTGCAGGGGACTTCAGGTGTGTCCTCAAACTCCAGGGCACATTCCAATGGTTGATCATGAGTGATTTTTTGTGGAGCCCAGAGAGAAAATGAAATCCAGAGGGAAGTAGGAGTCAAGCTCAAATGCATGTGTATATGAGAGGGACATGAGCAGGTTTGTGTACTTTTAAACTCTCCTCCAGCTGTTTGGAAGACGACAGAACTTCACTAATGGGGGGAAGGGCATGGCTGCAGGGCTGTGGGGACTGGGGCATAATGTCTAACCCAGTCTGGCAATGCAAAAGGGCTGTTCCTGTGTTTCCAGATAACAATGGAGGTGAAGCCTGACCCTGGAAGCAAGTCAAGATTCCCAGAGATAAACCTTTGGGCAGCAAGAACACTGTCAATGAAAAGAAACTGACCTTTCACCTTCTGGAGTCACAGAATTCCCACAAATGCTGTGTCCCCATCAGTTCTGGCAGGCCTCACCACCAGAGCCTCAGACTGCGACACCAATTCATAAACTGCACGCAGGGTGCTGCTGGAGTCTCTGAGGAGGGGCCTGTGCTTGAAGTCAGGGCATCTCTATGTCCAGCCCCTCAAATGTAGGACTCCCCCCTCCCCAGTTTCCTCCTGGCCCACAGAGTTATGAGAGAGCCCCTTAAAAGGTTTTATTCTGATAGTGTGGTCTGGTCTGCTCTGCTGCTGCTGCTGAACATATCTTGGATGAGCCTGTCCCCTGACAGAAATGTGTTCAAAATCTGAACTGAGAGCCCTTGGAAGAATTCACAGCCTGGAATAAGAGGAAGGTAGTCTCAGCATGGTAGAAGTCTTGGGGAGGGGTGAGGAAGAGCAGGGTTAGAGAAGTCAAAGTCAGGGGAGAGAAGTTTAGGTCTGTGACAGTGAGACGTAAGTAGGAGGTTGAAAACTCATTTAATTTCTTGTTTAAGGTCACAAAATTAATCTCTTTGAGCCTCTGTGCCTCAGCAAAATGAGAATGTTAGAGCTTCTGGTTTTAAAGCCCAAAAAACTAGGACTTTATTTTTTAACAACTGCTTTCCTGCCCAACCCTAAAAGCCTTCAAGTATCACATAAGCTGCTAGAACAATGGTTTTCAACCTCAGTTGCACATGGAACCAATTGGGAAGCTGTTGACCATGTTAAAGCTCGAATCTCACTTCCAGAGATTCTGGTGGAATTGGTCTGGATGAGGCCTGGACACCAGGATTTCTCTCTCCTTTCCTTCCTCCCCTTGTCAACTCCTGTCCTAAAATGTAGGTGTTTTCTGAATTATCTTTAACTCTTATCCTTCCCTGTATGTCTATTCTCATTCATTCCCACGTCTTTAGCTATCACTTCTTTGGGGATAATGGCCAAATCCATCTAACTCTCCCATCTATTTATCCAGTTTCCTTCTGTCTGTCTACACCTGGAATGATGCTGCGGCTCCAATACCTGCTCAATTCCAGACTCAACATCTTGGCCCCGGCGTTCAAGTATTCCTTGACTTTCCTATGTCTGTCAGGATATACCCTCCATTCTCTTACTCCGAAGGCTCAAACCTTAGTGTTATTTCTGATGATGTAAAAAATGAATGAACATGAAAGTGTTAACGCACAACCTCTCTGCCTCCCACCTGTGAAGAGAAGATGGGTTTTGATAGCTTTGGGAGACCTCCTCTCTAAGGAGAGTTCTGCCTTTTTCAGAGTGGTTCCCAGGTTTTCCGACCCAAAACCAGGAGTTAAGATAAACAGAGACAAGACTGAAGAGGGAGAAGGAAAGGAAGAAGGGGAACTAAAGACAAGGGCCTCATGGACCGAGTGTGTTGACAGTCTCAGTACAGAAGAAATAGAAAGTGACAGGAGAAAAGAATGAAAACTGCAGAGCTGACGGGACATGAGAATTACTGAGGAAAGAAAGGGGACATTAAGAATTTTTCCTAATGCTCATAAATTGCATGCTTTTTAATGTTCTTGGAGAATGGCAAACAAATTTTGAGTTAGTTTTAAAATAATTTGGATTGCTAGACTTTTTTTTAGTTCATCATTGCTTTGAGACTGAACCATGTGGAGCTTGTATTTGGGTTATACATGAGACCTCCTTTTCCCTCATTTGCCACATCTAAACAGCTGCCAGACCCTATAATTTCTTTTTCCTTCCAGCTTTCTCACCCAGCAACACCATACACACCAGCTAGCTTTCCTCATATCTTAAACTTTGTTTTCTTAGGACTTTGGCTTATTCTGTTTCCTACACCCAGAATCACCACCCATTTCCATTGTTCTAAGTTCTAAGTTTCAGAACCCAGCTCAGACTGTACCATCTTAAGGAGACCTTCCCTGGTGATGTTCTCTACACATTCCACTTCCTTCCTGTCCCTCCACATGCAGTTCTCCATAGCAGCAGTAATAATGCTGATGATAATGACTATAACTAATGTTACATTGAGCTCATTACGTTCAGGCGCTTTCTAGATGCTTTGCACAAATTATTTTACTTAAGTCTTACAACAACCCTATGAATTTGTCTTGTGGGAACTCACACAATGAAGACCAAGTGATTTCTCCAAGGTTACACAGTTGTAATTGTCACAGATAAGATCTAAATCCAAGCTCTGAGGTCTGCACTATTTCTATGGTGCACTTATACCTTAATACTTTGATGTATGCCTGAACTATCCTTGCCATTCCTCTCTGTCCACAGGCAATGTGCGTTTGTTATGACTTCACATTTTGCACCTCCCCCACTCAACACTATCCAATAAGTGCTTGTTCCTCACTGTCGTCAGATTTACATAGTCACTTAACAATTCCCACTGATTTCCAAATAGAAGACATCAGCGTGTGCATAGTCAGGATTCTGACTTACAGAGATCCACTTTAGGTTGAAGTCTTTGGGGACACTTACTCTAAGAGCAGGGAGCATGTGTTTATAAATCCTACCTTTGAGTTTCGTCTTCTTGCTCATAATGTCTTTGACATGTCAGCTGTAAAGCAAACCACAGAATGGCCATACTTGAGTGAGGTGAAGACTTAATGCCTCTGCTCTAGTTCAAGTGGCTATACCTAGAACTACAGTTGTGTTTCGCCAGTCACTGTTAAGTACACACAGAGTGATTTAATACAGCTTGGTTTACATTCAAATGCAGGCTCTAACATCTTGGAGTAAGCAGTGGCATGCTAGTTAAGCTAAGGGCAATTTCATTTGGTCAGGAACGGTTTTCAGGTGAAGAAAACTAGAGTTTTAATTTAAAATGTAAAAATCAATTTTTTAATTCTATAAAAAATGTAAATATTTTTTAGGATAAAAGAAGGCTTTAAAGTTTAAATGTAGACTTCCACTTCTGACCAGGATGGAGGATTGATCTACTGCCCAACCTGAAACAACCAAAAGAATTTACAAAATATGTGAAACAACAGTTTGAAAGCCTCTGGGTTTTAGGTAAAGAAGGAGGGTGATCTCTGAGAGATGTGAAACAAATACAGTAAGCACTACAATTGTCCCAGATTCCTGTCCTGAGAGAGTTTCCAGGTCATAGTACAGAGAAGGGGCACCCAGACAGACCTGGGCAAACTCAATTAGTTGAGAAGACAAAGCCGATACAAGATCAATATGCAAAAATTAATGTAATGGTATTTCTATATACTGGCAATGGGCACTCAGAAATCAATATTAAATAAACCATACCTTTTTATAATAGCATAAAGTGCGTAGGTATAAACCTAACCAAAATATGAAAGAACTGTACACTGCAAACTATAAAGCAATGCTGAGAGACATTAAAGATGTAAATAAATGGAGAGACACACCATGTTAATGACTAGGAAGATACAATATTGCTAAGATGTCAATTCTCCCAAAATTGATCTATAGATTGAATTCAATCTCAATAAAAATCTCAGCATGCTTTTCACTAGAATTGGAAGAGCTGCTTCTAAAATGTATATGGTAATGCAAAGGACCTGGCACTGTCCAAACAACTTTGAAAAAGAAAACCAAAACTTCTGGCCAAGATGGAGGCGTAGGTAGATACTTTGCCTCTTTGCACAACCAAAAGAAGGACAACAAATTTAAGACAAAAAACAACCAGAATTGCTAGAAAATTGAAGTGTATGGAAGTGCAACAACCAAGGAATTAAAGAAGAAACATTGACCCAGACTTGTAGGAGTGGTAGAGACAAGCAGCCAGGGAAGAGAGGACACATGGCAAGGTGGCAGCTGGAAGTCCCATATTTGCATGCAGATAAATAGAGAGGAACAGCTGGGGAGCAAGACAGAGCATGCAACCCAGGATTCCAGTATGGGAAAAGAAAGCCTCCCAACTCCGTTCTGTAAAAATCTGCAAGGGTTGCAGCAGCAGGAGAAACTCCTACCCATAGGGGAGTTTGTTGGAGAGACCCACAGGGTTCTAGAATGTACACAAACCCACCCACCTGGGAATCAGCACCAGAAAGGCCCAATTTGCTTGGGGAGGTGACTGAAAGCAGGGTGAGAACAGAGCAATTGGCATTGTTCCCTCTTGGACCCCCCCTCAGACCCCTCTCCCACATACAGCACAACAACGCAGCAATGTGAGTTGCTCCACCTTGGCTAATACCTAAGGTTCCTCCCCTTACAATGTAACATGCATGCAGAGACAAAAATATATATATGGCCCAAATGAAAGAACAGATCAAAGCTCTAAATATACAACTAAGCAATGAAGAGATATCCAACCTATCAGATGCAGAGTTCATAACACTGGTAGTTAGGATGCTCACAGAAATGGTTGAGTTTGGTCGCAAAATAAAGGAAAAAGTGAAGGCTATAAAAAGTGAAATAAAAAAATGTACAGGGAACCAACAGTGAAGGGAAGGAAACTAGGACTCAAATCAACTATTTGGAGCAGAAGGAAAAAAGAAACATCAACCAGAGCAGAATAAAGAAACAAGAATTCAAAAAAAAAAACGAGGAGAGGCTTAGGAATCTCTGGAACAACTTTAAATGTTCCAACATCTGAATCATAGGGGTGCCAGAAGAAGAGGAAGAAGAAGAAATGGAAAACTTATCTGAAAACATAATGAAGGAGAACTTCCCCAATCTGGCAGAGGAAATAGACTTCTAGGAAGTCCAGGAAGCTCAAAGAGTTTCAAAGAAGTTGGACCCAAGGAGGAACACACCAAGGCACATCATAATTACATTACCCAAGATTAAAATGAAGGAGAGAATCCTAAAAGCAGCAAGAAATAAGGGGATAGTCACCTACAAAGGAGTACCTATCAGACTGTCAGCGGATTTCTCAAAAGAGACCTTACAGGCAAGAAGGGGCTGGAAAGAAGTATTCCAAGTCATGAAATCCAAAGACCTACAGCCAAGATTGCTTTATCCAGCAAAACTTTCATTTAGAATGGAAGGACAGATAAAGTGCTTCTCAGATAAGGTCAAGTTCAAGGAGTTCATCATCACCAAGCCCTTATTATATGAAATGCTAAAGGGACTTATATAAGAAAAAGAAGATGAAAAATATGAACAGTGAAAGGACAGCAAACACACAGTTATTAACAACCACACCTAAAACAAAAGCAAACCAAGAGGACAGCTAGATCAGGAGTGGAACCATAGAAATGAAGAACACATGGAGGGTTAACAACAGGGGAGTGGGAGGAGAAGGGGGGAGAAGGTACAGAGAATAAGTAGCATAGAAATACACGCTTTACTGGACAACTGATTTTTAAGAAAGGTGGAAGACAATCAGCAGACTGTGTTTTCAACAAATGATGATGAAAAAATTGGATTTCTATATATAAAAAAAGAGTTATAGATTTCAATGTAAGGCCTAAAACTAGAAAATTTATAGATAAAAACATAGGAGAAAAATCTTTGTAATCCTAGATTAGGCAAAGATTTCTTAGACACAACCTCAAAAGCACATTCCATACAAAACCAAACTGATAAGTTAAACTTCATCAAAATTAAGACTTCTGCTCTTTGAAAGACTCTGCTAAGATACTGAAAAGACAAGTCACAGATGACTGTGACGGCTTACGCAAGAGCCATATTTGAGCAAGAGCGATAAAAGAATGAGAGCAATATTTCTTGCTTTTCCAAATATTTCCTATGATTTGAAAGGAAATATTTTCAAATCATATATATGCTAAAAGTCTTATATCCAGGATGAAGAACTCTTGAAACTTAATAAGCAAAAACTCAATAATATATAATTGACCCATGCAATATAAAAATGGCAAGAGATTTAAATAGACACTTCATCAAAGAGGACATGAGATGGCAAATAAGCCCATGAAGAGGTGCTCACCTTCATTAGACGTTAATGAAAGTAAGAGTGCCTAAAATTAAAATACAGACCATAGCAAGGGTCGATGGAGATGCGGAAGAACCAGAACTCTTATCCACTGTTGGTGAAACGTAACATGGTCCAACCAATTTGGAAAATAGTTTGGCAGATTCTTTAAAAGCTAAATATAAACTCTCACATGATCCAACAATTCCAGTCTTAGATATTTACCCCAAAGAAGTAAAGGTATATGTCCGTACAAAGACTTGTACATGAATGCTCATAACAGCTTTATTTGTATAATATCCAGAAAAACTGTGGTCTCTGAACCAGCACTATCAATAGTAATTGTGACCTTGTTAGAAGCATAAATTCTCATACCCAACCCCAGATCCACGGGATAAGGTGGTTTATAGGTTTACCAGTTTCAGTTTGGCCTGGGAATTGTCTGAACAATCTTAAATTAACAAACCCTTCAGGTAATTCAGATGCAAACCAAAGTGTGTGAACCACAACCCCCCCAACTCTACCCCATCACTTATATCAGATGATCCTGGTACCAAACCACACTTCAAAAATAACTGCTTCAGAACAATGCTTCTCAAACTTCAATGTATACATGAATCACCTGGGATCTTGTGCAAATACAGATTCTGATTCATAGGTTTGGGAGGGTGGGGGCTTGAGATTTCGTATTTCTTTTTTAAAAATATTTTATTTATTCATTTTTAGAGAGAGGGGAAGGGAAGGAGAAAGAGTGGGAGAGAAAGAGAGAAAAACATCAATGTGTGGTTGCCTCTCATGTGTCCCCTACTGGGGACCTGGCCTGCAACCCAGGCATGTGCCCTGACCGGGAATCGAACCAGTGACCCTTTGCTTCACAGGCCCATGCTCAATCCACTGGACTATACCAGCTAGGGCAGATTTTATATTTCTAATAAGCTCCCAAATGATACTGATTCTGCTGGTCCTGGAAATTACATTGAAGACCATCCTTGGAAAAACTCTAATTTTTTTAAAGCAAAGCGCATTTGGCTACCTCAGTTCTGCCAGAGAGAATCCATCGGCAGATAGGATAGAATCTAGCCTTCCTTATTTTCTTCTTAAGTACCTACCTACACAGTTTTGTAAGAGAACTAAAGCCCTTCCCTCTCCAGCAAAAAGGGACTCTTGTGGATTGTTCTCTTGGCTATCTTACATTCTGACACCTTTAGAGCTTAGACGAGAAGTTCCCAACACTAGAGTCGCCCGTAAAGCTTTTTAAAAGTACTAATGTCTGGGTCCCACCCCCGAGACTGTTTAGGCTGGTCTGGCATGGGGCCTAGGCATCACTATTTCTAAATCTTCCCTGGAGACCTTACTGTAAGCCAGAGCTTAGAATCACTGACTAGCCTTCCATGTATCCCCACACTGCCCCCTCCCTTTGTAATATTCATTCAACAAATATTGACAACCACACTCTATTTCCAGACTCTAAACTAATGTTCTGGAGATACCAAGATGAATACGTCATGGTCCCTGTCCTCAGGAAGTTCATAGTCTGGCAGGAGAGACAGACAAGTCAATACATACTTTTCATACCTATAATAACCACTACAACAGAGATATTTCATTCAGTAAATATTGGGTGGACTGAAGAGTTCATTTGTTTTTTTTTTCTCTGTAAGATAGCTCTAGTAGTACTTAGTTGTCTTTAACTTCATCCAAAACAGTTTTGTTAGATTGTATTGTGACAGTGGTCACATCAGCATGCATTTTTTTAAAAATCAAAATCGATGAATTTTGTGTAGCCATTTTACTATTGAAGATGGAAGAAAATATGCAACATGTTTGGCGTATTATGCTTTATTATTTCAAGAAAGGTAAAAACACAACTGAAACAACACAAAAAAGTTTTTGCAGTGTATGGAGAAGGTGCTGTGACTGATTGAATGTGTCAAAAGCGGTTTGCAGCCCTGGCTGGGTGGCTCAATGGATTGAGTGCCAGCCTGAGAATCAAAAGGTTACCAGTTCAATTCCCAGTCGTGGCACATACCTGGTTTGCAGGCCTGGTCCCCAGTTGGGGGCATGTGAGAGGCAACCACACATTGATGCTTCTCTCCCTCTCCTTCTCCTTCCTTTCCCCTCTCTCTAAAAATAAATAAATAAAAATTCTTTTTACAAAAATGGTTTGTGAAGTTTCGTGCTGGAGTTTTCTCGTTGGACGATGCTCTCTGGTCGGGTAGACCAGTTGAAGTTGATAGGGATCAAATTGAGACATCAGTTAAGAACAATCATAAAATATCCAAATCAATAAAGTTATTGGTGAAAATGAAAAATGTGTCTTTTATTTTACAGAGAAAACTAAATGGACTTTTTGGTCAACCCAAAATTTATTGAGAATCTACACATTTTAGGCACTAGGAAAATTAGTGGACAAGAGAGACACAATCCCTACCTTCATGGAACTCATGCCCAATGAGAACCCCACGCTTTGGTTGGTTTTGAGACTAATGCAGAAAAGTTCCTCTAAGGTCCTGAAACTTCCGTTGAATCTTACAACCTCATATCATTCAGGCCTGAGAAAAGGGGAATGTGTTCCAAAGAAGGAAGAACAGCAAGGCAAGGGCACAGAGGCGTCAAAGAGCACCTTCCGAGCGCCGGCAATACCACTGTTGAGCTGGCTTCCCGCTAAGTCCAACACTTGGAATCCAACAGCTTCTCCCGCCCTCCAACCCTGTGCTTAGGGCAGCCTCCCCTCCTTCCACGAAGAACACTCTTCAGGGTTCAGCTAGATACACGCGGTTTTCTACCAGCCCAGAACTCCACAATTCTGACACGGTATGAGGGCGTCTCAGGCCAGAACCCCCCTCCCTCAGGCCACACCACCCGGATGGGCACACCCCAGCCTCTTTCTGGCCACCACTGCCTGAAAAGGCCTCCAGGTGGAGCCCTGTCCTTCGGATCTTCTGTTGTAGGACACACCCACCCGTTTGCGGTTCCCACCAAATCTCCTCCCCACAAACCCCAGGACTGGAACAGTAACCATCTTTACTCTGAGGAAGAGGATCGCAGGAAGCATGTTCAATACACAAACCAGATGAGCGGCTCACTTTCCGCCTTTCCCTTCATTCAAGCAGCGCAAGGAACCCTTAGTTCTCTCCGCACCTCACCAGATTCTGTGGAGGCCGTACCTAAAGCTTCCCCAGCTCTACCCACCGTGACATGGATGCTCCCCACCACCTCCGTGATGAGTACTCTCCACCCAGGCAGTGCATGAGCGGAGAATTGTTTCCCCAAAGAGGGTAAATTTTTCAGAAAAAAATTCAAGATCCAACATGCCAACCCTCTTTCCCTGCTTTCTGCCTACAAGAGAACCAGAAGGATGTTTCCCTCCTATGAGGCTGCTGCTGACAGGCAAGCTGCACACTCCCTCGTGGAATAACCACTCGAACCTGTTTCGGTCATCACAATTAGGGCGCCAGTTGCTTCCCCTGACCATTTCCTTCTCCACCTAGGGCCTCTCCACTTTTCCAGTCTTACTCAATACCCAGGACGGAAAATCAGACCCCAGCAGAAAGGTAGGGAGGAATTGTCGCCAACATTCCTGGGAGCAGGAGCCATGTGAAGCCATCTTGGTAACCCACAGAGCATCTAGCACAGTGCCTTGTCCCGTCCAGACAGATTAGTGTGTAACAGATACAAATTTAGTAAAAACTATGTGATGAGTGTCTAACTATTTGAAGAATGGAAGCTGCAGCAGTACAAGGGCAATTCCAAGCTTCCCCCAAAGTCCACGGAGATACTACTTCCTACTGATTGCCGCTTACTCTCTATGGGTTGAGAAGGCAATTCCATTGCTCTGTCAGATGACATTTATCGAGCCTATGCTGCCTAATGGTGCAACGGCACTGTGACTAGATGAGAATTCCCATGGGGCCAATTATATAAGGACTTGCCCTGCTAATAACATAAACAACGCTTCTAATGAGCTCTCCACTAACATGCCTGTCCACTCAGCTAGGAACCACCAAACAAACTATAGGGCAGCCGTGGTGAATTAAAGGTAACTGTCAGTTTTTTGCTTCTCTGGTTTTGATGTGGAATCTAATTCCCCTTTCTTTGTATCTGGCTGGATTGAATGACTCGCTTGACCAATATAATGTGATGGAAGGAATGTTCTGGGACTTTCAAGACTAGATTATAAGAAGCCTTACAGCTTCCACCAGGCCCCTTGGATCAATTGCTCTGGAGTAAGCCAGCCACCACATAAAAAATCTGATTACCCTGAGACCGCCGTGTCGTCAGGAAGCTGGAGCTGGGGAAGGCCACATGGAGAGAGATGTCTCAGCAGCCCAGCTTCACATGAGCAAAGAAACCTTCAGAGTGAGGAAGCCTCAGTTCTCATCTGACGGCAACTGAATGAAAGACACAAGAGAACCAGCTGAGCTCATCAATCTCTAGGACCACCATAGATAATAATAAAGTGTTTGCTCTTAGATGCTACATTAAACAAACAACTCTGGTTAGACAAGAAATTATTGTTGGGAGGAGCTGGGTGAAGGGTACACAGGAACTATATGTACCATGTTACAACTAGTTGTGAATTCTAAATTGTTTTTTGTTGTTGTTATTAAAAAATAAAACATTAGCCCCCCAATCTGGAGAAGATCCATTCTGAGAGAATTAAAGAGAGAATTAAAGAACTAAAGACAGCTGGAGATTTTCCCTGAGCCATGTCCCAGATGCTGACGATACCAGCACTGACTGCTGCCAACAGGTGTGTGTAACCAGGGCCCTAAGCACATTTGCGGAGTTTGAAAGCTCAGGCGAAGGCTGTGATTCCCACCCTCCCGATGCCGGTGACTCAGCTTGCATCCTAATGCCTCACTCATCACATGCGGGTCTCCTACCAAGGAAACACCCAACTCCTCTTTTTGTCTAGTGAGGAAAGAGACTGCTTTAGTTCTTCATTTTTCAAAGACTGACATAACAATCTGAACAGCCATGACATGTCACTCAGCCAAAGGAGAGAGATTTTCCCTGCTAGTGTTTTTTTTTAATACCCCTTTTCTTTGGTTCAAAAAAAAATCTCATAACAAACAAGTGAAATCATGTCCTCATTCTGCTGTATTATAGAGCTATTTCCCCTCTCTAGCTGTTCCTCACAGATGGCATCCCCAAGAACACAGCTCAGCCCCACTCCCCAGATACAGCGGATTTGCTACTTCTGGTGCTTCCCAGACCCGGGATTCATGACAAGCGAGCAGCCACTTCGAGTTGGGAGGAGGTGGGATATAGGAAGAAAAATGAAGGTCTGACAAGGTCAGTAGAGCACTCTGCAAATAGTTATTGGAGTGTCTAACTTTCCTCAACTCGTGAACTAGGTGCTGTTGCCATGTAGAAGTGTCAGAGACAAAAGACTGTGGCAGAAAAGCTATTGACTTCCTTGGCTGATATCTCAGCGTTGCCACTTGCCATATGGCCTTGGAATAATTTTTATTTTTGTTCCTCTGAGGGGTCAAGAAAATTCTCCTTACCTACCTCAGGGCTTACAAAAATCATAAGTGAAAGCTATTATTATCACGTACCATTGTGTAGTAGGAGGTCAGAGAAGGAAGAGGGAACTGGGCAGGAGCTGTCAGGGAGGACTTGATGGAGGACATTGGTCTAAAGTGGACTTTGGAGGAAGGAAAGGATTGGAAAAGGCAGAAAAGTCGTTCCTGCCGGGGGATCTGAGGGAGGGATTTGTATCCTGTGGGGGAGGGGTGACAGTAAGGAAATTGGAACTAAACTGTGAGAGGATTTTTGATTGAGGAGCACACGGGAAATAAGTTTAGGGAAGTGAGGGCACCTCTAATTTTGAAGGATCTAGAAAAAAAATAAAGATGTAGGAAAAGGTGAAAATACTGGGGGAAAGATGCTCACCAACTCCTTAGCTGCGCTATACCACAAAATATAGCCAATTTCATCCTTCGGAAATATTTATTGTTCAGGTCTACACTGCAAAACCACCATAGTGAGCTACATTGAACAATGGAAATTATGAAACAGTAATATAATTGGTTACATTGACAGATGCTATACCTAGGGAAAGGGGCACTTTGAAATTCATTCTTTATGCTCTCAGAAACAAAATGATGTGTATCCAATTGGATGTCTTCTAAAAGATGCAACTAAGCATCTTCCTAATTAGAAGGTTCTAGGAAGGGAAGGCCTGTACCCCTCTTTTTTTCAAATGCTAATCTACCCTGGTACCAAGCCATCACACTGAGAGAAAGATCATATGGTGAATTAGAAAGGACAGCATGTGTCCCTACACAGTCCTTCACCAAGATTCAGTCTGGCTAGAATCCTGCAGGTCCTGTCTGTCATTTTCCATGATCCTGGGCGGGGGTATTCCAAGGTAGTAAATAAATTCCCTTACAGGTTAAAGACTGTAACTCACGAAAGGGTCTCTTTTTGTTTTTTCATGTACAGTTGTTCCTAATGTTTCTTTGGCATCTTACTACTTGGTTGGGGGGGTCTCCTTTTATTTAACCTTCCTTCTTATGAAAAGAGAATCTCCAGGAAAGTCTGGTTGAATGCTAGAGAAATGCAGGGCATAACAAATGTACAATAAAGTAAATTCAATTGTATTGTGGCTAAACACCCTTAGAAAGAATCACATGACCCCTTCACAGCTGCTGTTTCTTCTGGTCCTTGAAAGCATAATCTGATCATTTTTCACAAAATTGTGGCTATTCTTCCTAGTCAAATTACTGTTTGAGAAACAGCTACCAAACCAAAATAAATGCTTTCAAAATGACAAAAACTTAATTGGTGCCTCAAGATCTAGAGTCTGAGATCATGTCTTGTCCTTTTTGTATTCCTGTTACTTGGCATGATAACCATTTGGGTTTTTTTGTTTTTTTTATATTTTATTTATTAAATATTAAAAGGAGACTGGAACAGGAACAGTTAATGGATTTCCTTCCAGTACTTTATCTTTTTAGAGAGGAAGGGGAGGAGAGAAGGAGAGAAATATCAAATGTATGGTTGCCTCTCATGAGTCCCCTGCTGGGAACTGGCCTGCAACCCAGGCATGTGCCCTGACTGGGAATCGGACCGCGATGGTGGGGTTCGCAGGCCTGCACTCAATCCACTGAGCTACACCAGCCAGGGCCTAATAACCATTTGTTAAATGAGTAAATGAATACATTCAGCGGAATCTAATGATAATGGTAAATAATGTATCATAAAAATTAGAAAAGGCGATAAACTTCTGGATCCAACACAAAGAGCAAATGAAAATGATGAGTGAAGAAATCCTGTGCACGCACTGTGAGCCTAATCACATCCTCACTGGGAACAACCATCAGTTAACTTCCCACCACCCAAAAATAACTACGCAAGCTTCTTAGTCTAAAGAGCAAAGTATAGCTGTAACTCCTATCCTGAGGGAGCTTACAAATTATTGGAGGAAACCATACATAAACTTCTTCAACAGAAATATTTGAAAACAATTATCTATGGGCTTGTGTGAGAAAGGTGGTGTGTCAGAAATTGTACTGGCAAGTTGGAGACCAGGTCAGTTGGGTCCTCAGGAAACATGAAATTCCATATCATCAACTACTGTTTATTGAAACTGATTCTCCTTGATCATGGGGAGAAGATCAAGTTATGACTAAGGTTGAGATTGAGAATAAAATTGAAGATAAAGTGAAAATGAAGATGGATAATGAGGGTGGAGGCTGAAGAGATGGGAACAGAGACTGAAGCTGAGGTTAAGGAAAGACTAGGCCTTATGTGTACATTCTAAGATATTCTTATAAAAGGAATAGTGAATGGATTTCCTTCCAGTACTTTGGGCAAATTATTCATCCTTTTGGATTCCTGATTTCTTTTACTGTAAAGTGAGATAAAAAGTCATTCCCCCATATAATCACCATCACATGTATCTTCTATGACTTTGGATGTAATCATAGACACAAAGCAACTCGCAGAGTGTCTGGAACCTGGTAGATATTCAACAAATTGTGGCTATCTTCCTCATACACTTTTCTGATGAATTCTTTTAAGAAAACTCTACAGGTTTTCTAATCTGTCCCTGGTCTTGTTAGTTGTCAGTGGCTGTGAGTCCTTGTTCCAATTCTGCTGCTAATTCACCACATGACCTTGGGCAAATCTCATGTGCTCTCAGAGCCTGGGCTTTTTGATGATGAAATGGGGGTGATAATATGTGTTTGATGCACCTCCCAGGCACATGAGAATGATGTGTGTGAAAGTACCCTGAAATGTATCAAGTGCCCAGCAAATCTAAGGTCTTATTAGAACTAGGCCTACATGTGTCACTCCTCCAAATAGTATGCTCATCACCCAGGGGTAGGTTGAGACTGGAGAAAGACTAAGTAACTTTGGTGAACTGATTATTGCACAGGTCCCCTGAGATTGTATCACCAGCTCTGTGGTGCTTCTGTGGGGAGATCTGCACGCAAAGGATGTTAAATGAGCCCTTTAAATATTAAATTACAATTACAATTTGAGTTTAGAAAAGCAAAGGGAATCAAATGGTCCACATGTATTTATCAGGTAACCCCAGAAACCATAGTAAATGCTCCTATCATTGTGAAAATGACCATAACCTCTCACTTCCAGGAGTCTAGAGGTGATTTCAAATTAATAGAAAAGACCAGGCCACCAACAGTAAGCATACATATGTACAAACATTCATATTCAGAGACACAGAAAGGGCCAGGCTTATTTGCAGATTGATAAACTGATTCAACTCCCCAGAAAAATATTTTGTCAATTTTTCCCAGGGGAAAGTGAGCCTAGAATTCAGTTTTGTTCTCTTCCCCCAAACATGCTGAGAACAGATAATGGAGTTGATGTTTTCATGGGACAATTAAAGGGGTTTTTTTCTTGTTTTTGTTTTTATAGTACAGAGGTCTTTTATTTGTGGGGAGTTTTTTTATACCTTTTATGCAATGAATTTATAGAGAATAGGTTCCAGCAGCTCAGGCTCCTTTCCTTCGGTTCTCACAAAGGTGCGCTTCTCTGGGTGGAGCAGGCTGGTGCTTCAGCTGAATCTAGGTATCCCCCTCTTTTTGGCATCCTTATTTTTATGATTATTTTCCTTCCCACATTTCAGGAAGCTATCTCGGCTTTTAAAGTATTTAATATTTTCAGTAAGTGCATTAATTCTCCTGGCAAAAAATCTTGCCCTTAACTTGATGTAAAAAGAAAGAGAGAAAAGGAGGAAGGAAGGAAGGAAGGAAGGAAGGAAGGAAGGAAAGGGAAGAAAGAAAAATTGCCTTTAACTTGATGTAAAAAGGAGAAGGAGGAGAAGAATCTTGCCCTTAAGGTTTTGTTTACAACACCAATGGCATGCTGGGTAACACTATAGACTCTTCCGGTTCTACCATGGGAACATTTGTGGGGCATTCCTTTCTCGAGAGTGCCCATTCTCTTGATGTCAACAATATCACCTGTCTTGTGGATTTGCCTGTATGTGGCCAAAGGAACAAGCCATGTTTTCTAAAAGTCTTTGAGAACATGTAATGGGTGCTTCTTCTCTTGCCTTTGTGTTGGTCATTGGGTGAATTACTGGAAGATGGTAACTCTGGCTGGGGAAAAAAAAGCAGATAGCTAAGTTTTAAACGGAGCTTACATGGTAGCAATCATGTGTGCTTGGAAGGTCCTTAAATCAGCCATAAAGTAGAACAGATGTGCCTGTACTCTCACATGTCTCTCCAAAGACATCTCCATAAGTCAGCAGGAGTCATACCTCCACTATGGTTAAACAGCAGGACCACACTCACTGCAGCAAAATGCTTGCATTATGACAGGCACACTGCAAATGAGACCACGTGAGTGAAGAGCAGATTCACCTCTTCAGTGTCACTTCCTCTCTAGGTAGAATCACCCATGCCAGTTAAGTGTTGCATTTTAAATCCCAGCTCTCTACTCTGGCCAACTTTATCTGCTTCTTTACAAAGAGGCAAGCCTGTTTCCAAAAGCCCCTTTTTCAAAAAAATGTCTTTACTGATATACCATCTACACACAATAAAACACATCTGTCTTAAGTATACAGTTTGACAAGTCTGATAAATGTGTACATCCGTGTTATCACCACCACTTTAAAAAGCTAGAACATAACTGTCATCATAAAGAGTTCTATTGCCCCTTTGCAGCAAATTTCTACCCCTAACACTAAGTAACTCAACTGATATACTTCTCTTTTTTACAACTTTCTAAAATTGTATATAAATAAAATTTCCTTTCCTAGAATTTCATACCAATGGAATCATATAGTATGTACTTTTCTGTGGAAATAACTCATTTAAACAATATTTTAACCCATTTTTAAAAGTGTAATAATTGCAGTAGGTGGTGAAAACTTTGGATGTAATTTATAGGAAAGAAACAACATAGTGTGGCAATAAATAAGGAAGTTGCTCTATAAATCTGGGACAATTTGCTCAATCCTGTAAGATAGGATCAATTGATAATCAACCTCAGAAGACCTCCACATGGTCAACATCAGTAGAAGGCTGCTTTGGGATGAATCGTTGTGGAAGACGAAGGCAGATAAAGACTTTTACAAGGACGTGGAAGAAGTAGAAAGTAGAAAAACCCTGGGAACAAATGTCAAACCTTATTTTCAATCAAGGTTTTTTCACTAATAAACCATATGACCTGAGACAATGCATAGGCCTGCTCTGATCCTGATTTCATTGTCAGTATCGTAACTGGAGTACAGATGTGATTTCTGAGTAGCTGCATTATTAGACATAAGTTTCACAAGGGCAGGAACTTTGTGTGTACTGCTGGGACCCCCGCATCTAGCTAGCAAAATGCTAGCACTCGGTAAATATTTGTTGAATGAATGAATAATCTAAGGTACCTTGTACCTCTGATATCTTATTATTTTTGTTAGAATCACCTGATATAATGTCAGTTCCTCAGCACCTGCCAGCACCCAGTGGTCTTCGTCTTTTTGCCATACAACTTACGTGCACATGAATGCTAAAGGTTAATTTTGCCCACCCATAAAAGCCATTGAGACAAACACTTCCAATGACCAAGGAGAAACAGCCTCCAGCATCCCAGAAGACCCAAAGATAGAGGAAAAAATGGGAAGGGGTCTGATCCTATAATTTGTGGCAGTAAAATTTATGACAAATGTGTCTTCTAATGTGGCACACTGCATGGACCCGATGAGGCTGAAAGTTCAGGTGTGTGGCCTTCTAGAGTTACTAAGATGGTTGTAAGCACAGTTTTCCTTGGCTTGACAGTTTTCATTCTGATAGTTTGGCAGCCTCTATCACATGATGAAAGGCCTATCCCCAAGGTTGCAAACTTCAAGACTTTTATGGGCCCTGGCTGGGGTAGCTCAGTGGATTGAGCGTGGGCCTGAGAATCACATGATCACGGTTCGATTCCCAGTCAGGGTACATGCCTGGGTTGCAGGCCAGTTCCCGGCAGGGGACACACCAGAGGCAACCATACATTGATATTTCTCTCCCTCTCTCCTTCCCTTCCCCTCTAGAGATAAATAAATTAAAATTTTAAAAAACTTTTATGGGCTGGATAAGCAATGAGTGAAGGATGTTGAGAATATTCCAATATAGAATGTGAGAAGTGTGGTGAGCTGAACAGGGCCTGCTTAAAGTTAAAAAAATTGAATTGAATTTTTAAAATAGTTTGCTGGGAAAAATATTGCTTCCAGAATTAGGCGCCTAGGATTGCAATGGGCCTGCAGTCGGGTTTACAGCCAGATGCTACCTCATGCCTGTATTCACGCAGGCCGGCGCATCTCCAGTGACAACTCTGAAAATTCCTGAGCACGCAGTAACAGCTTAATAAATACTTTTGAATTAATAGGTTATGGTGCTGGTCTGGGGTTTTATTGGGCTGAAAAATCAAATGGAATGAGTCCTTTTTATCATCTCTTCTTTCTACCTTGCTTCAGTAAGTGCCAGTTCTGACGCAGGGTGGTTCATTCATTTCCACACTTGCAGCTCGGCAACCTTGAAGCAAACTTCACTCCAGTGGGCTCAAAACACTTGAGTTCTCATTTGTCATCTGTCTCTCTGCCTCCCTTCCTCTCACTCTCCCTCCTCAGCATGACCTTGTACTCTCAGAACAGAGCTGGGTTATTTTCTCCCTCATTCCCCCACCCCCTTCATAATTTTTGACCCTTGTATCTCAGCTTTCTTTTTCTTAACACTTCAAGTGCATACATTTCTTTCTGGTGTAAAAACTACCCAGTAAACCTATTCACACAAAGGCATTAATGACTTAATATCTTGCTCCTCTTAAGATTGTTTAGTTTCAAATAAGATGTAAAGGCAACACTGAATGCAAAGGAATACATCCCAGGAGATGGCTACAACGACACAAAAAACGGACCTTCTAGGTGACTCAGATCACAACACCACTGTCGTCTTGTCCATGGAATAAAGACAATAAAGAGCCAGGCAAACCTCCTACGATGAACTAGGATGAACAAAGCTGAATTGGCAGAAAGTTTAGTAGCTATAAGGTTCATGTTCCAGTTTTGCTTCTTACTAGAAAATCTTGGGCAAATTACTTAACCTGTCTATGCCTCAGTTTCCCCATCTCTAAAATGAAGATAGTAATAATAGTATGTACCTCATAGGTTGCTGTAAGAGTTAAAAGTGTTAATATATCAAAAGTTCAAGAAGAGAGTTTGGTACATACTAAGAATTCAGTGGGTGTTAGCCATTATTGTCTGCAAATTTCCTGCTCTAGAAAATGGACAGTACCCATTTTCTAGAGCAGGAAAATTAGAAAGGTACCTGCATTAAGGCACCTAGCACAGTACCTAGCACATAATAAATGCTCAATAAATTCCTACACTTGTTAAGGAGTATATAATAGGCTGAATATGACCCTCAAAAATATCTAAGTCCTAATCTCTAAAACCTGTGAATGTTATCTTATACAGGAGAAGGAATTTTGGGACATGGTTCTGGATTATTCAAGTGGGCCCTAAACGTAATCACAAGTGTCCTATAAGAGGAAGGCGGAAACTCAACAAGGACAATAGCAAGAACAGCAACAAAGACCATTTCAAAGATGAGCAAAGGACTTGAAAAGACATTTCTCTGAAGAAGATAAATGGCCAATAAATACATGAAAAGATGCTCAACAGCATTGATCATTAGGGAAATACAAACCAAAACTATGAGATACTGCTTCCCTAACACCCAATAGGATGGCTACTGTCAAAGCAACATCCAAACCAACAAGTGTTGGCAAGGATGTAAAGAAATTGAAAATGTTGTGCACTATTAGTGGGAATGTAAAATGGTACACACAGCTGCTGTGGGAAATAGTGTGGCAGGCAGTTTCTCCAAAAATTCAAAATAGAATTATTGTATGATCCAGCAACTCCGTTTCTGCATACACACCTGAAAGAGTTGAAGGCAGGGGTTCAAAAAGATATTTGTTAATTCATGTCCACAGCAGCATTACTCACAACAGCTAAAATGTGGAAGGAACACAATCTGTCCCTTGGTAGATGAATGGATAAGGAGAATGTGGTACATACATAAAATGAAATACTACTCAGCCTTAAATAGGAAATTCTGACACATACTGAAACATGGATGTGATATAAATGAAATGAGCCACTTGCAAAAAGACTGCCCAGTTATATGAGATACTTACAGTAGCCAAAATCATAGAGACAGAAAGCAGAATGGTGGTTGCCATGGGCTGAGGGCGGGAGGGAATGAGGAGTTATTGTTTAATGGGTATAGAGTTTCAATTTAACAAGATGAAAGGAGTTATGGAGATGGATGGGGGGGGTGGTCACATAACATTTGAATATATTTAAAACCACTGAACTGTATACTTAAAATGGTTAAGATGATAAACTATGTTATATGTATTTTACCACCATAAAAAAAACTGGCGGGGGGGAGGAGGCAGAGAGACAGAGGAAGGGGCCGCAAGCAAAGGAAGGATCTGAACCATCAGAACAGAAGAGGCAAGGGACAGATTCTCCTCTGGAGCCTCCAGAGGAACCAGCCCTACTGGAATCCTGGTTTTTAACGCTGTAAGACTCAATTCGGACTTCTGGTTTCCAGGAATGTTTAGAGAATAAATGTCTGTTGTTGAAAGCCATTAAAGTTTGTCATTTGTTACAGTAGTCACAGGAAACTAATGCAGAGAGCTCATTGAATCCTGAGTCTCCAGTACAGCCCGGCAGGATCTCCATGAAAGTCAGAGGAACAAGGATCGTTGGGGATAAATAGAGATACTAGCACTCTGGGGGAAAAAACACATTTTGGGGCCTCATTTGATCATAGAGGGATTCCAGTTAAATGGNTGGTTTCCAGGAATGTTTAGAGAATAAATGTCTGCTGTTGAAAGCCATTAAAGTTTGTCATTTGTTACAGTAGCCACAGGAAACTAATGCAGAGAGCTCATTGAATCCTGAGTCTCCAGTACAGCCCGGCAGGATCTCCATGAAAGTCAGAGGAACAAGGATCGTTGGGGATAAATAGAGATACTAGCACTCTGGGGGAAAAAACACATTTTGGGGCCTCATTTGATCATAGAGGGATTCCAGTTAAATGGTCTTTTGCCCTGGGTTTGGAAGGAGGCAAAGAGCTGACGCTCCCAATCTATTTGCAGCCATGCAAGAGCCAACAGCTAAAATTGTCGTTTTGTAGGTTTTTTTTTTTTTTTACACAATAGAGTTTGTTATTTCTTTTCTGAATGCATCAGCAGGGCCAGTGAAGAAGGTCTGGAAAATGACAGCTAAGATTAGCTCCCAACCTCCCCACTGAGACCTTGAGTGGCTGTCAGCTCTGCAGGGAACAGCAGCAAACCCTCACGCAAATGGCCTATAAAAAAGGTCTTGTCAGAGACACCTTGACCTGCCAGGGTTTCTCTGGAACTCAGATTCCCAGCGGCCCTGCCAGGGTTACGCTCCCTTGCATGATGTATTTCCTCTGCCTTTTTTAGAGCTGCATTATGCTTGCTCCAGGAAACAGCCTCTTCCTTCTTATAAACACAGCCTTGGGTTCCTGACCAAGCGCCCTGCCACTCTGCAGCTCCTTGTCCATCCATCACACCTTGCTGTCACCCTGGCTGCAATTGTGGAGGACTGGTCTGATTCCAGAGGTGAACCCAGGGTGGGGAGAAGGAAGGGGAAAGCCCTGGGAGCAGCTGAGGGTCACACACACCCCAGTTCCAGAATGCTGATAAGGTCCCTGGAAGCTGGCTGGCCTGCACAGTGAGCAAGCCTTTCCAATAACCCAGAGGGTGTGATGGAAAGTCTTGATAAGGTCACCACCAGAGCTAGGCTTGGCGTCTCCACTCCTTCAGCTGACAGTGTAGTGCCAGGGATAGGATAGAACAGAGACCCCAGGAGGAGCCAGGAAGATGTAGTGGAAAACCACGTCTCTTCTAAGCTAGGTGGAAATGTCTATGGGTGGGCTTTGAAGGGTCATAATGACCCACCCCCAAATTTATGCTCCATTGCCTCTGGCAGTGCATCTGGAATTCTCACCAATGGCTTAAGAGATAGCATTTATTCAGTGCATACTGTGTGCCAGTCACTGTTGTCAGTGTCAGATTTAATTTTCTCCATCATCCAATCAAGTTGCTACCATTTTGCCTCAGTTTACAGATAAGGAAACCATGGTACAGAAATGCTAAATAAGTTGCCAAAGGTTGCAGAGCTGGTAAGCAGTGGAACTGAAAATTAAAGCCAGGAAGTTGCCCAGTGTCCACACTTCTCACCATTGTATCCTGCTTCTCAGGGGCAGCTAAATACTGATGTCCCACCAGGGTCTCATATCTGGAGTTGGACCAGTTGTTCAAAATCACAGCCAAGGGTACTGAGAGCACGTTTCTGAGTGCTGAAATGGTCTGTATCAGGATGTGAATAGTGGCTACACAGGCATACACAGTGTAAAAATTCATTAAGCTGTACACTTAGGATTTCTCTACTTTTCTATATGTATGCTATCTTTAGTTAAACAGACACTTGATCGATATGTCTATCATCTATTATTACCAGGACCTTCCCTGTGCATATTTTAAAGGGCATGAGCTAGTTTCCCTGTAGAGAAACATAAGGTGATGATGGAAGGATATATGCTTATTTTATCTCTACTTCACCCCACTCATAACCCTCCAACCTGACTTTTCCCTGCTCAGTTCAGTCACACACTCTTAGCTCACATCACATCCACTGGCCTTTTCTCAGTTCTCATCCTCCTCGACCATCCTGCAGACTTCTATTGATCAGCCCTCTATCTTCTTTGCTGGGACTCTATCAGACTTTGGTAACACTACGCCATCCTTCTTTCTTTCCACTGTTTCTCTGTCTCCTTTTGTTGTTGTTGTTGTTCCTGGTTTTCTTCTTCCTTCTCCTGATCACTCTACGTATGATCTCATATTTGGTGCTCTCCACTCTCTCTCTTTATCCATCTCCTGCCATGGCCTCTACCTACAGCTGCCTCTTCTTCAATGATTCCTAACTCTACAGCCATACAGTGTCCTTTTGTGAGCTGCAATCCTAACCTCCAAATGACCACTTGACACCTCTTTCTAGATGTTTTCCAAAGGCAATATGCCAGAATCCATGGGTACTGTCATCCTTTCCCCAAAATCAGCTCTGAGCTTGAATTCTTCTTTTCAACCAAGCTCAAGTCTTGGCATCTTCCCTGATGCCTCTTCTTCTTTCCCAGTGTCCAGCAAACCCCCAAATCCTTTTAGTTCTCCCTTTGCAAAACATCCCCAATGCTTCCTCACCCAAAGCAGGCCTTCGTGTGCTTCCTTGTACCTCCTGGTGGAGCAGGCAGAGACTGGCCTGTGAAAAAGTAGTTCTTTCCCAAAATATCTTTCTCCAAAGCCCAGAATCCCACACTACCAATTTATCACTGTGTATAATGTATTATCCTCTTTTGCAGCCCTCTTTCAAGATGCAAAACTCCTGGGAAGAATAGTATTTTGTTGTCAAGTAAGAACGTGAGTTAGAATCCCACCTCTGTTCATTAGAGTGTGGTCTATAGCAAGTTTTTAACTTTGTGGAGCCTTGTTTTTCTGGTCTGTAAAATAGGTTATTAAAGTCTTCCCTAGCTACCTAATAGTGAATGTTGCTTTAAGGGGAGATTCTAAAAAGACTTATGTGCTCTCCAATATTTATTTTTTAAATCCTCACCAGAAGATATGTTTATTAATTCTTTTTTTATTTTTATTTTTATTTTTTTATTTTTTATAGTTTTTTAAATTTAATTCTTATTCAAGTACAGCTTTCTGTCTTATATTCCCAACCCTGCCTGCCCCCTGCCCCATGCTCCCCGCCTCCCTCCCATTTCCATCCCCCACCCTTAGTTATTGTCCATGTGTCCTTTATACTTGTTCATGTGAGTCCATCCCCTTCTCCCCTATGATTCTCTCCCCTCTCCCCTCTGGACCCTGTCAGCCTGTTCCATATTTGAGTGTCATTGGTCATATTTTGCTTGCTTGTTTGTTTTGTTTAGATTCCTGTTAACAGTGATATCATATGGTATTTGTCTTTCACTGCCTGGCTTATTTCGTTCAGCATAATGCTTTCCAGTTCCATCCATGATGTTGCAAAGGGTAGTAGTTCCTTTGTTTATTAATTCTTGAGAGAGAGAGAACATCGATTGGTTGCCTCCCATATCCCATACATGTCCTGACCAGCAATCACACCTGCAGCCTAGCTGTGTGTCCTGAATGGGATTCAAACCTGCAAACTTTTGGTGTAAGGGATGATGCTCCAACAAATTGAGCTACCCAGTCAGGGCAATATTTATTGTTTTTTTAAGGTCCCAACAACTTTGTGTAAATGGTTTTGTTGGGCCCCTAGAAAAGGAACAAGGTTGTGGGTACCCAGGACAAGGAGATAGCCTGGTTCTACCATTTTACCTCAGGGATTCTACCATGTAGTTTCCTACACAATTATACATGATTATATACATATAAAATCACTTGTAATAATACCACATTAAGAAGAGAAGTGAGAAAGAGTGGTTTTACTAAAATCTGAAAATAGGGTAAAATGTCATGATGTTAAAATATTCAATGAAGAAAAAGTAATAGAAATAAAATGAAAAAATGCTGATTTTTAAATCTAAGCTGTATATATATATATGTATATGAATGTTCTTATGATATTCTATCTACTTTTACATGTTTCAAATTTTTATAATTTTAACAGAAGTGTTGATAATATAGAAAATGTTCATCATACATTATTAACTTTAAAAGTGAGTTAAGGAAAAGTACGTGTAATATGTTTTCATATTTATATCCCTCTAAAAGAAGAAAAAGAGTATAAATTATAGCATGAGCAGTAAATACCCCTCAAATTGTAACTTGGTTGTTGCTGGATGAAATTATGGAGTTTTTAATTGTATTATTTTTCTTTTCTGTATTTTAAAATTTTTATTTAGCAATCATTTGCTAAATTAAAGTAAGATTATGAAAAATGTTATTTAAAATTAAACAAATAAAACTTATTAGATAGACAAGTATTTCCAGAGATTAAAAATAACCTGTATGGGTTAAGCTTTGAAGAAAAAGAAAAACTTTCTCTTTAAAATAAAAAAATATTTTATTATTTAAAATAAAATAATAAAACAATTTAAAATTTTTATTCTTAAATTTCTTTTTTAAATAAAAAATTAATTTTTAAATTAAAATTTTTTATTTTATTTAAAATAAATAAAGCCAAAAATGGCTTTATTGAGTTATTATTGATACACAAACACCAGCCCATATTTAATGTACTAAATTTGATACGTTTGGGCATAGGCATACACTTATAAAACCATCACCACAAGCAAACAAATAAACACATCCATCACTTCCCAAAGCTCCCCTGTGTTGTGTGTGTGTTTGTATGAAGAATACTCAATATAAGTGAGATATACCCTCTTAGCAAATTTTAAGTGCACAATACAGTATTGTTAACTATCAGTGCTGCTTTGGACAGCAGATCTCTAGGATTTACTCATCTCGCAAAACAAACTTTGTACGAATTGAACAACAACTCCTCATTTCCCCCTCCCCCAGCCATGGTAACCACCGTTCTATTCTCTGCTTCTATGAGTTTAACTATTTTAAGTATCTCATATAAGTGGAATCATGCAGTATTTGTCTTTCTATGACTGGCTTAGTTCATTAACATAATGTCTTCCAGTTTAATTCATGTTGTTGCAAATGACAGTATTTTCTTTCCTTTTTTTAAGGTTGATTAACACTCCATTGTCTGTATATATCACAATGTCTTTGTCCATCCACCTGCCAGTGGACATTAGGGTTGTTACCATAGCTTGGCTGTTGTGAATGGTGAAAAACAGGCACTTTCATACAGGTGGTGAAAGTATAAATTACTATCACCTTTTTAGTGTATTACTTGGCAATACCTATTCAAATTCTATATGCTGATACTCTATAATTGAAATAAAAATTTCAAAGAAGGGGGAAATTAGAAAATAAAGCCTTCAAAAACAAGTAGAGGTGAAATAACACAAGAGATTACTAACAGTGGATTGATTGATTGCATGGTGTTCTATCCACAGAGTGAAATACTATGTAGAGGTATATTAAACCACAGTAACAAAAAGTGTTGTTGGATGGGGTTATGGGTGCAGAACTGCATGCATGGCAGTATTTGGTGCACATTTCTCTATGCACAGAATACGACCACCTGTGCAAAAGGCAAAATGGAAGAAAAGGAACATGAGCTTGTTTGTTTGTACATGCACGAAATGTTGCTGAAAGATACGTAGAAAAGCTATAACACTGGTGGCCTCTAGAGAAAGAAACCAGGGGCTGGGCCACACAGGAAAGCAGAAGACTTGTACCATTTAAAATTTGAAAAACACGAATTTAATACCTATTCAAACAAATACATACAATTATAGTTAAATAAATACAAAATATAATGAAACAAAAAAAGAAAAGATATGGAGCCAAGTCAGTACATTACCAGGTGAGGAAATTTATAAGAGAAAGAACGATCAGAATGTCTCCTAAGGTTGTTTTAAAAGCCTCTGGCTTCTATCCCCACCATGATTCTACCAACTGAGACTACTGGGAATAACATGCTTTCTACTGACTTAGCCTGGCGTGGGTTTTAACGATGGTTTTGGAAACTGGTGTTCTAGCTTTGGATCGCCCTCATGGGGCAATAGGAGGTGAGGTGTTCCTGCATCAGTCTTCCTTATAATCACTCTGTGACCCACTTTTCCAGGACCTAGTCCTTCCCAAATGTTTAGAACTTTATCAAAAGCAGTCAAATCTGGTGAAGCAACTTGGATGTAGTTTGCTTTGGCACATCTGTGAGTACACAATCCACCGATCAGATTGTCTCTGCAAGTTTCTCTTCCCTCAAGATCCAGACTTCTGGGCTCCCTCTCTTCCCTTGGGAGATGTGTGCTCAAGGATCTTGAGTTAGCTGTGTATTATTAGGACAGGCAAACATAGAGCTCAGAGAATGCCTTCTGGGGCAAATATGGAGTGACTGGCTTGGGAGCTCTTTTTCTGCACGTGACAGGCTTGAATGAGTTCCAAAGTGCCTTCCAATTCTGACATTCTGTTGTTCTGGGAATGCAGAATTCCCTCCATTACCCCAGGTGACTAAGGAGTTAACTGAACATCTAAGACGTATGCAATTTAATTGACTTTTCATCCTTTTATACAGGACTGAGTCTTTTCTGAAATAAAAATCGAATGTTAGGATCTAGAATTTAACCTCACACCATACATAGTCTTACCTTTGTTCTTTGTTCGTTAGTTTGTTCACGTCCCAAGTATGAGAGTATCTGCCCATAGAGACAGCAGAGTTAAGAAAGTTGAAACCCAAGCTGGCAGTGGGTAAAGCTGAGAATCAATCCAATTTATACCATAGAATCCTCAAAACCTCAGAATGGGCAGTACCAGGCAGGAGGCTGGCAGATTCTTCCCTAAGAATCTGACCAGCCCAAGAGGAAATGCATTAAAGATTCTGACATTGGGTTTCTGCCAACATACAGCTCACTCAAATCACTATATATTGAAGCTTGGAGTACAAAGACCCACTTCTGTCCTCAGAAGTTTCCATCGGTATTTCAGATATCCATTCTTAATCACTCAAGTGTCACTAGACATCTGAGGAAAGACATTATCATGAAATGCAAATACAAAAACAAATGTAGCTTGGAAGAAGCAGCAATTATGCAGAGATAAGAAAACAAGATAAACCAAAATGATCAATAGTACCTTCAGATAAATAAGAGGAGATATTTGCAGTCATGAAATAAGAACAGGATGTGTGTCACAGCCGCGCAATATTCGGAGGACGAAGTAAAAGGAGCTCTTGAGAATTAAAAACATAAAAGCAACGATATAAAGCTCAGCTATCAAGTAGGGGGATCCCGTGGAGGAATTCTCCTAGAAAGCTGAGCAAAAAAGTTAAAGAGGTGAAGAGTTAAAGGAATGAAAAAAAAAGAAAAATGAGGATCAGTTCAAATGACCCAATATTCAGATAATAGAAGAGTGAAAGAAGAAAACAGAGCGGATAAAACCCAATGAAATAATCTGAGAAAATTTCCCCAAGTGAAGGACATGAACTGATAGACGGAAAAGGTGCACAGTGGGTGAGAGTAGATCCAAGATAAGGCAGGTTATTACAGAATTTCACACACTGGGCAAAGGAAAAGCTTCCACAAGTTCCCAGAGAGAAAACACGGGTGATTAGAGAGGATTGGGATTTCTCAGTGCTAACGAGGAAGCTAGAAGACAATGGAGTGATGTTTTCCCAACTATTTAGAAAAATTATTTTCTGCACAAGAATTCTAGATCCACATAATCAATCAAATAGGAATGTAAAATAAAACTCACTTTAAGATATTCAAAGTCTCTAAGGGGAGCACATGGTAATGAAAAAATACAGTAAAATTTAAATTTAAAAATGAAAAAGATAAAAGATGAAAGATATTTAAGGTCACAAATGTTGACTTCCCATGCACCCTTCCTTTTTCAAAATAAAACTCTTGAAAATGGTGCTCCTACAAAATAAAGCAATAACCATGAAGAGAACGTGGGATAAGGAAACCATGAGCAGAGGAATTCCTAAGAGAGTGTTGGAGAGCCCAGAGAACAGTTTGCCCCCTTGAAGAGGGCAGCCAGTTCAGACTGCAGCAGTAAGATCCCAAGCATTGTGATCGCAGGCGTCTCCCCTGCCATGACACCATTTTTTAAACCTGAGGGCAGAACTCCCAGATAAGCCTGGCCCAGACTCTTATCTATACTTGTTTGCCCTGACAAAATCTAGGTCTCTCTCTTTCTCTCTCTCTCTCTCTCTCTCTCTCTCTCTGATGCTAACTACATGGACCAACTGAAGGCATTCATTTTACCCTAGGGAAGTCTTCTTGAATCTACTCTGGAGCATTAGAGGGAATCTATGGGGGCTTAGAAGCAAAACGTACAGAGTAGCCCATTCCCTCTGCCCATATGTCTACTGATCATCCTGTCTCCGTCCCACACTACTGTCCTGCTGGCTCCCTGGTTCGAGAGCCCTAGGCTTCAGGACTTACTTATGGTCTTGCCCGTTGACATCTCCCAGATGGTTCGGGTAAACTCTTGGGAAAGCTACAGCAGGACTATGAACCAGAAACTCTTTACACCTTCCCTCCTTCTGGGCACCTCCATCTAATAATAGCAATATGGTCCTCTCCTCACACAGCTAGATTTTTATTTGACACTCCTTTTCCACCCCCCAAATTAAGCAATATGGTATTTAGGGATGCATGCATAGGTTAAAAACCTCAAAGGAAATACTTAGTACTAACTGGCTGGGAGTAGGAGAGAAAAGGCATAAAACTGAGTAGGAGTATACAGGTGACTTCTAAGTATCAACAATGTATTATTTCTTTACCTGGGTGACGAGTTCATAAGTGTTTATATTATTATTATTGTAATTAAAACTGAACATATGTGTTTTGCACCTTTATTTCTGGGTATTTAGTACACACACATACACACACAATAATTATACAAAAGAAAAATCCATGATCCCAACAACTAAATGCAATCATAACAATTTAAATTATTTTCTGTTATCTTTTTTCTGTGCATTTTACATCATTGATATCATACTGTGTGTACACTTTTCACATATACCTTTTTGAGAGCCTGTTTAACAGAAGCACCTTATGTTCTTAAATACTTTGCATATTTATCCTTTCAAGAATCACTGTAATGTTGCACTGAAACTTCCCTGTTTCAGAGACCATAACTCCTGGTAACGCCACATTGAATCTTTGTGCTAGTGGAAGCTTGTATCTGAAAATGCTTACAGGGTAATCCCAAATTTCCTCCCACCACCCATTCACCCTGTCAAAATTCCACCCTCCTTCAAGGCCTAGTTCAAATCCCACCACGTCCAGGAAGTCTGACCACCATCCAGGGAAACCTCCCTCTTCAACCTGCCAGGGCTGTCTAGTATCTAGTCTGCCTCTTTTTATAGCGATTTGTGCTCATTTCTTTTCTCCTCTGGCACACTACAAATTCCTGGGGACAGAGACCTGCGTATAGAGGCCCCGGAAAATACTAAGTGCTCTGTAAGTATTAAGTAAATAAATTTGAAAGACTGCTTTTTTATTCTTTGCTTCCATATCCTGCATTACCAGTAGTGTTTGTCTATATAATTAAGTCACTTATGGGCTTTCACCCAAATTGAAGGTTCTCAAATGAAAACACATTCTGGTTGTCCATAATTGCCACATCCAGAAATTGGGAACACGCCACCCCTGCTGTCCCTGCTAATAGATTAGATATGTGCTTTGAGGACTGGATTAAGGAATGTTTATGCTCTAAAAACAACAATTTGTGTTTATTGGGGGCCTGTTATCTGCCAGATACCAGCTTGAGAAGTTTCCGTGCATCTGTGACTTAATTCTCACAGAAATACTGCGACAGAAAAGCTCTTCAGTTTCTTCATTTTACACCTGCAGAAATGGAGTCAGTCTCCCACAGTCAACCAGGTTGGATATGGAGGGATTAGGACTCCAGCCCAGATCTACCTGAGTCTCCTATTCTTCACTTCCAGTCAAGGCTGCCTTCTCAGAAACAAAAGTACAAAATCCAAATCTTGATCTCCAGCTCTCAGCTTCATATTGCAAAACTAGTTTATCCATCAAATGGCTAACACTTATGAACACATATTTATTGATGAATACAAAGGAACAGTAATAACGTCCAAAAGACAGATACGAAAGAAACCCATAATTTTACCACTGAAAAAATACTACCATTTGGAGTACTCTCTTCCAGCCTTCTTCCATAGATGTGCACCTGTAGAAAAGTCCTCAGGCAGTTACGGATGTGCTTGCAGGCAGAGTGGTAAAGACACTGGTGTCTCTAGTGGTAAAGACAACGGTGGCATCAATGACAAATGTCAGCTCTCCCGCAGCTTTGCCTGGGGCTCATCTTGCACTAGATGGAAAGCTGAAAGTATGATGAAGATGAAGTATAATGAACAAGGAGTCGATCTCCTACATCAAACAGAGCTTGTGTGCAGAAGGGGACTCCTGGATGAGAAGAGTGGGTGGCCGTGGATAGCACTGGTTTGTGCTTGGAGTAATGTATGTTATGTCAATGGTTGCTGCATGTGCAGCAAAAAGTAACATATAATTTACTAGAAAATGCTGAATTTTAAAGCTGCATTCTTAAGTCTTCATTGTTCAGTTATTGGAAGTCCTTTATTCTGAGAAAGATGTCAGGGAAATATTTCCTTCCTAGGCAGAATAATGCTCTCCAAAGTTGCCTATATCCTAATCCCTGGAACCTACGAATATGTTGCCTTACGTGGCAAATCTGCACTGTAATGAAGGGTACAGACCTTGAGATGGGAAGATTATCCTGGATTATCCAGGTTAACCCAACCTAATCACAAGAATCCTTAATTTCCCAGCTGTGGTCAGAGAGAGACCAGAGGTTGCCGCTGAGAAGGAATTGGCCTGTCACTGCTGGCTTTGGAGATGCAGGTTGGGGCCTATGCTCCAAGGGATGTGGGCCACCTCTAGAAGCTGGAAAAGGCAAGGAAATAGATTTTCCTCTAAGTTTCCAAAAAGGCTAACACTGCTTTTAGCATGGTGAGGCCCACGTCAGATTTCTGACCATTAGAACCGTAAGACATTTGCCTTGTGGTAAATCACTAAGTCTATGGGCTGTGTTACAGCGGCAATAGAAAATGAATTTTCTCTTTTTCTCCCTCACCCTCTCTTTTCCTCTTTCTCCCTCTGTCAATTGTGCCCTTATTGATGAGTGTGTGTGGCTAGGCTAGGCTCGATTCTCCACTGCAGACTCAGTCACTGCAGCAAGTTCCTGGGTTTGCTCTCCACTCTCAGATCCACTCATCTCAAAAAGAAAGCAAGAAACAGAAACTCTAGGTGTCACTCTTTGCACTGGCTAAAGAGACTGATGACAGAAATCTTGTCTGTCTTGTTTATTGCTGAGTCCTCCACACCTAGAACAGTGCTTGGTACACAGTACTAGTGTAATAGACATTTGTGGGTGGATGGATGGATGGTCACTTAGAAACTTGTATCTTTTCCTCAAGCCATGTGCTGTTGTTGTTTGCAGCTACTAACTTTCTGAGTCTCAACATGACCCCTTTCTTCTTCAGGGGGAGGGGTGAATGCCATGGGCCCACCAGTGTAGAACTGGGGTTGAAGTTAACAGAGAAGTAGCTGTGCTTGGCCAGTGAGGACTTTGTGTAAATACAGCTTATGTAGGGCTTGGTGACATACATGCCAAGCTTCCTTAGTCATTCATTCATCCAAAATTAAGAGTCAACTATGTGCAGGACTCTCTGCCACATTCTAAAGACATGAAGAAAGCTAGGACACAGTCCCTGCATTCCAACATCGACAACCTAGGAATAGCTCTTGGCTGCGTTACACTGCAATGCGGTGGACTCTCTGTTACCGCCCACCCCCACCAAATTATTTTCTTTAAATATTAGAACAATGATCCAGAAAAATACGTATTTTTAGTCTCACTTTATGGATGAGAAAATTGAGCTTGGAAAGTTAAATAGCATACAGATGGTGTCAGTGGTTCTTGCCAGGCTCGGAACCCAGGTTCATCTGGTTCCAAAAGCATTTACTACTCCCATTGAAGCCAGAACTACTCACATTGCATAGTACCTTCGAGTTTACAAAGCACTTTGATCATACATGATTTTACTTAGCCCTTCTAACAAGTGTATGAAGTAGGCATTGCTATACTCATTTTACTCAAGAGAAAATTTAAACTCAACTATCTGCCTGAGGCACAAGTGTTTAGGAAGACACACATTAGAATACAAAGGGAATCAAATGGTAACGGTGGAGCCGAAGTTCACGCCAGGTGAAAATTTGTTAGTCAGAGCTGTGTTGACTCTGTGCAGTCAGTTATAATCACTTGGTTGATCCGGAGCCAGCAATTTCATAATCATCCTAAGTGTCAGGTTGGGTGCATCGTGCACATTTCTTACTTTTGAAAAGACCCCACTTTGTCAAACACTTTAACACTACAGTGGTGTTCATCAAAGCTCATAATCCGACTAGTTACCATTTACAATGGGAAAGACAGGTCCCCAACCAATCGATGTGCTGCAGGTTCTTCCTCCCTTCCAACAAAACATCTTTGACCTTCAGTGATTGTACAAACACCAAATCAGGCCTGGGTCGAAGAGAGGCTTGATGTTTATCAGGCTTACATAAGACAGATAGTGATGAGAGAGGGTATCTGTGAAAGTTCCTTAAGGGTAGTAATCACCTCTTTACTCATTTCTTTACCTTTCAGAGTGTCTAGGACAAGGCCTGGTCCATGACAATCATTGAATGAATGAATGAATGAATGAGTGAGTGAAAGTTCCATGTGGTGGGAAAATGGAGACAATTGTACTGGAACAACAATTCCAAAAAAAAGAGAGAGAGAGAACATAAGCTCTGGCTGGTGTAGCTCAGTGGATTGAACGCAGACTGAGAACCAAAGGGTCACTGCTTCGATTCCCAGTCAGGGCACATGCCTGGGTTGCAGGCCAGGTCCCTAGTAGGGGACTCGTGAGAGAGGCAACCACACATTGATGTTTCTCTCCCTCTTTTTCTTCCTCCCTTCCCCTCTCTCTAAAAATATAATCTTTTTAAAAAAGAAGAAGAAGAAGAAAGTTCCAAAGGTGGAAACATGGAAAAATTCTGTGAAGGAGCTCACAACGCAGGAGCACCTGAAAGTGAAAAGGAAGCCAGCGCAGAACCCTGATGGAGAAGTTTACATAAGGCCACAGTGACAAGGCTTGCCACTGACCATGTGTCACACCCTGAACTAACCACCAGCAAGTGTGAGAATTAAACTTGGCATTTTAATATAGTGGATTGTACACCTACCTCTGCCACTAGCAATGTGGCCTTCAGCAAGTTTCTCTTTTTGTATATAAAATACAGGATCAAGGTGGGGGTGGGGACCAGTTACTCTCTAAAGTTTTTCTGGAGCCTCTGCCAGCATGTTAGGAGGCTTCACCAAAATGTCCCATTCCGGCTTCCTTCCATGGTGTTCTCCCATGCCCCAGCCTGCTGTGCCCACCAAGTTCATTTGAGGAATGAACACCTCAAAGTAGTCTCCATGGAGCAGCTTCTGCCCAGAATTCTGTCTCCCACCCGACCCCCCACACCTCCAAGGGGGTCTTCCTTTCATCATCCAAACAGCCAACCAAAATGATAATGCTAATCAGTGAAGTCCAGATGCAGGGAGTCCCACACTTCATGTGAAACCAATCCTTGGAGAATTTATTTTAAAATACAGTTTTCTGGGGCCACCTACAGAGTAGATTTTAGAAGTGGCCCTAGAATTTTCTAACAAACACCCCTTAGATGATTCTGATACAGGTGATCCAAAGACCATTCTTGGAGATGAAATGATCTAGATTCTGACCCTAGACCAGTGGTTCTTAACCTGCGGTTCATGGATTTCCAAGGGACCTGAGGATAGAATGCAGGAGTCCATAAACTTGAAAGGGAAAAAAATACATCTTTATTTTTATTAGTCCTAACTGTAATTTAGCAATTTCATTCACTGTGAATGTAGGCAACAAACCCAGTGTATTACTAGTACCTGTGATTTTGGTCACCAATTTGAAACCCAGATATGTCATAGCCTGCTCCTTCCAGTACCCTAACATCCCATTTACATTCATCACTACTTTAAAATGATGGTTGCTTTTTTAGCAGGGAGGGAAAGAAGGGGGGAAGGAGGGGGAAAGGTTTAGTCAAAAAACAGGTATAAATGACCCATGGACATGGACGACAGGGTGGGAATTGACTGTGGGAGGGTGCAGGGGAGAGCAATGGGGGAAAATTGGGACAACTGAAATAGAACAACAATGAAATGAAAAGAAAAATAAACTGACGGCTGTTTTTAGACTTACCATTAGATTTTCTTATTTAAACAATGCACATGTATTACTATATTATTATTTTTAAAAAGATTTTAACTGTATTTCAATGTTGCTGTATGTATATTATTTAATGCATTTAAAAATATTATTCTGAGAGGGGGTCTTTAGGCTTCACCAGACTGTCAAAGTTGTCAAAGAGACCCTTGGCAGAGGGAAAAAAAGAAGCTAAAAGTCCTGCTCTATATAGTGACAGTTACGCCAAAGAACCCCAAAGTATTTCTGGCGCCTTTCTGCTCCCTGTTTTTACCCCACTGCCCCTCCCCCCAAAGCCAACCTGTCAGGCAGGTGGAGGAGCTCAGGCAAGTTACTAAATTCTCAGGGCTAGAGAAGAAGCAGACTCTCAGCATGGACTGTTTTCTGAAAATGACCTTGGCAAAGGTTAGGAGAGCTTCTGGCTCCTCCTGAAGCTTCCCTTGGCCTGGAGAACGTGTCCCTTTGTTTTCTCAATCAAGCTGGGCCGCTATTCCTACTTCAAAATCCACTGTTTCGTCAAAATAAATATTGACTTGAGAGGATAAGAAAACCACACTCTGGATGAGCAGAAAGTTCCTGGAACAAGTCATAGATACTCATCAGAAATAGAAACCCAGACAGGTGGAGAGCAAGGACCGTCTAATCTGCCATGTGCCCACACCATCATCCCGACTTGACTCCGTGTACAAGCTGGCCCCAGAGTAAATTAGGTGGGCATTTCCTTTTGGAAAGAGAAGCAAAAGCACGGCCACACAAGCTGGCCGAATGACCGCCCTAGGTCACAGGGTGTTGGGGCAGTGCCCACAAATTCCAGGTCTCCTGTGCTTTGCAAACTCCCAAGCAGCTGCTGAAAGCACTATCCAGTTTACAAATGAGGAAGGAGCCTGAAACACAAGCATCCTGGCCCCTGGCACCGTCTACACTGGTTGCTCTCTGCTGAGAGTTTATCTGTGCGTCCACAGCCGGAAAGAAATCAGCATTCCTGGCCCCTGACTTAAAGAAAAGTAATGGCTGGGCGAGATGCGTCCTGGGGACTCCCTCCCCTCGCGGTCTTAACGCCCAGAGCAGGATGTCTAGGCTGGGGGAATGCCCTACCTTCTAGCTTTGGTTTAGACAGGGATTTCTGACCAGGATGGGGGGGCCCGTCGGCGGCCATAAATCTTGGAGAACCTTCACCGTTTTACAACGGAGTTCTCGGGGCTCCTCTTTTCTCTCTCTCTCGAGGTATATTTACAACGCCAAAATCTCCGTGTTAATGGACCTGGGATAATGGTGTTTACTTTACCGCCGATAAAGCGCTCAGCTTCCCGGGGAGCGGCTGTAAAATGTCCTGGAGGTAGGGGTGTAGGGGGGCTCTGTTAAAGTGGGCGCTGGAAGAACCGGGGCACTAGGTTCTCTTCCAGGCGGGGCCCCCGCCCTCCACCCCTAAGGCCGACTGAGCAGCCCAGGCCTCGCTGGTGAGGACGGTTCCCACATAAATCACCAGCGCCAGAGCCTCGGGAAAAGGCGCATTTTTCATTGCTGGCTGCAGGGCAACTCCCGACAGCGAACGAGAAACAGAAGTTGTCTTTAGATAAACCGTTTACCGGAGCGCGCCTCCTGGCAGCGAGGCCCACAGCGCACAGGGCAACGGGGTCCTGGCGCTGCGTCCCCCACCCTGCCCCCGCCAGCCGGCCAGCCGAGCACCTCGCGGAGGCCCCTAAGAAAAACCGAGATACTCGGAAGGGCTGGCTCCAAGCTCTCCTGCGAGCGGACAGAAAGTGAGAACCAAGAGGTAAGGAAGAGGAGAACTTCAAGGTCTGTGGAGACTGACTGGAGAAGTGGTGTCCACGAGGATTCCAGGGCCCTAAGCCCTGAGAGCCCAGCTCCACATTCACCAACTGTGTGCTTTCCAGCAAATGCTTTCACATTTCTGAGTGTCAGCAATCTGCAGTTAGAAGACTGTAACAGTTAGAAGGGTGTAAAAAGTACTGTCTGTCTTTCTGGTCTATGCTTAAAATTAACAAACTAAATCAAGGGTGATTTGTATAAACTGTAAAGCCAATTAGCCAGAGGTCTGTGGATGGGGGCTGCATGCGCTCATGGGCGTTCTTCCGGGGAGAGGGTTCGTACCTTGCACCAGGGTCCCAAACAGTTGCTCTAAACCCAAAATGTTAAGAACCCCCGCTAGTTCCAGCGGGACTTCGTTGTTAAGAGTTCTGGCTCTACACCAGTTGTGAGAACTAGCCCAGACTTAAGCCTCCTGTTTCCTCTTCGCCAAATGAGATAATAGTTCCTAGGATTGTTGTGGAGAGTAAAAATTCTTAGCATGGTGTCTGGCACTAGAAAAAGCTAACTAAATGTTGTTTTTACGCATCAGCCCTAGCCCTGTCGTATGGGCGCGTGGCTCCAAAGCCAGGTATTCCAGGCCTAGTCTTTCCCAGCTGAAGGCTGCCAAGATCCCAGAAATCCTTGTTAGCCCTCAGCGCCAGCGGGTGGGCTACCTGCCCGCTAGCAGGTGGCAGCGGCCTTTCCACTGCGCGTGGCGGGTGCACAGGCCGCGTTTGGCTCCGGAGAGCTCAATGGATATGCAGGCGCGTATCTAGGGCCGGGTGCTGTGGGGCCTTCCCAGTTTGGGGAGCATCCAGACCGCTGGGTGGCCGCCCTTTGAAGGCTGAAGGCGACTCTAACCCCGCCGACCGCCAGGCGCCCGGGGCTCAGCTATAATCCGAATTTGGAGGCTGCAGCACTAAACTGGCCGCCACCTACAGGGAAAATCAAAGCGGCCGCCAACCTGGGAGCTCCAGGTCTTGTTGACTTGTTGACGCGTGCGCGCCGGAGCGGGGTGACCTCGGTTGGGGAATCAGCCCCGAGAGAAGAGGGGTAGGGGCCTCCCGGGAGCAGGCACCTCCAGCCTCCTCTCCACCGGAGGCCAAAGCTTCCTATCGCGGGCAGACACGTTTCCTTCCCTCCTAAGGTCAGAGGTCGAGCCCAGGAGGGGCCCGCCCGGCTTGGCGGCCCCTCGGCCCGGAGCCCCGTTGCCAGCCGAGCCTCCTTCCCCCACTCCCAGCTCCCCATCCATTAGTGTAATCCCCTGTCCAAACACTGCGGCTGGGACAGCCAGACGTTGGTGTAAACAGACCCAGGGGGACAATTCTAACGATATAAATAAAATAACCATTAATAGCGTAAATTGTTCGATGAGCCAGAGGCCGAGCACTCGGGACCCCAGTCTTGGTCCAGAGTTTGTGTACACAACGTGGACAACACGCATCCGTCAGGTAAACCGAAGGTTCTCGCTGGGGCAGAAGTCTGGATCCGAAGCAGGTGAGGTCCCCGCAGGCGCGTCATCTGGGACCCGGACACACACACAGGCCCGAGCACGCACGTGGCTTGGGACAGACGCACACACGCCTAGAATGCCGCGCCACCCTGCTGAAGTTTACGTTACCACCTGAGCCCGGCCCCAAACACCGCCGAACCAGAGTTAATCCGCTCTTCTCTCAAAATACCCGCACCTGTGAATCCAGCCACCGCCCACCGGTGCCACCTGGCCTCAGTCTCAGCGCGAACAGGGACACCGAGCGAGCTCCTCACACAGAGAAACGGATACAGTCAGCCTCCACTAGTCCCGGGATTAGTACTAATAAACTAACATTTATTGAGGGTTTGCCGTACCAGTCACCACACTAAGTGCTTCACAGACGTAATATTTAATCCTCAAAGTGACCAATGTGGTAGGTACTTTTAGCATTTACAGTTCTACAGATGAGAAAAGCAGGGCTCAGAATTGAGGAATTCACCAGGAGACAAAGTGGAGACCGGATTTGAACCCACCACTCAGCACCAACCAGCGCACTGCGCACCAGAGGCGCAGGCAATGGCCCAGACTTTGAGGAACCTGGTTTCCAAGATTTGGAACCAGCACCCCCCCCCAACCCCCGAGGCATCAGTGGTTGGTTTCCAGTGAGAAGTCCCACCTCCTTCGCAGGGATTGACTGTGCAGAGTGGATGAGAGGTCCTGGCGGAGAGAAGGAAACTATCTCCAAAAGCCCTGTGGACTGTTCCTAGGGACTGGGACTGGGGGCTTGAGGCACGCTCAGAGCTAGACTTCTGGACTCTTGGGTCAGTTCAGGAGCCCTGATGCTAGACACTCAGTCTAGGGATAGCTAGGGGATGGTCTCCCTGGGGGCAGGTGGCGTTGGAGTCCTGGTTCCTGGAATCCCGCTGGTGCAGGACACCCTCTCCAGCCTATCTAGGAGGTGGAGTGGCAGAGTCTAGTGCCAGGGCCTGGAAGTGTTTCATCCATCCCTTTATGTGCTTCATGACCTTGGCCGAGTAATTTCTTTTTGTGGGCCCCAATTTCCGTGGCTCTGTATTGAGAGGGGAAGAGCAGTATCTGTCTCAGAAATGTTTGAGACTTCTCTGATTGTGCACGTGGCACATTTTGTTCACCAGTGGGAAGTTTGTTATCGTGATTGATATTAACTCCATGGCACATACTTCAGAAAACAGAGCCTGACGTGCATCCTCTTCTTTTCGAAGAGAGAGCTAAGACACGGATCAGGAGAAGGAAAGCAGTTCTGAGCAAATGCCCACGGAGGGCTGGGGACTCCACAGGGCTCCACCCCACTTCCCAGCAGTGTTTATCTTCAAGGCAGCTTCCAGTCAATCTCATCACCTGCGCACATTCTAACACATTCTTCTCTAGGGCCGGACTGCCACCTGGGCCCGACTGGAGGGTTTGGGGAAGGGGAGGGCTGTTGAGCTGGAATCTGCAAAAACAGAGAGCACAGTACCTGGGCAGATAGTCCGTGCGTGGAGCTCAGGCTGGTAATGCCGGGGCTGTCCAGGAAAGTGACAGGAGCAGAGAGAGGGAGCGAATGTGGAATGCAAGGAACTTGAACTGGGGCAAGTTACCTCACCTCTCTGAGCCTCAGTTTCCTCCTCTGAAAAACACGTAACGAATACGGCCCTAGACAAGAGCTGTTGAAAGAAGCAGAAACAATAACTGTGGTGGACACTGAGGAAGGGTGTACAACACTCGTGGCTATGTTCTCCGATCTTCATAGCCAGCAGTCTCCCAGCCCACAGTCCTACGGAAGTCTCTGGCCAGAGGTCTGACAGTTTGCCCAGGAGCTGGAAGAGAGGAGGTTGTTACACTGAGATGTACTTGTGCTGGTAGGAAAACTGTGAAAGGCAGCTAATGTTGTCGATATGAGCATCGCCGGTGGGAGTAGTAGTGTTGTTTATGTTGTTAGCAGTGTTATATCTATTATAATTGCCAGTCAGTCCTAACTGAGATGTAGTCATCAATAACTTCTCTTGGAGGAAAAGGAAACAGGCTCAGAGAGGGTAAGTGACTTGCCTGAAGTCACACAGTGGATGTGGGACAGAGTGAAGAGATTAGATGCCACGTGAAACTGAAGGTCAGAGGTTCTCAACCCACCAGAAGGAAAAGGAGAAAATCAAGAGTATGGGACGTTGTACCAAGGCCGGGTAGGAAGAAGGACACCCACCACCCAAGGCGCAGGGGTAGGTCCTGGCCGGTGCTGATTTATTTACATTCCCGCGTGGACACTAATTGGCCAGATCTTTATCTAAACATGATAACAATGACGTGAGACTTCGGGGATTTGTTTACTGCTGCTAAAAAATGATGCATTTGTGGGAGCGGAAAGCTGGGTCAGGGAGCAGGGTTTGTTTGATATGCTTGTGTGTGCATGGGGCGGGCGCACAGGGAGTCTGAGAGGATGCTGTCGGTGACTCCAAGAGTACTTGTAGATCCTGAAACTCCAGTGATTGAGAGAACCAGTCTCCTTGTTCAAGGGCCAAAATAAAAAGTGCAGAATTTGATTGGCAGTTAAATCCTGTCTGTTTTTACCCCACGTGCGAAAAAGGGGCTCCTGGGAATGCTGCTTCCTGACCTCCGCTCAGGGGAAGAGAGGATCAGACCCTTCCTCCGTGTGTGTAACGCCCACCCGCAGGCCCACCACAAGAACACTTACGCCACACCTCTCTGTCCCGAGGGCTCCGTGAGCCCATCATTTCTTTAATCCTTACTGCAGGCCCATAAAGTCTGCACCATTGTTGTCTCCTTTTATAGGTGAGAAAACTGCTGTTTATCAAGGCTGAAGGCTACAAGACTACAAAAGTGGCCCTGAGTCAATGCTTTGGCCCAAGACAGAGGCACGAGGTGTGAATATAGTTTAGAGAAAGCCCCGTCTTCTCAGGCCCCCACCCCAAACCCAGCCTCCTCATTCTGTGGGCGCTCCCTGTAGGGGAGGGTGCCGCAGGTGCTGGCTCCTGCACACGCGGGCTCCTGAGGTTTGTGCACATCCATTCGTAGACATGATTACTGGTTTGCTAGTTGTGGGAGGTAGGAAACATTCATTTGCGCCCCGGTCTGTGCACACTCAGTGTGGGGGGCACGATATGTGCACACACACAAACACAGATCACCCTCCCTACTGTGCTGACAGGAAGGGGCATGTGAAGATTTTTAAAGTCTAAATCACAGAATAATTTCAGTGTTTTATTACTTTCAGGAGCACACACAGTCATTACAATTGTGGTAATAAAAATCTATCCCCTCTTCTCCGACCATAGCTTGGACAGGTCCTTACGAGACCACTTGGGACAAGACTAATTGTAATGATCCCATAAATTGCCTGAATGGAAATAGCGCGTCTGATGCTTGTGAAAGCTAGATTTCATCTTGGATCATATAAATATTTCTCTTCAAATCTCATGTCACTACCAGTAATTCACGTTTTTTGTGGGGAAAGGGGAGGGAGTGGGTTTCAGCACGGGTGTTGGCCCAGCCTTCCTGTTTTGACCACACCCTCTGAAAGAGCAGAGCCCTAATGGGAGGCTATGTTTAGGGGGAGTCCAAGTGCCTTCCTCCCCCCCGCCGATCTGCACGTGCACACTGATGTGTTCGCACAGAAAAGCACATGCCTTTTCATTCAAAGAAAGATAAGTCCACAGAAACATACATGCCAGGTCTGCGTGCATTTGTTGGAAATCCGTATTTATCAGATCGTAGCAACTGCCGTCAACTTCAGAAACATGGTTGCAGATGGGAGGGAAAGGGATAGAGACTGGCCACTGTCTACCACGCAGCTGGGAAGCCCAACTTTCCCGGGGGAGAGGGCTCCAGACCCTGTCTCCTCACCAGAGGCCAGGGACTCAGTGTCCCCACTGGTCCCCTACCCAGCAGCTACGAAGAGGTTAGGAGATTGTAGGTGTGCTGGGAACAGCTACAGAGTGGTGTAAGGGCGTGGAACCCCACTCTGCTCTCCAGTGTTGGCCCCTGCATTTTATAGCAGTCTGAGAAACATTTCAACACTTCCCAGCTGGGGTGATCTAAAGTGGGGCTGGCAGGAAAGAAAGAAGGGAAGGTCAGTTCAGTCTGCTCTTGCCTGTGTGTGTAGTAGTGGGGGAGGGGCAGGGGGGGCTGGCCCTGGCCTGAGAGCACCCATCTGTGTTCTCAAGGGATGCTGGGGGCCCAGGCCCCACGGTCCCCTTCAGCTCCTCTGTGACCCTCTTCCGACTGCCACAATAGAAGGAAACGGAGGCTCTGCAGGACCCGCCTGCGGTGGGGATTTCCATGGAGAAGGTGGCCAAGTTTGCCACCTGGAGCCCCACAGATTGGTCAGGGTCTGCAGCCGAGGCTGCTGGAGGTTGGTGGGCAGGGAGGAGAGAGAGGCCCTTCAGGTTGGAACAGAGTGCAGAGGAGGGTCCCAATCACACACCCACCGTGCTTGGGCATTTTTATGAGCAGTACCTGAGACACAGTAAGCACAGTATGAAATGGGGGGTCTGGGGTTCAGGAGTGGGGCTAGACTCTACCAGTGTGGTCCCACCTGTACAAGCCCTCTGCAGCAAAGGAGGGGGGATTCTCTCCATGTCAAACACCTATAGGGTCCAGGGACAAAAATACGAGTTTCAGAGTGGAGGGGTGAGAAAGGAGGGGTGAGAGGAATTAAGTTAAAATATAAAGGGGAGGGAGTGAAAAGAGAGAGAAGGAGGTGGGGAGGAATGGAGACCTAGTGAGAAAGGGAGTCAGAGAGAAGAGGGATGAGAGAGAAAGGAGCTGGGGGGGGGGAGTGAAGAAAAGAGGGGAGTGAGGAAGGGAAGAGACGGGCCCCTGTGAAAGCAGAAGTGGCCAAAGGGAAAAAAGAGGCGGCAGAGGAGGACCGCCACCGAACTTTTGGGGTCGGGAACTCCGGTTCTCCCGGGTCTTTGAGTACCGCGAGGCGCCAGAGGTGAGGTCTTTCTCCCCGGTAGGCAGGAGGGGGTCCGGAGAGGTCGCGAGGAGTTCGAGAACCTACAGGCAAGGACAGAAGTCCAGCCCTTGTGGTCGCCAGGCTCCTTGTTAGGGCCCCGGGCTCTTGGCCCGCAGCTGGAGGAAGACGCTCGCAGGAGAAAGCCCCGCACTCCAGGCTCGGTGCTGACACCGTGCACCGGCTTGGAGACGCGCTGGTGGCTGGCAGGGTGGAGTGAGGCCTGGCGGCCGTGCAGTCCCCGCAGCCTCATGGCCCCGGACTCTTGATCTCCCACCTGACACAGCCGCGTCTCCGCTGGCTGTAGAGGCTGCGAAGTCGAGACCCCGAGTGTGGGCCTGGACCGGGTTCCTCCCGCACCTCGCACCTATGGTCCCTGTAGCTTTGCTCGGTGGTGCCCCGCGGCTGCCTGGGGCCTCCATCCCTTACAGGTCAGAGTCCCAGGCCTGTGCGGATCAAGGCCAGCAGTACATAGCAGCTCTCCCACCCCCCAAAACATCTCTGCAGGGTCTGGCAAACTGGGGCTGTCCCCAGGGCAGTGGTAACTGTTGGGTGTCCCCAGCGCTTCAGAGAATCAAGAGCAAGTCGGCGGCCAGACCGGCAGACCCCGGCGCCCACTGAGGGAGCGAAGGTCCCGCTGCACCTTGGGAACCGCTTTCAAATTGGGGACCAAAGACCCGGACCTCCAGCCTGGACTCTGCGAAGACGAGACAAGGAATTGCTTTGGCGACAAGGCTGCGGCAAAGGTTTCTTCCCAAGTGAGAAAAGTGTTTTTCGTTCTCAAACGGTTTGACGTTATTTACTTCAAATTGACCGCCACGGAGATATGAGAAAAGATTTCTACGTCCGTGGCCAAAGTCCTCCCGCTTGCGGTTGAGAGCAGACAGGGTTGAAAAGATCGCGGTGAGAAGAGTTACAAAGAACCTCTGCTTCTTGGAGCGCGATGACCGCATTCCCCCACCACCCACCCTTCTGGCGCAAAGACGTCTGCACAGGGCAGGCAGACGCTCTGGTTTAAGTGAATTTATTGGCCAAAGGCTGCAGCTGCAGTTTTGAAGTCAGACTATATTTTTTAAAGCCTATAGACATTGAAATTTCGCTACAGGAAGTTTAGCTCACGCTTTTTTAAAAAAAGTAGTTAAGGAATGCATTCAGAATTCCAATTTAATCCCCACGTTAAAAACTTCACTGCACTACCAAAAAGCAGACACAAATAGTACAAATAAATGTCTGTGTTTAGGCATCCTTTATTTAAGCGTTTTTGTTTGAAAAATAGCGCATTAGTTTTCATTTGAAAAAGTTAGTTTTTTGAGCCATATAATATATTGGCAGAGTAGAACTCATTTTGGTGGTGGAAGTTGTATTTACATTGTTATCTTAAAATATTTCGGAGTGGGGCAGATACACATGGATATGGAAGGCACTCTCCCTGAGAAATCGAAACTCATGTCCTCAGCAAGGGCCTGAAATTCACAAAGAATTACAAGATTACTGAACCTAGACTGGTTCTCTCCCGGGACAGGGAAGTGGTGGCTTATTGAGAAAACTCCAAACACAAAATGGGAAAATCTGGCAGTTACACAGACACACGCAAAACAAGCTAAAATGCTCGACACCATTTTAAAATCGCTTTAAAAATTACCCAAACAAGGAAAAAGTCTCCTCTGAAGGAATTAGATCAGGTCAGTGCTTTCTGGGAGTGAACTACCAAGTTGACTGTCGTTTCTTGAAAAGCAGAGAATGTATTCAACCTCCTCACAAAACACAATTGCCTTTGGTTTGCTCAAAAAAGTCGAACAGCTTCCTGACATCCCTCAACTCAAAACCAAACCAAAACACCTGCCCACGTACACACCACTCCCACCACCACCAAAATAACAAAAACCTACTTAGCGCTGCCCCTAAAGAAGAAATATATTTTATTTTATTTTTTGATAAGAGCCATTAAAATACAATTTCTAGGAGAGCAGTAAAAGTGAAAAAATTCTGCTGAAATGTTATCGTGTAGCTTTGTCTAGTTATAAGTTCATCACAGATGATTTTTCATGTTCTAATAGAAAAATCACTTCTGACTTTGGTGCTACAGTTAGATGAGAAAGCCGCAATAACTTTGAACTTTTCTTGTGGCATTGGTTACATAATTAACTGATTATTTGAATAGTTGGAAGGTAACAACGTAAGAAGCGGCATATATAACTAAAATGATCAATTATCTGCCTATTTTTATACGTATGTTAATGAAGCAATTTTTGTGTAGAGGATAATAACTTATGGGAACATGTTACAGTTTTCAAAGAAGGATCACATTTTTATGTGGTAATATATTTACTGTAATGATTAGCATGCAACTCTCCTCCAAAAAAGGCATAATTTTATTTATCGCTTACACACCTATATAGCACTTTCCTCTCAGATTTTGCTGTCATTTTACTACGCTCTTTAATCACATATGGGAGGAGGGGGACTTGCATAAATGTTTTATGTGGCAAGCATACATAGGCAGACACACTCGACTGAAATAAAATCAAATGCTTCCATGGATGCAACGATATTTACTTTATATGACAGTAATTAGCTAAACTATCTGGAACGAAAACCTATTTTTAGTTGAACACAAGCTCCAGGATTTTAAAGGTCCTCTTTTCAGACAGGGGAATGCAGGTGCCCCAGAACGCCACGGTAACTGGATACCCCTCAGAACCAGATCCCACGTCCTGATAAGTGACTCCGGAGAACGAAGCTCGGCTGTAAAGTAACTACTTCTCTGGCACTTTCCTCCCCGGCAGGGGCGCGCAACCGCTGCTGTGCTCGCTCCAGGTCCTTAAGGCAGGGGCTGCAGCAGCTCTGCAGCTGGAAAGGCAGGCCACTTAGATGGGATGGGCCTGGTGAGGATCCCTTCCGGGGATCTCTGCTTGGAGAGAACCAGACCCACAAAAAGAAACCTGAAGAACAAGGGGAGGGCAGCCCGAGATGACCTGAACCCCTGCATGGGGCATTAGGCCAAGATCATCTCTAGGTATCAGTTAGAATCTTCCGCTGGCCAGATCAGCCCTGCTTATGGCTGGGTATGAGAAAAGGGGGACAGGGCACAGAAACAGCCTATTAGGCCCCTGTACCTGCCCCCCATCCCCCCCAGATCTGCACTTGCCTTCAACCCAGTAGTTCTGAACTGAGTCCCAGGCAGCCCGCTGAGGAGCAACACAACCAGGGGATGCAGGAGATAAGCCACTCAGACCTGGCCCAGGGATACCTGGCTGGGGAGTGGTGGCAGCAGGTTTCAAGGAAAATGAACTGAGTGGGCCCAGGGGTGGGGAGGAGACAGCCTTCTGTGGGCTCAGGGTGGAGGGAACCGGGCAGATACCAGCGGCAGCTGGTGTGTGGGCACACCTTGTTGTTCCCTGTGCCCGGGGGCAAACAGCTCCATGATGGGGAGTTCTTAGGGACTTATGGAAGGCCTGCAAGCGAAGCCCTGCGGAGAAGCAAGAGAACTGTAGCAAGGAGAAATGCAGGCTTCAGTTGGAAACGAAAGAGTTTCGGTAGCTTTTGTCTTTCTTTCTTTTTTACTGAATATTGAAATCATGCAAGAAAAGCATCCAGAGAGGCATTTAAAAAAAAGGCGGGGGGGGGCAGGAACCAAAGGGGAGAAGAAACATTCCCACAGCAACGTCTAGCCCTGAAGTCAGGGGCGGAAAGTGAAGCTGGAATGTTGGAACGCAGCTTCCTTCTTTTATGCTTGCCTGCCACCACAACACACACATTCAAGGATCCCCACCCGGCAGTGCCGTGCACTCACCCCACCTCTTTCTTGATCTTTGTGCCCAAGTGTTCTTCCTCTGCCACAAAACCAGACTCATCCTTCTCTCTGCAACACCATGGCCTGGTTTGGAGATGTCAGCCCACCTGGGCCGAGAATTCAAAGCAGAAAGGCACGGGGTACCCCTCTAGCTGTGGTATGGTCTTCCCGGCACAAAGCCCTGCCCAAAGAGGGCCTCCCCACAGTCCACCGGCAACCGCCACCTAAGTACTCCCCAGCACACGTGGCCCGTGCTGCTGCATCCCAGCTCCCCAGCGCCCCAGGGGCTGACTCCCCAAGCACTTCCGTTCCTTTCTGAGCAGCCCCGCCTCTATCCTCTCCCAACCGGCTGTTCTTTCTCTCCGAGGCCTTGGACACCCACTCCTACTGCTTTGCCCGGGAGGGGGGGCAAGGGGGTACCTGGCAGCTCTCCACTGTACCCCCACTCCGATTCCATGTCCGCAACCAGCCAGGAATGTTGTCCACAGTCCCTGCATGGTCCACCCTGCTCCTTCTAGCTGACACGCAGGTGTCAGGTCTCCCCCAGCTCCACCACCACAGCTGCCAAAAAATGCTTGGGGCAGCTAGGGCCAGATCAAAGGCATCAAAATTGGGTGGAAAAAGATCTCTATTTTTTCAAGGCCAGTGCTGTTCATGGGTCTTTCTGTAAGCCTCATGGCAGCGCCCGCAGTTCCTCACTGGGATAGGCATGATGGCAAGTGAACACCTATTGTATGGGAAGATGATTCCTACCCATTGGGAGTCTCCAGAATCTCAGGGGACACCACAGATTTGCCCAGAAAACAACTAGGGCCGCATGAGAGCACCAGAAGGTATGTGGGTTGGAAAAATTAGACACCCAAAGGTCAAGGCCTAGAAACAGGCGCCCAATTTCAATAGACGGAAAAGACAGCCTCCATGTCTGGGTCACCTCCCTTCTGAGGACAGATCCTGCACTCAAGACCGCCCCTTGTGCATGGCACTCCAGCTGTGTCATCACCAGTGCAGTCAACAAACATTGATTGACCTCTGATGTTGAATGGCAGTAATTAATATGTATTTCAGCACTTACCATGCATGGGGACTTCCCTTAGCTCCTGACATGTTTTGCCTCATTTATTCCTGGCAACAACCCTGAAAAAGGTATTATTGTGTCCTTTTTGTTAGACAAAGAAACTGAGGCTTAGAAACACCCAAGGCCACACACCGATTAGGCTAGAATTCAAACCAAGAATTGTGGGATAACAAAGTTCAGTGATAACTCACTTGGCTGTACCGTCTTTCACATACCTGCTTAGTGCCGTTGCTGCAAGGGCTACAAGGGCAAATGCAGCCAGGACCCTGCCCTCAGAGGTTCCTAGTCTACCTGGGTTGAGCAGGCAAGCAATACAGCTACAGTACTAGGTGGGAAGTAATGAGTGACATGATGTCCTTTACTAACACGCGCCGCAAGTTCAGATTCGAGAGAGATGGCTTCCGGCTAGGCAATCAGGGAGCACACTTCCTTGGAGGTAGTATTTGAACAGAACCTCGGAGAACAGCTTTTGACTCATGGAATCAAGGGTGGGGAAGCGTTCCAATAGGAGGGAACAGCTTGAGCAAAGTCAATGAGGCAGGAACAGACACGTTGCTCATCTATAGACATATAAAACATACTGTCCTCTTGGGGATCCAGTGCCCGGTGTTTACAGGACAGGAACCTTTCCTGCCTCGCAACAGCTGGAAAAACCACACTCCTGGGCCATCTATCCTTCCTGGAGTTGATTTGCAGACAGGAAGCCTCCCAGAACCGGCGCTGACTGGGAAGGTGCAGCCTGGAGGCGTGGGAGTCAGTGTGCGGCACCCTAAGTGGTGCAGCCTCACCAGCTGGGACTTGAACTTCCCTCGAGACTCTACATTAGTCCTTGTCAATTCTGGTAGTGCCACTACACCCCACTCAGTGGACGCGGGGGGCGTGGTCCACATGAGCTGGAACCAATGGGAAGGGAAGCAAAGGCGAGAGCCCCGCCCCCGACGTGACGCAACGACCCCAGACACAAGCTTCACAGCAGAGGCCCCAGTCTCTGCAGTGGTTGTAACAAAACCCAGACTCCCAGGTCTGGGCCAATGGAGGCGATTTAGACTGGAGCTGGACCGGGTCTGTCAAAAGCCCTACTCGGCAGCAGCGGTGGAGTCCAAAAGGAGCGCTGGTGCCGCAGCGCTGCCTGCCCCCCACCCCCACCGGGATTTATTGAGTATTTGGACTGGACAATTAAGTGGCCCTGATGATGTTACCAAGCCCGGTCACCTCCACCCCTTTCTCAGTCAAAGACATTTTGAATCTGGAGCAGCAGCAACAGCACTTCCACGGCGCTCACTTGCAAGCGGACTTGGAGCACCACTTCCACTCGGCACCCTGCATGCTGGCTGCTGCCGATGGGACGCAATTTTCTGACGGAGGGGAAGAAGACGAGGAAGAAGAGGGCGAGAAACTGTCCTATTTGAACTCACTGGCCACAGCCGATGGCCACGGGGAGTCGGGGCTCTGTCCCCAGAGCTATGTCCACACAGTCCTGAGAGACTCGTGCAGCGGGCCTAAGGAACATGAAGAGGAGTCCGAAGTCGTGAGGGACCGGAGCCAAAGTGAGTATGGGGGCGGGGGGGGGGAGAAAATGCACCCACACATCTGGAGCAATGGCGAAGTGCCCGCAAACAGCCCACGAACCTTACCAGCATGGCTGCCTGCCCCTTTACCCTTTGGCTGCGGTCATCCCTCGCGCTGGTAAGGTTTGCAACTCTGCAAAAAGCAGGTGCCTGAGAGGGAGCTGGGGCGCAGGGGAAAGGACCATGTGACCCCGACAACTGCTTCTCCCAGAGAGGGATCGAGGCAGCACCCAAGGGAAGGCAAAGTAGTTATTGCTGCCCTGATGCTGGTAAGCAAAGGGGCTCAGCTGCTGGGCCCAGGCAACTCCCAGTGTTTTTGCTCTTTCCAAGAGCTAGAGGGGCAACAACCTGGATCTTTTCTACTTTCTCTCTAGCCTGAGACCAGTTCCCTGATGCCAGAGCAGTGGTCCTTCTTCTCACAAAAGAGGGTCCAAGCTGGTTGTGTCTGCAGGGCCCACAGGACGCAGGAACTTCGGTAGAGACCAGCAGAGTCATTTCCTCACCTCTCTCCTTGGGGCTCAGCGTTCTCGCACCCACAGCAGCACCCACAGCATCGGGCAGAGAGGGAGGGGGTAGGGGGTAGTTGAACAGGAACACAGTCCGTTCGGCAGAGCAATCACGCCCCTGAGGCGCCAGCCTTAAAAAAAAAAATTGCAACATTTTGCTTTGTGTCCCAGACTAAGCGGCTGCGCGTCGAGGAAAAACCACGCTGAACTTAGTCGGAGATCCTGGCCACTCTCATCTATGGGAGGCGATTTGGGTAGGGAAATCGGATAACTGAATAAAATCTCCAAGGAAATGTTTGTTTCTGAGGGTGCACAGTCTAATCTCTTTCCCCAAGAGATCTGAGGTGGTCAAAGCCAAGGCCTCTGCTCTGACAGCTCCATGGGCCCGAATGCAACATGAAACTGTCTAAATCAGTGAATCAAATTTCTTTTTCTCTCTGAAGTCGCGCAGACATCATCACACAGATGTTTAGCTGTGAGCTTGTAGTCTTTTTAAGAGCAAAAAAAAGAGTCCCTGGGCAACGCACGAACGTTACACTCAGACACTTCTATCAGAAAGACTTTCGAGCAACTCTCGCATACCGGTCCCCAAATACCCACATGCCTCTCACCTTCGGCTGTCCGTGACAGAATGGAAGGCAAACAGGTTTGCAAATACTGTAGTTATTATGTAGTTGCAAACCTGCATCCTGAAAACAGTCATTAGCACGCTGAGCCACAGATTTAATACTGGGTAATCTCTTCTTTCTCAGATGCTCAAGTTCTAAATAAATGTGTACTAACTACCCCTCCCTATGGAACGTGCCTCAAGGGCGTTCTGACTGTACTTGGGCGGTCTCAGGGTCCCAAGGCGCCAAGAGCCACAAACTTTTCCGGAACCCCAGGCATTTACTACCGCGCTCTCCATAATGCTATCAAATGGAGCCACAGTGTTTTAGGATCGGAGCTGCCGCGAGGCCCAGAACATCTTAAGGGACGCTGTTGTTTTGCTTCTTCTGCAGAAAGCTGCCCGCTGAAGAAGCCTCTGGAGGCGGCCGGAGACTGTAAGGTGGCAGAGGACAGCGAGAGGCCGAAGCCACGAAGCCGCCGGAAGCCCCGTGTCCTCTTTTCGCAAGCCCAAGTCTTCGAGCTGGAACGGAGGTTCAAGCAGCAGCGGTACCTGTCGGCGCCTGAGCGCGAGCACCTCGCCAGTAGCCTGAAGCTCACGTCCACGCAGGTGAAGATCTGGTTCCAGAATCGCAGGTACAAGTGCAAGAGACAGCGGCAGGACAAGTCTCTGGAGCTGAGTGCGCACGCTCCCCCGCCGCCGCCGCGTCGCGTGGCCGTGCCGGTACTGGTGCGGGATGGCAAGCCGTGCGTCACGCCCAGCGCGCAAGCCTACGGTGCGCCCTACAGCGTGAGCGCGGGCGCCTACTCCTACAACGGCTTCCCCGCCTACGGCTATGGGAACTCGGCCGCGGCCGCAGCCGCCGCCGCCGCTGCCGCTGCCGCCGCCGCGGCCTACAGCGGTAGTTACGGTTGTGCATACCCGGCCGGCGGCGGCGGCGGCGGGGGCGGGGGCGGTGGGGCCTCTGCAACGGCCGGGGCCCTGCAGCCCGCCTGCAGCGCTGCCGGAGGCGGCCCCTTTGTGAACATGAGCAACCTGGGCGGGTTCGGCGGCGGTGGCAGCACCCAGCCGTTGCACCAGGGTGCGGCGGCCGGGGCGGCTTGCGCGCAAGGCACCTTGCAGGGAATCCGGGCTTGGTAGGGTCACGGCGGTGGACGCCCCACCGCAGCCTGGCGCAGCGGGACTGAAGCTCGAGAAAGGCTGGGTCCAAGGGCCAGGTCCTCTCGTTAAAAAAATAAAATAAACATCTCCCTCACCGGAGTCCTGGAGCGTAGCTCACACAAGGCCTGAGAAAGTGGGCCCAAGGGTGAGGAAGATGCCCTAGATGGGTCGCGGAGACTGTCTCCGAGGCAGAAAGGCCGGATAGGTGCCTGGGAGGACGATGGCCCCACCCTGGCCCTTATGGGAGTGCGAGAGGCTGGGAATCAGGCTGCCGTTTGTTTCTGCCAAAGCGAAAAGGCTTCTCTCCCTCGGCCTTCCCGTGGCCTCCTTGAAACGTTGGCGGAAACCCCAAGGCCGAAAAAGAAAAAAATGCATGAAGGAGAGAAAAATGGGCGTGTTGGCTTGAGAAATCCCCAGGCCCTACCGACCCTCTGGCCCCTTGCGGGCCCGGAGCACCGCACTACAGTCGATTTTCTTTTTTTCCAATCGCCTGCCCTCAGCAGCAGAGTCTACGGCCTGGATCTCCGCATTGTCAGGGGGCGTAGAGCTCTTCCAGAAAAAACAGCGGAGCGAAATCAAAAATTGGGAAGGGCTGAACAAATCCAGAACCTGGTGGCCTACGGGAGGTGTTACCGGGTTCCTACTGTTTCGTATTCTGTATTCAGCACATATATATATAACTGCATCCACATGCCATGTACACACCCGCTGCCATACACTACAGGAGTCAATAAATAAGGTGCAATATTTCCGAACCGTTGGCCGGCTACGGACTTTGTTTAGCGCTCCCAGACTCGAGGCGCGGGGCGGGGGGGGAGGGCTTTGAACCGCGAGCGGGGAAGGAGTAGGTGGGTCGGGGAAAGCAGTACTCTTCCGGCGACCGCAGGCCTGTTCTGCCCTGCGCCAGTCCCCAGGCTGCAAATCTGCGTTCCTCGTGGCTTTGTTCATCAATTTATTTTTACTCTAGTGGGGAGGAAAGGTCGGAGACTTGGGGCCTTTTAAATCCCGCCCTCCATTTTTACCCAGATGCTTGGGCTAGTGCCCGAGCCCTGGTTAGGTCAAGGCTTAGTGTCTGCCCCACTTCGTGGGTCGCCGGGGAAAGAAAACCTCGTCCCGAGCCCAGCCGTGGGCGGCAGAAAAGTGGCTCCTTCCTCGGCCGCCGCCGGGGCTTCCAGCGCGCCCGGGAGCGCTGCGCCCTGCCGTGGCCGAGTTCTCCCCCTCGGCCGCCCTCCCTTCTCCCCCGGCGGCCGCGGCTTTATGCCGTTCCTTGTCACTTGCGGAGAATGCCGTGCGAGGTCTGTGCTGCCACACGGCCGATTGTGAGCGTGCCAAGGCGGGTGAATGGGGAGGCCTCAGAGCGCCGCGCCATTGTGGGGCCGGGCCTTGCTGAAAGGCGGCTCCGGGCCGGGTAGGTGCGGAAAGAATGGCTTTTTATTGGAGTCCTGAACAAAAGGTGTGGTAGGAAGGCGAAGTCCCCTGCGCGAACAAAAACCCCAGCGCGTCGGGATTGACGTCCCCCCGAGCTCCCTATTGCTTCTCAGAGCGGGGGCTTTGTGCAGCAGTCTGCTCAACAGAGGGACGGAGAAATGCGCGGGGGTTTTGTTCCCCACTTTTTGTGCGCTGGGGGAGGGGGCGGCAGGGAGGGACAGGGTCTGGGCGGGCAGCAGGGAGGGGCGCGCTGATTAGGCCCGGCGGGCCCGGGAGCTGAGACGTTCAGCGGGAGTCGGCGGCCTGAATGCAGGGTCATTATTGCTACAAGTTTAGCAATTTCGTCCTTACTGGAGGGGGCGGGGGCTGCTAGTCTGCAGCGGGGCCGCCCGGCTGGGGAGCAGCAGAGACCGAGGGGAGAAGGAAGAAAAAGAAGAGGGGAGGAGAAGAGGGGAGGCCGGCAAGGGAATCCTCTAAAACCCACTGACCGCCCAGGATGAGGCTTGGAAGCAACCAAAAGGGCCTAGCAGGAGGCTGGAGAGGCGACGCCTGGGGAGAGAGGACCCTCCCTCTCTTTGCCTTTCTGGAGGCAGAAAGACCCTGGAGCCGAGCTTGAGTTACTTCACCGGGCTGCCGGTCCCTGAACTACTTGCCGCCAGTTCCCTAGTTTCTGAAAAGCCGCGGTGGAGCGAAGACACCGCCTTCCACCACCGGGACGCCCCAAGCCCCCTTCCTAGCAGCTCGCTTCTGGAGCTTCGTCTTTTCCTAAGTTGCTTAGGTTAACTTAGGGAATCCTCGCTTCCTAAAACATTCCTCACTGCCCGAAGATTGCGAACGGCTCATTCACTCACCCATCCACTCAGCAGCGTTTACTGAGAACCTACTAAAATGTGCTCACTTGCGCTGTTCTGGGTGCCGAGGACAGTGAAAAAGCGTCCTCAGGCGTATGGCATTTCTTTTCAGGGGTGCGTCGGCAAGGAGGCAGACAACAAACAAATACGTGTAAAAATAGTACATACATTCTAAAAAGGAAAGAGAAGCAAGTGCTGGAGGGAGGGTTCTTTTGGAGCAAATGGTCAAGAAAGCCACGTGGAGGAGATTACATTTAAACTGATGCCTGAATGACAAAAACAGAAGAAGCGGCCAGTCCAAACCGTGCTTTGCTGTTGCAGCCTCCATGCTTCTGTATCTGCCCTCCCTTACGTCTAAAATCCCCTTCATTCTTGTCTATCTGGTGGACTCGTGTTCCTCTTTCCAAGATTTTTTCCTGAACCTCGCCAAGTGGAGGTAATCACTCCCTCATATGTGCCACCAGAGTCTTAGGTACTTTCCAATGTCACAACATAGTGCCGTGCAAAGATTTATTTGTCTCTCTCCCTTCATGTGAGGTCCCAGTAAGGTGAGGGGGCAAGTTGGCATCTTTTCCTCTGGGATAGATAACACAAGGAGGAGATCCTGGGGCCAGGCTCCTTCAGGGCCACCTTCCCCAGTGCTCCAGGACCCTGTCAATAGCCCCAGTGGTGTCAAACTGTCAGACCCTGGGTGATGACTGCCTGAGAGATGTGGGCCAGACTCTTGGCTCGCCTGGGCAGAGCCAGGACAGCTGAAATTGCCAGTGGAAGATGTGAAACCCAACAGATCGCAGAGGGAGGTCCCACCTTTGGCAACCCCTTGATGCCGCCCTGGGGATACAGCTTCCCCCAGGAAGTTGTCCCTTGCTCTAAGCTCAAAACCTAGGAGGCTGAAAGCTTGGTAATGACTTTGACACCTGGACAGAAAGTTTAGGTGTTGGGGAGGATGTGGGGACTTGGGCAGGGTGAGAGATGAAAATCTGGGATGTATAGGATAAATCCTGGACCTGCATCTGGGGCCCACTTCGAATTCCTCTTCATTCACTAGATGAGGACTATGGCAGATGGTCAAGAGGCTGCCTTCATCCTGGGAACATTCGCTTCTAAGATGGGATTTCAGTGCCTTTGCACCAGGAATCCCAGGGCTCTGGGAGTAGACACCCTTGCTTCCCTGAGGGTTTTCTAAGTAAGCAACTTTTTCTCCAACCTTGTATTCTTCTGGGCCATGGCCTCCCAGTGCTCCCAGTGCCAGACCCCCAACTTCCGTCTGGCCTGCACTTCTCTTCCTTCTCTCTGCATCCCCTCCTGTCCTGGGGTGAGGGTGGGAAAAGGTTTGTAACCCTCATAGAGGAAACACAGTTGGTTTTATGGATTGGCTTCCCAGCAGTTTGCGTGTCTTGAGACACTTAAAGTCAGCCTGGGCCAGCCCCCTTCCCTAGCCCTACGCTTCCCCAGAGCCTGCAGTCTCTGCATATAAATAGCTCCCCATCTCCTCGCTGAAGGATTTCCGCAATGCTCCTTGCTGGGATTCCAGGGCCTTGGCCATCGGAGGGTGAAAACTCTTGACCAATACAGCTACCTTTCCCTGAAGCTCCCTCTTCGAGGGAGAAGACCTCTCCCAGGCCCAAACTGCTGCTTCACTGGGTGGTTCTGTGAGCCAGGAGGAATCTCCTAAAACTCAGCCAGGTCTTCTAATGACCCATGAGATTTTGAACAGGTGAAATAAGTTGTCCCTTTGGGCTCTGGTTTCTGAGCTCTCAAGCAGAGAGAAAGATGGACTACATAGTCTCAGAGATTACTTCTGGCTCAGGTCTTTCTTGTTCCCCTGAATGGGTGGCTGATCCCTCCCCACCCAGTGACTGGTGCCACGCTCAGCTTAAGAACCGAATAGGCTCCACTGGTGGAGGAAGTGGAATAGGTTCGAGAAGGTAATTTTTTTTTTCCTGCAGAGCCCAATCTTGAGGGGTCAGGAGGCTGGACTCCGGAGTGAGGCTGCCTCCTTTCTACCCTCAGCAGCACCGCCACCAGTAGTAGGGACCTCGAGTACGTTAGGAGCCCTCTGAACCTGTTTCCTCCTCTATAAAATGGGTATACTTATAGCACCTCTCTCATGAGCTTTTTAAAACTACTGTAAAACGCAAATTTTAAGCGTACAACTCAACAAATGTTTACATATGTAAACGCTCATGTACAGATCATCTTGGCTTTGGGACACAAACGAGATGACCCACACAAAAGGAGGTTAGCGCAGTGCCTGCCGCGCATCAGGCATCGCATCGACGTTCCCGGCCCGGCCGGTGCTAGGCGCTGTGCGTGCGGAGAAGCCCCGACGTTCTTCGGCGCGCGAGGCACACCCGACCATGGAGGGGAGCCGGCGGGCCGGGTGGTTCAGAACCCCAACGCCGCTGGCAAGCCAGGGGCAGGCGGCCTCGCACAGGCCTGGGCCTTCGACGGTTGTGTTGAATTCGACGGAAGGGGAAGGTGAAAGGGGGTTCCAGGTGGAGCCTCGGGCCCCCTCTGGTTCCTCGCGAAGAAGCCCAGTCCCTCCGCGGGGTCTCTCCGGGGTCCCGCGCGCAGCTGCTCCTCTGCACGGCCGGAGTAACCCCCGGCCGGGCCTCTTCTCCAGGGTGGGGCCCGCCAGGCTGGGTGCCCGCAGGAGGCGGCTCTGTTCGGGGCCTTCTTCACGGCCTTCTTCCCCTTCACTTCCGAGTTCAGGGCCCCAGGAGGGGACTTCCTGGGCACCGTCTCCCAACTCGAACCGAGCCCTGGAAGGAGGACAGATTCCCAGGGACCAAAAAGACCAGCGCTGGGCCGGAGCCTGGCTCTGCGCGAAGGGGCAGGATCTAGGGAACCGCCGGGGGCATCGCCAGGTGACCGGGGGCCGGGCGCCGCCTCCCAGACAGGCCCGAGGCGGTCAGAACCCGCTGGGTGGGGAGCGCGCCGGCGAGCCCCGGTAGAGCCTGGCTAGCAGTCGGGACGAGAGCCCAAACTGGACGAGCCGGCCGTCCTGACGATCGCTCGCTGGGCGCAGGGCCAGGCCCAGCGCGCAGCGAAGAGGCAGCACATTCCGGGGAGTTTGGGTGAGTCCATAAGGCCACTGTAGGAAGTCGCGGGGAGGTGACCAGGGAAGGCCGCACTGACCCCCAAACCACATCTGCTTTATTGAAAGGACGCGCTTTAAAAAACCTAGGCTGTAGGTGACACGAATAGCAGCACAACTTTTAAGGCAGCTTTTCGAAAATTTGTTGAAGTAGCAAATACATGCAGAAAAGAAGCAAGAGTACAGGCCATTGAATCTTCCTAAACTAAACACTCCCATGAGACCAGCTCCCCCATGAAGAAATAGTGCCTTACCAGCCCCCAAAAGTCCCCTCGTGCTTCCTCTTATCGCTACGCCCACCGCTATCCTGGGCAACCACTACCCTGGGTGCTGACTGTGGCCAGGATAAGTTAGTTTTGCCTGATTGGTAACATTATACTCATGGGATCGTGTAGTATGTACTCGTACGTGTCTAGCTTTTGACATTGTGAGATTTATCTGTATTGCTGCGTGAAATGGTAGATAAGTTCTCTTCCATCACTTAGTAGCATTCCTGTTGTGTGAACACATCTCAATTAAACTCATCCGTTCTGCTGCTGATGGGCAGTGGCGTAGTTTCTAGTTCGGGGCTGTTGTGAGCAGTGTCGCTACGTTCAGGAATAGCATGCGATACAACTTGCCCCGGCGATGGAAACCTGCTGTGTCCTGGCTGCCCAGTTGGCTCCCGCCCGTCTCAGGTGGCGGGTGTGACTGAGGGGTTAGATTGGTAATTTTCTGAAGTCACAATTAATTTAAATATAAAGAGCCACACGTACTGGACAGCACAGTGTTGGCACGTCTTTTGGAGACTGTGATAAACATCTCTCTCTCCTGGGGAGTGCAGTCTCTACGTCCTAGGGTTTGAATCCCCGCTTTGGTAGGTTCTCCGCCCAGCGGTTTTCTCAAGTTGGCCCAGTCACTTACACTTCTCCCAGCAGTAGTGCCACAGGCTTCCCCATACGTAGTGTTTGTACTTCATTTCTTTGTCATTTTAACCATTCTGCTCAGCATGTAACGGCGAGGATTTTGCCCACTTTTAAGTGTGATTATGAAAATGGCCATCTCACCCTAATAAAGACAATGCTGATGGTGGTTGGAGCGATTCTTGGGGACTGAGAGGTGTGATAGCTGTGTAAAGTCCGCCCTTTATACGGCCCCTACGGTCATTTCTCCTTCCCAATGCGCCTTCTCCCCTAGGAACTGGATTGGGGTCAGCAGGGCGTAGGGAAGGGGCCTTGTGTTGGGGTCTTCTCACACGGCTCCTGTTACTTTACGTTGTCTTAACATCATTGTTGCTCTTCCTTTACTCTTACTTCCCCGAATCTCCCACCAGAGGAGATGTCAGAGAAGGCAGGTTCTGTGCTGGCTTAGTGTTTGTAGCTTGGCTCTGCTGTGTGTAAAATGGCACTAACAACCTTCCGGTGTGCTACCTCACTGGGTTGCAGAGAAGTCAAGTCAGCCCTGGGAGGCAGCGGTGGGCCTGCCTGCCATGTGTCAGGTGGTCTGTGTGTGTTGCTTTGTAGACATTCTCTCTGACCCTCAGAATCATCCCTGTGTGCCAGGTACTCCTTGTTTACACATGTAGAAACTAAGGTTGAAAGGTTGAGACACTCCCCTCAGGGCCACAGGCCAGTAACAGTTGCGGTAACCCCCAAAGGGTGTTCCACCCAAAGCCACTGAGGACATTTCTGACGTTTTCTCCCTCTCTTCTCTGGGTAAACAGAGCCCTGGCAACTGCAGATCTTGGACTTCTGGATCAAAGGAGGTGTCCTCTGATGGACGCAAACTGACCATTGACCACTTGGGCGTGGCCAGTGAAGCAGAGGAAGTGTCTGATGTGTTGTAATGCCAGTGAAATTCACTCTGTGTGACCCACGAGTTCTTAGAAAGTTGTGTTCAAAGAGCTTTTTGCTTGTGGAGAGGAAGGAAACTGAGTGCGTTTTAAGTTGGTCCCTGGAATTTGTTGCTCAGGGTATCCCAAAGTGAATTATTTTGTAAAGTGGGGGATCCTTTTCAAATGTGAATAATAACCCTGCATTTGCTTTGTAAGTTTGGGTTTTGAAGTATAATAAGTAAGGGTGAAGAGCAACTCAAAATTATATACAAGATTTATCAACATTTCCTCTTTCATTGAGAAGGGTTCTCATGAAAGTTTTACCTGGACCATCTTGACAGTGAGTTCTCTGGAAGGTCCACAGATTAGCTCTCTGTCCAGGTGATCAATAAGTAGAAACCCAGTGCATTCGGTGGCTACTTGTGGACTCAGGCTTGGCTTGGTCATACAGTCCCCGATCACTCTGTGAGCCTGCCGTGGAGAGGGCTCAGGAGCCAAATGGATTATTAGATTGGATGACCATCCATCCAGGTTTCTTCTGGCCTTGAGATTGTTCCATTAAAATTTTTACATGCCTATAGAGTTTATCTGTGCTAGTTGGAAGGGTCTTAGAAATCACCAAAGTCTAACTCTTTTTGGATATTACCGTAAATCCTGCCTGCGGCATCCTAGGCAAAAAAAACTATCCCGTACCTTCTGGACACCATCCACGGGAGGACCATTCGTCCCTCCACTCCACAAGTGTGAGAAAGTTCTGCCTTATGTTCATGTGGAATCTGCCTCTTGTAACTTCCATCAGCTGCCCTTCCTATTCCCACAGATGTTTACTCCTTCCACGTAGTTCTTCAAGTATTTGAAGCCGTTGATTCCCATGTAGATCTGTCCTTCTCCAGGTGGAATAGCCTCAGTCCTTTGACTGTCTTCAGGCTGCTGGTCATTCCTGAGTGGGTGTTCTGTACTTCACCCATTTCTTCTGTGCCTGGGCTGTTCTGGTGTATTCTCCACAGGAGGCCCCCTCTTGCTAACCACTTCCATCTTTAAGTATGCTTCTAGGAAGGCTGAGGCCCATTGGAGGGCTCTCCCTCATGGGTCCCACTTTCCTCAGTTTATGTTTTTTTTCCTTAGTTTTCAGAGGAATAAGTATCCATTCTCTCTAAAAGTAACATTTTCCTTTAACGTCTAGATAAAATTTCTTTCCTACTTCTAAAAACAGTGCTTGTTATTTTAGGTTCTGAGTTCCCCCTGCCCTACAATTTAATATTCTCTACCTTTCTTCCTTTCTCCCTCAAAGGCATAGCAATCTCTCCATATTGCCTCTTGGGTTAGATTTTTGAATATTTATTCTCACCAGCTACTTACCTTTCCCTCATCCTGAATGATGCTTCCTCCCATGTGGCGAATATTGATGCCAGTTGAGGTTACTTTGTGGTCAGCTGGTTCAGTCCCTTCCCCGACACACGGGTCCCTTCCCCAGCACTTCGGAGGAGCCAAAGTCCTGCTACTTCCTCCAATGATCTAAGATGCTGTCCTTGAGATCAGATGGCTTCTCTTCAGGCTTGTGTTGTCTTCAGTGCTGGGCATAATGTCCTTTTTTTTCTGGAAAGTCTTATTGTGGTTTTGATACCCTGTACTATCCCAGTCATTTCTCTCTTAAGGAGTAGTCATTCCTTTGTCCTGGCTGGTGTGGCTCAGTTGTTTGGAGTGTCACCTGTGGACTGAAAGGTCACGGGTTCAATTCTTGGTCAGGGCACATGCCTGGGTTGTGGGTTTGATCTCATATGCTGGTAGCATATGAGAAGGCAACCAATCAATGTTTCTCTCTCTCTTTCTCTCTCTCTCTGCAATGAAAAATGTCCTCAAGTAAGGATAAAAAAAAAAAAGAGTAGTCACTCCTCTTCCTTCTCCAGCCCCACTTAGTACAGTCCTCCAAGTGCCAGTGGCAAATCTGTACTCTTGCTGCCCTAAAGTTGTCACTGCACACGCAGTGTTAACTCTCCGTTTTATACCAAGAGGACTGCATCTACAGGTTTAGCTTGGTCTCCCTCTAATGTCACATGTTCAAATGCCTAGGGGATAATTCTACTCGTACCTACACAGTCGTCATCTCCAGTCCGTCGCTGTCCCCCAACTACTCGCATCACAGCTTCGGCCGTGCCATCCCCTTCCCTGGCTCTCCTCCCTTTGGCTGGAGTGAACAGCCAAAGCGAACCAGCCAGTGAACGGAGGATTTCCCTGAGAGCCCCTCAGCACTCAGACGACAAGGAATGAGAAAACCAACATGACGGGACATGTAATACATTGCAGGCACTGGACTCTGCATATCCTGTCCAGTTTAAGACTGGAACCGTCCTGAAAAGTAAGGGCCATGGTCTCCATGTTGTGGGTTAAAAGATCAAAATCTGAGAGTATGAACCCCTTGCTCGGGGACATTCAGTTCTTAAGTGACAGACCTCAGGGTTAAATCAAGGTCTGATTCTAAAGCCTGAGTGCTTTGCTAAATGGCCTCCTAACTTGTCACCTTGGGTTGGGCAGGTCTCTGATAGACATCCTCATGCCAGTACCAGATTCATTTTCTCCAAATGCCTCTTAATCAAAGTACCTATGTTTTCTCAATCATACTATGGCTCCTCACGGTGCAAGTATCAAATATACTCTCAAAGACCACTGGTGAACCTCATTACTGTACCCAGTCAACCAAATCTCTTGTTATTTTTAATGATCTATACAGTCTCCTTTCTGTTCCAATTATGAAATTTTTTCCAGCTACCATACTCACAGTGCTCACAGCATGAGCATGTCACATTCTCTTAATGTAGATGAAATGGCCTCATCTGCAAAATTCAGCTCTCGCTCCAAGTAGTTTTATTGATTATCTCATTATGTCCATCCTCAATTAGAAAATAAGCTCCTTGGGGGTAAGGATCAGGTTTTATGCCTCTTTTCTGTTGCCTTCAGAGACAGATAATAAGTGACATCATTTATGAAAAATGCTTAGAAAAGTATAAAGTACAATATAAATGAAGTATATTAGTATTAAGATTACTATGTTATAAACACTACCAAAGTGAATTGCCTGTTTACTCTTGGGCACAAGTTGAGTAAACAGCAGAAACTTGAGGGATTTGATAAATAAGACCCAGAATCGTTGTTCCTCCTCCTCCTATTAAATCCTTACCAGCATCTTCCTGCCCCAGCACCTTAGTGCAGCACCCAGAACACACTGGATGTTTGACGCATGTGTACCAACAACAACAAAAATGAACTGGAAATATGACTTGGAGCAGATGTGGGTGCTGTCCTAGATTTCTGCATCTTTGGGACTCTTCCTGCCTTGCCACGTGGAATGAGAGAATGCCAGGGCTGAAGGGATCGCCCACACTCCCCATTTTGAAGATGAGAAAACGATCGCAGAGGGGAGAATGTCTGTCCTCACACCTCTCCTGTTAGCGTCTTTCTGACATCCCATCCAATCCAGTGTTTCCCCCCCACCCAGGGTTTTACTAGCTCCCTCTCTTCAATGTTCCATTTCTGCACCTGTCCCAGCCCTTCTTCCTCTTTGTCAGTTTTCCTTTACCACATCCCTTCTCCCCACTCTGCACTCTGTATGCCCCCCACTGGTGCTCAGTGTTGTACACAGGGCTCTTGGGAATGTAAACAAAACCTGCCAAGGTTGTAAGCACACACACTTTACTAATGGTGACCACTTGGGAGGGACACAACCCCCGCCAGGAAGTTACAATGCTGGGTGCTTTCATGGATTCCCTCCAGGGCTCAAATACCCTTTCAGAATTTCCCTGAACATAGTAGGGTCTTTATAACAATAAACTATAATCCAGATGCTTAAAGTACCAGGCAGTGTACTAGACATTCTAGAAGGTTCGTGGCAACTCTGCAGACCCAAGTCATAATAACCCCATTTTACAGATGAATAAACTGAGGGTGCAGAGAAGTAAAACAACTTGCCGAAGTTCACTCAGCTAGTATCAGAGCAGGGGATTGAAGTGATCTATGCGCCTTCTCCAGAAAACTTTTTGACACACACTGACTGCGGCCACTTCATTCAGATGCCCACTTTGTTCTCAGTGGCTGCTCTTGGTGAAGTCTATCTTGTAAGAACTGCCTCCATAGCTTGGCTCTCTCACTGACCCCCTCTGTTTAGCATCTCTGGAACCAGAGAAGCAGAGCCCTGTGACCGCCCTCTAGTGGTCACAAGGAGGTGCACAGCTCTTTCTGGCACTTTTCTGAGGACCACTGTCAACACCCTCTGCTGTTGACCAGGGACCCAAGGCCATGTAGACTCAGGCTTCACACATCTCTCAGGCTTCCTTCGGCAGAGGAAATACCTGGATTCTCTGGGTCCCCCACCCCTACAACTGCTTTAAGGAAGACCCACCCATGTCTGACAGTAACCAAGTTAAGATAAGAGAGGGACTTGGCAACATCCCCAAATTCCTCTTCGGAGAGTCAGCAAGAGCATCTGACTCAGAGTCTCTATAACTGATGTCTATTCTTAGCTTCCACAGTTCTTTGTTCACTGGCACACCTCTGCCTGGTATTGCGCTAAATTCCCGAATTTACTTATCTTATGTGCCCTTGAGTAGGTCTCAGTGTCTCTGAACAACCCATCTGCAGATTGAGGCCCCGGAACCGCCCGCAACCTCTCAGTCTCCCTTCAGTAAATTACAGCCCTGCTCCAAATGGAGCCTGGGTCACATAGGACCCCTGCCCTTTTGGGAAATTTAGCAAAAGGCATTGCTTCCTCCGAGTGGACATGCCTTGACTGGGTGCTTGGCTCAGTTGGTGGATATGAGTGTGTCTCTTGGGCCACCCACCTTGTTCAGGGAAGAACTCCCACAACTGAATGTGGTAGCCTTAATAGATGCATGGTGTCACATGCATCTATGAATCCCTCTCTCTACTCCTAGTGTAACATGTTGTTAAATGGGTGACCACCTGTACAGGACACCAAAACAATCACTGTTTTGGGAAAAATTCGGGGGGAAGGATAGTCCAGCTCCAGCCTGGGTTTGCTTGATTTCCTTAGGCACTGGGACAGAAGTTGCTCTTGTCACTGCCTCTGCGCCCCAAGAAGAATTCCTCCGTTATTGACTGCAATTCCTACAGTGGGTTTAATCCTTAAGTCACTAAAAGTACAGATGAAGACAGGTTGTGGACAGTGATGAATTAGAGACTTACACTCTGAGGGCAGGTGCGAACAAATAACCCTGATGAAAGACGACCACCCTGGTGAGTAGCAGGGCTGATCAAGGGCATTTTTAACTGTGTTTTCTTCTGTTTCCCCTGATGCTCTTTTCTTTCTCCTCACCTCACCACACCTCGTCTCCCCTGTCCTCTCTCCATCTTTCCTACTTCTCTGTTCTTCTGATATGCTCCCTCTCTGTCTCTTCCTCTTAAAACTTCGGCTTGTCATTCTGTCTTCCCCTCTCTCCTTTTTGCTTCCTTTTTCTTTCCTCACTTCTCCTCTATCCACTAACTGACTTCTAACATGAAATTAAAGAATATTTGATAGCTCTTGCTGGTGTGGCTCAGCTGGTTGGAGCATTGTCCTATACACCAAAAGGTTTAAGGTTCGATTCCTGGACAGGCACATGCCTGGGCTGCGGGTTTGATCCCTAGTCAGGGCATGTATGGGAGGCAACCAGTTGATGTTTCTCTCTTTCTCTCACTCCCCAACCCCCTTTCTTCCTCTCTGCCTCTTTCCTTCTCTCCCCCCTCCCTTCTTCTCTCTCTAAAGTCAATAAACATGTTTAAAATTTTTTTAAATATAACATTTGATAGCTTCATGTATTCCAGCATATTTAAAAATAAGACAACTTGAACTAGTCATAATTTTCTCATGAGAATAGCAACTATATTAAATTGTATGTTGTGTGGCTATAAACCATATTATTTTTTCTGTGCATCAGTGATCTTTGATTTAAAAAAGTCATCTCCCCACCCCTGCCACACACTCACACACACATACACACAGAGTTTGTATAAGAATAGAAGAATAGGGGGGAGGGAAGCCAGCAAGGAGGCACTCATCTGATTAGCATCAAGGGGAAATCCTCAGGATATCAGCAGCAAGGAAGGTGTAGCACTGTGGAATGTTGAAGGTGGACCCTCGACTCCAAGGTCCTTGCTTTATCTCCAGGCTGCCTGCTCTGGAGTTTTCTGGAGAAGGCAAACGGGGCATCTCGGTGCAGCAGACAGAAAAGGGAGTGCCAGGGACGTTATGTGATTTTCCCAAGGTCACACAGCCAGTTATTTCAAGGCAAGACCTTGTATACAGAACCTGTTTGTATTTGTTGAGCACAAAGATGTAACATGGAGTATGTCACTTGAGGATGTTGTAGGAACTACAAGAGTTCGAACAGCTTAATAAGACCCGGTTACCGCGTAAATGGAATAACGACCTCCAGAGAGAAGATGGATCATTTAACCAACACTCACTGACCAGGTGGGCAAAATTGGATCAACACTAGTATATAGATTACCTGCCAAATTCACCTTCACACACAATAGGTCACTCTAATGGAGGGCTCGGGGATGTGGCACCCGGAAGATGATCTGTTTCCCTTTCAGCACTCAGCACACCCCCAGCCATGACAAGTCAGACAGCCGCTCGCCACGGGCAGCTGCTCCCCGCGCTGTCTGCCCTTCTGCGTCCACTAAGTACCTTCCATAATAAGCCCTGTGATTCCTCTGCCCGGGAGTTTGTGGGCTGCAATCAGCGGGCAGGCAGTCTTGCTGACTGGCTTTGAGTTTACTAAGTCCTGAATCTAAGAGGATTTTTTCTCTTCCTGTTTCTTAATGGCTCCAATCACCTTCTGTTTAGTCCCCCCAAATATATATATATAGTACTTACTATCAGCAAGCACTGTGCTGGGCACTAAGAACAGATACAGTAAGACAATGTCATAGTGCGTAGCCCAACCCAGAGGGCTCAGGATGGCTTCTGGGAGGAGGTGATGTGAGAGCCAAGTTTTGAAGCATGAATAGGAGTTAGCCAGGTGAAGGGAAGAAAAGTAAACTTAAGGGAAAAGGAAAGGAGGGAGTTGGTGAGAGGGGGGGCAAAGAGAGAGCTTGGGGCAGGTGGCACTTGCTGCTGGGTCACTCTGAAGGTCTCCCACCTTAGAGCCATCTCTCTGTGTTGGGGAGAGACAGGTAAACATGCAAAGGTTTTGTTTTGACTCTAGGAACAGTTTCCTTTGACTTCAAAGCTCATGTTGTGTTAATAGGGTAACTGTGTGCGGAGGAGAGAAGTATATGCGAACTACTGTACTATCTGCTCAATTTTTCTGTAAGTCTAAAAATGTTCTAAAATGAAGTATATTAATTTTTAAAACTCTTATGTTGGGTTATTTAATTTTATTTCTTTATTGAAGGAGCAGCCAGTGTTATCTTCATTGTCCTTGAGAATATGGACCCCCGTGACAAGGAGCCTTGCTTCTCTTCTCACCCCCACTGCTCCCCAGTCCTTCCCCTTGTCAGTAAAAGCACCATCACCGTGCTCGAGCCAGCCTGCCTCAGTCATCCTCCATCCCTCCGTCCCCCTCACCTCACAGCTAGACCATCAGCTAGTTCTACAGATGGCACGTTCAGCTCTCTCTGGAATTCACCCAGTTCGCTGCATTGCTTTTGTTCCTCCCTGGAATGAGTCAGCTTCATCCCTCTCCCAGCCTGACTCCTTCAATAGCCTCTTGCATGGACATACAGTTGTTAGTCTGCTCAAGCTACTAACAAAGTACCACAGACCAGGTGGCTTCAACAATAGAAAAATGATAAACCATAGAAACTTATTTTCTCACAATCTCAGAGACTGGTAGTCTGAGATTATGGTGTCCGCAGGATCCTGAGGCCTCTCTCCTTGGGCTGGGGTGGTTGTCTTCTCCCTGAGTCTTCACATGGTGTGTGTGTGTCTGTGTCCTAAACTCCTCTTGTTATAAAAGGGCACTTTCCAGGCTTCCCTTAAAGACGGTGACTGTTTTGAAGTTCCCATTTAAGAAAAACTGACTTGCACATAGTAGGCCCTCAGTAGTCCCAGCTGAGAACACTGTATGCAGGCCTTAGTGACATGCACAGTGCCAGTGTTGGAGACCCTCACACCTTCCCTAACGCACTGGGCATGTTGGTTCTCCAAATTCCCATGTCACTCAGATCGCCAGCCTGCTCAGCCTGTTCCATTCCTGATGGCCCCTCACCCTTGGCTTGTTTTCAGCCCTGGCAGAAACAAAGCAAGCCCAAAACACACCAGCCAACTGGGAAGTGATGAGTGATTGGCTGCCTGGCTCTAAAAGGCTGGAATGAGGCAGCCTTTCAGTGCTAAGTGCAGTAACCCTAGCCCCAGCTTGCTGTAATTCTAGATGGAGGTGGCCGGGGAGTGGGCATGGGCAGAGCAGTGCGCACAGACCCTAGAGGTCTGCAGCCAGGCAGCGGGAAGAGAGTGCATCTCTCTGTGGTCAACTGAAAATGCGAAATTAACCCTCGGAGGGAGGCAACGGAGATGCAGTGGGTTAGGTGAGAAGGTGATTCTTTTTACTAAGAGAAGGCTCCCTGAGAGAGATGGGGTGGCAGGGCTGGTGGCCCCACTTAATCTCTTTCTTGCCCTACCTCTAAAGTGACACATTTACTGGAAGATTCTCATTTCTTTTTTCTTCTTCATGTTATTTCTGCCACATATCCTACAGCTCTGAGGCTTTGAACTTCAGTTTTCTCCCTGATGAAGTGAGAGTCATAGACTCCCCATCAAAGGGTGGTGAGAACCTAAATGAGCTTAAGGATCTGAAAGAACTCCCTGGCCCAGGAGGTTAGCTCCTGCTAAAAGGAAGTCCCTGTTTCAGGATTAGCGGGGCTCTGGGGAAATGCAGTCAGCTCTGAGACGTCTGTGGTTACAGTGTGGTGTAGTACATATGTGCTCATTTAAACTGTGTCTGGGGTAGGGCAGTGCCTTCATCAGGAATATACAAGAGTGGTCAGCAAGTGTTTAATGAAACATTGTTGTTCTGAGGGCTTGGGCTCTTATTATCTCCCATTAGCACCAGTGCATTTTAATTAGCGTAATAAGTGTATTAGATCAGTTTTTCCTGGGGGGGGGGAATGGGGCTCGTTAATGAACTCAGAATTAAGTTTGTACCACTAAAATCAGTAATAGGGAAGATACGCNCAGGATTAGCGGGGCTCTGGGGAAATGCAGTCAGCTCTGAGACGTCTGTGGTTACAGTGTGGTATAGTACATATGTGCTCATTTAAACTGTGTCTGGGGGTAGGGCAGTGCCTTCATCAGGAATATACAAGAGTGGTCAGCAAGTGTTTAATGAAACATCGTTGTTCTGAGGGCTTGGGCTCTTATTATCTCCCATTAGCACCAGTGCATTTTAATTAGCGTAATAAGTGTATTAGATCAGTTTTTCCTGGGGGGGGGGAATGGGGCTCGTTAATGAACTCAGAATTAAGTTTGTACCACTAAAATCAGTAATAGGGAAGATACGCATATTGACTGATCAGTTTACAGGTATCCCTCACCCCTGTAAGACAGAAAAAAAAGACTTTTCTGAGCCCTGTGTATTTTACGTGAGGCTGGATTCTAACGTGGTCCTTTGTCTAGCCATAATGCCAAAGAATTTGATTTGCTCCAAGCCTTAAGGTCACCTTAATCCTGTTTCTACGCTATGGAATTTTCTTAAACAAAACTTCCACACAAGGCCAGGTTAGAACACCTGAAAGGATGGAGCTGTGACCAGCTTTCAGAACAGATTTTGTGTCTACTTGCTGATTAAAGTATATCTAATAAATGTCCAAAATGTGGCAGAATTTGATCGGAAACTTGTGTGAGGTTGTGGGAGCAGCAGCTAGCCCTCAACAGCCCATACTGCCTGGGGGCCCCCTGTACCTGCCCAAGCCAACCTCATAGTTTGCGCATAACTAAATTAGTTTAGGTCCGATTGCAACAGCTAGTGTTAATACACATTAGAGCTAAGGATTTTATCTGTCTTATTTCATATAGTCCTTTCGTACAAATCTGTGAGGCAGGTCCTGTTGTTGTTCTAATATTTTTTATCAGGGAAAAGGTGGCCCAGAGATCTTCGTGTATGGCCCAAGATCGCATTAGGCAATATGTGATCAAATTGAGCTACTAAGTTGCAGGTCAGAATTTGAATCCTGCACTCGAAGCCTTATGTTTAATCACGGCACGAGACTTTCCAGCGGTACTTGAGGGTTTGGGATGGAGCCACTTTCCCCCCAAACAGGCACAGTCTGTAGCCTGGCTCTGCTCGCAGCGAGGCCATCCCCACCTGCAAAGATTCAGGCCCCTTCAAACCGCAAGGGAGCTGCCCCGCACTGAGGCGCTGTCGCGGATTCGCCATCGCCCCCCTCTTGACCTTCCCTTCTCACAGGTTTGTTTTTTCCTCTTTTCCGCCCTGACACTTAGGACTTCGGGGTTGGAACATACAGTCTCTTGCTAGGAGAATACATAAATATACAAGGTCCCTGGGGGGGTTCTCGGGCCTTGCCCGAATGCAGCGCAGATGGGGCCCCTGCACCGTGTCACACAGCTCTAAGCCCTTGAGGAGTCTTCCTTCTTATTGACTAGACCGTGCCTTCTTGTGCCTTCAGCCACTGGTCCCGACTCTGCCCACCGGAGTCACTCCCTGGGTCATGTTAGGATGGATTCATGGGTCTCTGAAGCTCCTCCCTGAGGAAGGACCCAGGGGTGTCAGCTGCCTCGATTCGATGGGGGCTCTCTCCAGAGCCTGCAGGTCACCTCTCTGGAAGCTTTGGGGTCCGCCAGACTCTGGCTCACAGGCACAGAGGGCTCCCTGGTCGGCGTTCCAGAGGCAGAGAGGACCCTGCGAGAGCCTTCTTCCCCTTTTTATTATTCACACAGGAATGAGTTATATAGTTATTTACACAGGTCTTATTGTTATGGAAAAAACTTTATTCAGATATTATAGATATACCATAACATTCATCATTTTAAAGTGCACCCTTTGGTGCACTGATTTTCAGTATATTCACAGAGTTATGCAACCATTGCTACTTCCTAATTTCTGAACATTTTCATGACCCCAGAATGAAACCCCACGCTCAGTAACAGTCACTCCCATTCTCCCAGCTCCCAGTCCCTGCGACCAGTGATTTTCTTACTGTCTCTGTGGATTTGCCTACTGGGGACATTGCTTATCAATGGAATCACACAATAGGTGTTTTTTTGTGACTGACTTTCACTGCCCTTAGACCTTAGTTTTCCAGGTTCATCCATGTTGTAGCATGTATCAGAATTTCCTTCGTTTCTGTGGCCAAGTGGTATTCTGTTGTATGTACAGACCACCTCTGGCTTAGCCATTCCGCAGCTGATGGGCATTTGGGTCGTTTCTACTTTTTGGCTGTTATGAACAATGCCGCTGTGAACACGTTTTCAGCCCTGTTGAGTATTCCTTTGCCTGGGGGTGGGCTTGCTATTGCTTAGCTTTTCCATGTACATTTCAGTGCATTTCATGTCAAGACCTTTCATACATAACGTTTCAGCCTGGTCTTGGGACGTGGGTGAGCGGTCAGGGACTTACCTCACCACCCATGAGGTGGTGGATCCTCGTCAGCTGGTGACCCTGGACAGGATCCCATCCCACCATCCATTCTTCCCCTCTCTCCCGTGCCCTGAGGGGCTCAGGGGTTTCTTCAATTCCGAGATGCCATGGATTTAATAACAAGTCAGAGGATGGGGCAGAGGAAGTGGTGGCAGGAAAGACTCTTTTAACATTGATTGCATAATACCTCCTGATTTAAAAATACTAAATTGTTGGGGGAGCAGGACTATCACATTTTGGAGTTGGGGAGATTATAGCCTTAAATTTAAAGGTTACCCTCAGAGTCCAACCCGGCATATTTATAGAGAAGGAAAAGGAGGGCTGGCTCCATGGTGTAAACAGCAGCCACAGGCAAACCCTTACGTTGAGACTGGAAGAGAGAAGTGTGGACACAGGAGTGGCGGACAGGGCTGGGCTGTGGTCTGTCCATGGGGCATCGCTGAACTGGCCTCTAGGGACACCCAGTGGAGGCACAGGTTACTCAGTGAGACGTCAGACACTAAACATTAAGAACCTGCTCCTTAAGGCTCTATACCATGGAGAGGCATCGGGGCTCCAGGTGGCAAAGCCCAGTGAAGTCTGGCCTCCAAGCCCAACGTTGTTCCTTCTGTATCACTACTCACCTCCCCCGCCCTTGGCTTCCCAATCTGTGCAGCCAGGAGTGTGATCCCTTCCCTGCCAGACACACCGGGTTGTGGTCAGGACCAAACCATGTGAGGTCACTAGGAGGGGAGCACTCTTTAAATGAAGAGTCCATGGGGCTGATGCTTTATTATGGGCCTGGATTCACTTAAACGCGTTCCTCTATTCATGCCCCAGATTTTGAGTACCTGTTACTGTTTAAGCTTAACTGCCTCTAAAGTAACTACCAATACATTGTCATTACCTGCTGTATACTTCTGTTTATCCTAAATCACTCTAACTGCAAAAGCTGTTCCTTAGGTCTCCCTCCTGGTACTCGCGCCTGCTTCCCGCTGCCTGATGACATGCCTTTCTGAAGCTTTGGCCTTTCCAGTAGCCTCCTTCTCAGGACTGTTTCAATTCATTGATGTTTTGGCTCAGGTCTCAAGGTCAAAACCATATGCAAAGTGCCCCCAAATACTCCCCAGTTTACTTTGAGTGCTTTCTCCAACAGTGCCTAGCAGACACCTTCTAAGATGGGTGAATTCTTTCAGCCTTTGGTAAAGGTTTCAGAAGTTGAGGTAACTTCTTCAAAGCATTCCCTTCATGGTGAGCCTTACCACTGCCATGTGCCAGGCTCACGAATGAAATGCATACCGCTCCTTAGTGTTCCAATGGCTTTGTAATTATACAAGTAAGTGGTAAGAAAAGAAAGTTGAACAGTTAAAGGCACAACCCACATGTCCATTGATAGGTGAATGGATAAACAAACTGTGGCATATCCGTACAATGAATACGATACAGCATAAAAAAAGAATGAAATTCTGATACATGCTGCACCATGGATGAAGCTTGAAGACCTTATTCTAACTGAAATAAGGCAATCCCAAAAAGGGCAAATATAACATGATTCTACTTTTAAAAAATTTTTTTAAGATTTTAAATATTTTATTTATTTACTTTTAGAGAAGGGGAAGAGAGTGAGAAAGAGAGGAGAGAAACCTCGAAGTGTGAGAGACACACTGATTGGTCGCCTCTCTGACATCCCCACCTGGGGACGTGACCCGCAACCCAGGCACTTGCCCTGACTGGGAATCAGACTGGTAGAGCAATCTTGGCTGCAGAGATCCCTGCTTTTCATGGCTTTGAATATTTCTGGCCAATCCCTTCTTGCCTGCAAAGTTTCTTTTGAGAAATCAGCTGACAGCCTGTAGGTAACTAACTTCTTTTCTCCTCCTGCTTTTAAGATCCCCTTTTTAACCTTTGGCATCTTTAATCATGACACATCCTGGAGTGGGCTTTTTTGTGTTCATTTGTTTGGGATTCCCTTGCCGCCTGGACTTGCATGTTTATTTCCTTTGCCAGATTAGGTAAGTTTTCTTTCATTATTTTTTCAAATAGATTTCCAGTTTCTTGCTCTTTCTCTTCTCTTTTTGGCACCCCTATGATGAGAATATTGGACCTCTTGCTTTTTTGCTTCCTTAGGTCCCATATTAATTTGAATCTTGGTTTCATCCGTTCTACTGCTGTTTCCCTGTAAATTGTTCTTTATTTCAATTAGTGTATCTTTTATTTTTGACTGGATCTTTTTTATGCTGCTGAGGTCCTCACTAAGTTCCCTGAGCATCCTCATAACCAGTGTTTTGAACTCTGCATCTGATAGATTGCTTGTCTTCGTTTAGTTTAGCTCTTTTTCTGAAGTTTTGATCTTTTCTTTCAGTTGGGCCGTGTTTCTTTGTCTCCTCATTTTGGCAGCCTCCCTGTGTTTGTTTCTAGGTATTAGGTAGAGTTGCCTACATTCCGTGTCTTGGGAGTGTGGCCTAACGTAGTAGGTGTTCTGTAGCGTCCAGTGGCATGACTTCCCCAATGACCCAAGCTGAGTACTCGAGGTGCACTCTTCGTTTGGGTTGAGTACACGCTCCTCTTGTAGTTGAGCCTTGGTTGCTATTGGCAGGTCAGTGAGAGGGACTTACATAGGCCTGCAAAGATTGGTTGTGACCACTGACCACCAACCTCTGCCCTTTATGGAGGATCAGTTGTACAGGGGCAGGGTAGTAGTGCACTGGAGTGGTCTGTGGTTGTCCACTGGGTGCAGTGGCCCTGTAGGTTTTCTGTGTAATTCAGGCCAAGGTCAGCCCCCACCTGTGTTTTGCCCGTGCTTGGGGGCCTTTCTGAACTATAAAGCAGTCTGAGATGGCTGCCACTTGTGCTGGGTTTGAAGATTCCCAGGTGAAGCCACGCTGTGAATCCAGGCTGGATGCTGCTGATGCTGGGCCTACGGCTCACGGGGGCCAGCTGTTGCTTGTTCGAGAGGATTTAGGAAGTTGTGAAAGACCGGCCACTCATGTGGAAAAGCAGCTTGAGTGGGCCCATAAACTGGGTGAGGCAGAGTCTCTGGGGATCTCCAAGGTGGGTCAAACAGTGTGAGCCAGATTGATGGAGGCTCAGATATGGCATCAGCCTGCTGGTTCTGTGGGAGGAGGGTTTAAAAAAAGGGCCCATGGCCTCTGCTCGCCTTGATGTCAGTCACTTCAGATCCTCTCTTTAGGCAACTGGTACCTCTCAAGCTGCTACCTCAGTGCTGGAGCTCAGAGGGAGTGAGTCTGAGTAGGTGAGTCTGCGTGTGGGTTCTTTAAGAGGAACTGCTTGGGGCTCCAGAAGTTTCTTCCACTGACTCAATGCTGTCTAGTTTTTGTAGCCAGAAGTTGTGGGGACTTATCTTTATGGCACTGGAACCCTGGCCTGGGGGACTGGCGTGGGTCTGGGACTCCTCACTCCTGGGCTATCTATCCCTCCAGAATTTTTATCCACCACACATGGGTGAGGGACCAGCCCGTTCCACATCTGTGCTCCTCCTACCGGTCTGGATGGATGTGTTTCTTTAATTCTGTGGTAATTTTGGTGTGGTCGAGCAAAGAGGTGAGCCATGTCTGCTATTATGCTGCTACCTGGACTGGAAGCCTGCATGATTCTGCTTATGTGAGGTACCTAGCATAGTCAGAATCATAGAGAAAGAAAATAGAATGGATGTTACCAAAGGCTGAGGGGAGGGGGGAATGGGGAGATATTGTTTAATGGGTCCAGAGTTACAGTTTGCAATGATGAAAAATTTCTAAAGGTGGATGGTGGTAATGATTGAACAATGATGTGAATGCACTTATTGCCACTGAATCGTACCGTTAAAATGGTTAAAGTGGTAAATTTTGTGATGTATATAAATCACAAATTGTTTATTCAACTGGTTGATGGATATTTGACTATATGCCTTCTTTCTAGTATTTGACTGTTAGGAATAAAGCCCCTAAAGAGATTAAAGGCCATCTTTAGAATGCTGTGATATAGGAAAGGGCAGTGGGTTACGAGAGACTATCATGCTGTCCCCAGCACCTTTCTGTGGCGCCACAATGGTGCACAGAACATTCTGGCCCACGCTCTCAGGTGCAGCAACCTCTTACCAGGTTAAGGTGAGAGGCAAGTGCCAGGTTCTAAGTAGGCCTGCTCCAAAGTCATCGTCTGGTTCCTACCTGGTGTTGGCTAGTAATGATCACAGAGCTGGGGAGATTGTTATAAACCTTAGGAGCAGGTTAAACAAGTGTGGAGTGGTCAGCCCCAGACTTGGTGTACAATTCAATAATCTATAAACATGGCAGAAGAATCCGCTCCCATCCATGTGTTTGGTTTCACTGACTAATGACCTTGGCTGGCATCACGGACCAGGAGGAAGCAAGAAGAAAACACACAGGAGAGAAATCCCTGGGATTCTTCTTCTAGGAATGTAACACATACCCACAAATACAGCATCTCAATGAACAACAAAAAGACTATAATTTATTTCTTTAGAAAAAAACAATATGTGTTATTGTATGTACAGAGTAGAAAGCCTTGGGTAATATTCGATAAAATGCAAAGAGTGAATAGCTCTACACAGTGGGATTATGGCTAATTTTGTTTTCCCTCTTCCTTATTTCTTATTTTCCTACAGGTAATGTTTTTATTTGTGTGGTACAAAATGTACATAAATCTATTTCTGAGTGTGTATCTCTGCGTCCCCCTTGCCCCAACAGAGAACCTAAGCCAGGAGGCATGGCTTTTCCCTTCAGTGGTCCTACGGATCCTTCTCCACTGTGTTCTGCCTGTTTGCATTGTGAAAGGAGCTGGGGTGCAGGAGAGCAGACTGTGGCCACGGAAGAGTCACTTAATCTCTCTGAGCCTCTGTTCCTTCACTCACTGCCTAAGAACAGTAATAGTGACGATAATAGAACTTTCTGTGTGGTGCAGAGAAGTGCGGAAGCGTCAAGAAGTACAACTAATGTCACTCTTCATTACAGGCAATACCACTGTATACAGCCTACCACAAGAAGTAGGGATGAGGGGAATGTTTTCAAAATTCTCCCCCTCCCAGCTAGCTCTCCTGAATTAAGTTTGTCACTGACCTTCGCCCTCAGTCCTTTCCTCACCTTTGCCTCTCACTCTTTTTTAACTTGAATATCTTAGAGAGTGACCACTAGGGGGCACAGTGTCACCACTTGAAAGCCTAGGTTCCATTTCCCTCAATTCTTACCAGTGCATTTTCCTATCCCCAAACTGTGTGATTAAGAGCCTAAATATTAAGAAAGTTTTTAGGTGGAGGGAAACTCAAGGTCATAGGCTCACAGTTCCACCCTTCTATGAGTCTCCTCTTCCTGGCCTCTTTGCCTCCTCGGGGTCACAACTGGCACCAGTTCCCTTTGCCTGTACTCAGCCAGATGTTGCCAGAAAGGAACTTGTCTCCCCTGTGAACACTGCAGTTAAATGTTACTTGTTATTTTAAAGCCCTGTTCAAGGCTGCCGTGGGGCGTTCTTTGGTTTGAAGGACTTTTTTCTTTGCTTTGACCCAGCTCAGGGCAACTACAAGTTGAGAAACAGCCTCCCTGTTTGTTTTCAACCCGCCAAATTCTTGTTAAGTGGCTTAAGTCCTTTTAAAGTCCATTCCTTTAAAAATGTTTCCTTGGGCTGGGGTTTGCCAAACTTTCCTCATCTCTCTACTATTGATGATGACACTCTAGCCAAATCTCTGCTTTGCCTCTCAGGAAGCTCACTACCCCTTCTCTCTCTCTCAATATTTTATTTATATTTAGAGAGAGGGGGAGGGAGGTAGAAAGAGGGAGAGAAACATTGACCGGTTGCCCCTCACACGCCCCCAACCAGGGACCTGGCCCACAACTCAGGCATGTGCCCTGGCTAGGAATCGAACCAGCGACCCTCTGGTTCGCAGGTCAGCACTCAATCCACTGAGCCACACCAGCCAGGGCGAATGCTAAGATTTCTAGAGAGTAGCACTTCTCAAACTTTAGTGTGAAAAAGAATCATGTGGAGGATCATGTTAAAAGTTCAGGTTCTGCCCTGACCAGTGTGGCTCATTTGGTTGGGCATCATCCAGCAAAGCAAAGGTTTGCAGTTTGATTCTGGTCAGGATACATGCCGGGGCTGCAGGTTTGGTCCTGGTCAGGGCATGCGCAAGAGGCCCTGATCGACTTTTCTGTTGCATCAGTGTTTCTCTTCCTCCCTTCCCTTCTCTCTAAAATGTAAATAAATAAATAAATATTTTAAAAGTTAGAAAAGTACCAAGTTTTATATATTTTAACAATATTTTATTTATTTATTTTTAGAGAGGGGAAGGGAGAGAGAAACTTCAATATGTGGTTGCCTTTCACGTGCTCCCTACTGGAACCTGGCCCAAAACCCAGGCATGTGCCCTGACTGGGAATTGAACCAGTGACCCTTTGGCTCACAGGCCAGCCCTCAATCCACTGAGCCACACCAGCCAGGGTGCAAGTTCTGTATTTTTAAAAAGACCGATTCTACCACATTGCATCTATTAGAACAGTTATTATAGAAACGAAAATTTAAAAAAAGAAACTAAGTCTTGGACAGGATGTGGACAAATTGGAACCCTTCTGCATTCTGTGGGGAACGTAAAATGATGCAACTGCTGAGGAAAACGGTATGGTGATTCCTCAAAAAATTAAACATGGGATTACCATCTGATCCAGTGATGCCACTTCTAGGTATGTACCCAAAAGGATGGAAAGCAGGGACCTGAACAGATATTTTCACTTCTGTGTTGATAGCAGCATTTATTTATACACAGTATCCAAAAGGTAGATATAACCCAAATGTCCACGGATGGATGCATTGATGAGCACAATGAGGTATCTGTGTACAGTGGAATATTATTCAGCCTTAAAGGGGAAGGGAGTTCTGACATGTGCTACAATGTGGATGAACACTGAGGACATTATGCTCAGTGAAATAAGCCCACTACAGCCCTGGCTGGCATAGCTCAGTGGATTGAGCACGGGCCTGCGAACCAGGTGATCGCGGTTCGATTCCCAGTCAGGGCACATGCCTAGGTTGCAGGCCGGTTCCTTGCAGGCTAACTACCAGCAGGGGACGCACAAAAGGCAACCATACATTAATGTTTCTCTCCTTCTCTCCATCCCCTCTAAAGATAAATAAACAAATAAAATCTTTAAGAAAAAAAATAATAATCCCAATACACAGAGGCAGAAGAGTAGAACAGGGAGCTGCTGTTTGACAGGTGCAGGATTTTGGTTTGGGGTGATGAAAAAGTCCTGGAGATGGGTGGAGGTGATGGTCAAGTACAGCAGTGGGAATGTAGTTTTTGTTACTGAATTGTACACTTGGAAATGATTGTAGTGGTGAGTTGTTATAATATATATAGTAATAAAATTTTTAAAAGTTCAAGATAATTTTGTAAGTGCAGATTCCAGAGTTGCACACTACTGATTTCATAGGTCTAGAACGAAGCTGAGGTGTTTGCCTTTTGTAAGCCCCTGCCAGGGGGCTGATGCAAGTGGCCTTGGAGAAGCATTGGCGTTCCGTGATGGTGGCTGTGTTTGTGCTTCCCAAAGCCCTGCACGAGGGTTGCGCACCACCGGGGCTTTAAACAGCCTGCCGAGTACCAGTGTGTGACAAGCATTAGGCCTCCCTGTGCCTCAGATTCTTCATCTCTGAAAAGGGACTAATCCTACCTACCTAATAGGGTCTTTGTAAAAACTGAACATGTGATGGCTGCAAAATGCTTTGACAAAGTATTCTAGCAGCTGATGGGAGGGTCTGCTCTTCAAATGTCTGCTCGTGACTGTTCTCCACAGATGGGAGGCAGTCGCTAGGGGCAGTTCGTTGAGTAAAGCAGGGTTAGGAGGTAGAGGCCTCTCTGCTTCTGCTGAGGGGTCGGTGGTGAGGATCTTACCCCCTGAGAAGCAATGATGTTCTCTGAGGTGGGGGAAGAGGACATGAGACTTCCCAGAGAGTTCTAGTGCTTTTCTTGTAAAGTTTTCAGAGGCATTTTCAGAAACATTCTCGGACTAGGATTTGTGGCCGTAGGTAAAGGGGAACTTTCACTTTCGCCCTATTTACTTCCTCTGGGTGGTTTGTGTATTTCACATCGTGAGACTCTATATTGCTTTTGTACTTAGGGGAAAAGGGGTTTTCTTAGTTAGTGTTGTAGATATTAAATGTGGCTGCCCACTCCTTCAAAACAGCATTGGCAGTAAAAACACAAATACTCAAAATAATATCCTTATATAATACTATGGATGGTGATACCTCCATCATCAACAGTGTACCAAGCGTGTTCACATCCATTATCTCATTTAACCCATGGCACAGTTTCGTGACGTAAGTAATATTCTACCTGTTTAGCAGCTGAGAAACCAAATGTGTGTCGTAGCTGTCTGAGTCTGGTCTTTCTCCCTCCTCTTATTCTGAGTGTTGTCTTCAGTTCACTTAGTCGTAGTGTTTCTGTTTCGGGCACTTATCCTCATCTTAGATGAATACATTTGGAGCCCACTCACTTGTAAATGAGCATCCTTTGCTGAAACTGCCTTATCTGATCCTTAATTTTCTCATTTTGAAAACAGAAATAAATATAGTACTTCTCTCATTGAGTTGGTTTAGAAGTAAGTGAACTGTAAACTGCTTAGAACAGCATGCCCAAGACATAGTAAATTATTATTATTATTTATCACAAGTGTGGCCGACTCATGCCTGTTTGTGTGAGAGTTTCCTGATTTCATCACTGAAAGTCCCAAGTCCTGGGAAATCCCTCAGTCCTGAGAAAACTGGGACCTTTGGTCACCCTTAACCCTATTGTCATGTGCAGTGTGGTCCCCACCCCGAACTTAAAACCATTCTATTCAGAACCTACATTGCTCAACTTTTACAGAAATATTACAAAATACAATTTTTTCATAAACATAAAATCCATGCTCTTATCTCATTCCAGTTGCCTGCCCCTCCCGGAGGCTGGTAGGCATTCTTCGGCCATCAGAGCTTAATCTAGGATTTCCTCTGGTTTCCACTGAGCCCAGATCAAAGAGCCTCCTCAACCCCACCAAGAAGGGAAGATGTGGGGGTGGGGTCAGAATAGAGCTAGATGACAAAGGCATTGGAGACTCAGAATACTTTGCTTCTACAATTCAAAAAAGAAAACGAAACAGCACTCTTCCTGGGACTGACTTGCCAGATGTCCGAGTCAAAGAGCAGTTGTCCCCCTCTTTGACCCCGTGGTGGACTGAGGGGGATACGTATCACAGGGGAGGGAGTACAGTGTGTGTTTCTCAACTCCTACCACCAAAGCTGTGCCATCTCAGCAGAGGTGTGGACGACTTTGAATCCAAAAGGACAAAAGTGCTAGGTTCTGGCTGGCTGATGGGGAGAGGGGAGGGGGAGAAGATTATTTGTGTTGGAGAAATCAAGCCTTGGGATTAATTAGACTAAGTTTAATAGTATAACAGAGAGAAACTTAGACTGAAAGTCAGAAAACACAGTCCTAAACCTATTCTTTGGTGAATTAACAACCCCAAGCCACCCACTTCTCCCAGGGCCCTGCGCAGCTCCGGGGGGTACCTGTCATTCACAGAGATGTGTGAATGCACCCCCTTAGAGTTTGGAATATAGGAACCCCCATGTCCCCTCTGATCCTCCATTTCTCCCTGTATAATATAGAAGTACTAAATTTGGTAGTACTTTTACCAAAGACTTTGGTAGTCTTTTTTATTTAAATGTGGGTGGTTTTTTTTGACAGAAGGGAAGAGAGGGAGAGAGAGAAGGAGAAAGGGAGAGAAACATCAATGTGTGGTTGCCTCTCGTGTACCCCCTCCTGGGGACCTAGCCCACAACCCAGGCATGTGCCCTGACTGCGAATTGAACCAGCAACCCTCTGGTTCGCAGGCTGACACTCAATCCACGGAGCCACACCAGCCAGGGCTTTTTTTTTTTTAATCCTCACCCAAGGAGATCTTTTTCATTGCCTTTGAGAGAGAGAGAGAGAGAACATCAAAGGGAGAGAGAAACATCTACTTGGCTACTTGATTACATTCTCTTATGCACCCTGACCGGGGATCGAACCTGCAGCCTGGCTATGTGCCCTGATTGAATCCATGACATTNGGGTACCTGTCATTCACAGAGATGTGTGAATGCACCCCCTTAGAGTTCAGAATATAGGAACCCCCATGTCCCCTCTAATCCTCCATTTCTCCCTGTATAATATAGAAGTACTAAATTTGGTAGTACTTTTACCAAAGACTTTGGTAGTCTTTTTTATTTAAATGTGGGTGGTTTTTTTTTGACAGAAGGGAAGAGAGGGAGAGAGAGAGGGAGAAAGGGAGAGAAACATCAATGTGTGGTTGCCTCTCGTGTACCCCCTCCTGGGGACCTAGCCCACAACCCAGGCATGTGCCCTGACTGGGAATTGAACCAGCAACCCTCTGGTTCGCAGGCTGACACTCAATCCACGGAGCCACACCAGCCAGGGCTTTTTTTTTTTTAATCCTCACCCAAGGACATCTTTTTCATTGCCTTTGAGAGAGAGAGAGAGAGAACATCAAAGGGAGAGAGAAACATCTACTTGGCTACTTGATTACATTCTCTTATGCACCCTGACCGGGGATCGAACCTGCAGCCTGGCTATGTGCCCTGATTGAATCCATGACATTTGGGTCTATGGGATGATGCTCCAACCCAATGAGTCACACGGGCCAGGGTTGATGATCGTCTTTATCATTCAGTTGACATTCTTTATGGTTCAATTCAAATCACCAAACTCAGAGAAATGGGCTTTTGTCACAGAATGCTTGCTTATAAGTGTTAGTCGAAGAAAACATTATATTGTGATGCTGGTATCACCTGTTTTTTTTTAACTCCTCCCCTAGAGAGTATAGTGGTAGAAACTAACAAGGTGGGGAAGAAAGTCAGAGGATGACATGTCCAGCGAACATCTGTCTGTTCTTTCAGTCTCACCTGCAACTATTCCTTTTTCTTTTAGTGACTGCTCTTAATTTTGCTTTGTAGAGTCCCCCTTATAACTGGGTAAAGTCTAGCCAGTCCGGGCACCCCACTTCCCCCTGAACAAAGAATGAGCATGTGACACAAGTTCTGCCAATCAGATGCCCTCTCCTTTGAATTTATTGAGGTGGCATTGGTTAATAACATTATATAGGTTCCAGGTGTACAATTCTAAATTAGACCAGCTGTAAATTGCGTTGTGTGTTCACCACCCCAGCCTCTCCTTTGAATTTGAATCTTGAGCCAAGTGATGTGAAGATTAAAAATAGAGCAGATCCATGCAAGGATCAACCAGCTATGGTCATGTACCGAATCTGGCCCTCCAGTAATTTTTTGTAAATAAAATTTTATCGGGACCTAGACACAGTCATTTGTTTAGGTATTGTCCACAGCTGCTTTTGTGCCCCAAGAACAAAACTGAGTGATTCAGAGACAGACTACCCAGCAAAGTCTAAAATATTTACCAACTGGACCTTTACAGAAGTAAGTTTGCCGATCTCTGCCCCAAAGGAACCGCCCACGACTTCCCGCCACACGGACCCCAGGAACTGTTCCAGTTCCTTTCCGGTCCAAAGCCTGACTCTCTAGGGTTCCCTTGGATTCTGTGAGCTACTCTGTATTTTTTTGAGAAATGCATTTTTTGCTTGAGTTAGAATGACTTGGTTCCTGTTGTTGCAACCTGTGAGGCCTAAACTTTTGGGGCTTTAAATGTGTTTAATTTTTAACATCAGCTGGAGAAAGTAGTATTTGATCGTATTTTTTCTGTCTGGCTAAGCATAACCCTCTAGTGTAGCTCGATGGGGAATGAGCCTTCCCCGTGGGGCAGGCTGTGTTTTGATGTCAACGACTCCTGCCGCGATCTTTGATCCTATGCAGGATTTTTTTTTTTTTAAGTAGCCAGTAATCCACATCCAAGCTCACAGTGACATGTAGTGTGGCCACGATCCCACTTCACCCAGGACTGAGGGTTTGCCCAAGAGGGGGTTTCCTGGGACCAAGAAGTTTGTGGACTGCAAGACTTGCGGTTTTAAAACTGGGACAGTTCCAGGCAAATCTGGACAGTTTGGTCACCCCGGGATACTGTGTGATTGCTGTTAAACATATGCTGTTTTTAAACATCAAAATAAGAGTAGTATTTAAAAAAAATAAAGAGTATTTTTAAATTCCCACTGCTTTCATTTGTTTTTAGCCACAATATTTTAAGTATTTTAAATTTTTGAGTAGTGCTAAAGGAGAACATGAAATTTTTATGTTTACTTAAAAGGGACACGAGTTTACTGTGTTTAAGGAACTCTGTGTTGTAATGGAAATAGTAATAATTGAGTTGTGGTATCATGGAATACGTGGGGTTAGGAATCCGGGGTTCTGGGTCCACATCCTGGCTCTGGGACAACAGCATTTTGTGTGCGTGCGCCGTACTTCTGAGAGGTATACGGTGCCACACAAATGCAGTATGTTATAATTATTGTGGAAGGAAAGGAGAGTACAATTGCAGATAATTTCTGACACCGCAGCCAAGAACCAGAGCCTGGTTGGTGCCCGTGATTTCAGAAGTGAATCCAGTGCCGATGCTTGTGCGAAGGAAGGAGACTGATCCTCCGGATTTGCAGAGCCCTGGAAAATACCTTCGGTGATGAAAAACATCTATTTGGATAACGCAGCCTCCAGTAAGTAGGCGGATTATTGAGCTTCCTTCGTTCAGAACTGACTAGACTTGTTAGACAACTTCATAACTATCAGGAAGGAAGGAGGAGGGATGTGCCTGTTAAATCTAGTGCAATTAGGAAGCGTGCTGAGTTGGAAGATGGCAAGATGAGCTTCTTTCTATGTATGTGCAGAGGATGGCCGGGGAGTGGAAGGGGCCGGGGGCCAGGCAGATGGCTGGAGATGGGGGAAACCCCAAAACTAATTCCAAAGCCTCTCAGAATCCTACAGCGGTGGGGGATGTAGATGCTGGTGGTGGGGTTAGAAGGGATAGAAAATGTGAGAAGGGAAAGAGATTTGGAATCTTCTTCCTTCACCTTTCCTAGGCTAGTAAGTGTAGAAATTCTGTGGAGCAGATGAAGTTGTCTGTTCGACCTAGAATCAGCTTATCTTGTAGCCCTCAGGAGGTCTGTGAACTTGGGTGGGGAGAAAGGTCTTTGTTTTTGTCTCATGCAAAATGAAATGCAGCTTTGCCTTCGATTGCAAATGTGCGCAACTGACTGCTGCCGTATCAGTGAACCTGAGGCTTGTCACCCATGGAAGAAATCACAGATATTTCTCAACCACATTATTGTGTAGATATCATGAAGTGTTTATGCTCATTACTCCTTTGAAATTATTATAGAAATTAAACTCACTGCTAGACTTCTTCCATCATGTGCAAAGAAGTGTTTATAATATTACTAGGTTACACACTTTATTCCGATCACTGTATTTCAGGGTTATCAGTTTCTTTTGTAATCACCAATATTTTATTTATACACTAAGAAATGTTATTTTGAGAAGGGGTTCAGGGGTTTCAGCAGGTTGCTTAGGGCCCTGTCGCTGGAGCCCTGCTCTGGACACCACCCTGCAGAGTAGCCTAGCACCTTCGCCTCCCCCGTGCCCCCCGCCCCTTCACAGAAGCTTTAAAGGGGCTCTGCAGAAACGTGGGCCGTGTTTCGGATAATGTGATAAAGGGGCACATGTCAGCATGGTTGTAACTTGGTAAAAATCCAGAGTCCAGCAGATGTAATGCCTGCTGGAGTGTGGTTGGTAAGGTAATAATACGGGTGTAATAATTTATCATTTTAATTTGAGCATTTCAGCTAAAATGCCACATGGTGTGCTTGAGTGTGATATTGTTACATTACAGAATTACATCTTATGAGTTTGTAATTAAAAGGGGGTGTTATTTGTGCCGAACCCCTGTATTTGTTCTAGCTCTTGTATGTGGACAAGAACTGGAAAATAATTCAGAAAAGTGAAACTAGCTGTGTTGCCTTTTAAAGTATTGTTACAGCTCTTCAGTACTATTTTTTTAAAGCCTGTGTGATCTCTTTTTTACATAAGTCATATATCTTCATTGTTGAAAGTTACAAAATGCAGTGTTATAAAAAGAAAAAAATTGGTTTTCTTCAACGAGTTAAAAAAAAGCACACTACATTTAAAAAATGCATATGTAGCATTTTTAAACAATGATATAGAGCCATATATTCTTACTTGGTAAGATTTCTTTATAGATGAAATGGAAAAACCAAGAACAGTGCACAAGATGGTATCCCATTTTTGTTTTTTTAGAAAGAGGATTTAGCTCTGGCTGGTGTAGCTCAGTGGACTGAGCACGGGCCAGTCCCTCAGTGGACAACGGTGGTTTGATTCCCAGTCAGGGCGTATGCCTGGGTTGCAGGCCAGTTCCCAGCGGGGGACTCACGAGAGACAACCATACATTGATATTTCTCTCCTTCTCTCCTTCCCTTCCCCTCTAAAGATAAAAAAAAAAAAAGATACAAATTGAGACTTAAAAAAAAGAGGATTTACATATGAAAATGTCTAGGAGGCCACACATCAAACAAGCATCCACGTTAACAGTTTATGGTGATGTGTTAATATTAGCCAGTACCAGTTTTGCTGAAGGAAAGGAAATCCTCGAGGGAAAGCACAGTGTTGATGCTAGGATTAGCAGCTTCGGGGTGTCCCAGGCATATCCTGTGGCGGCCTACAGAGGTGGCTCCCTGCGTCAGGTGGCTGGCACCTGGACGGGGTCCACAGTCACTGCCGCAGAGCCCTGTAGGGCCTGAGCCTCCGCTTTGCAGGCTGGAAGGTACTATTTGGTTTCTACACCCAGAAAACGGCTTGTCTCTGGGGACAGGACTAAATTTAGAAGTCAAGGGGTAAGCCAGAATTCGAATGTTTTAAATTAGAATGATACCACTTGCCTAGCAGGGTGTGTGACAACTGAGCAAGGGGTACACTCAAAGCTCTTAGCAGAGTGTGTGGCATGTGGGAAGCCCTTGATAAAAAAGAGCAATTATTATTATGAGGCTTCCTGGCAGTTGTCTGTAGGGAGGTGAAGCTGGTCCGTCCGAAACCATAAAGGTTTACGTCCCTGTGCCTTGCGCACGGCTAAGGGCTTTGAGTACACCCTCTTGTTTCATCCTCGCACACCCTCAGGCATTGTCCCCATTTTACAGATAGGGGACCCGGGCGTAAAACAGTTAAGAAACTGAGCTGTGACAGAACCAAGATTTGAACCTCATTCTGCTGACTCTTTGTCGGCATTGCCTTTGAGGGTGACTTGGCGAGCATGAGCTTGGAGTGTGGGTATCACCCCGTGGGTGGTCTTAATGGCAGTACCATGCCTCTGTGAGTACCAGATACCTCCACGTCCACGATCCAGATGCGGCTTTGAGTGGGTCACTTAACTTCTCTGTGCCTCAGTTTCCTCATACGTAGAGTGGGAATAATATTAGTGCCTACCTCCTAGGGTTATTGTAAGGATGAAGTCCTTTTAAAGTGGTGACTGGCACAAAGTAAGTATTCAGTTAATATTGGCTGTTGGTGTGATAGTGGTTGTGGTTTTATCTGTGGCCAGAACTGGTCTCCAAGTGTGGGTCTGGGCACTCGGTCCCCTACTTTGTGCTGAAGATGTGATAATATGCAACTGCCTCTCTGAGCACGCTTCTGTGGGTGCCTTGTACAGACTGTGCCTGTCCTGGGCGTATTCTTTCTTCAGCTAGAATTTATATATATATTTTAATTATTTATTTATTTATTTATCTTTAGAGGGGAAGGGAAGGAGAGAAGGAGAGAAGTATCAATGTATGGTTGCCTCTCATGAGTCCCCTGCTGGGAACTAGCCTGCAACCCAGGCATGTGCCCTGACTGGGAATCGAACCGCGATCATGTGGCTTGCAGGCCCAAGCTCAATCCACTGAGCTATGCCAGCCAGGGCTTAGAATTTATATTTAATTTAGCTATAAAATACAAACAACTTAAACTTTCTCAAGTACACCCACAGTTAAGTTGGGTCTCCCTGAAGCTGCCCATCCCTCTCCAAGTTATTTTGACTAGATTTTGAGTGTTCACACATTCAAGACTTCTTTAAAAAAAAAAAAAAAACTACTTTTTTAGAGCACTTTTAGGTTCGTGGCAGAATTAAGAAGGTAGAGAGATAACCCATACCCCAGGCCCCTGTACATCCACAGCCCCCTTCATTATCAGCATCCCCATCAGAGTGGCACTTTTGTTTCTACTGATGTACTCAGATCGACACATCATAGTCGCCCGTCATCCGTAGTTTTCATTAGGGTTCACTCTTGTGGCCGTGGATTCTATAGATTTGGACAAATGTATAATGAATGACATATATCCCTGAATATCCTCTATACCTACCTATTTTTTTAGGGTTTTGTTTATTTATTTTTAGATAGAGGGAAAGGAAGGGAGAAAAAGAGGGAGGGAAACATCAGTGTGAGTTTGGTAGATCAGCTGCCTCTCATATGCATCCTCACTGGGGACCTAACCTGCAGCCCAGGCCTGGGCCCTGACCGGGAGTCAAATCAGCAACCAGCGACCTTTCACTTCGCCAAATGATGCCCAACCAACTGAGCCACACTGGGCAGGGCTACTTCACCTATTTATACCTCCCCACTTCCTGGGACATTTTAAAGATGGCCACTCTCATTCCTAAAAACCGGATCCAATCCCTTTTTATTCTCAGAGTGTGACTGTCAGCCCATTAAACTGAAGACCTACCTTTTCCCATCCCAGCGTCCCGGGTCATCTGATCAGCCCCCACAGGCGTGGATGTGCCCTCTTAGGTGATAACCACTCGGAGCTTAGTCCACCCAAGGCTCCAGGCAGGGCCCGAGAGACTGAGGAAATCCTGTCCTTGCACAGCTGGGACCAGGTCTTCACCTTCCACTGGGACCCGTCCTTGGACGCCAGGCTTGGACAAGCACCGTTCTCTCAGCAGGGCTCGGTGCTGGGCCGAGTGTGGTCTCACTCAGCTTGTTGAGGCCTGAAAGGGCTGGTGAAGCTGAAGTCCCTTCCCTTCCTTCAGCTGCCCCTCACGGCAGACCCAGGGAAGCTTGCTGTTTTCATTCCTGGCCATTATTCCAAGACTGTGGGGGCAACTTTGCTTGCAAAGTCCCCCCCCCCGTCTGCCACAGATGGAAGTGAAACTACCAAGATATGATCTGCTTGGGGAGGAGAGATGGCCAGTCTCTCAGAGGAGAAAGGCCAAGAGCCCCCTGCTCAAGGGGCTTTTATTGGGTTCATTTGCACAAGAATACAGGTAAGGATCAAACAATAAATAGCATTCAAATAACTACGAGGGCTTATTCTCAGTCAGGGTCAGATAGCTAAAGAGCCATAAAATTTTGAGGAACAAATTTCTTGCTTGGACCCTTATCATTTAAATGAGAGCATTCCCAACAAAGCAGGGTGACTGAGGCAGTCAGGGAGCAGGGCACCACGAGGAGGGGTAGGAGAGCAGAATCCAACTGGGGGCTATACAAAGTAAGTTGTAAATAACAAAATGGTCACTCAGGACTGGACTGGACTGACCGCTGCTGTCTCCCCCTTAATGAAGTCACTGGTTTTACCTTCCTGCAAACCTATGGTTTCTGGGAAGGGCTTCTTGGAAGATGAACAATTGTCTGGGCTGCTACGCCTGGGTGGTGCTGGGGAGACCTCGGGCTGCTGGTTGACCTGCCCGAGCATAGCGTGCGGTATATATTGTTTGGTCTGAGATTTCAAGTGCTCTTTCCCTGTTTGTTTGTTTAATTCCTGTGCTTTTGTATGTGACTCCCTATAAATCTTCCTCCCCTTAAGGGCTATGTTTGACAACTTCATTTCCCCCCAACTGGAGACATTTCCCCTGCTCGGGGTCAGAAAGACTAATTACCCTAAACTGAGCTTTGGAGACACCCTCAGACTCCCACGTGACCCAGGCGTGCACGATCCTTACCATGTTAGCAGAAGTGCAGTCCGAGCAGACCCGTGCCCAGAAGCTGTGACATCCTCAAAGCCCAAATTTATTCTGTCGGAAAATAAATTCCTGACCCCTTCAATGGCAAATATGTGAAACCTCCCAGAAGAAGAGGCCATGAAAGAGATTCTGTTCAGACACTTCCATTTATGTGTGAGGAACCTGAGGCCCTGAGGACTGTGACCAGCCGAAGGACCCTAAATTGATGATGGGGCTGGGACCCAAGTTCAGAGTCCCTAACTACCCAAGTTGGGTTGTGTGTGTAGAGGGGAGGGAGTTGTGGGGGGAGGTGGGAAGGGCAGAAAAATCACAGCTGACTCTCACAAAGTGCTTTAACATTTACAAAGCACTTCCCTCCATTATCTCGGTACAATTTCCATTTTACAAGCAGGGAGGCTGGAGCTCAGAGAGGTTCAGTGACTTCTCCAAGATCACACAGCTGTTAAGTGACAGAACTGCAAGTCAAACCCCGATTCAGACTCCTTGGTCTGTTTCCACCACAACCTAGAAAATGTGGACAAGGAGAGAGCAGTGCTGGTCACCAGTGTTGTTAGGTCAAGGGCAGGCAAGTGTGAGAAGACTGCTTGCCTGCAGCCAGGTTGGCACTTCGCATGCACAGTTTCTTTAATCACCTCATTAAGTTTATGAAAGGGAGCCCTGGCTAGCATAGCTCAGTGGATTGAGCGCAGGCCTGTGAATCAGATGATCGCGGTTCGATTCCCAGTCAGGGCACATGCCTGGGTTGAAGGCCAGTTCCCGGCAGGGGCCAGTTCCCAGCAGGGGATGCAGGAGAAGCAACCATACATTGATGTTTCTCTTCCTCTCTCCTTCCCTTCCCTTCTAAAGATAAATAAATAAAATATTTTAAAATATTTTTTAAAAAGTTTATGAAAGGGAGAGCAGCACCTCCACCTTACAGTGGAGGAACTGAGGCTCGGAGGTGTTAAGTGGGGCCCCAGTTGGTTAGTAATGGAGTTGGGACTTACATCCACATCTGCCCAACTTGAGAGTCTCAGCAGGTTCCTTCCCACTGAGGTGTGTTTTATATGTTTGGTTTTTTTTTTGGGGGGGGGGGTGCCCAGAGTCTGCAGGATGAAACTGGGCATGACGAAGGCACAAAGAACATGCAAGGAGAAAGGGCCAGGAAGGCTTATGAGTATGACGGGTGAACCTTGCTGAGGAGGGTGGGGGAGCCTCTTCCTCCATCTCTGTGGCTCTCTCCTCTCCTTTGTAAGCAAACAATGTCCCAGGAGCATCAGCCAGATTCCCTCTTCTCTACAGTCTGTAGATTTGCCTGGGGGCTGAACTAGGACTCTACCCACATTGCAGGCAGGTTCCGCTCTTAGAACTTCAGTGGTCTGGCCCCCAGCTTCTCTGGATACACCTAACAGGGCTCCCTTTCCCCTTAGCTGCCTGCCTTCCAAAGACCACCAGCATTAGGCAGGAAACAGCACTGGGTTGCCTTGTTTCCAGGTGAGAGCTTGTCCCATCTTGTCCTGCCTCCTTCCACCCACCTTCCAGCCTCCTCATTTTGTTTCCAAAATAATTGTGAGTTTTCCCCCAACTGAGGTTCCTGATCTGGCTACTCGTGGGGAAATTCCTACCAAGCCTCCCTTATCTTTTCTAGTTGACTATCTTGGTTTTTCTGCTGTGGTACAGGCAGCATCATTGATGATCTTACCATTTGCCCCAGTACTCAATTCAGTCCCTCTGCTCAGTAGGTTCACAGTCTTTCTGCTCTGAACAGACAGCTCAAGTGAGCAAGAGGTAGAATCATTTTGAGGCGCTGTCATTGCTAATGTTTCCCTTGTTTAGACATCTTTCGTAGTTAATGAATTTCTCAAGCCCAGTGGCGTCTGGGACTTTCATTCCTCAGAAGCCTCCCCATGAGGAGAGTCACTGGATGACCCTCTTGTCCTCTGGGGGAATGCTGGGAGTCAGCACATCTGTTCCAGGGGCTCAGGGCTCCCACGTGGTCACTGGTTAGCAGCCACATCATTTTCCCCTTGCCTTCAGTAGGGGTCTGTGGTCCCCAAAATCCAAATGAAAATATAAGTCCATGGGAATATAAAAATGTATTCAGAAAATCCAACCAATATTTACTCCTAGCAGTAAAAGGCCAGCATTTGGAACATGCAGATGAAGGGTAAATATATGTGGATAATTTGTACAGTTTTTGTGAAATTTCTATTTATCTGAAAATATCTCAAAATAAAACCTTAGAGAGAGACACAAAATATGCTTTGTGACCAGGATGAGTAAGTGAGCAAGAACACGAAGGATAGTGTGGAGCAGATGGAGACGGGGTGGAACGGTGAAGATGAGAGCTTTGGGGTTGGGGGAAGTGGGTTGGCATTTTGCTTCCTTGCTTAAGAGCGGTCATACCTTGAACAGGTTTCTTAACCTCTTCAAGTTGCAGTTTCTTCATCTGGAAAATAGGAGATGTTCATGTCTCCCTCTTTGGGACATCAGGTTAAATAAGCTGATACATGCACAGCATTTCAGAACATTCCTGAGACTTAGTAAGGTGTCAAAAATGGTGTGAAAGAGAGAGAGAAAAAAGAGAGAGACAGAAAGGACAGAGTCCTCCCCTTATCCAATATCAATGATTTCTTAGTCTCCACCATTTAGGGCCCCGAACCCCACACCATTGTCTGTCATAACCAGCCCCAGGCTTCAACCTGCAGTTGCCCATGTAATGAAATAGGTAAGGGCTGCTTCCCGCAGAATCTTTCCTGACATTCCCAACTGATCATCTTGTGTGTGTGTGTGTGTGTGTGTGTGTGTGTGTGACTATACATTCTTTGATCATTTTATTAATGGTGTCAGAGAAATTAAGCACATCTTTCAATGTAATATTACAATTACACAGAATTTTTCTCTATTTTTAATTTATTAGGGTGACACTGGTTAACAAAATTATACAGGTTTCAGTTGCACAATTCTGCATACATCATCTGTACACTCTATCGTGTGTTTACCACCCCAGTTCAATTCTCTGTCCATCACCATATATTCCCCATCATACACTGCTCCACCTCCCTCCACCCACCCCTCCCAGCAATCATTATACTATTGTTTGTGTCCATAAGCCTTTTCTCTTTTTTTCTTTTTTGGTCCATCCTCCCATCTCCACCAACCCAGACCCTCCCACCAATATCTAACCTTTGACATTTTAATTATGATATGTCCTGCTGTGGGCCTCTTTGGATCTTTCTTGTTTGGGACTCTGCGTTTCCTGGACTTGTGTGTCTTTTTTCTTCACCAGTTTAGGGAAGTTTTCTGTCATTATTTCTTCAGATAGATTCTTCATCCCTTGCTCTTGCTCCTCTTCTGGTACCCCTATGATGTAGATGTTGTTATACTTCATGTTGTCCCAAAGGTCTATAATACTAGCCTCATTAAATTTTTTAAAAAATTTTTCTGCTTTGATTGGGTGTTTTTTGTTTTTTAGTTTTACCTTGTGTTCCAGATTGCCAATTCAGTCCTCTGCTTCATCCAATCTACTGTTTATTTCTTTCAGTGTATTCTTCATTTTAGGTATTGTACCTTAATTTCTGATTGGTTCTTTTCTATGGTTTCTATGTCCTTTCTCATGCTGTTGAGCATCCTTATAACCATTACTTTGAACTCTATATCTGATAAATTGCTTGCCTCCATTTCATTTAACTCTTTATCTGGAGATTTCTCCTCTTCTTTATTTAAGATCTGTTTTTATCTCCCCGTTTTGGCTGCCTCTCTGTGTTTGTCTCTGTGTATTAGGTAAATCTGCTGTGACTGCCAGTCTTTGTGGGGTGGCCTTATGTATGAAAAGTAGGTGTTCTGTAGGGCCCAGTGGTGTGTCTTTTTGATCACCTGAGCTGGGTGCTCTAGGAATGCCCCTTGTGTAGGTTTTATGGGCCCTCCTATTATAACTGAGTCTTCTTGATTGCTATTGGCCCATTTGTACATGGGGTTGACTGTCAAGCTGGCTGTTTGTGTGGCTCAACCCTGACCATGGCATGCAAGCTGCTATGTAGGTGCTGACCACATGAAGAGGAATTCACCTCTGCAGGGTTTGGTGCCTGCCGGGATCTTCCTTTGGATATGCTGCATGTAAAGCTTATTGGATCCCGTTCTGATGTCGTCTGAAGCTAGCCACTCGGTGTGTTGATGCTGGGCCTCTTGGGAGGGACTCTGGCACAGGTCTATGTCAGACACTGCCTGCGACTGGTCCTGGGCAGCTGTTTGGAGCAGTCTCAATGTGGCTGCTTCTGTAAGTCCTTGGTTGTAAGATTTCTCTTCAGCTAGTCTTCAATTGGTTATTTAGGATGATGATGCTATAATTTAGTTGTAATTCCAGCTTGGTCCTGGGAGGAGGTGAGTGTAGCTTTTACCTATTCTGCTACCATCCTGGTTCTCCTCCAGTTGGTCATCTTAAAGGCCAGCAGGCAGCTGCTTATGGATTCTTCTTAGCCTGTAATCTCAGGGCCACATTTGTTCATTCATTCATTCATTCATTCATTAAAACTGCCCTGGCCAGTGTGGCTCAGTGGATTGAGCACTGGCCTGTGAACCCAAAGGTCGCAGGTTCAGTTTCCTCTCACAGCACATGCATGGTGGGCCAGGTCCCCAGTTGGGAGCACGCGAAAAAAAACTAATGGACATATCTCTCATACACTGATGTTTCTCTTCCTTTCTTTCTCCCTCTGTTCCCCTCTAAGAAGTAAAAACAAAACAAAATAAAACAAAACTTCACTGGGTAACAGTGGAAGCGACCGTGAACCAGGCGGTGTACTTGGCATGGGAATTTAGTGTGGAATAAAATTTGGTCCTTGCTCTCAAGCTGCTTACATTCAAGGAACTAGTCTTTCCCTGTGGTTTTCTCTGCCTCTGTTCCTCAACAAGGACCAGCCTCGATCATCCCCCCAGTACACAAAACTCCTTTACTGCAGTACGCAGACAAGTCGGGCTCACACAGCTACAGACAGCAGAGCCTGTGACAAGATGTTGGCAGTTATTGGGCCTGATCATTGTTTAGCTGTGGTCCTTGGGTACAATTCAGCCTTGGGAGTTTGGGAGGAACTAAAGGTCGTCAGTAGGGAAAAGCTGAAACTGCCTGACTTGCAAATACTTTAACTCCAGTTGGCCTCCCCACCACCCTCATTCCATGCCCATGGCATTTTTCTAACCTAGTCTCTTCCTTCTCTGTGTATAATTCCTATCCATCTGAAATCCTTTTTCCAAAAAGCTTTCTTTTTGTCATCAAATATGCTCTTCACTTACCCACCCCCCATCCTGCCTCACCCTCACCCTGCCTCTCCAACCAATTCCACCAAGAGTTCATGCTTCTTAGCATCTTAGATGCCAATCAGTCACATAATTAGCATTAGCAAACCTGCCTAGGCACTTTATGAGGCAGTTTTTCCATTCATTGGTTTTACAGGAAAACTGGAGTTGTAATCCAAAACACAGTACTAATTGAAGGAGGAAGCGTGTCGTCTTTCTTACCCTCTTTCACATGCAAAATTATTTTGGTAAACCTCTCATTTGTGAAAACTGTTTACATTGAATAAATTATTTTTCCCTTTAGAGCATCATTTTAATATTGCTTATTGAGAACTGCCTGTGTTTTACAACCTGTATAATCTTATACATTCTTCACAAATAAGACCTACAATATACTAAAAAATAACTAAATACATTCCAAAAGAGAGACTCCAGCATGTTCTGTATGGTGAGATACTATTTCAGAAACTGTAAGATTGTGGGGAGTGTGTGTGTGTGTGGGGGGGGTCAAGGAAGAAAAAGGATATTTACCAATTATTCTGTCATTTTTTATGTCAGGAAATTAAGTCTCCGTGAAACCTAAAAGTGGTTTTAAGAGAAGAGCTCAGGCTCTGGATGCAGGCACAGTTCAGGATTTATTCTCCTTTCTACTATGTACTTGCTTGTTGAATTGTAATAAAAATAAAAGAGGTAATAGACATAAACTAATGATCATGGCACCTGAATAGATTGTAGCAGACTGCTGGCCTGTGCCACAGAATCTATACCCCTTTCTCTCTTAGTGACACAACGCTGACTTTATCTAAGCCTACAGACTTCCCAGCAGGTAGGTGCATCCATGGGACTAGCCAGTGAGTTCTGAGCAGAAGCATTGCCTAGGGCTTCTGGGAAGCGTTGCTAAGTGGAGGAAACCCTCTTCATCATCCTTCTGCCTGTTGGTGGCCTGGGCTCTAAATGTGATGGCTGGTGTCCCAACTGCTATTTTGGAGCATGGGGAGGGCCACACCCTGGCGATGGCATTGCAGAGAGCTCACTTAAACATTCTGGGTCTTTGATGAGCAGGGAGCTGCCGTTCCAGCTCTGGATTTCCTGAAGATTTCTTTTCATAAAATGTTAATTACTTTTTCTCACATTTAAACCCTCATCTTTCAGGTCTTGGTTTCTCAAAGTAAAGCTAATCCCAACTAATCTACTATAATTATTATTGTCATCGTTATTTGATTAGCCGTAGCCCACAGTCTTGCTGCCTCACAGATCCCCTCTTTGGGCCATTGGAAACAGCCTAAGTGTCATCCATAACGCAAAGTACCATCCTCGGTTCTAATCTCTGTTGTCAGTTCCTTCATGCATTTAGCGTGGGGGCGCCTCGTCCCCCTGGCCCTGGCGGCATGCACAGTGTCCCCACCGCTCTCCCTCCTTTGTTGCCCCCTTTCTGTAGCCCTGATTCCACTTTACATGGCTCTTTTTTTCAGAATTCTCAGCTGACTGGGTGGGACTGAAGTACCCTAAAAGTGGAGGATTTGGATTAGCTAAGAAGGAGGGGGAAGTATTCCAGGTGGGAGAAAACACTGGCAAAGGGGACGGCAGACGGTGCGTAATTTGGGGACAAGGAAGAGGATGGGAGGTTCCTGCTGAGGGTGCAGGAAGTGGGAAGGGGTGGGGGTGGGACCCAGTTGTGGAGGGTCTGCAAGGCCCAGGAGCGGAGTTTGGATTTGGCTCCGGAGGAAATAGAAAGTCATTACAAGTTACTTGAACAGGGCAGTGACACAGGCAAGTGATGTTTGCAAAATAATTAATCTGGCTGAAGTGTGCAAAACAGATGGAGGGCAGGAAGAGTCTGGAGACAGGGAGACCGGTGTAAATCATTCAGCCAGTAATCAAATGGTCAAACATTGTCAACAGACTTTGACAAGGGCCTGTGAAACAGCAGAATTAAAGTGCAGTGTAATGATTTCAGTTAAACAGAAGAAGCAGCCTTAAACAAAGTCTTTCCCCAGCAAGCTTCCAAAGGGAGAAGAAAATTGGTTCAGCCGTTTTGGAAAACAAGTTGGCACTGTGGATCAAGAGCCTTAAGAATGTTCACACCCTTTGACCCAGTAATTCAACTTCTGGGAATGCTAGGGAAATAATCCAAACCAAAGAAAGGAAAAAAGAATGCATGGAGATCTTAACCGCAGCTCACTTGATAATAGCAAATGATTAGAAAGAGTCCAAATGCTCAGCAATTGTGGGGGGGTGGGGGTGGGGGGGTAGTTAAGCAAACTATGGCTCTCACTCAGGTGTTACCCAGCTGTTAACTCCCAGGAGTAAGATGACCAGGCAGGCGACATGAAAAATGGCCCTGACGTAAGTAGAGGAAGGCAGGCTGCGAAATACACCCAGTGTGTGTCACACAGCAAACACCCCAAGACAAAGCTAGACTGGAAAGTAATATTCTAAGTTACTCCCAGTTGTTTCATTAACATGGAGGGATAGTAGTTTTGTTGCTTTTGTCTTCATTTTTTTTTCTTGAATATGTGACATCTATATTTTGAATATAGGGAATGTTAAGGAGAAGTCTTACTTTTCATTCTATTTACTCTGAAATGTTTGGCTTTTATAAGACTATATTAAATATGGGTGGCTTGTATGTTTTTTAAAAGAAATGATTTTTCAAAGACAAAACTATTTTAATAAACACGGGAAAAGCATGAGACACGCTCATATCTCTGGAGGCACAGACAGTTGTATTCGTATTTCCTCTGTGATTTTTTTTAAGGTATAAGCTTTGGACAGTAGAGGGCCTGAGTTTGTTTATTTATTTTTAATTAAAAAAATTTACAATTACAGTTTATTTTTTAAAGATTTTATTCATTTATTTTTAGAGAGGGAAAAAGAAAGGGTGAGACATTAATTGGCTGCCTCTTGCACACCCCCCAGCTGGGGACCTGGTCCAACCCAGGCATATGCCCTGAATGGGAATTGAACCAGTGAACTTTCATGTCACAGGCTGGTGCTCAATCCACTGAGCCACACCAGCCATGGCTCCATTACAGTTGATATCTAATTATATATTGGGGTCAGGTTTATCAGTATAATAGCATAGTGGTTAGACATTTATGTAAGACTTACAAGGTACTACCACTAGTAAATCTAGTACTCACCTGACACTATACATAGTTATAATATTATTGACTACATTCCTTGCACTGGGGGAGCAGGTGAGCTGAGTTTAAATCCCACCTTAGCTAGATGACCACGGCTAGTTCGTCTGTGAAGTAGGGAATAATGCCTGCCTTGCATAATTATTAGGGACAGGAAGTGAGAGGATGCAAGGAAATCTCTCGGCACCATACTCTGCGGTTAGGAGTTACACAGTAATTATTGACAGCTTTGGTTTTCTCCTTTCTATTTTCTGGCTCTTGAAGTTGGGGAGGTGTGAATTTCTGGGGTGACTGTCAGAGGAGGGAGACAGAAACCCTGAGCAGTGTCCTCAGCCTCGGCCTCCTGATGCTCCTATAACCACCCAGACTTTTCCCCACTCGGAACCCACTGGGCAGTTTCGGCCCCTCTCTCTGCCTTGCCCTCTGCCTGGACCACACCTGAGCTGTATAATGAACTTGAGAGTTTATTTTCACAAGGCAGTTTTATTTTTTGTATACTCAACCAGCATGTATTTAAGAATAGTTTTACGTTTTGACATTCAGGTTAGAACATCAAATCAGTTTTGTTTGCATAAGTCACTGTATTATGTCTCCCTCCACCCCAGTTTTTTAATGCAAGTCCCAGTTTACACCCCTGCATAAGGGTTCCAGGTCCCCCTGAAGGATGTGATATGATTTCAAAGGGTCACTGAGACAGACAGGAAAGAGGACAAGGAGGGCTAGGAGACCACCTAGGGCAAAGCACATTCATGCCAGAAATGATTCTGGGGGAGGAGCTCCATGGTACCACCAGTTTCCCCAACATCCTGCTTAATAAAACTTTCATACTCAGCCATATTTTTCAAGTTTCTCAAGGACTATGCAAATGAGGACCTATTCAAAACCTTATTAAATCCAGGGAAATGATATTTATTGGCTCTGGAAGGTCAGCGAAGTCTGCAAGTCTGTCAGGGAATGCCTCTCACTGACTCTCGGTGTCTGTTCCCAGCACACAGGGCACTGACACTCGGGGGGAGGCGGGGGAGGAAGCACGCCCCCACTCTTGGATTCTGGTCCAAGGACGTGTCCAGTCTGGGAATAAAAACACTGTGTGTGACCCCTGGACCACAGATTCTGCCCCTGCAAGAAGGGGACTGGTCACTTGAGAGGACGAAGCCAGGTCTGGACCATGTTCTGGTGCCCTTGTTGCTACCACCGACCCCTCTGCCCAGCACTTGCTCCCTTGCGCATTCAGTTTCATTTTTCCCTCAGAGTGATCCTGTGATGGGGCGGGCTCAGAGCAGAGGCAGGGCCCTCTCTAGGTGCTGTGGGGTTCCCGGCGCCAGCCACGGACTGGGTGTTCACCGGTGGTTTGATGGGTAAATGAGCGGTGCTACTTTCCCTTCCTCCCTCGACTCCTTTGCCCTCTTCCCGCATCTTACCTTCCACTGGCAGTTGAACCTGATGGCTACTCACTGCTGTTTCAAACCATCTTTTCTCGTTACTGATTTTTAAAAGAATTATGACATTAAAAGGAAAAAAACTCGGACGTTATTTAAATGTGAACAAGAAATCTGAATTCTGTAATCACATGGAGCAAAACTGCCCAGTGAGCTGGACTCCCATGCTGAACTGTTATGTGGTGGGAGGAAAAAGTCTATGTTCTAGAAGGAAAGAAGAGAGGAAGAGAGGAAAGAAAGAAAGAAGGAGAAAGAGGCAGAGAGAGATTGAGAAGAAAATTTGAGTTCTGGTCCTGTGGCCCTAACTGGCCACTCATGGCCTTGCAACTTGACCCTCAGTTTTCTCATCTGTAAAGTGATAGGTGGGACTAGATCAGTTCTCAGGCTGTGAGTGCATCAGAATTGTGTGCAGGGGGCTGCTCATTATGCAGATCCCTGAGCCCCACCCCCAAAGACTTTGGCTCTGGCCTGGGGCCCCCGAGAACCTGCATGTTCACCAAGCTCAGCCGAGGTTGTCACGGAGCTCACGTTGAGAGAACAGGACCTGATGGCTTCACAGAGGCCGTGGCGTGGACTCCTCCAGGACAAGACTCTGGAACTGGGAGGTGAACCAGTTCCACCTCTTGAGGTAACAGTTAGCCACTTCAGGGCACACTTCAGCTCTGGTTTAGCTGAGAATGACTCACTGAGTAAGTGCTGGAGGCAGAGGGAACGGTACCTTAGCATCTCAGAAACTAGCAGACTCTCGGGGCAGCCTTTGCCCTCCATTGTTAGGACTTGTTAGATGGGATTGGGATGACCGGAGGCAGACTGTCTCCTTGGCTGTAGTTACCCATGTGGACAGGGCACAAACAGTAATCCCCATCGGGGGTGGTTCATGCGATTTCTAAGTACTCTCCCCTACTCCATCTTATCTGCCCATCAAGGCCTAGACTATCATGCTCATTTCACAGAGGGGGAAACTGAGACCCAGACTCCTGCCAGATTATACACTGCGCTTCATTGGCAGACACAGGGAGAGAGCATAGATTGTCCTGAACCCGAGTGCAGTGGCTTGCCCAGGGTGCCATGTGGTGGGTAACTGTATTGACCAGAGTATTATTAGCAGTTAAGTTTCTAAACGTCTTGCCTAGACAGAACAATGATAAAGTTCCAGTGTAGATTGAGATGACTACTCTGATGAAATTAATGATGAAATTTCTGAGAAGCCCTGGGGGTACAGTTCCTGCACCCCAGTCTCGTGGTGACCGGGCACGTGTGTGTGTGTGTTTGTGTACCTGTGCTCTGGATGAAAGACTGAAAGGGATGTGCAGGATGGTAACAGTGACTAACCATGAGCATGAGCAGTAGAATTACAGGTGGTTTTTACCGATTTATGCCTTTTCTGCATTGATGATATTCATGATGTTTTCCATGAGTCATTTTCCTTTTATAATCAGAATAATGTAAATGAAACACATCTCCATGTTTATAGATACTTTAGAGCTTCTAAGGTGCTTTCACATGTGTGTTATGGAATTTTATCATCACTTTGTAAGAAGTGCTCTCTGCAGGCATTGCTTTATCGCCCCCAGTCAACACAGAAAGTGACTTCCCTCATGCAGTACCACGCAGCCTACGAGAGGGGGACTGGGACACAAACCCAGATCTGGCAGCTGCTTTGAACATGACTTCCCCCTCGCATCTCTGTGTGTGTTTGAGTGAGAGAGCTCTGAAGCACTCTGACACCTCACACACACACTTTCGGTCCTTCCCTCGCTTCCTCTGGGTGGCCTGTGCCTAGTACAAGGAACTCAAAGGTAGGTTTTCCCCTGGGTATCCATCCTCACAGTGCTGGGGGCAGCCTGAGGCCCTTTGAGGGTCAGATGTCCTCACGCTGGTGAGTTGGATCCTTTCCCTCAACCTGGGGCCTATTGAGACAGAAGCACGGGAACCCCACCACAAGGCTCCGGGTGAGAGGCGGGGGTCCCTGGCAACATGGGAGAGGCTGAGCCACTCTTGCGGTTGGAGGGTGATTCACACACAGCCCACTGCATGGGCTGAATGCTGGGTGGCAATTGGAAGAGCGGTAGTGACACCAATGCTGTGTTGTGTTCCGCCCTCCCCAGGGACTGGACCACAAAACTGTGAGTTGTGTCAGAGGAGGAGAGGAGGGCAATGCTGGGCTAAGAGGGTGGTACAGGGATGAGAGGGGCCTGGCACGCATCCAGGCTGACCAGTAGGCCCTGCGAGTGAGTTCGACTTGCCATGTAACTTCTCTCTGCACGGTCCCTTACTTTTAAAATAGTGATGAGGCTCACTATGTTAATGATACCTTCCTTGCAGGATTACTGTAAGGTTTAAATGGATTGGCTTGCTCAATGAATTTTTTTATCATCTGTTGTGATCCAGATCCTGTTCTAGGTACTGGGAGTAGAAAAAGGCCCAGTCTTCATTGGGAGACACAGACAATAAGCAGAGAAGCATATAATAAAACTCAGACAATGATGAGTGCCATAGGAGAAATAAAGCAGAGCGAAAGGCATGAAGAGGTGGAGGAGGCTATTTTCAGTAAGGAACCGGAGGCAGACCTCTCTGGGGAGGTGAGACTGCAGCAGAGACCAGGAAGACGTGGTGGACGGACGGAGCTGGGTGGGACCTGAGAGCGCGTTCTGCATCAAGGGAACCGCAGGTTCAGCCGGATGGGGTTAAGTAAGACAATGCACGTGAGGGCCTTGGCCCTGTCACATCTGGGCATCAAATGTGAACAGAAGGACCCTTCAAGGGGGGCACTTCTCTTTGGCCTCTTAACCCTCTGACATCTAGCAGAGAAGTGAGCAACCACAGAAAGACAAGTATTAAACTTGGCATTTCAAAGGTCCTGGGGTCCTGTCCGGAGCACCACCACAGGAATAGGCAGAAAGAGAGAGAAAACACTTTCTTCCCGCCTCTGTCGGAGCCAGAAGCATCTTACATTTCATGATCTGCTCACACGTCAGTCTTTCCCTGGGACGTGGCTTCTGTAGGCAGGACTGCTTCTCGCTTCTCAGGGTTGGAATCCTTGCTCTATCTTGTACGTGCTGTGTGAGTACAGGCAGGTTTCTTTCTCTTCTGGGCCTCGGTTTTCTCATCTGTGAAATGGGGGTGTTTTCATAGTTCACCCACAGGCTCTTGTGAGAATGAACAGGGCCTGGCACAGATGAAGTACAAAATTAGAAATGGCTTGTTGTCATTGCTCACATTCCAGATGCCTGGCATATAGTAAATGCTCAATACATTACATGGAGCAAAAGCTCTAAGAAAATGCTGCCTGAAGAACTTCACATTTAAAGCTGCTGCTATTGGGAAGGGAGGCACCCCTGGGAAGGACACAGCCACCCATCTTAGAACATCTATAAGGCGGGCGAGTGAGCTAAATCTGAATCGAACTCTTTGCTCTCGACCTGTGTCTGGTTCTCAGGCGAAAAACCTGTCAAGCCATTAACTTCGTAAAAACAGATGCAGCACCTGATCTCCACCTGAAGCTAAGAAGCAGCCCATTTGCTTCCTGCCAAAGCCTTGGCTGTCTTCCAGCTCCTGCCTGTAGGGCCTCCCCTCAGCCTTCTCTGTGGGCTGCATGTGGGGCTTGTACGTAACGCCTTCCGCCGCTGACACCAGCACTCTGTTGCAGCCATTGCTGCGATTTGTGGATTTGTGGAAAGCGGTCTTAGAATCGGGTGAGTCGGGTAGAAGTTAAAGCAGAGATCTCAAGATTTTTTGTTAGATGCAAAACACACCTTAAGTTCACATGTTCCAGAGGTGAGACCAGCAAGAGCCATCTCGGTTCACAATTACCCATCTAATCATGAGGGTTAGAAAAATTGCAACAAGCATCTCCTGGTCCCAGAAAAGAGGGGATCTGAGGGGAAATGGGGAGAGAACACCTCAAACAGAAGAACTTGGTGCTTGCCTGGCTGGAGGTGGCTGGGGAGTGAATTCCCAGTGGCTGGCAGGAGTTTCTGCTGGGCAAGGCCTCGGAAAGTGCCACCCCAGGGATCTCCTCCTTGCTTACTCTAACTCCAAGCAACACCAGCGTTTTGTTTGCTCTCCCGGGACCCGCTCCAGAAATGGAGAAATCGTGGCAACCTTGAGACCTGCCTGCCCTCCCTCCCTCCCTCTGCCCGCATGTTGTGCAACGTGATGTAATGCCGATCGAGTGACTCTTCCACATCCTGAGCCCCATCTGCATCAGGAGTGGGAGAAATGGAGAGTTTCATGTCTCATAAAAAAGGTGGGGAGGTGACTGGGAGGGCCAGTTCCCTGCCCTCACCTCTACTTCTGTTCCTTGGGCGCTGTGTCCAGGTGGACCAGACTCAGCTGAGTGACCCTGAACCAGCTTCATTTCTAACCTTTGGTCAGTCAATGCCAGGGTGTTCAGCAGAAGTGGGCAGCACCCCTGGGTCAAAGGGGTGTTTGCACTGGAGGACTCTGTTGACACAGTGCACATGAAATCAGAGCGAGAGGAAGGAGGAAGGGTCCCCAGACTTAGGGTCCAGAGGGCTGGCTGGGGTCCTGGGCCACGTGGCTGTGCATGGTGCCTTGACGTCTCTCAGCATCCATTTTCTCACCTATAAAACATGGATGCTAATTCCTGCCACACCTAACACAGGAGTTCCGTGAGACGCCCAAATGAGCAGGTTTACAACACATGCTGTGGAGTGGTAGAAAGTCCGTGACTTCGCATGTTTCCCTCGGACAGGGGTTGTGACAATCACCCAGGCAATTAGCTCAATGACCAGCACATAACAGACACTCAGTAAATTATTATAAGTAATTCTCATTGTTGCTTAGATATGCAAATACGATCTTAGATCACAGAGCCATGTAAAGTGTACATTTTTATTTTCATTTTTTATTGAACTGCTAGTAGGGAAGGTTAACACGGGATTGCACCGCCGTCAGTCCCAGCCCAAGCAGACCTCTCCCTCCCCTGCACTTCTCGCTGCACTGTCCTTTTTGAAGCACTGTGTCTTTTGTGCACATACGCCCTCAGGACCCTTCAGTTTGGTCTGTGAAGCCACTTCCCTTCTCTGCTCTCAGGACCAGCCATCTCTCCTCGGTGTATTCCTTGATACCTTTGCTTATTCCTGGAGTCATCACTGCAGTGGACCACTCTTGTCTATTCTCCCTTCTTCAGACTCCACCCTTCTTCAAAGTCCATGTCAGCTGCTTGCTGTGGGAAACCTCCTCTGACTTATCCAGCCCACAGGCCCCTCAGCTTGCGCCAGCTCGGTTTGTGTTCTGTGACTGCTTCTGCCTGCTCATGACTCTGACTATTCTTTGAGCTACATGGCAGGGACCAGGTCTTCTGTTTCTTTGGATTCCTGACCAGCACTTAGTGGGATATGCTATACTTGGAGGCATTCTGCAGAGACTGCCCTTGACCATGAAGCCCTCACCTCATGATCTGCATTCCCAGTCCCCTCTTTAGCTGCAGAAGCTCCTTGAGGAACAGTGCCACCCTTCAATGAAACAGCCTGTGTCAGAAGCCAGGGTGGGTCCCTGCTTCCCGCCACACCCAGGGCAAGCTTTCAGCTGGTGCCTGCAGGGGGCAAACCTGCGTGACTCACAGCTTCCCTACTCAGGTATAATGGCTCCTGTTCAACTTGGCAGAGATCTCGCAGCCAAAAGAAGCACGTGCAAAGAGTACGTTAGAGCCTTGGGTTAGTGCCTCTGCAACAAGCTGAGATTTTTCTCCTGGGTCAGTTTTCTGTGTGTATCTATAGGCACATGCCCAGGTTGTGCCTCCCTGGCCACCCACGGTTTGGTTCCAGGCGTCCCTGGGAGGCCCAGAATCTAAGATATCTTACCTGGTGCCATGCTGTCACAGGTTGGGGGTCGGGGGGATGCTTAGAAAGAAAATACAATCCTGAGCTTGCGTCATGTACAGATTTTCTCCCAAGTTTCTCTTCTCTTCTTTGGTTTCTCTTCACTTGGTGTCTGTGTGTGTGCTCAGCAGTGGGGCTATAAGGTAAATAGGATCCTGTCTGCCCTGGAGAGTCTCACAGTCTGATGGGACTTCCCGGCCCACTGGTGAGAGGCCTCTGAGAGGCCCCCACACTCCTGCTCTTTCCCTCCCACAAACTTTTAACATTTAAGGTGATGTTGAGAATATTTTGAAAGGTATGGATTCCTTCCCCAGAAAAACACATATCTGACAGTTTGCACAAAACTCCAGGAGTTTGCAGATCCCAGGAGGCCCATTCACAAACCCCATAGCCCTAGGTGAAGAATACTTCTCCCACTCTTAGAAAAATATCAACAAGGATGAGGAGTGGAGGGAGAAAACAAACACCTAAAAATAGACTGCAAAGAGAAACAAGTGAAACTGACTCTGTTTCAAATAACATTATCACACTGAAGGGTGAGTAAACAAACCAACAGACAAAAATTAACAAGTACTGAATTCAAGTTAGGAAGAGTTTTTGCCATAGTTTTGTGGCTTAGTGGTCCTGAAATACTTTTTTGTGTGCTGTAGAATTGAGCAAATGAGTAAATGTACTGGGGATAATGGGAGCTGGTTCTTGCTACTGGAGAAGAGAGTTACAAATACAAAGAAAAAAGACTTAAGATGAATCTTACGTGGAATTGGAACTGGAGGTATCTGTATGAGGTCATGGTTGTGTGTGTGTATGTGCATGTGTGCATGTAGACACAGATAGAGACGTAAATTAAGATATAAATATTTATTTATATTTCTCAGTTCTGTCTGCTAACGGGCTTAGAAGTAGATACCCAGTCGCCCTGAGCACACCTGGCGTCCAGAACTTGGTTTCTATATACTGTGCCATTCTCCACTGAGGGGAACCCGGACTCCTCGGAGAAATGGCCAGTTTCAGGGCTGAGACAGGGAAAGTACAAGATGAGCCCAGGAAATCTTGTTATGCCAGGAAGCAAGGAAGTGCTAAAGAGATAATGGTGATGTGTCAAGAACAGGGGGATCAGAAGGAGCTCCCATTGGTCAAATCTAGGCCAATCTGAATGTCAAAATAAGTAACAATGGTGATATTACCGTAGAATAAAGTAAGAACCTATGACCTCATGCAAATGTAAATAAATAGATAAATAAGGAAGAAGGAAGAGCTTTCCCTTATAGAATGTCCACCAGTAAATGGAGAAGGAATGATGGAGTTAGAATATCATTATTGTGCAACCATTACGGTAATAACTGGCACAGACAAGAATTATCCATGGATGCTAAAATGGGTTTGATGAATAGGATATTTTCATAAATGGAAAGTTCCTGCTTACAAATCACTTATTAACTACAGATGGAAAATTAATCATTCTGAAGTGTGCTATCCTGGTGAACACAACCATAAACATTTCATCAAAGTTAACAGTACCAAAAGAGAGACAGACTGACCCCTTGTGTTTCCCCATGCAATGCCCTGAGAAGGACTCCGTAGCATTTCTGTGGTACAGCTGCCCAAACTGAAGAACCTGACTCTAATTGCGAGAAACCATCAAGCGAACCGAACTGGAGGGCATCCTACCAAAGTACTGGCCCATTGTCTAAAATAAACAAACAAATGCATAATGTTTATGGAGGATAAAGGAAGGCTGACGACCTGGTCCAGATTAGAAAGACGTGAGTAGTGAATGTGACCTGGATTGGACGCTGGATCGGGGGAAATAGCTATGAAATGGAACATTGTTGGAACAGTTGGTGAAATTTGAATACAGGTTGTGGGTAAGATAATAATTTTGTGTCAATGTTACATTTCCTGATTTTGATACATGTAATTATGTAGGAGAAAGTGCTTAGAAAAATACACACTGAAGTATTTAGGAATAAAAAATGCATAAACAGGTCAGAAAATATTCAAGTGTGTGCAGACAAATAGATTAAGTAGATATAGATAAAATGGTGAGCCATTGGGGTAAAATGTTAGCAATTAGAAAATCTGGACAAAGAATATATGGGTGTTATTTGTACTTTTGGGAGGGGGTCAACATTTTTATAACTGAGATTATTTACAGATTAAAAGTAGAAAAAATAATTGCCCTAAACTGGAGCTATCGTACACGGTTGGCAGGAGCATAAATTGATAAAACCACTGTGGAACTCTGGTAATGTCTTCTCAGGCTGAACATATATGTCCCCGTGACCCAGCAAGCCCATCTTCCATTTCTACCCAGCATAAAGGGTGCCGATGTGCACAGCAGGGCGCGTTCAGGGATGTGTGGTAGTGAAAACTGGAAGTAGCCCCAAGGTAGAAGCGACCCAAACTATTCACAGGAGAATGGGTAAATATGTCGTGGTGTATTCACACTGCACGTCACGGAAGGACAGACAACTGCATGCAACCACATGGATGAAGCTGAAAGCTCTCTATCTGTTAAGGCAAAGAAACCAGATGTGAAAGAGTATACACCGTTATGGATCTTTTTATGCAGCTGAGGCACAGGCAGAACTAACCTCTAACAACAGAAGTCAGAGGAGTTGTTACCTTTGGGGGCTGGTACGAACTGTGAGAGGACACGGAGGGGCCTCCTTCCGTTTCGAAAACATTGTCTGTCCAGCAGTTCCGCATATAGTGCAGACACATGTAAAACCAGCATCAAGCTGTGCACTTTATTTATGTTATTTAAGCATTTTTGTATGCTATTTTAAAAGGGTTTAAATAAGAGTACTGATTCTGATGCATGCCTTTTCCGTCCACTCCACGGCTTTAGTTATAACCTCTGCCCCGTTAACTTCTACATTTGTAATTGCAGATTCCAAAGTCTACTCTGGCCTTAAATACATGTCCATAACTGTGATTATTATGGCTCCCCAGAAAACTTGCTTTCCTTTCCAGAGATGTGCGAGCCATCTCTAACCTGTATACAACCTGTCTGTCACCCTGAGAACAACTGATCGCCAGGCACAGCGGACTCAGCCCCTCATTTACCCTCCTGAGCGTCTCCCTCCCTTCCTGCCGTCATTGCCTTTGTTCAGGCTCCATGATTTCTCCTCGGGCCCCATCGTCAGCCTCTGCGTTGGTCTCCCTGCCTCCGTTCCTCACACTCTTCGTCTTCATTTCCCAAGGCTGCTGTAAAAAAGTGCCACAAATTGGGTGGCTTAAAACAATCGAAATTTATTCTCTCATAGTCCTGGAGGCTAGAAGCCTGAAATCAAGTCTGCAAGGCCATGCTACCTCTGGGTGCTCTAGGGAAGAACCCTTCCTTGCCCCTTCCAGCTCCTCCCGGCTTACAGCAGTCCTTGGCGTCCCTGGGCTCCCAGCTGGTCCACTCCTCCCCCTCCCCCTCCCCCCTCCCCCTCCTCCTCCTCGCAGCGCCTCTGCCTCCTTTCCTCTTCTCATAAGAATGCAGACCAGTCATTGAATTTAGGCCCTCCCTGATCTAGAATGATCTCATCTTGATCCTAACTAATGACATCTGCAAAGACTCTTATTTCCAAATAACATCACGTTCTGCGGTTCTGGGTGGACATAAATTTCAAGTTTTAGGACTTAAATCTCAACCCTCCACACTCTCCCTTCACAAAGCCATCCCCTGGGTGCCAGAATAACCTTTTTAAAAACCCAAACCTGACCACAGTCTTCCCTGAATTTAAATCCCTTGGCGATTTACCACGGGGCCTGTGAGAATAAAGAAAACCTTAACTAAATTTGGAATCAGGAAGGCCTGTAGAGGAAGCTCTCACACCCTACAACTTGTTGTTAAATGTCGCAAACAAGGAAGAGCCGTATCTCACATCTCCGACAGGAAGGTGTATCTACCCTGGCAGGGGAAGGAGGGTTGTCTGCTAGCCCATCCATGAGCCCATGGAAGATGCCACAGCTCAGCCAATGAGAATCCATCATCAGCCTGAACTCTTACTTTCCTCCAGTGAACTTTCATTTTTCTTTTTTCTAAGGGTTTTACTTACTTATTTTTAGAGAGAGGAAGGGAAGGAAAAAAGAGGGAGAGAAACATATCAGCTGTCTCTCGCACACCCCTACCTGGGGTCCTGGCCTGCAACCCAGGCATGTGCCCTGACTGGGAATCGAACTGGCAACCTTTCAGTTCTTAGGCCAGCACTCAATCCACTGAGCCACACCAGTCAGGGCTTAGTTTTCTTTTGCTTGCTAATGACTTCCTTGCTCTATCATCCTTTCTATTAAAAACTGTCTATCTTGAATAACTCCTTGGAGTATCTTTTTTTGTTAGATGAGATGCTATCTGATTAATAAATCATTTAATAAAGCCAAATAGATCTTCAAATTTACTCAGCTGATTTTTTTGAACAGACCAGATAAAAATAAAATAAAACCCAGATTCCTTAGTGTTAGGGAATGAGCTCAAAAAGAGTTTGGCTTCTGTTCTCAAGGAACTTATCACTACATTGGGTACAACCGATGACAATGCAATGGAGTCGTGAGTGAGTCTCGTACCTAGTTGTATGGCACATCGACAATAGCAAATGCTTAAATAGTGTCTGCTACGCGCCAGGCCTGGTTTTAACCATTTGCTGCATAGGAGCTCAGTTAATCCTCACAGATGAGGAAACTGAGTCAAGAGAGGCCAGGAACTTGTCCAAGGTCACACTCTTAACGGGTAAAGAATAGTGCTGGGATCGGAACCAATGGTTCTGGTACTGGTACTGGTACTGGTAACGCCAGTACCGGAGAGTGTGCTCTTTACCACAGCACCACACAGCCTCGAGGACTACACACCTGGTTCAAAGTGAACATTCTGACTTTGGTGAGTATCAGGCCTAATTTTCCCACCAGTCAGTTACCATGCTGGCTACTTATTTATCTCCGTTGTCCGTTTGACTCTGAGTTCTTTGGCAGCAGGAGTTGAGTCCAGTTCATTCATTCATTCATTCATTCAACAGTTTTTTTTAAAGATTTTATTCACTTATTTTTAGAGAGGAGGGGAGAGAGAAAGAGAGGGAGAGAAATATCGGTGTGTGAGAGAAACATCAATCTGTTTGCCTCTCACGCATGCCCCAACTGGGGACTGGCCCTGCAACCCAGGCATGTGCCCAGACTGGGACTCGAGCTGTTGGCCTTTCCTTTTGTGGGACAATGCCCCTCCCACTGAGCCACACCAGTTAGGGCCATTTCAGTTTTTTAGTGCCAGCCTTTTGTACATTGGTGCACTGGAATGTTGCGTGGTTGTTCACAGAGTTGATGGAAGAAAATTACGCAGGTGCTTAAGAGGTCCTTACTGGAGACGTGATTGATGTTCAGACTTAATGTACGATATTTTGTTACTTTCTGCCACCTTAGACTGGTGAATAGAGATCAAGTTCTGATAGTTTAGACAGAATGTTGTTTATCAATCCTCCTAAATTAATAAAGGAAGAAAGCGGAGGAATATTTATATGTTTAAGAAGATGTGTTGTTTGAATGCCTCCTGTTCCCGTGGTAGGTTTGGGCTGGAGAGATAGGCAGGGGCCTAGTTATATAAATCCCTCTTGGCCACCCTGAGGAACTTGGCAGTGAAGCAGGGTGACGTGATCCTAGAATGGGAGCAAGAAGAGTGAACTTTCTGACTTTGCCTGGTCTCAAGCAGCAGGGAGTGCCCAGACACGCAAGGGTCGGGAACTTCTCTGTCCAGCATGCTTTAGAGTGAGGTTAGGCTCCAGGAGGAATGTGAAGCAAGATGACTTCTAAGAAATTACCCTGCCTCTGACATTCTCGCTGCTGGCCTCCATCCTTCCATCCCCTCTCCTGCACCCTAGTCTGCAGTCGGGATCCGGTCGGCACCTGCCAGGAGGTGGCGCCAGACTGCTTCCTCATTCTGAACCTCTCCACTCCCCACTCCCCACTCTCCTCTTCAGCATTCAGCAATTTTAATTTTTTTAATTCTAAATTTTAAAGCATTCAGCAATGCTTTTCAAAATAAATTATTATAAAAGTGCAGCAAAGACTGAATAAGCTTTTGTACATTTGTGCAGTGGAATGCTGTGTGGTTACTCACATTGAGGTGATGGAAGAAAACAACGTGGAAAGATGGACACCATATATCATGTGAAAGAAGCTGGTTACAATGTGACCTGATTTTGGAAAATTAACAAAAATATGCGTGAAAACACTAGATGATGTGTACCTCCAAATGTCATATTCTCTGAGTAATGGGACTAGAGGTATTTTCTTGTTACATGTGATTTCTAAAGATTTTATGTCTGTCTCAGAGAGAGGGGAAAGGAGGGGGAGAGAGAGAGAAATACTAGACATGTGAGAGAAACGTCGGCCGCCCGCCTTTAGCTCGTGCCCCCACCAGGACTGGGCCACCTCCCAGGCACGTGCCCTGACCGGGAATAGGGCGGTGAGTGACCTTACCCTTTGCAGGAAGACACCTGACCAACTGAGCCACACCCGTCAGCGCAATTACCTGTGATTTCTAAATTTTATAAAATTAGCATTACGTAACTTGTATTGGCTTTTATGAAAGACTTTTTTTATTCCACTCTTCAGCAAAACCACCTCTTTTCTGTTAACTCTGCCCTACACTTATCTCTTTTCTGTCTCTAAACCTCAGTTTTAGTTCCATATAGTCCAGTGCATGGCTATACTGTCTTCCGTTATTATAAGATTCTTTCATTCCCATCTGTCTTGCACCTCCCATTAAGAAAATTTTTCTCTGGTTGAATTGTGATCCCCCCCCTCACACACTTTCCCCATTGCACGGCACTATGCAGAAATTGGCCCCTTGATAATGGCTTAGTCCTGAGTCCTCAAGGGTCCACATAACCTACCTCACTTTCCAGAGAGGCCTTGGACCTAGGAATGCCCCGGACGCTCACGGCTCTCATGAGGATGGAGTGATGGGGCGTCCTGTGGAAATGAGGCTTATGTTCTTTTTTTTTTTTTTGAAAAAAGTTTTCTTTGATTTATTTTCAGAGAAGGGGAGGGAGGGAGAAAGAGAGAGAGAGAAACGATTGGTTGCCTCTCACACACCCCCAACTGGGGACCTGGCCCACGACTCAGGCGTGTGCCCTGAACCAGTGACCCTTTGGTTCACAGGCTAGCAATCCGCTGAGCCAGAGCAGCCAGGGCTGAAGCGAGGTTTACTTTCTGACCCAGATACCCAATCACTGGCATGCCAGACTGCTCCACCGTACTTTCTATTCCACCTCTATCTTCTCCAGTGATTGGGCCAAGTGAACTGCAAAACCTAATGCCCTGTCCAAGTTCCAAACTAACTGTCCTCCAGTAGCTAGAGAACAAGTGCTGTTGGAAGGTCACCTTGGCATTTTTTTCTCATTATTTGTGAACAGCATTAGAGCTCAGGGAGTGTAGCCTTTAGTGACTACCATTCTTTCAGATGCTACCCCATATCGATTCTTGAAAAATGAGTTGCTATAATGCCTGCTGTGGTCCAGATTTTTCTGCAGAGGCAAGGGCCCGCGAGGCATCCCTTTCTTGTGCTTAGCGTGTGCTGAGGGCAGCTGTTCTCTTCCATTTTCACTAGCAAACCCTCCGAGTGGACCTTCGCAGTGATTTTATCATGCTCTTTTTACTCCACAGGCGAGTCAAACTCCTGTGACCACCGATTAGCACTGTTAACACCTCTCTTTTCTGCTGCTAAATCAGAGGAGTGACATGGCTTACTTAAACAAGGCTTAGAACGGGAGGCCCTGCTGTTTCCTGACCATTTTAAGTGCATTCAGACATGATTCTCCATAGGTACTCGAAGGGCTATCAGGTGGAAGGTGGACAAGATTTGCTCTGTAACCATATCCCATCGATTCTGCAGCCCTAACATCGCTCCAGTTTCACACTGTCCTCCATCTCTTTGCCGTGGTCCTGGTCCAGGTGACCTAGCAGCCTTGGCTGGATGACTGTGATGGCCCCCTAAGCGTCTGCCTGTCTGTCCAGTCTTGCTCCTCTAATCCTTTCTCAGAGAGCCTCAGTAATCTGTTTAAATTGTAAATCTGATCACACCACACCTCTGCTTAAAATCCTGTAATGCTCCTGCCTTGCCTTCAGGATAAACTCTTNGATTTGCTCTGTAACCATATCCCATCGATTCTGCAGCCCTAACATCGCTCCAGTTTCACACTGTCCTCCATCTCCTTGCCGTGGTCCTGGTCCAGGTGACCTAGCAGCCTCGGCTGGATGACTGTGATGGCCCCCTAAGCATCTGCCTGTCTGTCCAGTCTTGCTCCTCTAATCCTTTCTCAGAGAGCCTCAGTAATCTGTTTAAATTGTAAATCTGATCACACCACACCTCTGCTTAAAATCCTGTAATGCTCCTGCCTTGCCTTCAGGATAAACTCTTAACTCCTAGGCATTGCTTCTGAGACCCAGCCCCTGCTTAGCCCTCTAGCTGCACACCTCCCCGACTGCCAGCCCTACCAAACCACTTGCACACCCAACCCCCACCACTTCCTGTTCTCTCTTACCTCTAGGTCTTTGCCTGGAACAGCTCCCCTCCTCTCTTCATCTAGTTAGCCCATCTTCCAGGTGTCACCCAGATGTCACTTCCTCCAAAAGCCTGCCCCCAGTCACCCAAGGCAAGGCTGGGTTTTCTTATGTCCTCCAAACAAGTATTGAAGGTTTATCCTGTCATATTTCTTGGCATTTTACCTTGTCTATCTTCTTCTCCAGACAATAAGCTCCCTGAGGGCTGGGATGGTTTTATATACCATCACCCGCCTCCCCCCAGAGACACTAAATGGTTACTGAATGCATGACATAAGGATAATAGATGCAAGTTTCATAAATTCAGATTTCTAATCTGTGCACAGAAGTTGCTAATAACTACTGGTATCCCCAAAAGGGAACAGACTGACCCACAAAGCACAGCTAAAACCACTTCCCTGGAAATCTCTGAGCAGAGCCTCAGTGTTTACCAGGCACGGAGCCTCCTTAGGAAATGGCAGGTTGGAGTACATGCCCTCTGCTCCTGTCCTGTCCGCAGGATGGCACAATGAGCTTCATTCCTGGGGACAAAAGACCTGGGCTGGGGTCCCAGTTTTGCACTTACTGTGACACCCTGAGCAAATCATAGCTTCGGCAAGCTTTGCTTACCTATAGAGTAGGTACCCACACTGCCTACTTCTCAGATGCTGAGAACAGGTGAGATCATGGATGCTAAAGTACTTGTAAAAGCCTTCCAACCAGATGAAAGATATTCTTATTTACTGCATAATCTCCGGGACTTGCGGCTTTGCTACGTAACTGTAACTGTAGCTTTGCAATGACATCAGAAAACAAAGTGCCATTCGGGGAGTTCGGCGGTTGCAGGCGGAGCTGAGAACCAGAAGGGAGGTGGACCATTCCTGTGCCGCCCCAGGGACAGGGCAGTGGTGGGGTAGGAGCACCTCTTCGGCCAGGATTTGTCAAAGGCCCATTGTTGCTGCCATGGCGGGGGGGGGGGGGTCCTTAGAGCCTAAGTACTAAAACAGGGGGAGTAGGGCCCCAGTGTTTTAAATCACTATGAAAACAGCAGAAACAAAAACCACAGACATATGCAGTAGACCTTCCCCTCGGGCCCCTTGATTTATGCTTAAAGTCAAGAATAGTCCACAGCATTTCACTTCCCCTTTGGCGAAACAAACCCAATGAAACCATTTAATTTAAAGGCTTTTTATTAGGAACCAGGGGAATGAGCTGCTTCTCCTTCTATAACAGTCTAGAGCAGGTCATCAGGCCCAGGATGGACAGAGGTTGTCAAAGGTGCTGTGGTGTGCTTTGCTGCATTTGCTTAGGGCCTGGAAGGGAAGGTGGTGGCAGCGGAGGTTTGGCAGGAACTGGTGTCAGCCGAAACACCAATAGCCTGGGGAGAGCCTTCTACCTTCCTTCCAACTCCACTCCAGGCTAGAGCATGCCAGGAGAGACAACGTGGCTGGAGTGGGCGAGGCACAGCAGTTATCATCTGAACCCCTGGTTTCATTCGGTGCTACTTCACTTGCCTGCCCTCCACTCTTCTTGCCGTTTAGTGATTAGGTATTTGAAGAACTCATACACAGACCATGCAATGGCTGTGGAGGGGATCTGGTAAATTACTCTAGCTTGCACCCCTCGGAAGTAGGCGGTCAGCCCGCCTACTTGATAGACCGTCCTGAAGGCACTGGCCATGCCTGTAATATGTCCTGTGAAGTTTGAGTTCAAAGCCAGGGATTCCTGGGTGTTGAGCAGTGTTTTGCAAACGTCCAGTGGGGTTGTGACAGCCGCAGCTACAGCTCCTGCACAGGCTCCGGATAAGACGTGGGAGCTGGGGTTGTACCGTCTCTGGGGGTTAAAGTGCTCCTGCAGGAATTCGTAGGTCATGAAGTGAATGGCTTGGAAGGGAACGTTCATGGTCAGCTGGGTGGTGTAGCTGCGGTAGAAGGCCCCGGCGCCTTCATTTTGCCACACTGCCCGCACACAGTCTGTCACCCGGTGGTAAGGTGAGTTGTACATCTGCATCCTTTGCTTGACCACTGCCGATGCCATCAAGAAGGGAGACGTGGGGACAGCAACCGACCGATGAGCAAGTGTCCAGATTCAGAGTCCCAAGTCAGCGGGTCAGCAATGGAATGGAGACAGAAAAAAATGGGAGTGAGTTGTCAGCCTGATAAGTCCAGGTTTCTCTTTTTTGACAGAAGGGAATCAGAGAGGGTTGGTAAAAAGACAAGAAATAATGGACCCACTTTAGTTAGTAGAAACCCTACTGGATTTCTTTAAAATGAACTAAATATCACATAAGATAAAGGGTTTCCTTGAAACAAGTACCTATGACTGAATCATTATTATATTAACTTTTTGTAACTTCCAAAACAAGAAATGACTCAGTGGCAGTGAACATAACAATGAACACAGAGCCCTAACGATCCCAACCCCCAGGTACTAAGAGGGCACGACTCTTACGGGAGTAAGGACAGTTACAGGACTGCTACCAAAAGAAAACAAAATTCTTAGCCCGGGAGAGTGTGGCTTTCATTTCCAAACATCCCCTCCTCCCTCGAGTGGATGACGTGGTAAGAGCTCTGTGGCATGTCACTGTAGCGCGGGCCCTTTCCACTCCACGGCCTTGCCCAGACAGGCAAAGCACTGGAAGTCAAGGAACGTGGTAATCACACTATCCCTTCCTATTTGTCTGAGTACCTCATTATCCAACTAAAGTGCCAGCATCCAAGCCGCAATGCAGGGACTGAACTCCACAATTTACCCTTTCATTCCTATTTCAACTATCTTTATTCCAACAAGGTGGCATTTTCAATGTTAAAATCCATCTTCATCTGTTTGAAGTGAAATAATCTGCTAATATTTCAGGTAAGATCAATTCCACTGCAAAGGGGACTTCCAGGAAGGTCCAGGAACAAGCCAAGTAGAGCCGTATTTTTTCCAGGGAAGCCACAAAGATGAATGAAATTCTCAGTGAATATGCTATCTGTCCAAGGGGCTCCTCCTAAATTTGGACATGGGCGGAGCGCCATCTAGTGGTAAGACAGGGTAACACGGCAGGATTTGCCTCAGAAACTCTGCTTTCTTCTGCAAACCAGAAATAAAGGAAAAGCCCAGACAGGGAGATGCAGCTACCCACAGAGGGAAAGGTTGAGGAATCGTTACCTTCAGCTGGATTCATGGCTGCATCATGGAGTAATGTTGCTACACACCCAGCTGCACCTGCAAAGGAGAAAACAACTGCCACATGTAAGGCCTGGAGAGGGCAACATTCACTGAGGCCCTGCACTGAAGGGAAGTGGCTGTGCTAAACCACAGCGGAGGGATGCTAAGAGCCAGCTCAAAACTTGGGAACCCACTACTCCTAAACTCCTGTTCTGAGAAATGAAGATATGTGTTCCCAACAACATAGTAAGGTCACCAAAGTGCATTGCACATCTGCAATACTATGAGCAGGAAGAGCCACAGAGTCCAGCCTTTATCAGTTAATTCAGTTCATGCAGACACACTGGCCAAGGGATGCCTGCACACCCACTGCCTTCACTGGAGGGAGGACAGCAGGGGCAGGTGGCCACATCTGCACAGAACCTCACCTTCTATCCTGATGCCCCTCAGCTGCCCAGCCTGCCTCCAAACCCTAACATCTGTCCACCTAGACTTTTCCTCAGGTCCAAACTACCATATTTCTCACCCTCTACTCTCACTTTGGTTTTCAGACAATCCTCAGTCTCCAGGCTCCTAGTCACTCCTTTACATCCACACAACTTCCAACCCTCTGTTCCCTCTTTTTCCATTTGGAAGTCCTTTGGCCCCATCCCCATTCACTCGGAGGACTTGTCACGTCCTCAATGACAAACACTAGTCAGCTGGGGTCCTGAAAAAGTGAGGCAAAGAGCTGGGCTCCATTAGCGTCTCCCTTGGGTGGCCGGGTCACCTCCAATCCTGTCCCGAGGAGCAGGACAGCAGCTGGCTCTCAAGAAATACACAACAGGGCTAGTTCAACGTGCCTCCACATTACCAGGGTGCTGGAAGTTGATGCCAGTGAGAAGATGAAATCGTTAAGCAGGTAAGTTAAGGGCGGATATTATAACCCTTTGCTGAGGTGCCCCAAAGGAAGAGTGGGGTTGAAGCAGCCTGTTTTTTGAGACCATCAGGTTTGGAAGTCCCTACCCTGAAACCTGGCCTACCCCAGCCAAAGCTTCAGCTCCGAAGCATGCTAAAACTGCAAAGCATTGACAACAGCAAAGCCCAGAGTTGGGAAAATGGGGGAACCAGCACAGGAAGGCTCAATACCATTGGCAATATGGCTATTGCCCCCAGGATGGATTATATCACTCAATGTCTTTTTTAACTTTTCGTAGCAGGCAAAATAGAGGGCATGGGCAGGCCCTGCGCCTGTTGCTGTGACATTCAGCCCCCGCATGGGCCTCCACAGGCCCTCCGTTCTTATAATCCTCCAGAGGGCCTCCAACACATTGCGATAGCGGGCGGCTGGGTCGGGCTGTAGGCTCTGCATTCGGGTCTGAAATCACAGAAAGGAGAAGTGCAATGTCAGTGATGCCAATTTCTCACTCAACCTCACCACTCGGGCTGTGGGCACTGGGCAGACCCTTCTTCGTGGAATCAAGCCAGTGTGCAGGAGGGATGGCTGGCATCCAGTTTTACCTCCTTCCAAATCTATATGCCATCTTTCTAAGACTTGGACCTTTCTTTTTCTAGTCATTTATGTCCCTAAGAACAGAATACCATTATTTTCCTGAGAATATCACCCCTTGGTAAGTGTCTTTGAACTCCAAAATGATTCATAGCTTCAGCAATAAATATGAAGCCTGTGTTTCAGGAGTTTCTTTTGTGCCCTTAATAACTCGGACTAAGAATTCTTTACATATGGATTCTAAAGTCAAGTATTTATTGTCTACACACACTTGATGCATTTCTGAAGGCTGATTCTGGCTCTGCTTCCTAACCAAATACTACACTGACTAATGAGGCGATAATGGCTCATCCTTTGATAAAACTGAGATGATAATCTGACTTTTCCACAGAGTTTGGCATTGGCAGCTGGGTCTGTAAGATAGTCTTGGCCAAAGTAGCATTCCTAATAGATGCTGCTCTAATTTCCTGGGAAGAAAGTTTACCCTGAAACTATGAAGGTGGATCTAGTCTCTAAAATGGAAGGGGTTTCCAGATTTCTAGGCTACATTGACAAAATTGGCATCAGTGAATAAAACCAGTCTCAGTGAAATATAATCCTTAGAATCTCCAGAGGATTCACAGATTAAAATGAAAGTTTATGGTCAATACTTGTGTTACATGTAATACCATGGATGAATCTCACAGGCATAATGTTAAATGAAGTAAGACACAGGAGTATATACTGTAGATTCCATTTATATGAGTTTGTCAATGTAAGAAATGTCCAAGACTGTAGAGAATTTTTATGACTTTATTTGAGCCAAAGTGACAACATATGCCGGGTGCAAGATCTCAAATGCTTCCAGTAGACATTTGGTATGATATTCCTTGACTAAGTTTTATTAAAATTTTGGAAGTGAATCTTATTTAAGACACTACCCCAGAGGGTGTCTGAGGGTATGTCTCCCAGTGAAGATCTCTTGTCTATTGATCCACTTTCGGGCTGTGGTAGCATGGGACTAACAGAATATAAAATCAATATCCAGGGCCTGGACCACAGTAGGCACTCAAGATGTGTTTGTTGAATGAATAAATGAAAGAATGAATTAATTTTAACTGTTCTGCACCAGTTCGAAAAGCAGCAAATCAGCCTTTAGTGACCAGTAGGGGGTGACCAATATCCAAGTACAGTTTAAATTTGTGCTTCACTCTAATCACTGATTGAATCTGCATTTAAAAGCTTGAACCTTCTTGTTGGCCATCTGGACCCCAGAGTAATGCCTTTTCTCAAGAGCATGAGAGAAAAGAAAACTAACTGGATTAACAGAAACTAACCAGATTAACAGGTTCTAGTTAGACGTAAGCAATCCACATTCCTCTATATTTTTTCCTGCCTGCTACCAACAAAGAATTGGAAGCTTGAAAGATTACTGGAAGTTCAATCAAAAATAAACAGTATCACTTAACACGGGTAACACGTTTGTTTACACCTCTGAAAAAAACCACCCTCATAAATATCCAATAAAAGTGTGCTTACTGATCTTTCACATCACCCAGGAGGCATAAAATCCATCAGGTGAGTTATTTAAAGAGACTGCATCTTTGTTGGCTATGGCTACTAATAGATAAATTGGGCCTCGTAGCTTAATAATGACTTGTTTCTGTAAGTTTGTTCGAAACTGATCTTGCACAGGGACAGTGTCCGGAAATTACATTGCTTTGGCAGATGAGGATGACGCTCTAACACACCGAGCTACCAGGCCAGGGTCACTGCTTTGCTGGAGTCAATAGTATATTTAGCTAACCAGTCTTGAAAGGTCTGGCCTCGGAGGCCTGAAACCCTGCACCCGCAAGAGAAGCCTGGACTAGGTAAGTTACTCTGAACATTGCACATACATCTAAATCTAACTCACTGAGAATAAACCCTGATAGAAAGGACCCAGGCATAAGCTCTGCCAAATATAAAAATGTGGCTCCCCATATGTGTGGGCCAATAAATCTGTATTTTGGAAAAGATGAAATCTAAGGATTAATAGCCTTCAATATAAAAATACGGGCTTTGAAGAAAAGCCAAATGAACAAGTAGGGAGATAAGTGGTTTGGTAAGACACCTTTGAGTCAGAAAGCCTGAGTTTAAGCCCAAGCTTGGCTAGGTGTGTGGTCCTGGGGCGTCAATCTCTCTGAGCTTCAACGTTCACATCGATGGCATAAGGCTTAGAATGGCTGGCTCATGGGGCAGCTGTGAGGGTTCAAGGGGTTAAGGCATGTAAAAGCCATTGGTAATTTATAAGGTGCTAGAAACAAAAGGCTTTTTATAGTATTCAAATACAATTCTCAGAAATTCTAGTTCATATCTTGGAATTTACAGACCACGGCAGCATTGTCTCTTGTATGAGTCATTTCACAAATGTGTATGGGCAACTAACTAGTCTTTAACCACTAATAGATCAGGTTTAATGTAGTATTTTTTGTTTTCATTTCAAAATTTGTGGTTGAATTATATGTCCAACTATGAATCCGAAGGTCATGTTTAGTAATGAACACTATGGTGAGGTTCTGTGCCTTGCTTGGTTGTGGGAATGTTTTGGGGAGGCTGAATGGAAGGCTTGGGAGTCAGGCTGGGTTCAAATCATGACTCTGCCACGTAACTATGTGACCTTGGACAAGTTACTTAATTTGCCTCCTTCATCTGTAAAATATTAAAAATGTTGTCTATTTCATGAAGTTGTTTCTAGGATTAAATGAATAAATAAATGTAAGGCATGTGAGGGTGTGGGGCAAATAAGAACAACTGCAATTTACTGAATATTTATTGCCAGCTGTAAGAAAATCAAATAAGCCAACATTTCCATTTCATAACCTTTCATCAAATGTGTATAGGTAGCCATTTCCATCTAGAATTTGCAAAAAAGTCCCCTGGTTAACTTATTCTGGGAGTAGATTATTTGCTCCACCACTACAGAGCCAAAAAACAGCACCTTGGTTGACAGGTGGGTACTTCACCAGATGATTTGGGAAAAAGTTCCGACTGCTTTGAGTTGCAGAGAATGTTTATCTCTATAGATAAAGTCCGGTGCTTGCCTCCAAGGCCCAGAAAAGAAAAACTGGGATTTATTTGGGTTCTCAAATCGCCCTATGACCATGGAAATAGCGAGGCTATGCTGACTTCCCATGGTCCCTCCCAAGGGCATTTTAAGTCAACCCGACCCTGGTAAGTGGCTGGGGGTACACAGGCTTGCAAGCTGAGAACCAACGTCAGTTTTTATTTGCTAACACTGGGATTGCCCTAGAGGCTCCAACACAGACACTTGCCTCTAGTCTTAGGGGACAGTTGGGCTGCTCTTCCTCGCTACCACTCATTTATGAAAAGAGGAAGAGAGCCGCCCAGGGACAAGTTAACTGAGAGACTTCCCTGAAGGAAGAGATCTGAATTTTACTCTCATGTCGGCACAACATACTTACTAACATTAAATCCTACTGGTGTCACCTAGTTCTTCCCTTGTCATTTAAACCCCAGCATTAATGGCACATGAAAATGATTCTTCTAAAATAGCTTTTTTTTTTTAAAGACACCTGAGCATTTTTTCCTCCAAATCAAAAAGTTGTTTCTTTAATGTAGGGTGTTGAGGCATAAGTAAGTTTTTAAAAATTCCAAAGCTTATGTAAATTAGTAAAAACTGTTCTTCAAAAACACTATAGTTAACTTGGAAAGCTAGAAGGGACTCACAGCAATGCTGTGGTCATGCAAAACATTTCTGGAACTCTTCCTCAGAGATGGTTCCCTGAGTGGATTTATCAGCCTCGGGAGTTAATCAGTCTCTTTGCTTTTTGGTCCCACCTTATCTTTGACCCTGATTCTGAATGGTGTCAGGTATTAAAAAATCAGTTCCGTCTTGTCACAGGACAAAGATTTGTCCCATTAAGTGTATGTACCCAAATATTCTAGAGGCATTCCTAACAGAGTACTTTGTAAAATATTTACAGCAACAATAGCACTATGTAAATACATGGAGTAAGGAAACAGTCTCCCAAGGTAATGAGGCACACTTAGAGGGATAAGTTGTAGGTATATTTCTAAGTCAGTTCCATTATATTTCTCAAGTCATTGTGTTCCTGATCTACTTTTCATTTGATACCTATCCTGAAATATAGCACCCTCCACCCTGCTCTTCACTCACAGTCTAAGTATAGTGACTTTATTTTGCAGTTAGATCATATTAACTTTTGGATATTTAGCATTAACAATTCAGGCATTCAACCTAGACCCTATTACATAAACGTCTGAATCTTTTTCACGTGTAGTTACCCACTTTACATTTCAGTATTGTTAGAACATTAACCATCTTCTTACTTCTCTCTGATGGATTTTACTGTTTATTTCTATTCCCCCCAGTTGATGAGGGCATTTAAAATTCTAATGTCCACTTTAGCCAAGGGGGCATTTACCACCCTTTCAAAGCATATGGCCCTTTTTAGGAGTTACCTTGCAATGTACTCCTGCCAACTCAAATGTCATCCGCAAAGCTTAATGAGCCCTTCCCCCATTTCCTCATCCACATTACCAGTGAAAACATGAGATGGTACTGGAACCAGGGAAAAGCAGAAGAGACAGACTTTGCATTTCCCAAGTTGATAGTCTCCTTTTTTTGAATATATAACATTTCCCGAATTTGAGGGGAAAAACATGCATCACGGAGCTGACCGGATATTGTTTAACTATATCCTTAACATGTAAAAGCGCCATGAGTCTCTGTCATTATATTTATTCCAAGAGTCCCCTCGAGTTTACTTCTCAGTTTAGTTCTTACTTTTTTTTAGTGGTTGGTACCTTAGCTAGTGCACAACAATAAGAACTGTCAGGAATAATCTGTTCCTCTCTTCACCCAGCTTTCTTCAGAAGCACCTGACTTCTGCACCCACTAATCAGCCTGCCTGGCCGTGGATGCAATTACTTACTAGATACATGTACCTTCACCGGAATCATGCCCTCACGTTGAGCCCATTTCATCTTCACACTTACATCCACTTTCTGATCATAATGCTTCCCTTCCAGGCAACTTTTTCCTTTTTGTCAACTTCAGATGGCTGAAGAGAAATACGCTATCAGTTCCATCTGTTGGTTAGGAACTGATGTGCTCCCTACATATCCCAGGGAGCAATCCTAATCCCAGCTCAAATTTCATGTTCAGGAAATAGGTGGGGTGTCATAATTAAGAGAAACTGAAACCTTTTCCTGAACAAATCTTTCCCATGTTATTTCCCAGTCTGGTTCTCTGAATTACAACTGCACAATGATTTCCAATCACTCATGGGTTTGTTTATTAAGTAAATCTTTTATCTGAGAGAGCACAGATTCTGGTTCCTGTCCCGTCACTTTTAAGGGAAGACACAGCAAGGAGCTTGTAAAAGCACTCGCCCAGAGGACATCTCAAGCCCCTGAGGTCTGATTCATGCCAGTTGGCTTCATCTTAATCAAGTTAGTAGCACTTACCTGTTCTCATCCCATCCCACCCTACTCCTGTTTAGTCCCAGCTGAGATCCAGGGCTTGGGCTGACAGATTTTCGTTCCAGAGTCCCGATTCAGATCTCACTGACGGTTACAAATGGGTCCTGGTTCCCGACTGGGATCAACTCCCTGCCGGGACCTTGCTTGCATGGAGTATCGGTCGAATTGTGTGGTGATGGCAGGAGCCAGGAAGGAACTCATGTCGGCTACGGCTCTCGGCCGGGATCCTGGCTCCGGACTGGACCCAGGGATCGGGTCAGCCCCAGGTCGGGTTCGGAGCCGGTCCAAGTCTCACCTTGACGCAGTCGATGGGGTACATCACGCAGTGCTCCAGAATCCCCGCCACGGCGCCTGCCACCATGTGCGTGGTGACAGTGGCTCCAGCCGGCAGTGCCTCGTAGTCAGGGCCGGAGTCCGGATCCTGTCGTACTGGGGGCCTGCAGGCCCCGGCCTCCCCGCCGCCGGCCCCCCGGCCCACGCCCCGCTGCAGCCACCCGTCCAGTAGCGCCGACTCCCCGGGGCTCCGCCCCGGCCCAGCCGCCGGTCCCCCCGCCACACCGCCAGCACCCCGACCCTCTAACTCCATCCACCCGGGCCAGCTGCGGCGCCCACCCTCGCCGCCGCTGCCGCCGCCGCCCCCCGGCCCCGTTGCGTCTGCCTGAGGCACGGCCCAGAGAGCCCCGGGCCTCCTGCTCCCGCTGGGCCCCCGCGTACACGCCCCCCAGCCAGCCATTGGTGCCACCGCCAAGCTAGCCCAGCCCCCTTGGTTACGTAAAAAATTGTGTCTACGGTATTAGTGAAGCTGTCTGTCATTCTTCCGCCCCGCGGCGCTGCTACCACTGAGATCCCACCCCTTCCCCTTTGATCTTGGAAGCTTCTTGTTTATTGGCCACTGATTGGCCCGACCTGTAAAACTTAAGGCTGAACTTTGATAGGCTCAACCACCCTTGATATGCGACCGCGGCCACGTCGGGATCCTATTGGCTACAGAAAAGAGAGCGAAGCGCCGCGGCGAGATAGAGGCTGGATTTGGGCCTCGGAGTGGCGCCTGTGGAGCTCTCGGTGCTACGCGTCGGGTCGCCTTGGGGAGCGGTGCCAGGCCCCAAGGTCGAACTGCTGATTGCTACCCTTAGGACCCACACTCGAGCGCCCGCCCCAAACCCGAGACGCGCGGGTCTCCAGACCCGGAGCTCTGTTCCCGCGGGATCTCAGGCTAGTGTGAGGTGGAGCCAGCCTGAGCCGAGCTTCCAGTGGCATGGCCCGCAGACCTGTTCCGGAACCTGTTGCGACATGGGGGCAGCGGCCCTTTTGACTCCGGTCGGTTCTGGAGTGTTGCCCCCACTATTCCCCGCCCCCCCCCCCCCCCCCCCCCCCCCCCGGCCGCGCGCGAACTGACTCCTGAGGGCCCGGTAGTCTTTAGATCCCAGTGCTCCGCACTGAGCTTGCGTCCAAAGTTGCCCAGTAAGCTCCGCAGTTGAATGAATGAGTTCCCCGGGTGTCCGCTATCAATAGGTCCTGCGTCCGGCGGAAAGCTGGAGGCAGGGAAGGGAGATGTCGAAATCGGGCAGTGTGATTCTGAGATGTCAGCAGGCGGAAAGGCCATACTGGAAGGAGCTGCTCAAACAGCGAGGAAAGTACCGACACTATGAGGAAGCTCGGAAGTACAGCTGGTCCCTGACCTGACGGTCTGATGGAAACTCCATCTCCAGGTGGTGATGGTCTTTAAAAGACCGCTCCCTCCCTGATGGTTGTGCTGGAGTCAGAGAAGCGCTCACTGGTTAAAGAACAATGCCCCAAATTCCCAGTTTTGAGTAACACCTCCTGAGCTGACACAGTGCAGAGGAGCTCTGCAGGCTCGGTTAAGTAACGCAGGCACTTTCCCCGCTCGGATCTTCCCGGCATCCATTCACTGAGCGTGTTTGCGCAAGCCTCCACACTGCTCCCCGCTGTCTTCACCACCTAATTTTACTATGATGGTGATGCAATTGTGAACTTTTCATTTTGATTATAGCTTTTTCTTATATAAATAAGAGGTTTTTATTTTTCTCTAAACCTTAACCCTTCTCTGGACCTCTAGGTTTTTGTTTTGTTTCTAATTTTTTTTAAAAAAAACTCATCCATTCTCTTCCTCTTCAGCAGTGGTTATTAACCTTTGGGAGTCTCGACCTTTTGGGAAAGAATGAAGCTACAAATCCTTGTCTCCCCACCACTTCCCACCTGCTATGCACGCACAAAATTTCGCATGTGATTTCTGAGTTTGCAGAGTCTCTGAAAGTGACTTGTGAACCCTTAAGGCTCTCTTAATCTCAGGTTAAGAAACCCTCCTCCAGAGCATGTTTCATTACCTCTTCTCTAGTTCTTACCTCTTCTCTAGTTCATTTCCCTTGGAAATGAATAGGTCTCAAAATGAAACTCACTCGTCTTACTAGAATACTAATTCTCTTTATTCAACTATGAATGATTTATACCCGCTATGTCCTTTTTCTTCTAAAGCCCTACATTGTTATACCTTTCCTCAGTGCCCCCAAATGACCTTTCCAAATCTGATGGTCTTTTTCCTTATTCCCATCTTTCTTGATAAAGAGATAACACTTGACCCCTGTTGACCCATCCCTCACTGAAACTTTTTCCTAGCATCAGGAACCACTCTGTCCTACCTGTCAGACATCTCAGTCACCTATACCTCTCTACCCACTGAGGGGGAGCATTCCTAAAGGTTTAATGCTCCTTGTTCATCTTTAATACCTTAGAGAGTTTTACTATTCCAAATCTGTTTTCTTCATTACGCCCCTATGTGTATTTCTTTTATTGCATACTTTTTAACTGAAATTTCCACGTGAACATTCAGTTAGTATTTACTGAGTACTAACTTTGTGCCTGACACGACTTGAAGCTGGTAGTACAGGATAGACTCCATGCTGTCATGGAGGGGTTTTTTTCTTGGCTGGTTGCTTGTCATTTATTTTCCACTTGATGCAAGGCACAAGGTTATGGGTTGTTGGGAAGACTGTGTGTGGTTGGATAGTAAAGAGTGGGGCTCTCTCAACTTCCTTTTTTGTGTTTTGTCATTTTGATATAAAAGAACCCAACTGTTTCTGCTTGTGGCAGCCTGCTTAGTGTATGGCATGTGGTGGGGTTGGGAGAAGGGGAAAGGGGGATTGGAAGAGGGAAGGGCTGAAAAGAGCCTAGGGCCTTTGGAAGTCTGGTGGCTGGTGGAGGCCACTCAGGATGGGGTCCCCGCATTGGCTTTGCTGTGCTCCCTGCCAGGCTGCTTCCTAGTGGCTTCCTGAGGCAGATCACAGGTGATCACGCTGCTGCTAAGTGCTACTGGGCACTCTAGCACTGGCCATGAACAGGAAAGTGGACTTCCCCAAAAGGAAGCTTGCCCACCAGTGGCCTGGGGTGGTATCGGGGTGGTGGAGAATGGCTTCCCAGGGCACTAGCACCTACACAGGAACCGTCACTGGAAGTGGAACAAACAGTGCTGGTAGTAGCCATAGGTGGCACAAGCAAGCCTCTGGAGAGATGGCTGCCCTGCTCTTGTGGCCTGATGGAAACCTGAGCAGCAACCCCTTGAGGGCCTCAGCGCATTTTCAAGAATGGCAGGGACCAGCCGTGAGCTCATTCTCAGAGGAGATACACCCACGGCCGCTCCATGACGGAGACAGGTGGGGTTGTGGGTCTTATTTTTTAATGGAGGGAAGGAGATAGGCAAATAAAAATAGCAGGGACTAAGCCCATAACTGAAATAGGTAGGTGTGATAAAATGTGACTGGTGGGCTACATTCGTATGACTAGGAAGGGTTTTTCTGAGGTGATGACATTTAGTATCAAGTTCTTAGTGACCGGTAGGAGCTCATGATGGACCCAGAAGAGAGCATTTCAGAAGAATCAGTAGATACAACAACCCTAAGGTGAGAACAGGCTGGTGTGTGAAAGTACAGAAAGAAGGCCAACATAGCTGGAGCTTGGTGAGTGGGGGGAAGTGATACAAGACGAGGTTGGAAAGCTAGGCAGAGGTGAATATCCACCTTAATTTCTGACTCAGCATGTCCATTCCAATCTCAGTCTTTCCACTCCCACCCCAACCAATTCCTCCAAAAATTTTCCTTTTCTACAAAAGTCTTCCCAATTTGTCTACTAAATCAGACTCTAAAGCTGAGAACCTTTTTTGACTACTTCAGAATAATTGTTCTGAAATGTTCCTTTTTTCATGCTCTCCTTTTCCTTCCAACTGATATACTTTTCCAGTATCTGATCACTTTACATCTATATTGTAATAACTCTGTGAAACGCCTCCCTACCTCGAGAGTCTTTTAGCTTTGCCAGAATTATGATTCCCCTCCTTCCAGGTATGTGGTAGGATTATTCTTCCCACCTCCTTGAAGATAGGCATGGTCACAGGATTTGCCAAGGAAACATAAGACAAACATGAGAGCCACACAATAACTTCCCTTGTCACATGAGTGTTGATGTTCACATGGTGGAGACTCCATCAGCCCATTGAAGATGATGAGCAGAGACCCCTACTCGCCACCTACCTCATTCCAGATGGACCTTTAGTACGCTCAAGAAATAAATCTTTGTTGTTGTTTTTTAAATTCACCCATTTTTTATTTTAATTTTTTTAATATTATTTATTTATCTTTAGAGGGGAAGGGAAGGAGAGAAGGAGAGAAATATCAGTGTATGGTTGCCTCCTGTGAGTCCCCTGCTGGGAACTGGCCCGCAACCCAGGCATGTGCCCTGACTGGGAATCGAACCGCGATCGTGTAGTTCGCAGGCCCGCACTCAATCCACTGAGCTACACCAGCCAGGGCCTGTTGTTTTTAAGACAAGAAGATTTTAGGGTTATTCCACCCATTGCATAATTTAGCCTACTGCTGCTCAAACTTTAATGTGATATTAGTTACCTGAAGAATTTGTTAAAATGCAGATTATAATTCTGTAGGTCTAGCTGGAGACTGAGATTCTGTGTTTCCGACAAGCTCCCAAATGGTGCCAATGCTGCGAGACCCTGGACCACACTTTGAATAGCAAGGACCTAATCCGTTCTGACTATCTGGTATACCCCTCTCAGTACATCTACACATACTCTATCCTACATCTCAAAAGCACTAAACCTTCCTAAAAAACAACTTAGCAATTCTTTTTCCCTCTCTTTTTTTTTTTTTTTTTGGTAATATTCTTTCTAAACCCCCAATAGCTTCCCTCACTTTGCAACTCCTCAGTCAGGTACTGTCAACTCTTTTTTTCCAGTATTTCTAGGACAATTGTTTTCTACATTCTCTTTTCTAGATCCTGTCATTTTCTTTTTTTTCGTCTATCTGTGAGACTAACTAGTGGTCTCAATTTCAAGTCTCATTTATTTTCGTTAGTAATCAGAACCCCAAGTTTTAGCTTGGGCCCATGGCTTCCCAGCTGAAGTCTACATTATCTCCAGCTGCCCTTGCGGCTAGCAGTGGCTGTGTGATTTAAGTTTTGGCTAGTGAGTGTAAGTGACATGAAACCTCTGGGTTCTGCCTTTAAAAGGAAGGATTATGTCTTCTGAGTATTTTTCTCCTTTTCTCCCTTGTCATCTAGAATGCATGCCCAGAGGATGTCAACCACTTAGTAAAAGGTAGAAGAAACCTGCTGCCTTTGGGTAACAATGGCACCGTTGGCCCGCTCATGTTCTAGTGCATGCGAGAACTCATTTAAGCAATTGCTGTTAGTCTGAATCTTTGTTATAGCTGCTGATTTGGTGTATCCTAACTGACACATGTTCTTCCCCAGAATGCATTTCTCTTTGTTCTTAACAAAATTGTCATTATTGAAGATCTAAAACAGGTCCCACTACTCTTTCCAGCTTATATTACCCTCTTTCCATCAAGTGCCATTGTTCATGACCAGGCATGAGGTCTGACTACAGTGTAGACTAATATGAGTCCAGCAACCACACATAAAAAAAGACTGATTTCTTTATGGCCACTTGAAGGAAAATTACTTCTGAAATTACGAAGAATAGATCATAAGAGCTGTAGAATTCAGAGATGGGGCAATTAGTGAGGGCTGCAGAATAAGAAGATACTGTGTATTGAAGCAGTTTAAAACTGAAGAATGGACACAGGACGGCTTCCCAAGGGGTCTGTGGGGAAAAATTTCAAGGGAATCAATTTGCTATTACTCATCTTCAGCATCTTTCCTAAAACTCCTCTTCCTGAGAAAGCAGTTGGAGCAGTTCTCCTTTCCTTCCCCCCATTTCTCAGTCTGTTCTTCCACCTTACCAAAGAAAAGTGTGCCTTTACCCATACCTCCCCTTGTTACAGTTCATTGCCCTCTCTAATCAAAGTGCAACTGTAGACGTCATGTCTTCTCTGACTTACATATATTTCTCTTAGGGAAAAACATGGCTCTAGGAATGGGTAATTTAGTTTTTGTGGACTAGTCAGGGCATATATATATATATATATATATACACACACACACACACAGTACAGTGGAGCAGTGGTTTTTTAATTTACATTATCTATTCTAACCCCTGACTTTTATGAAAGAATACATTGTTTCTTAGGAAGATACCCCTTAGAACAAAGCAAAAAGAATTAGCTATTAAAAGTGGTACGGCCTTATTTCATTCAGGTGACACATTCATGGCAAGGTCTATATCATCTGTCTTGGGACCAGGATAATCAAGGTTGTTAGAAGTGCATCCTGGGACGTAATAATGTGCTCCAAAGTACAGTGCTCCTTCCCTGGTCAGGAATAGGAAAGACCTGAGGGGTATACTTTTCATTTACTAATGTCTCAACTTGGATCTCAATTTTATATCATGCACTATTATTTCTAGAAGTATAGGGTAAGTATGTGTTAGTTTTCACAGATGAACATTTTTGAAATGGTTAGTTTTATGTTCTGTGACTTTCACCTCAATTTAAAAAACAAAACATTAGCATCCAACAGATGAACTGAATAATCTGATCATCTTCTCAAAAGTCTATGCCCAGGCTTCCCACGTAAACTTGAAGAAAGATCTACTTGGGGCCAAAGCAAAAGACCTGGGGAGTGACTGCTGACCATTAGCAGACCATGACTGCTAATGGCTACCAAGTTTCTTCTCAGCTGATGCAAATGTGTCAAAACGATATTGTGATGATGGTTATACAACACTGAGAATATACTAAGAACCATTTAATTTGGTGACTTTTACTGATAAGAGTTATATCTCAATGAAGCTATTTAAAACAATAAAACATCTAACTGAGGTGCATCGAAGACTGTCTTCTTCTAGAACTTCAGTTTCATCAGCCTTGAAGCAATAAACGGTTTCCCTCCGTACATCGTTTTTGGAGATGTGGTTACTGTAATCACACCGTGCTTTTTTAAATTAAATTTTCTCCTAAAGGATCTTATTTCTAAAAGGAAAAACAAAGTAAAGTACTAATTTCCATTTATCTAAGAAACAAACATAATGTCATCTTTGGATCCTGGGCAAAAATCCAGAAAAATTACTTTATCTTTACTGGTTCTTGTGTAATAGGAAGTTTTGGTTCATTTCACGCTCAAATTAAGTTGAAACAAATACAGTTAGAAAGAAGATATTCAATGTGCTAAGTCCAAATTCATTCATATTTGGGCACAAATCTCACTGCTACCCATTCTCCACCCCCCTCATTGATGAATTCTATCATATCCTCATTATCTGGGCAAAACCGTGTAAATTCTATAAATAATGCCCCCAAGTAATTATTTTTACCCTGCACTTACTAGTCACACAAAACCTTCTCTTCTTTTTCCTACTTATTCCCACTCTTAAAAGCTCTTACTTATGTACCTGGTAAAACAAAGTTTCCCCAAAATGTAATTTAGGACACAATGTCCCAAACTTTAGGAAACTGTTTCATTTAATTAAAATTAATTTCTCCAGATGATGATATGTTCTTTTAATGATGTCAAGTGTATAATTTTTAAGTTGTATAAATCTTGAAATGAAATTACAAACCTGTATGTAATATTTTTACAATACCAATTTCTGCCCATCTTTAATGTCTTAAGGTATTTGAACATAGCCTGAATAATTGAAATAGGTCTTTGTTTACAGTCTGCAAACTTTGTCTTACTGGGTGATAAGCCACCAAACAGAGTTAGTTAAAATGATAAAAAGGAAGAAAGAGACTGATGTCTGACTCATCCTGCCTCTCTTCACCTTGGTCATGACTATCAGAAAAACGTCAGAATGAAGAGGGAAACAGAGGGTAGCTGAAGTTTCATGACTTGATCTAACTTTCTGTTACCCAATCTGTAACACGTAATAGTCACAACATATATTGCATTGGATTGTTTGAGGATGAAATCAGAAAAAGAATAAGTTCTCACGACACTATCAGACCTATTGTTAGAACTCAATAAATGTTGATTATCGTTACCATTGTTATAATTATTATTAGCTGTTTTTCCTTGATGACCGTCTGTCCACCCATTACAGAAACTGATCCCATCGTGGTACCTAACTGCCAGGCTGGAAACCGAGACGACCACGCCTACTCCCCCACCACTGGTTCGCACACCTTGCCGATCAGCTGGAGCACCAAAGTCGGGCTGTCTGCAGATAAGCCTCCTTCCCTCTTAATGATGACATCCTTACTTCAGGTATGCCAGAGTGACCTCAGTTATTGTGTGAGCTTCGTATCATGAAGAGTAGATTTAAATATTTCTAGTACCTTAAGTAGAATGACTAGAATTACAAAACTTTCCTTGAATCTTAAATAATGTAATGCCTGTTGTCCTTGACATACAAATAAGATAAGCTGTCAGCAGGGGATGAGGTTTGGCTTATTCATCTAAGTACTTGTCGTGTATTTTTAATGCTCTGTGGTATGGAATTCTTTACAAATGTAGGATGTCTTCTCAAAGCAACCAGCCAGGGTTATGGAGGCAGCAAACAGCATTGACAAAAAGCTAATTATGGCAACAAATGTGGACCTCAAACCCATGAACCTTGAAGCCCTGAGTTAACTGTGTGATATTCCTGGCTTTTCTTCAGGTCCTACTCCCATTTTTCACTCTGTTTACTACAGGTGTATCCTTGACCCCTTTACCAGGTCTTCTGCCTTATCCAGTGCTCATTTCTTTATTTCCTCTTTTTAATCAATCAAGTCTTTTCTTGCCTTTGCAGCTTACTACTACAAACTAGTATGTAAGAGCCAAGACAGTTACGTGGGCTGCAACAAAGGAGATAATCAGATACTTTACAAAATGGAAAGTTATCCTCATAGAGACAAAGATAAAGTGCTTCACCTTTGCATTTAAATCCCTCCCTTTGAGAGTTACTTACTGGACCTTCTGTTACACGTGTGTCTGGCAGTGCACTAAAGGGCAGAGCAGGATGAGGAGAGGCAGCGAGTTCCAAAAAAGGGAATGAACTGTACTTCTCCTTTTTAAGAAACTTGCAATTGCTGGTGGAAAAGGACATGTGTGCACTAAACAACAACAATTACTGCTAACTTTTATGAAGGGCTTATGACAGGCCCGCCAATGTATCTATTATTTCTTTTTCTCCTATGTGACTCTGTATTAGTCATCCACTGCTCCAGGACACATGCCTAGAAAACATTGTGGGTTAAACAGCAATAAACATCCCTTCATCACCAGTTTCTATGGGCGAGGAATTTGATGGTGGCTTAGATGAGTGGTTATGGCTTTGGGTACCTCGTAAAGTTTTAGTCAAGACGTTGGCTGGGGCTACAGTTATCTGAAGGCATGACCGGGGCTGGAGAATCCAATTCCACAGCAGCTCACTCACACAGCTGTCCAGTTGATGCTGGCTGTTGGCAGGAGGCCTCAGGTCCTCTCCATGTGAGAGCTGCTTACGGGTCCTCATGACTCGTAGCACATGGCACCACATTCTTGGCAAATTATTGTCTTCTTCATTATAGCCATTCTAGTGGGTATCAGTAGTATGCCATTGTAGTTTTAGTTTGCATTTCCCTGGTGACTAATAATGTTGAACATCTCCTGTGCTTATTTGCCATCTGTGTGTCTTTTTTGGTGAGGTATCTAAGTCTTTTGTCCAATTTATTATTGGGTTGATTGTTTCTTATGACTCAGCTTTCGCATGTCTGTTTGCAGTCAAGACACAAGTTCTTTATCAGATTTGTGATTTGCAAATATTTTTCTCTCCTGATGTGTGGTTTATCTTTTTATTCCCTTACCAGTGTCTCTTGAAGAACAGACCTTAGTTTGTTTTATTTTTAAGATTTTATTTATTTAAGAAAAGAATTTTATTTTTTTATTTTTAGAGAGAGAAGAAGGGAGGGAGGAAAAGAGAGAGAGTTACCAGTGTGTGAGGGATACATTGATCAGTTGCCTCTCGTGTGCCCCCAACTGAGGACCTGGCCCACAACCCAAGTAATATGCCCTGAATGGGAATTGAACTGGCAACCATTTGGTTCACAGGCTGGCACTCAGACCACTGAGCCACATCAGCCAGGGCCATGTCTTAGTTTTAATAGAAATCAAGTTATTACATTCTTCTTTTGTGGATATTGCTTTTGCTTTTGAGCCTAAGAAATCTTTGTTAAACCCAAAGTCACTAAGATTTTCTCCTATTTTTCTCTTTTACAAGTTATATAGTTTTAGCCCTCACATTTAGGGCTATGATTTATTTCACGTTAATTTTGGTTCGCAGGCCAGCGCTCAATCCATTGAGCTACACCAGCCAGGGTATTTCATGTTAATTTTTATATGTGATATGAGGTTTTTCATTAGCCCTCAGTTTTTATTTAACTATATTCCTTTGAGATATTCTCATATGTAAAGAACTTCCTTATTCATTTTTAGACCCAAATTCCTGCTCTGATGGAGATTAAATTCTAGTTGCAGGGAGTCAGACAATAACCCAATAAGTAAAACATTGTATGTGAAATGGTGTTTGGGCAAGGAAAATGGTGATACACGAAGTGTGAGTGGGAAGGACAGTTATAATTTTAAATAGGATGGTCAGGATGGGTAAAGAGGGGTTCCTGGACCCAATTCCAGTGTGTGTGTATGTGTGTGTAGGCTTCCCCACACCAATAAGTGATGCTCAGGACACCAGCAGGGTGTGTGAGAATCCAACTCCACTCTGGCACAATTTACCCAGAGGTAGCATTGGATTCCACAGGTAAAGGGCTCAGCTCCACAAGACCACCCTCCACTTCAGACAGCAGTTGTAAACTCAGGTTGTGGTCTGTGCTTCTGACCAGCTGGCTACAAATCAGAGCTTCCCACGCCCCCTCCAACTCAGGATGCCAATCACAAGTTCAGATTGTTACCTGTACTACAACCACAAATCAACTGTAAATCAGAGTTTCCCAAGACCCCCTCCTTGGGTTTGACTAATTTCCTAGAATAGCTCACAGAACTCAAGAGAACCCATTTGATTACTAGATTACTGATTTATTACAAAGATTATTAAAGGGTTTGAATCAACAGCCAGATGAAGAGATGTATAGGGAGAGGTCCTGAATGAAGGAGCTTCTGTCCTCATGGTGCTTGGGGCCTGGCATGGTGGCATGCAGAAGCATTTTGTTTCCCCACGTGAAAACTCTGAAAAAGGACCAATGAGCTGTCCTTTTGCCTTTTTGTGTGTGTCATGATTGACTAAGTCATTGGCCATTGGTGATGATTCAGCCTCCAGCCCCGCCCGCATCCTTTGACCTCAGGGGTGGGACAGACTGTTCCAATCTTCTTACCTAATGGTTGACTTCTACTGGCAACCAGCTCCCAGCCTGGGATAGGGTCCAAAAGTCACCTGTTAACATAAGAGACACTCTGTTGCTCTCATCAGGAAATTCCAAGGAGGTTGGGAGCTGTGAGCCAAGAACTGTGTGTGAAAACCAAATATATCTGAGAAATATATTTGGGTCATCTGAATGACTGTATTTCTTATAAACTACAGTGTTGCAGTGGGTCTCACTGAGAGGCTGATATTTTAATAAAGACTGAAGGAGGTAAGAGAGCAAGGCTCTAGGGAGGGAGAACGGGTGTATAAAGTCTCTGGAGAAGAGAGCACTGATTACAAAGACGTAAAGCCAGAGAGGACCAGCCACGTTCCATAAACAGTGAGGAGGCCGTGTGGCTGGGGTAAAGTGAGCAGAGGGAAGAATAACGAGAAATGGGGTTAGAGAGTTAAGAGGTGTGTAAGTTGTAAGTTGTTATGAGGACTAAGGCTTTTCCTCTGAGGTGAGAAGCGACTAGACTTGAGTTTGGAGTGACACCACCTGGCTTACACTTGAATGAATCACGTAGGTCGTGGTGTTCAGAACAGACTGTAAGGAGGGAGGGTAGCAGCAGAAAGACCACGTAGGAGGCTGCTGCAATACTTCAGTGAGAAATGGTAGTAGTTTGGACCCAGGTGGTGGCGGTGAGGTTAGTGAGAAATGACTGGATTCTGGGTACATTTTTAAGGTAGTGCCCACAGACTTTGCTCATGGACTGGAGGTGGGCTTGGGAGCAAGAGAGGGATTAAGGAGAGCTCCCACAGTTTTGGGCCTGAGCATCTGGAAGAGTGGAGTGTTTTTGATCTCTTTACTAACATAGTATGTTATCAAACAGTTTAATTTTTCCAGTGTGGTAGTTGATAGTATTAAATGTTCATTCCCCCCCCTACATTTTGATTGTGAAAATTATTAAACATATAAAACATCAAAAGACTAGTACTCATTTCATATTTACTTAATAAAAGATGTTAGCTCAAATAATTGGGTGCCTAGACATAAAATGAAATTCAGGTTCGGTCTGACTCAGTGGCTTAATCATGTTAAGAATCTAGGGAGTGGAGCAGAGGCAGAGAGGAAGTTCCTCCCTAATACACTCTCTAACAAAAGCAAGTGAACTTCTCATTTGCCCTAGCAAATGCCTCTTTATTTTGGAATTGGGTGCTATGTGCGGCTGTAGAAAAACAGATGTGGCCACTGGACAGAGGAGTGAGACACGGACCTGGCTTCCGAGCCTCATTCCTGGAGGCAGGGGCGGAGCTGGAATCCTCAAATGCACAGGAGCACTCCTGGGGACGGTGTCCACGCCCTGACAAAATGATAGTGGATGCTAGGAGAAGGATCGACATCTTTCTCCCGTGCCTGCGTCCCAGTACTATGAGTATTTTAGAGTTTCCCATACTGCACCTTGCCTCCCCTGCTGGCACTCCAAAGTGTGACTTTTCACTTCTCTGAATGACCACTGATTTCCTGTGACTGTCAAACTGTCCATCATGCTACCTGTTAATTTACTTCCCAGAGTTGCTGTCATCTCTTTGTGCTGCTACCCTTCATTCCGCAACATTGTGTAGCACACGGCTGTAGTATTGTCAAACTTTGGTTAAAATTTTGGGGTCGTGGAAAGGATTATGACATAGCAGAGAACTCAGAATTAAACCCTAGATGTCAACACTATTATTTGAAATTTCTTTGACCATTTTGTCTTGGCGACTGTGGTGATGGTAAAATGTCTACAGATTGTTTTGGTACTTCTCCCTTCAAAAGGTAGAGCCTAATTGCCCTCCCCTGATATATGGGCTGGGAGTTAGTGACTTGTTTTTAACAATAATATGTGGCAGAAGTAAAGATATGTGACTTTTTTCCACGGAGGCATTTTATTTGCACGTATGTATTACATCCCTAGAAAAAGAATCCCGGGACGTGAATCTCCGTGATTCCCGGAGAATCCCTCCGGTGTGTTTCCGTCCTGCTTCCTCGTAGTCCATCATGCCCACTTAGGTTGTCAGTATAATGAAACCAAACTGACAGGGTGGCCTAATAAGATCCAGGCATTTTCCTCTTTTCTTGGCATTGTTGATGCCCCTGAGAGCATCAGCCAGGACTTAAATGCGCACCATTATGACAACAGAAAGAGCAATATGTGACTTCTGAGGCTAGGTCATCAAAAGGATAGAACTTTCACCAGGTTCTCTCTCTCTCTCTCTCTCTGTCTCTCTCATATCGCTCTGGGAGAAGCCACATGCCACATCATGAAGACACTCAAACATCCCTGGAAGTGTCCCATACAAAAAGGAACGGAGGCCTCCCACTGTCAGCCAGCATCAACTTGCCAGCCATGCAGTATGCCACCTTGGAAGTACGAGTAAGTCTTTGAGTGCCAGTTAAGACTTCAGACAATTATAATGCTAGCTGACATTTTGACTGCAGCCTATAGGAGACTGTGAGCCAGCTGCTCCCAAATTCCTGATGCACAAAAACTGTGAGAGACAGTAGTGCTTGTTTGTGTGGGCTACCATGTGTCGGCGTAATCTGTGACACAACCATAGACAAATAATGCAGAGAGTCTGTCACAGGTCCTTCTCTTCCATTCTGTCTTCCATGACTCTACACAGGTCCCTTTTCTTTTCCTTTATCTTTTTTAGTTTTTTCCTTACCAGAGCTCCCCAAATCCAGCCTCTAGAGGGGATGATTCTCAGAATTCTTGTATTTTACTATGCAGAGTAATTCAAGTACCTTAGTCTAAACTTCTCTCATTTTGGCTAAGCCCAGGGATCCCGCTTTCTCTGACCAAACATACTAACTGAGGTCTAAAACCTAGATGTTCTGCTTTCCTACCAGGCCAACTGGTAGCAGGTCCACTCACACAGCTGCCAGCTTAGGAAACAGTTATTCTTGCCCTAAAAGAATAGACATGAGCAAAGTGCTGTAAGAGCAAAGAAGGGGAAGCTCCTGAACTGCCTGGGGGAGCTCACAGAAGAGGTGTCTCTGAGCTGAGTTGTGAAGCATAAGCAGGAGTTCGTTTGGTAGATAAGTGAAAGAAAGTCATCTATGCAGAAATTACAGCAAGTATGAAGGCTCAGAGATGAGAAGAGGCATAATTCTGAGAACTGCAAACATGTCAGGGGCGTGAGTAAGAATACCTGTTGGGGTGCTTGGAAGGTATTGGGGGCTAGGTTATATCAGGCATTGTAAACCACGTGTATCAGTTAGAAGACCCCAGGCAGCAATTGCTGAATCAAGTGACTTAAAAATAAGAACAATAATGAATTGAGTGTCTCAGATAGTAAGTGCCTAGGTGGGACTGCTCCCATGTTGGTTAATTTAGCAGCTTAACGACGTTCTCAAGGACCCAGGTTTCTCCTGTTATTCCTGGCCTGGCCCCCCCACCATAGTTGGCAGAGGCTGTCGCAGCTCCAGGCATCATATCTTTAAAATTAATTCCGGAGGAAGAAAAGGGATCTTCTGTTCTCTCTCATATGTAAATGTTTTATTAACTTATATTCTTTTTAGGATGGAGAGATCCCTTCTCAGAAATGTCTTCTCTCCTCCTCTCATTCATCCCAGCCGCTGACTTCCCTTCAGTATCATTGCCTAGAACTGCATCCTATGTCCAGACTTAATATTTGGTGAGGGAATGGGCCACCATGGTGGACTCAGACCAACCGTAGTTTGGGGGTGGGACTGGAGCCTAGCACTCTTTAAGCACATGGCCAAGTGTAGGAGCATAGTTACTCAAGTGAAACTGGGATCATGTTAACAAGGTGGAAGAGAGATTGTTGACTTTTGGGGTTAGCAGTCAGCAGAATCTGCCATGCCACGCCAAGGAATCTGGACTATATCCCACTGGGATAGAGAACCACAGAAAGACTTTAAAACAGGAAGCCGTATAATTACATTTCACTAGTGTCACCAGAATGGAGGGGTACTTAGGAGGGGCATGGGTCTGGAGGCAGGGCCACAAGTTAGAAGGCTTTATCAGAAGATATTAAAGAGGATTTTAGAAACTTGAATTAAGAACACTTAGTGACTAATTGGATAGAATGGTGAAAGGAAATAGAAGGAGGAGATTCTAGAATGACTTGCAGATTTCTGTTCCAGTGAATCACAGGATATTAATCAAAGTTGGTAATGTGTATAGAGGAGGTAGATAAGGTGAAACTAAAGAGAAAATGAGGTTGGTCTTGGACGATGAGGTGTCTTTAAGACACATGAAGAGAGAAGAGTTAACTTGCAAGGGAGAGTGAAGACCACATGACTTAAACTCCTTCAGAGGTAAGGGCATGATGGAGTATGGAAAGAAGGAAAATTAATATAGAAATAAAGCAATGCAGACAAGTGATGTCTAGTGTGGGACTGGTTTGGCAGATTTTATTCAGGGCTAGGTAGACTCAAAAACTTGCAGAGAAAATTGTAAATGTGATGGTAGACAAGCCTTTAAAAGACAGTTAAAACCCTGTTTTGAAATATGGATTTCTGTAATTTGTTTCAACATGTTGAGTTACTGCAGATGAGATGGAGAAATGGTCTCAACCTGTTTATATATAGATATTTTTAGCCATCTGACTGGAAACGTCAGAACTTAGCCCTGTGAGCCGTTGATCAGATAAACTTTGCAGGCTTTCATAAAGAATTATGCTTTACAAATACCTGAGGGCATATGGACTTTTTGAAGGAAGCATTGTCCAAACCAGGCAGACAAAAAAAGCATAAGGACAAAGTGCTGAGTTCTGGGCACAGTGGCTCAGGTGTGGGCATCCCCTTGAGAACCAGAGGGTCACCAGTTTGATTCCCAGTTGGGGCACATGCCTGGGTTGAGGGTTCAGTCCCTTGGGACACATATGGAAGGCAGCTAACCGATATTTTTCCCATTTTCTCTCACATCGATGTTTCTTGTCCTCTCTCTCTCCCTCCTGTACCCTCTCTCTAAAATCCAAAATAAAATATTTAAAGAACATAATTATTAAAAAAGAAAGTGTTGATATTAAAATGTAGGCTCCTGTGAAAATTAGAAGATGTTTCAATGTACCTTCAAGTTCTAAGTTAATATAGTTCATAAACCATCTGAATTAAGTACTGTTTTTTTTAAAGATTTTATTTATCTTTAGAGGGGAAGGGAAGGAGAGAAGGAGAGAAATATCAATGTATGGTTGCCTCTTGTGAGTCCCCTGCTGGGAACTGGCCTGCAACCCAGGCACGTGCCCTGACTGGGAATCGAACCGCGATCGTGTGGTTCGCAGGCCGCTGAGCTACACCAGCCAGGGCTGAATTGAGTACTGTTTAAAACATAAATAGGAATTCTATTTCCATTTAAAAATCTCCCATGTGGTGGAACACTGGAGTTTGAAATACATATAGGCTAGACTTAGATCTGCACAGTTGGCAGGCAACTACAAGAATTTTTACGAAAGCTGAAACATTTTTTGAGTGTTTTCCATGTCTCTGTTATTCCAGGCACTAAGTTGGGCTCTGGAATAATAAAAATACCTGATATTTGTATCATTTTGTAGTTCATCCTAACTTTATGCAGCTATTTTACTCAATGTAGCTTCTGGGGGTCTGGATAAAATATAACCCTTGAAGAACAGGAGGGACTAAGGGACAAAGAAGAACTACCACTGAGAATTGAGGGAGAAAGGCAACTTGGAGAGCCAGTTAGGTTGGGAGGGTTATGGAAGGAAAAGACAATACAGGTGATCCTTGAGTAACCTGGGGCTTAGGGGCACTAACTCTGCTCCATCAAAAATTTGCATATAACTTTTGACTCCCTCAAAATGTAACAACTAATAGTGTACTGTTGACCAGAAGCCTTACAGATAACATAAATAGTCCATTAATAAATGTTTTGTATGCTATGTGAATAATTACTATATTCTTACAACAAAGTAACTAGAGGAAAGAAAACTACTTAACAAATCATAAGAGAAAATACATTTACAATACTGCACATATCTGTTGAAAAAAAATCCATGTATAAGTGGACTCATGCAGTTCAACCCATGTTGTTCAAGGATCAACTGTAGTCAAGAGAAAGTGAATCTACAAACCAGATGATGGCCAGACCATATGTGATGATTAGAACTCTCACCCACAAACTACAGCAATCAGCCCAGAACTCTTGACTGGCTAATAACTGCTTCCCTATTTTTTGCCCCACCCCTTCCGACTCAGGACCAATTGGAGAGAGCCAAATATGCTCCCCCAACACAATTATATAAGATGCCCTGCTGTTGGTTAGTCCGCCTGTAGCCTCCTCATGCTACAGAGCAAATGCCCTCAAATCAGAGCACACATTAAAATCCCCTCCCTCCCCCATTTTTTTTCATTTTTAGTTTTTCCACTCCCCTAGCACCCTTTGAGTCTGCTGGACACAAGTGATAGCAGTTGACTGCCTTGTTATAGCAAACATGGAATAAATAGCCTCTTTTTGTTCTCACTTGGCTTGTCTTCATTTAATTCCGCATTTACTGGTTCACATGTATTAGTGGTTTCATGTGCCAGGCGGTACCCAGCATTGATGTGGAAGCAGACAGTCCCTGCTCTCAAGGATATTCTGTCATTTGGACAGACAGGCACAAAAATATACTTGTAATTTAATGTGGTGAGCGAAACAACAGGCATGTATAAAGGGGGTGTAGGTCAAGTAAGGCTTTTAGAAGAGGTGGTACTTAAGCGGAGTGCTAAGGGATGTATATGTGTTGGCCTGGCTAAAAGTCAGGGAAGGATATTTGAGGCAGTTGGAGGGGTTGGGGAGGTGGACGGACAGAGTGAGCAAAACCTAGGAGGCCGGAAACCAGAGGTGCAGTGCTGGAGCAGAATAACGGAGATAAGGCGCAGGCAAAATATGCTGCACTGACGGCTCAGTACAGCCACGTATGTGCCACGTTTGTAAGAACTTGGACTTGACCCTTTCCAACGGCCTCCCTCCTAGAAATGAAACGGCTTGTGTAAGCAAGAAAAACAGCATTAAGGAACCATTACGGTTGTGTGTATTAGTGTAAGGTCCGGGTGGGGAGGGACACAGCTGCTCATAATGTCTGGCACACAGTAGATATTCGATTAATGTTGAATGAATGGTTCCAAGCGCTTTGGTGTAGATGTCATGTGCCGATTCTTAATGTTTTTCTCACGGGACAAGACAGTGAGGCCAAGGCATCAGTTTGGGAGGCAATAGGAAAGGATTAAGGTGGGAGAACTGCCATTCTGCGGGGCAGAGTTCGGGAACACAAAACCTCCGATAGGTTGTGGGCAAGGGATGCACTATTGAGGCAGACACCCCAAGACCCACCCACTGGGGAGGCCATGGAGAAAACAGCCAGCGGAGAATTGGCGCAGGAGAGGGCAGCACACCCCAAGGCCCGCCCCCGTGCATGGGTGACACCGCACCCATGCCCTCACCTGTGCCCTCTCTGCAAGCCCCTCCAAGCGGAGCAGTGGCACAGCGCCCTTCTGGATTGGGCGCACTCGAAATCTTGGGGCGGGCATTAGAAGACGAACACTCTTGGGGATTGGCCACCCTGATGGATGGACATGCCACCAAATGAACCTCTGGCTGCGTGGAGGGCGGGTTCCTTGGGTCCCCTGTCAGTCATTGGCTACCAGCGGTTTCCTTGGGGACGTGGCGCCGCAGCTGGCGCAGGCCTTTTTCCGGCTGAGCTAGAGATTGCGGGCATTCGTGGTGGACGGACCCGAGAGGAGCTGGAGGGGCCACCGGGCCACTCGACCTGGGAGTGTAAGTGCTGGAGGGCTTCGGAGCCGGGAGGGGTGGAAGGGAAGGGGGTACCCCAACCCCACCCGCTGGGTACTGCTGTTTCCTTGAGAATATCGCTGGCCCTCGAGAATCCCTCTCTCTCGGGAAGCCCGGTTACGGAAGCCCGGTTAGGGTCCGCTGGGCCCTAGGAACGACCGAGAACGTACCAGGAATGGCAGTTCGGAGAGTGTGGCCACTGTGACCTCGTGGAAATCGGATCTCGTGGGCATTGATGAAGGTGAGCCTGAAACCCAACCAACTCTTTTCAGGCGCAGGAAATGCCTGGGACAAGGAGACCACCTTCTCAGGGCAAAAGGAAAAGGAGGTGACAGGCGGGACCGCTGAAGGGAACCCATGGCTAGGTAAGGCTATGCACTTTCTTTTCAGCTGGCGCTCAGTGGGGGTGGCAGGCAGGTTGAGGGGCCATGAGAGATTATTACTAGTAAAGATTGCCCTAGGACTGCATCTGGACTTTGCATCTGAACATACGGTTGTAAAGGTCACAGTTGCATTCTTTTGAAGGCAGATACAAAAGTTTCCAGCCCACAACCCCGGCTCAGGTCGCAAAGGGCTAGATTGTAATGTTCTTGACGTATTTCCACTTGAGTGAGGCTGTTTGATCTCCTTGAGGAGATTAAACAAAGAATTTTTCTTTTTTGCAATGAACTTTGAAAACAGACTGAGGTCCTTATGAATCAATATAGAATGTGAACTTCACACTTGAATACACTTATCCATGCATTGTAATAATACTCTGAAGCTTTCAGAAAATATTAATGTGGTTCCGTGGATATGGGACAGTTGTCAAATAGAGTAAGTGGGGAAAGACAGAGCAATATATGTGTAAAACCAAAGGAATGGAGACACACACACACGGATCTATTACCACATGTGACATATCTCTGTCATTGTGTATACAGAAAATATTCCTGGAAAAATACACAAACTGGGTAGTAATGGTTGCCTCTAAGAGGGAAATGGTTGGGTTAGGACAAAAGATGCACTTCTCACTATATATTCTTTTAACATGTGCATATATTACCATTAAAGTATTTTTAAAATCAGTTGAATAAATTTTCTGACCATCCAGTTTTTTGACAGCATTCTTGATGAGGCTGTTGTAGTACGCTGATTTCTCAATGTTAGGGGGTTGCTCAGGGAGACTGGTGATCCTTTCATTAAAATAAGATTAATTCTTTGAATTGCATCCCAAAGTACAGACTTGGAAAAAGATTTTCCAAGCTTTTCTGATTTATATAGTAGAAGTGCCATGAACTATATATGTCTTTTTTTAAAATTTGAGACTAAAAGAACATTTAAATTTCTGGCGGCATGAATTTTTGCCTTTATTAGGAAGGGCTTTACACTAGTTTAAAAGCTGAGACTTTTCTTATTAATGTTTGTATCATTTCAGAATCAGTTTTTCCTACCTCTGCCCAGCCTCCTGGTACTTTACTGTGCCCACGGTGAGCCCGTTTCCCCGTCAGCGGGCGGCATTACTAGGACTCTTCTGCATATCCTGTCTCCTTTTACTTATGTTAATCATGGACTTTCGACACTGGGGTGCTTCGTTACCACGAGATAGGCAGTATGAAAGGTGAGTCAGCTCTAGATAATTCTGATTAGCTTTTCACTGGAGTCATAAGTATTTATTAACACCTTACTACCTTTGACCCTTTGGGGGAATAGTGCACTTTTATTAGTAAAATGGCATGCCACTAATTACATAAACATCTTGACAATTTTCAGTTTTGAATCAGGAATGATGATGCTGTGTTTTGTAGCTTTTTTCTTGTTTTGGAGGGCTAACTTATTGGGTGTATAAATGTTTAGGATTGTTACCTACTCTTGATGAATTGGCGCTTTTTATCATTATTGAATTACCACCTTTATCCTTGATTGTGTTCTTTACCCTGACATCTGCTGGTCTGGTGTTCATAGAGGGACTTGGGCTTTCTTCAGGTGAGTGTTAGCACGGCAGATGGTTTAGTTTTAGGCTAGTTGTGTCTTTACACTTAAAGTGGGCTTGTTGTAGGTATCATTTAATTGAGTCTTGCTTTTTATCCCATCTGACCATGTCCGCCTTTTATTTGGGGTGCTTAAGCCATTTGTATTTAATGTGATTGTCAGTTATGTTTATGTTTAAATCTCTTGCTGTTTCTTTTCTGCTTGTCACATCTGTTCTTTGTTTTTCTTCTCCTTTCTTTTTTTTTTTTGAATTGAGTAAGTATTCTATGATTCCATTGTGTCTGTTTTGTTGGCTTATTAGATGTAACTTTGTTTTTATTTTTTTAGTGATTGTTTTAGGATTTAGCCTTAATACTACACATCTTTAACTGATCATAGTCTACGTACACGTAGTTCACACAGTGTGAGAACCTGTGCCTTTGCCCTTGGCCTTTGTGCTCTTGCTCTCATGTACTTTACTTCGCTGTGTTACAAGTGCCACTATACATTGGTTTTTATTTTTGCTTTAAATGTTCAATTATCTTTTAAAGAAATTTTAAAAACAAGAAAAGAAGGGTTATATATTTACTATGTCTGGGACTCTTCATCCCTTTGTGTAGATTCATATTTCCATCTGGGACCATTTTTCTTTTGCCTAAAGGACTTCCTTTAATTTGTCTAGTAGTGTGAGTCTGTGATTGGCGAATTCTTTCAATTTTATATTATTGAAAATGTATTTATTTTGCTTTCCTTTTAAAAGAAATGGTCATTGGATTGATTAGTTTTCTTTTATTACTTTAAAGATGGTGCTCCATTGTCTTTTGGCTTGAATTATTTCTGAGGAGAAGTCTGCTGTCATTTTTATTTTTGTTCTCTCTGTGCATGAGTCCTTTTCCCCTGGCTCTTAAGATTTTTCTCATTATCACAGGTTTTAAGCAATTTGCTTTTGCTGTTCATTTGTAGAGTTTTCTTCATGATTCTTGGGCTTTTGATTTGTTGAATCTTAAATATATGGATTTATAGTTTTTAATCAAATTTGGACAGATTTTGACCATTATTTCTTTAGAAACTTTTTCTGTGCTCTCCCACTTCATCTTTGACATCTCCAAGCACATATATATTGAGCCATTTTGAAGTTTTGTTTTTTTCTAAATATTTTACTTATTTAGAGAGAGGGGAGGGTGATGTAGACCCTGGCTGGCAGGATCCATGTGTTGTGGACACAAGAGACAAATTCACATGGACTACAGAAGTCCTGTGGAGAAAAAGGGATGGTATGGCTGTTCTCTAAGAGAGAGAGAGAGGGCCCCAACCCCGGCCTGGACAGGCTTTTATTGCATTTCTGGGTACATTACATTGAGGATGGCCCTCATTTACTATATACAGGTTTGCTGTAGGTGGTTACCTTTTACAGAAAGCAAAGGAAAGAATGTTGCTTATTATTTCAAAGAGAAGGATGTTAAAAATCAAGGGGAAAAGTAGTTGAACTGGTTGCACTCCATACTTGGGAGGTTTAGCACAGACTTTAGGAAGGTAAAAGATATGCAGTAAACATTTTCTGCCTCAGTCCAGGGTGAGGGAGTTTTAGCAAAAGCAAGTCTCATAGCAGCCTAGGTACAATGCAGGCCTCATTCCCCACGGGAGAACCTATCCATGGGCGTGGCTCCTGTGTGCTGGGACCTCAATCCCCACTGGTCTTTCCGAGTGGGGGCTGGGCTACATTCCCACACCACACAAAACGGTTCCCTATAGGAAGGGAGGGAGAAAGAGAGGGAGAGAAACACTAATGTGTGAGAGATACATGGATCGGTTGCCTCTTGCAAGCCTCCAACTGTGAGCCTGGCCCACAACGCAGGCATCTGCCCTGACCTTGAATCAGACCAGTGATCTTTTGGTTCTCAGGCCAGCACTCTGTCCACTAAGCCACACCAGCCAGGGCGAGCCATGTTGAAGTTTTTTCACAGCATACCAATGCTCTATCCATTTTTTCCCAGTCTTTTTTTCTGTTTCTTTCTTGGTATTTTATGTTGTTGTGCCTTCTAGTTCATTATTTTCTTCTGTAAAGTCGAATCTGTTAGTTCTAGCCACTGAGATCTGAATAATACCTTTTTCATAGAAAATACACCTGAATTATTTGGTATGGTTTTAATGCCTTGCCAGTTACATAGAACATCTATATTCTTTTATAACAGTGATTCATTTTGCTACTTTTTAAGCTTAGTTTCTGATTAGGCTATAAAATTAAACTATGACATGTCATGCTCATTATCTGCAATATGATTTTTCGTCTGTTGCTTCTCGGATATACATCAGTTAGGAGGCCTTGGGCTGCAAGTAACAGTCAAGCTGATTTAAATAATATGAAAGTTTATTGGCTCACATAACTAGAAGTCTAGAGGTAGCAGAGCCATAAGTTCAACACTTGGTGGCAGGATGGGAGTTTCTGTCTCAATTGTCCATAGTGTCATCTTACTTAATGGTTGCAAAATAGCAGCCAGCAGCGACAAGGCTGCGTGCATCCTTGTTCATGTCCTGTAGGAGAGACACAGGTCTGCCATGCTCTCTTATAAGAATGAAGAAGACCCTTCCAGAAACCTCTAGTCACTTTTTCCTAGACTCTTTCCTCTAGAGTCTTTCAGTTAGAATTGGGGCACATGCCTGCTCTCCTTAATATTTCTGGGTTGTTTCCTCTCCATAATCTTTTATTTCCTATTTACTTGGTCATTCATCTATTCATTGGACAAATATTTATTGAGTAGCCACTATGTGCCAGGTGATAATAGGCATGAGAACACAGAGACTTCGGTACCTTTTCTCAAGAAGTTTATGTTTTCAACGTTTACTTCTCTAGCAGTGCTGTCGTGACTCTGCCTCTCCAGAAGAGGAAATACGTGTTTAGATGGCCACAGCTGTCAATAATTGGCCTTAAGCTTGTTGGCTTTGGAGAACTAAATCCATAATTTGAATTTTCTTAATGCTTATTGGGATTTTTTTTGGCAGACCTGAGCACAGTCTCCCACTGGAAGACAGCATGGTCTACTTATTGTATTCTATGTGGGTTAATATGGCTGGAGTGAAGACTGGTCGGGAGTTAGTAGTGAGCCATATGCCTGGAAAGGCAGATCAGGCTGAGGTCGCTAAGCCATTTTAGGGAGTTTGGACATTAAGGCTTTGAAGAAGACATGGTCTGAAATGCTTTTTAAGGAAAGCTTATTTTAGTGGCATTGTAGAGAATAGAACGTGGGGGAATAAAAATGAAAGGGAAACGAATAAGAACACTCCAATAGAGAGATGAGGGTGGCCTGAGCTTGGGTGGCAGCGATGACAATGGAGAGCAGTAAATGCATTTCAAGGCTATGTGGCAGTGATCCTCTTGTCTGTCACTGTACCCGAGTGGGCAGATCCAATAAATACTTGTGAAGTTGAATTAATTGACACAAGTTAGCTACAGCGCTAAGGAACACACAGGCTGTGCTGCTGTGGTGACCTTACCAAAGTCTTGACACTGTGTGGTGCTTTCACTGAGCTGCCAGCAGCCATGTAGCCTAAAGCTTCATATTCTTTTTTTAAAAGAGTTTATTTATTTATTCTTAAAAGAGAGGGAAGGGAAGGAGAAAGAGAGGGAGAGAAACAGCGATGTGTGGTTGCCTCTCCCATGCCCCCCACTGGGGACCTGACCCACCACCCAAGTATGTGTCCTGACTGGGAATCGAACTAGCAGCTGTTTGGTTCATAGACTGGTACTCAATCCACTGAGCCACACTAGCCAGTGCTCTTTTTTTTTTCTTGCTTATTCTATTACGGTTGCCCCAATCCCCACTCCCCCCTTTGCCCTCCTCATCCCAGCCCACCCCTACTCCACAGTCAGTCCCCACACCATTGTCCATGTCCATGGGTCATTCATGCGTGTTCTTTGCACCAGTCCCCTCCCCCGACTCTCCACTGGCAGCTGTCAGTCTGTACGCTGTTTCCCTGCCTCTGGTTCTGTTTTGCTCATTAGTTTATTTTGGTCATTAGATTCTTCTTGTAAGTGTGATCATATGGTATTTGTTTTTCACTGATTGGCTTATTTCGCTTAGCATAATGCTCTCCAGATCCTTCCATGTTGTCCCAAAAGGTAGGAATTCCTTCTTTCTTTCTGCTGTGTAGTATTCCATTGTGTAAATGTACCAAAGTTTTTAAATCTGTTTATCTATTGATGGGCACTTAGGCTGTTTCTAGCACTTGGCTACTGTAAATAGCACTGCTGTGAACATAGGGGTGCATACGTTTTTCTGAATTAGTGTTTGGGGGTTCTTAAGGTATTCCCAGCAATGGAATTGCTGGGTCAAAAGGCAGTTCCACTTTTAATGTTTTTAAGAGATTCCATCCTGTTTTCCACTTGGCTGCACCAGTCTGCATTCCCACCAACACTGCACTAGGGTTCCCTTCTCTCCACATTCTCATCAGCACTTATTGTTCATTGATTTATTAAGGGTAGACATTCTGAGAAGTATGAGGTGCTATCTCATTGTGGTTTTAATTTGCATCTCTCTGATGGCTAGTGATGTTGTGCATTCTTTCCTATGTCTGTGGGCCCTCTGTATGTGGCCCTTGGAGAAGTGTCTGTCCAGGTCCTTTGCCCATTTTTTAAATTGGGTTGTTTATCTTCCTGGTGTTGAGCTGTATGAGTTCTTTACATGTTTTGGAGAGTAAACGCTTGTCTGGTATATCACTGGCAAATATGTTCTCCCATATGGTTGTTGGTTGTTTCCCTTTTCTTTTTGATGATGGTTTCTTTAGCTGTGCAGAAGCTTTTTAATTTGATACAGTCCCATTTGTTTATTTTTTTCCTTTATTTTCCATGTCCTCGGTGATATATTGGCAACAAAACTGCTACGTGGGATATCTGAAAATTTTCTGCCATTGTTTTCCACTAGGACTTTTATGGTATCATGACTTATATTTAAGTCTTTTATCCATTTTCAATTTATTCTGGTGTATGGTGTAAGTTGGTGGTCTGATTTCATTTTTTCACATATACCAGTCTAGCTCTCCTAACAGTATTTATTGAAGGGGCTGTTTTTACTCCACTGAATGCTCATGCCCCCTTTGTCAAGTATTAACTGACTGTAGAGACATGGATTCAGTTCTGGGCTCTCTGTTCTGTTCCGTTGATCTATATGTCTGTTCTTATGCCAGCACCAGGCCGTTTTGATTTCAGCAGCCTTATTGTGTAGTTTGATAGGAGATATTATGATCCCCGAACTTTGTTCATTTTTCTCAAGATTTTTGTGGCTATTTGGGGTCTTTTTTGGTTCCATATAAATTTTTGAAATATTTGTTCTAGGCCTGTGAGATATGCCATTGGTATTTTAATAGGAATTGCGTTGAACCTATAAATTAAATTGGGTAGTATGGACATTTTAATGGTGCTAATAAATCTTCTTATTCTTTAATAAAAATGTATGTGTATATTGCTACAAATTACCACATATTGTTAAACCACTCATGGCAGCCAGCCTCCAGGAGCCACTGAGGAAGCACACGTTTGTTGAAAGCTTGCTGTATGTGTGACTGTGCTAGATGCTGGGGTATAAAGGCTAATAAAATGGGGCCCCTGAACTCATGGAGTTCATAATTTCCCAATGAGAAAACCGTTTGTGTATAGCTGTGTAGAATCGAATAGAGAGAACCAGGATTTCCGCACTGTCAAGAATCAGGAACAAAGTTAAGAATCAGAAATAATGAGATGAGGCCCATGAGTAACCAAATTTGATATCACTAATTTCATGTACCTGAAGTTCATGAACTTTACAGATAAAATAGCCTCTCATCTAGAGCCTGTTTGCTTTTGTTTTACATCCGCTTTTAATTATCTGGGTTCTCTGCCGTCTCCCCACAGAGCAGATAACAGCCGATGAGAATGGTGGTGGGGGAGTGTGCGCTGATCGTGGGGAGTGCACACGCTGATAACAGTGATTAATAATATCTGGCATCTCTCTCTGGCCAGGTGGCTTAGTTGGTTGGAATGTTCACCAAAAGGTTGCAGGTTTGATCCTTGTACCCAGGTCGGGACACATACAGGAGGCAACTGATTGATGTTTCTCCCTCTCCTTCTCACCTCTTTCCACTGCCCCCCACTCCCTCCCCTTCCTCTCTCTCCCAAATCAATACACATATCCTTGGGTAAGGACTAAAAATATGGATATCTGGCATCTTGACAGCAAGGCGAAAGAGGAAATGTATTAAATGTGGACTTACTCAAAATTTCTTTAGACCATTTCTATAGTGGCAAACAAGTCTACACACTTCTGTTAAAACTTTAATACTCAGCCTAACAGTTATGAAATGATGACCTGAAATCAGTGGTTTTTAGCTTTTGTGTATCCGAATCACTTAGGGACCTTTAAAAATGGGGACCACTGGGCCTCTTCCCAAGGTGAGGAATGTGCAGCCTGAGTGGAGAACCATTGCTCTGAGGCAAGTGATTTTCACCGGTGTGCCACAAGGATTTTTACAATGTGCCATACCGTCAGGTATCGCATGACTGTTCAGGGGCATTTCCCTGAGATTTTCAAATAAAGAAATGACAATGGCCAACACAACATAGCTGTCAGATCGGCAAAAAATACATTTTTTGACGTGCCCCAGAATTTTGGTAATCAGTTGATATATGCCGTGAGATGAAAATCACTGTTCTAAGGTTTATCTTATTTGGAGGGGAGATGTTATGTTGTAGGAAAAAGAGGATTGATTTTAGAGTTGATTAGCCCATCATTCGCTAGTTAGGTGCCTTAGGCAGGTGTTGGATTATGGAATGCCATTTTCTTTGTGTATAAAGTGAGGTAGTCTTGTCATTTGGATTAAAGGAGAAAAGTCCGTTGCATCATGGATGTTAGTCTTATAATATTATTTGACATTTTGGGTTTTTTTTTTGTTCTCTAAGTCCCTTTCCCGCCCTGCAGATATACACTGAAGACAATAGGCAGCATTTTCTCCATTTAAAATTTTCCTTCCAGAATTTCTTTTTTTGTGGTGGCAGCTACTGCTTAAGCACAGGCGACCACTAGCTGATGATAAAAGCATTAAGCAAATAACTAGGAATTGATGGCAACACCTATCACTTTAGTTCAACAGCTTATAAAAAATGTTTAAGATAATGCTTGTGGTTGTGATTTTTTTATTACAGACATGTAATATAGACATACTTAGTCTTCTTTAAATTGTTCCAAATTTGCACGATGAATTCTGTCAGTCTTTGTGATGTTCCCCAGGTGTGTACAGCAGGTCCTAGAATAACGTTGTTTCATCCACCGCTGATGAGAAAAATGACTGATTCCTGGCCGGGGCCACTGTGTGCGGGTCGCTCGTCCTCCATGTCTGTGTGGGTTTTCTCCGAGGACCGCGGTTCCCCCCACATCCCCACGACGCCCACACGAGGCGCACTGGCATCTCTCAGTGGTCCCAGGACCAGTGAGTGCGGCGTGTTTGGGCGCTCCCTGGATGGGGCGTGGCCCGAGCAGGCGGTTCCCGCCTTGTGCCCGGAGCTGCCAGATGGATCCAGCCACCTGGGACTCTGACCCGGAATCGGCGGGTTGGAAAGTGGTCGGCTTTCACTTGCTTTTATTAATTTTTCTTAAATGTCTGTATAGTTCACATTTATTTCAGTGTTTAATATTAGAACTGTTTGGGGACTTATTTAGAAGTTGGTGATGTTTTGGTGGCCAGGAATATGCCACAGGAACTTAACTCTTGTTTGTATCGTGAGCCTGTGGTAAAACTGGTTTCGCTCTATGTCGTTTTGCTTCAAGTCTCAGTTTCTGAGAACCTGCTGATGACGTTAAGTGAGGACTTCCTGGGCTGTGCTGCCAGGAGCACACGGACTTGCAGGTGCCTTGTTGGGGACATAGTTTCCCTTGATCAGGAAACTGCCCACCAGAACAAGGAACTCATCCTGTGGTCTTGGTAAATGAGGCATTGCTTTAGTTAGAAGTTATATTGTGTCTTACGTTGCATCTTTGTATTTCAATACATGTATGTATGAAAGTGTCTAATGTTTAAAAAATAATTTGTTTTTATGTTGAGAAAACATTTTAAGTCTAGTTTTTTTCATTCATTCATGGGACTTAGATGATCACTTCTGAAGTGATAATGTCCCAGAACTTCAGAAGCCTGCGTGGGGGCTTTTCTCTCAGTAGTTTCAAAACTAAAGAGTGACATTTTTTGTTTTCTTATTATGGACATGCACCCACACTGCTTCTGAAGGGGGAAAAGAAGAGGGTTTGCATTACAGCTAGAATTTAGGGAAAGGTAAGTTTAGAGAGTGATAGAATGTCAGTAAGGATTGAATCCAGAGTTATTTTTTGTTGCTTTAGTAGATGTTATTTTTTTAGCAGTTTTAGGTTCACAGCTAATGGAGCAGAAAGTACAGAGACTCCCTGACATAGCCCCTATACACTACCCCCTCACGCACACCAAAACCATTTTTAAGACTAATTTTGGCCAAATGTGTGTTGTCATTAACTTCTGTCTGGTGTAACTTCTATCTGGCATGTGCCATGTGTTGTAAGAGGTGCACCAGCGACTTTTCCAGACTCAGTAAATATTTTACATTCATTGATTCACTCTCCTACTCACTTATTCAACAAATAATGTTGAGTGACTGCAGTGTGGTATCAAAATAGGGTAGCTACTACACACGGGTGACTATTTTAAATTTAAACATTAATAGAATAAATTTCATCCCTCACTTGTACTAGTCACATTTCAAGGGCTCACTGGTCACATGGAGGCCAGAACTAGCCTTCCTTAGGAGTTTGAATTCTGTTTAAAGCAAGTCATAAAGAGGCATTATTTGGGTTAGAAAAAAAATTATTGACTTTAGGCTATGTGTATAAGTTAAGTGTTATGACATACAATAGAATAATTCAGAGATTTTTGTTGGTGAAATTGAAGACATTTGTTCTTACTTGTCCTTACTAGTACTTATAAGCAGAACTTTAGCTCATAAATGTTCCTCATTGCTCCTAACAAGATTAATCTTGTTAGGAGACACAGCGTAACTGTGCGAGGTGCTTTTCTGGGCATGTGTTACTGAGATCAGTCATGCACAGCTGCTTTTGCTGTAACATTCAGCAGAGAGCTGGCAGCCCCATGCTGAGGAGGGCCACTTTCATTGGCCTCTGGCACATTATTGAGTTCTAGATGAACTCTAGAAGTGGTAGAATTAGTTTTGATTTTGTAAGCTAGGTAATGGTTTTGTCAGTTACCAGTCTAATGCTGTTGCTGTTTTCAGGATAATGGCAGTGAAAAGTGACTTTCCCTTCTACCCTGGGTGATGTACACGTGGGTCACTTTCTTTTTGTTGACTCAGCAGTGGCCAGAGGGAAATCATGTTTCTCAAATAGAGAGACAATGTGTGTGCGAGGGGCAGGAGGTTAAGTGTGTGATGGTGAATCAGATATGGTGTGGGAAGGTAAATGTGAGGGAATCCAAGGCTTTCAGAATTTTTCTCCTGGGCTTTAGTTCCTCTTTAGGGATTAACTTAGTGCAGCATCAGCAAAGCAGGAGGGTCCATCCGTGTAAGTAATCGACCGTGGTGGCGAAGGCCAGGACTGCAAATTACAAACAAAGACATCCAAGAAGGGCCAGCGATCCATCCATGTTAGGAGCCTTGCCAGAGGAAGACCTTCAGCTCGTTGATAAGTGTAAGGAGCCTGATTAGGTCACAAGGTGTCAGAGTTCCAGAAAGAGATGATATTTCCCAGGGTAGAAAATTGTTCTCTGGTTACTCATTTGTATGCCAGCAGAGAAAAAGGGAGACTTTCTGCCGCCAGCAGCACTGACCAAAGGCTCAAATGGGAAGTGTAACGAACGCCTCTGGTTCTGTCTTTCTCCCCTGTGTTCTGATGCCAGCTGACATTTCTGCCAATGCGTACAGGGAAGACTTCTGGGGGAAGAGAAAGGGAAGTTGAGCTGCACCCAAATTGGAGCTGTAAAGTTGTTTATCTTGACAGGAACTGAAGAGGATGACAGAATGCTTTGGGAAGCCATTGGAACTTTCTCAGGAGACCAACCGATTTTGAATATAGCAATACGAAGACATTGAGGAGTTGGTAACAAACCAACAGTTCCATTCTGTGAGCTCTAGGACCAGATTAATCAGGATTGATTGATTGATACATATCAGAGAAATGTGAGAACACTGTGACAATATCGAGGTACTGTGGATAAGACACCTACTCTTGAGACACCAATGGCCTCAACAGAGAGGCAGAGGCACGCTCGTGAAAGAAGGCTGAGGGTTCACAAGATCTTAGTGCTCATAAGGAGTAACGCCACGCCACGGGTTACAGCAGAAGGAGGAAGAGGCCTTTTCAGATCACTGGGGCCGCTACAGACACCAGCACCGTGGGTGGAGGCTGCAAAGGCATGTCAGAGAAGGGAAAGGGGAATGAACAGGAAGGGAAGCAGATGGATGTTAAGAAAAAGAAGGTCCCGTTGGAGCATCGGTTCTCAAAGTGTTCACTGGCCCTTTAGAGTGTCTGAGGCCCTTTCAGTGGGTCTGTGAGGCCAAAACCATTTTCATAACACCACTGAGATGTTTGATGTTTGCCCCTTTAAAAATTGCGTTAAAAACATAAAATTTACCATCTTAACCATTTTTAATTGTCCAGTGAAGTATATTCACATTGTTATGCAAACAGTCTCCAGAAGTTTTTCATCTTGCAAATCTGAAACTTTGTATCGACTCCCCTGTTTTCCTCCCCTCTGACCCCTGGTAACCATTATTCTCTTTTCTGTTTCTATGGGTTTGACCTCTTTACATACCTCATAGAAGGGGAATTTTACAGTATTTATCTTAGTGACTGGCTGATTTCACTTAGTGTGGTTTTCAAGGTTCATCCCCGTTGTAGCATGTGGCAGGTTTGAATGGTTTTCCATTGTATGTACATACCACGTTTTGTTTATCTCTCCATCTGTCGCCTGACCTTTGAGTTGCTTCTACCTCCTGGCTGTTGTGATGTTCCTTGGCCTTTCCTGAGTTGGTGTTTACATCACTGAGTTGATGTTTACACGGACATTGTAAAAGCAACGTTCAGGAAGACTGGGGCGCCTTAAGGCAAATCAAGATTAGAGGTCCCAGATTGTACTGGTCATTGCAGTTGTCATTGTCACACAGTTGTAGTGGGGGAGACAGTACAGTTTCACTTAAGAATATCAATATTCTGTGTGAAAAAAATGGGAAATGTACATTAAGCATTTATGTTGCATACTTAAGTTGTCTTGAGGAAAAGCATTTAGGTGATTGTTCAAGTGATAAGCTAAACCTAAGTACATCATGAATGCTATTTTGATTTGAAAGAATGACTGCCAGAAAAACTGTAGTTTTCACTATTAGGTATTTCATAGACATTTTCTTGAAAATGAATGAAGTAAAAGCCTGTCATTTTAAAGAAAACAACTGTCAGTATTTATTGCCAATGATAAGATATGAGCTTTCAAGTGAAAATCAGAAGTTCGAAAAATGTGTATCGGCCACTGTGAATTTGATAGCTTAATATAGAAAAGGCTTTTTTTGATAAGATTGGTGGTGATGTTAATGAATGTGTTTTTTAAAATATTGTGTAATGAAATGTGTGGACATTAGGGAGATTTGCGTAGCTTAATGAACCAATATTTTCCAATGTATGATTTTACAAAATTATGCACGGGTAAAGCCATTCAAAGCTCAAGGTAACCAGTGGATTTTTATGTTACAGAGTATAAAAAGCCCCTAGATAGGGTTTTAGATTCCACATGGCAGCTAACCTTTAAGAAAGTCCACTTGTTGACTTTTAGTGCAGTGTCAACAAAGATTATCCACAATGATCTAAAAAGGCTGTTGAAACACTCTTCCCTTTGCCAACAACATGTCTATGGGAGGCTTGGTTCTCTTCATAAACTTCAACCAGAGCGTATCATAACAGATTGGGTAGTGAAGCAAATAGGAGAATCTAGCTGTCTTCTACTAACCCAGACACTAGAGAGGTGTGCAGAGCTATAAAACATCACCACTCGTTTTTTGTTTTATAAAATATAGTTATCTTTCATAAAATATGTTAATATATACTACTATTGTTATATATAAATTAATATTTAAATTTTTGTCTTATTTTCTAATAAGGTAAATATAGATAGATGTAACCCAAGTACACAAATGCTCTTTGGGGTTCATTAATTTTTAAGAAAGTAAAGGAGTCCTGGGCCCCAAAAGTTTGAAAACCAGTGTACCAGAGAAAAGTTACTCGTTAAGCAGGAGGTGATGGCATCCAGATGTTGTCTGAGAGAAGAAGGGAGGGTGGTGTCAGAGAAGCAGAGAAAGGTCTGCGAAGCACTGAAATACAAAGGTTACTCAGATGGGAAATGAAAAGTCACTCTGTGGACATGGATTATCTTGCCTGTTTCTTTTCGTATCTTTCAAGGTCAGTATTTGCAAAGACTTCTGTAGGGAACCCAGGCCCCTCCCCAGCTTTCATGTTATAGAAGTGAGTTGTTTTGCGTTGATTGGTGGATTATGAGCCCAGCTCAGCAGGAATTTGACTAGCATGGGAAAGGACGTGGTGAAATGGAATCTTTAGGACTGGAAACGTTCTGTTGTGGGGTAGAGTTTTACCACCTGTTTCATTTCCCACAACTTGCTCTCACATCAAATCCAGAAAAAAGTTCTACCTGACACTATGCTATGCAATAATTTACAGCATTATAATGAAGCTCAAGTAAATGTTCTGGGTTTTTTTCCCCCAAACTATATGAGATAGTCTATTTAGGAAGTTACAGACGTGGAAGAAGTGAGGCATAGGAGAAATGGGCTTGGGAAGCAAGTTACAGAGGCAAAGGACAGGCCCTCGGAACTTAGGCGGGGAGAGACAAGGGAACACATACCCGGGAGAGGGGTGGGGAAAGGCGCGGATACACTCCCTAGAGACGCTGCTATCTTCTCTTTTTGTAAAACGCATATTGTGTTGTAGAATAGGAAAGGCACTGGGCTCTACCTTTTGATTTTAGAACAGTTTCTACATGTTTTTCTTTTAGCAAGTTTGCTTTTCTGTCCAAAGTAAGGAACTTTGTGGTCTGTATAGCAACGTGAAGTCACCAGTAAACACAGTTCTGAGGGGCACAGCACGTGGCTTAGTGCTCCGAACAAAGGTGGATTCACTGCAAAGCTACTGATGCCTCCACTTTAAGGCCCCTCACTTGCATAGGCCCCTTTGTATTTGTAATGTTGAGTCTTTTTTTTAAAGACACCCCCCACGATTGTATAAGCCTTAGGCTTCACAAAACTTCGTCCTGAGGAGTTCTGTGTAAGGGTCTTGGGGTGAGTAGGACACATACCTATAAGGAAGAGAGCTTATTCATAATTCTTGAAATAGTCCACGGCCCTGCTTTCAGGGCATTTATTAAATTATTAGCTAAATTATTTAGAAGACAAAATTTTAATCTGTATGATACACCTCAGTATATGAGGTCTGTCTGGAAAAAAGTGCAGCCATTGTTAATATAATGAGAACAGTTTGTGCAACCTTTATGTAACCTGGCAGCCAAGGAGAGTGGACTAGAATGCACGTGTGTGAACAATGACAACTTCATTTTACTAGTCAGTGGGGGCAGTACACACCGTTGAGTGAGCATGTGTACTCTGTGGCCATGACATTCAAAATGATTGAGCAAGTAGAGCAAGGAATCTGCGTCAAGTTTTGCGTTAAGCTTGAACATTCCTCCACGGAAACTATTGCAATGATTCACAGGCCACAACTATGGGTGCTGGTGATTGGCAGCTTCATCACAGCGATGCGCCCACTCCTGCATCTCATCTTGTGCAGTTTTTTTGAGAAACATCAAATCACCCAGGTGACTCAGTCGCCCTGAAGCCCCGATTTGGTGCCCTGTGGCTTCTGGCTTTTCCCAAAACTAAAATCACCTTTGAAATGGAAGAGATTTCAGAGCATTGATGAGATTCAGGAAGATATGGAGGGAGAACTGTGTGAGGTCCCACGATGCCTACTTAGAAGGGGACTTAGGCGTTATTGTCCTGTGCACAGTGTCGCTTGTATCTTCTGTCTTCCTCAATAAATGTCTCTATTTTCCATATTACATGGCTGGATACCTTCTGGACACACCTCATATATATGTATAAATATATAACTATATAATTTATATATAAGCACATATATAATATATAAATATATAAACTTATATAAATGTAATATATAAATATATATTTATACACATATTTAAAATATATATGTGTATACACACACACACACACACAAGCCTCTCCTCATTTTTTTTGAATTCTTGTTTTGTCATTCTTTTTTGGTTGAATGTTTCTTCTGGTTCATATTGTAGACTTGAGTCCCAGTTTCCTTACCATCACAATTGGTTCCTTGCACATTTTCCTTTATTTCACTTTTCATATCCTTCACTTTTTCCTCTATTTTGTGACCATACTCAACCAATTCTGTGAGCATCCTGATAACCAGTGTTTTGAACTGTGCATCTGATAGGTTGGCTATCTGTTTGTCACTTAGTTGTATTTTTTCTGGACCTTTGATCTATTCTTTCATTTGGGCCATTTTTTTTGTCTTGCCATGCCTGTTACGTAGTGAGGTGTGAGGGCTTCGCTGTTCACCAGGGCAGGGCAACCCACAGTCACTGCCTTGTGATGCTGTCTGTGGGGGAGGGTCTGGAGGGCACAGTGGCGCTTGCTTTGTTCTCTGCTGGTTTTCAGTCCCTTCCCCCTGCTTCCCACAATCAAGCTGGTCCCTTCTGGTGCTGATTCCCAGGTGGGTGGGTTTGTGTACATTCTAGGCCCCTGTGCGTCTCTCCAACGAACTCTCTCCTGTGAGGCTGGGAGTTTCTCCCGCTGCCTCAACCCCACAGGTGTTTTCAGTCGGCGGTTTGAGGCTTCATTGCCCCCCGCTGGGACCCTGGGTTGTGCGGTCTGTCTCGCTCCCCTGTTATTCCTCCCGGTTTATCTGTGTGCGAATGTGGGGCCGCCCACCCTGCCAGCCACCGTCTGGCCAGGAGTCCTCAACGCCCCTCCGCCCCTCCTGCCAGTCTGGATGAATACTTCATCTTTAACTCCTTGGTTGTCGGACTTCCATACAGTTTGATTTTCTGTCAGTCCTAGTTGTTTTTTGTTTTTAAATTTATTGTTGTCCTTCTTTTGGTTGGGTTAGGAGGCACAGTGTGTCTACCTACGCCTCCATCTTGGTTGGAAGCCCTCACGGACTTCCATGAGTGGTCCCAAGAAAAAACCCTTCTTTTCTGGAGAACAGGCTAAACGCCATCCTCACAGGGCTCCTTTCTAAGTGAAACCTTTGAGGAGGAGGCAGTGTTTGTACTTTTCAGACCCTCGGGCTCTGAGGGGATTTTAGTATTGTTTAAAGGGCTCAGAAGTATTTACCGACTCTTAACCTTCTTTTCTTTCTGGATTTTTCAGCCCCTTTCTCCAGAGAGTCTTCTGTTATTTTCTCCCCAATACTACCACGTGGTGAGGGCAGGGCCACGGCCGCCCTGCGCTGTGCCAACTGCAGGGCAGGCATAGTCCCTCTGGGGGCCGAGACTCCGCTATCCCAACGCTGCAGATGAGGACCCAGTCCGAGAGAAGTGAAGTAACTTGTTGAGGCCACACAGCACAGACAGTACTAGGGCTGAGACTCAGACCTCAGCGTTGCTGGCAACATCTCTGCCATTTCATCTTCCTGCTGTCAGCTGTCTTGGAATGAGAATCTAAGAAAATCTCAACCCAAAGGACTGTCTTACAGCCTAGAAGCTTTTATTGTTTTACAGTGTAATGTTTCGGTTTTAATCTGGGTGTTAGGCACACAGGCATTGTTTCATTACGTATTTTATGAACATTCTTTTTACAGCTACAAAACTTTTAAAAGATTGTAGTAAAGAATAATTATTATTCTTATGAAATACATGTGTATTGATGCAATTGTAGCAATTGCATTTAAAATGCAAAGCAAAAAGCCCCATAAAAGTGTCGCCACGCAGAAACACATACTAAGTGTGATATGGTATATCATTCCATAGTATTCTTATGTTTATATAGAAAAAGGATAAATAGATAGAAAAATTATTAGGATCATTTTAGGTATTTAGTGTATATAACAAACCACCCCAAGTGGCTTATAACAACTAAAACCAGTTATTTACCCGGGCCTAGAGGCTCTTTAATGCTTGGTAAAATATCTGTTACCACAGCCAATTCCAGAACTTCCCCCAAATTTGGAGGAGTCTTAGTTATCTAACTTCATTGGCCTCTAGGCAGACAGACCTGCAGTTGCCTCATATACACCAGTGCACACGGTCACTGGTGTTTCACTCCTTTGTCAGGGCCCGTGGTCCTAGGTGCCTGGCGCATTCGATGCTGAATGAAGATTCATAAACAATGGATTCATTGGCAGTGCCTTTTGTGGACTTGGCTTTTTATCCACACTGAATCTTTTTCTTCCTGACTTAGGTATCTGGCTCGAGTAGGGGATCTTGAAGCTACTGACACCGAAGACCCGAATCTGAATTACGGACTTGTTGTGGACTGTGGCAGCAGTGGCTCCCGGATTTTTGTTTATTTTTGGCCGAGACATAATGGGAACCCCCATGACTTGCTGGACATCAAACAGATGAGAGACCGCAACAGCCAACCAGTGGTTAAAAAAATCAAGCCAGGTACTAACTGGAATTTGTTCATTTTTGATCTCTTTTATCAGCTATAGGCATGAAGGAGGAGAGGAGAGGAAAGAAGAGGGCAAGGGGAAAGCAAGCTGCCCTTTTCTCTTGAGATTCTGGATAATGGGAGGGATATTTCATTCATTGCCTCCCTCTCTCAAATAAATAAATGTTTAGGACCTTAAGCAGAACCTTGTGAGTATCAGTCTTCTGAGTGTACATGACCTATTTTTTAAAGAATTTTTATCTTTCTTAAGGAATCTCTGCGATGGCAGATACTCCTGAACATGCCAGCGACTACCTTCGTCCTCTGCTGAGCTTTGCTGCTGCTCATGTGCCTATGAAGAAGCACAAGGAGACGCCCCTTTACATTCTCTGCACAGCGGGCATGAGGCTCCTTCCTGAGAGGTGAGGTGCAGGGTCTGAGAAACACGGGGAAATGGCTGATGTAGGAGTTGGGAGATTGATTCCATGCATGTCCTCTGTGGGCCCCTGGTCTGAAGATGGGACGTGGGTTCACAACAGAGTGGACAGGTGGCACCAAAAGACTCTTTGCTCAAAAATAGAGCAGATCTTCCCCCTACACCCATTGATTTCACAGTTATTTTCACAGTCAGGGGGTGGAGAGAAAGAGAGGGGGAGAAAATCAGTGTGTGGTGCCTTTCACATGCCCCGAACTGGGGATCTGGCCTGCAGCCCAGGCATGTGCCCTAAACTGGGAATTGAACCGGTGACCCCTTGGTTTGCAGGCTGGCAATCAGTTCGCTGAGCCACACCAGCCAGGGCTCTAAAGGAAATCTTAAAAGTAAAAAAACAAAACAAAGCAAAAAGAACCTCAAATAAAAATCTTATGATCCTACTAATCTATCAAAACTGTTTCAGCCCTGGCTGGCATAGCTCAGTGGATTGAGCGCGGGCCTGCGAACCAGACGATTGCAGTTCGATTCCCAGTCAGGGCACATGCCTGGGTTGCAGGCTGGTTCCTTGCAGGCTAACTACCAGCAGGGGACGCACGAAAGGCAACCATACATTGATGTTTCTCTCCCTCTCTCCTTCCCCTCTAAAAATAAATAAATAAATAAAATCTTTAAAAAAAAACTGTTTCATTCTGCCACATTCCCTCTCTCTCTGTACATCTGTGTGTAATTTCTACAACTTTGCGATCATACCACACATGCAGTTTAGAATTTTTGCTTTTGACATAACTAATATTTACATTGTTCAGAATTTTAGAGAGCCAGGGAGGGGTACAGATGACACAGGTAGTGCCACATCACAAGTTTGAGTATCCCGATGAGTCACAGCAAAGGAGGGGCAGAGTAGGAGGGACTGGGGACAAGCTGTCGGAGGTCAAAAATCAGCCAACCAGCAGGGCGATGGTTTGGCCAGCTTTCGTGTGTCCAGAGCGAAGGAGAGGATTGCCTCACCTCCTGGCACTGCTTCTCAGCAACCCCTCTGTCTGTCAGAACAGTCCTCTTCAAACCAATCCCACCGTGTAGCTCCACCCCATTTATCTAAATGTTCATTGTTAGCCTGGAAGCTCTGAATATTAATGTTTGTTTTGTCTTAAGGATTTGTAAAGAACTCTCCTTTTCTTTTACCTTGTTTTCTGATCACCTGTCTAATGCCTAGCTCTGTCCTGGGCTTATGAAACCATTGTTGCCTCCATGGCAACTGTGGTTGTTGACATTAGTGTAACTATCACTGCAAAAACCTGTTTGGTAGAAAGAATGTTTTGCTAAGTTATTAGCATTTGTGAGCGATATTCAAAATGGATTTAAGCCAGCTGGATTGTATTTTTCATTTATTGGCACTAGGTTTTGTTTCTTGGACAATGACTTGGATTAACAAAATTTGTTCTACCTCCTTTTTATTTTGCAATAGAAGAACCCTTAATGAAATACAAAAAATAATACCAAATACCTGGTGATGTTTAAGGGAAAAAAAACCCCTTTTATTGTGGAAATTTCAAATGCATAGAAAAGTAGAGAGAATAGTTTAATGAATCCCCATTCACCCACCACCCAGCTTCAGTAGTTAACATTTTGCCATTAAAAGTCTTTTAAAAAACAACAGTATTTTACAAAATGAAAGTTAGTATTTTTTAAAACATAAATTGGGATCATATTATATGTTGTTTTATAACCTATTAGAACTCAAAATATACTGGATAAATTTGCATGTCAATACATACAGATATAAATTGACCTCTTTTTATTTTTATTAAAATATTTTATCTATTTATTTTTTAGAGAGAGGGGAAGGGAAGGAGAAAGAGTGGGAGAAAAACATCAATGTGTGGTTGCCTCTCATCTGTCCCCTACTGGGGACCTGGCTTGCAACCCAGGCCTGTGCCCCGACTGGGAATCGAACTACGACCCATTGGTTCACAGGCCCATGCTCAATCCACTGAGCTATACCAGCCAGGGCTAATTGACCTCTTTTTAAAAACATATTTATAGTATTACATTGTGATGATGTAAACTATTTAACCAATGCCTACTTACGTGTTTTAGGTTATTTCTGGTTTTTCATTGTTATAAATAATGCTGCAGTATCCTTCCTCTTTGTATTTTTATTTGATGATTTCCTTGCAGTAAAAGTTCCAAAAGCATAATAGCTGGGTCAGAGGTTAAGCACATTAAAATTTTTGGTACCTGGTTTTGGATTGCCCATTTGACAGGTTGCGTGAGTAATTTACATTCCAAACAGCAGTGTGTGGGGGTGCCCACTCCTCCCTATCCTAACTAAAACCAGCAAAGCCCTCCTCTTCGGGAGGGTCCACTAGGGAGGGAAAAACAGCTGCTCCTGTTCCCCAGGTGAAGTTCATGCTGTGTGAATTTTACATGAATAACAAGGAGCTTTTTTAGAGACTGCACTTGACATTAAATTGGAAGTTACTACATTAAATGTAATTCTTCACTTTGAAATGCCAACCTCTTCCTCACTAAGTCAGGCTGACAACTGTCTGAACTGGTGAAGTATTTTTGTAATCAGTGATGTTAAAAGTCCAAGCTCGTTGGTCTTGTTTTTAACCAACATTTCCTCTAGATTCATAGTATTACTTCTAGCTTTGTTTCTTTGCTTTTCTTTGTCTGATAATACAGACAACATCAAACTTTAGGGGAAGAAACAACCCTGTAGGCCCTAAGCTTCAAACATTATTCCCAAATTGTTATGACCTTTGAATTTCTGGATCTGTCATTTTCAAATGATAAGATTTTATAAAGGAGAAAATTTAACTCTGGAATTTGGAAAAGGAGATTAAAAAGTTTATTGTAAGCTCATGTAAAGGATTATGAAACACCCGGGAACCTGACAGCACTTCCTGTGTGGTGGAGTGAGGCATTGCTTCTGAGGATTGTGCTCCTCAGTTTAGCAGCTTATTTTCATGGCAGTTAGGAAAAATGTAATTACACCTATTTTAACAGGATGCGAAACTGTGCTTCCACTTCCTGTGGCTTATGCAGCCTGTGAAAGACACAGAACCACAGTCTTGTCCTTTAACACCGTTTGAATTGTAACATCATAGAAAGGAAAAGTATTACTGTTACCATATTCCCTTTTAAGTAGGAGGCTGTATTTTGAAGGCAGTTTAAACCTTTGGAATGAAAGGAGGTACTGAAGGAAAGCAGGGCCTGACAAGGGATGAGGTAGGTGAACAGTGAGGTCGTAAACGAGGCTAAGTAGGTCAGGTTGAGGCTGTAAGAAGAGAATTTAACGACTAACTTTTGGTTCTTTCTTGCAGGAAGCAGTTGGCTATCTTGTCTGATCTAGTGAAAGATTTACCACTGGAGTTTGACTTCCTCTTTTCACAGTCTCAGGCCGAAGTGATCTCTGGGAAGCAGGAAGGTACTGGGCCTTGAGGGGCGTACTGGTTCACCTCCTAGCCAGCCACAACATAGTTTCTCCAAAGGGTGTCTAGATTACTTTATAGATCTGATTTTTGGTTTTCTCACAATAATTTTGTTGATTCTGCTATCTAGTTTATTTGATTATTTGCATATTACACATTGGTATCTGCTTTAGAATGCTGCTTCTAGAAGACATAAATTTATGTTTTTAACTTTATGCTAAGGACTGCGTTTATAACAATGTATTAGTATTTAATGGTGATCCTCCCAAATGGATCTTTGGTTAGCTAATTGTAGTTTTAAAAACATAGATGCATTCAGGAATTATACTGAGTTTGCCAAATTCAAATGTAAAGCGAATTATTGCAGCGAGGGGAAACTTCAATTTCAGGGACTGATCAGGATGAGTTCCTTCTGTTTTGGGCTCTCCCATAATCACACTTTCTAGCATTGGTACTTTCCCGAAACCCCACACTATTGGGTTTGTAGGTTTGGGGTGGAGTTGAACGAGTGTCCTCAGGTAGCCCAAATGTGGCCTGCGTGATGAATTATATCTTCATTTCTTGAAAAAGAGGATCTTTTATGTCTTCTAGTTGCCATCTACATAAAGGAAAAGATTTACTTCTTTTAAATTTCAACATTGCATTTTTCAGTCCCCAAATTTTCATTTAATTCTTTTAATTTTCCATTTCTTTATTGAGACTTTCTGTCTTTCCATTCACTATAAGACTGATTTTATTTCTTGGTTATGTAGCTGCTTTAATATTTTTGCCTGAAAATTCTGACATCTTTGTCACATCAGGGTCAGCATCTTTTGACCATCTTTTCCCTTATGAGTTGAGATTTTCCTAGTTCTTCATATACCAAGTAATTTTATATTGCAATCTGGACATTTTGAATATTACATTATGAGACTCTGTATCTTGTTTCAATCATGAGAAGAATATTGATGTTTGTGTGTTTGTTTGAGCAGTTGACCTGGCTGGTTCAGGCCTCAAGTTCTGTCCTGCCTCCTACAGGCTGTGATTCTATTCATTCATTTTTTCAAAGCCATGGCACTGCTATTTGGATTTGTCCCCCGTGTGTACCAGCTGTTGGCCAGTCTGGAACCTGGGCATAGCCCATACAAGTTGGTTGTCTGGCCCTATCCCAGTTCTCAAAACCTTCGATACATTGCTTACAGTCAGACCTATGCATGTATCGCTTGGAGATGAGCCCAGGGGTCATACACCATTTTATTCCCTTTTCTCCACGATCTCCCCGACACTCTCTGGTTCCCTGGGGCTTACTTTTATGGTCTTCTGGTCAGAGAGGTAGAGTTTTAATTTGTCCACTCTGTCATGCATGCCCATGATTGAGTCTGCATCCGGGGCCAAGTGGTAGAGGACAGAGGGGAGAAAAATCAAGCTTTAGGGATTTGCTGCAACTCTTGAGGCACAGCTCCACTGGTCAGAGAGAAGGATTTGCATCCCTCAGAGTTTTAGGCGCCTGCCCAGTACTTACGTCTGCTGCTGCAGGACTGCTCCGTAGGAGAGAATAAAACAAAAACGAGCGGGGGGGGGGGGGGGGGGGGGGTCCCGGCTCTCACTAAACCTTCGGAGTCCTCTTTCCAGCTCCTCAGAACAGAAAGCAAGCAAGTTCTTTCTGTCCACACCCCATGTATAGTTTTGTTCCAATCAAGCTGCTTTAGAGTCCAGGCCAGGCAATATAAGAGGGGGGAAAAAATGGGAAGCTCGTTACTGGTATGGTGGTTGTTTAAATTGTGATCTCTGTTCCAGCGTGTCTCCTATCACTTACTTTCACAGTTCTCAGCAAGCTGCCCCTGCATTCTGTCCTTCACACTTACATTCAGTGGGGAGGCTGGGTGGAATGTTTGTCTCATCCAGGATCAGAACTCCAAGGTTTACTTTATTTAACATTTGTTTCTGCATAATAATTCCTACTCATTGTAGGAAATTGAGAAAGGCAGATGATTTTAAAAGGAGAAACATCACAAGATAGAAAATTTTAAATTCATATGCTGAGAGTATGGAGTAAAAATCTATTAGCACCTTTTCTGAGCAGAAGGAGAGTAAGAGCACTCCCTTGGAGAGAGAGGCATGTGTGCGGTGTGGCCGCAGGAATTAAGTGAGGGCCTTTACTTGTCTATTTCTCTCTTAGGGGTTTATGCGTGGATTGGAATCAACTTTGTTTTGGGAAGATTTGACCACGAGGATGGTGAGTGATGTGGTCTTCTTATGAAGTTCTTTGTTTAAGGGCTGAAGGTTTAAGTCATACCCTATTGGTAGCATTTTATTTTGTTCTTTTTTAAAACTTAACTTGCTTCATTTTCCAGCCTAACCTCTTTTATTCATTTTTCACTTTTTAGTATGGAAAGTTTCCAACTGTCACAAAAGTAGAGCAAATGATAAAATGAACCTCTAGGATTCTTTTACCCAGACTCAGCACTTACTAACATTTTGCCATTTTTTAGTCCCTACACTCCCTCCACACAAGGATTTTTTTCCTATTGGATTTTTTTTTAGGACAACAAACACCTTCATTACATGAGCTCAGATGGGAGGGAGGGGGATATGTGTGCCTTTCTGGGCCTGGTCTCCCCCAGAACCCCAGCTCCCGCCCTCCAGCACACAGCCACTGCTGGGCCAGGACGCCCAGCCTGGAGGATGCACACAGGAAGCTTGCCCTGCGGGGATTACCCCTGGAAAAGACTTCCAATTTTAGTATTCTTTTTCCGTTCATTGTACTTCTGAATTTTCTTTAGTTGTTTTTGTTTAAAATTTCTTCCTCCTCAGGAGTCAGCTTGGGCTGCTTCTTGTGGCCCAGAGGCAGTGCCCAGTTGGGCTCAGAGTACTTGAGTGGGTACCACATGCTGTCAGGGGGCAGAGTGCAGTTCTTTTTTTTTTAAATTTATTTTTAATTGTATTTTCCCAACAATGCTGCTCTTTACTGGGGTCTTGGTGAAGGTCAGTCCGTTGCTGGACGCACTGCAACAGCATCAATACTCCTTGTTCTGTGTGTACAACGCTCTGAGCCCCAGGAGCAGTTGCCCACGTCTGGCCGAGGGCCTGGCACGCAGGCGGACTGTGTGTGCGGTGGGCGCCAATCTCAGTGTTAGCGGCAGGGCGTCCCAGCTCTACGTTCGCTTGTGGCTGGGCTCTCTCTTGCCTGTCTTGTGGGACTTAGCGCCATTTGTTCTGAGAGACAACCATAGTTCTCCTATGGGATTGTTAGAAGCAAGCTCCAGACATCTTTTACCTTCACATCCTTTTCTATCTATCTCAAACAGAAAAGGAGTTTCAAAACAAACACATACGCACTGTGCCATTTTTATACTTAACAAAATTAACAATTCTTAATAGATAACACCCATCTGATACCCAGGTAGAGACTTCCCTGATTGTCTCAAGAATATTTATTTGTATCTGTCTTCTTAAATCAGAATCTGAACAAGGATCACAAATTTCATTTGTTTGATATGTCTCTTTTAATTTATAACAGTTAACTTTCTTCCCACCTCTTATTTCTAAATCATTTGTTAAAACACACACACACACACACACACAAAACTAGTTGCTTGATAGAATGAATGAATGTGCCATGTTCTAAATTTGGTCTACCGCATCTTTGTGGGTCTCTCACGTGTTTCTCATCCCTGTATATGTCCTATAAACTGGAGATGAGATATAGAGACTTTCTTAGACTCCAATTTAATTCTTTTCCCGAGAATAAAGCATAGGTGGTGCTGAGTGTTTCTTTCTCCATCACATCAAGAGTCTGGCAGCGATGTGTGGTTGTCTCACTTGTGGCCATGTTAAGACTGATCAGGTATTCATGGTTCAGGTATTGTCAGCCTGATCTAATCTATTCTAAAAATTCCCCATTCACTTTTCACCTAATGGTTTAAGCAGCCAATTATGGTCAGTTGCTTGGATCTGTTTTTTCATTGGAAGTTGCAATATGATGATTTTGCTAATTCTGTCATTCCTTCTACATTTAACAGCTGGATTTTTAAAAAAAAATAAATGCTGGGTGTTTTTTTAAAGATTTTATTTATTTATCTTTAGAGGGGAAGGGAAGAAGAGGGAGAGAAATATCAATGTATGGTTGCCTCTTGTGTGTCCCCTGCTGGGAACTGGCCTGCAGCCCAGGCATGTGCCCTGACTGGGAATCAAACCATGATCCTCTGGTTCACAGGCCTGCACTCAATCCATTGAGCTACTCCAGCCAGGGCTAACAGCTGGAATTTTTTTTAAAAGATTTTATTTATGTTCAGAGAGGGGGAAGTGGGGAGGGAGAAGAGAGGGAGAGAAACATTATGTGTGAGAGATACATCTGTTGGTTGCCTCTTGCACGCCCCCAACTGGGGAATCTAGCCTGCAACCCAGGCCTGTGCCCTGACCAGGAATCAAACCTGTGACCCTTTGCTTCATGGGAGGGAACCAATCCACTGAGCCACACCAGCCAGGGCTGGAATTTTTATAAAAGGAAATCTTCTTCATCAACTATTTGGTTATCCTGAAATAAAAAATTCTGAGAAATTCTGTGTTTATGGGAAAGACAGAGTAAATCTTTGATTCTTTCCCTTTATTTATCAAAATAACGAGTCGGTGACCTAGCAGCTTCCAAAGGCAACCAGTGAAGTGTATTTTCAGTATTACTCTGAACTTGTAGATTTTAATGTAGTTGATGCATGACTGTCCACCATATCACTTCCTGGTGCTTTGGTGCCCAAAATATACCATCATTGGTGAATAGGAGCACCTTTAAGTTCACTCTTTTTAACTTCCTCTCAGTAGTTTGTATTTCCTATGCTATCGGCACACCAGGGGATTCCATGGTCGGTCACCTTGTTTGCCCTAGCCCTGGATGTCAGGCTTTTTGTTTTTGAAGGAGCCCTGGTTTGTTTTAGTGGAAGAGGATGTCTAGAGGCTGTGGTCTAAATACCAGGCATGCTAATAAGCTCCTGGGTTATCATTTCTAGGCCGAGGAAGTATGTATTTTTTGGAAAGGAAAAAAATGAACTATGAGTTCACAGTGACATCTCCAACTCATATTTAAGGTTATAAAATTATTGTTTAATTTCTTTGATTTTATACTTTTATCCTTGTTCTCTTATGCTGAATATTTGTTCCTAAACATGTTAACATAAATATTTGTTTGCTTTATGCTATAATAGATGTTTAATGGTTTTAAAATTATATCAATAATATGAATAATATTACCAATAAGACTACTAGACTGCGGTTTAAGGTATTTGTTTCTTTTGTCATTAAATATATTCTACAAGGAATATTATCAAAATACCGTGTTTTAAGTCACCTGAAATAATTCTCAGTGTAATACACAGTTAGTACAGTTAATTTCTTTCAGTTTGCTTTCAATTTTTTAAGGTGTTGCTGTTTTGGTTTTTTTTTTCCTTTTTGACCTAATCTGGGTTTTAAGTGACTGGACCCCTTCTGTTCCCTTGTTTATTTCAGAATCAGATGCTGGAGCTGCCCAGGAGCTGGTAACGGGACGCAGGAGGACAGTGGGGATACTGGATATGGGAGGGGCCTCTCTTCAGATTGCTTATGAAGTTCCTACCTCAACCTCCATCCTTCCTCCAAAAGAGGTATTTCACCCTTTAGGGAGAGTTGCCAGGGATGCCAGTATTTAAAAAAGAAGGGCACTTTCTTCAGATACAGACCAACTTGCCTGGGTACAAATACTTGTTCAGTATTGCTAGCTTATGCTGTCTCTCTGAGCATCAGTTTCCTTGTATGTAGAAAGAGAATAATAATGGTCTTTATTTCACAAAGTTGTGAGGATGAAATACCACCAAGTGTGTAAGTACTGAGCATACTGCCAAGCATATAATAAATGTTTAATACATTTTAGCAATTATAAATATACTACCTATATCCCTGGGTTGTCTGAGAATTAGACATGGCAATACGTATAAACCCCAGAGCATAGTATTTGATGCATACTTGTTCATTAAGTTTATTCCCTTTTCCTTACCAAAGATTCCATTCTTACAATACCCCTTACCTGACCAGAATGTAAAGAATGCACTTTGAGGGGGATATTTTATCACAGAGAGGGAAAAAATGCAGACACTTGTGAGCACCTATTGCGTGTCAGGAACGCGACATGTTACACTGGCCCCCAAAGCTTGTAATCTGTCAGTGGAGACACCTGCAATAACAGGCCAGCCATGACAGTGCTGTGATTCAGTGTAAGCCAGGGTTTCTCAGCACTGTTGACATGTTGGCCTGGATGAATCTTTGTTGTGGGGTCTGTCCTGTGCCTCGTATCATGTTTAGCAGCATCCCTGGCCTTTACTAGATGCTAGTAACACTGCCCACTGCCAAGTCTCAGTTTTAACAATCAAAAGTGCCTCTGCATGTTGCCAAATGTCCCTTGGGGTTACAAAATCACCCTGGCTGAGAACCTCTGGTCTAAACAAAGCTGTGGCAGTGTGTGCACTGGCAAGGTTGACTGCATTTGCAAAGCATGAATAGGAGTCATGCCAGCTTCCACCATTTCCCATTTACCTGGGCCTTGGGTGATGATAGGGTTTTGCATAGTGGAGGTTGGAGGAAGGCCATCTGCACTGAGCGAACAAAATGCACAAAGGCACAAAGCAAAGCATCCAGAATATCCAGAGAATAGCCTGTTGAAGCACAGGATTTGCAATTGTGGTAAAAGGTGAGGCCAGGGAGATAAGATGAAGTTAAATCGTGAGGAGTCTTGGGTGCCATGCTGGGATTCGGCTTTCATATCTACAGGTAGTGGAGAACCAGCAAAGGTTTTGAGCAGGGCATTCATATGGGCCTCAGTTTCATCATCTATGAAATAATTAAGCCCTGAAGGTCCTCCCCAGCTCTGAACTTCGTGGTTATGTTCATTGTATGGCTGTGATCCAGTCAATGTATTTTTTAGGAAAATAATTTTGGTGTTAGAGAAATGGAGGTCAGGGAATCTTGGTTGAGAAGTGATAAGAGGCTGAACTAAACAATGTAAGTGGAAATGGAAGGAAAGGGACAAATTTGGGACATTTTGGAGTGAAAAACCAGTGTAATATGGTGGTATGGGTAGGGCAGGGGGGTTGGCCAGTAGTTCCAAGGGTCCAGCTCAGAGCAGTGGGAGGAGCCCAGTCACTGCGAGAGACCACAGGGGAAAGGGTAGGCTTGATGCTGAGCAAACCAGGATGTCCAGGTGGTTTGGGCGAGAGTGTCTGTTTGGTTTGTAGCTGAAGTCCTACAACCAATGAGTTCAGTTTTGGGTGTGTGGAGCTTGAAATATCTGATGAGCACATGTGTCTACATGTCCCACAAGGGCATTTTGTGTGTGCAGATTTAGAAAGCAGGACTGATACAGAAATGGACTCTCGAACAACAAATGGTTGTGCACATAACAGTATAATGGATCATAAAGATGGATCTTAGTGCTTGATAAGAAAAAGGTAAAAACAATGAGGCATAACACAATAGCATTTCTAAAACTTAAATGGTCCTAAATGTCTAATGCATTTTTGTACAATTCATAAAATTGTGCATATTCATAAAATTATGCAACCATTATTGAGTTCCAGAATGTTTTCATCATTCCAAAAGAAACCTTTTATTCATTACCAGTTAAAAATAAAAGAGAAAAGAGAGAGAGAGAGAAAGAATATGTTTTTATTGGAGGTACAATAAAATTAAACTTTCCAATTCCAGATCTGTCACAGGGAACATTAGGACTTCTTGAATAATTTTAGAAAAGGTCATAGAATAGAGCTCATGATGATCTCCCAAATTCTTTGAATTCATTTTTATCAAAGATTTTTTAATTCTAATTATAAAAACAGTACATTCTCATTTTGGTGAACTGGACAAATGAGAACAGTACCACACACGTGAGAAAACGCAACACCTGTAATGACTGTACCTTCTGTAAAACTGCAAATAGTGTTTTGGTCTTCACCTTGGTGTTCAGCTTCTGATTTGTGCTTTCTTACATAGTCTTGCCATTTTAGGTTTTTGTTTAAAATAACGCTATGAGGATGAAAGAATGCCACAAGATATTTTATTTATTTATTTATTTATTTATTTTTTAGATTTTATTTATTTATTTATCTTTAGAAGGGAAGGAGAGAGGGAGAGAAACATCAATGTATGGTTGCCTTTCGTGCGTCCCCTTCTGGGAGTTGGCTGCAGGGAACTGGCCTGCAACTCAGGCATGTGCCCTGACTGGGAATCGAACCGCGATCCTCTGGTTCGCAGGCCCGCGTTCAATCCACTGAGCTACACCAGCCAGGGCCACAAGATATTTTAAAGACTAGTCATAATGAATGAAGCTTCATGTATTAGCAATGTCATAGCTTTCTAGAAATCAACCTAAACTGAAATTCCCTTTATTTTCTTTGCACGATGTTACAGGAAGAAGCTGCAAAGATCCTGCTGGCTGAGTTCAACCTGGGTTGTGATGTGCAACACACCAAACATGTGTATAGGGTGTACGTCACCACCTTTCTGGGGTTTGGGGGCAACTTCGCCCGACAGCGCTATGAAGACCTTGTGCTGAATGAAACTCTTAACAAAAACAGGTATGTTCGACATGGGATCTGTGCTTCTGAAATAGAATGTTGTCAGGTTGCAGATATTGGGAATATTCACGTTCTACTAAGGCACATCCTTGCTTTCTTCTTCCTGACCAGCCCTGCCAATGGGGGAGCATCTCTTAGTGACCCTCCATTAGCTAACTGAGATGAAAGTGTGTTCTAATCTTTGTTATTAGGATTCACAAAAAAGTATAGCGGCTTACTGTGGTGACTGCTTGCCTTATCTCACTTCAGGAGTCACAGCATTAGGTGAGATTAGTTAAGTTGTCGATTTTAAATGTGCAGTATAATGTAGACTCTATAGCAGTTCCTTCTACATGGAAGTGCTCATGACAGGCTTGTTGAATTATTAGTAGAGTGGACTTGCATTTTATGCAGAAGTTATGTTCCAAAGTGCACTTAAAGGGTAAAAAGCATGTAGTCAAAATTATCCTTTTTTTAAAATCCTCACTCAAAGACATGCTTATTGATTTAGAGGGAGGGAATAGGAGAGAAAGAGACTGGGAGGAGAACATTGATGCGAGAGAGAAACAGCAGTCTGTTGCTTCTTGTACATATCCTGACTGGGAACCTAACCTACAACCTAGGCATGTGTCCTGACCTGGAATCAAATCTGCGACCTTTCAGTTTATGAGATGATGCGCCAACCAACTGAGCCACACTGGCCAGGGCAAAATTAATTTTTAAATTGTTCTCTCATTAATTTCAGAATCACCAGTTTTCCCCCCAGCATGGACCAGATCACTGATTTTTTTATTTGAGTGTCAGATAAAGCAGACCATAATGTACAAACAGTTGTGGGGGTTTTTAGTATTTAAAATTATTTTATCATCATGTATCTTGAAGGAAAGCATAATAAATGGTAGAGTTCTTTCTACCCTACAATTATTTACCCCCACTTGTTTAGCTAGAAACACTAGTTTGAAAAGTTATTGCTATATCCCTTTGGAAGGGGTGCTGGTATATCCCAGTACTCCACAGAACTCAATTATCATATGTTGGGACCATGTGAAAAAATACTGTCTCATAAGTCTTTTTTTGTTTTTGTAATGAAGAGTTTAAGAAATTTTGGGAGAATCCTGTTATCCAAGATAATTGATAAATGCATTAAAATTGGGCAGTGTATTCGTATTCAAAAATGCTCTCAAATCCATACAAGTGTTGCTTGGGTTGTGGGGCTCAGATCCCTCCGGTGACTCTGCGACATCCAAACTATTATTGTGAAAGTTTCACACCAACTTTGTTTTGTTCCTTCTTCATTAGCCACTCTGCTCCCTTTTCCATGTTCTTCCTTTGTTGTTCTGCTGCTCTTTTTTCTCGGGCTGCTGTTTTCTGCAGCCTCAGGCCTTGCCAGGCTGTGCCTTCTTCTTCCCGGGCATCGAGTTTTCTTGCACGTGTGTAAGGCACGTAATTCAGAAGTGACTGCTCCTCTTGTGTAGCTGCTGGTCTACGAGAGAAACCTGTGCTTTCTGAGGTGTCAGAACTGGTTCTCTCTTAATGATGGTTTTCTAAGTTTTCCTTATAGCTGCTGTCACCTCCTTCAAACAGGTCCTGGTGTGCCCCAGCATTTTGTCATGTTGCTACACTCCCGTTCCCTTCTCCAGTCTTTGTCCTCGTGTGTGCAGCCTCATCCCAGGAAGTCTACTCTTCGATGTCCATCTCTTTAGGAACTGAGGCACAGTTAACTGCAGTTGGCAAAGCTACTTGATCGACAGTTAACTTTGTTCTTGGCAAGGTCTGCATGTCAGTCTCTTTAGGAATGAGAGTACTGTTGCAAGGCTAGTGCACGCTTGTACTCCCAGAGCTCAGAGCTGTCCCTTCCCTCGCACCTCAGCCAGGGCATGCACCTCCCTGGGCCTTTGACACTGCACAGAGGCCACGTCCCCTCCTCAGGAAATGCCCCCAGCCCCTCCCGCTTTGTCTCCTCCCAGTCGTTATTTTAAACATTAGAACCACACTCAGCGGGGTGAGATCTTTGCACTTTTAAGAGGCAAGTGTGAATGAAGCCCTGACACAGTAGCTCATTCACATCTCCAGCTGTACCTTGCACTGAGAAATATACATGTTGACTAAAAGGTTGAACAAAATTGATCACTGCCATATTTCTCTTTCCTTTTTGCTAAATTGAATTTGCCTAAAGTTAAATGTATATATGACTGAACTACATGGTCATGCTCCACCCTTGTTTCTAGGGGTAGCATGTAAAACAATGACAAGGTGTCTTTGAAGCACATTCTCAGATGGGGCTGCTCCCGTCAGGTGTTTCTTAGAGTAGATGGAGCACAGTAGTTGATGTGTTTTGTTCTCGACATCGTGATAGGTTGCTGGGCGAGAAGACAGGTCTGAGTACTGACAGTCCATTTCTGGATCCTTGCCTGCCTGTGGGACTCACTGATGTGGTGGAGAGGAACAACCAGGTCCTGCATGTCCGTGGAAAGGGAGACTGGGCGACTTGTGGGGCAAAGCTGAGCCCCCTGCTTGCCCGCCCCAACAGCAGCCAGGCCTCGCTGAATGGCATCTACCAGTCTCCAATCGACTTCAACAACAGCGAGTTCTATGGTTTCTCCGAGTTTTTTTACTGTACAGAGGATGTGTTGCGCATCGGTGGCCGCTACCATGGGCCAACGTTTGCCAAGGCTGCGCAGGTAAATTATTAATAAGAAGGATGACTCATGCCATCAGTGGCTATTTATTAGATGCCTAACGAGGTGCTGTGTAAAGAGCTTTGCATGCATGGTTTCACCTGACTCTTCACAAGAGGCTTATCAGCTCACGTTTTACAGATGAGAAAGTACAGTATTCAGAGAACTTAAGGAACCTGCTACGCTATACTGCCTTCAGTGAATTAAGTTTAGCTTTCCAGGGTGTCCTGTCACCCACAGTGTCACCCGGGGCTAACATTGCTGTAGCAGCTGGTAGTTTTTCCTCCAGCTTACCAACAGTCCTGTTTCATGTTTGTGGCCAAGTAGTGTCACCTGCAGGGGGTTTTCCCCTTGCTGGTGTCCCCAGTTGTACTGTGCTTTTGGAGATGATGTCACACAGGTGGGTGAGTCCATTTTCATTTTCTTGGTTTGAGCTGTTTAGAAAGTTGGAGTAGTAGAGGATCACTCAGAATATGAGAAAGATGCAAAAAATGTGCAATGATGGTGGAAGAATTTTTTTAATTTAAAATGTGGAAGAAGTAAAAATTCATTTTGAGCATATATCCTTTGTATCCTATAGACTTAAATCATTAGTTCCCTGGACAGGTGAAAGGTCAACTAGCTTTCTATAGATCCTCCTTCAATTTAGATTCATCACTTTGAACTTTTGTTTGTATCTAGCTGATCTCTCTCTTTTATCAGAGAAACTTATGGGAAGAATCTGTTCTCTTGTATTTTTTATTCTTTGCTTTCTTATGATTCTCTAGGGTCTCTTGGTGGAAGACTTCCAGTAGAATAATTCTGCAGTGTGTACTGTTCTGTTCCCTGAAGGCTGTCCCGAAGGAATATTGAGGAAAACTGGGTTTGCTTTTTCCTCCCCAGCCGCCAGGAATGCCCTCGTACTCCCTTTCCTTCTCCTGTGTCCCAGGCTCCCTGGCTGCTCATGGCTTGGATCTTTCTCTCATTGTAAAACTTCTTCAAATTCTACTCCCTTGAATACCAAAGAGCTCAAATTATTGCTTGCCCAAGTTGGTAGGGGCTTAATATGTTCTCTTTCCCAGGTAAATGATTTCCTTTCCTTATTTTTTTTCACTTTGACTCTTATTTTATCTTTCCAGGGACTCCTTCCCTGGCCATGCTACCCAAAATTGGAGCCCTCCCTATTCTTACCTCTTTCCCTGTCCTGCTTTATTTTCTTGTGAGCATTTAGGTCATTTAACACATACTGTATGTGTATGTATGTGTGTATATTTGGTTATCCTTTGTCCCCACCACTAGAACATAGGCTTCCAAGAAATAGAGAAAACTCAACAGAAATCTTTGTTGTATTTACTGCTGGTATCCCCTGACGTGTGGAACAGCACCTGACACGTAGTGGACATTCAGGAAATGCTTGCTAGTTTACCGAACAAACTGAAGGGAATGATTCCTTTGGTGAGAATTTCCACTTGGAGGCAGGCCAGTGCCAGGTTTTGGGCCATTCTGTTCCATCTGCTTCACCTGCTCATGCCGGACCTTTGTAGAGTGGAGTGAAGCTGTCTTTGGATTTTGGTGTTGATAATCCCGGTCCTAAATTTACCTGTCTTTGTAGCATAAGAGGCTTAGGAGTCATCTCAGGCTGGCTTTGTGCTGGACTTGGAGGTGCTAGGAGTGAAAAGGAGTATTTCCAGTCCACTCAATGCTCGCAGAAGCCGGAGGTCTGGGACTTGCCTTGCACAGCACATGACACAGTACTGAGGGAATGAATATACCATGTCTGTTTTCCTTTGTCCACTAGTAGCCCTCAGGTCACTTTAGAAATGGAACAGTTGTGACTGTGGAAGAAGTTAGAGAGTTTGCCTCCAATTTCATGTTGCACCTTTTCTCTGTGGTTTTCCCAGGATTACTGCGGCATGACTTGGTCAGTACTGACTCAGAGATTCAGGAATGGCCTTTATTCACCACATGCAGATGAGCATCGACTCAAGTAAGTTACTTCCTTTTCCCCATTAGATGCGACCTTAAAATGTAGGTAGAGTGTAAGGAGAGGGAGCAAGCAACAGTACAGATTAGGTTTCACATGCAATGAGAATTTGATTATATCAGATTTTGACTTGTCTGAATGATAGGGGCCAAATAATGAGCCTATTTTAGTGAAGCCAAAGGAAACCATTGGTTTCAGAGTTCTCTCCAAGTGGCTTGAAATCAAAAGTGGTGGTATTTAAAAAAAACAAACAACTTTTCATTAAAATATCAAACATGCAGAAAAGTAGAAATAACATAAACACTCATGTAATTATCATTCAGCTTCAACAGGTATCAGTATTTTGTCAGTTTGGTTCATTGGTCCTCCTGTTTAATAAACATTTTAGTTTAAAAATTTGAAAACATAAAAACAATGAACTTCTGTGGACCAATCAGCCAGCTTCTCTGCTAAAAGTTGTCAACAGTTGTCCTGGCCAGTCATGTCTCATCTGTTTTCCCACCCACAACTCCCCTCTGATCATAACTGGGTTATTTGGAAGCAAATCCCAGACTTCACCTAAAGGAGAACAGAGGCAGGAAATCTCAGATATTCCATGTAAAAGTATTTTCACTGATATGTCCCTTAGAGCAAGGGACATAAACAAAAGAAAAAGCAAATGGGGCTTCATCAAAATAAAAAGCTTCTGCATGGCTAAAGAAAACATCAGCAAAATGAAAAGGGAACCAACTGTATGGGAAAATATATTTGCAAATGATACCTCGAACAAGGGTGTGATCTCCAAAATATATGAAGAACACATACAACTCCACTCCAGGAAGACAAACAACCCAATTTAAAAATGGGCAAAGGACCTGAACAGACACTTCTCCAAGGAGGACATACAGAGTGCCCAGAGACATATGAAAGGGTGCTCAGCATGACTAGCCATCAGAGATATGCAAACTAAAACCTCAATGAGATACCATTTCACATGGGTCAGAGTGGCCATCATAACCAAGTTAACAAACAACAAGTGGTGGTGAAGTTGTGAAGAAAAGGGAACCCTAGTGCACTGTTGGTGGGAATGCAGTCTGGTGCAGCCACTGTGGAAAACAGTATGGAATTTCCTCAGAAAACTAAAAGTGGAACTGCCTTTTGACCCAATAAGTTCATTGCTGGGATTATATCCTAAGAATCCTGAAAAAGCAATTCAAAAGAACCTATGTACCCCAGTGTTCATAGCAGCACAATTTACAGTAGCTGAGCATCGGAAGCATCCTAAGTGCCCATCAGTAAATGAGTGGATCAAAACACTATGGTACATTTACACAATGGAATACGTAGCAGAAAGAAAGGGGCTCCTACCCTTTGCAACAGCTTAGATGGAACTGAAGAGCATTATGCTGAGTGAAATAACTCAGGAGGTGAAAGACAAATACCATATGATCTCACCTATAAGTGGAACCTAATCAACAAAACAAATAAGCAAGCAAAATATAACCAGAAACATTGAAATGAAGAAAAAACTGACAGTAACCAGAGGGGAGGGAGGAGGGGATAATGGGAGAAAAGGGGAATGGTTGTCAAGGAGAATGTATAAAGAACATGTGGACAAAGCCAAAGGTGGTAGGATTGAGGGTGGGAGGTGGGGGTGGGTGGGGCGGAGGGGAGTGGTGGTGGGGGAAATGGAGACAACTGTATTTGAAAAATTTTAAAAAAACAAAAAAAATCCCAGATTTTATAATTACATATGTAGATATTCCAGCATATTCTCTGAAAATAAGATCTCTTTTTAAAAAAGGAAAGAAAACGTAGCCATAATATTATTACTGCATAAAGGTGCTCCTCACTTACATACGTAGTAAATGCTAAGATAAAGTAGACTCAAAAGTAGACACCTCCCCCTAGAGGTGAGGGAGGTAAATCAGGTAGAGAATTTTTTGACATCCAGTGGGAGTACACAAAGGAAAGCATTGATTAAAATTTTTTTGCTGAATCTTTAAGAAAAGATTAATTTTCTTTTCAGAAAATAAATAATTTTTTAAATTATTTATTCTTTGTCACACAGGTACCAGTGTTTTAAATCGGCTTGGATGTACCAAGTTCTTCATGAAGGATTCCACTTTCCTTACGATTACTCAAACCTACAGACAGCCCAGCTGGTGTACGACCGAGAAGTTCAGTGGACGCTGGGAGCCATTCTGTTTAAGACACGATTCCTACCACTCAGGTAAGGTGGACTGACCAAGCTGGCATCTTGAGCTCCGAAGATGTTAGTGTCTCAGAATAGGTTTCTTAAGCAATAACCCCAAAACAAACAAGCAAACAAATTCCCTTTATTACTACCAGGTGAACTGTCATTACTAACCAGGCATGTTGAAACAGAAAGAAGCTTGAGCATTATGGGTCCGGAGTCTGTTACTTAGCTTTGAAATTTTGTAAATTCAGTTTTATTTGTTGATCCACAATGAATAAACCTTTAGGGTTGAGCTCTCACTAACTGCTTCCAAGATACTGACTGATAAATTAAAATGTCATCCATTTACCCTGGAAAACCTATCTGACTAGAGAAATGTGGTAGACTGTCTGTGTGGAGCCATCTCTCCTGATGGCAAGCGCCCCTCCAGAGGTGGTGTCATTGCCTTGGAGGGCTTCTGGTGGGCCCAGACTTGAGCAAAGGACCTGAGGTGCTCCTAGGGCAGTATTGGCATCAAGCAATGGTAGCCTGATGTCTTGCTGTGAGAATAACAAGATGTTTGGGATAATCTTTAGGTATTCTCTCCCCTGGATTATTTCCAGTAAAGTAAAATGAATTTTTATATTTTGGGGGGTGTGCCTGTTTTACTACACTCAGTGCTGTCAGAAGCCTGCAGGTAGTGGGGAAGCAGAGGGTGTGCCCTCCCCACAGCTGACGGCTGCGGAAGTGCTGTCCCAGCATTTGCCCATTCTCATTTGCCAGGAGAAGCCAGAGTCTGTATTTCATCTGCAGTCTTTCAGTTTGGAGAGTCACATTAAAAACACAACAGAACACTTGCAGGTCAAACCAAACAGAAACCAATCTGGTATCCAGACCACCAGAGAGAGGCTTCTGTTCTAGACAGGTGGACCACTGCACTTAGCTTTACATGCCTCTTCACTTTTGTGCAGGCTACAATAGAATTGATCAGGTGCCAGCTTTCTTTAGCCCATAACCTAAATCCTCGAAAAGCATAGCAACTTTCTAAAAAGATTTAGACATACTCTGATTTTTTTTATTGGATTCTGGGGCCACCTATTCTCACTAGTACTATATTTACAAACCATATATAGGCCAGAGTGTTATGGGGCCACTCTTAAGACTAATGTGACAGATGACCACCAGCCTTGCCTAACTGTTCAATTTTTTGGCTTCTGATTTGTCTTCATATTCTGGAGGGTGTAAGCCTGTGAGGCTTCCTCTTAAGGCTTAGAAAGAAAGGTACAGGAAGAATCACACGGCAGCCCTGGGGCTGGGGACATGCTTCAGCTTTGCTTGCTCTATGGAGCTGGTGTCATAGAGTGTTTGCATGAATGGAATAAGTGGACTAACATCACTGGGCCTTTTAATTCAGCATAAAGATTTCTCTCTGAAACTAACATTTCTTTTCACCTTCAAACTATTCCCTAGGGATCTACGGCAGGAAGGTGTCCGGCAGGCCCATAGTAGCTGGTTCCGTCTCTCTTTTGTCTACAACCACTATCTCTTCTTTGCCTGTATCCTGGTGGTGCTATTGGCCATCATCCTGTACCTTCTGCGGCTGCGCCGAATTCACCGTCGACAAGCTCGAGCCTCAGCTCCATTGAACTTGCTGTGGATTGAAGAGGTGGTGCCTATGATGAGGGTACAGGTGGAGCCATGAGCTGGGCAAGGGCTACGGAAGCTTGAGTGCCCAGAGCTGCTGCTCATCGGATTCCATCACTTTCTTGTACTGACTTCAGATGCTGCTTTGCCTGACCTTGTGGATTTTTGACCTTGGAACTTCTACTTTAATATCTTCTTTAATTCCTTCTCAATCTCCAGGTCCTCTTATCTATGAGAAGCTGTAACATAGTCTGTGAAGAACTAAATAATGAGAGATTGGTGCTAACAAAGATGACCAACCTTAGTCCAATCGATCTGCTCCTTTCCCTGGGAGTTCTGGTGTGTTCCCGGGATTTAGACTTTCCTCCCCTTGCTAAAGCATGAAATTTAGCATTGGGCACACTAGAAGCCGGGCTGAAACCAAACTTGGGGCATCTGATACAAAGTCGAAGACATTCTAGCAAGTGCAGCATCGCCTTCTTTCTCTGTAACAGAGATATCATCTATGTGGAGATCCACAGCCTTTACAAGAGATCCAAGGTAATTTGCAGTTCAGTGGAACAGATATGAATTTCCAGGCAACCAAAATAACACAACTTCTTTGCTTCCTTGACAAGCCATTATGAACATGGTCCAAGGTTCCTGACTTACTGTTGCTTGTGTTAGTATGTGATTTTAGAGGGTTAGCACCCCTTCTAAATGGATGGTCCATTGAAGATTTGACTAAGTCTTATCTGATGTCTTGTATGATCAGGTAGAAAATTTTTATGTGCCTCAGAGGCTGGGCATTAATTTTTCTTTTTGAGCCTTGTAGGGTGGAGAGACTGTGGTGGGGACTGGAACCCTGGGTTAGGTTCCAGGTCATTGTCCTCTAGGGCTGTTTTTATTTTTTTATGGACTGATTGGGGTGATATTGGTTAATATAATTACATAGGTTTCAGGTGCACATCATCTGTATATTGTATTGTGTGTTCACTAGCCCAAGTCTCCAGGCCTGTTTCTATGAGTCCGTATACAGGAAGATTCAGGAGTTTCTTTATTTCACTGCTAAGATCAATATATACTTTGGGAAGGGATATATTTGGGTTGTCTTTCAAGGAAAGAACAATTCTAGGATAGTAGGCAAAATAAAATCCAAACTCTTATTTACTAAGTCTTTCTGAGCAACAGAAAATTTTTCAATTTAACTCTTAGAATGTCTTAAAAGAAGCAAATTCTAAATTTTGGAATAAATAGATAAATCTGTTAATAAGCCACTTGGAAATTTTCAGAACCTTTGTTAAGAGATTGCTTAGTCCAAACAGCATTTCCATTAACAAGGAGAGAGGAAAAGCCATAATAATTACATTTCCATCCACGACCCTTTGGGAGCTTTGCTCCTCCTCCTCACTTAGCCTTTAAACTGCACGAGGATTCTTATCCATCGACCCCCATCTTCCTCACAGAATCTTCTTTGTCCTTTACCCCTTCCGGTGTGTAGCCCGAAGTGTCCTGCCCAGGAACATGCTCCCAGCGTTGAAGGAGCTTGCTTTTCTTTTTTTGTCATCTGTGATTTCTAAAATTAGATAAATAGGGTTATGGGCCCTGACTTTAAAGGGGGAAAAAAGTAAAATTCTTAAAATGTAAATTTCATATTGGCATCAGAAGGAGTAAAAGAACTCAAGATCCTCCTAGAAATAAACAGGAAAATGAGTATACGGACTCTTGGTTGGTTGGTGAAAATGAACAAATCTTGAATTGTTTCCAAATTAGTTAATGATGGGTCTAACGAAGTGTCTTATAGTGCCCTTTGGAAATATTTTTTTAAGACTCATCTCAGCGATTTCCATTAATTTTAAGACTTCTAAATTGCCTTGATTTTGTTTGACTTCTTATCTTTCTGTCACTGTGAGTGAGCTTCGCCTTATGAATGCTGCTTATACATGATACCAAAATATGGTTTTTGCCTACTTGGGTGACTCTTTTCTCCTCACCTTGATTTCCAAATACTGCTTGTATTTTTCTTGTAGATCTAGTCAGTGGTCTAGTCAAAAGCTTCGCAGTTGGCTAACTGTTAAACCTTTCATGTCTCAAAATGAAGTCGGAGCAGACAGCAGGTGGTGATTAGTCCAACTCGAAAGCCCCTAGGAAGTCATTCTTCGTCCTGGTTGTAACAGAACAGCCACCGTTTGTCAAGCACTCATGTGCCAGACACTCTGTTAAAAATCTTATGTGTCAACCATTATGATAACCTTCCAGATTGATGTTTCTCTGTTCTTTTTATAGTTGAGAAACTCAGGATACCTCTACTCATCATTTTTCTCACTGTAAATGTTTTTCATATTCTTAATTTGATCAGTCTGATTTTTTGTTTAGTGTGCTATATCCTGAATATTATTTTACTATTATAGGATGTAGGCTTGTCTTTATTACCATGAGTAAAATTTCTCAGAGTTCCATGATTTAAAAATATGGAAAATTTTATCACACCCCTCAAACTGAATAGGTGCTCTTAGTATTGGTTCCAGTGCTTCTCCATTACTCCCAATTAATGATCTTAAATGAAATCTCATTAGCTAGAAACAGAAACAGTTTATTCCTTGCTGAGGGTGAGGGGCCATTACTTACATACAGTTGTCCTTCAGAACTCATCAAACCCTGTATTTGTTGCATTTTGACCAAAAAAAAAAAAGTTCCCTCATTCTTCAATTGCTCAGCGCTCATCCGGAGTTCTGGAATGAATTTACGATGAATACTGAGGCACCACTGTATACATTTTCTGTTAATGAAATATTCTTGTAGAGTCAGTTTGTCTTGCTTTTAACTCTCTTTTAGCCCTCATTTTCTAAAGATTTTTAAATATTTCTATTTGCATTTCTGCATTTTGAGTGGTTCTACTGTGATATAATCATGTTTTTTGTAAAATTCACATTCCACCGGTTCCTTTGAATCCTAAGAACCAGACTTTTTGATAATAGTGACAATGAACCTGAACTGGTTTAGGACTTTCATTATTACTGAGACAGGTCTCACATGTCAGAACCAGAGTCAGTGGCTTTAAGGGTAATGTTTCATTAGTCTCATGATGCCATAGCCCCTCACTTTTCTCCCAATTCTTATTACTAGGATGTAAGGAAAATATGTGTAATATTTATATGGCATTACATTCACTTAAGTTGCAACTAATTCTAAGCAAAATTATAACCATCTTTTGGTTACTTAGCTCCTTGAATTGATTTTCTTAGGTCAAGGAAATTTTAATCACTTTCCACTAGCCTTGTATTTGTTCTTCTAATGTCATCTAAGTATTTTGACTTTCCCCTCCACAGCCTAAGGGTTTCCTTCAACTCCAAAGGCAGTGCTTATTAAAAGGTGGTTGGAATCTGCCACTCATTGCTAAGCTAGTTTTTTTAGGCATTAACATTTTCCCATCCATATTTACTTTTTTGAAATAAAGTAACTTACACTTCTTTTTTTTTTTTTTACACTTCTCACTGGTGTTATCTAAATAGATGTCCCTCCATCCCTGTTCTCACAGTGGGGTGTTTTGCTTTTTGTCAGGAGTGAGACGGGTGGGTGGTGTGATTTAGGGGAAGGAACATCAGACTTCATGCACAACAGACTTGGGTTCTAGTCCTGGTTTTGCCATTAACTAGCTCTGGTGCTCCAGGCAAGTCACTTGCCCTCTCTGGTTCATTTTTCATCTATAAAACAGGGTGACTAGACAGGATGATCTGAAGTTAGTTCTTTTTTTTTTAACATTTTAAAAGTTGTTATTCTATTCCAGTTATCCCAATTTTCCCCCTTTGCCCTCCTCTGCCCATCTTACCCCCCACTTCCACAGTGAATTCCAACTCTGTTGTCCATGTCCATGGGTCATTCATACATGATATTTGACTAGTCCTTCCCCTTCTTTACACCATTATCCCCTCCTTCCTCCCCTCTGGTCATTGTCTGTCTGTTTCCATGTTTCCATGCATGTGGTTCTATATTCATTTATTTTGTTCATTAGATTCCTCTAATAGGTGAGATCATACGGTATTTTGCTTTCACTGACTGGCTTATTTCACTTAGAATAATAGTCTCCTGTTCCATCCATGCTGTCACAAGGGGTAGGAATTCCTTCTTTCTTTCTGCGCATAGTATTCCATTGTGTAAATGTACCAGTTTTTTGATTCACTCATTTACTGCTGGGCACTTAGGCTGTTTCTAGCTGAGGTTGATTCTAAAGGGAGACCCATTGGCCCAAGGCACTAAAAGCAGGAGCGAAGCTGGACAAGTGATAGGGTTTCAGGAAGAAGATTTCGGTCTTTAGTTTAGAAGACCAGGCTGCCCAAGAGCCCACGGTCATCTCCCACTTTACCCATGACCCCTGACATTCCCTGCTGAGAAGGGAGTTTCCAGTGGCCATCCCTGTATGTGTATTTCAGAACATGAGGTTTTACGAGGAACTTGAGAGGTCCCTTGGAATCGAGCCCCAGCGCAGTAGTAGTAGGTGCTGTTACTACACCAGCAGCAGGGACAGCTGCCACGAAATGCTCACGGACAGAATCTCCCCACAAACTGTATTTCAGTAGAATCAACTCTGTATAATTAGCTGGCTGCAGCTAATCATGCCTGAACTTTGTAACTGCTTCTGATACTCATTTGTGATTGCGTTGTTCGTATTGAGGAATAAATATGAAAGACTGCCAGAAACAGTACCAAGTTTTCACTACATCTCTTCTAGCTTCTGTATTTAATACTTCAAAACTTTAGATGTCTTTTAAACAATTTGCCTAATTTTATACAATTTCCTTAAGCATGGCATCCAGGCAGTTCATGTGATGGTTACAATCCAGATTATTTAAGGAAAACTGCCTATTAGATCTACCTCATTAAGGACCCTGGTTGTAATTCTTGGGCAGTTTCCAGACTCCCTTCTAGAAGCAGTGCTGTTTCTCTTTTAAACTAAACTTCTTCTGAATGTAATTCAGAACCGGTGTCTAATTTCTCTTTCTGCTCTGGTGTGTGATGCACCTTCAGTTGGGACCAAGAACCGAGGTAAAAGCAGCAGCGCACGTTGCAGATTCTCCCCAGTCTGTTCCACGGGGCTGGTTTCGGAGTCCTGCCGCAGGGCCGCATGCTCTCAGACTGGCGAGGATTTTGTTGGTGTTACAAAACATATTTGTTAAGAAATGAAGGCTTAAAAATATTCTAATAGACTTCCTTTGTAGTGTTATCCAAGCGCTTCCTTTGCTCTAATATTATTTCTCAGGACTTTCATTGGAAGGACAGGAGAAACACATCTGTTGACCATTTTGTTTCTCTGGAAGTCTGAGCAGTAAGGAGATCCTTTTATTTGTGAAATCAAATTATTACTCATACTGTAAGGGCTTTCTACTTTTAAAATGAATTCAATCATTGCTTGCCATTTTTTTAAAAACCAAAGTTGAAAAACAATTATGAATCACAGGATGTTTACAGCCATGCGTATATGATTCCCGCTAGCCCGGAGACAGGTCTGCGTCTGAGCCCCTTCTGCGTGAACAGTGCAGCCACTTGCACACCCTCCGGCGGCTCCACCCCTGCCCCCTGCCCCACCCCTGCCCCACCCCTGCCCCCTGCCCCACCCCTGCCCCCTGCCCCACCCCTGCCCCCTGCCCCACTCCGCTGCCCCACTCCGCTGCCCCACTCCACTGCTGGCTCACCCTGACGCGTTCCCAAGCAGCCCCTCCTGCAGAGCACCTGCCAGAGCCTGGCCTGTTGTGACTACTGGTGCTAAAGGCTCTGCCTTTTATTAGCTTTGTACAAGTCTTTCTCTGCGAGGATCCCAAATACTTTGATCTCTGGTACTTCTGTTATTATGTTGTGTTTGACATTTTTACCCTACAATTCCTCTTTAGTTGATGCCATGGAGTGTATGCCTTGTCTCCTTCATTGTTTCTGCCTTGATCCATGATGGACTGCAGTGGTCAAAGGCATCTTTTCCGTATGATCCACAATAGACACTCCCTTCTTGCTTTACAACACCAAAGGCTGCCTGTATTGCATCACTTTGGGGGGTTCTAAGACTTACATTTTTCTAAAGCTTCAGATTAATAATTTTGATGAATAGGTCTTGAAATTCTGATAAATACTGTTAAATCATTGTTGAGCAAAATATGCAAGGCATGTCAGAGAGGGAGGCATTCTCCCTTACGCCAGGCCATGGGTATATGTGTCACACAGGCCAATGTACAACCCACCGTTCGTTCCAGGACCGGAAGGACCGCTGCAGGTAAACGGGTTATCCTGGTACCATGATCATCACTGTTGTCTTCGCAACCGTAGCTAATCGTTCCCCCTGCCACGTGAGCATCATTTGTCACTGTAGGTTAAAGACAGAAATGTTCCGGGTTGATTAACAAGGAAGGCAGGTGTTTTAATTCCCTTTGATGTTTTAAAAACAACTGACAGAACTGTTGAGAGACCTTTGAAAATATTATGGGAAATTCATTGAATCTTCTAGGTATAGGATGACATTTTGAAAGTGCTGTCTGCGGCACCAATCTGTAATCATTTTGTGTGCATTTTGCACTATTTGGTGTGTCTGGTGCTGGGAATAATGCAAACAAAAAAACATTTCAGATCATCTCTGTGCACCAGCTTGTGGATAGGCATAATACAGTTACATTGCTAAATGCAACCCGATTTGTTTTCCAAACTTATTCATCTTTAATAAAATAAAAATGAAGTAAAACATCTGAAACTTGAACTTATTCATTCATTTGTTGCTACTTTGTTGGTGGGAACTGTTAGAAGTATTAGCACATGGTTCTTTGGGTTGGATTATACTGCCCTCTGCTGACTTAACTAAGGACAACCTTAGTTTGGGGATGAGGAGTAATGGTAAGGGAACCTACCCCAGTAACCAAAGTTCCCCTTACAAGAGTGTCTAGAAGAGGTGATATCCCATTAACAGGATGAACAAAGTAGATTTAATGAGATATGGTGGGGATGGAGATTCAGAGGGAATGGGAACAAGTGGTCAAAACTTTCTAAGGTAATTAGGTTATTAGAGTCCAGGCCTATGGTTCCCAAACTTGTCTGTAATTGGAATCACTTGGGGACCTTAAAAATATGCCTACTGCTGCATCTGGAGATTGTGATTTGATTTGGTCTTGGGTGGCCTGGGCTTTAGGCTTTTTAGATTCTAATTTGAGAGAAGTTGTACTGGCCATAGCATTAAGTCGCAGGATCTGAGATTTTCTAAAAATCAAAGACAAACTGTCCATTTCTGTCTTGCTAAGGACCACTTAAGAATGGTACACAGAGAGTCACTGAAACTCTCAGAATACTGGAGTTGGAAGGAAACAGACCATCTAGTGCAGAGACTGTAAATGGGCAAAACTCAGGTTACGTGTGGCTCCCAAATGTGTTCCACCTGCATAATGTTCTGAAGAATTTGAAATTAGTTGCCAGCACTTGAGAGCTTTCACACAAAAATCTAGATGTTAGGCTTCTTTAAAAAATCAGATCTGACAACCCTGGACACGCAGAGCAGCAACAAGGCAGTAGTTTAACCTGTTGGCTGGGGCACCTGCTCGACAGTCTGCCACTGTTCAGCCAGACTGGCCTCAGTGGGCATTTGATTTGGTCCAACTTTCTCTTGCCTTCTGCAAAACTAAAAACCAGCTTTCTGCAACTTCCACCCCATGGCTCCAGTTTTGCAGCCCAAAGGGAGCTCATTTCTTCTGCATGAGAAGGCTTCAACTTGTCAAGGACAGAAATTGTGTTCTCTCCAAATGTTCTTTCTCCTCCAGTTAAATGTCCAGAGTCCCTTCAAGTATTTCCAGTGATATGGGTTCTGGACTCCTCACCATCCTGGCTCCTTCCTCTTGATACATACTTCGTGGTCAATGTCCTGCTTAAATTTGGTACCCCAGTGAAATGTGGCCTATACATCAGATTTTATCAGTATAAATGTCTACAGCTATGACAGTTACATTAATAAAATCTAAACCAGCACTAATTTTTATTGGAGTCATCACGTTGTTGATTCATGCTGAGTATGTGGCCAAATAAAATCCCTTTTTTATGTGAAATCATAATGAAGCTGGGTTTCTCCACCCCAAACTTATACAGCCTAGTTAATTGAAATGAAGGTGTTATATTTATAATTATTATTTTTTCATATATTCTATTGATTATGCTATTACAGTTGTCCCATTTCCCCCCTTCTCCTCCTCCCACTCCCTTGTTGCTACCCCTCCATGTGATTTCCATTTCTGTGGTTCTGTTCCTGTTCTAGTTTGCTTAGTTGGTTTTTGTTTTAGGTGTGGTTGTTAGTAATTGTAAGTTTGCTGTCATTTTACTGTACATGTTTTTTTTTTTTTTAAAAGATTTTATTTATTTATTTATTTTTAGAGGGGAAGGAGAGAGGGAGAGAAACATCAATGTATGGTTGCCTTTTGTTGATCCCCTGCTGGTAGTTAGCCTGCAAGGAACCAGCCTGCAACCCAGGCATGTGCCCTGAATGGGAATCGAACCGAGATCGTCTGGTTCACAGGCCCCCGCTCAATCCACTGAGCTACACTAGCCAGGGCTTACTGTACATGTTTTTTATCTTCTTTTTCTTAGATAAGTCCCTTTAACATTTCATAAAATAAGGGCGTGGTGGTGATGAACCTAATTTCAGCTTTATCATGTCACCCTTGGAAGCTGTGAGCTGTGGCTGCCATCCCTCAATGTTAGGTTGCTCCACGCTCAGATCTCATCTACTGCCTTCATCCAGACACTGATTTAAAAGATAAGGTTGAACAGGGCAGAGAGCTCTGTGAAATATCAATAGAGACTGAAATCACACCAATTCATTAGCCGACAATTTGTTCAGATTGTCCATGTCCCCCATTAAGGCCACATTTTTTTTTGTCCGTGAGGAAACCCTTTCAGGAACTGACTTATGCGATCTAATCCATTCACTGAGCTAGCAACGTAACGGCACCATATGGGTTAGAGCTTGACGAAGCCAAGTGGGTTACCAGTGACTACCTCCTTTTCTCTAAGTACCTATCCACCACTCTGCTGCACATAGATAGGAAGCTTTTCAAACTCTACCTCATTTATAAAAGTCAGGACACTAGAAGACAGTCCTATTTCTTGTTGAAGGCTATCTGGTTACTTCCGGGGTGCCAATCTGTCCCTTTGAACCTTCACCTGGCAGAAGTCAAGATCACAACGAATTTCTATGTAGGCAGAATGCAGGACTCGGGAGGCTACGACAGATGATGCCCATGGCCTCCAGGGCTTGCCAACATTCCAAACCTGAGACAGAAACCTACCAGGAAGCAGCAGATATTTCTTCTACACTAAATCCAATTTCCAACGTTAAAAGTAACAGATTTAAAAAGGAACCTTTAGTGTAACTGTACCCAATGACATTCTCGATCCAGTGACTGTTTCAAAAAGAGGCAAAAACATTTTTAATAGTTAACAAATTGGTTAAGTCAAGGTCATCCCTCTTAGCAAAACCCAGGTTCCTCTCACGAGCTTTCAAAAGCACAGTTTCAGTCCTATGCAGCTGCTCCTCTTAGAATTATTTTGGGACTCTTCGGAGTTCGTTCATGAGCCAAAGGGCAACACTGAGCAGAGCCAAGGAGCCGGACTGGTGAGTGGCAGCCAGAGGAGTTGGCACGTACATCAGCAGAGTGCTAATGCCCAGGCCCACCTGTCACAGAGGAAAGAAAGTAGTAAGCAAAGTAGGAACCACAAATTCAGAGCTGAAACGAGCGGGCACCAACAACCAGACACACAAACCTCTATCAGAACATTAAAAATATATTTTTAATTTAACAAGTATACTTACAGTGAAGTACATTCAACTGTTTTTGTAAAAGCAAAAAATAAAAATAAAATTTCCCTTAATTATCTTTTACCCTATCCCAGTTTCCCTCACCAAAGGTACTCACTATTACCAGCTACTACACACTTATACTTTTGTATAAATGTTTTTAGAAAAAGTTTTGTGCTCTAAAAAAATACATTGTTCTGTGTCACTTTTTTTCACTAAATATAGGTCTTGAGATCTTATTATTTTAAATTCTTGTAATATTCCACAGTATAAATTTGCCATAGTTGTTAACTACTTAGATTGTTTCCAATTTTTCACCATCACAGCAATTTTTTAAAGATTTTATTTATTTATTTATTTATTTATTTATTTATTTATTTACTTTAAAGAGATGGAAAGGGAGGGAGAGAAACATTAATGTGTGGTTGCCTCTTGCACACCCCCAACTGAGGACCTGGCTGCAACACAGGCATGTGTTGGGAATCGAACCGGCGACTCTTCGGTTCCTAGGCCGGCGACTCGAACTACTGAGCCACACCAGCCAGGGCATCACAGCAATTCTATAATGAATTTCTTTACAGACATAGCTCTTTGTGCATTAGAATACCTCTAGGGCAGGCACTGGTAACTAAGTCAGTTTGCTGGGCCAAGGACATATACATTTAACATTTAAATACCCTCTGAAAAATGCCCCACAAACTTACGCTCTCACCAAAAATAAAGGAAGGTATCCATTTTCCTATACCTGTGCCGATACCTGGTTATCTTTTTATTTCTTTATTTTTTCCAATCTGACAAGCACAAGGTGGCATGCATTGTTTTGATTCGCTCCTCTGTGATCACAAGTGAGACTAAACAGCTTCTCATATTTATTGGCCATTCATCATTCCTCTTGTGAGAACTGTGATTGGTAACTCTTATTTTCTGGTTATTAATCTTCCGGTGTATTTTAAGTATTGAAAATCTTTTCTTGCAGCCTGTTACCATTCCTTTTTAATCTTGTTTTGGGGACACCCTCAGGCCAAAAAGAAGTGGTTTGTACCTGTGTGTATGCCATGGCCAGCAGAGCCGCTGCTGCCATCTTGGTCCTTCGAGGAAGGGGGACTCTCCGGGACAGGAAGTAGAGCGCGGTAACGGCAGTAACTGAAGCGATCCCCTGCGAGGAGGAGAGTCTCATCAAGCGCCAGGAAGAAGCATTCCGCCCTCCTGATTTCCTCTCCCTGCACACGTTTCTCCTCCAGAACCCGTGAGTTACCACGAGGCATTTCCCTGTCCCGGGCAGAGAACCGCCTGCAGCTCCACCTCTGATGACTGCTCCTCAGTCTCGTTCCTGCTTCTCTTCTGCTTGCCACTTAAATGTCCGCGTTCCCCGGGGTGCCTCCTGAAGTTTCTGTACCTGTCCCTTTATATCACAGTTGTACACACACTCACTGATCTCATCCACCTTCCACTGCGGTGTCCCCCCCGGCATGGCCCTAACATTTCAAATCATTCTTTGCACCCTTTCCCCTCTATTCTAATCCTGTATTGGTAAAACTGGGACACCCCAAGCCCATGAGCATTGTTGTTTTCCTGGGCTGTGAGCAGAGGAGGTGATAGTGTTGCCAGCGAGTGCTAAAAAGATTTAAAGTCTCATTTTCATTCTCGTCCCTTATTGAACGAGGGTCTGGGACTGACCATAAGGTCTCCGTGCCCCTTCTCTGATGTCAAGGAGAGTGTCTTTCTGTCATATTTGCACATCCACTTCACCCCCTTTCCTCCTCAGAACTGTCCATGACAGCAATTTCAACCGGACTTGCTCATTCTAAAATGTGTGGGGGTGGGGGCTGAGCCCACCACCAGGTAACGGGTGCAGCCCCAGCATGGCCTTCAGATGTCTGAGTCCTCCGGGCTTCTGTCTGGATGTCCCCTCACACTCGGCCCACCTCAGCCCGATGAGACCCTCCCTCGTCAAATGCAGCGCTCACTCCAGCAGGCCCGTTCTTGTGGGTCGTGTTTAAGCTCGCCCGAGAAGAAACTTCGGGATCTCCTCCTGTCTTTCCTCACCTTCCTTTCTACAGCCAGTCTCCTACTCCTTACAGCCTCTCAGATTCATCTTAAATCCACTCCCACCTTGAACCCCCTCACTCGCTTGTGTTACTGGGGTGGCAGTGTTGCTCCCCACTGGTCTCCTTGCTGCTGATCTCTCCTTGCTCCAAATTATCATGCCCAGACCACCAGGCCAGTCTTAACACAACCCATGGCAGGCCCTTAATAAACATCAACTTAAATCAATTAAAAAGTAAGTATGATGCTCCTGGCTCCTTGGGGTTGTGGTTTAGCTCCGACAGCCATGTGCTTGGCTACCACTGTCTTCTCTACTCAGCCTTCTACCTGCTAAATGTGTGTGCAGCATTGACAGAGGGTATCCTCTGCTACCTGGTAAAAGCAGATGCAAACTTCTGAGAAGCTGGCAGTATCCTGAAAGCTAGAATTTGGCTGGAGGGTGTATGGGTAAGTGGGGAAAAAACCATGACAACAGAGAGCTGGTACTCAACTTCCTCTAAATAGAGAAAGAAGTCCAGTGCCCACTCTGCCCTCACTGTTGCCATCAGTGCTCCCAACACCCCAACACCTGTGAGAGGCTCCCCGTTACTTAGTAGCCAGTAACCACCAGCCAGACTTACCAGAACCCGGTGATCAAACTGCACCATAGTGGGATTCTCAAAAACGTTCCTCAGGATGGGGGAGAAGGTAAAGAGGTCCTCTGGGATCCAGGATTCTCCCATCTTGGGGAAGGAGTTGTAAACAAGCCCAGCATCCAGTCCTGCTACAAAAGCCCCTGTATGCCAAGGTTAAGTGGCATTTATTAAGATGAGAAAAAGAAGAGGCCAAATACTGGCCTGACAAAGAAAAAGTTCATTGTCCCAGAGTTACATAAAAGGCAGTGCCAGAGAGTAACGAATAGAAATATTTACAGTTGGGGTTCTCAAACAGGGAATATGCATCACAATCACCACAAGAATGTAAATGAAAAACAGCTATTTCCTCACTTGCTCCCACCCCAAGAGTCCGGCGTGCCTCCCCTGGAGAAGTGAAGTGGGAGTTCTGAGAGAAGCAGACTAGTCTGGAGAAACTCCCTTAGTAATTCCTCCACCGAGAACTGCCGATTTATTCTGGAAGAACTACCGATCTGTTCTTCCCCCAGACCCTGCGTAATTTACTCCCTCTCTTCCTCAGGTCTTCACTCGAATGTCACCTTATCAAAGAGCCCTCCCCAGTGATCCTCTGTGGGCCGGTGCTCCCCACCCCACTTCCACCCCTTACTGTGCTTTCCTTTTCTTCCCAGCATTGAATGAACACTATCTGACATGTTCTTTGTATCATTTACCTCTTCCCCAAGTGCTCAAAAAATGTTTGTTGAATGCACAAAAAAATGAAAACCTTATAAACTAAATCCTGGATAAACACATAAACAGGGTATTTACGAATAATTATTACTATAATCAAATTATTATTCTGATTCCATTATTTATGGATGTTTCAGGGAATTCAGGGATGTTTAGATCACATTCCTTATTTTGTAAATGCCATTTATCAAGTCAAAATCCATTTTCTTTCACCATAAAAAGAAAAGAGTGAGGGTTGTGTAGGTCATTGGTTTGATGGTTTTATTTAAAAACAACTTTAGTTGATTCTGGAGAGAGGGGAAGGAAGGAAGAGGGGGAGAAACTTGATGTGAGAGAGAAGCATCGATTGGTTGCCTCTAGCACACCCCCCAACTGGGGACTGAACCTACAACCGGGACAATGTCCCCTGACCAGCAATCAAACCTGCAACCTTTCGGTTTGTGGGATGATGCCCAACCAACTGAGCCTCACCAGCCAGGGCTGATGGTTATATTTTAAAGCAGTGCTGTCTAGCCCTGACCAGTGTTGGCTGGGCGTCATTCTGCAAAGTGAGGGTCACTAGTTTGATTCCCAGTCAGGGCACATGCCTGGGTTGCATGTTTCATCCCAGGTTGGGGCACGTATGAGAGGTAATTGATCAAATAAATAATTAAAGCAGTTCTGCTTGAGAAGTTTCTGGGATGATAAAAATGTTCTGTATCTGCCATTCAGTACAATAGGTGGCTACTGAGCCCTTTAAATGTGGCTAGCATGACCGAGGAACTAAATTTTAAATTTTATTTAATTTTAAATAATTTAAGTTTAAATAAATCACATGTGACTAGTGATTATTATACTAGATAGCAGAGTTTTAGAATAAGAGAGGTAGAGGTATGATTTAAAGAATGAGAAAGATCTGTGTTGGTGTCTTTGTCCCAAAGAACTCCCCACATTGGACCATTTTGAGGGAAGGCCTTTGGTCTGACCCATCTTGGTATAGGTAGTAACAACAATAATGCCCACATGATAATTACAGCTAACACTTACTCAGCTTTTGCTACACGCCAAGCACTACTGTAAGCACTTCATATATTCTACTCATACTATTATCATCATCCCTGCTTTACAGAAGAGGTCACTGAGGCCCAAAGAGGTACCCTAGCATGTCCAAGGTCACAGAGTTCACAGGTGGTAAATCTGGGATTTGAGCCTAGACAGTTTGGATCCAGGTAGATGCTCAATATTTTTGTTCAACTGACTGGAAAGCAGGATTGGAAGGGAGGAAGGAACGGTAAAGATGATGGGTATGAGAGAGGCAGGTGTGAAAGGGAAATAGGAAGGTACAGGAAGAAAGGGAAAAGCATTAGGTAAGAGGTCTTACCTGAGAGTGAAATAAAAACAGCCCATCTTACGGAGTCCTACCTGAGAGAGCTGTAAGGAACACTAGGCCTGCTGTTCCATGAGCAAATCGTCTCAACCACAGGAGTTGGCGGGTTTCAGGCAACTAAATAAGACAATCACTCAGGTTAACTGTACTTCAGAAGCTACAAGAAGCAGAGAAGATCTCCAAGGCTAAATCTAAGACCCAGTTTGAAGTCAGATCTTGTCCGACCCCAAAGCTAGGTTAGGTACTCCCAGCAATATTCTGTTCTGACGAACGCATCACAGTTTATTAAATCTATACAGTTACTGCTGTCTCCGCTGCTATTCTGTAAGCACTGTGCAGGCAGGAACTGCCATCTGTCAGTGGTACCAGCCCAGGGCTTGGCGTTTGCCGTGTCCAGGGGAAAATGCTTCAGCATGGTTGAAATGGTGTGGCCCAAGATACAGGACTGGATTTCCATCTCGTGTGAGACATTTAGTGCTTAACAAAGAGAGTCAGGATCGAAACTGCATAAAATGCCTAACGTGGAGATTCTAGTGTTTTCGGTAAAATCAATATTTGTTTTTATTTTTACTATAGCCCACTTCTGATACTGATCAATGAATCAACAAATATTTATTAAGGACTTTATGAACAGATAACGGTAAAGATGCAAAAATGCTTTGCAATCTCGCACGTGAAGAACTGGGTGCCGTCACTCAGAGTCGGCCGCGCGCCGTGTCAGCGCTGCGGAGCAGAACTCTGTGCTGCCCAGGGAGTGGGCAGTGGGGCCTCACAGCAGGGCGAGGGCGACTGAAAACTAAGGAGGAAGTTAACTTCACTTACAGCTGAAGTAAATGACAAGTTTTTATGTTAATTTTGTTTAGTATTAATTAATTAAAATTTAAATAGAAACATGGAGCTAGTGAGCTACTGCGTTGGACAGCACAGTCCACTACATTTAACGATATCTCAAACCTTTTCTGTAGTTAGTGGAACAGAAACACATTTTGAAAAGACAAAAACAATGAATTGATAAGTAAAACTCATTGCTAACCTCTAAGAGTACCATTCCAGTGGAGAGGGAATGTGTGTGCATGTGTGTGGGGTGGGTGGGGAAGTCAGATGACAAGAAGTGAAGAGGAGGAATGATGTGTCAGGATGAACACCTATAGATACAGGCAATTCATTTCAGAATCTCGGCTTTGAAAGTCAGGAGAACTATTCAGACACGGACTTGTCTACCACACTAACATTTCAACTCCATCTGGCTTCCCTGTGGGGCGACTGTCAACATCTGTCCTTACTGGCATCCAGGCCACTGGCTCCAAGTACCTATTGGATGATTCTACTTAAAAGTCCTATTATCAGCCCTGGCTGGTGTAGCTCAGTGGATTGAGTGCTGGCCTGTGAACCAGAAGGTTGTCGGTTCAGTTCCCAGTCAGGGCATGTGCCTGGGTTGTGGGCCAGGTCCCCAGTAGGAGGCATGCAGGAGGCAACCACACACTGATGTTTCTCTCTCCCTCCCTTCCCCTCTCTAAAATAAATAAATAAAATCTTTTTTTAAAAAAGCTTTATTATCATATCAAATACCACTCCATGAACAGGTTATTCAGGCCTACCATGACTTCAATATCTAAAATATTATTAAGGAAAAAACTTTAATCAGCCTACTGAGAAAATATTTTCAGGCAAGATCACTCAGGTTTACTGTATTGCTCGACTCGATGAATGGGAGGTCCCCATCTGCAGAACCAACCAACCAGCATGGCTCCTGTGCACCACCGCAGGGCCAGAAACCACTCTCGTTCGGCCTTCCTCACTCGCCATCCACCATCCCTCTGGGGGTCAGAACTAGAGTTGGGATACCTCTTGTTGTTTGTACACTTTCCTACTTCTTCTAAAATTCATTTTTTCACCGTTCCCAACAGGCAGTGCTGACAAAATACTTGGCTCCTATACTATTTCTCCTTTGAATGAATTGTTCCAGCTCAAAAGAGTCACTGCACATTTTACTCTGCAGTCCCAAAGCTGAAGTTCAATGTTCTTCTAAACTTTGGTTAGATCTAGTTTCTGGTAAATTGGCAGGTGTCACTAAGGGAATGTGTGCATTCTGACCTAACTTCCTATTACAACCAGAATTCCTGTTTCTCTGGCCTTGTCAGCCTCTGTGCAGATGTGGTAAGAACACAGACTGGTTTTTACCTTGTGCTGAGGAAGCAGCAGTGAGAGCGAGGTCCACAAGCTGGCGCAGTAAAGAACAAGGGCTGATCCCAGGTGGGCAGCGAGGCGGTACTGACTGACCCGTGGGATGTCATGAGAATCTGGTTTTTCTTCTAACCCACTTTTCACCATATACCATCCCAACAGACCCTAGAACCAAAAAGATAAGAGTCAAATAAAACAAGGTTGAAACTGTCTGCTGAACTTTATTCTCTGAGAAAGTGAGTTATCAATTATCAGACATACTCTCTACCTGACCCCTCCTTCCCATAGCCTCTGATATCCTCAGTATCCCAGAATCACGGCCTATCCACATTTCCACATACAGCACCATAAACATTTAACCACTGATCAGATTAATATTTATTGAAATGAGTCAAATAAAGTATACAAAAGTTTATCTGTGGGCAAAACCTTACCTATTCTTGATCTGATTTAACATTATGTAAACCAGTGAAATAAAAGAGAGCTGTTTCTATAAAAACCAGACTGAATGTTTTTGAAAGGTTGAGAAAGCTTAAAAACAGCCACTGCCAACTCCGATGGAAACAGAAAATAATGAAAGTTTTATGGGGGAAAGTCATTAAAATCTGTAAGGCTCTGCAATCAGATTGCTTTCCAAGTATCTAAGTTCTCACCCCTTTTTAAGGAAAATGTGAAACAAAATGATAGTTTATGGGGGTGCAAGAGATCTGAGGTTGAGCTACAATCAGAGGACTAAAGAACAGGCCTTGGCTCTTCATTAAAAAAAAGATAATAACAGTACATGTTTAAAAGTTTAAGGTGTATTAGGATTCTATGAATCCCCGCTTTTACCAACTTTTTCAAGTAACCCAAACAAACGTGAGTTCCAATCATATCAGATGAGCTATGGACCTTTCGTCCCCCACCCTGCCAATCCAATCCAAGCCTATTCTGTCAAAAGGAGGGATTTTTCCCACCTGCTCCTTTTTATTTTTTAATCCTCACCCGAGGACAGTTGTTTCACTGCTTTGAGAGAGAGAGAGAGAGAGAGGAAAACATCAATGTAAGAGAGAAGCATGGATTTGCTGCCTCCCAGATCAAACCCGCCACATAGGTATGTGCCCTGACCGGGAATCAAACCCACAACCTTTCGGGTAAGGGATGACTCTCCAAGCAACTGAGCCACACTGGCCAGGGTTTAAATTTTTTTTTTTAAATTTATTTACTGATTTTGGAGAGACAGAGGAAGGGAGAAGTAGGGAGGGGGAAGAGAGAGAAAGAGAGACTTCAATTTGTTATTCCACTTATTTATGCATTCATTGGTTGCTTTTTGTGCCCTGACTGGGAACTGAACCCACAACCTTCGCATATGAGGACAATTCCCCAACCAGCTGAGCTACCTTGGCTAGGGCTCTACCTCTTCTAAATATATACTTTTCAAAAAACTTTTCTGGGCGTTTTTCCCTTCATGACTGTCCTGGAAGTTCTAACCATCTTGACTTCATCTGCACAGGCCACTGGAAGATGAAGGAGTACACAGTGCGATCTGCCAGCCCCGACTTTCTTCCTTCCATACCCTATCTGCCATCTTTAATTTTCTGCCTCCCTGGTGGTCTGTCTTTAATGGGATTTTATTTTCCATTCTAAAACAAACTTTCATTTTATTTTACCCCCGCCTCCAATTTCTATCAGACTTTTATTAATGTCTCATTCCTTATTATCTGTTTCTATTGCATCTATTACATCTCTTTCATCTCCCCTCTTAATTCCTTCTATTTGGTTCATAGTCCCCCCACTTATAGGTTAAATTTACCACCTCACTTCCTCCTGATTGAATTTTGATATTTCTTTGATGCTCTGATTCTCTTCCCTTAGGGTTTGTACACTTTGACCCAAATACTCACATTCTCCTCTAATATTCCTTTTCTTGGCTCTCAGCCTTACCTAACTCCTTAACTGTGAGAGTCATTCGATGCTCTTCTCCTTTATAGGAGTTCAACTTATGTGATTTGAACCACCATTTACACAGTACTTGAATATCTCTCAGCTATATCTATATTTTAAGATCCTTCATCCCAGAAACTATTTCTCTCTTTTGGAATTTTCCCATTTGCTTCTGTAACCATTCTACCATAGGGATCCCAGGTCCACACAGAGCAGTCAAGTTAGAAAAAGGAAGGACATGAGAACCTAGGAGGACATCCATGGTGGGGGGAAAACTCTTAATTCTTGTGACACAAAAGTGTATTTACTGAATGCTTACTGATTCCAGGCACTAACCTAAGTACTTTACATGCACAATCTCACGTAATATTCATGCAAGCTAAGCAGTAGGCACTATTATTATCTATGTTTACAGGTAAGGAAAGCAGAGTCTACTCTGCTAGAGTAGGTTAGAACTTGCCCTACTGAGTGGTAGGGCTGGGCCTTGAAGCCAGGCACATGACACTAAAATCCACATTCTCCCCTACTCTGTTATAAAACTAGTTTCTTAAAAACAGTACAGTACCAAGAAACTCTGGGGAGCATGTCTGGTTTCCCATACTTGAATAAATCTCACCTGGAAGCACACTAACCCACAGAGGGCAAGAACACGTCCTTTCATGCCTCGGCTGAGCCAGCCCTTTCTCCAAAAGTAAGCAGCAGGCAGGATGTATGCGAGGCCTACAAGGCGACCCCACATTCGGTGTGAGTACTCCATGTACCAGATGAACTTGAATTCTGCCAATGTCATATCATGATTCAATCTGGGTAAAAAGTCAAAAAATAAGAAAGGAAAAACCCACTTGATTTTTATTTTTCAATGGAATGCAGGGACATGCTGAGTCCTGAAGCTTGACAGGTCTTCCCTCTTCCTTATCAGTGACCTTAGGATCGCCTTGGATTGGAGGTTTAGAGTAGGAAGCTCACTAAAGATAATTGAGCCAAATATCAAGAAATGATGGAACCTAGTCATTCTGACATGTTTAAATAAGCAAAAGACTAAGTGGACCTTGTGGGATGTTGGCCTGATTTTCTATAATACTTACATTTTAAATTCTGGAAATTGCTGATATTTTTGGAATTCTGCTTCCCACTCCTCCTGGCTTGTCGGTGGCTTCATCTCCTTTATTAAATGCCAATCTACCATTGAGAGGCCAGACTCTGTCAGCCTAAGGGAAGGAAAGAAATTTGAGTGAGAGAGGGAGTGTGTGTGTGTGTGCACACAATGCTGGATTACTCACAAATGGTTTACAGCAACAAGTGGTTCTAAACATCGCACCTCTAAAGGCAAACACACCATTTCAATGTTTCCTCCCTGACCTGTTCCTCTTCTCTCACTGCTTAGAATTTTGACAGAAACAGCAAAATCAACCCTTAGACCGAAGAAGTTTACCCTAAATGCATACACAACATTATACAAGGAAATGATATTTGATATAGGTATAAAACGTTTTAGGTTCTTGAATGAATTTAAAGACAGTAAAACTCAAATTTGTCAGTTTCCCATAACAGCCTATGGACATACAGTATTTTGAAATAAGGGCACAGGAAATGTGGAGAGAATCTGAGAATACGTACTTTATTAAAACTGAAAGTGTTTTCACAAAAACGAGTTAGGATTCCTACAGTAAAAGGTTTATTTTTGGCCTGAGGCAGGAAATGTATAAGAGCCTGGAATATCTTACCATCCAAAAAGCAAGGAATCAAAGGTTTCTAGGGTCCTGTCCAGAACAACTCTGGAGCCGATTTAAGGTTTCCACTGACTGAAGATGGGACAATTTGAGCAAAACACCAAGTATGATGGACTGATACACACCAAGTATGTTTAAACCCATGAGCGCATAATAATACTGAAAAATTCAGGCACTTTACTGGTTACCTTTGGGGGATGCTTGGGAACCAATTTATTATTTTGAGAATTGGTAAATAAAGGGAAAGAATCAAGTAGTTACCCTGCCTTTCCTGTATACACTGTACCTTAGGGTAACCTAATTATCGATGAGGAAGCCCTTCTCTTTAGAGCTGAGCTAACAGAATGTTACAAACTTGCAACTCTAATGAAACAATGTAGGCAATGATCATGAGTGGTGGTTGACATCTGTAACAGACATCAGATACCTATAAATGTTACAGTCACGTGTGAAGTATTTTGGCGTCCTCCCCACCGCCCCAACTGGAATCTGATCAAGCAGTAACCAGTTTACAGGAAATCCAGGGCCCAGCGGCACTTGTTCATCACCACAGAATGCAATCGGGAAAAGCCAGGCTGGGAAACTGCAGGACGAACGATCTGGGTTTCTTCAACAAAACCCCCCTGCAAACATGGGGGTGGGAGGAGGTTTAAGAGACCTGAGAGGCGTATGAACTGTGATATATGGAACTTATCTGGGTTTACTTCAAAGTAACTATACAACAAATGTTGAGACAAATTTGAACTCTGGGTGTAGGGGAATATATGCAAAGTGTGTACAGCTAGCAAAGATCTAAACCAGTATTTGTGAAGGGCTCCTACTAAAAAAGCCGGAAACTGTTCTACGTCAGGCAAACCATCAGGCATGTTCCCTCTTTGGGCCTCAGTTTCTGTGTCTGAGGGAGCCAGACTACATGATTCCTGGGGCCCCTTCCCCCCTTGGTCATCCTGTGCCCCTACTGATGACCCAAACACTATGAGCAAATTACTCACCTAGTTACTCCACCGAGAATAACTGCTCCAGCCACTGTTCCGCTGCAGACCAGGAGCCATCGGCCCACCACCCGCTCAGCAGCCTTTGAGGGAAGGGACACTGTACCCCTTCCAGACTGTAAAGCTACTTCAGAAATGGTGCTGTACTGTCCTGGCCTCAAGGGGCGCCTGATCCCACAGCTGCAACCACACTAAGGACCAAGACAGATAAATTACAGCTGAAGAAAGAGGATAAGACGTCACTCCGCTGCTACTCACACTGTCCCTCTGGAGTCTGAGTGCCCTGTATGGCAACATCTCCTGCCCCAGCAAATCTCTTCATTGGATCACTGCATCTACCTTCCAACTAGTTTTCCTGCCCCTAGTCTTGGCCTCATCCCAATCCATTCCCACACGACAAGAACCTTCTGGTCTCTGCCTACTTCCCCAGACTTAACTCCATACCTACATATGGGTCCTTTTCTTCTTCTGTGGGTTTCAACCAAGATTTCTGTCTGGTTGGGACACTAGCTGTCCTCTGATGGAAAACAGGCATACCTCGTTTTATTGTGCTTCAATTATTATGCTTTGCAGATACTGCATGTTTGTTTGTTTTTTTAAATTGAAGGTTTATGGCAACCCTGCACTGAGCACATTGAAAACCTCCTGGAGAGGATTCACTTTTCTTTTCTTTTTTTAAAAGATTTTATGTATTTATCTTTAGAGGGGAAGGGAAGGAGAGAGGGAGAGAGATATCAACGTATGGTTGCCTCTTGTGCGTCCCCTGCTGGGAACTGGCCTGCAACCCAGGCATGTGCTCCAACTGGAAATTGAACCTCGATCCTTTGGTTCGCAGGCCCGCACTCAATCCACTGAGCCACACCAGCCAGTAGGATTCACCTTTCTAGATGCCATCAACATTCCCGATTCCTGGAAAGAGGTGAAGATATCAACATTAAACCGGAATTTGGAAGAAGCTGACTCCAACCTACATGGATGACATGGAGGGACTTAAGCCTTTAGTGAAAGAAAGAACTACGGGCGGGCAATATGAGAATATGACTAAGTTGCCATAACCTCATGATAAAACTTTAACAGAGGAGGAATTGCTTCTCATGGATGAGTAAAGAAAGTGGTTTCTTGAGATGGAATCTGCTGCTGAAGATACTGTGAAGAGTATAACAAAGTCTGGCTGATGTAGCTCAGTAGATTGAGCACAGGCCTACGAACCGAAGAGTTACTGGTTCAATTCCCAGTCAGGGCACATGCCTGGGTTGCGGGTCAGATCCTCAGTAAGAGGCACCCAAGAGGTAACCACACACTGATGTTTCTCTCCCTATCTTTCCCCTTACCTTCCCTTCTCTCTAAAAATAAATAAATAAGTAAAATCTTTTTTTAAAAAGGATTGTAGCAAAGGATTTAGAATATTATGCAAACTTTGTTGGAAAAGCAGCGGCAGGGTTTTGGTGGACTGACTCCAATTTTGAAAGAAGTCCTGCTTGTGAGCAAAATGCTATCAAACAGCATGCTACAGAGAAATCATTCTCATGAAAGAAAGTTAATCAATGGAGTGAATTTCATTGTTATCTCATTTTAAATGATTGTTGTAGCCATCCCAACCTCCAGTAACCACCACCCTGATCAGTCAGCAGCCATCAATAAATACCAAGGCAAAACTCTCCATCAACAAAAAGATTATGACTCACTGAAGGCTCAGATGATGGTCACCGTTATTTTTAAGCAATAAAGTATTTTTAAATTAAGGTATGTGCATTGTGTTTTTAGACATAATGCTGTTGCACACTTAATTCATGCAACTTGCCTTTTTGCAATACTCGCTTTATTGAAGCACTCTGGAACCTGACCTACGGCTATCTTCAAGGTATGCCTGTAGTACCTACTTGCAGACCTCGGCTTAGATGTCACCTCTTCTGGGAATTGTTCCCAGACTATTCTAGGTGTGCAACAGGTCACTTTCAGTATACTTTACCTCCCTTAACAATCCTTATATATTTCTGGTTCCTCTCTATCTCCGGCTCAACTATGAGCTGTGGGACAAGGGTGTCTGGTCAGCCCGGTTCTTTCCCTCCTGCTTCCTTTGTTATGTAGTTCCCTTACATAACAACAGCTTAACAAAGATTTAATAAATGAATTATAAATAAACAAACTGTGGCTTCCTCCAGGGCAGTAACCTTTTGGTGCTTACCTTTCGCTTCCCAGTTACTAACAGATAATAATCATTCAATATGGATATTCACTGAGTGGATATACGCCCTCTTCTCTATCCCTAAAATTCAGAAGACCCGTTTTGGTTTCCTGCTTCTAATTAAGTAATTTTAAACAACTTAAGCTCATTTTCCTTCTTTGTAGAAGGGGGTTATAATAACTAATCTGACTACCTGGGGACTTCTGGCGAAAAATAAATATTTGGGTAAAATTTACTGAGCTCTTACTTTGTGCTAAGTGCATGATGTATATTACATTTAATCCTTCCAGCCAGCTTATGAACTAAGTATTGCAGTTATCCCCATATTTACAGATGGGGAAATTGAGGCACAGAAAGGTTAGCTAACTTGGTTAACACCACACAGCTAGTAACTGACAGATCCAGGTCAGGAGTCAGAAGCTCTGGAAACAGGGAATGCGTTTTGAACTCTAAGGAGCTACGGAATCGTGAAAGTGGGTTATCTATCTATCAGCTTTCTCCAGGCTCTTTCCCCCACGCCCGCTTCCGCGACACAGAGTCCGCTGCGGTGCGGTACCTGCGTTCTAGGCGCCGCCCTCGGAACCAGGGGTCGGAGGCATGGGCTCCCCATCAAGGCTTTCAAGGGCGGCAACACTAATCGCTGCATATTGAGCACAGCGAACAGCCGCCAACTCCAAGCCCCAGCAACCCTTACAAGCTCCTTTTCTTGCGGCAGAAAGAAACACTTCCGAGTCACAGGGCAAGCCCCTCCTCAGACGGCCGGGGTGAGCCGCGACTGCGCGTGCGCTGGCGACTAGCCTTTCTCTTGGGCTGCTGGGCCGTGCGGGTTGGGGTGCGTAGGGGCGCGCGCACGAGTGAGAGCGAGCTTTTTCTGGTCGCGCTCACCGGAACCTAGTGGAAACCGAAGACGCGCGTGGGAGGAGCGCCTGGAAGATGAATAGGCAGGGGTCCTTCTCGGAGCGGAAACTAGCGCGGACACCGTCTGGAAAGGCCGGTGCGGAAGTGGGAGGGGAGGGGACTGTCGACCCACCTGCTCCCAGGGGCGGGCTGGCGTGGGTTCTGACCCGTGGACCAATCGCGATTTCCCTGAGAGCTCCCTGCGCGACACGTTCTGTCTTTCCGGCTTTGAACCCGTGGGAACGGGAGGCCTGAGCAGGGACATGTTGCCAGAGTGGCCCTGCACTGGAGCCAGATGTGTGTAGGTTTGAATCCCGGCGCCTGCGCGTATCGTCGTGCCACTGTTCAAGTTGGTTAACCTCTCCTAGCCTCACGTTTCCCGTTGCCACACGGGGATCCCTGTCCTCTTCATGGCATCGATGTGATAATTAAATGTCGAGGAGCACAGTTCCTAACCTGTGGTGACTGCTTAATAACCTGTAGCTGCAACAGCAGGGGGATTGTTCTCAAAGACAGCTACGAAGTGGCAAAGCTTGGGGCTGCCAACAAGTCCCGAGTTCTTCCGTCACGCTGGGGTAGGGTAGCATGACAGGTGCTAGGGATTTGACAGGTCCCTCCTCCGTGAACCAGTGCTCCTCAAACTTTGTGATTTGGGGAGCCCTTTACACTCCTAAAAATTGAGAACCTCAAAGATCTCTTGTTTATATAGGTTAAATCTATTGATAACTAATAGAAATTAAAACAAATTTTAAAAATATTTATTAACCAGAAGATGACTATAGTAAACCTATTACACATTAACACAAAAAACTTTTATGAAAAATATTTTCCTAAACAAAATAGTATAGTGCCAATGTTTTGTATTTTTGTAGATTTCTTTACTATCTGGCTTAATGGAATTCTCATACCTGTTTTCTTATACCTGCCTCTGCGTTCAATCTGACAGGGCAGGTGGCCTACGCAAAACTCCACTTGTTTCGAAATAATGACAGTGAAAAAGGCAAATACAGGTTTAATGTCATTATGAAAATTTTCAGTGCACAGACAATCCTAGACAATTTTAGACAATCCTAAGATTCCTAAGGTCCCTAGAGCTAACTGACCTACCACACTTGGAGAACTGCTGCTCCAAAGAAGTATCTTTGTCTTGGTTTCCTACAAATAACTTCTTTTCTTAGGAGGATTGCTTTATGCTGCCTTCTCTCTTAGTCTTTTGTGTGCATCCCCACTCTCTGCTGTCCCAGGCACTTTCTTGCATGAGAGGCAAATGGTCCCCCTGCCGCACTGTCCAATTGGATTGGCCTGATGGCTGGTGCGGGTGGCTGTCAGGAAGCTCCTGGAGTTAGTGCAGCTCTGTTGGTTGAGAGCGTGGGGCGGCACTTAACTCTTTCACAGTTTGAGGCTGATAGTCTTCTCTTAAATAAATGAGGCCGTTGCAACTTGACATTAGCAGGTGATAGATTTTTGTTTTTCAAATTAAAAACCGCTTTTTAAAAAATAGTAAAAGCAGTATTGGGTAGGAAAAAATCAAACAATGTAGGAAAGTAAAAAAGAAGAGAATAAAGACATTCCAAATCCCAGCACCTAGTTGTACATCATTATGAGTATGTGGTGACCATTCTTATGGGTATTACATTAAGTATGCATTCAAAAATCTCTTTGAAGCCCTGGCTGCCATGGCTCAGTGGATTAGTGCCAGCCTGCGAACCCAGAGGTCGCTGGTTGGATTCCCTCTCAGGGCACATGCCTGGGTTCCCCCTTGGGACCATGAGAGAAGCAACCAACTGATGTTTCTCTCCCTGTCTTCCTCCCTCCCTCCCACTCTCTCTGAAAATAAATAAATAAAATCCTTTTAAAATTTTATGAATCTGTAATTATTCAGTCTTTAATAAATCTTTGCCTGACTATTGTGTACCGTGGTAGACACTGTGCTTTGCTGTGAGTGATAAAGATCTCACATAGAGAATTTTAAAACAAGTTACAGCCCTGGCTGGTGTAGTTCAGTGGATTGAGCATGGGCCTGTGAAGCAAAGGGTTGCTGGTTTAATTCCCAGTCAGGGAATTAAATGCATATGCCTGGGTTGCAGGCCAGTTCCCAGCAGGGGACACATGACATGACTGGCAACCACACATTGATGTTTCTCTCCCACTTTCTCCTTCCCGTAACCTCTCTCTAAAAAATAAATAAAAATAAAATATTTTTTAAAAAGTTACAGTGATCAGACACCAATGTTCAGAGATAAAAATAATAGCTAGAAAATAATTGCTATTTTGAATAGCTACAAGTAGTGTTTTAAAGAACATATCACATGAAAAGCATTATGAGTTCAAAAAGGAGATACAATTTTCTATTTTGGGAGAGGAAGTGAGGAAATACCGTGTGACTTAACATGAATCTTGGGAGAGTTTAGCAGTCAAAGATGGAGCTGGAAGGACTGTGGATTGAGGAGGTGGCATCAGCAAGAACAGGGCTGGGGCTTAGGGAGAAGGAGGCACACAGAAAAGACTGTGTAGTTAATGAAACGAACACTTTTTGTACATGTAGTGGGTAGGATCCACTTTTCATGAGTTATCTCTGCTTACTGCTCTGAGGTAGATACTAAAACCCACTCTGTTTCATAGGAAATTTAGGTTAAGTAATTTGTCTAGAATCAAACATGTGTTTAAGGGCCGGGATTTGAAGTCCATCCCAGCTCTCATACATTTCTGGTAACAAACTTTAAACGCAGTCTGCAAGGCATTCATTGAGAAGCATTGGAAGAATCATGACCTGGAATGTGATGATGAGGTCTGTGTTTTAGGAAGATTTAACTTGGCATTCGGTGTATATTTTTCTCAGTATAATTTCTTATACGTATGGCTGTGTTCTTATTTCATAGTCCGCAGACATCAGTTTTATAGTTAATGTGTTATTGCATTCATGGGCGCTAGTGTACTTACCTACTTTCTTATTATTGGACATTTGGATTTTGGCAGCAAAATATAAAATGTTCATGATAGATTAGTCTGGATGAATAGTCCTATTATGGTATTACATTGTTTCTCATGTATTTTAGGAACAGCAAATGGATTTCTCATGGAAGTGTGTGTTGATTCAGTGGAGTCAGCTATAAATGCAGAAAGAGGAGGTAAGAGAAATTAGAGAATGAATGACAGTTTATAGTCCTTTTAAGAGTCTGGAAATGAATCCTGTGAACTGATCTTGTAAGCCTTCGTGGTTTGGAAGGATCCTAGTAATCCTGTTGAAAACAACCAAGCAACTAGAAAACCTTCCTGAAAATTATGATCTTCTAGTCTTACTCCCCTAGTAGGTCATATTTTGCGTCAGTGTCCACAATAGTGCTTACTCTCCAACTTCATATTTTTATTGAACTTAGCAAAGATTTAGTGTTTTATTATTAGTTATCTTACCTTTTTTTAAAAGATTTTTATTTATTTTTAGACAGGGAAAGGGAGGGAGAGAGTTAGAGAAACATCATTGTGTGGTTGCCTCCTACATGGCCCCCACTGGACCTGGCCTGCAACCCAGGCATGTGCCCTGACTGGGAATTGAAATGGCGACCCTTTGGTTCACACAGCCCACGCTCAATCCACTGAGCTACACCAGCCAGGGCTAGCTTATCTTTTTTTTAACATTATTTTTACGTCAAGGTTACTTTCTTACTGTGAGCCTGCTGTAATAGGAACCTGCTGTAATAAAAATTCCCATCACCTCAGGATCAGAAAATTTAAAAAAAAATTTATTATAGAAAAATTCAAACATATACAAAAATAGAATAGTATAATGAATCCCCATGTACCCATTACTTATTTTCACTCATTTTCAGTACATGGCCAATCTTTCATCCATATTGGGGGTACCAGCAAACTTTTTTGTAAGGAGCAACATAATATACAATATATTTTCAGCTTTCCTGGCCACATTTGGTCTTTGTTGCATCTTCGTTTTTTAAAAATAATCCTTTGAAAATGTAAATGCCATTCTTAGTTTGGCAATAAAAAACAGTGAAGTACTGATACATGCTCCATCATAGATGAATCTTGAAAGATTATTCTAAGTGGGACAAAATCAGTAAAAAGTATATATTGTATGATTCCACTTATATGAAGTGTCCAGACCAGGCAAATTTATGGAGTTAGAAAATAGGTTAGTAATTGCCCAGGGCTTGGGAACATGGGGACGGGGAAGTGACTGCCTGAAGGATGCCAGATCTTCTAGGGGTTGATGAAAATGTTTTAAAATTGATCGTGGAAATGATTGCAGAACTCGGTGAGTATACTGAAAATCATTAAATTAAACACTTTAAATGGGTGCATTTTATGCCATGTGAATTATACATGTTAATTTCTTTTTCTTCATTTAAAAACATTTTTTGTGCTGAGCAATGCTTTTTGTTTCTTTAATCTCAGGTGCTGGTCGGATTGAATTATGTTCAGGTTTATTGGAAGGAGGAACCACACCCAGCATGGGTAAACAACCGATTTTCGGATTGCCAAGAGACAGTTGATCATCCGTTTCATTGGAATCCTTTCCTGATGTTACTACCTCGTTAACTATGCTATGGATATTGTATTAGAAATGCTTATGGTTGTAAATAAGCTTGTCTATCAAAGATAGACAACTTCATATCAAGTTGATATGTGACGAAGTTGGGTTTTTTTCCTTATCAAAAAGTTGAGAGATAGGTAATTGCTTTTAATATTGCTTCAGTTGCTGTGCAGTAATTTATCTTTCCATTTTGGCATCCTCAGTTTTCTTACGTTTGTCTTCATTTCTCCCCTTCTGGTCTTCATGTTGTTGTCTTTTATGTTTTACTTCTACATATGTTAAAAACTCCACACTGTGTTGTTTATTGTTATTTCCACTGAGGCATTTTATTTGCACGTATGTATTACATCCCTAGGAAAGGAATTCCAGGACTTTCCCTCCCATGTGTTTTGGTCTTGCTTCTTCGTGCTCCGTAATGCCTGTTGTCAGTGCAGTGGAACCAAACTGACAGGCGGGGAGCAGGTTGGCCTGCCACTTTCTATGCCTTTGAGCTGCGCATCAGATCTGAGGCTGACCACGCCACGCTTGTTTGACTTGCCCCTGAGGTTCACAACCGTTTTCATAGCTGTGGTTTTTGTTTCAAGAGTCTGAAATAATAAGAGAACAATCACATTTATGCATACATAGTTACCACTTCTGGTGTTCTTAATTCCTTTGCATAGATCTCTGTCTGGTTTTATTTTCCTTCTGCCTGAGGTAATTCTTCTATCATTGTTTTATAATACAAGTGTGTTGGTGATGAATTCAGTTCTTGAATGTCTGAAAACATCTTTCTTATTATTCAAAATATATTTTTGCTGAGAGTAGAATTCCAGGTTGACAGTTTTTTTTCCTCTCAGTACTTTAAAGATGTTTCTTCACTCTCTTCTTGCTTGTACTGTCTCTGATAAGAGATCTGTTGTCGTCCATATCTTCATACTTTTCTGTGTCACTTTTCTCTGTTTTTTTTTGCTGCTGTTCTTTATTTTTGGCTTGTTCTTTATTCTTAGTATGGTGCACCTGAGTGTAATTTTCTTCATGTTTTTTGGACTGGTGCATTTATACTTTTTACCACATTCAGAAAATTTTTCGCAATGTCGTCTACTCTCTCCTTCAGAGACTTCAATTGAAGTTACTCAGTTATGATAATTCAGTTATTCTTATAATTGAATATTTGATTACATTTGTTCTACAGTTCACTGATGAACCACTCTTTTTTTGTCTCCTTTTCCTTTGTGTTTCATTTTGCACAGATCTTATTGCTTTGATTTCAAGTTTACTAATCTTTTCTCTGCAATGTGTAATCATTGTTAATCCTACCTCATGTGTTTTTCATTTCACAGTTTTAGCTGTAGAAGTCTGAGTCTGTCGTTATATCTCCCATGTACCTTGTTAACTTTTTTGAGTAAATGAAATAAATAGTAGCTTATTGAGTGACTTGGCTGCTAATTCTAACATCTATATCAGTTCTAGGTTGTTTTTGTTTGATTCACTTATCACCTCATGATATGTGTTATTCCCACCTGATAATTTTTTATTGAATACAAGACATATATTTCTTTGAGGTTGATGATAGCATTTTTTGGTATAAATATATATGTAATAGCCCTTTGAAATCTCACTAAAAGAGGGTATTCCATAGCCATCTTACGAAATCTCTAGAACGTATCTGTAAACTTGACTGCAGTCTGTTCTCTGCAACAGCAAGTATGAGTCACTGCTTGGGTGTTGGGCATATTGACATCCTGTGCAAAGTTGGGGTTCTTTTAGCAAAGAGAAAGAAGTCAATTCATGTTGGCTAAACAGGAATGGTGCTGGCCAGAAAGCGTAACTATTGCAGAGTTCCGAATTGTGTCATACTCAGGGACTTTTATTCATAGATCCCTGCATAAAATCACAAGTGAGTAGAACTTTGCTCCTCTTAAAAAAGGGTTTTGCTAAAATGTCTTTGTCCAGTAGAGGATCGCAAACTTTAATACCGTGTGACCATGTCTGGAGGAGGTGTGAAATAGGGCTGTCATCGGTCAGGAAGGGGAACGGTCCTAGGGAGCACACTGGCGGAGCACACTGGCAGAGCACTGAGCCAGGTGGTTACTACATTTTCAGACATTATGTACCAGGGAAAGGGTTTTTGTGGAGTCAACCGACAAGTGCTTTTAAAAGGCAGTAACTTCTTTCTATTTTCCAAGTTGTTCTTTTTTTACCTTTGATTTTTTTAGTTAGCTTATTCCATGTCTAGTTTTTTCTCAGTATCCTCCTTCCTTTTAGGTCCACTTATCTCTGGTTTCCTCAGTCAACTCTTTCTTTTCTTACAGAAGTGATGCTATCCTAAGAGCATATGTAAAAGACCAATAATATTTTACTGACTTCCTTGAGCTTTTAGCTCACATTTGCATTTTAATTAGTCTGATTCCTGTTCCTGTAGGTATCCTTCAAGTAGTGAAGCAGTGTGTCCAGATCCCTGTTTTTGTGATGATTCGGCCACGCGGAGGCGATTTTTTATATTCAGATCGTGAAGTTGAGGTGATGAAAGCTGACATTCGTCTTGCCAAGCTTTATGGTGCTGATGGTTTGGTATTTGGGGCACTGACTGAAGATGGACATATTGACAAAGAACTGTGCACGTCCCTTGTGGGTAAGAATTTGTTTCTGAGACCAGGCAGCTTTGAAGAATGATTGCATTTAATATTCCTGAGACAGAAAACCACAATCACAAAACTGACTTTTCAGTCACATCTGCAGGCACTTATAGTCACCTATAATATACAGTAGTTACTAAGATGTTTGGGCAGAGGGTGTGCGTGGCATAGCCTTCCTGACTCTTTTCAGTTGCTGTAGATCTGGTTTTGCTACTACTGTTCCTGAGATGTCAAAGGAGAGTTTACCTTGATTCCTTTAATTATTGCACCAAAAACCACAAAAGTGTTGCATTTGGTGAGGATGGGGAGATGTGGAGAGGACAGAAGTAAACAATGTCTATTACTAGGTCAAAGTATTGAAGATGCTCAGAAGAGTGAGCAATAAATATAATGAATGCTGCCCTTATAGTTGCCAGATTTTATAACTTTAATTTGGTGCCTCTAAGGAGAGGGTGATCTTTTTTAAAATATAATAATTAGATTAATGGGAACATAGGACTTCTGAATTTGGAGGGCTGCCGTTTTATTATCATTTCAGTTCACTCGGGATAGGAAGATATATGAGTCCCATCTATCGTGGAGAATACTGTGTATAGCAGTCAGTGGTGGTCTCTTCATTCATGTTGTTCTGTGACTCTTTTATAGCTGTGTGCCGTCCTCTGCCAGTCACTTTCCATCGAGGTGAGTCATTTCCATTTTAGAAGTTTTATTGAATAGTGTCACTTACCTGATTTCACCAAATGCCACAACCTTTTTTTGGAACAAAATTCTAGTGTTACAGTGTTACCAGTTGGTTTCTTTATACTGATCTTGGGACTAACAGTTGTAAATTTAGAAACGCACAACTTCTAAGTATATGAAGCCTTAGTTGTGAAGTTGTTCAAAATATACGGTGGTGAAAAAAAATAGATGGTTGTGGTGAGGGCGTATAATAGAGGAAGAGAAAAAGCGTTGCCTACAAGTGTATGTAGGCAAGAATCCTGGACTCATTTTTACTAGATTGCCTTTGGTCATACGCAACCCCCGAAGGAATAAATTCACTGCAGCCAGTGAAGTGACATTTACTGCCTGCCTTAAGCTAGACAGCACCATTTCTGGAGCTAGGAGTGAGGTCGGCTCTCCCAGAAGAATGTATGAGTCGTGGGCCGAGATGGGGTGGATGTCTGAAGAAGAAGTGGATTCTGTTAGGAAGGAGGAAAGGAGACACGGATGCTGGACGGTCGTGAGCGGGTGGGTGTTCGCTGCAGTGCACAGAACCGCTCTGCATTATTGATGATGAGTGATTCTTGAAAGGAATCTAATTTCATGTGAAAATGCTTCCCATCTATAAATCAGATAGTTATAATTTTCATACGCTTGCCAAAGACTGGTAAAATGAAGGCACAAGCATGGGTTTTGCCTGCAGAGGGCACTGCTATTACACAGGAAAAGAAGGAAGTCTTCAGTCAGTCTTTTTGATTTGACAGTGCTCTTGGGAAGTTGCCGGATGCTTTTCTGACCTTCGAGTAAGGATCCAGAGATTAGGAGAAGAGTGGACACCAGCACTTGCATCCATTTATATAAACCAGAGACAAAGCATTTCTTACCCTGTTTTTCTTTAAATGAGTAATACCACCCGAAAACTGTTTTCTTGACTTGCTATTTAGCAGTGCTTCTTATTGACTAACAATAACTGAAATATGTTAGACTGCTTAAAAGTCAGAACCTTGAGGCTAGTCAAAAATTTTTTTGAAGTGTAACAAGTAATTTTAATGAATAAACACCTGAAAGACACATTTTAAAATTTGACATGTTAAAAATAAACCCATCATATTGAATGTATATTTGTGTTCTAAAACTAAGAAAATCATTCCAAATTTCTGTTCTTTTGCAGTCACAAAACTGACTTTTCAGTCATACCTGCAGACACTAACTTATATAGTTTATTAAATTATTCAGTAAGTTCAACAAAAATATTTTCATGTTCTCAAAATTTGATGTTGGCCTGGGTTCACTCATTTATTTGAATGAGACAATATGTGAACCAAGGCCTTTTCTAGAACTGGTGAGTGATGTTCGGCTCCAGTTGTTCTGTCTGAGCCTTAAGGTAGACTTAACCGATTTTGAGTCACTTGCCCATCACATTTACAATTTTATTGGACCTGATTGCTACTTGTGCACATTTATTTAATAATGTTCTTAAAGTAAATCCTAAATACATTTAATTTAAAGGGAAACTTTCATAATTAATGAGAACTGGAAACTTCTCACTCATCTGCACTTCGTTTAATAAATGAATCTATTCAGACGTGCACCACCTAAATGATCATGCACACCACCAGTGGTGTGCAGATTGTGGTGCGCAGATTGTGCTGTGCAGATTGTGCTGTGCAGATTGTGGTGTGCAGATTGTGGTGCGCAGATTGTGGTGTGCAGATTGTGGTGCGCAGATTGTGCTGTGCAGGTTGTGGTGCGCAGATTGTGCTGTGCAGATTGTGCTGTGCAGATTGTGGTGCGCAGGTTGTGCTGTGCAGATTGTGCTGTGCAGGTTGTGGTGCGCAGATTGTGCTGTGTAGATTGTGCTGTGCAGATTGTGGTGCGCAGGTTGTGGTGCGCAGGTTGTGGTGTGCAGGTTGTGGTGTGCAGGTTGTGTGCAGGTTGTGGTGCGCAGGTTGTGGTGCGCAGGTTGTGCTGTGCAGATTGTGCTGTGCAGATTGTGGTCTGCAGGTTGTGCTGTGCAGATTGTGCTGTGCAGATTGTGGTGCGCAGATTGTGGTGCGCAGATTGTGCTGTGCAGGTTGTGGTGCGCAGGTTGTGGTGTGCAGGTTGTGGTGTGCAGGTTGTGGTGTGCAGATTGTGCTGTGCTGGTAAACTGGCTCTTGGGGGGAAGAGCCCCAATTAGTGGCATTTGTTGATTGTTGTGGTTTAAATGCTCTCACCTTCAGTGATTTCAAGCTGCCAATGGATTAAGGGTCATGTTTGCAAAATTTCTGAAGATTTAACATCTGTCTCTTGCAAGCCAGCAGGAGCCCAGTCCAGCTCACCACTGTGTACAGACTACATTTTATAAAGCACTGTGTCAGTGATGTCTGTTCAGGGTGCTAATCAGTTTTGTTTGTTTTAGCCTTTGACATGGTTCACGATCCAACGGCAGCTCTAGAGACCCTTTTGACCCTGGGATTTGAACGAGTGTTGACCAGTGGATGTGACAGTTCGGCTCTGGAAGGGCTGCCTCTAATAAAGCAGCTCATAGATCAGGTAGACACAATTTCTTTCTGTTTTTCCTGAGACTGTTGTGCTTACTCCTGATATTCTGCTGTTCAGCTAGGTTGTGAAACTAGATATTACTGACTTCATGTTTACCATTTGGAAAAAGCAAGCGTGCAGTAATATATTCATGTAATTCTTATTTCTTTCATGTGAGCATTTTTAGTAACTAAGACTCTTAAGATCAGATTATAGACAGTGCCTGAGGATCTTATCTAATTTGGGTAACCAGAGCAAATTTTACTTTTTCTCTCCAATCAGTGTTGCATAGTTTTAAACCACATCTTCTCACTGGCAGTCTGTGTATACTCAGGATTCCATATAAAATTTGAGATAAAGTGGGGGAAAAGGGTGAAGCGTTTACCGGAAGGGTTATAAAGGACATATGGACAGCAACAAGGCGGGGGTGGAACTGGGGAAGGGAGGTGCGGAGGGCTGGGGTGGTGTGGAGTGGTGGTGGTGGGGGGGGGGGAGGCAGAAAACTGTACTTGAAAAACAATTTAAAAAGTTGTAATAAAAATTTTGAGATAATTATCATTTTTAGGTGAATTCTAAAACTATGTTCATCTCTTTCTATGTATCAAGATAGGAGGAAATATAATACCTTTCTCTTGTACTTCCTGGTGTGTTAGCATCGTAGAGCAGTTGGAAGATGGCTTTGTAATTGGGGTGTGTCTGTGTTTTTCTGACATAAGTCCAGAGGCATTGTAAATGAGTGAGTATGGACTTTGAGACTGGATTTGAGACTCAGGTTTGAAATTTATTTGCTGTGTAATACTGAATAGATTACTAACCTTTAAACCTCTGCCCTTATTATATGAACTGTTTAAAGGACTTATCCAAGAAATAGAAGATCAAAACTATGAACAGTGAAATGACAACAGACTCACAACTATCAACAACTGAACCTAAAAAACAAAAACTAAACAAACAACTAGAATAGGAACAGATGCGCAGAAATGGAGATCACATGGAGGGTTATGAGTGGGGAGGGAGCAGGGAACAATGCGGGGGAAAAGGTACAGGGAATAAGAAGCAGAGTAGGTAGGCACGAAATAATCAGGGGGAGGGTAAGAATAGTATAGGAAATGGAGAAGTCAAAGAACTTACCCATATGACCCATGGACATGAACTGGGGGGGGGCAGATGCTGGAGGGTTGGGGGATGGTACAGGGAGGAGGGAGGAAAGGGGAGGAAAAAAATTGGGACAACTGTAACAGCACAATCAATAAAATATACTTAAAAAGGATAAATAACCAAAATAATACAAAAGGCATAGAAAAATTTGTTAAAAAAATAAATCTCTGTTTTCTCAAGTGTGAAATTGAGATAAGTTTAATTCTTCCTGTATGGGGTTGCTCTAAGGATTGGTAGAGACAAGCTATCTAAGAGCTTAGCACAGGGCTTGACATATAATACATCTTAATACATGTTAGTTTCTATTATTATTACTACTGGTATTATTAATAATATTATTTAATGTTCCTGGGTAGACATTTGTTTATGTTTGCTTTTCTATAGACAAAATAATTTTTGGAGGTTTCACATACAGATCTGATATGACTTTGCTAATCTGGAACTTACTGATTTACAAATATTTATTAAATATATAGTAGGAGCAGGGCATTTATATTATGGTGACTTCAGAGGGGTGTGTGTGTGTGTATAACCACTGTCCTTACAATCTAGTGCACAACAGGCACTTTTAATAGAGCAAGCAGTTTTCATGGAATGCTGTAAAAAAGGTACTGTGGGGCAGGGATTAACTCCAGATTTGAGGGATGGGGGTTGGCCGTAGTTAGCTTCCCAGAAGAAAAGACATCTGCACTGTGAGGTCTTACTCATTGGAAAGATGATTTGGAGCTATCTGTGTAAAGGAGGGCAGAGGAGAGGGAGAGTGGGGGAACGCTCCATGTGGAATAAATGGTATATGCAAAGAAGTGGAAACAAGAGTGAACATAAGACATTGAAGAATTACTACAATACTGAATGTGAGGAGAATACTGTCCAGAGTCTTGAAAACTATTTAAGAGTTTGTGTCTTATCCCTTGTGTACTGGGGAAGCCTGCAGTGTTTTAAAATAGAAGAGTTGATGTATCAGGTTTCCATTTTTAAATTGTTACTAAGCATGGAGTGGAGAATAATTGCTGTAGTCACATACTGCATTTTAAATCTCTCTGTGTGTATAAGATATTTGTAGTTTAATCATGGCTTGGCAGGAAGAGCTCGGTTAACTTTTCTTATACACTAACTTTAAAAAAAATTATGTGATTTAAGGTATATCAACATGCTTTGATACACATATATAATAAAATGATTATAGTCAAGCTTTTATCCATTTATATAGTTACTCTGTGTGTGTGTGTGTGGTAAGAACGCCTGAAATCTACTCTCAGTAAATTTTCAGTACTATTAAATATGGCATTATTATTATTATTATTATTGAAACTGGAAAAGTCAGCATTCCGGCTGCCTGTCACTGCCAGAATCAATGAGTGGAGACAAGGATTGAATCTTTCTGGGAGCTTTATTCATATGCTGGCAATCTGAGAAGAGGCAAGTTATGTGCCCTCAGTTACTGTCTTAACATCTCATCTCCAGCTGACCTTTTTATAAGGAGAAGAAAGGGTAGGTAAGGGGTTTAGGGAAAAGGTTACCATATTTTGCTGTGTATAGTGCCCACTGATGTCTTTGGCCCAAGCTTTCAGGAAAAAAAATCTTTCATGTTAATTTTTAAATTCAATTATTTATTTATTTATATTTAAGTGCTTGTTTTTGTATTATAAAGGAATTTTAGCATTTATTTTTGAACATATGGTACAAGAAATTTTATGCAGCAAATAATTACAAAACACAAGAACAAATTCAAGGTATTCCAGGCACCACCCATGTATAACACGCATCCTTATTTTTCCTTCAAAAATGTAGACCAAAAAAAAATGCACATTATAAATGGCAAAATGCAGTCATTGAATGCATTGCAGACCAGCAGTGACTTTTCCTAGTACTTCTTCATCTGTTGGTCAACGGTCCTTTATCTGCATCACAACAGTTCCCTCCCTGGAACACACTGGGTACCGTCTCCATCACTCGCAGACGCCTGGGGTATGAAGGCTGAATTGCTTGGCAGCCTCCTAGAGTCATGCAGGTCATGCATTCCAGTTCCCGGAATAACAGCTTTGCACGTGCATTAATCATTTAAGGCTATCAACTATACCTGAAACTAAAATCTTTAACTCTTGGGTTCCCCCATCAGTCTCTGTTACTTAAATACTAGTCTTGGTGTTTTGTTTTTGCGCAGTGTAGAATATAATTTGTTGTTGGCTCATACTCTACAAAAGAATGGGGTTTTTTACACCTTAATATTGTAATATGCTACTAAAACAATTTTGTAGCAATTCTTCATTTTTTTTCTATGAATACTCTTTTCAAGTCATTTACTGGTTTCTGTTTCTCTTTTTGTACCCACATATCATTTCTTACCCTCACTTTTTTGGGAAGTCAGATTCATTTATTCTTTAGCAGTTGAAGTATTAAATGATGACAGTTTTTATTCTGTCTTTAATAATGTTATATTCATTATACTTGAAACTGTTTAGCTTTCTCATAGAAAAAAGAAACCCAAACATAAACCTTTATACCATCCACCTACTGGTTCTACAGCACAATTTTAATAAAAGTTTTACTGATAATTAGACAACTTATGTGACACAGGCAGAGAAATATTAAGAGTGATTCTAAAGTGGCCAGTTTTGTAAGTCTTCCTTCCACTGCGCAATCCTCATCAGTGTCTGAGTGATGTTACCCTGCAGATCTCCTGGTTTATTGCTGGGCAGCTGACACACTATTTCTTTCTTATAGGATGCTAATACTTCATAAAGAACTTGGGAAGTTTCACACTCAACATTATCTTTTAGTTTCTTATTATAACCCCTTGTTTCAAGTCTTTTGTGCATACACCATTCTCTGTTTTCAGCACAAAAACTCTATGAAACCTGCATTCAGGGAAGAAATCACAACCATGGTAGTGAACAGTAACTCTGCCTTCACTCATTTGGTTTTCTCACTCATCAACAGCTCTGTCTTTATCCAACATGAGACAATCATACTTTTCATCATAGCCATCATATAACTGCCCTTCTCAAGCTCAATCACCCACGTTAATGTATTTCAGTCCTGATCTTGATGCGAGTTCTCTGCCTCGTGTGGTTTTTCTTGCCCCTGGTGCACCGGTGAGCAGGGTGTTCAGAAGCAACATGCTCCTCACCGAGATGGCTCCTCACCCTCACTTTCTTTAAACTACAAACATTTGGAATCCTCTTCACAGACTTCTACAGTATATCCAGCTCTTTAGAATTTGTTGCTTTGCTACATAAAATCCCTCAAGGAACAATCGTATTGAATGTTCACCTTAACTTTACACTGTTAATTACTTAAAGCTCATTGAAGTATCTATAACTTGTCTTGAAAGTAAGGGGAAAATGGTTTATCCCTCCCCTCACTTGTGTCGCCATACCCCCCCTACAGTTCTCCCCTTCCCTCGTCAGTGCCTTTGTGCTATAACTGCTTTTGAGACTTTCTGCTTCTCTTCCTTTTTTTGGCGTTTGTTTTTGCAGGTGTCAGTCAATTTTTACTTTATTCCCTTCTTTTGGTTTCTGTTCCCTTGTATCTTCTTTCTTCTTTACCCTCTGCCCCCTTCTCACACCAGACGTGAGACCTCTTCCCCCCACACTGACCCCATCGTTCAGTTTTCCCATTTGTCCTGACTGGACATGGTGGAGAATTAAATATTTTTCCACATTAATCATATTTATTGAATACAGTAGTTGACTATTTCATTGTGTTATGGAAAAAGGAACTGAGGTATGGGTGGTTCTTGGTTGAATTTTTCCATTGTTCCGCAGCACTCGGTAGAAGATTGTCTACCTGACCCTGAGTCGGGCAGAGTGTCGGAGGCGTGCACGCGCAGGCTGAGCAGTTGGGGAGGTGACTTGGAATTGTGTTGGTGGGATGGTCGGCTGGTCCAGTGTTAAAAACCCACCTCAGGGAATCCACATGTGAAAATTTTCAATTTATGTATAATGTAAAGATTTTATTCTACAAGTTATTATAAGCCTGACATAGTATGTAGTTTTTTTTCTTTGCTTGGTGTCTACCTGTTCCTAATAGTTAACTAGTTAGTGGTTAATTACTAATAGTAGTTAACTAGTAGGAATTGACTAGTAGTAGTTAATTCCACTATTAGTAGTTCCTCTGAGTATGCGTTTGTAATGGGGTGATTTCCTTTGACTTTCAGTGATATATCACCAAAATTTATTTAGGAAATGTGATGGAGATTGGAAGAAAAGTAAGGAAATTTCAATACTTCTAGAACTATCATAAATTAAATCAGTCCATATAGTCCAGTATTATTACTTAAAACCTAGTTAAGTGGACCTGTGGTTTTATTTAATTGGTATGATAAGCCAGGGAATTTAGCTGAGGATACAAAATGTGAATAGATTTTTTTCAGTAATTTACAGTAAGGCTATGCTCTTTCTTTACCGCTGAAATCTTGTTTAAGTTCAGCTGCTTCTGCCCCATCATATACCAGGAACTCAGATTAGTGTTGTTTTTCAGTAATGGCTTTTCTTAAGGTGGTGAGATTATTCAGTATTTATATTGTATTCTCCTATTCTTTGTGTTGATAACTGGATACAAATTTTTAATGTAATGCAATAAGATAACTGGATAGAAAGAGTTACTATGTTGAACATCTTACTTATCCAAGATCCTAAAGAAACAGAAAAGATCTATTGAAAATTAAACACTCAGTAATTTTTAAAATTTAACTTATGTTTCTGTTCTCACTGCCTTATTATCTCATTTAGAGGAAGATATTAAAATTTACTTGTTTATCTTTTTTTTTCAGGCTAAAGGCAGGATTGTGGTAATGCCAGGTATTTATCTATCCGTTCGCTAGTGCACCACTGAGCTGCAGCGGAGGAGGAGCAGGGAGGCAGGGTGGCGTGGGAGTCTTAGTGTACAGTGTTCAGAGGGAACAGACATTTGACTAACACGTTTAAGACTGGAAAATCTCTGCTGGAATTTAAAGCTTTAGATAAAGAGGAAAACATCCTAGAAAGGATAAACTCAGCAAAAAACAAGAGAAGAAATTGACTAGGATCGGGCTTTCTCCGTGTTTGCTCTCCCACAGTGTAGAATTTTGTGAATGTGGGTGTTCCTCCCTGGTAAGGCATGCTATTCACTGCTACACTATGCTAGGGCCAAATGTCCAAGCTGTTAACAAGGTGTAAACAAATAATACCCTGGATAAATATAATACTCAGGTCCTAAAAGTCTCTGATTGCCAAATTCTTGTTGAGGTCGGAACAGTCAGATCACATGCTCCTGATGACAACTGCGAGACTGATGACGTGCACACCGGCTCATGAGAAAGGAAGTTTTTAAAGAATTAAGTAGGCAACCTAGAATCAGAGGGAGACAAATATAGAGTGTCTTAATTTTTTATTGTTAAATTTCTACAATACCTAAGAGAGTATAAAATAGCATATATTCGTTCCATACATTTAACGTTTTGTAACGTTGGTCTCGTCATCCTGAGGTGTTTTAATGTCCAGTTAAAGGCACCACAACGTTGTCCTTGTGCATCTTCAAAAACCAGAGCATTTTACTGTGACCACGATACCGTGGTCGTGTTTATCAGGAAAACTGATTCCTTAATACCATTTAAAACTCAGCAGTCCTCTCCTTTCTCTAGTTGCCCCCAGAGTGTTTTTTATAGCTGATGTGTTCAAATGAGGAGCCCATCAGAGAATAAGTATTGCATTTCATTATTATCCTACTATTTTTTAATGTAGAAATTTTCCTTTTTTCTTGTTTTTTTTTAAATGATATTTAAAACTTTGGGCATTTACCCTGTAAAATGTCCTACTTTCTGGACTTATCAGATTGTTTCCTTTTGATATTTTTAGCTTGTATGACCTAGCCTCTGCATTTCCTACAGACTGGTAACTAGATCATAAGGCTCGACTGGATTCTGGTTAAATATTTTGGCAAGGCTGCTTCATGGGCGATTCTGTGTATGTCGTATCACATCACATCAGAAGGATGTGAGTCAGTGTCTGGTTGTCTCACCACCGGGGATGCCAAGACTGGCCAGGGGTCAGAATGGTGAGAACTAAATAAAGGCCAGCTTTTAAAAAGAGGCCATGTAAAGGGACAGTGCCAGAGATTTAGGTGAATTTTGCCTTGTAGCAAGTCCCTGAAACATGAGCAGTTAGAAAGCATATGTTATCTGTCAAATTTGAGACCCTTTGTTAATTAATCAGGGAATGTTAAAGAGGCTTAATTGAATCTAATGTGTTTCCATTTAAGACTAAATATTTAGTCTTGATAACTAATAGACAGGCTTAGATAATTGTTAATATTAAGATTGCCTTTGCTTATTATATAATTATTAAGTTGTCTGCTATGTACAAGGCAATACTTGGGATGCAGAGTTACACAAGCCTCCAGAGGCTTAACAGCCCTGGGTGAGAAGGTGCTGTATATGAAAATATCTGTGGCTATTTAACAAACTTTACCAAGCAAATGGTAATTATATGCCAAGTTCTTTGGAGATATGAAAAAACAAATGAATAAGAAGTAATCCTTTTACTTGAGGAACTCACAGAATAGATCTGTAAATTATTACCATCTCATAAAAATAAGTACCAAAAAGTAAAAATTCCTAGGTAAGTGAAACCAAATGCCTTGATGAGTAGTCATTACTGAGAAATATAAAGATAAGTAAAACATAGTTGTTTTCCTGCAGGAGTGTCCAACCTGCGGCCTGTGGGCTGCATGCGGCCCAGGATGGCTGTGAATGTGGCCCAACACAAATCATAAACTTACTTAAAATGTTATGAGATTTTTTTTGTGATTACGTGTCTCAAATGTATTTAATATGTGGCCCAAGACAACTCTTCCAGTGGGTAAAGACACCAAAAGGTTGGACACCCCTGCATCTAGGGACTTTCATTATGAAGCTTACAAATGTAGGCACCAGTTTCCTCATCTGTAAAGAGAAGATGTTGCACTAATTGTCCTCTAAGGTTCTGACTGTGAAGATGTGTTACTCTGTGGTTGGAAAATGTTTTATCTATGTCCTAAAATTGCTGGTAACTGGAGCAGCATGGTTTCAGTGGCCAGATATCTTGTTATTTGTTAGAAGGAAATAACATGTTTGTATTTTAATCCTTATAACGAGCTCTGAGGTGGGCAATTATCCCTCTTTTACTGGTGAAAAAAATTGAGGCTCAGTGGTTTAAAGTTATTTATCTGAGACCATATAGCTGTGAAGAGTCACAGCAGTGAAGCTGGAGTTCAGAGCTAAATCTGACTTCTCAGTCTGTATTCTTTTTACTTCTTAGGGCTCAGTGATGTTACTGTACCACTAAGAAAATAAAGTTTATGTGTCCAAAAGAGTGTGTGAAGTCAAGTTACTTCAGCAACCTGAGCAGCTTGAGATACAAAGTAATATTTTATCAGTCATTAAAAATATTTATTGAACACTCCTATACATTAGGAGATAAGGATAGAAAGATGAATAAACTAATTTTATATTTATAATCTGGTATCAGTTGAGAATATGATTCTCTATATATAAATATTTAAGAGATTGTTCATAAAAACAAATGAGTGATCATAAGTATTTGAATCTACAGTTTTGATGGAGAGTTAGATTCTTCCATGAAATGAAACAAAAAATCAACATTATAATAATAAACTGTGTCACACTTGGCATTATTCCCATGTCCAATGACAGCAGTGTGGTCTTTGAATTTTGGTCCAGAGAGAGAACCTTGGAGGTTCTCTTTCAGACACATTTCTGAGGCTGTACTTTTGTAGCTCTGACCTCAAGTCTCTCCTTCCTTTGTTTTAATTTGATTTTCTCTTTAACTGAGGGGGAGCAGGGATAGAATGCTTGATGGTTTTTCTTTCCCTAGAGTAATCTTCTTAGATTTAAAGTCTGAAGCATATAACATTGTTATGTAAATCAGGGGACATAGAAGAGTCCATCATATGTTCTATGGCCTTACCAGTCATTGTTTAGAATCTGTAGTTTATCTTTCATCGTTCTTTTCTAACTTTATTCTAGCTTAGTAGGTAGAGCAAGCAGTCATTATTATTCATTAAATTGTATGCAAAATTCTATTCTACTTAATGTATTACTTATTTTCTTCAACAGGGGGTGGTATAACAGACAGAAATCTACAGAGGATCCTTGAGGGCTCGGGAGCTACAGAATTCCACTGTTCTGCTCGGTCTGCTCGGGATTCAGGAATGAAGTTTCGGTAAAAGTGTGTTCTTTGACACATACAAGAAGGGACGAGATTAATCTTTACTTCCCAACATAGGAAACCTTAGTTAATGGCATGATAAATGAATGTTGTGATTAGTACATAAGTCGTGCAGTCGTTCTTGCCCCACTCTAGATAAGCGGGCTCTTCTGAACAGAGGTGGGCCATTTAATCCTTAAGTCACTGTCCAGCTTAGACCAGTTAATAGTCACTAATTTAACAGCTAAGCTTCCCATGAGTTAGATGTGTGTGCGCTCATCCTTCGGTGCTTTCCTTTAGCAGACGTAGTAACTGGGGTGTGAGGATGGGGGGTCATGGTTATTTTTATCCCTCCTACCTTTAATATTTAGTCTTCCCTTACCCTTTATTTTCAGTAATCTTGAAATTTTATTACCATTAAGGAATTGAAACTGTTATGCGACTTGAGAGGACTCCTGTAATTTAATGGTTAGCCGTTGATTATTTATAAGTTGGGGGAAAATGTGATGTAAAAGAAGCAAGAGTGTTAGAACTTACATTTTTAGATACAAAATCAGTTGTACTATTTGGTAGATTTGGCTAATAGATGTTTCAAGTAATTAATTAATAAAAATTATGCAGCATAGCAGTCCAGGGTCCTCCATTTACCCTTGTTCTAGGCCATGAAGTAGCCTATAAAATGAAGATCCAGTAGGAGGGCTTATTTAACAACTTACATAATCATCTGTTCCTTTATTGTTTCTACTGCAGAAATTCCTCTGTTGCCATGGGAGCCTCTCTTTCTAGCTCGGAATATTCTCTAAAGGTAACAGATGTGACTCTAGTAAGGACTTTGAATGCTATAGCAAAGAATATTCTGGTTTAGCCAGACCTCCTGAGACACCTGGATATCACAGGGTGAAGACAGAAGAGTACTTTACAGTTCCCTGGGACACAGCTTTAGCCTCTTCTCCGGCCAGGACAGCCACAGTCTTTAAGTTCATGTCTATGGAGAAAGTTTCCAAGAAGAAAAAGAACTTGAAACAGAGCTACAATCATTACCTTCACTTAATCTTGCCACCCATCTTCATTGTCATGGCCACTCTGGTCTGTGCTTCTTCTGTAGACAGAGGCTTAGTCTGTTTTCATTGGATTTAAATGATGAACTGAGAAAATTGAACTGCAAGGTATGAATTAGAGTGTGACTTCAGGGTCAGTTTCATAGCAGTATTTTGAAAATTTTTTTTGTAAAATAAAATGTCCATGCTGTTGAAGGCAGTCTCTCGTTTTTTACCCTGAATACAGTCGAGCCAAGTATGAAAGGGAAGGTTTTTGTTTTGATTTTCCTCCACTTTCTCCTTATGTATTCATTGGATGTGATGTCCTGGGCGAGGTGCTAAGGTTGCAGAGTAAGATGGTACATCATAAAAACTTCCCAGACTTGGGAAGCAGCATACAAAAGTTCCCTGACTTGAAAAAGGCAGAAGTGATCTCTTGTGTTGACCAGGTTACCTCTGCCTCTGTTTCCAGGTGGAGGAGTGGCTCAACCGTAACGTTCATCTGACAGCTGACAAGGACCTGTAGCCTCTCGACCTAGGCTACAGATCGGGAGAGTATAGTCTAATGAGGAGCAGGTCCTGAATGGAGAAGTTCATTACTAGCTTTTTGAAATTTATACTAATAACACACTAACAGTAGAGCTATTGTTTCTATATTAGGGGAGTAACTGAAGCTTAATATAAAGAGCCTGCCTTTGGTTAAGAAGCTGATTAATGAAGCCTCTGAATTCATGGGTACTTACGGGTGTGTTCACTAAGAGCCTTGCCTACATTTAAATATGTCCCTTCCCTCACCTTTAAATCTTAGTGCCGTTCCTCACTTTTTCAGGCACAATTTCAATGTAGAGTATTTGTTAAGTAATTTATGAAAAATGAGAGGCAAACTATTTAAAAAGTCAACAATAACTTCAGGGGTTTTTTTCTTGCTTAGACTACTACTGAAGACAATAAATATTTCAAAAATAGTCTTCATGATTGGCTTTGGAGTATAGAGGCAGAGGTGTAAGTGTCATACACACATATACTCATGTTTAGTATTTTGGCCGAACCCTCCCCTAAGCTTGGACTTCACTGCATGCTGGAGAAAAGCGCAGGCCATCTCTATTTCGCTGTCATCTCTGTTTTATTAAAACAGATTAGCTAGGGATTTGAGAGGTGGTGGGAGTCGCCCAAAGTTTAACAGCAAAGTCACATTGATTGAATGCGGGGCTACTAACCTCCAGTCTCCTGCTTTAAGGCGCTTCTGGAGCGTTGATGTGGCAGAGCCACACTCCTGGGCGAATCAGACGCCCGCGCCAATCTGGCTCCAAGGTTTGAGCCTGAGAGAGTTAACTTAATTTCTTGAACTTTGATTTTCTCATTTATAAATAAGGAATAATAACTAAACTGTGGTTTCTGGTTAAATGATAGATTAAAGCACCAAGTACATAGTGAGCCCCAATTAAATAAATGTTCGTTCTTTTCTTCTAGGTTAACTTTCTAGTATCAGTCTTTGATAGTTTAAAAGCCCTTCCCAGGAAGCCAGGTATTGAGTATTGAAACCAATACTTTGTGCCTTCCACTGTATAAATTTAAAAGCAACATAAGGTCATCTCTACCTTGACTTTATTTTTCTACACCTTTAGTCCTGTTTTAAAATATTTACTGATTATTTCACGTGTATAAGTTTCTTCTCTAGGGTATTGTAAGTATTTTGAGGCTAGAGGCCAATGCCTTCTTATTTTTATAGGTCTCATTATACCCATCAAATTTTATACTCACATTTGTTACAATGCCAGTGGGAAAAGAGCGCTGTCTTTGGTAATCAATGCTAAATATCTTCTGTTTGTCCCTCCAGATCCACTCTTCACTTTGCGCTGTAAACTGAGTCCAACAACATTAAAACATTGCGACCAAGTAGGATTTACACTGTACCAGTAATGCAAAGCTGGTTTAATATCAAATAATTAGTGTAACACACTGTATTAATAAAGTACAAAAATCACGTAATCCTCTCAACACAGAAAAAAGCATTTGACAGAATCCAGTACCCTTTCATAATAAAAACACTCAACAAACTTGGAATAGAAGGGAACTTCCTCAACCTAATCAAGAGCGTCTATCAAAAACAAACAAAAATAAACCCTATACAGCTAACATCATACTTACTACTTTCTCTCTAATATTAGACACAAGACAAGATATCCACTCTCACCACTTGAACTCAACATTGTACTGGAGGTTCTAGCCAAAGGTGTTAGGAAAGAAAAAGACATAAAAAGCACACAGATTGGGATGGCTGGGGTGGGGGGAGTGGTGGGGAGAAAAATGGAGACACCTGTACTTGATCAACAATAAAAAGAATGTAGGGGAAAAAGCACACATTGGAAAGAAAGAGGTAAAATGCTCCATTTGCAGGTGATATGACCTTATACATAGAAAATCCTGAGGAATAGACACACAAAAAAATGAATAAATGAGTTCAACAAGTTTGCAGATTAAAAAATGAATATATAAAATTGATTATATTGTTATATATTAGCAATTAGCAACCCTAAAATGCAATTAAGAAAACAATTCCATTTATAGTAGCACCAAAAGAATAAAATACTTAGGTGTAAATTTAACCAAAGAAGTGTAAGACAATACATCAGAGACTATAAAGCATCACTGAAAGAAATTTTAAAAGACATTAACAATAAGTAGACACCCCATGTTCGTAGATTGAAAGAGAATTGTTCGGATAGCAATTCTCTCCAACCGATCTGCAAAATCAATGCAATCCCTATCAAAGTCCCAACTACCTTTTTAAATGGACAAGCTGATCTAAAATAATCTGGAAATACAAGGGACCCAGAATAGCCAAACAATGTGGAAAAAGAACCAAGTTGAAGGACTCAACACTTTGGGATTTCAAAACTAACCACAAAACTACAGTAATTAAGAAAATGTTGTAGTGGCATAAAGATGAATGTGTAGCTCAAGGCAACAGAATTGAGAATCCAGAGAAAATTCTTAAGTGATGTCAATCAATTAGTATATCAGTTGATTGCCAACAAAAATGCCAAGACAATTCATGGGGCAAGAATGGTATTTTTAACAAACAGTTCCAGGAAAACTGGACATCCACATGCAAGAGAATGAAGTTGGAACTTAACATCATGTACAAAAATCAACTCAAATGGATGATAGACTTAAAAAAGGAGCTAAAACAGAATTCAGAAGAAAACAGGCATAAAATATGCGACCTTGGGTTAGATAAAGCCTTAGATGTGACACTGAAGCACAAGTGAAAAAAAGAAAAAAATTGAACTTTTTTAAAATTGAAAAGCTGTGCTCCAAAGGATAACATCAAGAAAGCAAAGCTACAACCCAGGAAATTGGAGAAAATATTTGCAAATCACATATTTGAGAGGGGGCTTGAATTCAGAATATGTGGAGATTACTTGCAACTCAACAATAAAAAGACAATCCAATTGCAAAGGACTTAAATAGATGTTTCTCCAAAGAAGGTATAAATTGGGCCATGAAAAGGCGCTCGATGTTAGTTATTAGGAAATGCAAGTCAGTGAGATACCACTTTGTACCCGCAAGGATGAGACTACAACCTGAAAGACTGACCATACCAAGGATACAGAGCAACTAAAATCTTCATATACTACCGGAGAGAATGTAAATGGTGGGACTGCTTTGTAAGATGGTCTGGGAGCTTCTGAAAATGTTAAACAGTTGTCATATGACCCAGCAATTCCACTTGTATGTGTATACCCAAGAGAATTGAAAATGTGCCCACATAAAAACTTGTACCTCAATGTTCATAGTAACATCATCCATCTTTTAGAGTTAGAGGATAACCATTTTGCACTCTAATGCTAAAACTATTAGGTAAAAGGTAGGAGCCTAGTATCCACATGGTGCCAGAACATTGCCCTCTAGTTTATTTGCTAGTCATAAAAGTAGAAACTTAACCTCCTAAAGGAACTATCTTGTTAACACCTGGACCCAGTAACACATTACTAGCAGTGGAAGACCACGCCTCGGAAGGACAGGATTTAAGAGGGGAAGAGGTCATCTGGAATATGTAACCCATGTGAGGAAATTGCAGTTTGGAGGTCTCCAGCGTTAGAAAAGCTAAGAGTTGGGAAGGAGCTGCAACAGAGTGTGAGTGTGAGGGTCAGCCATCGATTAAGCAAGAGTGAAATACAAACAGCACCAGCTCAGAGCGACCAGACATCCAGTTTGCTTGGACTCTTCTGATGTTAGCCTTGAAATTCCCACATCTTGGGAAACTGCTCCGTGCCAGGTAAACTGGGGAAATTTGGCCACCCTACCAGCTCAGTGAAATTATCTTTGCCTCTCGGTCCTCACCTCCTTGCCCTAATCCTGGAATTAAGGATTGGGAGGAGGGGCTGACATAACAAGGAAAATGATAAAAAGAAGGATATTGTTCAACCTAAGCCAAGAAAGGGGAGGGGCTTTAAATTAGATGTGAGTTTGTTTTGTGGGTGATAAAAATATTCCAAAATTATACAACTATGAATAGGCTATAAACCATTGAATTATAGACTTTAAATTGGTGGATTAAATAGAGTCATATCAATAAAGCTCTTTTTGGGAAAAAATGTGTTTTAGATTAGATTAGCCTGTCTCTTTTAATACCTGAAAGAGATGAAAAAAGTATAGGATTTGCCTGAGATGTGGCAAGGACAGTGAAAAATAGCATGATTGAAGACAATGATGGAAGCAAAATATTCCTTGTTTTCTGATAACTTTACATGTTTCAATAAATTGTCTACACCAATTTGAATGGATTTCTGTTCCCTGCAGCAGAACAGAAATCCTTGGGACAGGATTTCTGTCCCAAGAATTATGACCAGGATACCTGAAGAATATTCATTTTTTCCATTCTTATGCAGGATGGAGCAAAAGTAGGTTTATAGTTGTATGTGAAACCTTGCTCTTGTATTACTATGTATTAATTATTGTATTATTTTCCATACAAACAACTATAAATCTACTTTTGTCCCATGCTGTATGGATACTAAATATTATCCTTGGATAAAATAATAAACAGTTGTATGTTTGTGTTGCATTGCTCTGGTCCCTCAAAGTATTGGGGACTTTGTTTGTTGGTTTGTCTTTAAATCAAACTACCTTGGCATTATGCCACTATAATATTAGAGATGTGATAGAAAACGGTTCTATAAAATATTTACATAGGTGTGTTATTGTAGATCTAGGGGAGACATTCAAAACACAGTAATGTTTTAATCCTCACCTGAGGATATGTTTATTGATTTTTTAGAAAGAGAGGAAGGGGTGTTACCGAACAAAGGGTCCGAGGGGGGGGGCAATACTTGGCCCACCGAGGGATGCCAAAAACTGCTACAGAAAACAGAGACCCCTCCCAAGGACGATACACTAATATCTATAGGGCTCTTCTGTCCGCCGCCAATTGGAAACACATCTCTCAATGCCAGAGATTTGTGAAAAGGAAACAAAATGTTTATTTAATGCTATTCAGGCCTAATGCCTTCCTTAAAATATTAAAGTCTTTAAGGGTATACACCTACACACACACACACAGCGCTCCCTTCTCCCACTGTCCCAACTCCGGGTACCGTAAATCAGGAAAAGAGCACACGTCCGTTTTTCTCCCAGGCTGCTGGCACGTGAGCTGTGTCGCCTGCCTGTCCAGGCAGGATCTCCAATTAATCCAAAGTCATGCGGCACCTTCCACTGGCAAGAGTTCTTTGTACCAAGTTCTAGTCAAAGTTTCTCCTGCTTTCCAGGCTACTCAGTCAAAGGGAGCACGCCAAAGCCGTGTGGGTCTCTTCTACCAAAGCCGCGTCTTTCTTCTTCACCTGGCCACAGGGATCTCCATTCTGGCAAAGTTGCGTGGTTTTCTCTTCCACCTGGCCAAGAGGAGGTCTGCACTCTGCTGAAACTGCATGGCTCTCCCTCCTAATGGCTACAGGGGTCTACATCTTTCTAAATAGCGTGGCTCTCCCCCTCATCTGGCCAAGAGGGGGTCCTCACTCTGCTAAAGCCACATGGCTCTCTAGCAGGCACTCTCTCCGAGAAGCAGCTCCCAATTCCCAGCCTGGTTAGCCCCCACTCTCAGAGAAGCAGCTCCCAATTCTAGCCTGGTTAGCCGCCACTCTGCTAAAGCCACATGGCTCTCAAGCAGGCCCTCTCTCAGAGAAGCAGCCCCAGTTTCAGCCTGGTTAGCCCCCACTCTGCTAAAGCCACATGGCTCTCAAGCAGGCCCTCTCTCAGAGAAGCAGCTCCCAATTCTAGCCTGGGTAGCCCCCACTCTGCTAAAGCCACATGGCTCTCAAGCAGGCCCTCTCTGAGAGAAGCAGCTCCCAATTCTAGCCTGGGTAGCAGCCACTCACTTCTCCCTGGCCCAAAACTTGGCCACAGCTATTTAACATATCTATGAAACCAGTTAAAGGTTATAGATATGTTAAATGCCATTCCAGAGGTTAGCTACAAAACTGTTGCTATGCAAAACAGCTCTCAATGGCCCTTCTCCATTCATCCCTTCCCCCAACTGACACCTGGGGGGGGCGGTGAGTGAGGACATCCTAATATTTCCTCCAATATTTCTGTACACTTTGAGTTCTGGACACCATTCCAAATCTTTTCTGGGCCCCCCCTTGGCTGCATCCTGTATCAGGGGGAGAGGAAAAAACATCAGTTGCCTTCTGTGTACATCCCAACCGGGGATCAAACCTGCAACATAAGTATGTGCCCCCACTAAGGATCAAACCTGCAATCTTTCGGTGTATGAGATGATGCTCCAACCCACTGAGCCACTCTGCCAGGATGACATATTTTTTTCTTCAGTGTTTGTCTGAGGAGTAACTGGGCTTCTAAACAATTGATTGGTCTGTATTTTATGTACATGGAATTACATCAGTATCAAGACTTTATTATATTTCTTGGGGGTGACAGGACAGAAGACATTTTTTTTTCTGCAGTTTCTCCTGAAAGATGATACTTTCCTGGTGGGATTGTCAGTCATTGAGCTTCCCTTCTCTGCCCTCCGGAGAGAGCACATAACCCACCCAGGCCGGGCAGTTGGAATGCCTCATTCTTTTGTCCACATTGGACTGATCCAGAGATGGAAGGCAACACAGACGGCATTCAGAATCCTACCAAGGATTTCTTTCTGAACTCACATAAGATAGACTCTCTGCTTACATTAGAATTATTGGCCATGAGAACCCTGTAAGCCTACAGCTCTTGTGGTTGTCTGCCAGCCAGTGAATAGAGCCTACTTGAGAAGGAAATCAACACCAAGTTAAATGCCCTGAGAAATGCCCTGAGGACATTATTTGCATCTCTGGACTGTCTGTGCCTAAAGCTAATTACATACATAGTGTTTTTCTATTAAATGAGCCAATTAATTCCCCTTTTTTTGTTTATGTCAGTTTGATTTGGATCTTGGTCACTTGCAACCGGAAGAGGCTGGCTCGTACCGTCACTGGTGGGAAGCTCAAGAGTCGCCCTTGCACCCCACGAGGGGCAATGGACAGGGTCGTACTGAATGAATTTTGTGTCAACATCTTTATCCTTTTTTTCTTCCCTCATTTTTCTTACTATATTTTATGCATTTTTATAAGCCATTTCAAATCTTTTTTATAATAAGGCCACGGCACAGCAACCTTTTTTTAGTAAGGTTAAGAAACTTCCAGATCTCTTTGTGTAAGTATGACAATCACAAGGCAAATCCTATTCAAATTGTATCTTTAGAAAAACAAGCTTACTGGTAAGTCCCTTGGTTTGACTGAGCTCAGAAGCCTCTGGTTAGAGTTGAGCTTTGGACATTTGTCTTACAGAATGCACCATACACCTTGAACTTGCTCAGAAGTCAGTTAATAGTTTCTGTGAAGGAAACTTTTTCCCAAACTGATACAGGGTGCAGCCAAGGGGGGGGGCCAGAAAAGATTTGGAATGGTGTCCAGAACTCAAAGTGTACAGGAATATTGGAGGAAATATTAAGATATCCCCCTCTCCCCCCCTCAAGGTGTCAGTTTGGGGAAGGGACGAATGGAGAAGGGCCATTGAGAGCTGTTTTGCATAGCAACAGTTTTGCAGCTAACCTCTGGAATGGTCATTTAACATATCTATAACCTTTAACTGGTTTCATAGATATGTTAAATAGCTGTGGCCAAGTTTTGGGCCAGGGAGAAGTGAGTGGCGGCTAACCAGGCGGGTACTGGGGCTGCTTCTCGGAGAGACAGAGTGCCTGCGAGAGAGGCATGTGGCTTTAGCAGAGTGAAGACCCCCTCTTGGCCAGGTGAGGGGGAGAGCCACACTGTTTTGGAAAGATGCAGATCCCTGTAGCCATTAGGAGGGAGAGCCAAGCGGTTTGAGCAGAGTGCAGACCCCCCTCTTGGCCAGGTGAAGAAGAAAATCTCGCTTTTGGTGGAGTGCGGCTTTGGTGGAAGAAGCCCACGCGGCTTTGGTAGAAGAGGCCCACGCGGCTTTGGCGTGCTCCCTTTGGCTGAGTGGCCTGGAAAGCAGGAGAGACTTTGACTAGGACTTGGTACAAAGAACTCTTGCCAGTGGAAGGTGCCGCATGACTTTAGATTAATTGGAGATCCTGCCTGGACAGGCAGGCGACACAGCTCACAGTGCCAGCGACCTGGAAAACGGACGTGTGCTCTTTTCCTGATTTACGGTACCCAGAGTTGGGACAGTGGGAGAAGGGAGCGCTGTGTGTGTGTGTGTGTGTGTGTGTGTGTGTAGGTATATACCCTTAAAGACTTTAATATTTTAAGGAAGGCATTAGGCCTGAATAGCATTAAATAAACATTTTGTTTCCTTTTCACAAATCTCTGGCATTGAGAGATGTCTTTCCAATTGGCGGTGGACAGGACAGAAGAGCCCTATAGATATTAGTGTATCGTCCTTGGGAGGGGCCCCTGTTTTCTGTAGCAGTTTTTGGCATCCCTCGGTGGGCCAAGTATTGCCTCCCCTCGGACCCCTTGTTCGGTAACAAAACCATTTTCAAAAGATCCACTCACAGGATGCCAAAGAGGTGACCCTTCCTTTATTGGTCAAAGGGTCTCTCATGTCAGAAGGCATGATTATGAGAAGAGCATATTTTTAAAATTTAGCCCATATCCATGTGCCCAGCACTGTACTTGCTGCTCTGTGGATATAACTTCTACAGTAAAAGGATTTAAAATTGAAATTTTATAATTGAAATTATAGATTTTTTCTTTAAGTAAAGGGTGGGCCTCTTCAAAGTCCTTTAGCAACCACTTAGTAATCTCTCTCAAATATGTTTATTCAGTGCTAATAAAATCTCCCAAGATTTCTGTATGTATATGTAGAGATGAGAAAAATACATATTTTAGGGTCTCGGCAGTAGGCTAAATATTTGTTGAGCAACAGATTTCTTAGGCTTACTAGTTGGAGCATTTCCATGTTCTCAATTCACTACACTGTGTAACAATAATCCAACCATAAATATAAGAATGTATTTGGTATTATGAATTTAAACCACTTCATAGTAAAAAGGGGAACATATGTCAAGGTAGTGCTTTCTCTTGCTGTGATAAGAACACACTCAAGCTTTGTCTTATCAACAGATTGTTTTGGTAAGATTGCTGCTTTTTGGGAACCAGTGTTCTACCCAATGCAACATTTGCTACACACAGTCATGCGCCACTTAACCAACAGGGATATGTCCTTAGAAATGCACCATTACGTATTTTTGGGAGAACACCATCGAGTGCATTTACATGGCCTAGAGGGTGTAGCCCACCACACACCGAGGCTGAATGGTAGAGCCTGTTGCTCCCAGGCTACAAACCGGTACAGCACGTTATTGCACAAAACAACACGAGATCAAATCAAGCACAAGAGAAATGATGCAATCAAAAGATGTAGAAACAGGAAATGTATAAGGCTGCTGTTGGCATAACACAGCGTAATGTTTTACAGCAAATTTTATTGCAAGTAGAAAGACTACACTCCAAATAACGATAGAAAGTATAGTATAGTAAATACATAAATCAGTGACATAGTTCTGTTATCACTACCAAGTATACATAATACAATAGTACATAATACTTGGTAGTGATAACAGAACTATGTATAGTAGTATAGTATTATATTGTGTATACTATACGACTATACTATACTATACTATACTACAATAGTATTGTATTGTGTATACAATAATTGTATACACAGTAATTGTATACATTGTGTCCTCTTCTGCAACTGGCAATGTTACTGAACAGGGGTCCAAGGTGGGGGGCAATATTTGGCTCACCAAGGGATGCCAAAAACTGCTACAGAACAACAGGGCCCCCTCCCAAGAATGGTATACTAATACCTACTGGGCTCATCTGTCTGCTGCCAGAGGAAAGACATCTCTCAATGCCAGAGATCTGTGAAAAGAAAACGAAAGGTTTATTCAAAGCTATACAGACTTAAAGCAGAGACCTGATGTCCCCATAAAAATATCACAGTCCTTTAGAGTAACCACAGATGCCCACAGTGCTTCCTTCTCCCCCTGCCCTAGTTTGGGGTAACATACCTCAGGAAAAGAAGCACACGTCCGTGTTTCCAGGCCACTGGTGCCGTCAGCTGTGTCACTGTCCAGACAGGATCTTCAATTAATCCAAAGTCATGTGGCACCTTTTCATGGCTTACTGGCAAAGAATTCTTTCACCCTTCTTCCAGGCAAAGTCTCTCCTGCTTTCCAGGCCACACGGCCAAAGGGAGCATCCCAAAGTCACGCGGGCCTCTTCTACCAAAGCTGCAGGGGTCCGCACTCTGCCAAAAATGCGTGGCTTTCTTCTTCACCTGGCTGCAGGAGTCCCCCCATTCTGGCAAAGCCAAATGGTACTCTTTCACATGGCTACAGAGATCCCCACTCTGGCAAAGTCACGTGGCTCTCTCTCCCACCTGGACAAGAAGGGGTCCTCACTCTGCCCCAAACAGCAGGGCTCTCTCCCCAATGGCTGCCGCATCTGCATTTAAATCCCTGCACCAGTTTTCCTCTGTACCCCTATTTCCGACTCCTCCCATGATCAGTTACACCTGCCAGTATTTCTGTATCATTACAAGTTTACTAGGCTGCCATCGTTAGTCTGGGCAGGTACGGCCCCATGTCCTAGAGCCAATCTTCTCCAAGCTCTCACACAGGCGCTGTAACTCGGGGGACCAGCCCCCAGTTACATCCTGGGTAGAAGCCACTCCCTTCTCCCCTGGCTCAAAACTTAGCCATAGCTATTCAACATATCCATGAAACCAGTCAAAGCTATAAATATGTTAAATGACCATTCTAGAGGTTAGCTGCAAAACTGTTGCTATGCAAAACAACTCTCAATGGCCCTGCTCCATTTGTCCCTTCCCCCAACTGACACCTGGTTGGGGGAGGGGTGGTGAGGACATCTTAATATTTCCTAGATACCCTGAGTTCTGGACCCCATTTCAAATTCTTTTTGGGGGGTCCCCCTGCTGGCTGTGCCCTGTTACAGCAATGCAGTTGGTTTGTTTACATCGGATTACACAAATACTTGAATAATGGGTTGTACTACAACATGATGAAGGCCATGATATCACTAGGTAATAGAAATTTTTCAGCTCTCTTATAATTTTATGGGACCACCATGCTATGTACACTGTCTGTAGTTGACCGAGATGTCCTTACGAGGCACATGACTGTATTTTCTCTTAGCTTATTTTTTTCAGTCATTTTGAAAGCAACCACTATTAACAATTTTTTGTGTATCTTTCCAAAATTTTAATAATTTACTTGTATTTAATTGTTGATAAAGCTATGTGGTCTTCCAGTGATAATTATTATTTATATTGCCCCCACCATGTTATTTTGTCAGATGTATTTCCTGTGTGTTTGCTTTCATAAGAATATTTTAAAATTCTTATAAAATAAAAATGTATAAGTTTCATAAAATTCTCTTGAAAAGCAAAGAAAATTTAAAAAGACATTTTCCTGTTTTCTGATATCATACTGCCTTTTTTCCCCCCAGGACTCAGAAGAACATTTTTTCTCCAGTACATTCTTTTTATGGTAGCCCATTTTCTTCTGTTGTTTTATGACCTGTCAAGGATGAATTTTATGATGGGAAGTAAAGATGTAAATTACTTTCACTTTTTCTGTGCTGATATGCTGCTGTCCAGAAAACATTGCTCAGCTCATCCCATTCTCTCTGGCTTGTCAAAAGTTAAAAGCTTATTCTTTCACTGTACTAGGAACATTATTCTGTATCATTGATAACTTTGACTATTTTTAAAACTATTCCATATACTCATTTTTAAAGTATGTACAACTTTTAGTTGTGGACTCTTCTTTGAAGTTTTAAGTCTAATTCAGTGAGTTCGTTATTTACATTTTTTCAAATTTGCAATTTGTTTATTCTTCCAGAAAAATTTCACTATATTTCAGGTCTTATTTATTTTATTTTATTTATTTATTTATTCATTTTTATTTTTAAAGTTTATTTAATTATTTTTCAAGTACAGTTTTCTGTCTATTACTCCCATCCCATCCCACCCCCCTGTGCTCCCCCCACCCCCCCATTTCCACCCTTCTCAGTTGTTGTCCATGTATCCTTTATATTTGTTCCTCTAAAAATCTCCCCTATTTCCCCTGAAATTCCCTCCCCTCTCCCCTCTGGTCACTGCCCCCCTGTTCTCTATTTCAGTGTCTTTGGTTATATTTTGCTTGCTTGTTTGTTTTGTTGTTTAGCTTCCTGTTAAAGGTGAGATCATATTTCAGGTTTTAATAACTAAAGGGAGAATCCACATACAATAAATAAAAATATTATGAAAATGATGTTAAATTAATTATCTTTACATAATTACCTTTTGGTCTCTGGCTATTCTGAAAAGATATTTTTTTTGTTTCAGAAGTACAAAAACAGATTATTTTGGGTGGGAGAAATTAGGAATAATTATTTTATTACTTCATATTTATAGTTTTTCATTTTTGCTATAGGAACATGGATTTCTAGGCCCAATTAAAACATATAAAGAGAGGTTTTCAAAATGAGTTTGCACCAGAATTCAAGTGCTGTGGAAACTGCCATTACATCTCAGCCAAAATGGGAAAGGAAAGGACTCATTAGCACTGACATCACTGAACATGTGGGTGTGGACAAGGCTACCACGGCTGGCGGTCTGATCTACAAGTGCTGTGGGACTGGCAGAAGAACAATCAGAAAAGTCGCTAAGGAATCTGGTGTGATGGGAAAGGGCTCCTTCCAGTAAGCCTGGGTCTTGGACAAACTGAAAGCCGAATGTGGGCATGGTATCACCACTGACAGCTCCCTGTGGAAACTCAAGCCCAGCAAGTACAATGGGACCATAACTGATGCCCCAGTGATACAGGGTGCAGCCAAGGGGGGGACCCAGAAAAGATTTGGAATGGTGTCCAGAACTCA